>NC_140989.1:217707263-218907263 GCF_052327205.1 Somniosus microcephalus | reverse complement strand
CACGTCCATTTTATTGAAGACATACATGGGGCAAAAGGTCTACCCCGGAGGAAAAATAAGGGTGCCAGTTGAATATAATGGAAAGGAAACACAGAAACTATACATGTATATACTACGAGATGGAGGACCACCATTATTGGGACGTGAATGGATCCGAAGACTACAATTGGATTGGCATTCCATTCTGGCACTAACTGTGACTGACAAAAAAGATGATGATGTCACACCTGGACGTCTGTCACAAATTCTATCTGACGCGGAAGAGGTGTTCCAACAAGGACTTGGGACTCTAAAAGGAGTAAAGGCAACCATAAAGATGGAGGATAACACAACCCCAAAATTTTTCAAGGCCAGACCGGTGCCATACGCGATACGCCCAGCTGTGGAAGCTGAACTGGAGAGTCTGGAGCATTCGGGGGTGCTATCTAAGGTGGACTGGAGCGAGTGGGCCACACCCATCGTTCCTGTAATGAAGAAAGTATTGAGCAGCAAGCCTGGGGAGCCAAGGAAGGTTCGCATCTGTGGGGACTTCAAGGTGACTGTGAACCCAGTCCTGCACACAGTACAGTATCCGCTTCCGTGGATAGAAGATATTTTCGCCTCACTATCTTGAGGGAAACGTTTTACAAAGATTGACCTGGCTCAAGCCTATCTACAAATGGAGGTGGAAGAAGCATCTAGGAAATACCTCACGATAAACACTCACAAAGGCCTTTACCAGTACAATCGACTGGTATTTGGGGTAGCATCGGCCCCGGCTATGTGGCAGAGGGCAATGGAACAAGTCATGCAAGGGATCCCGGGGACCCAGTGTTATTTGGACGACATCCTGGTTACGGGTGAAAATGACAATGAACACCTTGCCAACCTGGAACAGGTGCTCACGAGATTGCAGGAATATGGGCTACGAGCCAACCGTCCCAAATGCGAGTTCTTCAGGAGACAAATCTCGTATTGTGGCCATATGATTGATGAGGAAGGGTTGCATAAGTCACCGGACAAGATTGAGGCTGTAGTCAAGGCTCCAGCACCAGAAAATGTGTCGCAACTGAGGTCGTTCCTCGGGTTGGTGAACTACTACCATAAGTTCTTGCCGAATTTATCTACAATTCTGCACCAACTGAACGCCCTCCTTCAAACTGGTGTAACATGGAAATGGCGTGATGAGTGTAAGCGTGCCTTTCAGGAATTTAAATGCCAAATCACTTCAAAAGAAGTATTGGCCCACTACAACCCAACACTACTGATTCGGTTGGCATGTGATGCGTCACCTTACGGCATTGGAGCGGTGCTGTCACACAAATTCCGTGATGGTTCAGAGAGGCCAATAGCCTTTGCATCGCGCTCGCTAACCTCAGCCGAGCGTAACTACGCCCAGATTGACAGGGAGGCCCTCAGCCTGGTGTGGGGGGTGAAGAAGTTCAATCACTATCTGCACGGGCAGAAATTCACCCTACTGACTGATCATCAACCCCTGGTCTCAATTTTTAACCCAAAGGGCGGCGTTCCGGTGATGACGGCGCAACGGATGCAAGATGGTCACTTTTTCTAGGGGCACATCAGTATGACATAGAGTACAAAGGTACGAAACAACATGGAAACGCTGATGGGCTGTCGCGCCTACCGTTGCCTACGGCGGAAGAAGCACCTGCAGTGGACCCGGTGGAGATATTCCATGCAACCATAGTCGAATGTTTGCCTGTTACAAACGCAAGTATTGAGAAGGAAACCCGAAATGACCCGACACTCTCTCGGGTCTATGATTTGACGGTGAAGGGATGGCCAGCATATGGTGACTCACTGTTGCCAGCATTCTCGCCAAGGAGGGAACAGCTGTCAGTGTGCCGGGGTACCTTGATGTGTGGATCCCGCGTGGTAATTCCACCCAAGTTGAGAGATAGAGTACTCAATGAGCTTCACGAGGGTCATCTGGGAGGGGTAAAAATGAAGAGCCTAGCCAGGGCGTTTGTGTGGTGGCCGGGAATCGATAAAGAAATTGAGTATATGACCAAGAGATGCACAGGATGCCAGAAGGTCCAAAACGCTCCACCACAGGCCCCGCTACATCCATGGGAGTGGCCCTCATCTCCATGGCAACGGGTACACATTGATTTCGCTGGTCCATTTATGGACTCAATGTTTCTAATCGCTGTGGACGCCCATTCAAAATGGCCAGAGGTCATTAAAATGTCCACCACCACCACGGAGAAAACTATTGCAGTCCTACGGACCATCTTCGCCAGGAATGGGTTGTCAGAACAGATCTGTTCCGACAATGGCCCACAGTTTGTGTCTGAGGATTTCCGGAGGTCCCTGAAGAATAATGGGGTGAAACATTACACATCTGCCCCATATCATCCAGCCACAAATGGATTGGCTGAGATGTTTGTTCAGACCTTTAAAAAGGCCATAAAGGCAATGTATAATGATGACATACCACTGCAACACAAGGTGGATAACTTCCTGTTTGCTTACCGGAATGCGACACATGCAGTAACCAGCCAAACTCCAGCCATACTGTTTTTCAACCGGAGACTAAGATGTCGCTTGGATTTGCTCAAACCAAACCAAACCAAAGATGTGCGGGTTAGGTTGATTGGCTATGATAAATTGACCCTTAGTGTTAGGGGGTTTAAATACGTGGGGTTACGGGGATAGAGTGGGATATGTGTTGATGTAGGGGTTACGGGGATCGGGTGGGATATGTGTCGGTGCAGGCTCGATGGGCCGAAATGGCCTCTATCTGCACTGTGGGGTTTCTGTGATTCTGTGATTCTGTGATAAGATGAGATGTTGAGGATAAGCAGTTCCAGCACATAAATGAGAAGCCAACCAGGAGCTTCAAGATAGGGCAACCAGTCTTGGCCCACGACTACCGAACAGAAAAATGGCAGCCAGGCACGATATGCACACAGCAGGGACCACTAATGTACACAGTGGACGTTGGAGAGAGCATCATGAGACGCCATGCTGACCAGATTCTAGAGTCACAGGAACAAGCCAAACCTGTACCACAAGCATGTGCACCTGGTAATGAGCCTGAAGTAAAGATTGCGTCTACCTCAGAAGCAGGGGTATTGGAAGCTGATGAACCAACCAATGACAATGAGCCAGAATTGACTCCACCGCCAGAACAGGATACTCGAGAAAGGCGCTATCCAGTCCGGATCAGGAAGCCTCCTCAAAGACTGAACTTATAAATGACTATTTCAGTTGATGTATATATTACTGAGAAAATTGTAATTGTAATTAGTTATTATTTACTTGTTAAATGAATGTTATGTACTGTTTATCTAAAAGGGGAGGAATTGTTGTGTATGTACCTTTAAGGGAATAACTGGTCTTAGACTGCAGTACCAGCAGTGACCACCCCTGTATAAAAGGCCCTAGCAGGCTTCTGTAGTTTCAGTTTCAAGCTGCCTCTTGTTCAGTAAAGTACCTGTTAAACTGTTCTCCCGAAGTCCGTATATGATTGAGGCGCGGACTTTACACGGACCATTGCCCTGTCGGTGTTGTTAGGAAGTCCCCATTCGAACGAAATATCGGTGGGAAAGCCAAAACGAGCAATCCAGGAGGAAATTAACGTGGGTCTTGCCAGTCGGGTAACTCGCCGAGCAGGCGAGCGAACTCATCGAAAGTCGAAAACGCACTGAAGACGGTGCATGACTTAGTGCTACAATGGTAACACCGAAGCAAGTTAACAGTTGCTGCGTTGATCAGTGATCAGGTATGGTCAGCAATAGTCCCGCGTGGCCAATCGCGGCCGTGGGATACCCGTAGACCCGTATCTCATTGGTCGCTGTGGCGGTTGTTATTTCGTTCTTGGGGGAAACTGCCGGGAGGGCGGCAATGCTTCGCTTTCGCGCAGAACTGCGCGCGGTAGATTACACAACCCAGCAGGCTGACGAACTCGGGCGGCGTCTGCGGGGGATGAGTGTTCGTGTTTCGCAAGGGATGGGTCCTCGTGGTTTGCGAGGGAAAAGTCCTTGTGGTTCACGAGGGATGGGTCCTCGTGGTTCGCGAGGGATGGGTCCTCGTGGGTCGCGAGGAGTGCGTCCTCGTGGTTCATGAGGAGCGAGTCCTCGTGGGTTGTGAGGGGCGAGTCCTCATGGTTCGTGAGGAGCGAATCCTCGTGGGTTGCGAGGGGTGAGCCCTCATGGGTTGCGAGACGTGGTTTCCGAGGACTGAGTCCTCGTGGCATCTCCGCCGGGGCGCGCTCTGATCTTGTGGGCCCGAAAACCTGCAGCACCCGCGCTTGGAGGGGTTTCATACTTGCTGTTCCGTTGGGAGATGTCGAGGAGGCGGACGATCCGAGCAGCGCTAGAGTAGTCGAGTACGGAGACCGTATACAGGTATGTGGTCTGTGCCGCATCGATGTTGCACAGGGCAAACGGGGCTTCTACCAGAATAAAGCACGAGGGCGGTTGTTGCTCCCTGAATTGCGGTAGCGACAGCGAAATGGCTGGTGCTTCCATGGCGTGCTT
Source organism: Somniosus microcephalus (assembly GCF_052327205.1). Lineage (NCBI taxonomy): Eukaryota > Metazoa > Chordata > Chondrichthyes > Squaliformes > Somniosidae > Somniosus > Somniosus microcephalus. The sequence continues at coordinate 218,902,779 of NC_140989.1, read as the reverse complement.
CTTTTGTGAAAATCGTTCACAAAAATCGGAGTCCGGCTGCGCTACTTTCGTGAAAAACGTTCACGAAACTCAGGGTCACCAATGTAGGAATTGGTGTTCATCGGTTGTTGTTCATCGGTTGTTGTTCGTCTGATGTTGTTCGGCATGCTCTTCTTCTGTGAAACCGTTCACAGAGACGAGGTTCAGGCTGTGCGCTGCTTCCGTGAAAAATGTTCACGGAGACGGGGTCACCAATGTAGGAATAGGTGTATTCCTAACCAAATCACTGAGGTCGACTCAGGAGAAACAATCCAATAGGTCTTTAATGAAGGATTTGACGAAGTACAGAAAACAACAAGGATCGATGCAGGAGAGCCGTGGAACAGGTCTTACCTGAACGGGGACGCCACGAGGACTGAGTAGGCAGCCCCCGGGATTGCGTCGTGATGTCATCGCATTTTCCCGCGCTTGGGGCGGTCACGTGATGTGCGGCGTGACGTCATCGCATTTGCCCGCGCTTGGGGCGGTCACGTGATGTGCGACGTGATGTCATCGCATTTGCCCGCGCTTGGGGTGGTCACGTGATGTGCGACGTGACGTCATCGTGTTTGCCCGCACCTAGGGCAGTCACGTGATGTGCAACGTGACATCATCGCATTAGGTCACGTTCTTAAAGGGGCAACGCCCCGTATTTCTTAAAGAGGCAACGCCCTGTACATGCAAACTCTATACAAACATAGTTAAAGGGAATTATGTACAATAAGTAAGAGGCACTCGGTGGTACCGGTACAGTGTCTTCTTTCTTTGTACCGTGGTACCATGGGGAGTCTAGAACCAGGGGCCACAGTCTCAGAAAGGCCAGGCAGCATCTGTGGAGAGAGAAATAGAGTTAACGTTTCAGGTCTGTGACCCTTCGTCAGAACTGGAAAAAGTTAGAGATGTAACAGGTTTTAAGCAGGTGCAGAGGCAGGGAAAGGGGAGGGGGGAGGGGAGGTAGGAACAAAAGGGATGGGCTGTGCTAGGATGGAAGGTAGGGGAGATTAAATGTTGCAAATGGGGATGGCAGAATCATCAACAGCTGCTGGCTGAAAAAACAGAGGCAGATGTTATAGTCTGAAATTGTTGAACTCGATGATGAGTCCAGAAATGTATAACATTCTGACAGGGCTAGACTGACTGGATCCAGGGAGGATGTTTCCCCTGGCTGGGGGGTCTAGAACGAAGGGTCACAGCCTCAGGATACGCAGTAGGACATTTAGGACTGACATGAGGAGAAATTTCCTCACTCAGAGGGTGGTGAATCTGTGCAATTCTCTACCACAGAAGGCTGTGGAGGCCAAGTCACTGAATATATTTAAGAAGGAGGTAGATAGATTTCTAGACACAAAAGACATCAAGGGGTATGGGGAGAGAGCGGGAATATGGTATTGAGATAGAGGATCAGCCATGATCAAATTGAATGGCGGAGCAGGCTCGAATAGCCTACTCCTGCTCCTATTTTTCTATGTTTCTATGTTTCTAAATTAAGTTCAACAATTTCAGACTATAACCCCTGACCCTACTTTTTTCAGGCGGCAGCTGTTGATTATTCTGCCATCCCCATTTACAACTTATATCTCTCCTGCCTTCCATCCTAGCACAGACGTTCCCATTTTCTCCTTCCTCCCCTCCCCCTCCCCTTTCCCTGCCTCTGCATCTGCTTAAAACCTGTTACATCTCCAACTTTTTTCAGTTCTGACAAAGGGTCACAGGCCTGAAACGCTAACTCTGTTTCGCTCTCCAGGGATGCTGCCTGGCCTGCTGAGTGTTTCCAGCATTTTCTGTAGTTATTTCAGATTTCCAGCATCCGCAGCATTTTGCTATTGTCACAGTCTCAGAATAAGGGGACGGCCATTTAGAACTGAGATGAGGAGAAATTTCTTCACTCAGAGGGTGGTGAATCTTTGGAATTTTCTATCCCAGAGGGCTGTGGGTGCTGAGTCGTTGAGTATATTCAAGACAGAGATCGATAGATTTTTGGATATTAAGGGAATCAAAGGATATGGGGGTAGTGCAGGAAAGCGGAGATGAGGCAGATGATCAGCCATGATTTTATTGAATGGTGGAGCAGGCTCAAGGGGCCAAATGGCCTACTCCTGCCCCTATTTCTTATGTTCTTATGTTCTTAGCACTGACTGCAAAGAGCTACAACTAACCGTGGGAGGGATTGCCAATTGTGCAAGCAACGTTTGAGTGGGCGAAGTGTGTTCATTGTGATAGACTGTCATATTTTTGGACCTTCTCCCTCAGATATTTTCCACTGATTCAATGCCAAAGACCATTCACTTATACAAGCCTGTTGTGTATGTAATATGTGTGCTACTTTGAACCTATGGACAGGACTGCACTACTTGTTGGGCGTAGTGATACACAGTACCACTCCTGGCCATAGGGGTATAAATAGTACTGTGGGTACTGATCCCCCTCAGTTCCCGCCTGTGGGCATGAAGTAAAGACCTATGTATAGTCCCTACCTCCAACCAGTAAAGACCTGTTTGAGTTATACGTTTAAGTCTTTGTGTTAATTGTTCAATACAATACACATACTTAACACTGGCGACGAGTCGGTTCGAACCCTGCGGCAGTTATTCCACAGCGGCTTCGTCCAAAGACAGGACGTTGAAGAGAGGTTCCAATCCTCAACACCCCACTGAAAACTGAAGGGCAGCAGAAATCCTGACAGCTTCCAGCGACTGGAACGACAGGCATTAGGACCCTGAAGCCTCCATAACCTCGTGGGTAAGCCAGAGCCTGGGAGGGCGCGAGCGGGTAAGCCAGAGCCCGGGAGGGAGCGAGCAAGAGCCGCCGAGTGGGTGAGCCAGAGGCCGGGAGCCGCTTCAAGCGGGAGGCGCTTAGCGGGCCAGCGATCGCACCGGTGATAAGGGCTGAGAACCGTTTCGGGAGGGCGGCGCACCAGCGATCGCACAGGAGATAAAAGCCACAGTCGGGCTGAAAGTCAGCGACAAGAAGCGCGGGAAAACTGCCATTGAAGTGGGCGGGGAGAGCGAGAAGCGCGGGAAAGCCGCCATTTTTCACGGGAAAACCGCTGGGGAAGAAGGCAGAAGCGGGAAAACCGCCATTTTGTGGGCGGAGGACGACGGCAAGAGCGGGAAGCCGCCATCTTTGATAACAAGTAAACAAAATAAAATCTGAGAAATTGCAAATCTGCAATGCCTAAACACGGGAATATTAGTACCTTTGATAGTGACCTCGAAGATTGGGCCATATATGTTGAAAGAGTAAAAAATTATTGTAAGGCCAATAAAATTCATGACCAAGATAAAGCTCTAACATTATTAAATTTAATGGGTGCGAAGACATACGGGCAATTGAAACACCTGTTATCACCAGATGAACCGGCGGATAAGACGTTCGATGAGATTGTTACTGTCCTGAAAGATCATCTAAACCCCACGCCGCTGATGCTAGCGGAACGATTTAAATTTTATGACAGAAGGCAGCTACAGCATGAAAGCAATGCTGATTATTTGCTGGAATTGCGTAAATTAGCGAAATATTGCCAGTTTGGAACGGGACTGACAGAGGCACTTCGAGACAAATTTGTGTGTGGTTTATTTAAACAGGATACACAAAAGCGACTGCTCGAGGAGAATGAGCTGACGCTTGAGAAGGCGGTCACTATGGCAGCAGCACACGAAGCCGCAGCGAGAGGCACGGCAGTAATGCAGCTACGGTCACCGGAGCTCAGTGCACACAAATTGGGTGTGAGTTCTGGCAAATGTTATCGTTGTGGAAAGACAACGCATGATCAGAACCAGTGTTGGTTTAAAAACCAAGAATGTAGAACTTGTGGTAGGCTTGGACATATAGCTAGAGTATGCAGGTCAGGGAAGAAGACCAGCAACAAGAAGTCACCGCAAGGAAAATACGCAAAGGTACACAAGGTGACCGAACAGGAGTCCGATTCAGACGCTAGCAGTAATGAACTGGCTAGCTTAAGCTGTAATGAACTGGCTAGCTTAAGAGTACTCAATGCTGGTAAGGGTGCAGACCTCCAGACAATTTGGGTCACTCTTCAGATAGAAGGAGTCCAAGTAAAACTGGAATTGGACACTGGATCGGCATTGACGGTCATAAATAAGAAAGATTACGGAAAGTTATTCCAACATATTCCCCTACAGGATACGGGGATTATATTGAAAACATACACGGGGCAAAGAGTGTACCCCATCGGGAAAATAGAGGTTGCAGTGGTCCACAAGGGCGAAGACAGTCAAATAATGGACTTATATGTGATATCTGAAGGAGGTTCTCCACTACTAGGACGGGAGTGGATTAGGAAAATGAATATGGACTGGCATTTCCTACAAACAATAACGAGTGAGAACTCGGTGAAGATAGTCGGCCCAGACTCTGGAACGGATGATGGTAAGCCCAACTCAGGTGCAAAAGACAAAGTTTCAGCACAGAATTCCACTGAGCAACAACAACATAGTTTAACTGTGGATTCTGAGTCTGGCAAGTCTACTGATGTGCCCATTTCTGAGGGACACCGGGCTCGAACTCAACTCCATTTCAAACTACAACAGCAATTAGAACAAATGCTTCGCCGTTGTGAGCAAGAGTTGAATGCAACGAAAGAGTTCTTTGATATAGAGTTGGAGAATCTGGAAAGACAACAGAAGCAGCTGATGGAGAAAATGGAGCAGGAGCACACAAAACGTCTGATGTCAGAGGAGTTAACGGTCAGCCAACTCCTGCATATGCTGAAGGACAGGACTCTGAAATGGGAAAAACTTGAACACGAACTTCAATATTCAAAGGAAAGGGGTTCGGAGCTATCAAAGGTTATTGGAAGAGCTGAGGTGGCAACACAGACTGAGATGACTGCAACAGAGCAGCCCTTGGATGCCAAAAGTACGCTGACTCACGTCAACATAGAACAACAGACCGCTGAAACAGCTGCTCCGGTAGAGGGATTGAATAGTCCGATCAATCAATCTCCAAAAGAAGTTGCAGTAGTAAAATCTCAAATGAGGTCATTAGTAAACGACTTGCTGAAAGCCCAGAAAAAGCTGGATGAAGAGGTACGCATGAAGAAGTCTCTTCAGGAAAGATGTCTGGACTTGGAACAAAAGCTGGCTAACGCCCAGCTGGGTATGGAGGAAATAGAAGACCCTCTCGCTGGCCTAGATCAGGACGACACCGAATATTACTATGTCCTGTCCTGCCCAACTTGTAACTTCGACTCCCACCATACAGAAATCATGGAGGAGCACCGAAAGTCTACAGAACATCGGGAGAAGGTGGCTCTACTACGGAAAAAGGAGGGAGAGAAGGAGGAACTGCGCATGCAGCTGGCAGCTGACAGTGGAGCCCAGAGAGTCTCCAAGAAGCAGAAAAGGAAAAGTCGAAACAGAAGATGACCCATCTGAACCATTATTACCTCTACCAGATCACACACGTGGTCCCTCCGAACGGAGCCAATTCAGTTCGGAAGTTCAAACTGTTAAATCCATGGAAGGACTATTGAATGAGTCACTCCAGCAACGTGAACCGACTCCACCACAGAGATTGAATCTGTGAACTGTTTTCCGCAGAGACTGAATCTGTGATCTGTTTTGACATGAAGTTATCTATGTTATTCTGTTATGTAAACCTGAAGTTATATATGTATATATGTTATTACGTTATGTTAAATGGGGAGATGACTGTAAAGCTAGGAAGAGAGGAATGTTGTGTATGTAATATGTGTGCTACTTTGAACCTATGGACAGGACTGCACTACTTGTTGGGCGTAGTGATACGCAGTACCACTCCTGGCCATAGGGGTATAAATAGTACTGTGGGTACTGATCTCCCCTCAGTTCCCGCCTGTGGGCATGAAGTAAAGACCTATGTATAGTCCCTACCTCCAACCAGTAAAGACCTGTTTGAGTTATACGTTTAAGTCTTTGTGTTAATTGTTCAATACAATACACATACTTAACAAAGCCCTTGCTTTACATGAACCAGAATGTGGCTTCAACTGTACAATATGCAAGTGTAAGTGTAGCGAAAGAGGGATTGAACAGAAACTCTTGTCACTTAATGGTATCCCGTAATCTCATGCAATCATATTGATACTTGAAAAGGTCCACCAGGAACCTCGGATTTGAATTGAATAGCTTAGTCCCTTTCTGGGAATAAATTAGTCCATGCCAAATGTGAGATGTTGCTTCGTCTAAGAACAACCTCCCATCGAATAGCTGGTGGGTAAATCCCATTGTGGACAGTTAGTAACAGCACTTTGTTTTCCTCAGAGCAGAGAAGGCTGAGGGGGGACCTGATTGAGGTGCACAAAATTATGAGGGGCATAGAAACATAAAAGCATAGAAGATAGGAGCAGGAGTAGGCCATTCGGCCCCTCGAGCCTGCTCCACCATTCAATGAGATCATGGATGATCATCCAAATTCAGTACCCTGTCCCTGCCTTCTCCCCATATCCCTTGATCCCTTTAGCTTTAAGAAATATATCCAACTCCTTCTTGAATATATTTAATGAACTGGCCTCCACCGCCCTCTGTGGCAGAGAATTCCACAGGTTCACCACTCTCTGGGTGAAGAAATTCCTCCTCATTTCAGTGCTAAATGGCTTACCCCTTATCCTTAGACTATGACCCCTGGTTCTGGAGTCCCCGGCCATCGGAAACATCCTTCATGCATCTAGTCTGTCCAGGCCTGACAGAATTTTATAGGTTTCGATGAGATCCCATCTCAATCTTCTAAACTCCAGTGAGTGTAAGCCCAATCGACACAATCTCTCCTCATACGTCATTCCTGCCATCCCAGGTATCAGCCTGGTGAATCTTCGCTGCACTCCTTCCATGGCAAGAACGTCCTTCCTCAGATAAGGCGACCAAAACTGCACACAATACTCAAGGTGCGGTCTCACCAAGGCCCTGTACAACTGCAGCAAGACATCCTTGTTACTGTACTCGAACCATCTTGCTACGAAGGCCAACATACCATTTGCCTTCTTAACCGCCTGCTGTACCTGCATGCTTACCTTCAGCAACTTGTGCACAAGAGCACCCAGGTCTCTTTGCACTTCCCCGTCTCCCAATCTATTGCCATTCAAATAATAGTCTGCCTTCCTGTTTTTGCCACCAAAGTGGATAACCTCACATTTATCCACATTATAGTGCATTTGCCATGTTTCTGCACAATCACCCAACCTGTCCAAATCGTACTGGCGTTTCACGACATCCTCCTCACAGCATACCCTCCCACCCAGCTTTGTGTCGTCTGCAAATTTGGAGATATTACATCCAATTCCCTCGTCCAGATCATTAATATATATTGTGAACAGCTGGGGTCTGTTGTGTATGTGCCTTTAAGAGAAGAACTGATTCTATACTGCAGTACCGGCAGTGACCACCCCTGTATATAAAGCCATAGCAGGCTTCTGTATTTCAGTCTTGAATTACTCTCTGTTCAGTAAATACCTGTTTTATTGTTCTCCTGCAGTCTGAGTATTATTGATCCTCGGACACTACACTGGCGACGAGGAGGGAACAGCTGTCAGTGTGCCGGGGGACCTTGATGTGTGGATCACCGAACCATTTTGGGTCACCCTCATGATAGCAGGGTCCCCAGTAAAGATGGAATTGGACACAGGATCAGCCCTAACTGTTATAAATCGACGAGACTATGAGCGGCTATTCTAACACATACCCTTGAAGGACACGTCCATTGTATTGAAGACATACACGGGGCAAAAAGTCTACCCCAGAGGAAAATAAGGGTGCCAGTTGAATACAACGGCAAGGAAACACAGAAACTGTATCTATATATACTACCAGATGGAGGACCACCATTATTGGGATGTGAATGGATCCGAAAAATACAATTGGATTGGCATTCCATTCAGGCGCTAACTGTGACGGATAAAAAGGATGATGACGTCACATCTGGACGACTGTCAAAAATTCTAACTGACGTGAAAGAGGTGTTCCAACAAGGACTTGGGACTCTAAAAGGAGTAACAGCAATGATAAAAATTGAAGATAACGCAAACCCAAAAATTTTTAAGGCCAGACCGGTACCTTAAGCGATCCGCCCAGCCGTTGAAGCAGAGCTGGAGAGTCTGGAGCGTTCGGGTGTGCTGTCCAAGGTGGACTGGAGCGAGTGGGCCACACCCATCGTTCCTGTAATGAAGAAATCATTGAGCAGCACGCCTGGGGAACCGAAGAAGGTTCGCATCTGTGGGGACTTCAAGGTAACTGTGAACCCAGTCCTGCACACAGTGCAATATCCACTTCCACGGATAGAAGATATTTACACCTCACTATCTGGAGGGAAACGCTTTACAAAGTTTGATCTGGCCCAAGCGTATCTACAAATGGAGGTGGAAGAAGCATCTAGGAAATACCTCATGATAAACACTCACAAAAGCCTTTACCAGTACAATCGACTGGTATTTGGGGTAGCATCAGCCCCGGCTATTTGGCAGAGGGTGATGAAACAAGTCCTGCAAGGGATCCCGGGGACCCAGTGTTATTTGGACGACATCCTGGTTATGGGCGAAAATGACAGTGAACACCTTGCCAACCAGGAGCAGGTGCTCACGAGATTACAGGAATATGGGCTACGAGCCAACCGCCCCAAATGCGAGTTCTTCAGGAGACAAATCTCGTATTGTGGCCACATGATTGATGAGGAAGGGTTGCATAAGTCGCCGGACAAGATTGAGGCTGTAGTCAAGGCTCCAGCACGGGAAAATGTGTCGCAACTGAGGTCGTTCCTTGGGTTGGTGAACTGCTACCAAACGCCGAATTTATCTACAATTCTGCACCCACTGAATGCCCTACTGCAAACTGGAGTGACATGGAAATGGAGTGATGAGTGTAAGCGTGCCTTTCAGAAATGTAAATGCCTAATCACTTCAAAAGAAGTATTGGCCCACTACAATCCAACACTACCGATTCGGTTAGCATGTGATGCGTCTCCCTACGGCATCGGAGCGGTGCTGTCACACAAATTCCCTGACGGTTCAGAGAGGCCAATAGCCTTTGCATCGCGCTCGTTAACCTCAGCCGAGCGTAACTACGCCCAGATTGACAGGGAGGTCCTCAGCCTGGTGAGGGGGTGAAGAAGTTCAATCACTATCTGCACGGGCAGAAATTCACCCTACTGACTGATCATCAGCCCCTGGTCACCATTTTTAACCCAAAGAAGGGCGTTCCGGTGATGATGGCGCAACGGCTGCAAAGATGGTCACTTTTTCTAGGGGCATATCAGTACAACATAGAGTACAATGGTACGAAACAGCTGGAAACGCTGATGGGCTGTCGCGCCTACCATTGCCTACGATAGAGGAAGCACCTGCAGTGGACCCTGTTGAGATATTACATGCGACCATAGTTGAATGTCTCCCTGTTACAAACTCAAGTGTAGAGAAGGAAACCCGAAATGACCCGACACTCTCTCGGGTCTATGATTTGACGGTGAAGGGGTGGCCAGCACATGGTGACTCACTGTTGACAGCATTCTCGCCAAGGAGAGAACAGCTGTCAGTGTGCCAGTGGACCTTGATGTGTGGATCCCGAGTGGTAATTCCACCCCAGTTGAGAGATAGATTGCTCAATGAGCTTCATGAGGGTCATCTGGGAGGGGTAAAAATGAAGAGCCTAGCCAGGGCGTTTGTGTGGTGGCCGGGAATCGATAAAGAAATCGAGGATATGACCAAGAGATGCACAGGATGCCAGAAGGTCCAAAACGCTCTACCACAGGCCCCGCTACATCCATGGGAGTGGCCCTCATCTCCATGGCAACGGGTACACATTGATTTTGCTGGTCCATTTATGGACTCAATGTTCCTAATCGCTGTGGACGCCCATTCGAAATGGCCAGAGGTCATCAAAATGTCCTCCACCACCACGAAGAAAACTATTGCTGTCCTAAGGACCATCTTCGCCAGGAATGGCTTGCCAGAACAGATTTGCTCCGACAATGGGCCACAGTTTGTGTCAGAGGATTTCCGGAGGTTTCTGAGGAATAATGGGGTGAAGCATTACACATCTGCCCCATATCATCCAGCCACAAATGGATTGGCTGAGATGTTTGTTCAGACCTTTAAAAAGGCCATAAAGGCAATGCATAATGAAGACATACCACTACAACACAAGGTGGATAATTTCTTGTTTGCTTACCGGAATGCGACACATGCAGTCACCAACCAAGCTCCAGCCATAATGTTCTTCAACCAAAGGCTAAGATGTCGCCTGGATTTGCTCAAACCAAACATAAGACGAGATGTTGAGGATAAGCAATTCCAGCACATAAATGAGAAGCCAACCAGAAGCTTCAAGATAGGGCAACCAGTCTTGGCCCGCGACTACCGAACAGAAAAATGGCAGCCAGGAACGATATGCACACAGCAGAGACCACTAATGTACACAGTGGACGTTGGAGAGAGCATCGTGAGACGCCATGCTGACCAGATTCTAGAGTCACAGGAACAAGCCAAACCCATACCATGAGCAGGTGCACCTGGTAATCAACCCGAAGTACAGATTGCGTCTACCTCAGAAGCAGTGGTATTGGAAGCTGACGAACCAACCAATGACAATGAGCCAGAATCAACTCCGCTGCAAGAACAGGATACTCGAGAAAGGCGCTATCCAGTCAGGATCAGGAAGCCTCCTCAAAGACTGAACTTATAAATGATTATTTCAATTGATGTATATAGTACAGAGAAAATTGTAATTGTAATTAGTTATTATTTAGTTGTTAAATGAATGTGATGTACTGTTTATCTAAAAGGGGAGGAATTGTTGTGTATGTGCCTTTAAGAGAAGAACTGATTCTATACTGCCGTACCGGCAGTGACCACCTCTGTATATAAAGCCATAGCAGTCTTCTGTATTTCAGTCATGAATTACTCTCTGTTCAGTAAATATCTGTTTTATTGTTCTCCTGCATTCTGAGTATTATTGATCCTCAGACACGACAGGGTCCTAGGACCAATCCTTGCGGTACCCCACTAGTCACTGCCTGTCACTCGGAAAATGACCCGTTTATTCCAACTCTTTGCTTTCTATCCGCCAACCAGTTCTCTATCCAAGTCAATACCTTGCCCGCAATCCCATGTGCCTTAATTTTGCACGCTAATCTCTTATGCGGGACCTTTTCGAAAGCCTTCTGAAAGACCAAATACACCACATCCACCGGTTCTCCCTTATCTATTTTACCAGTTACATCCTCAAAAAATTCCAGTAGATTAGTCAAGCACGATTTACCTTTTATAAATCCATGTTGATTTGTCCGATCCTGTTGCTGCTTTCTAAGTGCTCTGCTATTACATCTTTTATAATGGACTCTAGCATTTTCCCCACTACCGATGTCAGGCTTACCGATCTATAATTCCCCGCTTTTTCTCTACCAACTTTTTTGAATAGTGGGGTAACTTTAGCTACCCTCCAATCCATGAGTACTGTTCCAGAGTCTATCGAGTTCTGGAAGATGACCAGCAATGCATCTACTATTTCTAGGGCCACTTCCTTAAGTACCCTAGGATGTCGATTATCAGGCCCTGGGGATTTATCGGCCTTCAGTCCCATCAATTTTCCGAACACCATTTCCCTACAAATACTGATTTCTTTCAATTCCACCCTTTCCTCAGACACTAAGTTACCCGGCATCTCTGGGAGGTTATTTGTGTCCTCCTTTGTGAAGACAGAACCAAAATATGTATTTAGTTGGTTCGCCATTTCTTTGTTCCCCATTATAAATTCCCCTGATTCTGACTGCAAGGGACCTACGCTTGACTTCACCAATCTTTTTCTCTTCACATATCTATAAAAGCTTTTACAGTCAGTTTTTATGTTCCCTGAAAGCTTACTCTCATATTCTATTTTCCCCTTCTTAATTAATCCCTTTGTCTTCCTTTGTTGAATCCTATACTGCTCCCAATCCTCAGGATTATTGCTTTTTCTGGCCAATTTATATGTGCTCTCCTTGGATCTTATGCTATCCTTAATTTCCCTTGTTAGCCACGGTTGAGTCACCCTTTTTGTTTTTTTTTATGCCAAACTGGGATGAACAAATTCTGTAGTTCATCCATTCGGTCTTTGAATGTTTGCCATTGCCTATCCACCATCAACCCTTTGAGTGACATTCCCCAATCAATCCTACCCAACTCGCTCCTCAGACCATCGTAGTTACCTTTATTTAAATTTAGGACCCTAGTCTCTGGGTCAACTACTTCATTCTCCATCTTAATGAAGAATTCAATCATATTATGATCGCTCCGGCCCAAGGGGCATCATACAACAAGATTGCTAATTAATCTTTTCTCGTTACATAATACCCAGTCTAAGATGGCCTGATCTCTGGTTGGTTCCTCGACATATTGGTCCAGGAAACCATCGCGTAAACACTCCAGGAATTCCTCCTCCACAGTATTGTTACTAATTTGGTTAGCCCAATCTATATGTAGATTAAAGTCACTCATGATGACTGCCGTGCCCTTATTGCACGCTTCTTTAATTTCCCTTTTAATGCCATCCCCAACCTCTGCCTTACTGTTTGGAGGTCTATATACCAGTCCCACTAACGTTTTCTGCCCCTTAGTATTTCTCAATTCTACCCATACAGATTCCACATCATCAGAGCTAATATCCTTCCTTACAATTGTGTTAATCCCTTCTTTAACCAGTAATGCTACCCCACCTTCCTTTCCTTTTAGCCTATCTTTCCCGAATATCGAATACCCCTGGGTGTTGAGTTCCCAGCCTTGGCCATCCTTGAGGCACGTTTCCGTAAACCCAACCAAATCATATTCCTTTACCTCTATCTGCGCAGCCAATTCATCCACCTTATTACGAATGCTCCTTGCATTAAGACACAAAGCCTTCAGGCTTGTTTTTTTAATATTCTTAGATCTATTAGAATTATTATTTACTGTGGCCACGTTTGATTTAAACCGTTGATTTCTCTGACTGCCACTTTTGTTTTTCTCCTTCCTATCTTTTGCTTTTATCCTTGTTTCCCTTTCCTCTGTCTCCCTGCTCAGGTTCCCAACCCCCTGCCATTTTAGTTTAATCCCTCCCCCAGAGCACGAGCAAACACTCCCCCTAGGACATTGGTTCCAGCCGTGCCCAGGTGCAAACCGTCTGGTTTGAACTGGTCCCACCTCCCCCAGAACCGGTTCCAATGTCCCAGGAACTTGAATCCCTCCCTGTTGCACCATTCCTCTAGCCAAGTATTCATCTGAAATACCCTTCTATTTCTACTCTGACTAGCACGTGGCACTGGTAGCAATCCTGAGATTACTACCTTTGAGGTCCTATTTTTAAATTTACCTCCTAACTCCCTATATTCCGCTTTTAGGACCTCATCCTGCTTTTTACCTATATCATTGGTGCCTATATGCACCACGACAACTGGCTGTTCACCCTCCCCTTTCAAGATGTTCTGCAGCCGCTCTGAGACATCCTTGACCCTTGCACCAGGGAGGCAACACACCAGCCTGGAGTCTCGTTTGCGACCACAGAAATGCCTATCTATTCCCCTTATAATAGAATCCCCTATTACTATAGCTCTACCCCTCTTTTTCCTCCCATGCTGTGCAGCAGAGCCACCCCTGGTGCCAGGAAGTTGGCTGCTGCTGCTTTCCTCTGATAAGCCATCCCCCCCAGCAGCACTCAAAGTGGTGTATCTGTTTGAGAGGGGGATGTCCACAGGGGACCCCTGCACTACCTGCCTGTGCCTAGTACTCTGCCTGTTGGTCACCCATTCCCTTTCTTCCTGTCCAACCACTACCTGCGGTGTGTCCAACTCTGTAAACGTGCTATTCACGATGTCCCGAGCATCGTGAACGCTCCAGTATGCATCCAATCGCAGGTCCAACGCTGCAATGTGGTCTGCCAGTAGCTGCAGCTGGATGCACTTCCTGCACATGTAGTTGTCAGGGACACAGGAAGTGTCCCTGAGTTCCCACATATCGCAGGGGTAGCATACCACATGGCCGGGCTGTACTGAAATGACTTACCCTTTAATTAATTGAATTTAAATTAAATCAATCAATAGATAGGGTAAATAGAAAGGAACTTCTCCCTTTGTAGAGGAGTCAAATAACCAGGGGGCATAGTTTCAAGGTAAGGGACAGGAGGTTTAGAGGGGATTTGAGGAAAAGCTTTTTCAGCCAGAGGGTGGTTGGAATCTGGAATTCACTGCCTGATAGGGTGGTAGAGGCAGGAACCCTCACAACATTCAAGAAGCATTTAGATGAGTAATTGAAGCGCCATAGCATACAAGGCTATGGACCAACTGCTGGAAAATGGGATTAGAATGGATAGGGCTTGATGGCCGGCGCAGACACAATGGGCCGAAGGGCCTCTTTCTGGGCTGTATAACTCGATGACTCTATGACTCTATGGCCTAGAAATTCAGTGGCCTGCGCCACCCATTAGCGCCCTAAGAGGGCACTTAGTGGGTTTTGCACCACTGGCCACGCCTCCCGCTAAATTTAGTGGGATGCTAATGGCGGCGCTAGCCGTTAGCGCTGTGCCGCTACTGATGATGTGATCGGTGTGCGCAGCGCCCCGCTACCGCCCCGATCGCAAAATTTAGTAGCGCCCCCTGCTTTAACGCCGGTCACAATTTGCGACCGGTTCAGGGGGTCCTACCTGCAGCGGTAGAGGCGCTGAGGTGCGGGGCGGCCATTTTTTTTGCTGGCCGCCTGCCAGCACCTCTCCGTGCCGCCGTCCCCGGCCTCCTGAGCCACCCCCCGCAGAGTGCCGGCTGTGTCCTAAGAGCCCGGCACTTCTCCTTGGTGCCGGGCTCTTTTGCCGGCACTCGCGCTCTTCGAGTGCACTGCAGCAGGCCCCTCCCCTTGAAGAAGGGGAGGAAGGCCTGCAGTACTGCAGCGCGCCGTGCCGCAGCATGTGGCGCTGTGGCACGTTGCACTGCAATTTTCAGTTGCAGCGCCCCAAGAGGGATGCGGGGCACCTCGAGTAGCGCCGCGCTTCCGTCTGGGGTGCTGAAACTGAATTTGCGGTGGGCGGCTGCGACTCCTTCCGGGGCGGTACTTTCGGCACCCTGGCAAGGCTGGCGCCCCAAATGGGGCGCCAGTGAATTTCTAGGCCTATGACTCAGCAGGAAAGCAGTGTTGCAATTTAATGTATTTACGTATTTATGCCTCCCTGATCAGCAGCCCAACCACCACCTCAAACATTCACTCCCTCCACCACTGGTACACCATGGCTGCAGTGTGTACTAGATACAGCAGTCACTGCCCCAACTCACCAAGGCTTCTTCGGCAACACCTCCCAAACGCATGACCTCCACCACCTAGAAGGACAAAGGCAGCAGGTGCAGGGGAATATCATCACCCCCAAGTTCCCCTCCAAATCACATATCATCCTGACTTTGACATATATCGCCGTTTCTTCATCGCCGCTGGTTCAAAATCCTGGAACTCCCCACCTTCACCACATGATCTGCAGCAGTTCAAGTCCTCCAGTGCAGTACTGAAGGAGTGCTGCACAGTCAGAGGTACCATCTTTCGGATGAAGCCAAGGCCCCGTCTGCTCTCTCAGATGAACGTAAACGATTCCATGGCACTATTTCGAAGAAGAGCAGGGGAGTTATATGGGAAGAATTTTCTCTTTGCTATGTGAGAAACTGGTATTACCCAGGCACAGGGAAGAGGAACCAAGGTAGAGACTTGTTAATCAGTTCTCCACCCTCGCTTTGCTGCTCTGGGATTTCCTAGGGCTTCCCCATCTAGCATAATTGGGCTTGCTAGTATAATAAGGTGGGAGGGAATGCTCCTGGCCTCCAGCTTCATTCTGCCACCTCATGGGGCACCGCAGCACTGGAACACCTGAAGAACATTGGCGCAAAGGCCTGCACCCACCCGCACCCCCGCCCACTCATAGCCCTCATGGGATGTAGGGTCTACAGGGGGCCTGACCTCAGGCCAAATATGTCGTTGGCCTCAGTGGGCCCAAGGTAAAAGAAAGAAATATCTTGCATTTATGTAACTCCTGTCATGACTTCAGGTTGTCCCAAAGCACTTTATAGCCAATGAAATACTATTTGAAGTGCAGTCACTGTGGTAATGTAGAAAACGTGGCAGCCAATTTGCGCACAGCAAGCTCCCACAAATTGCAATGAGAAAAATGACCAGTTAATCTGTGTTTTAGTCGTGTTGGGTAGGGATAAACATTGGCCAGGAGGTTGGACCTCATCGCTGTTCACGCTGACGGGAGAATTCGATCATGACCCAGACCTAGTTGGGAAGGATGAGAGGAATGTTGGCTTTGGGCCGGGAGCAGGTCATCAGTCTGCCCTCTCGGAACGGGTCATGTGTATCTCTACGGCGTTCCTCGTGCTTTCTTTGTGCACCCTGACACCGCAGAGCATTATATTTTATGTTCAGTTAGTAACCTGTTTGCCAGAATGCTTTATTCTCTTGTCAAGACTTAACAATGAAACATTAAAAAGAATTATGTGTTGAATAGTTTTCTTTCATACTTTTAATTGTTCTGGGAGATGCTGCTATTACTAATTTATTGTCACGTGTTACATCGCTGAATAATTCAACTCACCTATTTTATTCAGGAAGAGCCCGTGTGTGATTTGGACTGAAGAATGCCTGATTTTGGAGAAAGTAGACAAATTAAACCGGAGGTGGGGTGCAGTGGGGGGATTCAAACCTTTATGTGTGGGGCCACCGGTAAATACTGACACACTTCCAGGGAATACCCTGCAAATACTCTGACACACTCCCAGGGATCCACTGCAAATACTGTCACACTCTCGGGGACCCACTACAAATACTGACACACTCCCAGGGATCCACTGCAAATACTGTCACACACTCTGGGACCCACTACAAATACTGACACACTTCCAGCGACCCCCTGAAAATATTGACGCACTGCCTGAGACACACCTGGAAGCCTCTGAAAATACTGGCACTCTCTCAGGGGCCCCTCTGTCCTATCTTCCAAAAACCAAAATCAGTTACCCAAGGAGAAGCAATATTTTATACAGTGACAGAAATATCATACCAGTAGGTCAATAAATATGAAAAATATAGACTATGGAACTTTCCTGGCACATCGTCTGCCTGCTCCAGACCTTGATGAGCTTGTGAACTTTTTGGGATTCCCTCACAAACCCCCTAGGTGTCTGTTTGCAAATCTCAGAGCTACACCAGAACTTATTTATAATTTAAAATGGTTCACATAAGAGGACAGCAGATCGAAGGCAGCAAACCAATTTGCATTTTCATTTCCTATTTGCTTCAGGTTCACTCATCAGCAGTGCAATTTATCATATAGTTTAATTATTCAGAGGTAAACAATACAAGAGACTGGGCAGAGTGGGATTGCATGCATCTCTGGTGTAGAAGATTGTGCTACCACCTCTGGAGCCAGGTTCGGAGCCACTGATGCTCAGCTTGCTTTCTTTGGACACTTCAAGGTGCCCAAATTGACATTTTCAAGGTAAGAGAATTTGCAACGCTTTGCATGAGCTGAAGTTTATGGAGGGTGGAAGATGGAAGGTTGGCTAGAAAAGCATTGGAATAGTCGAGTCTGGAGTTGGCAAAGGCATGAATGAGGTTTACAGCAGCAGAGGGGTTGAGGCAGGGGCAAAGGCGGGTGATGTTACGAAGGTGAAAGTTGCCGGGCTTTGTGATGAACAACTTATGGGATCGGAAGCTCAACTCGGTCAAATAGGATGTCTCAGTCTGGTTCTACATGCGACAATGGATGCAGAGAGGAGTGGAATCAGTGGCGAGGGTACAGAGTTTGTGGCGGGAGCCAAAGATTGGCCGGAATCTTCTGCACCAGGGCGGGTCGGGTGTGGGTAGACGGTGTGGCGGGTTGTGACCCTGTTGCTGCTTCCATCCCGCTGCAGAAAACAACTTTCCGATAATGGGCCGTATTAAACCCACACTGCACGTTACCCAGCACATTAAGTGGTGCAAGTCTGATGATGTCATCCATGACGCGTTTTCAGCAAGGATATTTAAAGGGGCCACGGTAACATTGCATTTGAAGGTTCATCTAGGATTGTGCAGGCAACACACTGGAGGTTTTCATTGCTCCAAACAGTTGGAGAGATGGCTGCACAGATGCACCCAGGTTCTCCGATGACTCGCTCCATATCCTTGTGGAGGGAGTCAGAGCACACAGGGAGGTCCTCTTCCCTTCCAATGGGCAGAAGAGACCTCCCCAGGGGACAAAAAGAGCCAGACTCCAAATTGCAGAGGAGGTGAATAGCAGGGATGTGTTTAAGAGAACCTGGGTGCAGTGCCAGAAACGTTTCAATGATCTCATTAGATCTTGAAAGGTGAGCACAAAGCCACACTCAGCTTAATCCGGCTGTGGCTCTCATCACATCCCCAACTCCTGCACATCCTTACTCACACCAACATACCTTGCACGTCCACCCATCCCTCTCTCTCTATCTACATTATCATATTCCCATCTGACAAGCTACTCCTCACACTCACACTCATCCTAATGCAATCATACCAACTAACAACGCGCAAGGAGGCCACTTGGCATTGCCGCCCTACTCCATCAGAGTCACCCTCTAAAGATGTAGTCCATCCATTCCTTAATCTCATTCCATCACTCTCACTCAACCTTCTCTTCTTTCCTTCCTTGCAGGAGAAGAGAGCGTACAATAAGAGGGAGAGGAAGAGAACTGGAGGTGGGCCTCCATCATTTGCGACTCTCACAACAGCAGAGGAGGCTGCGTTAGAAGTATCGGGAGTGGCCGAGCAGCTGGAGGTGGGAGATGGAGAGAGGGGGACATCTCAGCAACCTGGGGGGTGATTTTGCCAGCCCTGGGGAGGCGGGTATGGAGGCGGGACTGCTGGGAAAATGGCAGAATTTGGGGGCGGATGCCCAACCCGCCCCCCAACCCGCCTCCATGCCATCTTCCTAGGAGGTGGGTAGCCATCCCGCGCTGGGACCCATCTCCTTGGAGGCAGGAAAGGATTAAAGCCTATTAACTGCCTGTTAACATATAGTTAACAGGCAGGAAATAGGATTATCCCCTTTTGCCCTCACAAGTGCGGGCTTCCCGAAGGCTCCAAAACCCGCCAGGTCAGCGAGGCGAATACTGGGTCTGTGGGGGTCGGGGGGGTGCAAAAGTGTGCTGTGAAGGTAAGTGATGGGTGCAAGAGTGTAGAGGTGAGTATCTGAGGTAAGTGCAGTGTTAGTAAAAGTGTATTTACCTTTGTTTCTTCCTGCAGGCTTCAGTCGGTGTGTATGCAGAGAATCTCAGACCTCCGTGTTGCAAATGAGAGATGGCTGTTGCATTCTCAGATGCAACAACCATCTCATTTCTGTAAAAGAAAGAAGTTTGATGAGGTCTTGACTTCAATGAATCCAATTTGAATTGTGCCTGCCCCTTGAAAAAAAAAGCAATGTGCTATCGAAAGCCACTCTGACAGTTTGTATCCCTCTGCATGGGCAGGATCCCATCTTGCTTGTTGTGCCCTATGTTACTGCTCCAAAATGTCCAATGGGTCAAAGGGAAAGGCACCTTGACAGGTGAGGAGTGTCGAGTGGGTGAAATTAACCAACATTCAACAGGTGAGGAGTGAGGACAGGAGAAGAGCATTTGGTCCGACAGATCTAACCCTTCGTCACCACATCCATCAATCCCTTTGCTCTCCAGTAATACTTTGAATTGCCCCTGGTGATCCTTTACACAGTCAGCTTGAATGTCCTTTCCTGGTAACTCTTCCTATGGAAATTTCACAACTCTTTTAAACTTGGGGTAAAAAAAAGTGTCTTCCCTTCTTAAGCTGCTAATCCACTTGAATAAAGTCCATGCCAATGCCCCGGTCCCTCCTTAAAATGAATCATTTGGCCATCAGCTACAGAGTCATGGGGTTGCCAACCCTTCAGGGTTGCCCTGGAGTCTCCAGGAATTAAAGACTGATCTCTAGCACACTGCCGCAAGCAAAAACCCGTGAGAAACATCAAAGGGTCTTTTAACTTCTGTTTATTAGTTATAAAAATATCTGATATGAGAAAAAAGGCTGTTTGACTGACAGTCAAGAATCATTCAATCGGGTATTGAAGAGTCTGTTCACTTTACGATTGGTGGTGAGAAGGCGGGGCACCGCGAGGATGGACATGTCAGGCGCCCCATGGCGGGAACCTGAGGGCGGGGTGGTTGGAGGCAGGATGCCATGTGATGAAACCCCCAGGAATACGTCCAACCAGAGTTGGAAACACTAGTGAGTCTAGCATATTGCTGCCGATTTCATGAGATCCATGCTTTGGGAGCCAATAGCATTAACATAGCCCTAAACCGCAAGATGCAAGCAGTCTCACTATTAATTGTTAACTCTTACCAAGTTCCTCATTTTTATCTTGTGATTGACACTGCGGGCGGTTAATAATGGTCTGTGGAGGCAACAGGGCATGGTTCAATAGTGGTCTGGACATGGATCAATATCTTAATGTTTTTGTTTGATTATCTTTGGGGATCAGGAAGTATTTCTACAGGAGTTTCCCTCAGGAGGATGGTAAGAATTTGAAAGTGAGAACTTGTATTTATATCGCACCTTTCATGTCCTCAGGATGTCCGAAAGCGTTCACAGCCAATGAAGTACTTTTGAAGTGCAATCCGCATTGTTATGAAGGCAAAAGCAGCAGCCAATTTGGGCACAGTAATGACCCACAAGCAGAAATGAGATACACGACCAGACATTCTGTTTTTGGTGGCATTGTTAGAGGGGTGAAATGGTGGCCAAGACACCATGAGAATTACCCTACTATTTGAACACTGAAATGGGATTTTGTACATCCACCTCAAAAAGGCCTCAATTTAAATGCTTATCTGAAAGTCAATGCAACATTATCTCAGTGCTTCACCAAAGTGTCAGTCAGGATTAAGTGCTCAAGTCCAACAATGCATCTTGAACCCACGGGATTCTGACTCAGAGAGGAGAGTGCTACCAAGTGAGAAAGGCTGACATTGTAATGGTATGTGAAAGGAGATAAATATGGGGGCCAGTGTCCATAACAGGGTGGAATGTACACGGTGTATGGAAGGAGATTATGTAAGATCTGCAAAATTGGACATTGTATTATAAGGGTCTATTGGCAGAAGAGGCCTTGTTTTAAAGACTGTTTTAAAAAGAAGCCCAGGGAAAAGGGGCATATAAAATGGCCGCCAGACCCCGGGACTAGCTTTTTGGACACTTTAAAATGGTTCCTGCAGTCCCCAGACAGCCTTTGTGGATTCAACCCACAGTAAGTTCTGGAAGCCGTTTCTGAGTAAACGAAACCAGACACAAACACATACATATGGATTGGATGCAGATCCAGTCAGATCGTCCTGTAGATAAAGGCCATCTAAATGTTTACCCAGACAAAGGGAAACAGTTTTATATTCATAAGGGGAGCATCAAAGGCCCATTAAAGACATCAAGAAGACATTCAAAACAATGCAGGGTCATTCCAGACCAGAGATGGCCATCACCGGCCATCCCGAAAGCAGTTTAAGTATAATAACTACCCCGTTGTGAGAAAAGCCGCCAAAAGTTAAACAAAGACTAACCTTGATTTGGCGGGAGATAAAGGCTTCTCTTGAGAAGTATATTTGGAGTCCCGGGGTAGCCATCGGTAGCTATCAGGAGGCTCATCATCCTCCTTCACAGATCACCAGCTCAGAAGGATTGAAGAGAAGAAGACCGAGGCAGCCATCAAGAAGGTGATTCGAGTCTGCGTCCCGCCCCAGGGTAACCATCGGGAGATCGTCGACAAACCCTGGGCCGCTGACGAGACAAAAGGGCAGCAGCCCTACAGAAGAAACCCATATGAAAATGGTAACCAGCTAGAGACCTCTCCAACCGTGGTCAAACAGATGGTCTCCGTCCCCGCCGATGTCCAGGCCTGCCAGTGTCCAGCCTGCCCGTGATCTTCATCTCGAGAGAGAGAGAGAGAAGTGTGGCGCAGCTCGCTGTGGCTCCACTGACCACGCGGAAACAGGACGCCTGAGGAGATCAAAACACAGTCCATACTAAGGTAGATTGTACATGGTGTGTGGAAGGAGATTAATGGGTGGGTAGAGTCCATGATAGGGTAGAGTGGACATGGTGTGTGGAAGGAAATTAAATGGGTGTGTAGAGTCCATGATAGGGTGGAGTGTAAATGCTGTGTGGAAGGAGATTAAATGGGTGGGTAGAGTCCATAATAGGGTGGAGTGTACATGGTGTGTGGAAGGAGATTAAATAGGTGGGTAGAGTCCGTGATAGAGTGGACATGTTGTGTGGAAGGATATTACATGGGTGGGTAGAGCCTGTGATAGGGTAGATTGTGTGAAGGAGTGCGCCGATGGGCTGAATGGCCATTTTTTACTATTTGCTTTCTTATGTTGGCATTATCCCTGCAAAATAACTTGATGAGTTGAGAGGACTGAAGTCACCGTGCTGGTTAATGTGCTCAATGCTATGCTTCAGCAACACTACTGTCCTCTTACAAAGTCACCAGCAACAAACGGGGGGGTGGGGTGCGAAATCCATATTTTTAAATTTCTATTAAGTTGGATGATGCTGTGGTGTGAATAGGCCTCCAGGTAATTAATTAGATGCTGTGGTTAATGGCAACATGGAATTCATACAGCTTCACTCACTACAGAAGGTAAAGTGACATGCATTTGATTAAAGCGAGACCTATATCAATCACAACAGATCGGGCCGACTGTTACAAGAAGGCTCCAGAGATGAGTCATTCTGAAATGGCTGCTCTTAAACAATCGCCTCGACAGACGGAAACAAAAGCACTTTGAAAGGTGTCATGTAAGGTGTATGCCAAAACGAGCAAGAAGCAGAAGCAATCTAATTAAAGACTTCTGATTAAATCGTATAAATCATTACGTCACTTTCAACCAATCGGGGATGGCTTTTTGCCTGCACTAGAAGGTGTGCTCAGTGTGTGTATAGGTGTTCATAGCCTATGTTCTCAAGCATCCACACACTACTGCCACCCCCAGAGAGGACATTCTAATTTCAAAAATGCAATTACACTCCAATCTCTGATGGCCAACTTTTGAGATTGACTTCACCTAGCTTCTTAATGCAAGTTCACATCTCCTGTGTTAGTTTGCGATAAGAGTGGATAGTCATTGGGCTCTCTCTGTCTCTCACCCTGTTCAGGGGTCTCTAATTTAGATTTCATGGTATAAAGGGACAGGTTCTTTTTGTAAAGACATGTGGAGGTGAAATTCTATGACATTTATAGTGTGATACCTGGAGTGTGATATCTGGTACGTGACATCTAGTGTGACACCTGAATTATGATGTCTAGGGTGTGACACTCAGAGTGTGATATCTAGTGTGACACCTGGATCGTGACATCTAGTGTGATGCCTTGAGTGTGATATCTAGTGTGACACCTGGATCGTGACATCCAGTGTGATGCCTAGAGTGTGACATCTAGCGTGACACCTGGAACGTGACATTTAGAATGTGACACCTGGAGTGTGACAACTAGACTGTGACATCTAGTGTGTGATGCCTGCCATGTGATGAACACTCAAAACTTTTAAATAGGCCCAAAAATTCCTTAATGAACAATGGTAGAATGCCTGTTTTCCTTTGTAAGCCCGTGAATGAAATCCCATTCTCAGAAATTGTACGTCTCAGAAACTGCAATTTCATTCGCAGGTCATTAATGATAGAAAAAGAAGCTTCCAGACCAATTTTTATTAAAAGTGTAATTTTGGGGCCTATCTAAATGTTTTGAGTGTTTGTCACACTTCGGATGTCACACTTTGTATAAAGCATCAAAAAAATCAAAACTGAACAATCTTTAAATTAGGCCCAATTTTGCAAAGGGGGCCTCAAACAGGTACGAGGCCCCCTATTTGTATATGCAGAGCGCCTTCTGCCTGTTTCAGGTACGGGCCCTGGACGCCACTTTTTCAGCCTTTACCAATATGACGGGTGCCGCACTTCCAGCCTGTAATGAGTGAGCGTTTCCCTCCTGCCATATTAGATGTTTAGGCTGTGGCGTACCGATCACAGAATGGACACAATCCGCTTTCCGGTCCGTAGACTATAAATCAGGCGTCATGCCTTTAAGAAGGATCACACCTTTAAGAAACTCGATCTGCAACATAGTTAAGCCCAGAGCGGGGGAGGAGCAGTCGAAGCTGTGCACTGATGAAAGGCAGTCGTACTTTGTGTAGTCTCTGACTCCATTTTGTGTTCAGCATGCAGCCTCATCAATTAAACCTTTTCTGTTGAACCTCTCCGAGTTCAGTATTTTTTGCGAGGAGTACGTAGACTCCTACAAGGCAGCAATTTTGTGTCTGAAGCACGAGTGCAGCACCATCAAATTTCTAGGCCAATGTCCTATTTAGACAACTTCCCCACAGGAAGCAATGGTCTTAAAACGGACAGGCCAGGTGGTACAAATGTGGAACTGCTGTGGATACTTTCTCAGGTTTGGTAACATCAAGTACTCAAAGTAAATGCCAGAGTTGACACACGTTGTCTCTGGTTCCGACTTATTCCACGTGGATTCCAACTCAACTTCCACCCTTCGTGTTTCGGATCCACCCAGGATTACAAATATCTCCAAGATATTCATCGTTCCTCGAACTACTGCTCTCGCCGCATCCTGAGATCCACGCTCAACGCCATGCGTCGTCACATGAACACTCTCGACCTCTCTCTTCAGCATCAGCGGCGCACTCTATCTCAAAGCTGTCCGGGTCCACAGTTCCATTTCATCCTTCGACTCATCCGACGCTTCAACAAAAAACTTTTTCTCTTCCTTTCCGATGTCAAGGATCGCAAGCTTCATCAACTCTTGGACACCAACGCCCCTCCGGAACCTTCTTCCCCTTCACTTTCCTCTGACCCCCCTTCTCCCAATCTCACCCCCTGCCGCGTTTTCACCATCCCCTCTCACCTTGCCCTCTCTGACCACGAACAATCAGTCCTCAGCAAAGGCCTGAGCTTCATCCCCTTACGTCCCCACCTCAATGAATTTCGAGCTCGGCATGATGCTGAACTCTTTTTCTGCCGCCTTCGGCTCCGTGCCCACTTCTTTGGCCAGGAGTCTTCCCCCCGCACGACTGACCCTTTCTCCCACTTGCAGAATTCCCATTCTACCTGGACCCCTCCCCCTGGCCTCTTACCCTCTCTAGATCTTTTCATCGCTAACTGCCGCCGTGACATCGGCCGTCTCCATTTCTCTGCTCCCCTCACTCACTCCAACCTACCTCCCTCTGAACTCGCAGCACTCCATTCTCTTAGATCCAACCCTGACATTGTCATTAAAATCGCTGACAAGGGTGGTGCTGTTGTTGTTTGGCGTACAGACCTCTACCTAGCTGAAGCTGAACGCCAACTCTCCGACACCTCCTCCTACCTCCATCTGGACCATGACCCCACTACCGAACATCAAACCACCATTTCCAAGACTGTCACTGACCTCATCTCCTCTGGAGATCTTCCCCCCGCTGCCACCAACCTCATAGTTCCCCAACCCCGCACAGCCCGCTTCTACCTCCTTCCCAAGATCCACAAACAGGACTGCCCTGGTAGACCCATCATTTCAGCCTTTTCTTGCCCCACGGAACTCATCTCTTCCTATCTCGGCTCTATCTTTTCTCCCCTTGTCCAGTCTCTTCCCACCTACATCCGCGACTCTTCGGACGCCCTCCGCCACTTTAACAGTTTCCAGTTTCCTGGCCCCAACCACTTCCTTTTCACCATGGACGTACAATCCCTCTACACCTCCATCCCCCACCAGGATGGCCTGGGGGCACTCCGCTTCTTCCTTGAACAGTGGCCCGTCCAGTCCCCATCCACCACCACCCTCCTCCGCCTGGCTGAGCTTGTTCTCACATTGAACAACTTCTCCTTTAACTCCACTCATTTCCTCCAAATTAAAGGTGTTGCTATGGGTACCCGCATGGGTCCTAGCTATGCCTGCCTTTTCGTGGGCTATGTGGAACAATCTTTGTTCCTGTCCTACTCAGGTCCCCTCCCTCACCTCTTTTTCCGGTACATCAATGACTGTATTGGTGCCCTGTGTGTGGTGTGAGGAGCATGGCAGAGGATAAAAGTGGCGGCAGCGAGGCCCGACCAGAGCGGACCTGTGTGTGGCGTGAGGAGCGAGGCGGAGGATAAAAGCGGCGGCAGCGAGGCCCGACCAGAGCGGACCTGTGTGTGGCGTGAGGAGCGAGGCATACTAACTCAGCAGCGGGAGAGAGAGGTAAAAAGTAATCAAAGTGTGACGACACCAGGAAGCAGGTAAGTGATTGGTTGGTGAGAATTTCTCTATTTTTAAACATTAACGCTGTGGTTTATAGTTGCTAACGTCTCTCTGGTGCAGCGGGGACTGTTGGCAAACCATTTAACTGTAATGTAATTAGTGGGATTGATTGATTTAATTTAAATTCAATTAATTAAAGGGTAAGTCATGGCAGGTCAGCCCGGCCATGTGGTATGCTCCTCCTGCGATATGTGGGAACTCAGGGACACTTCCTGTGTCGCTGACAACTACATGTGCAGGAAGTGCATCCAGCTGCAGCTACTGACAGACCACATTGCGGTGCTGGACCTGCGATTGGATGCATACTGGAACGTTCACGATGCTCGGGACGTCGTGAATAGCACGTTTACAGAGTTGGACACACCGCAGGTAGAGGTTGGACAGGAAGAAAGGGAATGGGTGACCAACAGGCAGAGTACTAGGCACAGGCAGGTAGTGCAGGGGTCCCATGTGGACATCCCCCTCTCAAACAGATACACCACTTTGAGTGCTGCTGGAGGGATGGCTTATCAGAGGAAAGCAGCAGCAGCCAACTTCCTGGCACCAGGGGTGGCTCTGCTGCACAGCACGGGAGGAAAAAGAGGGGTAGAGCTATAGTAATAGGGGATTCTATTGTAAGGGGAATAGATAGGCATTTCTGCGGTCGCAAACGAGACTCCAGGATGGTGTGTTGCCTCCCTGGCGCAAGGGTCAAGGATGTCTCAGAGCGGCTGCAGAACATCTTGGAAGGGGAGGGTGAACAGCCAGTTGTCGTGGTGCATATAGGCACCAACGATATAGGTAAAAAGCGGGATGAGGTCCTAAAAGTGGAATATAGGGAGTTAGGAGGTAAATTTAAAAATAGGACCTCAAAGGTAGTAATCTCAGGATTGCTACCAGTGTCACGTGCTAGTCAGAGTAGAAATAGAAGGATATTTCAGATGAATACTTGGCTAGAGGAATGGTGCAACAGGGAGGGATTCAAGTTCCTGGAACATTGGAACCAGTTCTGGGGGAGGTGGGATCAGTTCAAACCGGACGGTTTGCACCTGGGCAGGGCTGGAAACGATGTCTTAGGGGGAGTGTTTGCTAGTGCTCTGGGGGAGTGTTTAAACTAAAATGGCAGGGGGTTGGGAACCTGAGCAGGGAGACAGAGGAAAGGGAAACAAGGATAAAAGCAAAAGATAGGAAGGAGAAAAACAAAAGTGGCTGTCAGAGAAATCAACGGTTTAAATCAAACGTGGCCACAGTAAATAATAATTCTAATAGATCTAAGAATGTTAAAAAAACAAGCCTGAAGGCTTTGTGTCTTAATGCGAGGAGCATTTGTAATAAGGTGGATGAATTGGCAGCGCAAATAGAGGTAAACGAATATGATTTGGTTGGGATTACGGAAATGTGGCTCAAGGATGGCCAAGGCTGGGAACTCAACAAACAGGGGTATTCGATATTCAGGAAAGATAGACAAAAAGGAAAGGGAGGTGGAGTAGCATTACTGGCTAAAGAAGGGATTAACACAATTGTAAGGAAGGATATTAGCTCTGATGATGTGGAATCTGTATGGGTAGAATTGAGAAATACTAAGGGGCAGATAACATTAGTGGGAGTGGTATATAGACCTCCAAACAGTAAGGTGGAGGTTGGGGATGGCATTAAAAGGGAAATTAAAGAAGCGTGCAATAAGGGCACAGCAGTCATCATGGGTGACTTTAATCTACATATAGATTGGGCTAACCAAATTAGTAACAATACTGTGGAGGAGGAATTCCTGGAGTGTTT
Source organism: Somniosus microcephalus (assembly GCF_052327205.1). NCBI lineage: Eukaryota > Metazoa > Chordata > Chondrichthyes > Squaliformes > Somniosidae > Somniosus > Somniosus microcephalus. Next base: position 218,874,724 of record NC_140989.1, on the reverse strand, counting down.
ACAGGATGGTTTCCTGGACCAATATGTCGAGGAACCAACCAGAGATCAGGCCATCTTAGACTGGGTATTATGTAACGAGAAAGGATTAATTAGCAATCTTGTTGTACGAGGCCCCTTGGGTCGGAGCAATCATAATATCATCGAATTCTTCATTAAGATGGAGAATGAGTTGTTGACACAAAGACTAGGGACCTAAATTTAAATAAAGGAAACCACGATTGTCTGAGGAGCGAGTTGGGTAGGATTGATTGGGGAATGTCTCTCAAAGGGTTGACAGTGGATAGGCAATGGCAAACATTCAACGACCGAATTCATGAACTACAGAATTTGGTCATCCCAGTTTGGCATAAAAATAAAACAAAAAAGGTGACTCAACCGTGGCTAACAAGGGAAATTAGGGATAGCATAAGATCCAAGGAGAGGACATATAAATTGGCCAGAAAAAGCAATAATCCTGAGGATTGGGAGCAGTTTTGGATTCAACAAAGGAGGACAAAGGGATTAATTAAGAAGGGGAAAATAGAATATGAGAGTAAGCTTGCAGGGAACATAAAAACTGACTGTAAAAGCTTTTATAGATATGCGAAGAGAAAAAGATTGGTGAAGTCAAGTGTAGGTCCCTTGCATTCAGAATCAGGGGAATTTATAATGGGGAACAAAGAATTGGCAGACCAACTAAATACATATTTTGGTTCTGTCTTCACAAAGGAGGACACAAATAACCTCCCAGAGATGCCGGGGAACATAGGTTCTGATAAAAGGGTGGAACTGAAAGAAATCAGTATTTGTAGGGAAATGGTGTTCGGAAAATTGATGGGACTGAAGGCCGATAAATCCCCAGGGCCTGATAATCTACATCCTAGGGTACTTAAGGAAGTGGCCCTAGAAATAGTAGATGCATTGCTAGTCATCTTCCAGAACTCGATAGACTCTGGAACAGTACCCATGGATTGGAGGGTAGCTAATGTTACCCCACCATTCAAAAAAGGTGGTAGAGAAAAAGCGGGGAATTATTGACCGGTAAGCCTGACATCGGTCGTGGGGAAAATGCTAGAGTCCATTATAAAAGATGTAATAGCAGAGCACTTGGAAAGCAGTGACAGGATAGGACAAAGTCAACATGGATTTACAAAAGGGAAATCGTGCTTGACTAATCTACTGGAATTTTTTGAGGATGTAACTGGTAAAATAGATAACGGAGAACTGGTGGATGTGGTGTATTTGGACTTTCAGAAGGCTTTCGATAAGGTCCCGCATAAGAGATTAGCGTGCAAAATTAAGGCACATGGGATTGGGGGCAAGGTATTGACTTGGATAGAGAACTGGTTGGTGGACAGAAAGCGAAGAGTTGGGATAAACGGGTCATTTTCCGAGTGGCAGGCAATGACTAGTGGGGTACCGCAAGGATCGGTCCTAGGACCCCAGCTGTTCACAATGGCCTAGAAATTCAGTATAGCCACTTTTGGGGCGGTAAAGTCGGGCGGCCGCTAAAGTTTGCGCCCGGCGCAAAGTCGAGCCCCCTTCACCGATATTCAGTTGCATCGCCCTAAGAGGTTGCTGCTGTGCTAAAACAGGCGATGCACGACTATCATTAGGCGCTAAGCCGGCAGCCCGGGGCGCTAACACCGGAAGTTGGGCGCAGGGCAGGTGCGGCGAGCTGCTGATTGCCGGCAGACACTCTGGCTCCGGTGAGCTCTTAAAGGGGGAGGGTGGATTGTTTTTTTGAAAGGCCGAGACTAGTGTATTTGTGTTTTTGGGGAGGGCTTCTCTCCATCAGTTTGTTATGTGGTACCGGTCTTCTTCTTCTTCTTCTTCTTCTTCTTCTTCTTCTTCCTCTTCCTCCTCCTCCTCCTCCTCCTCCTCACAAAGAAGGAGTGTTGCAAAACGGCTGCCTTTTCTGCTGCAGGAGTGCCCTTTAATTTGCGCTCCCCGCGGCCCGCATCGGCTGAGCACCGTTCCACTCAACAGTCGCTAGGGCCGCCAGGCGCACAATGGGCCGGCGCGACTGAAGATCCGGTTTGGGGCGCACAAAGGGCGTTGCACGAGGAAATGACGTCATGATCTGCGCGCGCAGCTGAGCGCGCGCAAAGGCTTTGCGCCGGCGCTAAATGTCTACTGAAGTTGGGGCGAGGCGCAGATCGCGCTGCGCCCGGGCGCTAAGCGCCTAGCGCTCGACATCTACTCCTCCTAAGGCACTAACGGCTGGCGCAGCCAACTGAATTTCTAGCCCAATATATATTGATGATCTGGACGAGGGAATTGGATGTAATATCTCCAAATTTGCAGACGACACAAAGCTGGGTGGGAGGGTATGCTGTGAGGAGGATGTCGTGAAACTCCAGTACGATTTGGACAGGTTGGGTGATTGGGCAGAAACATGGCAAATGCACTATAATGTGGATAAATGTGAGGTTATCCACTTTGGTGGCAAAAACAGGAAGGCAGACTATTATTTGAATGGCAATAGATTGGGAGAAGGGGAATTGCAAAGAGACCTGGGTGTTCTTGTGCACCAGTCGCTGAAGGTAAGCATGCAGGTGCAGCAGGCGGTTAAGAAGGCAAATGATATGTTGCCCTTCATAGCAAGATGGTTCGAGTACAGTAACAAGGATGTCTTGCTGCAGTTGTACTGGGCCTTGATGAGACCGCACCTTGAGTATTGTGTGCAGTTTTGGTCACCTTATCTGAGGAAGGACGTTCTTGCCATGGAAGGAGTGCAGCGAAGATTCACCAGGCTGATACCTGGGATGGCAGGAATGACGTATGAGGAGAGATTGGGTCGATTGGGCTTATACTCACTGGAGTTTAGAAGATTGAGAGGGGATCTCATCGAAACCTATAAAATTCTGTCAGGCCTGGACACACTAGATGCAGGAAGGATGTTTCCGATGGCCGGGGAGTCCAGAACCAGGGGTCATAGTCTAAGGATAAGAGGTAAGCCATTTAGGACTGAAATGAGGAGGAATTTCTTCACCCAGAGAGTGGTGAACCTGTGGAATTCTCTGCCACAGAGGGCGGTGGAGGCCAGTTCATTAAATATATTCAAGAAGGAGTTGGATATATTTCTTAAGGCTAAAGGGATCAAGGGATATGGGGAGAAGGCAGGGACAGGGCACTGAATTTGAATGATCAGCCATGATCTCATTGAATGGCGGAGCAGGCTCGAGGGGCCAAATGGCCTACTCCTGCTCTTACCTTCTATGTTTCTATGTCCAACTGAGAGGGCACATAGGGCCTCGGTTAAACCTTTCACCTGAAAGACAGCACCTCCAACAGTGTAGCACTCCCTCACTATTGTACTGGCGAGTCAGCCTGGATTATGTGCTGAACTCTCAAGAGTAGGACTTGAACTCTCAACCTTCTAACGTCAGAGGTGAGAGTGCTACCCATTTTTAAAAAATAATTATACTTTATTGAACATTAAGAACATTTACAACATCTTGATCATTTCATTGTATGATACAAATCAATTCCGCCGCTCTGCACAGCCATTCCACCACCAAATTTTAACATCAAAACCTGAAGTTTAATTTGTCCTCTGTAACATATATTAATCGATTGTACTTTAAAAATTGGTTGTAAAATACTGTCCTTAAATTCCTTTCTGAATAAAACATCCACAGAGTCTTATAATGATCTTTTAGCTTATATTTAAAATACTCTTTCAGATTGATTCTCCTCCCCTTAAAAAACAGAGCATTCCTTCTTTGCACAATCACGAATCTAGCCAAACTGAACATTAAATTAATTGCCGCTCCGCTAGACTCGGACAGACTCTCCTGCAATCCCCATCTCAAAATTGAGTCCCACGGGATTCCCATTCTCGCTCTTCAGTCCCCACCCAGCAAAAAAGCTTCACACAACTGTCGAACATAGTACTTAAAGTGATTTAACTGCAGACGTAACACCAGTAAATGGCACAGAGTCTCATCCCATGTCCCACACACTGGGCAAGTTGCCGCCTCCACTCGCCCAATCTTGCACAAGGCCATCATGGTAAAAATCCGGTTATGAGCCAATTTGAAATCCAGTTCAATCCACTCTGGACATTTAAAATTCGTCCACACTCCCTTCCAAATCCTGTTGAAGTCCAGCTGTGGGTATATACTCTGCCAAAACTCCTGACCAGCAGGTGTCTTGAATCTCCATTCTCTATAAATGCCTCATAGAAATCTCGAGTATTACAGTTGTCAAATTGGACCAACTCTCCCCCTTTCTCCAGTACTAAGCTTGGAAAAGCAGGACGCATTTTACTTCCTGTGGAGATTTCCGCATTTATTTCTTCCATCCAATCCTGTGGCATTGCCCTCATCATCTTCTCATACATGATTCCTGTTGCTTTTTCCTCTACCTCCTGATCCTCCTCCCACACCATGTCCCTCACTATTGCTTCCGGCAACCAACCTGGAATCACCTCGTATAATACATCTTTCACAGATATAATCCCAGCTTTTATAAAAGCTTGATTAAATAAAACCTCTCCTTCGATGTTGACCCACCTGTTCAAAAATAAGGGCTGTTCTAAAAATTCCTCAGCCCCCTTGGGCATAAACTGCACACTTTTCAAAAATTGGGCCCAAGTCTCTGCAACCCCCTTATAAAACCTAGGGAGAAGTTTAATCGATTTCAAAAACATATTATTGTATTCCATATACAATATCCCCTGCCCTCCTAGCCCACTTCATTTTAAAAAATGCTCAAAACAACTCTTCCAAAAACTTGTATTTGACTTCTGAAGAAATCTCTTCACCCATTTGATTCTAAAGGATTTTTTCTTCAAATCAGTATCTGGGAAATTGAGTCCTCCCTGATTTCTCCGTCCAATGATGGTATTGTAAGCCATCAAGGCTGGTTTCCCTTCCCATAAAAACCTCACACAAGCCTCTCGGATGAACTTTTCCGCCCACTCAGGAATATCCTCCACCGTCAATAAGTACCATAGCTTAGATAGCAGGAGGGCAGACACCACTGTTGCTCTTCCTTGCACTTTCAACCACCTTCTTTCCCATCTTCCCAAAACCTTTTTAATTTTCATAACCTTCGGTTCCCAATTTAATCGATCCACTTCATCCCTGTCTTTCTTGCACCCCATATGCACCCCCAGAACTGCCAAAACCTCCACCACCTTAAAGGGACATTCCCCCAACCATTCCCCCCTACCCCTCCCTGCAACCAGGCATTGGGACTTACTATAATTCACTCTGGCTCCTGAAGCTCTACAATATTCCTCCACTACATCCATAGCTTTCCTCACTGACTCCCCATTTCTCAATGTTAAGGTTGTGTCATCTGCATATTGGTGTATCACCGACACCAGCCCAGAACTGGGGACCACAATCTCAACTACACCTTGTTTCTTTCGCATCATGTAACCTAATGGCTCTGCTACCAATGTGTACAACAATGGGGACAGGGGTCAACCCTGTCTCACTGATCTCTGTATCGGAAAATACTTGGATAAAAAACCATTACATTTAACACAGCTAAATATGTTTGAATAAAAAATCCTTATCCACTGAATGAAATTTTCCTTGAAACCAAATGCTTCCAAAACCTTCAATAAAAACTCATGAGAGACCCTATCAAAGGCTTTCTCTTGATCTATCTTTAATACATAAGCCTCCCTCCCACTCTCTTCCATGAGCTCTATCGCATCTCGGATTGAGACCACAGAGTCTGCGATGTCCCGGCCTATGACTCCATAGGGCTGGGAGGGCCAAACTATCTGCGGTAACACCTCCTTCAAACGATTTGCCATAACCCTCGCCAAGATCTTATAATCCACATTTAATAATGTGATGGGCCTCCAATTCTTCAGATCCCATCTATCCCCTTTATTTTTATAAGCTAAGCTTATGATCCCTTTCCTCATAGATGGGGCCAGGCTTCCCTCAACTTTAATTTCCTTAAAAACTTCTAAGAGCAATGGACTTAAAATCTCGCAAAATTCTTTATAAAATTCTGCACTTAGTCCATCGGACCCTGGGCTTTTCCCCCCCTTCATTCCACTTATTGCTACTTTTATTTCCGCTAATCCTACTTCTTTGTCACACATGCTTCTCTCATCCTCCTTTAAACCCTCTTCAATAAAAGCAGTAACCTTCTCCATCGCCAAATTGGAAATGTCTTCTTTAGTATATAACTCTTGATAAAAGCTGCTAGCCGCCTCTAAAATCTCCCCACATTCATGAATGATCTTCTCCCCAACCTTCAACTCTTCAATTAATGATAATCTCTGTCACAGCTTTTCTTGCTCTAGAAAATATCTAGTGCATCTTTCGCCCTCCAATGCATCTCTAGCCTTTGCACAGAGAATGGCCCCCTTGCATTTTTCAGCTTGCAATAATTTCCACTCTTCCTTTAGCACCCGGAACTTAGTCTCTGCTCCCTTATCCCCTCCGTCAACTGCTTTGCAGACATTCGTAAACTTTTTATTTATATTCTCTTCTCGACGCTGGTTAGCTGCCGCCCTCTTTTTCCCATAACGTACCGAAAAAACTTTTACCTCATATTTGAAATTATCCCACCAAACTCTTCTTTCTTTCAAGAACAAAGGTTCCTTCCGAGCATCCTTTATTGGCCCTGAAATTAGGATCGGGTGCTTGCCACGCGTGCAAGCCCCCAATCTGCACTCACCCTGCGCACCGACATCTGAAGCCCGGGCCTGCTTGCATTTCCTGTCACTGGCCCGGTTCAGATGTCGGCGCGATGTGCTTACCTGATCTAGCGGCGTAGTTAGTGCGATGTGCCGGCTGGGATCAGGTGAGCACTGTGCAGCCAATCAGGGGATGGGAAACTCATTCATGAGTTTGACAGAAAGAGCTGTCAAACTCATGAAAACTCCTGGCCCCAAAACACTACTTAAACCTGAAAGAAAATGTAAAAAACATTGCACTACTTAAATGAACAATAAAGAACTCTGAAAAACTATTTTAAGCAATGATTTTAAAATTTGAAAAAAAAATTTTTTTTTTTTAAATCGTGGCTAAAAATCAAATCAAAATCAAATCAACTTTTATTGTCATTGTTAGTGCACAAGTGCAGTACAACGAAATGTAGGCTTGCGGCTCCCGAGAGTGTACTTGGATTAAGACATTTAAACATTCAACATGCATTTGGCTTGTAGTATATTTCCATAAACATAACCACAATAAAGTGCATTGGCAGATGTGCAGGCTTTAGAGTTTATTTGTGGAGTTCAGTAGGATGACAGCCCTGGGAAAGAAGCTGTTCCTAAATCTGGTCGTACGGGTGCGAATGCATCTGTAGCGTCTCCCAGATGGCAGGAGGGCAAACAGACTGTGGCTGGGGTGGGTGGGGTCTTTGATGATGGACCGTGACCTCCGTAGACAGCGTTTCTGGTATATGTGCTCTATGGTCGGTAGCCGGGTGCCGGTAATGCATTGGGCAGTTTTGACTACCCGCTGCAGGGCTTCCCGGTCATTGTAGCTACAGCTGCCATACCATACTGTGATACAGTTCGCCAGGATGCTCTCTATAGTTACCTTACTAAACTTACCTTACTGTAAATTCTTTAAAAATAACAAACCTGTGCAAAAAAAAATTCTCAATTGTACTAAAAGCCCACTTACCTGAGAAACTAAGTACTTACGTGTGGTTTTTCAATGTGTAAAGACCGGAAGCCTTTACACACGCGCAACTCTGAAAAAAAAAAGGAATTTCACTGCGCACGCGCTGCCTGTGCAGGCGCGCGCGTTCTGCCTCTTAACCCCTTGGGTCAGAGAACAGGAAATGCCGGTTTTCAGCGCATGCTGAAAACCGGCAATTCCTCCGGGCACACGCGTGAGTACCCCATCCGTACTCACGCGTTGTGCCCGGAATTACTGGGCCATTATATTTATAATCCCTTCTTTATAAGCAATTTCTTTCAGGTATTGATTGTTTAAAATCCACACCCCTGAACCGATCTTAACTCTGCTGTTCCTAATTCTAAGAGCCAAAGCCGAGTGATCACTAAAAAATACTTTTTTATAATAAATCTCCATTACCTCAGAACTTAACCCTTCCCACATTAACACAAAATCTATTCGGCTCTGTTTTAAAACATCACCCACCCAACCTGATCTGGAGAACTCCCTTTTTATGGGGTTTCGGTCCCTCCATACGTCTCTCAAATTTAAATTTGCCATCATTTTTACAATCATCCCTCTGGAGTTATCATCCTTAAAGGTCATCTGGGCTGAAATGTCCATCCGAGATAAAAATACATTAAAATCCCCCACTATACAGTACAAGGATTTTCCACCTCTGCCGCTTCAGTGAATAACCCCCAAAAAACTCGCGACGCTTGCAATGGTTGTTCGGTGCATAGATATTAAAGAGATCGCAATTAAATCCCTCCATTTTTACCCTTAGCCGTAAAAATCTCCCCTCAGCGTCCTTGTCCATCAAGGCAACGTTCTCTTTTATGGACGGACTCACCAAAACAGCCACCCCTCTATGGTTATTGTTTGCACAACTCGCAAACACCTCTCCCTTCCAAACCTTCTGAAATCTTTCTACGATATCCTCATCCCAAAAGGTTTCTTGCAGACACAACAAGTCCATACCTTTAAAGCCCTGCAACAACTGCTGCAATTTCTTCTCACCCCTCAGTCTGTTCACATTAATCGAGACCAATGTAATCATGGCTCCAAAGAAGGGAATTATGCCTGATAATCTCCCCATCATTTAATCTCTGGCCCTTCCCTCCTCACATGCTCCTTCCCAACTTCTCGGGCAGCTGTTGCTTTTTCCTGCAGCCTCCGACTCTTTTTCCCCTCCTGTTTAAACTTTCCCTGCTGTTTCAGCCTCTTCCTTGCATTAAGTTTGGGCCCAGGAGCTGCCCTTCCTCCCTCCTTCTGCCCCTCAATAACCTTTCCCTTTTCACATGATGCCACCCCACCCCCGACTTCCATGTCTCTGTCCCCCCCTAATTCCTCACACTCAAGCTCTTCTGCAACCCCCTGTGCCTGCTCCCCGTCCGATACATAATCTTGCTCCCCGTCAGATACTTCATCTCCCACAGAGAGTCTTCCTGCTATCGCAGTTTCTCCCACTGTGCCGCTCCCTTCGACCACATCTCCACCTCTGTCCCTTGCAGCCTGTTCCCTCTCTCCATGGGACAATGGCGCACCTAAATTGTTCCCTTCTGATGTCTCTATCTCGCCGATCCCATCCTGCTGTCCCTTTAAGGCTCCCGCCTCTTGCTCCCTCTCCCCGTCCTGCCCCCTCCCGCTCACCATGATATCCGACTCCCCGCCTGTCCCCGGAGCACCCACATCCACCACACACCCCGCTCCCGCCTCCTCTCTCCCCCGCAGCCACCAGACTCCCCAGGGGGAGCGGAACCGCACTAAGGCTCGAGTCTGCACTCGACCCTCACTGCCCGCTGCTGTCTTTGTTCCCCTCCACAGCACTCGGCGTGTTTTCCGCCATCTCCATCCAGTCCTCTGCTCTGCCATCCTCTGCCTCTTCCTGTGCCCCTTTCTCCTTCATTTTACCGGCTGTGTCCTCTGACTGCACCGCTCCTCCTGCCGTTCCACTCTCATCTCCTTCTCCTTCTCCCATCTCCTCATCACTCATATCGCTCCCTTCTACCACACACTCACAGTGGGTGGGGCCTTTGCGACACGCCCCACAGCTCTCCACCTTGCAGCTCCAAGTGATATGTCCCGACTCACCGCAATTGTAACAATACAAATCTGGACAGTTTCTTACGAGATGGTCATGTCCCAGACAATAGTAGTACACCTTTACTTGGTTATCGTGCAGCACACGTAAGTACTGCACTCCTTCCAGTGTCTCGAACTTCATACTGTACGGCAAAGACCTCACCCCCTCTGGGAACCGCACCTTTACATACCGTGTCCCGTCTGCTACCCGTGTTCCCGGATAGTACCTCCTCTTTATTTCAGAACAGATTTTAATGTCCCACGACTCCGACATTTTGCTCAGCACTTCGTCCTCAATGTACACTGGCAAGTTCAAAAATGAAACCACCACCTCCTCTGAATATAGCAGAGTCACCTCCAAGAATTTCTCACCAACTTTCAGACTGAGCAGCAGTTTTTCCACCTCCTCACGGCCACTGACCGTCACCTCAAATCCCACATTCGGCTTTGGTCGGCAGGCAAAGCAGCTTCCCTCGCCACAGTCCTCATGAACTGCCTGGATTATATCCCAGGCTCGAATCTTCTTATCTTCACACTGCACCACCACCGTATTTTCTTTACCAAACCTCCTGAGGTCCCGCCCAAAACTTTGGGCCTTTTTTTCCCCTTCCCACCACAGTTTCTTCCCTAATTAAATTCCTCTCGGGAATATTGTCCTCTGAGTGGCCCGGCACTCCGGACCCCTCAGCAGCCATTAGCTGTTTTTTGTGGGCCAAAAAGGCCCTAAAACCTGAAAACAACACCCCAAAACCCACCACCAACTTTTTACAAAACTCCCTCCAACACCCAACTGCAATTAGGCAACCAGTAACACCTGGCTCACTCCTAGCCCCTCCCACCTAGAGAGTGCTGCCCACTGAGCCACGGCTGACACAAGTCTGTGACAGCTGTTGAAAGCTTGTGGTCCTAGATGTTCATCAGGAACTTCCCTGTCAAACCTGCAACACTACAATACTACAATGCACATTTTATAGTGTATTTGCGCAAACAGTTTGGAATAACAATGGGACTATTCTGTAACACCTGTCGGGCGATTATGATTGCCCTTCAAACTAAACAATATAATAATAGGTGATTAAAACAGTTCCCACATTCTTTTGCCTCAACTGTATTGTCTGAATAAACAACAGCTCCCCACGCACAAATAGCACAGAGTATTTGCTCATTTGTTTTCCTTTTTTAAGCAGCCTTTAATTTTTAAGCTGCTAAAAAATGTAACAAGTAAAAGTGGAAATGCTGGAAATCTGTGTTAGTTGCATAGACTAGGCTTGTATACTTGTGAGTATAGAAGATTACAGGGTGATTGAGGTGTTTAAGATGATTGAAGGATTTGATAAAGTAGTTAGAGAGATACTATTTCCTCTGGTGGGGGAGTCCAGAACAAGGGGGCACAACCTTAAAATTAGAGCTAGGCCATTCAGGGGTGAAATCAGGAAGCACTTCTTCACACAAAGGTTAGTGGAAACCTGGAACACTCTCCCCCAAAAAGCTGTCAATTGAAAATTTCAAAACTGAGATTAATAGATTTTTGTTAGACAAGGATATTAAGGGTTAGGGAACCAAGGCGGGTCGATGGAGTTAAGATATAGATCAGCCATGATCTAATTGAATAGTGGAGGGGCTGAATGGTCTCCTCCTGTTCCTATCTTAAATATGCCAACCCGTCAGCATCTGAAAGGTTTGGGCTCTTCATCAGAACTCATGAGATTTTACAATATACCTGGGATATTCTTCATGTCCTTCTGTTCTTCAAATAGCGCTATGGGATCCTTAGTGTAGATCTGAACCATTGGGACAGGCAGACAAGGCCTTGGTTCAACATCCCATCTGAAGAATATGACCTTTCCTCTTTAAAGAGCTGGCAGATCTGCTGTGCTTTTCCTGCACTTTCTGTTTCTCTTTTGAAGAAATAATTGGAGTAAATTCAAATGGCAATTTATAGGAGCTCCTGAAGGGAAACTTTCAGCCCACTATCAACATCCTGGGGGATTGCCATTGACCAGAAACTCAACTGGACCAGCCACGTAAATGCTGGGGCTACTAAAGCAAGTAAGAGGCTTGGCATTCACCTCCCGGTTCCCCAAAGTCTCTCCACCACCATCAAGACACAAGTCAGGAGTGTGATGGAATACTCTCCACCTGCCTGGATGGAGGAGAGGGAGGAGAAGCAGAGGGAATTCGGGAGGGAATTCCAGAGCATGGAGCTGAGGTGGTTGAAAGTACAGCCGGTAATGATGGTGCTGATGGAAGATTGTAGGAGGTCTGGCGGGACAGAGGGCTGAGAAAATTCCGGCACCGGTGCTCACGATCCTGGTGTAATCACTGAGATTGTGTCCCCCCAAACCTTTGGGGCCTCTGAATTGATTAGGGAAATAGTCACTCCTTCCTCCAATCTGATTCTTTGACAGAGGGCACCGAATCCCCAAGATTGATAGTCTACAACCCGGGCACACACTGCTTTCTGCATTTCTGCTCTCAGGCCTATTGGTCCATGCACCTGACAATCTGTAAGGGGGATTTGATCATTGTGTTTGGGTAGATGGAGTTTTCATATCCCAATCACTCAAACACAATGGAGTGTGTAAGGCCTGGTTGAGGGCAACTCCATCAGGTGCTCTGTGACGTGCTGGGCTGTCACCTAATTCGTTCTTCATCAGCAATAGAAGAGACACTCTATTCTAAAGGACCAGTAAAATGAAGCCTTGGCTCAATCTGTAGAAGCTATAGTAGCAGTAATAATGGACTCTAACTAAAGTATACCTGGCATTTGAGGACAGTAGTCAATCGTGGAATCATACAACACAGAACGAGGCCATTTGGCCCATCAAATCAGCAACCCAACGTGCAATCACATCCTTCCAATCAACCTGCAAATCCTCAGTTCCCCTACGTAATACAGTAGGTCATCCATTATTCCTTATGTGCAATGGAGTGCTCTGTATAACCATATTCAGCTTATTTTGAACAGCTAAATCTTACAATCCTTTCAATGCGGTTTAGAATTCAAGGACAGAGTTTTCACCCGGTGTCATCACCGGCACCTTGACCCCCCTTTTCAACCCCAACATTTAGCCTATCATGCCCGTGCCGCTGCTAGTTCTTCAACTTGTCTTCTCTAATCCCATTTCCACGCCCTTCCCCATCTCTTTTTATGCTCTTCCTTTTCAAATATTTCGATAACTCCCTTTTAAATGATGTTACAGTCTCTGCCTCAATAGCCCCTTGTGGTAAAGCATTCCACATTCAAATAGCCCTCTCTGTGAGAGAAATTCTTCTATTTTCTTCATTTGTTCTAGTGTTGATAATGAATCTACATCAACTGGTCACTGTTTCTCTGACCCAGCAGAAAGCGGCTGGCTCACTTTCTCTTGTAATACGTTAACAAAAAAAAGTGACACCGAAATTTGCATATGTGACAAACTAACACCTGACGCTGACAGATGTGTCTCAAATCAAAGCGTTGCATATAGATAGATAGAGTAGATAGATAGATAGATAGATCGGTAGATAGATAGATATATAGATAGATAGATAGATAGATAGATAGAGATAGATAGATAGATAGATCGATCGATCGAAAGATAGATATAGATAGATAGATCAATAGATCGATAGATAGATAGATAGATAGATAGATGGAGAGATAGATGGAGATAGATAAGCAGATAAATAGACAGGCAGATAGATAGATAGATAGATAGATAGATATAGATAGATAGATAGATAGATAGATCGATTGATAGATAGATAGATACAGATAGATAGATAGATCAATAGATCGATAGATAGATAGATAGATAGATAGATGGAGAGATAGATGAAGATAGATAAACAGATAGATAGACAGATAGATAGATAGATAGATAGATAGATAGATAGATAGATAGATAGATAGATAGATAGATAGATAGATAGATAGAAATAAAGAAAGGTTAACAAAAACATTAAGGATGTAAATTAAATCTAGAAGGGTAGAATACAAAAGAGGTCATGTTAACTCTGTATTGCATTAGGGTTAGGGATAGGTTTATGTCTTGGACCTGAAATATTGTGTTGATGTAGGAGGGATATATTCATCCTGGAGAAAATGCAACACTGAATCACTAGGATGATACCAGGGATCAAGAAAGGCTAGAGTGCGCGACCACTGAGCCACAGATGACGACTCTGCTCTACCACTTGTTAAAATATGGCAGCTATACTGCCTGATGTTTGGCAGAATCCTACCTGCAGCTTTAAAGAGAGACAGAAAGTCCCGCAAGACTCGCTGCTCTCAGGATTGTGGCTACTCGCAGGGCCTCTTCCATGAGACCATCTTTCCCTCTGTCTATGAGGGGTTGATTTAGGAACTCACTGTGGTGGCCCAAGAGAGGCCGAGAAGGCCCATGATAGCTGGCAGGACCCGCAGAAGGGGGAGGGAGGAGGAATAAAGATCAGAAACAAGAGGCCTCAACATAAAATAGTCCCCAGGGACATCTCTCGACAATGAACAATGGAGCCTTTCAAGGGCATTGTGAGAGGCTGTAAGTCATGGGAAGTCTCCGCAGATGAGTGTAATGAATTGGGGCTGGATGTCAGCATTCCACAACGATTGACGTTTCACCGTTTACCTTTTTGCAGTGCCACCTTGTCAGGCTGCAGGGATGATTCACTTCTGTGAGACTAAGAGGCCAATTTTCTTTACCTGAGGTCAGAACAGTAATTTTTTTGTCTTATGTTTTAAATGTGTGAGATTCTGTCAGAGGGGTGGGGAACAAGACAGCAAATAATCCCTTTTTGGGCATGTTTTTTTAAAAAGAAATTTACTACCCTTTTTTTTTCCACTGCCTTCCCCTGTGAAAAATTGCCTGCCTCCATATATCATGTCGTAGCCATGACTGTGGTGAATTGGTCACGACCTTCCCATGGCAGTGCTGGCCTAATGCCCAGGCAAGAGGACATGGGCAAGGTCAAGGACAAGATGAGCCAAGTTCTCTCTTCCCAGACTGTAGAATGCTCCCTGAAACGTTTCAGAGCGAACAGTTTGGCATTTTTCTGAGGGCTTGTACAATGCAAACTGGACACCAAAGGGCTGATTTTAACAAAGGTTCCCCACTCCCACCCTCACCCTCTTAGAGGTGGTGCAACAAAGGTTCACTAGATTGATTCCTGGGATGAGAGGGTTGTCCTATGAGGAGAGATTGAGTAGAATTCGCCTATACTCTCTAGAGTTTAGAAGAATGAGAGATGATCTCCTTGAAAAATATAAGATTCTGAGGGGGATTGATAGGGTAGATGCTGAGAGGATGCTTCCTCTGGCTGGAGAGCCTAGAACTAGGGGGCACAGTCTCAGGATAAGGGGTAGGCCATTTAAGACTGAGATGAGGAGGAATTTCTTCACTCAGAGGGTTGTGAATCTTTGGAATTCTCTATCCCAAAGGGCTGTGGGTGCTGAGTCGTTGAACATATTCAAGGCTAAGATCGATAGAATTTTGGACTCTCGGAGAATCAAGGGATATGGGGATAAGGTGGGAAAGTGGAGTTGAGGTCGAAGATCAGCCATGATCATATTGAATGGTGGAGCAAGCTTAAAGGGCCGTATGGTCTACTCCTGCTCCTGCTCCTAATTCTTCTGTTCTTATGTTCTCTCCCTCCAGTGCACGCGTTCATAAAAGTGGCCCTTAAAAATTGAACGAAATAGATACTTGTTTTCCTCGTCTGTCTTGAGTTATATATTGCCTTTAACAACAACAACTTGATTTTATATAGCGCCTTTAACGTACTAAAACTTCCCAAGGTGCTTCACAGGAATGTTATCTGATAAAATTCAGCACCAAGCCACAAGGAGATATTAGGACAGGTGACCATAAGCTTGGTCACAGAGGTAGGTTACCTCCAAACCAGTAGCAGTGGAACCCGATGAACTAACCGATGAAAAGGGGCCAGAATCGCCTCCGCACCAAGAACAAGAACCTCAGGAAAGGCGCTATCCCGAAAGGATCAGGAAGCCGCCCCAAAGACTGAATCTATAAATGGACTATTGTTGTTTAATGTACATGTTAAAGTGTTAATTGTTATTTGAATATTATGGGTACTACTAATCTAAAAGGGGAGGCATTGTAGTGTATGTACCTTTAAGAGAGAACTACTTTTACAGCTCCTGTATACTGTAGTACCGGCAGTGACCACACCTGTATATAAGCCTTGAGCATGCCTCTGTACCCCCAGTCTTGAGACTACCCTACTCCAGTAAATGCCTGTTGATTGTTAAGTTACAGCATCCGTGTGGTTGTTGAAAAACATCATACTCTCAGAATCACGGATCTAACAGTGGCGACGAGTGTCGATTCGAATCTACCTGCAACTCTGCATTTCCCTTCGAGGATTCGCTCCGGGAGGGCGGTGGAAGAAAGTCGAGGCCAGAAACACGGTCGTCGACCACGAGCAACCGCCCAGTCGTCTGGCAGAGAGTGAACATCGCAGGGGAGGCTGTGGAGAGCCGGGCTTGGTTCCCCAGCCACGACGATCAGCAATAGACTGACGACAGTTACAGCGCAGACCCTTCCGGGACAGCGGCGGCTGGAGCCGACCGACGGCGGAGAGAAAGCCAAGCAGCGTCGACGGGGTAAGACAGAGGGTGAAGCGCACAGGGCGCAGCCGGGGGTTGAAAACCGAGCGGCGTCGAGGAAAAACAAAACAGAGAGAGAGAGGGTAAAGCAGCAGCCGGGTTAAGGACCAAGCGGCGGAAACGGGAAAGGCGCACAGAAAAAAAACGCGCAGAGCGCAGCCAGGTCTCAAGGGCTGAACAGTGTCCACGGGGAGAAGAAGGGAGAGCGCGGGAGACGCCATTGAGCCGCGGAGAAGAAGGAAGAGCGTGGGAGACGCCATTTTTAGAAGCCGCAGCGGAGAAGAAGGGCGAGTGCGGGAAGGAAGGAAAGCGCAGGAGATGCCATTTTGTGCCAGCGGAGAAGAAGGGGAAGCACGGGAGATGCCATTTTTGACAGTTAAATCACACCCAAGGATGCAGAAGAATGGCAGTATCTCTATGTTCGACAATGAAGTCGAAGATTGGGCGACATATGTGAAATGTATTGAGGTGTATTGCAGGGCGAATGAAGTGCCAGATGCTAAGAAAGCACTGGTTTTGTTAAATTCCATGGGTGCAAAAACTTATGGGTTACTGCGAAACCTAATAACCCCAGGGAAGCCTGTGAACAAGAATTTCGAAAGCATAGTAGAAATCCTACAGGACCACTTAAACCCCACACCGCTGCTGATAGCAGAACGATTTAAGTTCCATAAAAGGAACCAACACAAAGACGAAAGTAATGCTGAGTACCTAAAGGAACTGCGCAAGCTATCGAAACACTGCCAGTTTGGAGCGGGACTAGCAGATACGTTAAGGGACAAGTTTGTGTGTGGGCTGCAAAGTGAAGGAACCCAGAAACGGCTTCTATCAGAAAAGGATCTTACGCTGGACAAGGCTTTCAGTATGGCAGTATCACACGAAGAAGCCGCAAGGGGCGCTGCAGAGATACAACGGAGACCGCAAGAATATGGCACCAATGAAATGTCCTATGGAACAGGGAAGTGCTATCGCTGCGGCAGAACAACACATGACCAGAAGGATTGTTGGTTCAAGGACCAAGTGTGGAAACAGTGTGGAAAAGCAGGACACATAGCAAGAGTCTGCAGGTCTGGGAAGAAAATCAACAGTAAGAAATCTCCACAGGAGAAGTACAAAAAGGTACACCAGGTGATGGACAGTAGTTCAGACGAACAGAAAAGTGACACAGACTCTGGAAGCAAGGAGCTGGGTTGTCTGAAACTACATAAGGTAACCAAAATGGAGGATCTCCAGACTATCTGGGTTACACTCAAGATAGACGGAGTCCAAGTGAAAATGGAATTGGACACAGGATCAGCCCTAACAGTCATAAACCAAAGGGACTACAAGCGGCTATTTTCACACATACCGTTGAAAGCTACAGAGATTGTCTTGAAGACGTACATGGGGCAAAAAAGTTTACCCCAAAAGAAAAATAAGGGTGAAAGTGATATATAAAGGCCAGGAAATACCTAAAATGGATAGATATGTATTGCCAGATGGAGGACCACCATTGCTAGGACGTGAATGGATCCGGAAGATACAATTAGATTGGCATTCCATACAGGCGCTGAAGGTTGAGGCCAAAAAGGATGATGACGTCACACCTGGACGACTGTCAAAAATGCTAACTGATGCAAAAGAAGTGTTCCAGGAGGGACTCGGAACACTAAAAGGCATAACAGCAACGATTAAAATAGAGGAAAATGCAAGCCCAAAGTTTCTTAAGGCCAGACCAGTGCCTTATGTGATCAGACCAGTTGTCGAAGCAGAGCTGGAAGGGTTGGAACGTTCAGGAGTACTGTCCAAAGTAGACTGGAGCGAGTGGGCTACACCCATCATTCCTGTAATGAAGAGGTCATTGAGTAATACGCCTGGGGAACCAAAGAAGGTCCGCATCTGTGGGGATTTTAAGGTGACAGTGAACCCAGTCCTTCACATGGTACAATATCCGCTTCCACGAATTGAGGATATTTTCGCCTCGCTATCTGGAGGTAAACGCTTCACCAAAATTGATCTAGCCCAGGCGTACTTGCAAATGGAGGTAGAAGAAGCCTCGAAACAATACCTTACGATTAACACTCATAAAGGTCTTTATCAATACAACCGGCTGGTGTTCGGGGTAGCATCGGCTCCGGCTATTTGGCAAAGGGCGATGGATCAAGTCCTGCAAGGGATTCCAGAGACCCAGTGTTATTTGGACGACATCCTGCTCATGGGCGAAAATGACAGTGATCACCTCGCCAACTTGGAGAAGGTACTCACCAGATTAAAGGAATATGGGCTCCGAGCTAATCGCCACAAGTGCGAGTTTTTCCAGAAGTAGATCTTGTATTGTGGCCACGTCATCGATGAAGAGGGGTTACATAAGTCCCCTGAAAAGATTGAGGGAGTAGTCAAGGCTCCAGCACCAGAAAATGTGTCACAACTGAGGTCGTTCCTCGTGCTGGTAAACTACTACCATATGTTCTTACCAAATTTGTCCACGGTATTACACCCACTGAACACCCTACTGCAAACAGGGGTACCATGGAAGTGGAATGACGAACGTAGGCGAGCTTTCCAGATGTGTAAAGAATTGATCACATCAAAAGAGGTGTTGGCCCATTTCAACCCAGCACTCCCAATTCGTTTGGCATGTGATGCATCACCCTATGGTATTGGAGCGGTTCTATCGCACAAATTCCCAGACGGGTTGGAGAGGCCAGTAGCCTTTGCGTCTCGGTCACTAACCTCAGCCGAGCGCAACTACGCCCAGATTGACAGGGAGGCCCTCAGCCTAGTATGGGGAGTAAAAAAATTCAACCACTATCTGCATGGGCAGAAGTTCACCTTGCTGACTGACCACCAACCACTTGTTTCCATTTTTATTCCTAAGAAGGGCGTTCCAGTGATGACTGCACAACGGTTACAAAGATGGTCCCTGTTTCCAGTGGCAAATCAATATGAAATAGAATATAAAGGCATGAAACAGCATGGAAACGCTGATGGGCTATCGCGCCTGCCACTGCCTACTGTGGAGGAAGCACCAGCAGTGGACCCTATCGAGATATTTTATTCATCAATAATTGAACGATTGCCAGTAACGAACGCGGATATAGAGAAGGAGACCTGCAATGATCCGACGCTGTCTCGGGCATATGATTTCACGGTGAGGGGATGGCCAACACATGGTGACTCACTGTTGCCAGCATTCTCATCCAGAAGAGAACAGCTGTCAGTATGCCAGGGGACAGTGATGTGTGGATCCAGAGTGGTGATTCCACCCAAGTTAAGGGAGAGAGTGCTAAGTGAGCTACATGAAGGTCATCTGGGGGGAGTGAAAATGAAAAGCCTTGCTAGGGCTTATGTGTGGTGGCCGGGAATCGATCAACAAATCGAAGACCTAACCAAGAGCTGCTCAGGATGCCAGAAGGTCCAAAATGCACCACCACATGCCCCTCTACACCCATGGGAGTGGCCCTCCTCTCCATGGCAATGGGTGCATATTGATTTTGCTGGTCCATTCATGGACTCAATGTTCTTAATAGCAGTGGATGCTCATTCGATGTGGCCTGAGGTGATAAAAATGTCCTCAGCCACTACAGAGAAAACGATTGCAGTCCTACGGACCATATTTGCCAGAAACGGCTTGCCAGAGCAGATTTGCTCTGATAATGTGTCTGAAGAGTTTCGAAAATTTATGACAATGAATGGGGTAAGGCATTACACATCCGCCCCGTATCATCCAGCCACAAATGGATTGGCTGAGAGGTTCGTACAAACCTTTAAGAAGGCGATAAAGGCCATGTGCGACGATGAAATTCCACTACAGCATAAGGTGGACAATTTCTTATTAGCCTACCGAAATGCGACACATGCAGTTACCAACCAGACCCCGGCCATGATGTTCTTTAACCGAAGGTTGCGATCTCGTCTGGACTTGCTCAGACCAAATGTGCGAAGAAATGTTGAGGATAAACAATTCCAACACATCGATGAGAAGCCGACAAGGAGCTTCAATGTAGGACAACCAGTCTTGGCCCGTGACTACCGAAGAGAGAAATGGCAACCCGGAATGATATACACGCGGCAGGGGCCATTAATGTACACAGTGGATGTCGGGGAGAACATTGTGAGACGCCACGTTGATCAGATCGTAGCATCACAGGAACGAGTCAACCCCATGTCTTGCGTACCTGGGGATGAACCCGACACACCAGTAGCATCTACCTCCGAACCAGTAACAGTGGAACCCGATGAACTAACCGATGAAAAGGGGCCAGAATCGCCTCCGCACCAAGAACAAGAACCTCAGGAAAGGCGCTATCCTGAAAGGATCAGGAAGCCGCCCCAAAGACTGATTCTATAAATGGACTATTGTTGTTTAATGTACATGTTAAAGTGTTAATTGTTATTTGAATATTATGGGTACTACTAATCTAAAAGGGGAGGAATTGTAGTGTATGTACCTTTAAGAGAGAACTACTTTTACAGCTCCTGTATACTGTAGTACCGGCAGTGACCACACCTGTATATAATCTTTGCGCATGCCTCTGTACCCCCAGTCTTGAGACTACCCTACTCCAGTAAATAGCTGTTGATTGTTAAGTTACAGCATCCGTGTGGTTATTGAAAAACATCATACTCTCAGAATTTCGGATCTAACATAGACGGCTGAAGGTACGGCCGCCAATGGTGGGACCAAGTAAGTGGGGGATGGACAAGAGGACAGAGTTCGAGGAATGCAGAGTTCTCGGAGGGTTGTAGGAGGCTACATAGATATTGAGGGGTGGGCCCATGGAGGGATTTGAGCACAAGGGTGAGATTATTAAATTTGAGGCATTGGTGGAAGAGTTGATTATTACGATTTTCAATCAATTTTCATCAGCAGCAAAGCAAGGATCAAAATTTAAGTTCATACATAGCCAACTCGGAAAACCAGCAAATGCTAAATACCAGTTTAATGATTTAAATAAAGCAAGCAACAACCTAGTGTAATGACCCAGCTGTGCTCGAATCAGGGCACGGGTTGGAGATTGGGCTGTCAGAACTGTGCCACCAATTCTCCAACCCATGCTTTCCTTCGCTGTGGCCCCCTGCTGGGAGCTCAGGGTTGATGATTTTACCTGATAGTTTACCACAGGCTTGTCATAACCAGGGTCCCTAGTTCTGCATGATCTCAGGGCCATGGAAAGCGCCATGGAATTTTGCCCTCCCTTCTATTTAACAATGGTTTTCCTTCCACAAACATTTGTCCCCATTACAGCCAATATAACTGGTGTACCAATCCTTGGGGTACCAAAAAAAAGAAAGAACTTGCATTTATATAGTGCCTTTCACAACCTCAGTCACAAAGTGCTTTACAGCCAATGAAGTACTTTTGAAGTGTAGTCACTGTTGTAATGTAGGAAACACGGCTGGCAACTTGTGCATGGCAAGATCCCACAAATAGCAATGTGATAAATGATCAAAGAAACACATCTGAGACACACACGAGCCGTACAGTAACAGACCCAATGTGTACTCTACTTGTACAGGAGCAGACACTGAGACACACACGGGCTGTGCAGCAGTCATTCCATTTTACCCATTGTGTACTGTGAGTCACTGTTAAGTAGGACACTAAAAAGACTAAGAAAATAATTTGAATAATGGATACCTTTCTTTGAAGGACCTGACAAAGAGATCAAAGCAGCCACATAGAAGTACTTGCTCCTCCATCAAATTGAAACTATTTGCCTCTGACTGATATAAGTGCCCAGGTTTCGGGTTTCAGAGGCAGAACCGGCTCTGTTTATATTGCAGCCTATCTCGTATTCCATTAGCACCTGCTGCAGCGTAATAGTGTCATTAAAAGTCCTTCCCACGCTCTCACTGTATCGTGCCAAGCTTCCATAGATGCCCAGAGTGGCCAGAGCTGTCAACGCTGGTCAAGCCCGAGGAGTGAGGTTATGCATAATGACACATTGCCTTGCAGCAAACAACATCTGGTCAAAGGCAGCAAGCTATGTCCCTCACTCAGCTGGCATTCATGTATTGTTCTTTCCTGATCTCTCTTACTCCTAAGTGACAGCTTGGCTCAGTTAGTAGCACTCCTAAGGTCAAATATTGCACAGGTGCATATAAAAGCTCCTTCTACAATTCTCCATCAAGTGATCCTACATCATTCATAATCTGCCCCATCAAACACTCCCAGGCAGGTACAGCACGGGTTAGATACAGAGTAAAGCTCCCTCTACACTGCCCATCAAACACTCCCAGGGCAGGTACAGCATGGGTTAGATACAGAGTAAAGCTCCCTCTACACTGTCCCATCAAACACTCCCAGGGCAGGTACAGCACGGGTTAGATACATAGTAAAGCTCCCTCTACACTGCCCATCAAATGCTCCCAGGGCAGTTACAGCACAGGTTAGATACAGAATAAAGCTCCCTCTACACTGCCCATCAAACACTCCCAGGGCAGGTACAGCATGGGTTAGATACAGAGTAAAGCTCCTTCTACACTGTCCCATCAAACACTCCCAGGGCAGGTACAGCACAGGTTAGATACAGAATAAAGCTCCCTCTACACTGTCCCATCAAACACTCCCAGGGCAGGTACAGCTCAGGTTAGATACAGAGTAAATCTCCTTCTACACTGTCCCATCAAACACTCCCAGGGCAGGTACAGCGCTCTGTTCCCTCTGCTCACACACTCTAGGAAAACACAAAGGGACATAGTTTAACATAATCCTAGCAAGATGCTCGAGAAACACGTCCAACCCGACCGTGGCCCAAGATGGGGGTGACGTGCATGGCAAATTGGTGCAATTCAGTGAGACAGTTAATATAAAGAATACTGTATGATTTGAACCTGTATTTTCAAGCCAGCAGTAAAATTGATTGATCTCTTTCGTCCAACACACACTGAACTCTAAAACAATTCATCTTTAGGCAGCTCACAAAACACGTGGTACCATAACTGGGAAACATTCTGCCAATCCCTCTGTTACTGCTGTCAAAGTCAGGTCCAACAGCCGATGACATCAGTCTTTTAACTGAGCTGAGAGCAATGCACCAACTGGTTCTGTCAATCATTCCTTCGGTGAGGGTTAAACTAGTTTCCCAACAAATAAAATTAACAGGCATTGGACAAGTGTCAAACCAGCAATTCAATCAAAGGGTTTACATGACATCATAAACTGTAAGAGAAAAGCTCAAACATTTGTTTGTCAGCTAAATCTTGATGTTTGGCTCATTGCAATGATACCTGAATATCGTGTGTGGAAGGAGATTAAATGGGTGGGTAGAGTCCATGATAGGGTAGAGTGTACATGGAGTATGATTTGAAACTGTATTTTCAAGCCAGCAAATAAAACTGATTGATCTCTTTCGCCCAACACGCTCTGAACTCTAAAACAATTCATCTTTAGGCAGCTCACGAAACACGTGATATCATAACTGGGAAACATTCTGTCAATCTCTCTGTTACTGTTGTCAAAGTCAGGCCCAACAGCCGATGACATCAGTCTTTTAATGGGAATTGCCTTGGGACATTTTTCTACATTAAAGGCACTTCATAAATGTAAGTTATTGTTATTGAAAACAAGAAGAAAAGGATGCCAAGACTTCCTTAGATTTATGAATCAGTGAAGAGCAAGGTATGTGTCTGGCACATCTTTTAGGTAAGAATCAACTTGGCTCAGTTGGTAGCACTCTCACTTCTGAGTTAGAAGATTGTGTGTTCAAACTCCATGCTAAGTCTTGCAGTACATCATCTAGATTAACACTTAGAAGCACTGTGGCTGCAGTGTGTACCATCTACAAGATGCCCTGCAGCAACTCGCCAAAGCTCCTTCAACAGCACCTTCCAAACCCGCGAACTCTACCACTTAGAAGGACAAGGGCAGCAGACGCATGGGAACATCACCACCTACAAGTTCCCCTCCAAGCCACACACCATCCTGACTTGGACCTGTATCGCCGTTCCTTCACTGTCGCTGGGCCAAAATCCTGGAACTCCCTTCCTAACAGCATTGTGGGTGTACCTATACCATATGGACTGCAGCGGTTCAAGAAGGCGGCTCACCACCATCTTCTCAAGGGCAATTAGGGATGGGCACTAAATGCAGGCCTAGCCAGCGACGCCCACATCCCATCAATGAAAATTTTTTTTTTTTTAAATACAGTACAGAAGAAGACCATTTGGCCCATTGTGCCTGTGCTGGCTCTTTGGTAGAGCTGTCCGATTAGTCATAGAATCATTATGGCACAGAAGGAGGCCATTCGGCCCATTAAGTCCATGCCGGCTCTCTGTAGAGCAATCCAGTCAGTCGCATTCCCCTGCTCTATCCCGGTAGCCCTGCACGTTTATTTCCCTCAAGTGTCTATCCAATTTCCTTTTGAAGTCATTGATCATCTCTGCTTCCACCACCCTCATCGGCAGCGAGTTCCAGGGCATTACCACTCGCTGCATAAAAAAGTTATTCCTCACATCTCCCCTGTATCTCTTGCTCAAAACTTTAAATCTGTGTCCCCTAGTCCTTGTACCATAAGCTAATGGGAACAGCCTTTCTCTGTCTACCCTATCCAAACCCATCATAATCTTGTACACCTCTATCAAATCTCCCCTCAACCTCCTTGCTCCAAGGAGAACAACCCCAGCTTCTCCAACCTAATTATGTAGCTAAAATCCCTCATCCCTGGAACCATTCTGATTAATCTCATCTGCACCCTCTCAAGGACCTTCACATCCTTCCTAAAGTGTAGTGAACAGAACTGGACACAATCCTCTAATTGTGGCCTAACCAGAGCTTTATAAAGGTTCAGCATAACTTCCCTGTTTTTTACTCAATACATCTATTTATGAAGCCCAAGATCCCATTACTTTGCTAACTATTCTCTCAATATGTCCTGCCACCTTCAAAGATCTATGCACATGAACCCCCAGGTCCCTCTGCCCCTGCACACTCTTTAGAACTGTGCCATTATGTCTATATTGCCTCTCCCTGTTCCTTCTGCCAAAATGCATCACCTCACACTTCTCTGTATTAAATTCCATCTGCCACTTGTCTGGCCATTCTGCTAGCCTACCTATGTCCTGTTGCAGTTGATTGGTATCCTCCTCACTGTTTGCCACACCTCCAAGTTTGATATCTACGGCAAATTTTGAAAATTTACTCTGTATTCCAATATCCAAGTAATTTATATATGTTAAAAAAAGCACTGACACTTGGGGAACACCACTGTCTACCATCCTCCTGTCTGACAAACAACCATTTACCACGACTCACTGTTTTCTGTCCTTAAGCCAATTTCTTATCCAAGCTGACACTGACCCTCCTATTCCATTAGCCTCTATTTTGTTAACCAGCCTTTTATGTGGGAATTAGTCAAACGCTCTCTTAAAATCCATATAGACAACATCCACTGCATTCCTTTCATCGACCTTCTCTGTTACTTCATCAAAAAGTTAAATTAAATTAGTCAAACATGATCTGCCTTTTACAAATACATGCTGGCTCTCCTTAATTAACTTAAACCTTTCCAAGTGCCCGTTAATTTTTTCCCTGATTATTGTTTCTAAAACCTTACCCACCGCTCATGTTAAACTGACCAGCCTGTAGTTACTAGGATTGTCCTTACACCCTTTCTTGAACAAGGGTGTCACATTTGCCACTTTCCAATCCTCTGGCACCTCCCCCGCATCTAGGGAAGATTGTAAGATTATGGCAAGCCCTTCCGCTATCTCCACCCCCACTTCCCTTAGCAACCTGTGATGCAAGTCATCCGGACCAGGTGACTTATCCACTCTAAGCATGTCCAACCTTTCTAATACATCCTGCCTATCAATTTTCACCCCACTCCCCTGCTCTTAATTAGTCCCACTCCCCTGCTCTTTCTCTATAGCCCTGAAAATGTTTCCATTTATTCATATTTATCCAATTCCCTGTTGAAAGTTACTATTGAATCTGCTTCCACCACCCTTTCAGGCAGTGCATTCCACATCATAACAACTCGCTGCATAAAACATTTCCTCCTCATCTCCACTCTGGTTTATTTGCCAATTATCTTAAATCTGTGTCGTCTGGTTCGTGCCCCTCCTGCCAGTGGAAATAGTTTCGCCCTGCGTACTCTAGCAGAACCCCTCAAAAATTTGAACACCTCTATTAAATCTCTCCTTAACTTTCTCTGATCTAAGGAGAACAATCTCAGCTTCTCTAGTCTCTCCACATAACTGAAGTCCCTCATCCCTGGTACCATTATAGTAAATCTCCTCTGCACCCTCTCCAAGGCCTTCACATCCTTCCAAAAGTGTGGTGCCCAGAATTGGGCACAATACTCCAACTGAGGACTAACCAGTGATTTATACTTCAATGCAATATTGAGGGAGTCCAGTATTGTTAGAAGTATTCCCTTTTAGGATAAGGTGTTAAGCTGAGGCTCTGTCTACCTGTTCAGGTGGATACATAAGATCATATTTGAAGAAGAGCAAAGAGTGGTCCTAGCCAGCATCCTTCTTTCA
This sequence comes from Somniosus microcephalus, assembly GCF_052327205.1. Classification (NCBI taxonomy): domain Eukaryota; kingdom Metazoa; phylum Chordata; class Chondrichthyes; order Squaliformes; family Somniosidae; genus Somniosus; species Somniosus microcephalus. The sequence continues at coordinate 218,847,976 of NC_140989.1, read as the reverse complement.
ATTAACAAAAACTGATTATCTCATCTACTTTCATTTAATGCTCATGGGACCTTGCTGTGCACAAATTGGTTACTGTATTCACTTCAAAAGAACAGAAAATGAACCACAAAAAGCAATTTATTCGCTGCGAAGAGCAGTGGGACATCCCGAAGATGCGAAAGGCGCTATATAAATACAAGATCACACTGTCTAAGCGGAATTTGTTTACAAGGAATATTCCACTGAAAAATCAACAGAAGCAGATTATTACTCTATTATATTTAATGACTGGACCTTGCTATTGGTCCAGGATGTTGCAGTGTTAAATTACCCCACTCATTAAAATCTTGCTATAAAAATCATTCATCGTTAAAAATCAACTGTCTGTCATAAAGCATCACTCATTAATAAATGTTAGGAATGAGTTAGGCACCGATCCAAAGAACTCAGCTAAGCTAAGCATTGATGATGATCAATTATTGGGCTCAGGGACAGGGTAACAGAGGTTTGCAATGAAGAATCGACTCATGCTCCTTTATGCAAACATCTGCTGCGATTTCACCACCTTCTCTTTCTTTTTGGCCGGACAGGGTTTGACGTGTGTAGAAACCCATCACCAAACCAAAATACAGAGGTCTCTACACAATAGTCTATGTTTGTCTCTCTCCACCTGTAAGGACACACCCCACTCACCGAACACCATGACTCTTCAGTGCAGATTGGCAACGGCCAAAGTTTTGGGTGCGCAGGCAAGGGTACTGCTGGAGTTTAACCAGCTAAAAGCCCACAGCTTACCAGTGCTTAGATAAGGTGGACATTCCCACTGCTTGTCCAGCTAGGGCCACTACAGCTATTGAGGCCTTCTGTATCTTCATGTTGTGGCTAGTGTTAAGACCTGCTTCGTAGACTAGAGATTTTCTCAATATGTCTCACTACAGATAGATACGCGAGAAGTTACATTAAATTTATAGCACAGAAACAGGCCGTTCAGGCCAACTGGCCTGTGCCGGTGTTTATGCTCCACACCAGCCTCCTTCCACCCCTCTTCATCTCACTCTCTCAGCATATCCTTCTATTTCTTTCTCCCTCATGTGCTTATCTAGCTTCCCCTTAAATGCTAATCTATGCTATTCGCCTCAACAACTCCATGTGGTAGCGAGTTCCACATTCTCACTACTCTCTGAGTAAAATAGTTTATCCTGAATTCCTTATTGGATTTAGTAGTGACTCTCTTATATTAATGACCCCTCGTTTTGGACTCCCCCCACAAGTGGAAACATCTCCTCTACATCTACCCTATTGAACCACTTCATCATTTTAAAGACCTCTATCAAATCACCTCTCAGTCTTCTCTATTCTAGATCCCCAGCCTATTCAGTCATTCCTGATAGTTATACCCTCTCAGTTCTGGTATCGTCCCTGTAAATCATTTTTGTACTTTCTCTAGTGCGTCTATGTCGTTCTTGTAATATGGAAACCAAAGCTATGCACAGTTCTGCAGGTGTGGTCTAACCAAGGTTCTATATAAGTTAACATAACTTTTCTGCTTTTGACTTCTATTCTTCTATAAATGAACCCAGTGCTTTGTTTGCTCTTTTTCTGGTTTTGTTAACCTGTGTTGCTACTTTTAATGATTTGTGAATAGGCACCCCTAGATCCCGTTGCACCTCTACCCCATTGTGACTCTTATTTTCTCAGGAGCAGATGGCCCCCTTATTCCTCTTACAAAAATGCACCACCTCACATTTATCTAAATTGAAATTAATTTTCCATTTACATGCCCATTCTGCAAATTGGTTAATGTCTTCTTATATTTTGTAGCAGTCTTCCTCAGTGTTAACCATAGCCCCCAGTTTGGTGTCATGTTCAAATTTTGATATTGTATTTCCGCTTCCCGAGTCCAAATCATTTATGTAAATGGTGAACAACAGCAGCCCCAGCACTGATCCCTGTACAACACCACTTCCCACCTTCCATCAGTCTGAGCAACTACCTTTAACCCTTCCTCTCTGCTTTCTGTTTAAGTAGCCAGTTTGTAATCCATTCTGCTATTTATTCCCCGCCTCCACATGCTCTGACCGTGGTCATGAGTCTGAAGCAATGCAGGCCATGTTTGTTTTCTCTCGTATGCAATGGACTCCATGTTTGTAGACTCTTTATCACTTGAATGCAAAACTGTCGATTCTGTTTTTTTATATTGTCTGCAGAATATAGGCTGATCCTGAGCAGTGACTGAAAACAAAGTCAACAGATAACCATTTGTAATGATCAATAACATGTCATTCTATAGTGGACACTAGGTGGAGCCATAGAGCTGTGTAGAGCTGTATATAGCTGTATGTATATAAGACTACACTACCCAGCTGTATGTGTTTAAGACTACATTACCCACGAGGCACTAGGCTACCCACAAGGCAGCAGTCAAGATGGATGCCTCTACAGATACTGTACCTAGTCCACATGTGCTCAATAAAGTGTCTAGCAAAAGCTAGCTGTGTTCATAATAAGAATGTCTATTTATTAATGAACATAACATGGTACCAGAGTGGGTGAAGATCTGCTGAAAATTGTGAAAAGTGACATGGAGAATTTGAAGCCACCAGAGCGTTTGAAACTCACAGGAAATATCGACTACAATTGGCAGACTTTTAAACAACAATTCGAACTCTACATTGCAGCCATCGGATTCAGTACGAAGCCAGACGCAAGGAAGATAGCGTTGCTGCTTACGGTTGCAGGCCCACAGGCGATAGAGGTATTTAATACATTTGTATTTAATCCAGAGGAGAACAGAGAAAAATTAGAAGATGTGCTAAAAAAAAATTGATGCACATTGCTCTCCCAAAAAGAATGAGACCTATGAAAGATACATCTTCCGTTCTCGGACACAGCAGCAAAATGAGACTTTTTGATAGCTTTATAACTGATCTGAAACTGAAAGCACAGACATGTAATTTCTCTGAGCGCAAAGCATCCATGATTCGTGACCAGATTGTGTTTGGTATTCATGATGAAAAAGTCAGGGAACGTCTGTTGAGAGAAACCGAATTAAATTTGGAAAATGCGGTGAAAATATGCCAAGCCAGCAAGCTAACTCGAAAGCACGCGAAGACTTTCAGTGAAATCAATAATGATGCGATTGTAATGAGTGATAATGCTGCTGTCGGTGCTGTGTCCTACAAGGGGAAGAAACGTGGGCAGAACAGAAATGAAAAGCAATCGGAGGATGAAATTTTTAATTGTAAACGCTGTGGTTACAAACACCAGTTAAGACAATGCCCAGCGTTTGGAAAAATGTGCACAAAGTGTAATGGAAAGAATCATTTTGCCAAACAATGCTTTTCAAAAGTAAAAACTAAGAAAGGGCAACGAGTTAATGTAATTGAGAACACTGATTTAAGTGAGACATTTTTTGTAGGAATGGTGTCATGTGACAATATCAAAAAGGATACAGAAAATGTGCAGCCCTCAGAAATGGACAATGCTGAACATAAAGTTAATGCAGTAAAAGAGGACAAATGGATGATCCCACTGCAGGTAAATGGAGCATTAGTTACCTTGAAACTAGACAGTGGGGCAAAAGCAAACTTAACCAGTATGAGTGACACTAACAATATGAAAGAAAAGCCCAAAATACAGAAAAAGTCAGTACTACTGAAGGACTATAATGGACAGAAAATAGATAGCTTAGGTGTATGTAGACTTAAAGTGACAGTCAAAGACAAAGTGCATCATCTCATGTTTTCTGTTGTGGCTGAAGGACTTGATTCACTGCTGGGTGACAAAGCTTGTGAGGACTTAGAACTGGTCAAGAGAGTCTACCGTATAGACTGTGCCATAAGCAGACCAGATGACTCGGTGGATTCTGTAGTGAATAATTTCCAGGATGTGTTCAAAGGATTTGGAGTTCTACCATTCACATACAAGATCCAGCTAAAGGAGAATGCTCAGCCAGTGGTACATGCTCCACGAAGAGTTCCAGCACCCCTGCGTGACCGGCTCAAGAAAGAACTGGACAGAATGACCACATTAGGAGTCATCAGGAAAGTCGAAGAGCCAACAGACTGGGTTAACTCCATGGTATGTGTAAAGAAAAAGAACAATGATCTAAGAATATGCATGGATCCAAAGGACTTAAATGCAAACATAAAACATGAACACTACCTGATTCCCAAGCGAGAAGAAATCACCAGTGAAATGTCAGGTGCCAGATACTTTACAAAGCTCGATGCCTCACAAGGATTTTGGCAACTTAAACTGGATGAAGAGAGCACCAAATACTGTACCTTCAACACACCATTTGGCAGGTATTGCTTCCTCAGAATGCCTTTCGGGATAATATCTGCATCTGAAATCTTTCATAGAGCGAAATTGAAGGTCTGGAAGGAGTCCGGGTCTATGTTGATGACATTATCATCTGGGGCTCCACACTAAAAACACAAGAGACTATACAAGAGCAGATTGATGACAATGCCACAACTGCATCTTGTCAATCACCACCAGAACAATCTCATGAAGACACATCAGACTTACCCGTGTTGAGAAGATCCACATGTGAAGTAAAAAAGCCTGATAGACTTAATCTTTGAGTATAATGTAAAGCTTTGAAAATATGTTGACTGTTGTGAAAATGTTTATGTTTATAGAGCACCATCAAAAGTGTTACTGATATCATCTTTATCGTTTTCCTTGAAAATTGATTGATATTGATTTTGTTTATCCTCAAAGAAAGGGGGATGTAATGATCAATAACATGTCATTCTATAGTGGACACTAGGTGGAGCCGTAGAGCTGTGTAGAGCTGTATATAGCTGTATGTATATAAGACTACACTACCCAGCTGTATGTGTTTAAGACTACATTACCCACGAGGCACTAGGCTACCCACAAGGCAGCAGTCAAGATGGATGCCTCTACAGATACTGTACCTAGTCCACATGTGCTCAATAAAGTGTCTAGCTAAAGCTAGCTGTGTTCATATTAAGAATGTTTATTTATTAATGAACATAACACCGTTGATTGATCCTTTGCCCTTTTTCTTTGATACAACAACAACCTTTAACATAGTAAAACATCCCAAGGTGCTTCACAGGAGTATTATAAGAGAAAAAATTGACACCAAGCCACATAAGAAATTAGGGAGATGACCAAAAGCTTGGTCAAAGAGGTAGGTTTTAAGGAGCATCTTAAAGGAGGAAAGCGAGGTAGCGAGGCAGAGAGGTTTAGGGAGGGAATTCCAGAGCTTAGGGCCTTGGCAGCTGAAGGCATGGCCACCAATGGTTGAGCGATTATAATTAGGGATGCTCAAGAGGGCAGAATTTGAGGAGTGCAGATATCTCAGGGGATTGTGGGGCTGAAGGAGATTGCAGAGATAGGGAGGGGCGAGGCCATGGAGTGATTTGAAAACAAGGATGAGAATTTTGAAATTAAGGCATTGCTTAAGCGGGAGCCAATGTAGGTCAGCGAGCACAGGGGTGATGGGTGAATGGGACTTGGTGTGAGTCAGGACACAGGCAGCAGAGTTTTGGATGACCTCAAGTTTACGTAGGGTGGAATGTGGGAGGCCAGCCAGGAGTGCCTTGGAATAGTCAAGTCTAGAGGTAACAAAGGCATGGATGAGGGTTTCAGCAGCAGATGAGCTGAGGCAGGGGCGGAGATGGGCAATGTCACTGAGGTGGAAATAGGCGGTCTTAGTTATGCCACGGATATGTGGTCCGAAGCTCATTTCAAGTTTAAAAATGACACCAAAGTTGCGAATAGTGTGGTTCGGCCTCAGACAGATGCTAGGGAGAGGGATGCAGTTGGTGGCTAGGGAATGGAGTTTGTGACGGGTCCCAAAGACAATGGCTTCGGTCTTCCCAATATTTAATTGGAGGAAATTTCTGCTCATCCAGTACTGGATGTCGGACAAGCAGTCTGTCAATTTAGAGACCATGGCGGGGTCGAGAGAAGTGGTGCTAAGGTAGAGCTGGGTGTTGTCAGCGTACATGTGGAAACTTTCCTGAAGATGCTGACACTTGCCAAGATACAGTTTCCCAAATGTTGGAAGCACTGTAGTACCTTACTCAAGTGGCCAATTTTCATCTATGCTAGTCGACCACCCTACATTACAACAGTGACTACACTTCAAAAAGTACTTCATTGGTTGTAAAGTGCTTTGGGATGTCCAGTGGTCATGAAAGGTGCTATAGAAATGCAAGTCTTTCTTTTCTTTCTTTTCACCCATGGTGCTGCACATGGTACATTGGAGATTATGGTTTCTATTACTTGTCTCATACTGACTTAATATTGCTGTTTCCCTATCTATCTGTTTTTCTTTTTTGTTTCTCTGTTTGTTTCTCTATCTTTTTCTTCTACCCTTTTGGGTGGTGGGGTGGGGGTGGGGGGACAGCAGATCTCTTCCCATTTGAACTACCTGCTCAAACTTCTATCCTCCCATTCCCCTTGCCCCACTGTCACTCACCTCATCCTCAACCCTCCAACCTCCAGCCTATTCTCACTCATTCCCCTCCAAGCATAGGTGATGAAAAACCAAAGGCCCCATACCATTTTGATTCCTCCCCTCCTGCCCTCCCTTTCTATCTCTTTCCCTCAAAGAGGCGTTCTGCTTTCAAAATTTAATTTTTGCCTGTTTTCTTAAATCAAATTAGAATGAGGAAAGACATTTTTTGTCTATTTTCAGTGTCTATATCTATATATATTCAATCCTATCCATACTCAATATCCAAGTTTCTAATTTTCATTCCTGCGCACTGATCAGGAGCTGGAAGCCTGGTAGACTATTCCCCCTCTTGGCTTGGGCAGACTGAGGTCAATTTTAACATCTGAAACCGCTAAGATGAGCAAACAGCACAGACTTGAACCTGGAAACTTCTAGGTCTGTATGGCTCAGCACCACACTGGGTGGTATATTTAACAGCTGAGCCACTGAACAAGCCACATAAACAGATATAAAAACTAAAACCAGCCAAATGTCCCATCAATAAATACTTGCCATATGTAGTCTGATGATTCCTCTTTAAATGTTATGACCTTGGCTTAAATCAGAAATGAGTGGAGCCTTTGAACATTGACTGGCTTGTGAGTTGTTCCAAGTTGAACACACAGCATTCCTCCAGCCCTGTCACTTCGTCAACCTTTACCTCATGAGGAACTCCAGTGCCTTCTTGTTCTTGGCTCTCTGACCACCATACAGCGGTTGCAACAGAGTAGAGGCAGTGGAACTGGTTAATTCCTTCTGACAGGATGCAGGCTGCCCTGTCAGGGTGGGCAAACTGGAGAGAAAAGACATACCAGAATTTGAGGGTTAATCCCCCTCCGCTACCATAATGACAGTAGACGGTTATACCCATGACTAGCCAGCACCAAGTGCCAGGCGGCGGTTAAGTAACACGGCCCTCTCCAGAAAGTGCCAATGGCTTCGGGCAGATGAGCACCGAGGGGGGGCAGGGGTGGTGGAGAGGTGCAGGATTGGGGGAGCTTAACCGCCAATGGAGGAAATGTCATCAAAAGGCGGATGAGCTAAACCTTGAATTGGGCAGGAGCATCCACAATCTGCAAATCATGACCCAGCTTCAGTAAAGGCAGATAGACATACATTTATATATCGCCCTTCACTACCTCAGGAGGTCCCAATGTGCTTTACATCCAATGAAGCATTTTTTGAAGTGTAGTCACTATTTTAATATAAGAAATGCGTCAGCCAATTTGTGCATAGCAAGATCCCAAAACAGCAATGAAATAAAAGAGCAGGTAACTGTTTTAGTGATGTTGGTTGAGGTGTAAATATTGGCCAGGGCACTGGGGCAAAAGCTCCTGCTCTTATATCCACCTGAAAGAGCAGACAGGGCCTCAGTTTAATGCCTCATCCAAAAGATAGCGCCTCTGACAATGCAGCGCTCCCTCAGTACTGACCCTCTGACAGTGCAGCGCTCCCTCAGTACTGACCCTCTGACAGTGCAGCGCTCCCTCTGTACTGAACTGGAGTGGCAGCCTAGATTTATGTGCTCAATTCTCTAGAATGGAACTCAAACCCACATCCTTCTGACTCAGAGGCGAGAGTGCTACCAACTGAGCCAAGACCATCTGGGAAGAGTGCTCCTGGCTCCACATTCAGGTAATTCAAAAACATTAAACTTACCTTTTCTGTGGCAGCCTCAGTGGTCCCTTTAAGGCTGACAGCAGCGCACATGCTGCACAAGTTTCACCAAGGGGCCTGAGACAGACATTGGGCCCCTGATTCGCATCAACAATGGGCCTGAGGCCGGAATTAGGCAGGGGTCCTGGTTGACTACAGGGCGCTCTAACCAATATGGCATGCGGTGCCCTTCCAGTGCTGAATGAGCATGCGCATGCCACACTTCACGTTGGGTCCTTCAACACCCTTTTTTTCCCAGGTGAATAATCTCTAGGCCAAGCATTCATTGGCAGAAGGATTTCATTTTTCTACATGAGATGAAAAAATGGTCATGCCGTTCCTGAAGCGTTAACAGAACTCAGCTCTATTGTACATTCGCGGTTCACTGGTTCAAACTGTACAGTGTCTGTCAGAGCCTTTAGTCAGCAAGGCACCTTTTGCGATGCTACACGGAGGAGAGAGGGTATTCGTGAGTAGCTGCTCTAAAGCCTGGGTGGCAGATGATTGATGATCTCCTTCTAAAATGAAAGAAGGATCTCACAAGGATGCCAGTCTCTTTATTAGAGCTGATGGTCTTGTCACTTGTTCATGATGGGCCACAGATGGAGAAAGGCACATTGGGTCGAAACTGGAAACAAGAAGCAATAAGGAAAAACCAGTAAAGAGACAGAAACCCTGTAGGTGACACATTCAATCTATGTTTCCTGATTGGAAACAATAGAGGTTTGTGACAAGTCTCCAGAAATGATGAAAGAGCTCTTTTTATGTACAGGATAGGATTGTCCTAATGCTACTGTTTTAATAATATGCTAATTGTTTATGTAAATATTCTGAATATATTATGTGTTGATGCACTCATTTGCTTGTTTGTACTCTATTGGGCCACGACCTTTATCCAGTTAACAAGGCTTGTTTTGTTTGGTCTCCCTGATCATTGTACAGACTAGCGTGGATACATTCTGAGGAGACCCAGACTGCATTGAGTGAGTGGGGCTGAGGATATAAGCTTACACATAGTCTAGACTGACACTTCATTGAAGTGCTGCACTGTCAGAGGTGCCATATTTTAGATGAGATGTTAAAGTGCCACCCTGTCTGCCCATTTTGGATTGGGCATTTGGTGCGGTGGGAAAGAGAGAGAGGAAAGGAGAGGAGAGGAAAGGGGAGGAGAGGAGAGGAGCAGAGTGGAGAGGAGAGGAGAAGAGTGGAGAGGCAAGGAGTGGAGGGGAAAGGAGTGGAGAGGAGAGGATTGGAGAGGAGTGGAGAGGAGTGGATAGGAGAGGGGAGGAGTTGAGAAGAGAAGAGAGGACGGGGTGGAGAGGAGAGGGGAGGAGAGCAGAGGAGTGGAGAGGAGAGGAGTAGAGAGGAGAGGAGGAGAGGAGAGGACAGGAGTGGAGAGGAGAGGAGATGAATGGAGAGGAGAGGCAATGAGAAGAGTGGAGAGGAGAGGAAAGGAGAGGGGAGGAGAGGAGTAGAGCGGACAGAGGTGGCAAGGAGAGGAGAGGAGAGGGGAGGAGCAGAGAGGAGAGGAAAGGAGAGGAGTGCAGAGGAGAGGAGAGGAGTGGAGAGGGGAGGAGTGAAAAGGAGAGGAATGGAGTGAAGAGGAGTAGAGAGGAAAGGAGAGGAGAGGAGAGGAGTGGAGAGGGAAGGAGTGAAAAGGAGAGGAGAGGAGAGGCTAGGAGAGGAGAGGGTAGGAGCGTAGAGGAGAGGAGCAGAGTGGAGAGGAGAGGAGCGGAGAGGAGAGGGTAGGAGTGTAGAGGAGAGGAGAGGAGAGGCTAGGAGAGGAGAGGGTAGGAGCGCAGAGGAGAGGAGCAGAGTGGAGAGGAGAGGAGCGGAGAGGAGAGGGTTGGAGTGTAGAGGAGAGGAGAGGAGTGGAGAGGGAAGGAGTGAAAAGGAGAGTGGAGGAGAGGAGAGGAGTCCAGAGGAAAGGAGAGGATAGGAGAGGAGAGGGTAGGAGCATAGAGGAGAGGACAGGAGTGGAGAGGAGAGGAGCGGAGAGGAGAGGGTAGGAGCATAGAGGAGAGGACAGGAGTGGAGAGGAGAGGAGCGGAGAGGAGAGGGTAGGAGTGTAGAGGAGAGGAGAGGAGTGGAGAGGAGAGGAGTGGTGAGGAGAGGAGAGGAGTGATGAGGACAGGAGAGGAGTGATGAGGAGAGGCGAGGAGAGGAAAGCAGAGGAGTGAAAAGGAGAGGAGTGGAAAGGAGAAGAGAGGAGTGAAGAGGTGAGAAAGGGAAGATGGGAGGAGAGGAAAGGAGTGAAGTAGAGAGGAATGGAGAGGATGGGAGAAAAGAGGAAAAGAGAGGAGAGGAGTGGAGAGGAGAGGCAAGGCTTGAAGAGGAGAGGAGCAGAGAGGTGTGAAGAGGAGAAGAGTAGAAAGGAGAGATGAGGATTGAAGAGGAATGGAGAGGAAAGGAGAGGAGTGAAGATGAGTGGAGTGGAAAGGTGAGGAACGGAGAAGAGAGGAGTGAAGAGGTGAGAAAGGGAAGATGGGAGGAGAGGAAAGGAGTGAAGTAGAGAGGAATGGAGAGGAGGGGAGAAAAGAGGAAAAGAGAGGAGAGGAGTGGAGAGGAGAGGCAAGGCTTGAAGAGGAGAGGAGCAGAGAGGTGTGAAGAGGAGAAGAGTAGAAAGGAGAGATGAGGATTGAAGAGGAATGGAGAGGAAAGGAGAGGAGTGAAGATGAGTGGAGTGGAAAGGTGAGGAACGGAGAAGAGAGGAGAGGAAAGTACAGGAGTGAAGAGGAGTGATGCGGAGATTGGAGATGATAGGAGAGGAGCGGATATGAGAAGAGAAGAGAGGAGAGGATTGGAGAAGAGGGGAGAGGCATGAAGAGGAGAAAAGAGGAGAGCGGAGAAGAGGAGAGGAGAGGAAAGAAGAGGAGTGGGGTGGAAATGAGACGAGAAAGTGAAAAGGATAGGAGAGTAGTGAGGAGGAGTGGAGACAAGAGGAGAAGAGAACAGAGGAGAGGAGATGAGAGGGGAGGAATGGAGAGGAGTGGTGAGCTGTGAAGGGCAGAAGATTGGAAAGGAGAGATGAGCATTGGAGAGGAATGGAGAGGCGAGGAGAGAAGAGAAGTGAAGAGGAGTAGAGAGGAAAGGAGAGGAGAGGATGGGAGAGGAGAGGAAAGCAGTGGAGAGGAAAGGAGAGGAGTCATAGAGTCGTAGAGTTATACAGGACAGAAAGAGGCCCTTCGGCCCATCGTGTCCACTTCAGGCATCAAGCCCTGTCTATTCTAATCCCATTTTCCAGCACTTGGTCCGTAGCCTTGTATGCTATGACGTTTCAAGTGCTCATCTAAACGCTTCTGGAATGTTGTGAGGGTTCCGGCCTCTACCATCCTTTCAGGCAGTGAGTTCCAGATTCCAACCACCCTCTGGGTGAAAAAGATTTTCCTCAAATCCCCTCTAAACCTCCTGCTCCTTTCCTTGAAACCATGCCCCCTGGTTATTGACCCCTCTACTAAAGGGGAAAGTTCCTTTCTACCTACCCTATCTATTCCCCTCATAATTTTGTACACCTCAATCAGGTCCCCCCTCAGCCTTCTCTGGCCTAAGGAAAACAACCACAGCCTGTCCAGTCTCTCTCCATAGCTGAAGCGCTCCAGCCCAAGTAACATCCTGGTGAATCTCCTCTTCACCCTCTCCAATGCAATCACATCCCTCCTATAGTGTGACGACCAGAACTGCACACATTATTCCAGCTGTGGCCTAACTAGCTCCATCATAACCTCACTGCACTTATATTCTATGCCTTGGCTAATGAAGGCAAGTATCCCATATGTCTTTTTAACCACCTTATCGACCTGTCCTGCTGCCTTCAGGGATCTATGTACATGCACACCAAGGTCCCTCTGATCCTCACTGTAGTGTCCGTGTGTTGATAAAGACACTGAAGACAGGAGTTGGTTCATAGGTGTTTACTAAGCAAAGTCTGGGGGGGGGGGTTCTAACGGATATACACAATATACAGGCTTATAAAGCCCGAGTGGCCATTACCGGCATTACAGCACACCTGGGGCTCTTAAAGGCACATACACTACAATTCCTCCCCTTTTAGCTAACCAGTACATCATGTTTTAAGTAATTATTAATTACATGTTATAAGAAAAATAATATACACATTGCTGTAGTTAATTAATTATAAGTCAGTCTCTCAGGAGGCTTCCTGACTCGGTCCGGATAACGCCTCGGGGGTGTAGTAGTTTCTGGTGGTGCAGTAGGTTATTTTGGCAAGGCTGATTCAGCTTGAATGCCAGTGTCGGGCTCATCGGGTTCCAGTATCACCAGATCGGAGGTAGATATGGGTATCTCTACTTCATCGTTAGACGTATAGAGTTGTGGTGTAGGTTGTCCCTTTTCGGATGACTTTATGATTTGGTCAGCATGGCGCCTTATTATGCTTTCTCCGATGTCCACGGTATACATCAGTGGTCCGAGTCGTGTGCAGATAGTTCCAGGCTGCCATTTCTCGGTACGGTAGTCCCGGGCCAAAACTTGTTGGCCTATCTGGAAGGTTCTAGTTGGCCTTTCATTCATACCTTGAAACTGCCGGTTCTCCACGTCCCTTCTGATGTTGGGCTTGACCAAATCCAGCCGCCATCTTAGGTTTCTATTGAAGAACATCATGGCGGGAGTTTGGTTTGTAATCATATGTGTTGCATTCCTGTATGCGAATAAGAAGTTATCCACCTTGTGCTGAAGTTTTATGTCTTCATTACCCATGGCCTTTATGGCCTTCTTGAAGGTCTGGACAAACCTTTCAGCCAATCCATTGGTGGCGGGATGGTATGGGGCGGATGTGTAGTGCTTAACCCCATTGTTTTTTTAAGAACTTTCTGAATTCTTCGGACACAAATTTGCGGTCCATTATCAGAACATATCTGTTCCGGCAGCCCATTCCTGGCAAATATGGTCCTGAATACTGCGATGGTTTTTTCCGTGGTGGTGGAGGACATCTTTATTACCTCCGGCCACTTGGAGTGTGCATCAACTGCGATTAAGAACATTGAGTCCATAAATGGACCAGCAAAGTCGATGTGCACCCTTTGCCAGGGAGATGAGGGCCACTCCCATGGATGTAGAGGGGCTTGTGGTGGAGCGTTTTGGACCTTCTGGCATCCTAGGCAGCTCTTGGTCATTTCTTCGATGTCTCCATTGATACCTGGCCACCATACAAACGCCCTGGCTAGGTTCTTCATTTTCACTCCACCCAGATGCCCCTCGTGAAGCTCCTTTAGCACTTTATCCTGGAGTTTGGGTGGAATCACCACTCTGGATCCACACATCAAGGTTCCTCGGCACACTGACAGCTGTTCTCTTCTTTGCGAGAATGCTGGCAACAGTGGTTCGCCATGTGCTGGCCATCCCTTCACTGTTAAATCGTAGACCCGTGAGAGAGTCGGGTCATTTCTCATCTCCCTTTCAATGGCAGAATTTGTTACTGGTAGACATTCCACTATGGTAGAGTGGAACATCTCTACTGGGTCTACTGTAGGTGCCTCTTCTACTGTTGGCAACGGTAGGCGCGATAAACCGTCAGCATTCCCATGCTGTTTTGATCCTTTGTATTCTATGCTGTATTGGTGTGCCCTGAGAAAAAGGGGCCACCTCTGTAGCTTTTGCGCTGTCATAATGGGAACACCCTTTTTAGGGTTGAATATGGAGATGAGGGGTTGATGGTCAGTCAACAAGGTAAATTTTTGTCCGTGTAGGTAATGGTTGAATTTCTTCACTCCCCATACCAGGCTGAGTGCTTCCCTGTCGATTTGGGCATAGTTACGCTCAGCTGAGTTTAATGAGCGTGACGCAAAAGCTATCGGCCGATCTGAGCCATCAGGGGATTTATGGGATAATACTGCTCCGATGCCGTAAGGGGATGCATCGCACGCCAGTCTGATTGGCAGTGATGGGTTGTAATGAGCCAAAACTTCTTCGGATGTGATTAAGTCTTTGCATTTATGGAAGGCACGTTTACAGTCTTCGTTCCATTTCCAAATCACTCCTGTTTGTAGAAGTTCATTAAGAGGGTGTAGAAGAGTTGATAAGTTCGGTAAAAATTTATGATAGTAATTTATTAATCCCAGGAACGACCTTAATTGTGAAACATTTTCAGGTGCTGGGGCTTTTATGACCGCTTCAATTTTTTCAGGTGACTTATGCAACCCTTCCTTATTAATTATGTGGCCACAATATGATATCTGATTTTGGAAAAATTTGCACTTGGGGCGATTTGCTCGTAGGCCCCGTTCTTTCAGCCTAGTGAGCACCTGCTCCAAATTGGCAAGCTGCTCGTTGTCATTTTCTCTTGTTACAAGGATGTCATCTAGGTAGCATTGAGTCCCCGGAATCCCTTGCAGGACTTGCTCCATAGCTCTTTGCCAGATAGCTGGAGCTGATGCTACTCCAAAAACCAGTCGATTGTACTGGTACAGGCCTTTGTGTGTGTTTATCGTGAGATACTTTTTAGAGGCCTCCTCAACCTCCATCTGTAGATATGCCTGTGCCAAGTCAATTTTGGTGAATCGTTTCCCTCCAGATAGTGAGGCGAAAATATCTTCTATCCTCGGAAGAGGATACTGTACTGTGTGAAGGACCGGGTTTACAGTCACCTTGAAGTCTCCACAGATGCAAATTTTTCTCTGTTCTTCAGATTTAGCATTATTCAATGCTTTTTTCATGACTGGAACGATGGGTGTTGCCCACTCGCTCCAATCTATTTTGGATAATATGCCTGCCTTTTCCAAATTCTCCAGCTCTGCCTCGACTGCTGGACGAATTGCGTAAGGCACTGGTCTTGCCTTAAAAAATTTGGGAATTGCTGCATCTTCCACTTTTATTGAGGCAGTGATGCCTGTCAAGGTTCCTAGTTTCTCTTGAAACACTTCTTTGGCGTTGGCCAAGATGTCTTTTAATCGTTCAGGTATGATGTCATCATTGTTTATTTTCTTACTGGTCACCGTCAGTGCCTGAATGGAGTGCCAGTCTAAACGTATTTTTCTGATCCATTCACGTCCCAACAACGGTGGACCACCATCTTGTAGAATATATAAATACAACTTTTGTATTTCTTTGCCGTTGTATACAACAGGCACCCTTATTTTTCCTTTGGTGTATACTTTCTGCCCCGTATATGTTTTTAAGATAATGGATGTGTCTTTTAGAAGTATATGCGAAAATAGCCTCTCGTAATCCCGTCGATTTATTACGGTTAGAGCTAATCCTGTATCTAGCTCCATTTTAACAGGGGACCCTGCTATTGTGAGGGTAACCCAAATGGTTTGGTAATCATCTTTGGCAAGTACATTATGTAATTTGAGACAGCTTAGTCTCTTGTTTTCGGAGTCGCTATCACTCTTCTGGTCTTCAAAGCTACTGTTCGTCATCATTTGTACCTTCCTGTACTTTCCTTTATTGATTTTTAATTTTCTGTCTGTGGATTTATTTTGTCCAGATCGGCATACCCGTGCAATGTGTCCAATCTTTCCGCATTGCCTGCATGCTTTGTCCTTGAACCAGCAGTCCTTCTGGTTATGGGTGGATCTGCCGCAGCGATAACATCTTTCGAAACCCTGTGTCATTTCATGGGTGCCGAAGTCCTGTGTCTTTTGTTGTATCTCTGCAGCTCCTCTTGCTGCTGCTTCGTATGATACAGCCATAATGAAAGCTTTGTCCAATGTTAAATCTTTTTCAGAAAGCAGCCTTTTTTTGTTCCTTCACTTAAGAGACCACAAACGAATTTGTCTCGAAGATAATCTGCTAGTCCTGCCCTGAATTGGCAGTACTTTGATAGCTTTCTTAATTCGGTTAGGTAATCAGCGTTACTTTCATTCTTGTATTGATTTCTCTTGAAGAATTTGAATCATTCCACTATCAGCAGCGGTGTTGGGTTTAAGTGCTCCTGCAGGGTATCAACAATTTCTTTAAAAGTCTTGTCCTTTGGTTTGGCTGGAGTGATTAAATTTTGTAACAGCCCGTATGCCTTTGCGCCCATTAGGTTCAGCAGTACTGAAGCTTTTTTTTCATCTTCTATTCCATTTGCAGTGCAATATACCTCTACTCTTTCCACGTATGTGGTCCAATCCTCTATTTCACTATCAAAAGCATCAATATTGCCAGACTTAGGCATTTCAGAAAAGATATGGCGCTTCCCGCGCTTTTCTTTCTTTTCAGCAGCAAAGATATGGCGCTTCCCGCATTCCCGCCGCTGCTGCCGATGACAACGCTGTTTCCCGCGGTTTCCGTTCTTTGTTTTTATTTTTTTTAAATTTTATTTGTTTACAGTTGGAGACTCGTTCCCGCCGGACTTTCTCTGCAGGTCTGAACGCTGACCTGCTTGCCACGCCGGCCGTCTCCCGAGTGCTCCCTCCCAGTCCGTTATTTCTTGCCTCCGATTTTGCTGCCTGTCTCAGCTGTAGAGCCAGCCGCTGGAGCCCCAGCCTGACACCCAGGAAGGATTAACGCAGTACCTGCCACCAGCTTGGCCAGCTGGTGAAACCACAGCTTCTCTCACTTTCTTGAGTCTTCTGGACGCCCGAGGAATCGATGTCCTTGAGGTGCTGCCGAATTGCAGGTAAGTCCGTTTCCACTTCGTCGCCACTGTAGTGTCCGTGTGTTGATAAAGACACTGAAGACAGGAGTTGGTTCATAGGTGTTTACTAAGCAAAGTCTGGGGGGTGTTCTAACGGATATACACAATATACAGGCTTATATAGCCCGAGTGGCCATTACCGGCATTACAGCACACCTGGGGCTCTTAAAGGCACATACACTACGAGGATCCTACCATTCATTATGTATTCCCTTGCCTTGTTAGTCCTCCCAAAATGCATCACCTCACACTTTTCAGGGTTAAATTCCATTTGCCACTGTTCTGCCCATCTAACCATCCCGTCTATATCATCCTGTAGCCTGAGGCTTCCCTCCTCGCTATTTAGCACTCCACCAATTTTTGTGTCATCTGCGAACTTACTGATTGTTGTGTCTGTGTGTTGATAGAGACACTGAAGACAGGAGTTGGTTTGATAGATGTTTACTAAGCAAAGTCTGAAGGGGAACTAACAGATATAACACAATATACAGGCTTATATAGCCTGAGTGGCCATTACCGGCATTACAGCACACATGGGGCTCTTAAAGGCACATACACTATACTGATCATATCTCCTACATTCATATCTAAATCATTAATGTACACTACAAACAGCAAAGGACCCAGCACCGACCCCTGTGGTACACCACTGGACACAGGCTTCCAGTCACAAAAACAACCTTCAACCATCACCCTCTGCCTCCTGCCATTAAGCCAATTTGGGATCCAATATGCCAAATTGCCCTGGATCCCATGGGCTCTTACCTTCTTGACCAGTCTCCCATGTGGGACTTTGTCAAAAGCCTTATTGAAGTCCATGTAGACAACATCAACTGCACTAACCTCAACCACACACCTAGTCACCCCTCGAAAAATTCAATCAAATTGGTCAGACATGATCTCCCCCTGACAAAGCCATGCTGACTATCCCTGATTAATCCCTGCCTCTCCAAGTGGAGACTAATTCTGCCCTCAGAATTTTTTCCAATAATTTCCGTACCACTGATGTTAGGCTCACTGGCCTGTAATTCCCTGCTTTATCACTACTACTCTTCTTGAACAATGGTACTACATTAGCTTTTCTCCAGTCCTCTGGCACCTCCCCTGTGGCCAGAGAGGTTCTGAAAATTTGTGTCAGAGCCCCTGCAATCTCCTCCCTTGCCTCACACAGCAGCCTGGGATACATCCCATTAGGGCCTGGGGATTTATCCATTTTTAAGTCCGTTAAAACTGGCAATACCTCCTCCCTCTCAATACTAATTTGTTCAAGTATATCACAATCCCCCTGCCTGATTTCTATGCCTACATCGTCCTTCTCCATAGTGAACACAGATGCAAAATATTAATTTAACACCTCACCGACATCTTCCGGCTCTACACACAGATTGCCACTTTGGTCCCTAATGGGCCCTACTCTTTCCCTGGTTATCCTCTTGCCCTTAATATACTTATAAATCACCTTGGAATTTTCCTTTATTTTGCCTGCCAGTGTTTTTTCATGCCCCCTCTTCGCTCTCCTAATTTCTTTTTTAAGTACCCCCCTGCACTTTCTATACTCCTCTAGGGCTTCCACTGTTTTTAGTCCTTTGTATCTGCCAAAAGCCTCCCTTTTTTTCCTAATCCATTCTTGTATATCCCTTGACATCCAGGGTTCCCTGGGATTGTTCGTCCCACCCTTGACCTTTCCGGGAACTTGTTAGAATTGTACTCTCTCTATTTCCTTTCTGAAAGACTACCATTGCTCTGATGTGGATTTTCCTACAAGTAGCTGATCCCAGTCCATTTTGGCCAGATCCTGTCTTATCATATTAAAATTGGCCTTCCCCCAATTTAGAACCTTTATTTCCGGTCCATCTTTGTCCTTTTCCATGACTACCTTAAATCTCACCGAATTATGGTCACTGTCACCAAAACGCTCTCCTTCTGACACTTCTACCACTTGCCCAGCTACATTCCCTAGAATTAGGTCCAGTATCGCCCCATCTCTTGTAGGACTTTCTACATGCTGGCTCAAAAAGCTCTCCTGGATGCACTTTAAGAATTCTGCACCCTCTAAGCCTTTCACACTCTGACTATCCCAGTTAATATTGGGGAAGTTGAAATCCCCTACTATTATTACCCTATTATTTCTACACTTCTCTGAGATTTGCCTACATATCTGTTCCTCTATCTTCCCTTGACTGTTTGGGGGCCTATAGTACACTGCCCCCTTTTTGTTTTTAAGTTCTACCCATATGGCCTCATTAGAGGAACCTGCTAAGATATCACCCCTCCTTACAGCAGTAATTGACTCCTTGATTAATATTGCGACACCCCCCTCCTCTTTTACACCCCCCTCTGTCTCGCCTAAAGATTCTATACCCTGGAATATTGAGCTGCCAGTCCTGCCCCTCCCTCAACCATGTCTCTGTGATAGCAACAATATCATGCTCCCATGTGTACATCAACACCTTCAATTCATCTGCCTTACTTGCAAGACTCCTTGCATTAAAATAAATGCCATCTAGCCTTGCCATACTCCCTTGTGCCATTACATATTTGCTCTGCCTTCCAGGCTGACTTGTTCTTTCCTCTATATTTGGCTCTGCATCACCCCCTACTGTAGCTCCACTCCGTATCCCATCTCCCTGCCGAGTTAGTTTAACAGCCCCCCCCCGCCACCCCCAACAGTACTAGCAAATCTCCCCACAAGGATGTTGGTCCCGTTCCGGTTCAGGTCCGACTTGTACAGGTCCCACCTTCCCCAGAAGCAGACCCAGTGATTCAGGAAACTAAAGCCCTCCCTCCTGCACCAACTCTTTAGCCACGCACTCATCTGCTCTATCCTCTTATTCCTATATACTCACTAGCACGTGGCACCGGGAGTAATCCAGAGATTACAAACTTTGAAGTCCTGCTTTTTAATGTGCTACCTAGCTCCCTAAAATGAAGAGGAGAGGAGTGTAAAGGAGAGGAGCGGAAAGGAGAGGGGAGGAGAGGAGATGTAACGAGAAATGTGAAGAGGAGCGGGGTGAAGAGGAAAGCAGAAGAGAAGAGAGGAGAGGAGAGAAATGAAGAGGCTAGAAGTGGAGAGGAGTGAAGAGGAGAGGACAATAGAGGAGAGGAGTGAAGAGGAGCGGAGAGGAGAGGAGAGGAGAAGAGAAGAGAGGAGAGGAGTGAAGAAGAATGGAGAGCTTAAGGGGCGAGAGAGGAGGAGAGGAGCAGAGAGGAAATGAGAGGAGAGGATAGGAGAGGAGAGGAAAACAGAGGAGAGGAGTTAAGATGAGAGGAGAGGAGTGTAAAGGAGAGAAGAGGAAAGCAGAGGAGAGGAGTGAAGAGAAGTGGAGAGGAGAGGAACGGAAAGGAAATGAGAGGAGAGGAGAGGAAAGCAGAGGAGAGGAGTGAAGATGAGAGGAGAGGAGTGAAGAGGAAAGCATAAGAGCAGGGAAGCGAGGAGAGGAAGGGAGAGGAATAAAGAGGCGGGAAGTGGAGCGGAGAGGAGCGGAGAGGAGTGAAGAGGAGGGGAAAGAAGAGTCGAGGATTAGAGAGGCTAGGAGTGGAGAGGAGAGGAGTGAAGAGGAGAGGAGACGAGTGGAGAGAGTGAAAAGGATAGGAGAGGATTGAGGAGGAGAGGAGGGGAGAGGAGAGGAGCAGTGAGGAGAGGTGTGAAGAGGAGAGGTGAGGTGTGAAGAGGAGTGGAGTGGAAAGGAGAGATGATGATTCAAGAGGATTGGAGAGGCGAGAAGAGAAGACAAGTAGAGAGGAAAACAGAGGAGTGGATAGGAGCGGAGTGTTGAGGAGAGGAGAGTATACGAGATGAGAGGAGAGCAGAGGAGAGGAGAGGCGAGGAATGGAGAGTAGAAGCGAGGTGTGAAGAGGAGAGGAGTGGAAACGAGAGATGGGGATTGAAGAGGAATGGAGAGGCGAGGAGAGAAGAGGATTGAAGAGGAGTAGAGAGCAAAGGGGAGGAGAAGAGTGGATAGGAGTGAAGAGGAAAGGACAGGAAAGGAGAGGAGAGGAGAGGAGTGAAGAGGAGTGAAGAGGAGAGGAGAGGTGTGAAGAGGAAAGGCGAGAAATGGAGAGGAGAGGAGAGTAGAGGCATAAAGAGGAGAGGAGTGGAAAGGAGAGGTGCAGAGAGGAGTGGAGAGGAGAGGAGAAGGGAAGATAGGTGTGAAGTGGAAAGGATAGGAGAAGAGCGGATAGGAGAGGAGAGGAGTGGAGTAAAGAGGAGAGGAAATCATAGGAGAGGAGAGGAGCGGAGAGGAGAGGAGCGGAGAGGAGAGGAGAGGAGAGGAAAACAGAGGAGGGGAGTGAGGAGGAGAGGAGTAGAAAGGAGAGGAGAGAAGAGAAGCGGAGTTAAGAGGAATGGAGAGGAGAGGTGAGGAGAAAAGTGGAGAGGAGAGGAGAGGAAAGAAGATGAGAGGAATGGAGAAGAGAGGAGAGGAGAAGAGAGGTGTGAAGAGGAAAGGCGAGAAATGCAGAGAAGAGAAGAGTAGAGGCGTAAAGAGGAGAGGAGTGGAAAGGAGAGGAGTGGAGTAAAGAGGAGAGGAAATCATAGGAGAGGAGAGGAGTGCAAAGGAGAGGAGCGGAGAGGAGAGGAGAGGAATGTAGAGGAGGGGAGTGAAGAGGAGAGGAGTAGAAAGGAGAGGAGAGAAGAGGAGCGGAGTTAAGAGGAGTGGAGAGGGGAGGTGAGGAGTAAAGTGGAGAAGAGAGGAGAGGAGAGAAGTGGAGAGGAGAGTTGAGGAGAGGTGAGGAGTAGAGAGGAGAGGAGAGGAGAGTAGAGAGGACATTTGAGGAGAGGTTTTGGAGAGTTGAGGAGAGGAGAGTTGAGGAGAGGTGAGGAGAGATGAGGAGAGGAGAGGAGTGGACAGGAGAGGAGCAGAGCGGAGAGGAGAGGAGAGGTGAAGAGAGGAGAGGAGAGGAGTAGAGAGGACATTTGAGGAGAGGTGAGGAGAGTTGAGGAGAGGAGAGGAGAGTTGAGGAGAGGTGAGGAGAGATGAGGAGAGGAGAGGAGAGGAGTGGACAGGAGAGGAGCGGAGCGGAGAGGAGAGGAGAGGTGAAGAGAGGAGAGGAGAGTAGAGAGGACATTTGAGGAGAGGTGAGGAGAGTTGAGGAGAGGAGAGGAGAGTTGAGGAGAGGTGAGGAGAGATGAGGAGAGGAGAGGAGAGGAGTGGACAGGAGAGGAGCAGAGAGGAGAGGAGAGGTGAAGAGAGGAGAGGAGTTAATAAGAGAGGAGAGTGGAAGAGAGGAGAGGAAATGAGTGAAGAGGAGAGTGGAGGAGGGGAGGAAAGGAGAGGAGGGGAGTGAAGAGCAGAGTAGAGGAGGGGAGGAGAGGACAGCA
The DNA here is from genome assembly GCF_052327205.1 of Somniosus microcephalus. Lineage (NCBI taxonomy): Eukaryota > Metazoa > Chordata > Chondrichthyes > Squaliformes > Somniosidae > Somniosus > Somniosus microcephalus. The sequence continues at coordinate 218,825,959 of NC_140989.1, read as the reverse complement.
GTGAAGAGGAGAGGAGAGGGGAGGACTGGAGATGAGCGGAGAGGAGTGGAGAGATGAGGAGAGGAGAGGAGAGGAATGAAGAGGAGAGGAGAGCAGTGTTTTAATGTAAAGAGTCCCTTCTTATCTAGTCTCTCCTCATTACTAAAGCTTCTCATCCCTGAGATCATCTTTTGCACCCTCTCCATGGCTTTAATATCCTTCCTAAAGTATGGTGTCCGGAATCGGACATGGCTAGAAATTCGTTGCAGCCAAGAAATGGGCAATGTTTAGACTAAAAATTATTAAGTAGCGCCAGTTGAAAATTATCTAGGCTGCACACGAAATTTGTCCTCACTCCTCACTAAAATGATTGCAGTCATGATTCTTTGCTAAAAGCTCAAACTTTACACGGAAAAGATGGATCAATATCGGGGGCAGTCTAAACGCAAGTAATGATTGCCACAGGCTTTTTTCACTGCTTAAAGGGAAGGTTCATTGATGCTGCAGCAGCTCATTCTCAGCATTGTTGGGTGTGCAGCTGCATCAACAACCATAAGAAGAAGGACAAGGAGAAGGAGCACTTATTTACAAATCCTCATGGCAGATGTCCGCCCCAGGGAGAGAGCCCGGAGGTTTTCCGAGAAAACATTGGAGGCATTGGTTTTAGTGGTGGAGAGAAGGCGGGTGGTCCTGTACCAACTGGCAGGAGGCCCTCGCCACAAATCTGCCGGACTATGTGGAGGGAGGTGGCACGCCACGTCACGGGCAGCACTGTGCTCCCCAGGAACCACACACAGTGCAGGAGGAAGTTTAACGAGCTCACACGGGTGGTCAGGGTGAGTGAAGGCTTCAACAAATGCTATATACCACCATCTGTACCACAAGCTTCACACACTGCTCAATAGACCACACCCCCAGCACTCACCCACCAACAACCTCTACCTAACAACACTCACACCCACATCTCACACCTTGCACACAATGGCAGCTATTCAACTAAGGCAGGCACAAGGGCCATTAGTTGTTAGAATTCATGTGATATGTGTGATATGTTTATAGATACATTTATTAAGAGTGTTTGGAATATTTTGTGGTCTCTCTCATTTCACCTTTGTGCCCAGGAGGATGTTGTGATAGGGCATGCGACAGGGATGGTATGATGGGGATGTGGTGAGCTGCAGGGATCTGGGGTAACAACAAAAAATGCTGGAAAAACTCAGCAGGCCAGGCAACATCCGTGGAGAGAGAAATAGAGTCAACGTTTCGGGTCGAAACCCTTCTACAGATCTGGGGCTTCATTCATGTGAATTGGAGTCTGATGAGCTGGTCATGGACAGCCCGTCTTGCTGCCTCCGCCTTCCCTCCTGTTCCTCCTCCTCATCCTCCTCCTCCTCATCCTCTTCCTCCTCATCCTCCTCTGCCTCGTCGTCTTCCTGGGGTAATCCTTCAATCCCGCAGCCCCCATGACTGTGAGGAAGTGTTGTGAGCAGAAACCTTTCACAAATAATGAGTGACTTCTGCACTTGAATCAACACTCACTGTCATCAAAAGAACTTGAAACAAATAAAGAGAGCTGTTTCAGTTACAGGGAGTAGCAAACAGGCACTGAAACCACAGAATCGTGTTAGTTGGAGCTGATTGGGGATGGTGCCTTTAAATATCGCTGCTGCAGCTGGCTTCCTGCAGTAACATAGGGCACAACAAGCAAGATGGGATCCTGCCCATGCAGAGAGTTACAAACTGTCAGAGTGGCTTTCGATAGCACACTGCTTTCTTTTTTTTCAAGGGGCAGACACAATTCAAATTGGATTCATTGAAGTCACGACCTCATCAAACTTCTTTCTTTTACAGAAATGAGATGGTTGTTGCATCTGAGAATACAACGGCCATCTCTCATCTGCAATACGGAGGTCTGAGACTCTCTGCATACACACCGACTGAAGCCTGCAGGAAGAAACAAGGGTAAATACACTTTTACTAACACTGCACTTACCTCAGATACTCACCTCTACACTCTTGCACCCATCACTTACCACACTTTTGCACCCCCCCCCCCCCCCCCCGCGACCCCCGCAGGCCCAGTACTCGCCTCGCTGACCTGGCGGGTTTTGGAGCCTTCGGGAAGCCCGCAGTTGTGAGGGCAAAAGGGGATAATCCTATTTTCTGCCTGTTAACTATATGTTAACAGGCAGTTAATAGGCTTTAATCCCTCCCCGCCTCCAAGGAGACGGGACCCGGTGTGGGATGGCTACCCACCTCCTAGGAAGATGGCATGGAGGCGGGTTGGGGGGCGGGTTGGGCATCCGCCCCCAAATTCTGCCATTTTCCCAGCAGTCCTGCCTCCATACCCACCTCCCCAGGGCTGGCAAAATCACCCCCATTGTTCTGCGCTGCCGTTAAGGTAAGTAGCTATAACAATGTTGGGAGATTGGACGTCCAGTGAACGTTGCACACTTGCTGACATCACGATCTCCATGATTGCGAGGTCCCTGGTGATCAAGTTTACCTGCAGCGCTACCGGCAACACTGATATGGCGTGCGGCACTCGAACCGGCATCAGCTGTTATTACAGCTGTCAATGGTGTTTTAGCGCCATCTTGTGGTGCTAATGTGTGGCGCAAGCCTCAGAAATCTTTTCCCCCTCTGTCCCCTCCTTATTCATCCTCCCAAAATGTATCACCTCACATTTTACCTGGCATCTATCTGCCCAATCTACTAACCTGTCTCTGTCACTTACACTCCTCTTCACAGTTAACCATACACTATAATATTGTGTCATCTGCAAATTTCGATATTGTTCCCCCTGTACCCAAGTCCCAATCATTTATATATCTATAGAGGGTGAGAGAGGTTTTTTTCTTCCTATGTGCAGAGCTTTACATTTTTCTGCATTAAATTTCATCAGCCATAGTTCTGCTTTCATACAAATTTCATCCAACTTATGCTGTGATTTCTGAGTTACCTCTGATTCCACTGCCTCTCCTCGCTTGGTATCATCTGCAAATTTGACTTCTTTGCAGTGAGTTTCTGAATCCAGGTCAGTTATGTAAATTAGAAACAGTATTGATCCTAGCACCAAACCGCTGACATTCCTCCTCTCGCGAATACTCATTGCCTACCCTTCAAACAGTTTCTTATCCATTCCCACAGCTTTGAGTTTGATTAATAGCCTTTTGTGTGGAACTCTGCCAAAAGCCCTTTGGAAGTCGAGGCACACTATGCCATGGGGCTTCCCACAGTCCACTTGGGTTATCACTTCCTCGAAGAAGTCAAGGTTAGTCAGGCAGGATCTTCCCCGCCTGAATCCATGCTGACTGCTGTTAACCAGGTTATTGTTGTACCGGTAAAATTCAAGATAATCCCGATAATCAATTCCATTACTGTACACAGAATGGGGGTAAGACCAATGGGTTTATAGTTGCCTGTGTCTTTTGTCTCCCTTTCTGAATATAGGCAACTAATTAGCCTGCTTCCAACCTGCTGGTATCTCCCCAGTGTCCATTAACTCCTTCATAATGATCGGCAGTGCCTCTCACAGCTCCTCCCTAGTCTCTCTCAGCTCTCGTCTTTTGGATGGCGAGGCCTTGTCTTCCCTCTCAGGTAAAAGATCCCACGCCACTATTCGCAGAAGTACCAGGGAGTTCTCCCCGGTGTCCTGGCCAATATTGATCCCTCAACCAACATCACTAAATAAACAGATGATCTAGTCATTATTACATTGCTGTCTGTGGGACCTTGCTGTGCGCAAATTGGCTGTCTCATTTCCTACATTACAACAGTGACTACACTTTGAAACTACTTCATTGGCTGTGAAGCTATATAAATGCAAGTTCTTTCTTTCAAATAAATTAAAAATAAATACTATCTTTTTGTTTTGAGCCCCTTTAGCCTGTCTAGAACTTCCATCTCCTTTGTATCATTCATTTTCCATAGGCAATATGATTAGGGGGGAGCGTTTTGTTAAAGTCCTCCCTAGTGAATACCTGGAAGAAGTAAACATTTTGAACATTAACTACCTTGTGCTCACCCACAGTTTTAAGCCCATTTATATCAATTTTTAGTGTTCACCTCTTCTCTGACTGCCTCTTGCAGTTGTGGTACTAAAATAATTCTTCTGCTTAGCCTCGGCTGCTCCACTTTTTTAGGTCTCTCTTTGCCCCTCTGATTTCCCCTTTAAGGTGTTCCTGCAATTTCTTACATTCATCCCAGTAAACCCCTTTCCCTTTTTCCCTGCAGGATTTGAAAAGGTTGTTTTTCCTCTGTCACATTTTAAATTTGTTTGTTAAATATTTTAGAGTCATAGGGGGAGAAATTCAGTAGGTTGCGCCACCCGTTAGCGCCTTAAGAGGGCGCTAAGTGGGTTGCAAGCCAACTGGCGCCCGGGCGCGGCACTGCCCACGCTTCCCGCTAAATTCCGCGGGACGTTAGTGGTGGCGCTAACCGTTAGCGCTGCGCCGCTGCCGATGATGTCATCGGTGTGCGCAGTGCCCCGCTGATGCCCCGGCCGCGATATTTGGCAGCACCCCCTGATTTACCGCCGGACGCTATGTCCGACGGGTTCAGGGGGGCGAACCTGCGGCCGGGGAGGCGCAAATTAAAGGCGAGGTGCAGGGCGGCCATTTTTGTTGTTGGCCGCCTGCCAGCACCTGCCTGCGCTCCCGTCCCCGGCCTCCTGAACCCCCCGCCATCCCCCCGCGGAGTGCCGGCTGTGCTCCAAGAGCCCGGCACTTCTCTTTGGTGCCGGGCTCTTTTGCCTGCACTCCCGATCCTCGGGGGCCTAGCTGGGCCCCAGATCGCGCTGCACAAGGCCCCTCCCCTTTAAGAAGGGGAGGAAGGCCTGCAATACCGCAGCGCGACGTGCCGTAGCGCCACGATATTCACTCACAGCACCCCCAAGAGGGTTGCGGGGTGCCTGCAGTAGCGCCGCGCTTCCCTTTGGGGCGCAACCACTCAATTTCCGGTGCGGGGGCGCGAATGTTTTCAGGGCGCTACTTTTAGTGCCCTGGCGAGGTTGGCGCCCCAAACGGGGCTATACTCAATTTCTCCCCCATATTCCTTTAGACTGAGCTTGTTGATTTAGCCTGCATGCTCTGCATTATACCTCGAAAGGTGTTCTACTTGTCCTCCATTGAAATGTCATTGAACAACCTCCCACAATCCACTTGCTATAGTTGCTTCATTGAATTAAGCAAATTTAAACATATAATAGCAAAATACTGCGGATGCTGGAAATCTGAAATAACAACAGAAAATGCTGGAAATACTCAGAAGGCCAGGCAGCATCCATGGAGAGAGAAACAGAGTTAACGTTTCAGGTCTGGGACCCTTCATCAGAACTGGAAAAAGCTGGAGATGTAACAGATATTAAGCAGGTTCAGAGACAGTGGTGGGGGGGGGGTGTTTAGGAGGGGAGGGAGGAATTGAAAGAACATCCTGTACTTTGTAAGAGGCAGGAAAGATTAAATGTTGCAAATGGGAATGGCAAAAATCATACTGCATGAAAAATGGGGGCAGGGATAATTATCTGAAATTGTTGAACTCAATGTTGAGTCCGGCAGGCTGTAAATTGCCTAATCGAAAGATGAGGTGCTTGTATTGATTTGTATGTGGGTTCAATGACGACACATTCATGAAAGAGAATGTATTTTAATCTAAAGCTTGTGCATCTAAGTTAACAGCATTACAGGAGGCACCATGTTAGAGATCCATCTAAAACAAAACTAAAACTAAACTGCTTGTCTCTCACATGCCCTCTGCTGGTCAGGCATAAATAATCAAACAGGCAAATATGCTGGTAAGGCATCATAATCAAACAGGCAAATGCCATCACTATTTGCTGATATCATTACATCTCCCTTTCTTAAAACAAAAGTATTTTACTTTTATCTAACAACATGTTTTCTTTGCATTACTCTGCATTTTAACTGTAACACTTAATGAACTTACATTATCATTATCATTATCAAGGTTTTTTAACCTTGTTTTGTGTGTTCACATGAAATATGTAAATACACTAGAATTTGAAGAGAGAATAAGGTAACATTACTTCCTTCTATAACAAGAGTCCTTAAACTTGCTCAATGAGTCTCTCAGGGGGCTTCACGTGCCTTGAGGATTTTCTGATTGATTGTCCTTGAATCTGAGTTGTTGCCTCAGATGATGATTTCTCAGCTGTGTGATCAGGTTGTTCAACAGTATCAGTCTTTTGACCTGCTGTGTGATCAAGTTGTTCTTTGAACTTCCTCACTTTCTCCCCCTCTTTTGTTTTCAGGAGGTTCTCCGGGATGGGTAGGTTTGACCTTAGCCGACGTCCCATAAGGAGTTGGGCTGGTGACATACCACACTCGAGCGGCGTTGTGCGGTATACAAGCATGCTCTGGTAGAAGTCAGTTCCACTGTCTTTTGCCTTGTACATCAGTCTTTTCACTGTCTGGACCGATTTTTCCACTAGTCCATTGGACTGTGGAAAGTGAGGACTTGACGTTGTGTGGACAAAGTCCCACTCTTTGGCAAAGTGTCGGAAACTTGCATTGTAAAACTGGGGTCCGTTGTCTGTGAAGACCTCACTTGCCATGCCATGTCTGGAGAATATGGCTTTCATACATGTTATCACAGCATCTGCAGTGGTGGTGTACAGTCAACAAACCTCTGGATACAGGGAGTAATAGTCTGTGACTAGAAGATAGTCCTTCCCTTGACATACAAATAGGTCAGCGCCTACCTTCTGGTAAGGTCTGTCTGGCGCTGGGTGTGGCTTTAGTGGTTCTACCAGATTGCTTGCTCGATATTTCAGGCATATTGTGCAGTTTGACACCTCATTTGTCACATCTTGGTTGATTCGTGGCCAGTACATCACCTCTCGTGCTCTTTTCTTACACTTTTCGATTCCCAGATGTCCTCCATGGATCATTTTTAGCATCTCTTTTCTCAGACTCTTTGGGATAACTATTTTACTTCTTTGTAGATGATGTCTTCGACCAGTGATAGTTGTGCCCTGCAGTTCCAGTACTCTGCCATGTCAGGTGAGCAGTCTTGCTTCATGTTGGGCCATCCATCCAAGATGCTTTTCCTCAGTCGTCTCATTGTTTCATCTTTGTTTGTCTCAGTCTTTATGAGCTCCATTTTTGCATCTGCTATGGGCAGTGCACTTGTGATCATGTCCACGTAGGCGTTCACTTTTTCATCCATTTTGGTGTTTGCGGGCTCTCTTGGGTCAACAGCTCTGGACAACGTGTCTGCTGTATACATCAGCTTACCCGGGGTGTATGCAACATCCAGTGTATAGCGTTGCAGCCTGATCATCATTCTTTGTATTCTAAGTGGACAGCTATTTAGTGGCTTTTGGAACAATGCAATCAAAGGCTTATGGTCAGTCTCTACACTGATTGCTTGTGCTGACACAAACTGGTGAAATCTTTCACAGGCGTATGTGATGCTGAGCAGCTCCTTTTCTATTTGAGCATATCGCATCTCCGCGTCTGTCATTGAGTGCGATGCATATGCAATACGTTGCCAGTAGTCGTATTTTTGCAGAAGAACGGCACCGAGCCCACTCTGTGATGCATCTGATGATATCTTGATGGGTCTCGCTGGGTCATAAAACCTCAGAACTGGTTCCTCTGTGAGCAGTTTCTTTAGATTGCTCCATGACTTCTCATGCTCATGCTTCCATTCCCATTCTATGTTCTTTTCAGTTACTCTTCTCAGTGGCGCCATCTTTTCTGAGAGGTTGGATTTGAATTTCCCCATGTAGTTGATCATTCCATTAAACCTCTGCACGTCCTTTTTGCATTGTGGCTTTGGCATATTCTCAATGGCGGATACCTTTCTGGGATCTGGTCTGATGCCCTCACTGCTAAGGATATCTCCCACGAATGTCAGTTCCGTCACCCCGAGCTGGCATTTCTCTCTATTCAGCTTCAGGTTTGTTTTCCTTGTTGCTTCCAGCACTTTTTTCAGTCTCTTGTCATGCTCAGTTCTCGTGGTTCCCCATACTATGATGTCATCCATTGAGGTATCAACTCCCTCCAGGTGCTCATAGATCATATGGACAGTTTTGTGATACACTTCAGGAGCTGAGGCAATGCCAAATGGTAACCTTAGGAATCTGTATGTGCCAAATGGACTGTTGAACGTGCACAGTCTTGAACTTGCCTCGTCCAGTTTCATCTGCCAAAATCCTGATGATGCATCTAACTTGCTGAAATACTTTGCATTTGCAAACTGTGCCATGATTTCCTCACGTGTAGGAAGCTTGAAGTGCTCTCTATTTACTGCTCTGTTTAGATCTCTTGGATCCAGGCAAATTCTGAGCTTTCCATTCTTTTTGTCCACAACGACGAGCAAACTCACCCACTCAGTTGGCTCATCTATCTTCTGAATCACGTTCAGGCTTTCCATCCTGTCCAACTCTGCCTTCAGTTGCTTTTGAAGAGCAAACGGAACTTTTCTGCATGGATGTATGTATGACCGTTGGCATACTATTATCTACACTGATCGTGTGTTCTCCTGGAAGGCAGCCTAGACCCTGAAATAGGTCGTTGTACTCTTTCATGAGTTCATCATAGACTGTCTCTCCTTCGCTTTCCACAACGAGGAATCTCTTTACCAGGTTCAGTCTCTCACAGGCTATTAAACCTAGTATGGCTTGCACATCCTTTGGCACCACGATTAATGTGTGCTCTCTGTCCTTGTGTGTCACTTTGACAATGCATCTTCCTTTCACTGGTATATTAGTACCTGAGTATCCTGTCACTTTCACTTTTATTCCATGTATCTTTGGTCTGGGTCTAATTTTCTTAAAATCAGTCTCTGATATCACATTAACTTGTGCTCCAGTATCCAATTTAAATGGAATGTGTATGTCATTCACTTTTAGTGTCAACATCCAGTCTCTTTTTTCTTCTTTGTTTTCAGACACAACATCTACATAGAACTCCTCTATCTCACTTTCATCTACTGCATGGACCTTGCTTTGTTGCGCTTGGTTCTTACAGCAACGGGCTTAATGGTTGTTTTTGTTGCAACTATTGCATGTTTTACCATATGCTGGACACTTTTTTGGTGTATGCTGTGTACCGCATCGACTACATGACTTTCGATTGCCCCTTTCATTTTTGTTCGCTGGCCACGCCTCTTTTTTCACATTGGCGCTCTTTTTGTTAAACGGTTTGTGTCCGTTCTTTCTCACTGCATCCACGTTGCAGCTACTGTCACTGAACAGCTCTTTTGCCTGCGACTTCACAGTCTCTGTAGCCCTACACAGTGCTATGGCTTTTCTCAGGTCTAGATCTTGCTCTCTTAGCAGTCTTTCCCTTAGACCATTATCTGGAATACCACACACCAGTCTGTCTTTTATCAGCGAGTCTGTCAGTCCCCCAAATTCACATGTTATGCTTCAGTTTCTCAGTTCAGTCACATACTGATCAATAGTCTCTCCCGTTTTCTGTACACATGTGAAAAATCTGTGCCTCTCAAACATCACGTTACGTTTAGGTATGCAGTAGGCCTCAAACTGTTCCATTATTTTATCCAGCTTCATTTTGTCTCCATCAGCAGCGAATGTGAAGTTATTATACACCTCCAGCGCTTCATCACCCACGACATGTAAGAACACTGACGCTTTCATTTTATCACTTTTCTCGTCAGCTCCGATTGCCGCTAAATACAACTCCAAACGTTGTTTGAACCTCCTCCAATTTTCAGCCACATTACCTGTCAACTGAAGCTTCGCCGGTGGGTGTAATCCTACCATTTTCCACTTCGTTAGCCATTCTCCAAAGGTAAGTAACGATGTTCTCTTTTGGCTTGCTAATATGTGGAGAGCTGATTTAACTTCAGATTTTTCCTCTTCATCTCTTTCAATCACTTCTGACACCACGTATTGATTTGTATGTGGGTTCAATGATGACACATTCATGAAAGAGAATGTCTTTTAATCTAAAGCTTGTTCATCTTAGTTAACAGCATTACAGGAGACACCATGTTAGAGATCCATCTAAAACTAAACTAAAACTAAACTGCTTGTCTCTCACATGCCCTCTGCTGGTCAGGCATAAATAATCAAACAGGCAAATATACTGGTAAGGCATCATAATCAAACAGGCAAATACCATCACTATTTGCTGATATCATTACAGTGCTGTTCCTCGAGCTTACGTTGAGCTTCATTGGAACAATGTAATAGGCCGAGGATAGAGAGATCAGAGCGGGAGTGAAGCGGTGAATTAAAGTGACAGGTGACCGGAAGCTCCGGGTCACCCTTACAGACTGAACGGAGGTGTTCCGCAAAGCGGTCGCCCAATCTGCGTTTGGTCTCCCCAATGTAGAGGAGACCGCATCGTGAGCAGCGAATACAGTATATTAAATTGCAAGAAGTATAGGTAAATCGCTGTTTCACCTGGAAGGGATGTTTGGGGCCCTGGACAGTGGGAAGGGAGGAGGTAAAAGGGCATGTGTTGCATCTCCTGCGCTTGCACGGGAAGGTGCCAGGTGAAGGAGAAGGGCTGTTGGGGGTGATTGAGGAGTGGACCAGGGTGTCTCGGAGGGAGCGGTCCCTTCGGAATGCTGAAAGGGGAGGTGAGGGGAAGATGTGTTTGGTGGTGGGATCACGTTGGAGGTGGCGGAAATGGCGGAGGATGATCCGTTGACTGTGGAGGCTGGTGGGGTGAAAGGTGAGGATAAGGGGAACCCTATCGTGGTTCTAGGAGGGAGGGGAAGGGGTGAGAGCAGAAGTGCAGGAAATAGAATGGACACTGTCAAGGGCCGTGTCAACCACATTAGAGGGGAGTCCTCGGTTGAGGAAAAAGGAAGACATGTCAGAAGCACTAGTATGGAAGGTGGCATCGTCAGAACAGATGCGGCGGAGATGGAGAAACTGGGAGAATGGAATAGAGTCCTTACAGGAAGCGGGGTGGGAGGAAGTGTAGTCCAGGTAGCTGTGGGAGTCGGTGGGCTTGTAGTGGATGTTTGTCGAAAGCCGATCGCCAGAAATGGAGACGGAGAAGCCAAGGAAGGGAAGGGAAGAGTCGGAGGTGGACCATGTGAAGGTGAGGGCAGGGTGGAAATTGGAAGTAAAGTGAATGAACTTATCTAGTTCAGGGTGAGATCAGGAAACGGCACCAATACAGTCATCGATGTACCGGAAAAAGAGGTGAGGGAGGGGTCCTGAGTAGGATTGGAACAATGAATGTTCCACATATCCCATGAACAGGCAGGCATAGCTAGGGCACATGTGGGTTCCCATAGCAACACCTTTAATTTGGAGGAAGTGAGTGGAGTCAAAGGAGAAGTTGTTCAATGTGAGAACAAGTTCAGCCAGGCGGAGGAGGGTGGTGGTGGATGGGGACTGGTTGGGCCTCTTTTCAAGGAAGAAACGGAGCGCCCGAAGGCCGTCCTGATGGGGAATGGAAGTGTAGAGGGATTGGACGTCTATAGTGAAAAGGAGACGGTTGGGGCCAGGAAACTGGAAACTGTTAACGTGACGGAGGGTGTCGGAAGAGTCGCAAATGTAGGTGAGAAGAGACTGGACAAGGGGAGAAAAAATAGAGTTGAGATAGGAAGAGATAAATTCTGTGGGGCAAGAACAGGCTGAAATGATGGGTCTACCAGAGCAGTCTTGTTTGTGGATCTTGGGAAGGAGGTAGAAGCGGACTGTGCGGGGTTGGGGGACTATGAGGTTGGCGGCCATGGAGGGAAGATCTCCAGAGGAGATGAGGTCAGTGACACACTTGGAGACAATGGCTTGATGTTTGCTAGTGGGGTCATGGTCCATTTAAATATATATCTGGCTCCTGGTCTTCAGGTCCCAGATCATGTTAAATTAATCATTCTGTGGTCACTAGGGCACTACAACTTCTAATCTCTGGGTGGAATCTAAAAGTTGTTCAGAGGCAGTGTTGTAACAGGGGATGTTAGTCAGCCTTTGAGGTGAGACATAACTTCATAGCATCCGTAACATCTGCTATCAGTACAAAAAAAAGGCCAATATCACCGCAGGGAATCAGGTCATGTCTGACAGGTAGACTATATGCAGCGAGTCAACAATGCCAGCACTGGCACCTGTGCTTGTGACAGGTAGGCAGCTCTATCGCATACCTGCTCTCCTTTCATCCCCCTCCTTGTCTGAAAGCACTGACCTATGCCAGTTACAGTCTTTGCAGTTTGTTCAACAGTGAAGTGCATCTGAGCCAGGGCCAACCCTGTGATGTCTATACACGGGCATTTTCCAGCAGAGGCTACAGGACAGGAACAAGGACGGGAACTTTGCCTGACTCTTAATAGGAGCATTTGTACCAACACCCCACGACTCCACCGGCCCCCTCCGCCCCCCCACCCCGACCCTCGCCCTTCACTGCTACTGACCTCACTGAGATCAGTCAGCTTGGCATAGACTAGGGATTTGAACGTGAGATGTTCTGATTCACTGCACTGCAGGTGACTTCTATTTAATATACAGGGCACTCTTCTCACATCCAGCTCCTGACAGCAACTCATTTTAATTATTACATTTGCACAGAGAAGCAACTCTCACAGTGAAGGCTTCCCATTTACCTGATTGCAACCATTAACTGTGCAGGAGAGGTTGTTAAGGGTCTTTTGCATCCAGGCCTCAGGGGGCTAGCTACCTGCTGACATCTGACATCTTGCAAACTTGAGAGTGTTTAGTTTACCCTCTGTTTCAGAGAATGTTGCAACCATGAGACAGGCCATATAAACATGACCCCTCTAGTCTAAACCCTCTTGCTCACTCCCCAGTATACCCCCAGTGTGTCTCAATGCCAACCAGAGGAGAAGCCCCACGTACTGAACCAGCGTCAGCCATGGCTCAGTGGGCAGCACTCTCGCCTCTGAGTCAGAAGGCCGTGGGTTTAAGTCCCACTTCAGAGAACTAAGCACATAAGCCAGGCTGACACCCCAGTGCTGTACTGAGGTGGGTGCCGTCTTTCAGATGAGATGTTAAACCAATCCCATGTGATTATTTTGAAGAAGAGTAGCGGAGTTCTCCCTGGTGGCCTGGTCAATATTTACCCCTCAACCAACGTCACTCAAACAGATTATCTGGTCATTATCACATTGTTGTTTGCGGGAACTTGCTGCGCACAAATTGGCCGTCATGTTTGCCTATAAAACTACATATCAAAAGTGCTTCATTGGCTGCAAAGCACTTTGGAATGTCCTGAGGTTGCTCTTTATAAAATGCAAGTTCTTTCTTTCTTTCACTGTTTCTTCACTGCCCCACATTAACCCTCATATGGCTTCTCCAAGTATTGCTATCCCTGAATGTAGTGCCGCATTAGGGCCGGTTTTGTGCTGTAGGCCCAAGCCCGCTAGGAGCTGCAGGGAGACTGTCCAAACTGATTTCATGTAACACCCCTCTAGGCAGCAGACAGAGGAGCCTTTCATCCACTCTGTCTGGGGCCGATTCAGACTGAGCTCTCAGAGGGCAAAGGACAGTGCACTAGCCCACTGTCAGGGTAAGTAAGCAATGGCATAGGTTTCCAGGCCTGCCTTCAGTCCCTGCTGCCTGGGTCATCTGACGTGAGACTTGTCACCGATTGAGATATATCAGTGCTGGATGTAATCCACACATTTACTGCCTAATATATTTTCAAAAGCTTCAATGAAATGTTGTATATTAACTGAGATATCAATTAAGATCATTATTTGGCAGTGTGAATGAAGCAGACTGCGATTTGCTCAATTTATTTTGGTTTACACAAATGCCACTGAAGTCACAGTTGGAGTAAGATTTAACAGATTCACTGTCATCGGGAATGTGTCAGTATTTGCAGGGGGCCCTAAGAGTGTGTACAGGGGGTCCCCGGGGGTGTGTCTCTATTTACAGGGGTCCCCAGGAGTATGTCAGTACTTACAGGGGTTCACGGGAGTGTGTCAGTATTTACAGGGGGTCCGTGGGAGTGTGTCAGTATTTACTGCGGGTCCCTGGGAGTGTGTCAGTATTTACTGCAGGTCCCTTAGAGTGTGTCTGTATTTACAGGTGGCTCACTGGATGTGTGTCAGTATTTACAGGGGGTCCCTGGGAGTGTGTCAGTATTTTCAGGGGGTTCCCGGGAGATGTCAGTATTTACAAGGGGTTCCTGGGAGTGTGTCAGTATTTACAAGGTGTCCCTGGGAATGTGTCTGCATTTACAAGGTGTCCCTGGGAATGTGTCAGTATTTACATAAGGTCCCCGGGAGTGTGTCTGTATTTACAGGGGGTCCCCAGGAGATGTCAGTATTTACAGCGGTCCCTGGGATTGTGTCAGTGTTTACAGGGGGTCCCTGCGAGTGTGTCAGTATTTAAAGGGGGTTCCTGGGAGTGTGTCACTATTTACACGGGATCTCTGGGAATGTGTCAGTCTTTACAGGAGTTCCGTGGGAGTGTGTCAGCATTTACAGGGGGTCCCTGGGAGTGCGTCAGTATTTACAGGGGTCCCTGGGACTGTGTCAGTATTTACAAGGTGTCCCTGGGAATGTGTTGGTATATACAGGAGGTCCCCGGGAGTATGGCTGTATTTACAGGGGGACCCCGGGAGATGTAAGTATTTACAGGGGATCCCTGGGATTGTGTCAGTGTTTACAGGGGGTCCCTGCGAATGTGTCAGTATTTAAAGGGGGTCCCTGGGTGTGTGTCAGTAATTACAGGGGGTCCCTGGGTGTGTGTCAGTATTTACAGGGGGTCCCCGGGAGTGTGTCAGTAATTACAGGGGGTCCCTGGGTGTGTGTCAGTATTTAAAGGGGGTCCCTGGGAGTGTGTCAGTATTTATAGGGGTTCCCTGGGAGTGTGTCAGTTTTAACAGGGGATCCTTGCGAGTGTGTCAGTAATTACAGGACGTCCCCTGGAGAGTGTCAGCATTTACAGGGGTTCCCGGGAGTATATCCTTATTTACAGGGGGTCCCTGGGAGTGTGTCAGTTTTACAGGGGGTACCCAGGTGTTTGTCAGTATTTACAGGGGGTCCCCGGAAGTATGTCAGTAGTTACAGGGGTCCCTGGATGTGTGTCAGTATTTGCAGGGGTCCCTGGGACTTTGTCAGTATTTACAGGGTGTCCCTGTGACTGTGTTAGTATTTACAGGGGGTCCCCAGGAGTGTGTCAGTATTTAAAGGGGTCCCTGGGAGTGTGTCAGTATTTACAGGCATCCCTGGGAGTGTGTCAGTATTTACAGGAGGTCCCTGGGAGTGTGTCAGTATTTACAGGAGGTCCCTGGGAGTGTGTCAGTATCTACAGGGGGCCCCTGGGAGCATGTCAGTATTTACAGGGGTTTCCTGGGACTGTGACAAGCTTTACAGGAGTCCCTTGGAGTGTGTCAGTAATTACGGGGGGTCCCTGTGCATGTGTCAGTAATTACAGGGGTTCCTGGGAGTATGCCAGTAATTATAGGGGGTCCCTGGGAGTGTGTCAGTAATTACAGGGGTCCCTGGGAATGTGTCAATAGTTACAGGGGATTCTTGGGAGAGCATCAGTAATTACAGGAGGTCCCCAGGTGTGTGTCAGTATTTACATGGGGTCCCTGGGCCTGTGTCAGTATTTACAGGGTGTCCCTGGGAGTGTGTCAGTAATTACAGGGGGTCCCTGTGCATGTGTCAGTAATTGCAGGGGTCCCTGGGAGTATGTCAGTAATTACAGCGGGTCCCTGGGAGTATGTCAATAATTATAGGGGGTCCCTGGGAGTATGTCAGTAATTATAGGGTGTCCCTGGGAGTGTGTCAGTAATTACAGGGGGTCCCTGTGCGTGCGTCAGTAATTACAGGGGTCCCTGGGAGTGTGTCAGTAATTACAGGGGGTCCCTGTGTGTGTGTCAGTAATTACAGGGGGTCCCTGGGAGTATGTCAGTAATTATAGGGGGTCCCTGGGAGTGTGTCAGTAAATACAGGGGTCCCTGGGAGTGTGTCAGTAAATACAGGGGTCCCTGGGAATGTGTCAGTAGTTACAGGGGATTCTAGGGAGAGCATCAGTAATTACAGGAGGTCCCCAGGTGTGTGTCAGTATTTACAGGGGGTCCATGGGAGTGTGTCAGTATTTACTGCGGGTCCCTGGGCATGTGTCAGTATTTACAGGGGGTCCCTGTGCGTGTGTCAGTAATTACAGGGGTCCTTGGGAGTATATCAGTAATTACAGGGGGTCCCTGGGAGCGTGTCAGTAATTACAGGGGTCCCTGAGAGTGTGTCTGTATTTACAGGAAGATCCTGGGAGTGTGCCAGTATATTAGAGAGGGCCGCTGGGAATGTGTCAGTATTTACAAGGTGTCCCTGGGAATGTGTCAGTATTTACAGGGGGTCCCCGGGAGTGTTTCGGTATTTACAGGGGGTCACCGGGAGTGTGTCAGTATTTACAGGGGTCCCCGGGAGTGTTTCGGTATTTACAGGGCGTTCCTGGGAGTGTGTCAGTATTTACAAGGGGTCCCTGGGAATGTGTCAGTATTTACAGGGGGTTCCTGGGAGTGTGTCAGTATTTACAAGGGGTCCCTGGGAATGTGTCAGTATTTACAGGGGGTCTCCGGGAGTGTGTCAGTAATTACAGGGGGTCCCCGGGAATGTGTCAGTATTGACAGGGGGTCCCTGGGAGTGGGTCAGTATTTACAGGGGGTGTCCGGGAGTGTATCAGTAATTACAGGGGGTCCCTGGGAGTGGGTCAGTAATTACAGGATATCCCCAGTAGTGTGTCAGTATTTACAGGGGTCCCCGGGAGAATATTTGGATTTACAGGGAGTCACCGGGAGTGTGTCAGTATTTACAGATGGCTCACTGGATGTGTGTCAGTATTTACAGGAAGAACCTGGGAGTGTGTCCGTATATTACAGGGGGCCCCTGGGACTGTGTCAGTATTTACAAGGTGTCCCTGGGAATGTGTCAGTATTTACAGGAGCTCCCCGGGAGTGTGTCTGTGTTTACAGGGGGACCCCGGGAGATGTAAGTATTTACAGGTGGTCCCTGGGATTGTGTCAGAGTTTACAGGGGGTCCCTGCGAGTGTGTCAGTATTTAAAGGGGGTCCCTGAGGGTGTGTCACTATTTACAGGGGATCTCTGGGAATGTGTCAGTATTTGAAGGGGGTCTCTGTGAGTGTGTCAATATTTACAGGAGTTCCGTGGGAGTGTGTCAGTATTTACAGGGGGTCCCTGGGAGTGTGTCAGTATTTACAGGGGGTCCCCGGGAGTGTGTCAGTATTTACAGGGGGTCCCCGGGTCTGTGTCTGTATTTAAAGGGGGTCCCTGGGAGTGTGTCAGTATTTACAGGGGGTCACTGGGAGTGTGTCAGTTTTAACAGGGGATCCTTGGGAGTGTGTCAGTAATTACAGGATGTCCCCTGGAGAGTGTCAGCATTTACAGGGGGTCCCCGGGAGTGTGTCAGTATTTACAGGGGGTCCCCGGGAGTGAGTCAGTATTTACAGGGGGTCCCCGGGAGTGAGTCAGAATTTACAGGGGGTCCCTGCGAGTGTGTCAGTATTTACAGGGGGTCCCCAGGTGTTTGTCAGTATTTGCAGGGGGTCCCCGGTAGTATGTCAGTATTACAGGGGTCCCTGGATATGTGTCAGTATTTGCAGGGGTCCCTGGGATTTTGTCACTATTTACAGGGGGTCCCTGCGACTGTGTTAGTATTTAGAGGGGATCCCCAGGAGTGTGTCAGTATTTACAGGCATCCCTGGGCGTGTGTCAGTATTTACAGGAGGTCCCTGGGAGTGTGTCAGTATCTACAGGGGGCCCCTGGGAGTGTGTCAGTATTTACAGGGGTTTCCTGGGACTGTGACAAGCTTTACAGGGGTCCCTTGGAGTGTATCAGCATTTACAGTAGGTCCTGGGTGTGTGTCAGTAATTACGTGTGGTCCCTGGGAGTATGTTAATTTTTACAGGAGGACACTGGAAGTGTGTCAGTGTTTACAGGGCGTCCCTGGGAGTGTCAGTATTTACAGGAGGACCCTGGGTATGTGTCAGTAGTTACAGGGGATTCTTGGGAGAGCATCAGTAATTACAGGAGGTCCCCAGGTGTGTGTCAGTAATTACAGGGGGTCCCTGTGCGTGCATCAGTAATTACAGGGGGTTCCTGGGAGTGTGTCAGTATTTAATGCGGGTCCCTGGGAGTGTGTCTGTATTTACAGGAGGATCCTGGGAGTGTGTCAGTATTTAATGCGGGCCCCTGGGAGTGTGTCTATATTTACAGGAGGATCCTGGGAGTGTGTCAATATATTACAGAGGGCCGCTGGGAATGTGTTAGTATTTACAAGGTGTCCCTGGGAATGTGTCAGTATTTACAGGGGGTCCCCAGGAGTGTTTCAGTATTTACAGGGGGTCCACGGTGTTAAATCCGGGTATCTTTAGGTAGTGTGTCCTTCAATAAATCGACAGAGACTGCAGAGGAACAATCAACAAGTGTTTACTGGATGAGGGTTGCTCTAAAACAACAGTGCAGATCCCTACTCAGGGTTTATATACAGGTGTGGTCATTGCCGGTACTACAGTATACAGGAGCCGTAAAAAGTAGTTCTCCCCTTAAAGGTACATACACTACAATTCCTCCCCTTTTAGATTAAGAGTACCATAACATTCATTTAACAATTAACACTTTTAACATGCAACATTAACTGAAAATAGTCCATTTATAAATTCAGTTTTTGGGGCGGCTTCCTGATCCTTTCTGGACAGCGCCTGTCCTGAGTGTCTTGCTCTTGGTGCGGAGGTGATTCTGCCCCCCTGTCGTCGGTTGGTTCATCAGCTTCCGATGCTACTGTTTCTTGGGTAGAGGCTACCTGTATGTCGGGTTCATCACCAGGTACGCGAGACATGGGGTTGACTCGTTCCTGTGACGCTAGGATCTGGTCGACATGGCGTCTCACAATGTTCTCCCCAACATCCACTGTGTACATTAGTGGCCCCTGCCATGTGCATATCGTTCCTGGTTGCCATTTCTCTGTTCGGTTGTCGCGGGCCAAGTCTGGTTGCCCTACATTGAAGCTCCTTGTCGGCTTCTCATTGATGTGCTGGAATTGCTTATTCTCAACATTTCTTCGTACATTTGGTCTGAGCAAATCCAGACGCGATCTCAACCTTCGGTTAAAGAACATCATGGCCGGGGTCTGGTTGGTAACTGCATGTGTCGCATTTCTGTAGGCTAACAGGAAATTGTCCACCTTATGCTGCAGTGGAATGTCGTCATCGCACATGGCTCTTACTGCCTTTTTAAAGGTTTGTACGCACCTCTCAGCCAATCCATTTGTGGCTGGATGATACGGGGTGGATATGTAATGCCTTACCCCATTCCTTCTCATAAATTTCCGAAACTCTTCAGACACAAACTGTGGTCCGTTATCAGAGCAAATCTGCTCTGGCAAGCCGTTCCTGGCAAATATGGTCCGTAGGACTGCAATCAATTTCTCCGTGGTGGTGGAGGACATTTTGTTCACCTCAGGCCATTTCGAGTGCGCATCCACGGCTATTAAGAACATTGAGTCCATGAATGGACCAGCAAAATCAATATGCACCCGTTGCCATGGAGAGGAGGGCCACTCCCATGGGTGTAGAGGGGCATGTCGTGGTGCATTTTGGACCTTCTGGTATCCTGAGCAGTTCTTTGTCAGGTCCTCGATTTGCTGATCGATCCCCGGCCACCAAACATAAGCCCTAGCAAAGCTTTTGATGTTCGCCCCTCCCAGGTGGCCTTCGAGAAGCTCATTCAGCACTCTCTCCCTTAACTTGGGTGGAATTACCACTCAGGATCCACACATCAAGGTCCCCTGGCATACTGACAGCTGTTCTCTTCTGGATGAGAATGCTGGCAACAGTGAGTCGCCATGTGTTGGCCATCCCTTCACCGTCAAATCATATACCCGAGACAGTGTCGGGTCATTTCGGGTCTCCTTCTCTATATCCGCGTTAGTTACTGGCAAGCGTTCAATTATAGTAGAATAAAATATTTCGACAGGGTCCACTGCTGGTGCTTCCTCCGCAGTAGGCAGTGGCAGGCGTGATAGCCCATCAGCGTTTCCATGCTGTTTCGTGCCCTTATACTCTATTTCATATTGGTTCGCCCCTAGAAAAAGGGACCATCACCGGAACGCCCTTCTTTTGATTAAAGATGGAGACAAGTGGTTGGTGGTCAGTCAGCAAGGTGAACTTCTGCCCGTGCAGATAGTGGTTGAACTTTTTCACTCCCCACACTTGGCTGAGGGCCTCCCTGTCAATCTGGGCGTAGTTATGCTCGGCTGAGGTTAGTGACCGAGATGCAAATGCTACTGGCCTCTCCAAGCCATCCGGGAATTTGTGCGACAGCACTGCTCCAATACCATAGGGTGATGCATCACACGCCATCCGAATTGGTAGTGCTGGGTTGAAATGAGCCAACACCTCTTTTGATGTGATCAATTCTTTGCACTTCTGGAAAGCTCATTTACATTCGTCATTCCACTTCCATGGTACCCCCGTTTGCAGTAGGGTGTTCAGTGGGTGTAGTACTGTAGACAAATTCGGCAAGAACTTATGGTAGTAGTTCACCAGCCCGAGGAACGGCCTCAGTTGTGACACATTTTCCGGTGCTGGAGCCTTGACTACTGCCTCAATCTTTTCAGGGGAATTATGTAACCCCTCTTCATCAATAACGTGGCCACAATACGAGATCTGCTTCTGGAAAAACTCGCATTTGTGGCGATTAGCTCAGAGCCCATATTCCTTCAATCTAGTGAGCACCTGCTCCAGGTTGGCGAGGTGATCACTGTCATTTTCGCCAGTGACCAGGATGTCGTCCAAATAACACTGGGCCCCTGGAATCCCTTGCAGGACTTGATCCATTGCCCTTTGCCAAATAGCCGGAGCTGCTGCTACCCCGAACACTAGCCGGTTTTATTGGTAGAGACCTTTGTGAGTGTTGATTGTGAGGTACCGTTTCGAGACTTCTTCTACCTCCACTTGCAGGTACGCCTGGGCCAGATCAATCTTAGTGAAGCGCTTTCCTCCAGATAGCGAGGCGAAAATATCTTCAATCCGCGGAAGCGGATATTGTACCGTGTGAAGGACTGGGTTCTCTGTCACCTTAATGTCCCCACAGATGCGAACCTTCTTTGGTTCCCCAGGCGTATTACTCAATGACCTCTTCATTACAGGAACGATGGGTGTAGCCCACTCGCTGCAGTCCACTTTGGACAGTACTCCAGAACGTTCCAAACCTTCCAGCTCTGCTTTGACGGCTGGGCGGATCGCATAAGGCACCGGTCTGGCCTTAAAAAACTTTGGGCTTGCTTTTTCCTCTATTTTGATCGTCGCTCTTATGCCTTTAAGTGTTCCGAGTCCCTCCTGGAACACTTCTTGTGCGTCAGTTAGCATTTTTGACAGTCGTCCAGGTGTGACGTCGTCATCCTTTTTGGCATCTACCGTCAGTGCTTGTATGGCATGCCAATCTAACTGTATCTTCCGGATCCATTCACATCCTAGTAGTGATGGTCCTCCATCTGGCAATACATATAGGTCCGTTTTTGGTGTTTCCTTGCCGTTGTATATCACGTTCACCCTTATTTTTCCTTTGGGGTAGACTTTTTGCCCCATGTACGTCTTCAAGACAATCTCTGTATCTCTCAAGGGTATATGTGAGAATAGCCGCTTGTAGTCCCTTCGGTTTATGACTGTTAGGGCTGATCCTGTGTCCAATTCCATTTTCACTTGGACTCCGGCTATCTTTAGCGTGACCCAGATAGTTTGGTGATCCTCCATTTTGATTACATTATGTAGTTTTAGACAACCCAGCTCCTTGCTTCCAGAGTCTGTATCACTTTTCTGTTCGTCTGAACTACTCTCCGTCACCTTATGTATCTTTTTGTACTTCTCCTATGGAGATTTCTTGCTGCTAGTTTTCTTTCCCGACCTGCAGACTCTTGCTATGTGTCCTACTTTTCCACACTGTCTGCACACTTGGTCCTTGAACCAACAATCCTTATGGTCATGTGTTGTTCTGCTGCAGCGATAACACTTCACTGCTCCATATGACATTTCATTTGTGCCATATTCTTGCGGTCTCCATTGTATCTCTGCAGTGCCCCATGCGGCTGCTTCATGTGATACTGCCATGCTGAAAGCCTTGTCCAGCGTAAGATCCTTTTCTGATAGAAGCCGTTTCTGGGTTCCTTCACGTTGAAGCCCACACACAAACTTATCCCTTAAAGTATCTGCTAGTCCCGTTCCAAACTGGCAGTATTTCGCTAGCTTGCGCAGTTCCTTTAAATACTCAGCATTACTTTCGTCTTTATGCTGGTTCCTTTTGTGAAACTTAAATCTTTCTGCTATCAGCAGCGGTGTGGGGTTTAAGTGGTCCTGTAGGATTGCCACTATGCTTTCAAAATCCTTTTCCACTGGCTTCTCTGGGGTTACTAGGTTTTGCAGTAAGCCATACGTTTTTGCACCCATGGAATTCAACAATACCAGTGCTTTCCTGGCATCTGGCACTTCATTCGCCTTGCAGTACACTTCTATGCGTTCTACATATGTCGCCCAATCTTTGACTTCATTGTCGAACGCTGTGACACTGCCACTCTTCGGCATCCCTGGGTGTGGTTAGACTGGCTAAAAATGGCGTCTCCCGCGCTCTCCCTTCTTCTCCGCTGGCTCAAAATGGTGTCTCCCGCACTTTCCTTTCTTCTCCGCTGCGGCTCAAAAATGGCATCTCCCGCGCTCTCCCTTCTTCTCCACTGCGGCTCACAAATGGCGTCTCCCACGCTCTCCCTTCTTCTCTGCTGCGGCTCAAATGGCATCTCCCGCACTTTCCTTTCTTCCCCCGCGGACGCTGCTCATCCCTGAACACCGGCCGCGCTCTGCGCGTTTTCCTGTGCGCCTCTCTCATTGACGCTGCTCGGTCCTGAACCCCGGCTGCGCCCCGTGCGCTCTACCCTCTCTTTTTTTTTCCATCGACGCTGCTCGGTCTTCAACCCCGGCTGCGCTTTACCCTCTCTCTTACACCGTCGACGCTGCTCGGCCTTCCCCTGTGCCATCGGTCGGCTCCAGCCACCGCCGTCCGGGAAGGATCTGCGCCGTACCTGCTTCCAGCCCGTCTCGCTGGAGTCTCCGCCGGATGGTCGATGCCCGTGCCCCTGGAATCGGCCTTCTTCTACAGAGTTGCAGGTAGGTTCGAATTGACTCCTCGCCAATGTTAAATCCGGGTATCTTTAGGTAGTGGGTCCTTCAATAAATCGACAGGGACTGCAGAGGAACAATCAACAGGTGTTTACTGGATGAGGGTTACTCTAAACTAACAGTACAGATCCCTACTCAGGGTTTATATACAGGTGTGGCCACTGCCGGTACTACAGTATACAGGAGCTGTAAAAAGTAGTTCTCCCCTTAAAGGTACATACACTACACACGGGAATGTGTCAGTATTTACAGGGGGTCTCCGGGAGTGTGTCACTAAATACAGGGGTTCCCCGGGAATGTGTCAGTATTTACAGGGGGTCCCTAGGAGTGTGTCAGTATTTATAGGGGGTCTCCGGGAGTGTGTCAGAAATTGCAGGGGGTCCCTGGGACTGGGTCAGTAATTGCAGGATGTCCCCAGTAGTGTGTCAGTATTTACAGGGGTCCCCGGGAGAATATTCGTATTTACAGGGAGTCCCCGGGAGTGTGTCAGTATTTACAGGGGTTTTCAGGGAGTGTGTCAATATTTACAGGGGGTCCCCGGGAGTGTGTCAGAATATACAGGGGCCTCTGTGAGTGTGTCCGTATTTACAGGGAGTTCCAGGTGTTTATCAGTATTTACAGGGAGTCCCCGGGAGTATGTCAGTACTTACAGGGGTCCCTGGGTGTGTGTCAGTATTTGCAGGGGTC
Organism: Somniosus microcephalus; assembly: GCF_052327205.1. Taxonomy (NCBI): domain Eukaryota; kingdom Metazoa; phylum Chordata; class Chondrichthyes; order Squaliformes; family Somniosidae; genus Somniosus; species Somniosus microcephalus. The sequence goes on along the minus strand of NC_140989.1, from coordinate 218,802,187 downwards.
CCTGGGTTTGTGTCAGTATTTACAGGGGGTCCCTGTGAGTGTGTGAGTATTTGCAGAGGGTCCCCAGGAGTGTGTCAATATTTACAGGGGTCCCTGGGAGTGTGTCAGTGTCTACAGCGGGTCCCTTGGAGCGTGTCAGTATTTACAGGGGTTTCCTGGGACTGTGACAATATTTACAAGGGTCCCTTAGAGTGTGTCAGCATTTACAGTGGGTCCCGGGTGTGTGTCATTATTTACATGTGGACCCTGGGAGTATGTTAATATTTACAGGAGGACCCTGGAAGTGTGTCAGTATTTACAGGAGAACCCTGGGAATGTGTCAGTATTTATAGGGGGTCCTTGGGAGTGTGTCAGTATTTACAGGGTGTCCCTGGGAGTGTGTCAGATTTACAGGGGGTCACTGGGAATCTGCCACTATTTACAGTGGGTCCCTGTGCATGTATTAGTATTTACAGGGGGTCCCCGGGAGTGTGTCAGTATTTACAGGGGTCCCCGGGCATGTGTCAGTATTTACAGGGGGTCCTGGGAGTGTGTCAGTATTTACAGAGGTCCCCGGGCATGTGTCAGTATTTACAGGGGGTCCCCGGGAGTGTATCAGTATTTACAGGGGGTCCCTGGGAGTGGGTCACTATTTACAGGGGGACCCCGGGTGTGTGTCAGTATTTGCAGGGGGTCCCCGGGTGTGTGTCAGCATTTACAGTGGCCCCTTGAAGCATGTCAGTATTAACAGGGGATCCCTGGGAATATGTCTATATTTACAGGAGGAGCCTGGAAGAGTCTCAGTATTTACAGAGGGTCCTTGCGAGAATGTCAGTGTTTAAAGTGGGTCTGTGGGAGTGTGTCACTGTTTACTGGGGGTCACTGGGAGAGTGTCAGTAATTACAGCGGTCCCTGGGAGTGTGACAGTATTTAGAGGGGGTCCCTGGGAGTATGTCAGTATTTTTAGGGGGTCCCTGGGAGTGTGTCAGTATTTACAGGGTGTCCCCGGGTTTGTGTCAGTATTTACAGGGGACACCAGGTGTGTGTCAGTATTTACAGGGGGTCCCCGGGAGTGTATCAGTATTTACACGGGGTCCCTTGGAGTGTGTCAGTATTTACAGGGGGTCCTTGTATGTGTGTTATTAATTACAGGGGTCCCTGGGAGTATGTCTGTAATTACAGGGGGTCCCTGGGAGTGTGTCAGTAATTACAGGGGTCCCTGGGAGTGTGTCAGTATTTACAGGGGGTTCCTGGGAGTGTGTCAGTATTTAATGCGGGTCCCTGGGAGTGTGTCTGTATTTCCAGGAGGATCCTGGGAGTGTGTCAGTATATTACAGAGAGCCGCTGGGAATGTGTCAGTATTTACAAGGTGTCCCTGGGAATGTTTCAGTATTTACCGGGGGTCCCCGGGAGTGTGTCAGTATTTACAGGGGGTCCCTGTGAGTGTGTCAGTATTTACAGGGGGTCTCCCGGAGTGTGTCAGTATTTACAGGGGGTCTCCGGGAGTGTGTCATTAATTACAGGGGGTCCCCGGGAATGTGTCAGTATTTACAGGGGGTCTCCGGGAGTGTGTCAGTAATTACAGGGGGTCTCCGGGAGTGTGTCATTAATTACAGGGGGTCCCTGGGAGTGTGTCAGTATTTACAGGGGGTCTCCGGGAGTGTGTCAGTAATTACAGGGGGTCTCCGGGAGTGTGTCATTAATTACAGGGGGTCCCTGGGAGTGTGTCAGTATTTACAGTGGGCCCCTGGGAGTGTGTCAGTATTTACAGGGGGTCTCCGGGAGTGTGTCAGTATTTACAGTGGGCCCCTGGGAGTGTGTCAGTATTTACAGGGGTCCCCAGGATTATGTCAGTAATTACAGGTGGTCCCCGGGTGTGTGTCAGTATTTACACGGGTCCCTGGGAGTGTGTCAGTATTTACAGGGGGTCCCCAGGAGTTTGTCAGCATTTACAGGGGTCCCCAGGAGTTTATCCGTATTTACAGGGGGTCCCCGGGAGTGTGTCAGTATTTACAGGGGGTCCCCAGGTGAGTGTCAGTATTTACAGGGGATCCCCGGGAGTGTGTCAGTATTTACAGGGGGTCCCCGGGAGTGAGTCAGAATTTACAGGGGTTCCCTGTGATTGTGTCACTATTTACAGGGGGTCCCCAGGTATTTGTCATTATTTACAGGGGGTCCCCGGAAGTAAGTCTGTACTTACAGGGGTCCCTGGATGTGTGTTAGTATTTGCAGGGGTCCCTGGGATTGTGCCAGTATTTACTTGTGGTCCCTGGGAGTATGTCAACATTTACAGGAGGACCCTGGGAGTGTGTCAGTATCTACAGGGGGCCCCTGGGAGCGTGTCAGTATTTACAGGCGTTCCCTGGGACTGTGGCAATATTTACAGGGGTCCCTTGGAATGTGTCCTGCATTTACAGTGGGTCCCGGGTGTGTGCCAGTATTTACATGTGGCCCCTGGGAGTATGTCAATATTTACAGGAGGACCCTGGAAGTGTGTCAGTATTTACAGGGGGTCTCTGGGAGTGTATCAGTATTTACAGGAGGACCCTGAGAATGTGTCAGTAGTTACATGGGATCCTTGGGCGAGTGTCAGTAATTACAGGAGGTCCACAGGAATGTGTCAGTATGTATGGGGTTCCCCGGGTGTGCGCCAGTATTTACAGGGCGATCCCGGGAGTGTGTCAGTATTTATGGGGGTCCCCGAGTGTGTGTCAGTATTTACAGGGGGTCCCTGGGCGTGTGTCGGTATTTACATAGTGTCCCTGGGAGTGTGTCAGTATTTACAGGGGATCTCTGGGAATGTGTCAGTATTTACAGGGGTCCCCTGTGCGTGTGTTAGCATTTACAGGAGGTCCGTGTGAGTGTGTCAGTATTTACAGGGTGTCCCTGGGAGTGTGTCAGTAATTACAGGGGTCCCTGGGAGTGTGTCAGTAATTACAGGGGTCCCTGGGAGTGTGTTAGTATTTACAGGGTGTTCCTGGGAGTGTGTCAGTAATTACAGTGGGCCCGTGGGAGTGTGTCAATGTTTACTGCGGGTCCCTGGGAGTCTATTTGTATTTACAGGTGCCTGCCTGGGTGTGTGTCAGTATTTACAGGAGGACCCTGAGAGTGTGTCAGTATATTACAGAGGGCCCCATGGAATGTGTCAGTGTTTATTAAGGTGTCCCTGGGAATTTGTCAATATTTAAAGGGGAGCCCCGGGAGTGTTTCAGTATTTACAGGGGGTCCCCGCGAATGTGTCAGTATTTACAGGAGGTCCCTGGGATTGTGTCAGTATTTACAGGGGGTCCCTGCGAGTGTGTCAGTTTTGAAAGTGGGTCCCTGGGAGTGTGTCACTATTTACAGGGGATCTCTGAGAATGTGTGTAGCGGGTGGCCTGTGGGGTGGCGCGTTCGCCTAGTCAGTTATGCCTCTGACTGTTCGTGAGCGGTTCGAATCGCTCCCACGCACCTGGGTTCTAGACACCGGACTTAGGTACAAGGCGGCGGTACAGAGAAGACTCGAGTAGACAGGTGGTTGGATGTAACCAAAAACCAAGATTTTATTGAAGAGGAAAAATGGATACAATCTTATGGAAAATTACTAGTGTACACTTCTACAGGCAAAAATACAACAGAATAACTATATACTTATACAGGGAATGGGGAACACATGGCACATCGAGGGAAAACAACTATCTTAACAATCCCCTTATCCTTATCCCACCCCCTATACCTAACTAGGTTAAGATTTGAGGGGTCAGAACTTCATGCTCACCAATCAAAAGGGTTTATAATTGCAAAATACTGCGGATGCTGGAAATCTGAAATAACAACAGAAAATGCTGGAAATACTCAGCAGGCCAGGCAGCATCTGTGGAGAGAGAAACAGAGTTAACATTTCAGGTCTGGGACCCTTCATCAGAACTGGAAAAAGCTGGAGATGTAACAGATATTAAGCAGGTGCAGAGACAGGGGCGGGGGGTTAGGAGGGGAGGAAGAAATAGAAGGAACATCCTGTACTTTTGTAAGAGGCAGGAAAGATAAAATGTTGCAAATGGGAATGGCAAAAGTCATACTGCATGAAAAATGGGGGCAGGGATAATTATCTGAAATTGTTGAACTCAATGTTGAGTCCGGCAGGCTGCAAAGTGCCCCATCTTGAGATCCACGCTCAACGCCATGCGCCGCCACATGAACAACCTCGACCTCTCTCTTCAGCAGCACCAACGCACTCTATTTCAATGCTGTCCGGGTCCACAGGTCCATTTCATCCTTCGACTCATCCGACGCTTCAACAAAAAACTTTTTTTCTTCCTTTCTGATGTCAAGAATCGCAAGCTTCATCAGCTCGTGACACCAACGCCCCCCCAGAACCTTCTACCCCGCTACTTTCCTCCGATCCGATCCCTTCTTCCAGTCTCACCCCCTGCCGTGTTTTCACTATCCCCTCTGACCTTCCCCTCTCTGACCCCGAACGTTCAGTCCTGAACAAAGGCCTGAGCTTCGTCCCCTTACGCCCACACCTGAATGAATTTCGAGCTCGGCACGATGCTGAGCTCTTCTTCTGTCGCCTTCGTCTCCATGCCCGCTTCTTTGACCAGGAGTCTTCCCCCCGCACGGCTGATCCTTTCTCCCGCTTTCTAAATTCTCGTTCTACTTGGATCCCTCCCTCTGGCCTTCTACCCTCTCTCGATCTTTTCATTGCTAACTGCCGACGTGACATCGGCTATCTCCATTTCTCTGCTCCGCTCACTCACTCCAACCTAACTCCCTCTGAACTTGCAGCACTCAATTCTCTCCGATCCAACCCTAACATTATCATTAAACCTGCTGATAAGGGTGGTGCTGTTGTTGTTTGGCGAACCGACCTCTACCGTGCGGAAGCTGAACGCCAACTCTCCAACACTTCCTCCTACCTCCGCCTGGACCATGACCCCACTAGCAAACATCAAGCCATTGTTTCCAAGTGTGTCACTGACCTCATCTCCTCTGGAGATCTTCCCTCCATGGTCGCCAACCTCATAGTCCCCCAACCCCATACAGACCGCTTCTGCCTCCTTCCCAAGATCCACAAACAGGACTGCCCTGGCAGACCCATCGTTTCAGCCTGTTCTTGCCCCACGGAACTTATCTCTTCCTATCTTAACTCTATTTTTTCTCCCCTTGTCCAGTCTCTTCCCACCTACATTCGTGACTCTTCCGACGCCCTCCATCACTTTAACAGTTTCCAGTTTCCTGGCCCCAACCGTCTCCTTTTCACCATGGACGTCCAATCCCTCTACACCTCCATCCCCCACCAGGATGGCCTTCAGGCGCTCTGTTTCTTCCTTGAACAGAGGCCCAACCAGTCACCATCCACCACCACCCTCCTCCACCTGGCTGAACTTGTTCTCACATTGAACAACTTCTCCTTTGACTCCACTCACTTCCTCCAAATTAAAGGTGTTGCTATGGGAACCCGCATGGGCCCTAGCTATGCCTGCCTGTTCATGGGATATGTGGAACATTCTTTGTTCCAGTCCTACTCAGGTCCCCTCCCTCACCTCTTTTTCCGGTACATCGATGACTGTATTGGTGCCGTTTCCTGCTCTCGCCCTGAACTGGATAAGTTCATTCACTTTACTTCCAATTTCCACCCTGCCCTCACCTTCACATGGTCCATCTCCGACTCTTCCCTTCCCTTCCTCGACTTCTCCATCTCCATTTCTGGCGATCGGCTTTCAACAAACATCCACTACAAGCCCACCGACTCCCACAGCTACCTGGACTACACTTCCTCCCACCCCGCTTCCTGCAAGGACTCTATTCCATTCTTCCAGTTCCTCCGTCCCCGCCGCGTCTGTTCTGACGATGCCACCTTCCATACTAGTGCTTCTGACATGTCTTCCTTTTTCCTCAACCGAGGATTCCCCTCTACCGTGGTTGACACGGCCCTTGACCGTGTCCGTTCTATTTCCTGCACTTCTGCTCTCACCCCTGCCCCTCCCTCCCAGAACCACGATAGGGTTCCCCTTATCCTCACCTTTCACCCCGCCAGCCTCCACATTCAACGGATCATCCTCCGCCATTTCCGCCACCTCCAACGTGATCCCACCACCAAACACATTTTCCCATCACCTCCCCTTTCAGCATTCCGAAGGGACCGCTCCCTCCGCGACACCCTTGTCCACTCCTCAATCACCCCCAACAGCCCTTCTCCTTCACCTGGCACCTTCCCGTGCAAGCGCAGGAGTTGCAACACATGCCCTTTTACCTCCTCCCTTCCCACTGTCCAGGGCCCCAAACACCCCTTCCAGGTGAAACAGCGATTTACTTGTACTTCTTGCAATTTAATATACTGTATTCGCTGCTCACGATGCGGTCTCCTCTACATTGGGGAGACCAAACGCAGATTGGGCGACCGCTTTGCGGAACACCTCCATTCAGTCCGTACGAGTGACCCTGAGCTTCCGGTCGCCTGTCACTTTAATTCTCCACTTCACTCCCACTCTGATCTCTCTGTCCTTGGGCTATTGCATTGTTCCAATGAAGCTCAACGTAAGCTCGAGGAACAGCACCTCATCTTTCGATTGGGCACTTTGCAGCCTGCCGGACTCAACATTGAGTTCAACAATTTCAGATAATTATCCCTGCCCCCATTTTTCATGCAGTATGATTTTTGCCATTCCCATTTGCAACATTTTATCTTTCCTGCCTCTTACAAAGGTATAGGATGTTCTTTCTATTTCTTCCTCCCCTCCTAACCACCGCCCCCCCCCCGCTGTCTCTGCACCTGCTTAATATCTGTTACATCTCCAGCTTTTTCCAGTTCTGATGAAGGGTCCCAGACCTGAAACGTTAACTCTGTTTCTCTCTCCACGGATGCTGCCTGGCCTGCTGAGTATTTCCAGCATTTTCTGTTGTTAAGTCAAAAGGGTTTGTTGGACTCAAAACAGCGGCAGTGTTCGGGTTCGCTCTTGGTGCTCTCTGGAGCCTGCCGTCATCACATGGTCTCCGGGCACTGCAAGGGCGCTGTCCAGGTTCGAGTACCCCAAAGTTAAAGGCCTGGAAATTCAGTATAGCCACGTTTGGGGCGCTACAGCCGGGCGTTCGCTAAATTTTGCGCCCGGCGCAACTTAGCGCCACCTTCGCCGATATTCAGTTGCATCGCCCCAAGAGGTTGCTGCTGCGCTAAAGCAGGCGATGCACGAGTATCATAAGGCGCTAAGCCGGCGAGCCGGGGCGCTACCACTGAGGGCGGGCGCAGCACAGGTGCGGCGAGTTGCTGATTGAAGGCAGACAGTCAGGCGCCGGTCAGCAATTTAAGGGGGCGGGTGGAATTATTTGGCTGCCACTGCAGCCCTGAAGGAGGGCCTGACCAGTGCTATTTCAACTGCTCCACGCCCAGGAGAATGGAGAAGGCCAGGGAGAGAGCGCAGCACTTCGGCGAGGGTGACCTGAGGCTGCTGGTTGGTGCAGTGGAGCGCAGGCGCCATGTCTTCTTCCCTGAGGGTGCCAGGAGGCCGCTGCCCTCCGATTATCGGAAAGCCTGGAGGGAGGTGGCAAACAGGATCACCTCCAACAGCGTGGTTGCCAGGACTCCTATCCAATGCCGGAAAAAATTCAACGACCTCACTCGGGTTGTCAGGGTGAGTACTCTTTCCAGTATCCTCCTTATCCCTGCATGTGCACCTCAGTAGATGGCCAAAGAGACCTGAAAGTCCTAATGCCCAGCCCTCATCCAGCAGCTGTGGGACTGTCCTGAAAAGCACTTGCACATTCAGGAGTTTATACACTGTCAGGGCTATTCCACCATGGGAGGCTGTGCAGGCAAGATGAGGGCTTGACACTGTCAGGGCTATTCCACCATGGGAGGCTGTGCAGGCAAGATGAGGGCTTGACACTGTCAGGGCTATTCCACCATGGGAGGCTGTGCAGGCAAGATGAGGGCTTGACACTGTCAGGGCTATTCCACCATGGGAGGCTGTGCAGGCAGGATGAGGGCTTCACACTGTACTTAGAGGCCGTCCTTTCTCTTGCAGGGCAAGCTGGCGCATAACCGGAGACAGCAGTGTCAGACCGGGGGAGGCTGTCCTGACCTGAAACAGCTCAGCGACATAGAGCAGCGAGTGGAGCGGATCATGGCAGGCCGGCTGATTGGCCCCGTCGCCACTGGAGATGCCGACCCTGTTCTGGGCAGCAATGGTAAGGTCATCACCTTTTTGACCTCGCTCTTTCCACTTGCGCCTCACAGCAACATCCTTTGCCACTATCGAACCAATGCAGTGCATAGCAGCACTCATGCCTCCCTCGCTGCCGCCCTGTCCTCACTCTAAAGCAACTCTTGTGCCTCCCTGCTTTCAGATGGTGACTCGCCAGGTGAGGAGGCGGCCCCTCAAGCTGGCACTGTCTCGGAGTCAGACATAGAGGAGGAGGAAGAGGAAGCCGGCCCATCAGGGACACCCTCAGCCGAGGCAGCCCATGGCCATGAGGGGGACACGTCTTCCCTGGAGGGGAGAAGGGGGGAAGGGTCGGAGGAGAGTGAAGCTCCGGGGACCAGCGGGCTGCAGCAACGCAGGGGGTGTGGGGAAGCTCGGCGGCCTTCTCCCCGGAGGGAGAGTCTGGCCTCGAGTCCTGCTACGGTGAGCGCAGAGGAGGTGCGGCTCCTTGTGGAAATGGGCGCCCAGGCTGAGCGCAGGCACACTGAGCTCATGGCTGCAGTGGCAAGGATGCCTGACTCCATAGAGTCACTGGCAAGGAGTGTTCAGGAATTCGGGGCAGCACAGGCCAGGAGTCTGCAAGAATTCAGTGCAGCACAGGCCAGGAGTCTGCAGGACTTCACGGCAGCACAGGCGGCCTCCAGCCAAGTGCTCAGTCGTGCCGTGCATTCACTGGCTGGTGTCATCCAGACAGAGACCAGGGCCACACAGGCACTAACTGCTGCCACCCTCGCTGGATCGGCCAGGCATCACCGGGGCACTCGCCGCGCCACAGCAGCCCAGCAGTCTGTGCTTCAGCAGGTTGCTGCGCATGCTGCAGTGCTGGCCCGTGCGAATGCCAGTGAATCAGCCGACCAGGGAGTGCCTGTGCTCTGTCAGGTTGGCAGCATTCCTGCAGCCAACACTGTCACTCCTCCACTGCAGCTGCCACCACCCGTCGAACAGACTGCTGCCGCCCAAGCAGAGTTGGAGCAGTCAGCAGCCTGCCCCTCCAGGCCCAGAGCTGGTCCAGGCTGACCCCCAAGGGCATCTGCCATCTCACCAACTGATCCTCAGCAGCCTTCCCCCAGCCTTGCTGCAGCCACTGGGGTCTCATTGAGGAGGAGCTGCAGGGCGGGAAGGGGCCATTCACGGACGCGAGGCGGATCACCCTCGCAGGGGAAAAAGTAGAAGTTGTGGCCATGTGTGCTGTTTTTTATATACAGGCCGAGACTGGTGTTTTTGTTTTTAATATAAAGGCCGAGACTGGTGTGTTTGTTTTTTATATAAAGGCCGAGACTGGTGTATTTGTTTTTTATATAAAGGCCGAGACTGGTGTATTTGTTTTTTATTTAAAGGCCGAGACTGGTGTATTTGTTTTTTATATAAAGGCCGAGACTGGTGTATTTATTTTTTATATAAAGGCCGAGACTGGTGTATTTCTTTTTTATATACAGGCCGAGACTGGTGTCTTTGTTTTTTATATAAAGGCCGAGACTGGTGTATTTGTTTTTTATTTAAAGGCCGAGACTGGTGTCTTTGTTTTTTATATAAAGGCCGAGACTGGTGTATTTGTTTTTTATATAAAGGCCGAGACTGGTGTATTTCTTTTTTATATAAAGGCCGAGACTGGTGTATTTGTTTTTTATATAAAGGCCGAGACTGGTGTCTTTGTTTTTTATATACAGGCCGAGACTGGTGTATTTCTTTTTTATATAAAGGCCGAGACTGGTGTATTTGTTTTTTATATAAAGGCCGAGACTGGTGTATTTCTTTTTTATATAAAGGCCGAGGCTGGTGTCTTTGTTTTTTATATACAGGCCGAGACTGGTGTATTTGTTTTTTATATAAAGGCCGAGACTGGTGTCTTTGTTTTTTATATACAGGCCGAGACTGGTGTCTTTATTTTTTATATAAAGGCTGAGACTGGTGTATTTCTTTTTTATATAAAGGCCAAGACTGGTGTCTTTGTTTTTTATATACAGGCCGAGACTGGTGTATTTGTTTTTTATTTAAAGGCCGAGACTGGTGTATTTTATTTTTATATAAAGGCCGAGACTGGTGTCTTTGTTTTTTATATACAGGCCGAGACTGGTATATTTGTTTTTTATATAAAGGCCGAGACAGGTGTTTTTGTTTTTAATATAAAGGCTGAGACTGGTGTGTTTTTTTTGGGGGGCTTTCTCAGAATTAGTTTGTCATGCGGGAAGGGCACAGAGTTATCAGAGTGAAAAATGTTCTTTAATCGCACTGTCCATGTTGGCTTTTGGAAGTATTTGTTGCCTTGGTCGGCTGAGGGCTTGCGGAGCGACTACATTCATCTTCTTTCATTGGCACAAGCCATTCCCTGAGAGGGGTCCTAGAACCGAGTTGCAATAAGCCGCCGATGGATGGCCCTTGCGCTTTGTGCCTCCCTCCCGTCCTGGTGCTCCTGCTCCTGCTCCTCCTCCTCCTCCTTCTCCTCCTCTGGTGGTCCTCCAATGTCTGCTGGCAGTGGCTGAGTCCTGCGGATAGCCAGGTTGTGCAGCATGCAGCACACGACAACGAAATGGGAGACTCACTCAGGCGAGTACTGTAGGGCTCACCCGGAACGATCCAGACAGCGGAACCATTGTTTGAGCACACCGATTGTGTGCTCAATGATGTTCCTGGTTGCTTGATGGCTCTCATTGTATTGCTCTTCAGCAGGGGTGCTGGGCGCACGGAGTGGGGTCATCAGCCAGGTGCACAAAAGATAGCCTTTGTCCCCGAGAAGCCATCCTCGTGGGGAAGGCTGGGCCTCGAACATGTCTGCCACAGAAGTCTGGCGCAGGATGAAGGCACCGTGGCTGCTGCCTGGAAAGCGGGCATTGACAGCTAGTATGAGCTGCCTGTGGTCACACACCAACTGCATGTTGAACGAATGGTAGCCCTTCCAGTTGCGGTAATCCTCGGCATTCTCCAGAGGTGCCCGCAAAGCCACCTGCGTGCAGTCAATGGCACCCTGCACCATGGGTGTAACATTTGCATATTGATTTATCATTGGCCCGCAGGCATCTGTAAGGAATACCTATTATATTCACATGTGATCACATGCTGAGTTGTCATTGGCCTGCAGGCATCTGTAAGGACTGCTATTGTTTAGAAGACCCAGGGGCCCTGACTCCATCTTGTCCACACGGTGCTGTACTGCTGTGAGTCAGCACAGACCTGATGCTTCATTAAAATAATTTAAATTGTAACACTCCGTTGTCCTGCAATTTATTATTTTTGTACAAAGTGTGCAAAACAAGACAATGGGGAAGCCCGCTAATGCTGCAAATCCCATTGCACGCTCTTGCTGCTTGTCCACGGTCATGGGGAATGAGATGAACTGACGTCTCCCTCTGAAAAGGGCATTGGTCGCCTGGCGGATGCAGCAATGTACCGCGAACTGGGAGATGTTGGAAATGTCCCCAGTAGCGGATTGGAAGGAGCCAGTGGCGTAGAGGTTGAGAGCCACCGTCACCTTCACTGCCACTGACAGAGACGTCCTCCTTCTCAGCTGTGGCTGCAGATCTCTGCAAAGCATGTGGCAGATCTCTGTGACCACCTCCCTTCTGAATCGCAGCCTCCGAACACACTGCTCCTCAGACATGTTTAGATATGAGAACTGCTGGCGGTATACCCTGGGTGGGTAAGGCCTCCTGTGCCGACGACTGTTGGCCCTTCTCCGTCTGGCCATGACTGGCACTCTCTCACGGCGTCTCTGAGCCCTTTGAATGCAATGCAGTAAGCCAACGTTTGCACCCATTACAGCCCCCATTAGATGTCTCGAATCAATGCTATGGCACTGAAAGTTAAATCCAAGTGCAAAGCTCTGGCCTGAAGCCACAAGTACCTGAGCGAGTGTTGAGTCAAACCAGAGAGCTCTCTCCCTTTGTCTCTCTCCAAATATCCATCTGTCGCAAAGAAGGAGTGGAGCAAAATGGCTGACATTTATACTGCAGGAGGAGTCCCCTTTAATTAGCGTCCCCCACGCCCCGCAGCGACTGGGAAACGTTCCCCTTTACCAGTCGCTGGGGGCGCCAGACGCACAATAGGCCGGCGCCACTGAATTTCCGGTTCGGGGTGTACAAAGGGCGTTGCACCATGAAATGACGTCAGGATCTGCATGTGCAGCTGAGCGCGTGCAAAGGTTTTGCGCCGGCGCTAAATCTTAACTGAATTTCGCGAGAGGCGCAGATCGCGCCGCACCCGGGTGCTAGCCGCTTCGTGCCCCACTTCTCGCCCTCTTAAGGTGCTAGCGGCTGGCGCGAACAACAGAATTTCTAGGCCAAAATCTCTGTTTGGGTACTTTACCTTGCAGGGATGATTCTACGCCGTCAGCCGACAGTTTGAGCTGGTGTGCAGATATTCGCAGGTCGGCTGAGGCTGAAGGCTCGATAATTCGAAGCCTACCCTCAGCCCATCTCCTCAGTTGGTCTTCCTCAGGTGGTCTTCCCTCCTCCCCTCGTCGCGTCCCGCCTCGCCTGGCCTGAATTGTACATGTCCGCCCGATACGGTGCCGGGGCGATTCCAGATGGAGTGGGGAAAGGCACTGGCAAAGGCCAGGGTGTAAGCACGGGATGGGGAAAGAGCGACAGCCACGAGGGCGAGGGGCCGAAGAGCGGAGAGAGAAGGGAAGAGAGCGATTGCTACCCGGGGGCCTTCAATTATACTCTTTTCGAAAACCCTTATCTGTGCGCCAAATCAGGTTAGTTCTTTGTCTTAATCTTGGCGGGCTATTTTAAATAATGGTAGCAATCCATACTAACTGGTTTTAGATGGCCGGTAATCGCATCTACCGGCCCGATAATTGACTTGCATTGTCATGAAAGTTCCTTGATGGGCCTGTCCAGCCTCGATGGCTCTCTTAATCTGTTTCCGATTATATATGTAGACTGCTTGATAGCCTTAACTATAGGCCTAAACTGATTTAAGATTCATCTCCAATTCGGTCTAATGCATAATTCAGAGTCCTGTCTGGTTTCAAAATATAAAGTCTCTCTTCACAGACACTGCAGCTTTGGTTTCGATTCACAAGATGTCTGCATTGCAGAGTCCATTTTAAAATCCTACAGGCTTTCTGCCACGAGGCACGGACGCCATCTTGAGTACCCTTTTTGATTTAAAATGTCCACGCAGGGTCCCGTTTATTAATAATAGTCTTCGGGGAAATGTAAAAATTTTGCAAATCTTACACTCCCCCCTGTGATACTAAAACTTGCTTGAAGTATCATACTTTTAAGGGGAGCAAAATTTTTCTGGGCTCCTTAGTCAACCTTCCCCTGTAATTACCTATCTAATATATCCACGACACATGCACTTCCCAACTTCCCATTCCGCGAAAATGTAGTGTACATCAGCATACAGAGAGTAAAATTACAGACTTTACACACACATCCAAGCATGGAGGGGGTCCAACACCCCTGCACCACTTGGTACACATATCTTTATTAAACCGCGTCGCAAAAAAACAAAAGGAAAACCTTTATTAAAAAATAACAAACACAAAGAAATGACCCTTTAATCAAAATACAGGGAAAAAGACTTAAACTGGCGTATCTCCCTCCACCTTTACATAATATTCCTTCCAAATCCTCTGGTTTCGGAATTCTGACCACCGACCTTTTCCCTTACACTGAATACAAACTAAATACAACACTATCCCTAACTGGCAAACCATGAGAATGTGGGAAGCCAGTCTGATCCACGAAGGGACCTCTATATTACTGAAAATGTTCCACCAGGGTGGAGTCACTATATCCAATATCTTAGTCCCTATCTCTACTGTTTTCTGTTCAAGTGTATAAAAATGTTTCTGCAAAACTATAACAGCTTTGAGTATTTTGGTAAGGTGTTCAGGGAGAGGGGGAATTTTGTAGTTAACTGTGTTTTTAAACCGTTTATCTGGGTCTGCAGCTCTATGTCATCCAAGCTGTTGATGACAGAGGACCCAGTATTAAACGCAGTAAAAACATCATTCCATACACCTCTTCTTTGTCTCCCTGCATTACCAAGAATTTCTCGGTGCGTGGTGTAGAGTTCGGTCTTGTCCACAGGGGCAAAATTGAACTTGTAGAACTTCTTGAACATGTCCTTTAATAGGGCCTGGTATAACTGCTCTGTTTCTTTGGGGCACTGCTCCAGTAAATGTACCTTGGTGAGATTTAAAATCACGGAGGCTACTGTAATGATATCAACAAATAGTGATGGTATTTGCCTGTTTGATTATGATGCCTTACCAGCATATTTGCCTGTTTGATTATTTATGCCTTACCAGCAGAGGGCATGTGAGAGAGGGAGTTTAGTTTTGGTTTCGTTTTAGATGGATCTCTAAGATGGTGTCTCCTGTGATGCTGTTAACTGAGTTGAACAAACTTAAGATAAAAAGACATTCTCTTTCATGAATGTGTCGCCATTGAACCCACATAGAAAGCAATACATGGTGTCAGAAGTGATTGAAAGAGATGAAGAGGAAAAATCTGAAGTTAAATCAGCTCTCCACATATTAGCAAGCCAAAAGAGAACATCGTTACTTACCTTTGTAGAATAGCTAACGAAGTGAAAAAATGGAAGGTTTACTCCCACCGGCGAAGCTTCAGTTGACAGGTAATGTGGCTGAAAATTGGAGGAGATTCAAACAACGTTTGGAGTTGTATTTAGCGGCAATCGGAGCTGACGAGAAAAGTGATAAAATGAAAGCGTCAGTGTTCTTACATGTTGTGGGTGATGAAGCGCTGGAGGTGCATAATAACTTCACATTCGCTGCTGAGGGAGACAAAATGAAGTTGGATAAAATAATGGAACAGTTTGAGGCCTACTGCATACCTAAACGTAACGTGACGTTTGAGAGGCACAGATTTTTCACATGTGTACAGAAAACGGGAGAGACTATTGATCAGTATGTGACTGAACTGAGAAACCGAAGCAAAACATGTGAATTTGGGGGACTGACAGACTCGCTGATAAAAGACAGACTGGTGTGTGGTATTCCAGATAATGGTCTAAGGGAAAGACTGCTAAGAGAGCAAAATCTAGACCTGGGAAAAGCCATAGCACTGTGTAGGGCTGCAGAGACTGTGAAGTCGCAGGCAAAGGAGCTGTTCAGTGACAGTAGCTGCAACGTGGATGCAGTGAGAAAGAACAGACACAAACCGTTTAACAAAAAGAGCGCCAATGTGAAAAAAGAGGCGTGGCCAGTGAACAAAAATGAAAGGGGCAATCGAAAGTCATGTAGTCGATGCGGTACACAGCATACACCAAAAAAGTGTCCAGCATATGGTAAAACATGCAATAGTTGCAACAAAAACAACCATTATGCCCGTTGCTGTAAGAACCAAGCGCAACAAAGCAAGGTCCATGCAGTAGATGAAAGTGAGATAGAGGAGTTCTATGTGGATGTCGTGTCTGAAAACAAAAAAGAAAAAAGAGACTGGATGTTGACACTAAAAGTGAATGACATACATATTCCATTTAAATTGGATACTGGAGCACAAGTTAATGTGATATCAGAGACTGATTTTAAGAAAATTAGACCCAGACCAAAGATACATGGAATAAAAGTGAAAGTGACAGGATACTCAGGTACTGATATACCAGTGAAAGGAAAATGCATTGTCAAAGTGACACACAAGGACAGAGAGCACACGCTAGCATTAATTGTGGTGCCAAAGGATGTGCAAGCCATACTAGGTTTAATAGCCTGTGAGAGACTGATCCTGGTAAAGAGAGTCCTCGTTGTGGAAAGCGAAGGAGAGACAGTCTATGATGAACTCATGAAAGAGTACAACGACCTAGTTCAGGGTCTAGGCTGCCTTCCAGGAGAACACACGATCAGAGTAGATAAAAGTATGCCAACGGTCATACATCCATGCAGAAAAGTTCCATTTGCTCTTCAAAAGCAACTGAAGGCAGAATTGGACAGGATGGAAAGCCTGAATGTGATTCAGAAGATAGATGAGCCAACTGAGTGGGTGAGTTGGCTCGTCGTTGTGGACAAAAAGAATGGAAAGCTCAGAATTTGCCTGGATCCAAGAGATCTAAACAGAGCAATAAAGAGAGAGCACTTCAAGCTTCCTACACGTGAGGAAATCATGTCACAGTTTGCAAATGCAAAGTATTTCAGCAAGTTAGATGCATCATCAGGATTTTGGCAGATGAAACTGGATGAGGCAAGTTCAAGACTGTGCAGGTTCAACAGTCCATTTGGCAGATACAGATTCCTAAGGTTAACATTTGGCATTGCCTCAGCTCCTGAAGTGTATCACAAAACTATCCATATGATCTATGAGCACCTGGAGGGAGTTGATACATCAATGGATGACATCATAGTATGGGGAACCACGAGAACTGAGCATGACGAGAGACTGAAAAAAGTGCTGGAAGCAACAAGGAAAACAAACCTGAAGCTGAATAGAGAGAAATGCCAGCTCGGGGTGACAGAACTGACATTCGTGGGAGATATCCATAGCAGTGAGGGCATCAGACCAGATGCCAGAAAGGTGTCCGCCATTGAGAATATGCCAAAGCCACAATGCAAAAAGGACGTGCAGAGGTTTAATGGAATGATCAACTACATGGGTAAAGTCATATCCAACCTGTCAGAAAAGATGGCACCACTGAGAAGACTAACTGAAAAGAACATAGAATGGGAATGGAATCATGAGCATGAGAAGTCATGGAGCGATCTAAAGAAACTGCTCACAGAGGAACCAGTTCTGAGGTTTTATGACCCAGCGAGACCCATCAAAATATCATCAGATGCATCACAGAGTGGGCTCGGTGCTGTTCTTCTGCAAAAATATGACTACTGGCAAACTATTGCATATGCATCGCGCTCAGTGACAGATGCGGAGACACGATATGCTCAAATAGAAAAGGAGCTGCTCAGCATCACATACGCCTGTGAAAGATTTCACCAGTTTGTGTCAGGACAAGCAATCAGTGTAGAGACTGACCATAAGCCCTTGATTGCATTGTTCCAAAAGCCACTAAATAGCTGTCCACTTAGAATACAAAAAATGATGATCAGGCTGCAACGCTATACACTGCATGTTGCGTACACACCGGGTAAGCTGATGTATACAGCAGACACGTTGTGCAGAGATGTTGACCCAAGTGAGCCCGCAAACACCAAAATGGATGAAAAAGTGAACGCCTACGTGGACATGATCACAAGTGCACTGCCCATAGCAGATGCAAAAATGGAGCTCATAAAGATTGAGACAAACAAAGATGAAACACTGAGACGACTGAGGAAAAGCATCTTGGATGGATGGCCCAACATGAAGCAAGACTGCTCACCTGACATGGCAGAGTACTGGAACTGCAGGGCGGAACTATCACTGGTCGAAGACATCATCTACAAAGGAAGTAAAATAGTTATCCCAAAGAGTCTGTAAAAAGAGATGCTAAAAAGGATCCATGGAGGACATCTGGGAATCTAAAAGTGTAAGAAAAGAGCACGAGAGGTGATGTACTGGCCACGAATCAACCAAGATGTGACAAATGAGGTGTCAAACTGCACAATATGCCTGAAATATCGAGCAAGCAATCCGGTAGAACCACTAAAGCCACACCCAGCGCCAGACAGACCTTACCAGAAGGTAGGCGCTGACCTATTCTTATGTCAAGGGAAGGACTATCTTGTAGTCACAGACTATTACTCCCTGTATCCAGAGGTTTGTAGACTGTACACCACCACTGCAGATGCTGTGATAACATGTATGAAAGCCATATTCTCCAGACATGGCGTGGCAAGCGAGGTCTTCACAGACAACGGATCCCAGTTTTACAATGCAAGTTTCCGACACTTTGCCAAAGAGTGGGACTTTGTCCACACAACGTCAAGTCCTCACTTTCCACAGTCCAATGGACTAGTGGAAAAATCGGTCCAGACAGTGAAAAGACTGATGTAGAAGGCAAAAGACAGTGGAACTGACTTCTACCAGAGCATGCTTGTATACCGCACAACGCCGCTCGAGTGTGGTATGTCACCAGCCCAACTCCTTATGGGACGTCTGCTAAGGTCAAACCTACCCATCCCGGAGAACCTCCTGAAAACAAAAGAGGGGGAGAAAGTGAGGAAGTTCAAAGAACAACAGAAGGAAAAGCAAAAGTACTACTATGACAGAGGAACACAAAACCTACCTGAACTCCACACTGGTAACAAAGTAAGGTTCAAAGACAAAACAAACATATGGACTCAGAAGGGAACTGTCCTGAGTGAAGTTCAACCAAGATCATACACCATTCAGACAGATGAGGGTGCTGTTCTGTGAAGAAATCGTCGAGATCTTCTCATGGGACCAGCCACAGCAAGTCAAAAGACTGATACTGTTGAACAACTTGATCACACAGCAGGTCAAAAGACTGATACTGTTGAACAACCTGATCACACAGCTGAGAACCAATCATCGGAGGCAACAACTCAGATTCAAGGACAATCAATCAGAAAATTCTCAAGACACGTGAAGCCTCCTGAGAGACTCATTGAGCAAATTTAAGGACTCTTGTTATAGAAGGAAGTAATGTTATCTTATTCTTTCTTCAAGTTCTAGGTATTTACATATTTCATGTGAACACACAAAGCAAGGTTAAAAAACCTTGATAATGATAATGATAATGTAAGTTATTTAACTGTTACAGTTAAAATGCAGAGTAATACAAAGAAAACATGTTGTTAGATAAAAGTAAAATACTTTTGTTTTAAGAAAGGGAGATGTAATGATATCAGCAAATAGTGATGGTATTTGCCTGTTTGATTATGATGCCTTACCAGCATATTTGCCTGTTTGATTATTTATGCCTTACCAGCAGATGGCATGTGAGAGAGGGAGTTTAGTTTTGGTTTCATTTTAGATGGATCTCTAAGATGGTGTCTCCTGTAATGCTGTTAACTGAGTTGAATAAACTTAAGATAAAAAGACATTCACTTTCATGAATGTGTCGTCATTGAACCCACATACAAATCAATACAGCTACCGCGTAGTGTACCCCCTGGTACAGCATCTGATTGGTGGGGACTAGTACCAACCCATTCCCTGGTCCCTTGGTGGTGGTGAGGCAATCTTCCCTGGATAACCTTGCTGCCTGTGCCATGGGCAGGGACTCACGGGGGCTGGTTACCAGCTCAGTGGCATTGACTGGGATCTGGGAATATGGGACCGCACACACCTTCCGGCTGGCATCCCAACTTATCCCCTTCCCGGTGTCGTGCCACTGCCGGTGGAACATAATGGATATGCCTGCAGGGCAGACCTTCTCTGACCCTCACATACAGATGTAAATCCCTTGATCCGGCTCCCACCACTTGTCCCAACACACGCTTAGTCCTCCATGAGTCCCGGTAATCGTCCTATGGATGTTGTTTCCCAACGGTTCCCACTCGACTTCGGGGTTCCTCATGTCCTTGCTCAACTTCCTGAGCCACCACCATCTATCCAATGGAATGTGTCCTTTACACGTCAAACATATTCGCTTTCCAACGGTGACGCTGACCCTCGTGGTAACGACTCATACCCTGGGGCACAGGAGGGAGGCTTCCCCGTACATGAATCCAGTTTGGCTGTAGTACTGAGACAAATTGGACCCCAGCCACCCTGGCCACCTTCCCTCGTGGAGGTAAACGGCGGTCTCCTCCGCATCCCTTTCACCGCTCCCATCGATCGCTAGGGGCACCTTGTCTCCCGAACACCCGTAGATGTGGGAGTCTTGGATGTCGCCCCTCCTCTCCACACGCAACCCGATCAGGGCGAATAGGATCACGATCCATTCCATCACAAAAATCTTCCTGCAAAAAGATGTAAAAGAACATGCAGCCAGGTCCCTAAGAGATTCTCTGGCTTGGTGAAGCATGGTCGGGTCCGGCGATCTCGACCCAAAGATACACTCTTAACAGACTACTTAACTTAAAACTACCCATCACCTTATTTAACTTAAATTATAAACACTCAAACTTAAGCTAAATAATTATACTTACTTAAAATTTAAACTTAAACTAAAACTATATACATCCGTCGCCCGTCTCCGGGTGGCCAGGCTAATCCCTGGTCGGACTGCGGCTTGCCGCTACCCCCGGCGTGACCGCACCGTCCCTCACTGTTGGTCCCTCGCAGCCCGTGGCTGCTGGCTGAGGACCTGTGTCCTTGGACCTTTCCCTGACTCGTGGGGCAGCCCTTGGTAACTGGAGGGCTGGTGACCATGGCTTTCTCTGCTGGGGCGTCCGTGGGGACCTTCTAGGGGCTTTGGCGGGTGGGGCTTTCTTGGCCGATGGGTCTTTTACCCGAACCGCTGCTCCCCCAGGCTTGACCCCCTCCCGAACCTGGGCTGGGGGCAGGTAACTTTTTGCAGCCTGCTGCTGCGAGCTGAGAGTCTCCGCCCCCAGGTCCCATGGCTGGGTCCGGGGTGTGGTTTTCGACCTCAGGTTCCTCCCTCTCTACACCTGGGATAGAAACGGGGCTTTCGCCCTCAGGTTCCTCCCCCTCGTCTGGATCCCAGAAGAGCGGGGGAGTGTCCCAATCGATGAGCGGGATGGTCCCTCCCTTCAAGCAACCCACAGCTCCTGCCTGCGCCGTCTGTGGACTCGCTCCTGCTGCAGGCTGAGGATCTTTATCCTCAGACCTTTCCCCAATTGGCTGCTTTCCCCTTTCAGGTGTAAACAGCTTACACTGGCTGATGTGGAACCATTTTGTACGCCGGGGCATCTTCACGGCGTATACCATGGGGCTGGCTTTATCTACAATACTGTAGGGCCCCATGTACAATGGCTCCAAACTACCCACTCGGACATAATTCCTCACCATAACCTGATCTCCTACCTCCCACTCGTGGTGTTTTCGGGGTTCCAACAGCAATCGGTTACTCCGATGCTGCCTTCCCATGTTCCCAGCCGCCTGCTCATGGACCTGCTTCAGGTGCTCAAAGAGGTTTCGGGCAAACCTGTCCCGGTTTACCTCTCTGAGCTGACCTTCCGTGAGCACCGGGGTTGGTACATGGGTGGGGGTCCGCATAACCCTGCCAGTCATTAGCTCATACGGGGAGTACCCCGTGCTTTTAGACTGGCTGGCCCGGATCTCCATCAAAACCAACGGTAGGACTTCGGCCCATTTACGGGGTGAGTCCACCGTTTCCTTCCTTAACCTTTCTTTCAGGGTCCGATTCATGCGTTCTACAATCCACGATGACTGGGGGTTGTGGGCTACGTGACATTTCCCTTCGATGCCTAGCAGCATCAGAGTGTTCTGCATCACCTGTCTGGTGAAATGGCTCCCTTGGCCAGACTCCACAAACTGTGGTAGTCCCCACCTCGAGAACACTTCCCGGACTAGGATCCTGGCAGTACCCAGAGCTGTGGCAGTTCTGCAGGGAAAAGCCTCTACCCACTTGGTAAACACGTCCACCAGGACTGGGCAGTACTTATCGCCTCCCTGGGCGGTGGGCAGGTGCCCGATGTAGTCGACTTGTATCGACTGCCATGGTCCCTCTACCCTCCTGATGTGTCCCATAGGGACCTTCCTTTTGTGGGGGTCAGGGTTGTTCACAGCGCACACAAGACAGCCTGCACAGAACTCGCGGACATCGTCCCTGAGTCCCGGCCACCATCCCGTCTGCTCCACCCGCTGCCAGGTGGTCTCAGGCCCGGGGTGTCCCGCTCCTGGACCCTCATGGGCCAGTTGAAGGAATTCCCTCTGGTGCTGCTGCAGCATGACCCACTGTTCCCCCCGGAACGGCATACCATCTTTAATGGAGAGAGTCGCTGTGCCGTACGGACCTTCTATTCCCTTTCCCTCAGCTATGGCACGGAGGACTGCTTTGAGGACGGGGTCTTGGGCTTGGACCGTCTTAAGGTCCGGGGCTAACGCTACTCCTACACTCCCTTGGGACCCGTTCCTGCCTCTGACCGCCGCCATGGGTCTGGACCCAAATGGGCCCCAGAAAGTGCCTGTGCGGCACCCTCCTTGGTGAGCAAGTCAGCCTGCTGGTTGCCTTGGCCGCGGGGTTCTGTGGAGGAATGGGCTTTCACCTTGTGAATGAAAACCTCCCCCTCCTCCCCCACTGCTGTCAGGATCTTTTCCAGCAGGGGTTTTACTGTGAGGGGTCTCCCATCAGCGGAGGTGTATCCGCGGCGGGACCAGATGGCCAGGTACTCCGTACACGAATTGCACGTGAAAAATGCTCTCCGAGCAAATCATGTAGGGGGTGGGGAAGATTTCGGGGTGTGTAACAACGTACACCACCGCAGACAGTTCAGCCTGCTGGGCGCTCATGGTGCTGGGGAGCTTAATTGACAGGGCAATGTTTGCCGCTGGGTCGTAAACTCCACACCCCATGAGACGCTCGCCAGCAGATACCGTACTGGAAACGTCTATATAGATCTCGCGGCCTGTGGGAAGTATCCCGGCCCGTAAACCTATGTTTACTTCCCAAACCCCTTCAATGGCACACCGGTGGGCTGTTCCAGGATATACCAGGTTGGCTGCGAGCTTTGGCTCACAGAGACCCTTCACCTTCAGATCCATCTGTGAGAGGAGCAAGGTCCAGCGGGCAATGTGGGCACTGCTCACTGTTCCATCCTTGATCCTCCCGTCCAGAAGCATCTGGGTGTGTGTGTGATGGGTGAGGAGGGTGATGGGAGAGGTGCCTGATGATCTTTTCACAGCCCAATGTGTAGCCAAAAGATGCCGCTCACAATTGGAATAGCTCCTTTCCACATCGGTGAGTATCCTGGAGGAGTAGACCACCGGCTGCAGCTGGCCGAGCCGCTCTTGGAGCAGCACAGCACTGAGACTGTCCCCGCTGGCTGCTACCTCCAGGAAAAACTCTTTCCCCCCATCTATGGCCCCTAAAGCTGGCGCGGTCTGCAAGTCCTTCTTGAGCCTGACAAATGCTGCCTCGCAACCCGCATCCCATAGCCACTCCACTCCCTTGTGTAGGAGTCGGAGCAGAGGGGCTGCGGTGGCTGCATAGTCCTCAATGAAGTCTCTACAGTACCCGGTTAGCCCTAGGAACGACCTCACACCCGTTACAGTGTTAGGGACCAGTAGTTCTTGTACCGCCTCCCTCCTAGCCTTATCTATGGCCCTTTCTCCAGCGCGCACGGTCAGACCGAGGAATTTCACCTCCTGCTGGCCGATCTGAGTTTTCTTGGGATTTACCGTGAAACCCTTCTGTCCTAACAGCTCCAGCCGTTCGGCCAATAGTGGGCCATGCTCCTCTTTCGAATCAGTGAACAGCAGCAGGTCATCCACATATTGAACCAACTGTCTGGGTTGGCTAAAATCCTTCAAACTGTCGGCCATGCACTGATGGAAAATGTTGGGGTTGTTGTGGAAGCCCTGTGGCAAACAGGTCCACGTGTGCTGTTGCCCTTGAAACGTAAAGGCAAACTTGGACTGATCCTCCCTCCTTACAGGGATGGACCAAAACCCATTTGAAATATCCAGCACCGTGAAAGTGGTCGCGGATGCTGGAATACTCCCGATGAGGTCAGCAACTGCTGCTACTGTGGGTGCGCAGGCTGTGATGTTACTATTGAGCACCCGATAGTCCACCGTGGCCCTCCAGGAATTGTCCGGCTTTCTAACCGGCCACAATGGAGAATTTACATGGGTGACTATCGGCCTCAGAACTCCCTGCTGTACTAACGAGGACATGGCTGCTTCCATGTCTGATTCCGCTTCCCTGGGGAAGTTATACTGTTTCTGTGGTCGGTCCATGGGGTGCCCGTCTACGCTGACCTCAAACCCAGTGACCCTCCCGCAGTCGTGTTTGTGCATGGCAAATGTGGCCAGGTGGGCCCGCACAAATGCCTGGAACTCTTGTGAGATGTTGCTGACCATGAGCCCGAGGTTATAATCCTCTTTGGGCTTCATGGTGCAGGGGGTCCCCTTCCCTTCCTTTCCCGGGATTACTACGATCTCACCGTTCTTTACTCTACCTGCCCCCCAAAGGCAGTGATTCCTCAAATCCACTAGGATCCCGTGGCCCACAATTAAGTCGGCCCCCAGGATCCCTCTTCCACCCTCCACATCCCATTTCATCAGGACGCATGTCCACTTGGAGCGGAGCGGTCCAATCCGAATGGCGAGTGGGATGGAAAACGAGCCGGCCTGTTCTCTACCCGTGAACCCCGATAGACTGTATGGGACCCCGCTGGAGAGAGGTGAGGCGATGGGGTTAGCTGAGTAGACCACGGTGCATGATGCCCCCGTGTCTTACAGATAGGTCCTCGTCACCTTCTCCACCTCCATCTCCAAAAGGGGTCTTTTCCACACATCATATCGGAGCGAACACAGATAAACAGGCCGCGCTGGCTCTAGTCACGGCTGTGGGTTGGATGGGGCTGACGGGGTGAGAGCACCGCTGGCAGCTGCTACTCTCCCCTGGCCAGTCAGTAAGGATCTCATGGCGTCCAAAAGTGACTCGACCTCTGCGAAAGGGGTCCCTACCCCCGCCTTTTGGGCTGGGGCTGTGGGCTGCTTTCCCTTGTTATCCTTCCAAGGGTTTTTGCACTCCTTCCACCAGTGACCATCCTTCCCACACCCGTAACAATTGGTCTTAGCATGGGGAGAGTGATTCCCTACCTAATGCCATTCCTTTCTACTCTGCACTCCTGGTTTTACCTCATGCACCTTCCCTTTTGGTGGGTGTGCATCGGTTCCCCTGCCGTTTTTGTAGGCTAGGGTTAGCTGCCTGATTACCGTGAGTTCTGTGGTCTGGGGATCTTTGGGATCGAACCAGGCTTCTGCCTTGGCCCGGACCTGTGACAAGCTGTTCACCACCAGACAAAGGAGCCAATGCGTGAGGGAATCCCCGGCGTCCCCGGACAAGCCTTCCGGTCTGCAAAAGCCTGTGGGGCTTCCCCAGAAAGCTGGATCGTCTTCTCCATGCGGGAGAAGGGACTTCCCTAATCCATCTCCATGGCCTCTAGAACCACATCTCTAAGCTCCTCGTACCCGCTCTGCCCCCTTTTACACTCATCAGAGAGGGATTGGAGGAGATTACTCTCCAGGGAGAATAGCAGCATTTTGGCCTTCTCAGCGTCATCGCAGTCATTGGCGCTGGCGGTCTGCTCTGTTTCCCTGAAGTGGATCGAGGGGTCTCCTTTTGCGGAAAGCTTCGGGATATGGTTGACCATAACCCTGAGCTGTTGGGTGTTAAAGGGTAACACGAACTGGTTTTGGAGGGGTCCCTCAATGTCGCCATTGGTGGGTGGGCCGAACCTCCGATGCCGCGCTGGGCACATCGGTCCTGGCTCCGGCTTCTCGGGCGGGGGTTGCTCTACCTCCGCCTGTACTTCTGGCTCCACTTTGGGTTCCACCCCCGGTTCCACCCCCCCTTGCTGCCAAACCTCGCTGAAACTTGTCGCTACGGGTGGTGGCCCTGAGGTCTCCTCTCTTTCAACCTGGTCATCCCTAAGCACTACCGGTGATGTTGAAACTGTCCTCCCATCGTTCCCCAGAAAATCTGCCTGGTCTGCCTTTGGGCTTATGAGGCATACCATGCCTTTTGCCTTCTGGAGGGCCCGGCTCAGATTTTCTATCCTCTCTCTACAGGGGCCATGGTCTGCCTCCTCAAACCCCTGTTCACTTGCTAGCTTGTAAGCGGCTTTTACCTCCTGCATTCTCTTCCTGTTCCCTAATCTGCCTTGCCAAGCGGGCGTTTTTCTCCCACAACCTTAACTCATTCCCCTTGGCCTCGGTGTCTTGGCACCGTAGGTACTCCAACTGGGCCTTGTGTTCTCCCACTAAATGCATTCTTTCTTGGTTCAAAGCCTGCAAAGCTATCAATAACTTCTCCCCTGCGAGAGCCTTATCCTGGATCTCCAGGGCTGACTCCCTTAACTCGACTGCCTGTGCTGTAACGAGCCTGCCCAAGAGCTGGACCTGCTTTTTAAAGCACATCAGCCAAACTGCCTTCTCTAAAGACTTCTTGTGTTCCTTTCCATCTGTCCACTTAGCTGCTGCATCTATCGGACGCCCAGCCCTTCACAGAGTGGTGATCCACTTCTTAGTGATATTCACCTTGCTAAACACATAATCAGAAATCCTTTCTTCCATCACGGTTCGCTCATCCGAACCACTGACTATTGCATCGCAACCTTGTTGCCGGTGTCCTGCTGTGGTCACCATTTCTGTAGGGGATGGCATATGGGGTGGCGCGTGCGCCCAGTCAGTTATGCCTCTGACTGTTTGTGAGCGGTTTGAATCGCTCCCACGCCTCTGGGGTCTAAACACCGGACTTAGGTACAAGGCGGCGGTACAGAAAAGACTCGAGTAGACAGGTGGTTGGATGTAAACAAAAACCAAGATTTTATTGAAGAGGAAAAATGGAGACAATCTTATGGAAAATTACTAGTGTACACTTCTACAGGCAAAAATACAGCAGAATAACTATACTTATACAGGGATAAATGGTTCATTCTCAGACTGGCAATCAGTAACTAGTGGCGTTCTGCAGGGGTCAGTGCTGGGTCCCCAACTCTTTACAATCTATATTAATGATTTGGAGGAGGGGACCGAGTGTAACATATCAAAGTTTGCAGATGATACTAAGATGGGAGGGAAAGTAGTGATTGAGGAGGACATAAAAAACCTGCAAGGGGACATAGACAGGCTAAGTAAGTGGGCAGAGATTTGGCAGATGGAATACAATACTGGAAAGTGTGAGGTTATGCACTTTGGCAGGAAAAATCATAGAGCAAGTTATTATCTTAATGGCAAGAAACTGGAAAGTACTGAAGTACAAAGGGATCTGGGGGTCCTGGTGCACGAAACTCAAAAGGGTAGTATGCAGGTGCAGCAAGTGATTAAGAAGGCCAATGGAATGTTGGCTTTCATTGCTAGGGGGATAGAATATAAAAATAGGGAGGTATTGCTTCAGTTGTACAAGGTATTGGTGAGACCGCACCTGGAATACTGCGTACAGTTTTGGTGTCCATACTTAAGAAAGGACATACTTGCTCTCGAGTCAGTACAAAGAAGGTTCACTCGGTTAATCCCGGGGATGAGGGGATGGACATATGAGGAGAGGTTGAGTAGATTGGGACTCTACTTGTGGTGTATGTGCCTTTTATGGTGTATGTGCCTTTAAGAGCCCCAGGTGTGCGTAATGCCGGTAATTACCACTTGGGCTATATAAGCCTGTGTATTGTGTATATCCTTTAGAAACCCCCCCCCAGACTTGCTTAGTAAATACCTATGAACCAACTCCTGTCTTCAGTGTCTTTATCTACACACGGACACTACAGTGGCGACGAAGTGGAAACGGACTTACCTGCAATTCGGCAGCACCTCAAGGACATCGATTCCTCCAGCGTCCAGAAGACTCAAGGAAGTAAGAGAAACTGTGGTTTCACCAGCTGGCCAAGCTGGTGGCAGGTACTGCGCTAATCCTTCCTGGGCGTCAGGCTGGGGCTCCAGCGTCGGGCTCTACAGCTGAGACAGGCAGCGAAATCGGAGGCAAGCAATAACGGACTGGGAGGGTGCACTCGAGAGACGGCCGGCGTGGCAAGCAGGTCAGCGTTTAGACCTCCGTCGGGAACGAGTCTCCAACAGTGAATAAACGGAAACCACAGTAAAACAGCATTGTTATCGGTAGCAGCGGCGGGAAAGCGCGGGAAGCGCCATATCGTTGCTACAGAGAGAGAAAAAAAAAAAGCGCGGGAAGCGCCATATCTTTTCTGAAATGCCTAAATCTGGTAATATTGAGGCTTTTGATGGCGAAATAGAAGATTGGACCACATATGTGGAAAGAGTAGAGGTATATTGTACTACAAATGGAATAACAGATGAAAAAAAAGCTTCAGTACTTCTGAACTTAATGGGCGCGAAGACATACGGGCTGTTACGAAATATAATCACTCCAGCCCAACCAAAGGACAAGACTTTTAAAGAAATTATTGATACCCTGCAGGAGCATTTAAACCCAACACCGCTGCTGATAGCGGAACGATTCAAGTTCTTCAAGAGAAATCAACACAAGAATGAAAGTAACGCTGATTACCTAACCGAATTAAGAAAGCTATCAAAGTACTGCCAATTCGGAGCAGGACTATCGGATTATCTTCGAAACAAATTTGTTTGCGGTCTCTTAAGTGAAGGAACACAAAAAAGACTGCTTTCTGAAAAAGATTTAACATTGGACAAAGCTTTCAGTATGGCTGTATCATACGAAGCAGCAGCAAAAGGAGCTGCAGAGATACAACAAGAGACACAGGACTTCGGCACCCATAAAATGACACAGGAGTTCGGAAGATGTTATCGCTGCGGCAGATCCACCCATAACCAGAGGGACTGCTGGTTCAAGGGCAAAGCATGCAGGCAATGTGGTAAGATTGGACACATTGCACGGGTATGCCAATCTGGACAAAATAAATCCACTGACAGAAAACAAAAAATCAATAAAGAAAAGTACAGGAAGGTACAAATGATGACGGACAATAGCTCCGAAGACCAGAATAGCGATAGCGACTCCGGAAACAAGAGACTAAGCTGTCTCAAATTAAATAATGTACTTGCCAAAGAGGATTACCAAACCATTTGGGTTACCCTCACAATAGCAAGGTCCCCAGTTAAAATGGAGCTAGATACAGGATCAGCTCTAACTGTAATAAATCGACGAGATTACGAGAGGCTATTTTCGCATATACCTCTAAAAGACACATCCATTATCTTAAAAACATATACGGGGCAGAAAGTCTACCCCAAAGGAAAAATAAGGGTGCCTGTGGTATACAACGGCAAAGAAATACAAAAGATGTATTTATACATTCTACAAGATGGTGGTCCACCGCTGTTGGGACGTGAATGGATAAGGAAGATACGTTTAGACTGGCACTCCATTCAGGCACTGACGGTGACCAGTAAGGAAAAAAACAATGATGACATCATACCTGAACGATTAAAAGACATCTTGGCCAACGCCAAAGAAGTGTTTCAAGAGAAACTAGGAACCTTGAAAGGCATCACCGCCTCAATAAAAGTGGAAGATACAGCAATTCCAAAAATTTTTAAGGCAAGACCGGTGCCATACGCAATACGTCCGGCAGTCGAGGCAGAGCTGAAGAATTTGGAAAAGGCAGGCGTATTATCCAAAATAGATTGGAGCGAATGGGCAACACCCATCGTTCCAGTCATGAAAAAAACATTGAAAAATAACTCTGAGGAACAGAAAAAAATTCGCATCTGTGGGGACTTTAAGGTGACTGTAAACCCGGTCCTTCACACGGTACAGTATCCTCTTCCGAGGATAGAAGATATTTTCGCCTCACTATCCGGAGGGAAACGTTTCACAAAAATTGACTTGGCACAGGCATATCTACAGATGGAGGTTGAAGAGACCTCTAAAAAGTATCTCACAATAAACACACACAAAGGCCTGTACCAGTACAATCGACTGGTTTTTGGAATAGCATCAGCTCCAGCTATCTGGCAAAGAGCTATGGAGCAAGTCCTGCAAGGGATTCCGGGGACTCAATGCTACCTAGATGACATCCTTATAACAGGAGAAAACGACAACGAGCACCTTGCCAATTTGGAGCAGGTGCTCACTAGGCTGAAAGAACGGGGCCTACGAGCAAATCGCCCAAGTGCGAATTTTTCCAAAATCAGATATCATATTGTGGCCACATAATTAATAAGGAAGGGTTGCATAAGTCACCTGAAAAAATTGAAGCAGTTATAAAAGCCCCAGCACCTGAAAATGTTTCACAATTAAGGTCATTCCTGGGATTAATAAATTACTATCATAAATTTTTACCGAACTTATCAACTATTCTACACCCTCTTAATGATCTTCTACAGACAGGAGTGATTTGGAAATGGAACGGAGAATGTAAACGTGCCTTCCATAAATGTAAAGACTTAATCACATCCGAGAAAATTTTGGCTCATTACAACCCATCACTACCAATCAGACTGGCGTGCGATGCATCCCCTTACGGCATAGGAGCGGTATTGTCCCATAGATTCCCTGATGGCTCGGAACGGCCGATAGCTTTTGCGTCACGCTCATTGAACTCAGCTGAGCGTAACTATGCCCAGATAGACAGGGAAGCACTCAGCCTGGTATGGGGAGTGAAGAAATTCAACCATTACCTACACGGACAAAAATTTACCTTGCTGACTGACCATCAACCCCTCATCTCCATATTCAACCCTAAAAAAGGTGTCCCCATTATGACGGCACAAAGACTACAGAGGTGGTCCCTTTTTCTAGGGGCACACCAATACAACATTGAATACAAAGGGTCAAAACAGCATGGGAATGCTGACGGTTTATCACGCCTACCGTTGCCAACGATAGAAGAGGCACCTACAGTAGACCCAGTAGAGATATTCCACTCTACCATAGTGGAATGTGTACCGGTGACAAATTCTGCCATTGAAAGGGAGACAAGAAATGACCCTACTCTCTCACGGGTCAACGATTTAACAGTGAAGGGATGGCCAGCACATGGCGAACCACTGTTGCCAGCATTCTCGCAAAGAAGAGAACAGCTGTCAGTGTGCCGAGGAACCTTGATGTGTGGATCCAGAGTGGTGATTCCACCCAAACTCCAGGATAAAGTGCTAAAGGAGCTTCACGAGGGGCATCTGGGTGGAGTGAAAATGAAGAACCTAGCTAGGGCGTTTGTATGGTGGCCAGGTATCGATGGCGACATCGAAGACATGACCAAGAGCTGCCTAGGATGCCAGAAGGTCCAAAATGCTCCGCCACAGGCCCCTCTACATCCATGGAAGTGGCCCTCATCTCCCTGGCAAAGGGTGCACATCGACTTTGCTGGTCCATTTATGGACTCAATGTTCTTAATCGCAGTTGATGCACACTCCAAGTGGCCGGAGGTAATAAAGATGTCCTCCACTACCACGGAAAAAACCATCACAGTATTAAGGACCATATTTGCCAGGAATGGGCTGCCGGAGCAGATATGTTCTGATAATGGACCGCAATTTGTGTCCGAAGAATTCAGAAAGTTCTTAAAGAACAATGGGGTAAAGCACTACACGTCCGCCCCATACCATCCCGCCACCAATGGATTGGCTGAAAGGTTTGTCCAGACCTTCAAGAAGGCCATCAAGGTCATGGGTAATGAAGACATAAAACTTCAGCACAAGTTGGATAACTTCTTATTTGCATATAGGAATGCAACGCATATGGTTACTAACCAAACTCCCGCCATGATGTTCTACAATAGAAACCTAAGATGCCGGCTGGATTTGGTCAAGCCCAACATCCGAAGGGACGTGGAGAACCGGCAGTTTCAGGGCATGAATGAAAGGCCAACTAGGGCCTTCCAGATAGGCCAACCGGTTTTGGCCCGGGACTACCGTACCGAGAAATGGCAGCCTGGAACTATCTGCACACGATTAGGACCACGGATGTATACCGTAGACATCGGAGAGAGCATAATAAGGCGCCATGCTGACCAAATCATCAAGTCATCCGAAAAGGGACAACCTATACCACCACTCTATACATCTAACGATGAAGTAGAGATACCCATATCTACCTCCGATCCGGTGATACTGGAGCCCGATGAACCCAACACTGGCCTTCAAACCGAATCAGCCTTGCCAGAAGAACCTACTACACCACCAGAAACTACTACACCCCCGAGGCGTTATCCGGACCGAGTCAGGAAGCCTCCTGAGAGACTAACTTATAATTAATTAATACAGCAATGTATATTATTTTGCATATAACATGTAATTAATAATTACTTAAAAATATGATGTACTAGTCAGCTAGAAGGGGAGGAATTGTGGTGTATGTGCCTTTTAT
This sequence comes from Somniosus microcephalus, assembly GCF_052327205.1. Lineage (NCBI taxonomy): Eukaryota > Metazoa > Chordata > Chondrichthyes > Squaliformes > Somniosidae > Somniosus > Somniosus microcephalus. Next base: position 218,770,263 of record NC_140989.1, on the reverse strand, counting down.
GGTGTATGTGCCTTTAAGAGCCCCAGGTGTGCGTAATGCCGGTAATTACTACTTGGGCTATATAAGCCTGTGTATTGTGTATATCCTTTAGAAAACCTCCCCCCAGACTTGCTTAGTAAATACCTATGAACCAACTCCTGTCTTCAGTGTCTTTATCTACACACGGACACTACACTACTCATTGGAGTTCAGATGAATGAGAGGCGATCTTATTGAAACATATAAGATTGTGAAGGGGTTGGATCGGGTGGATGCGGGGAGGATGTTCCCGATGATGGGTGAAACTAGAACTAGGGGGCATAGTCTTAGAATAAGGGGCTGCTCTTTCAAAACTGAGATGAGGAGGAACTACTTCACTCAGAGGGTGGTAGGTCCATGGAATATGCTGCCCCAAAAAGCTGTAGAAGCTACATCATTACATAAATTTAAAACAGTTTCCGAGAAGTAAAGGGAATTAAGGGTTACGGGGAGCGGGCAGGAATTTGGACATGAGTCTCGGTTCGGATCGGTCCTGGCCCTGTGGGCAGCGGAGTGGGCCCAGGGGCCATGTAGCCTGATCCTGCTCCTATTTCGTGTGTCCAATTCTGTTAGATTCAGGAGATGGTTCTGTGATAGTGGATTGGCGGTTAGGATCAGATCAGCCATGATCTTATTGAATGGCGGAGCAAGCTCGAGGGGCCGATTGGCCTACTCCTGCTCCTATTTCTTATGTTCTTATGTTCTTATGGAATGGGGAACACACAGCACATCGAGGGAAAACAACTATCTTAACAATCCCCTTATCCTTATCCCACCCACTATACCTAACTAGGTTAAGCTATGAGAGGTCAGAACTTCATGCTCACCAATCAAAAGGGTTTGTTGGACTCAAAACAGCGTCAGGGTTCGGGGTTCGCTCTTGGTGCTCTCTGGAGCCTGCCGTCGTCACGTGGTCTCCGGGCGCTGCAAGGGCATTGTTAAGGTTCAAGTCCCCCAAAGATAAAGTCTCTGTTTGGGTATTTTACCTTGCAGGGATCATTCTTCGTCATCAGCCGACAGTTTGAGTTGGTGTGCAGATATTCGCAGGTCGGCTGAGGCTGAAGGCCCGATAACTCGAAGCCTACCCTCAGCCCATCTCCTCAGTTGGTCTTCCTCAGGTGGTCTTCCCACCTCCCCTCGTCGCGTCCCGCCTCGCCTGGCCTGAATTGTCCGTGGCCGCCCGATAGGTGCCGGGGCGATTCCAGATGGAGTGGGGAAAGGCACGGGCAAAGGCCAGGGGGTAAGCGCGGGATGGGGAAAGAGCGACAGCCACGAGGGTGAGGGGCCGAAGAGCGGAGAGAGAAGAGAAGAGAGCGATTGCTACCCGGGGACCTTCAATTATACTCTTTTCGAAAACCCTTATCTGCGCGCCAAATCAGGTTAGTTCTTTGTCTTAATCTTGGTGGGCTATTTTAAATAATGGTAGCAATCCATACTAATTGGTTTTAGATGGCTGGTAATCACATCTACCGGCCCGATAATTGAATTGCATTGTCATGAAAGTTCCTTGATGGGCCTGTCCAGCCTCGATGGCTCTCTTAATCTGTTTCTGATTATATATGTAGACTGATTGATGGCCTTAACTATAGGCCTAAACTGATTTTAGATTCATCTCCACTTCGGTCTAATACATAATTAAGAGTCCTGTCTGTTTCAAAATACACAGACACTGCAGCTTTGGTTTCGATCCACAAGCTGTCTGTATTGCAGAGTCCATTTTGAAATCCTACAGGCTTTCTGCCACGAGGCACAGATGCCATCTTGGGTAACCTTTTTGATTTAAAATGTCCACGCAGGGTCCCATTTATTAATAATAGTCTTCGGGGAAATGTAGAAATTTTGCAAATCTTACATGTGTCAGTATTTACAGGGGGTTCCTGTGAGTCTGTCAGTATTTACAGGAGGTCCGTGGGAGTGTGTCAGTATTTCCAGGGGGTCCCTGGGAGTGTGTCAGCATTTACAAGGGGTCCCTGGGAATGTGTCAGTATTTACAGGGGGTCCCTGGGAATGTTTCAGTATTTACAGGGGGTCCCTGGGAGTGTGTAAATAATTACAGGATGTCCCCAGTAGTGTGTTAGTATTTACAGGGGTTCCCCGGGAGTGTGTCAGTATTTACAGGGGGTCCCTGGGAGTGTGTCAGAATTTACAGGGGGTCCCTGTGGGTGTGTCAGTATTTGCAGGAGGTCCCCAGGTGTTTATCAGTATTTATAGGGGGTCCCCGGGAGTATGTCAATACTTACAAGGGGTTCCTGTGAGTCTGTCAGTAATTACAGGAGGTCCATGGGAGTGTGTCAGTATTTACAGGGGATCCCTGGGAGTGTGTCAGTATTTACAGGGGGTCCCTGGGAGTGTGTCAGCATTTACAGGGGATCCCTGGGAGAATGCCAGTGTTTAAAGTGGGTCCGTGGGAGTGTGTCACTATTTTGCAAATCTTACATGTGTCAGTATTTACAGGGGGTTCCTGTGAGTCTGTCAGTATTTACAGGAGGTCCGTGGGATTGTGTCAGTATTTACAGTGGGTCACTGGGAGTGTGTCAGCATTTACAGGGGATCCCTGGGAGAATGTCAGTGTTTAAAGTGGGTCCGTGGGAGTGTGTCAGTATATACTGGGGGTGCCTGGGTGTGTGTCAGTATTTACAGGGGGTCCCTGGGAGTGTTCCAGTATACTACAGGGGCTCCCTGGGAGTGTGTCAGTATTTAGAGGGGGTCCCTGGGAGTGTGTCAGTATTTACAGGGGATCCTTGGGAGTGTGTCAGTAATTACAGGATGGCCCCAGTAGTGTGTCAGTATTTAAAGGGGTCCCCGGGAATATATTCGTATTTACAGGGGTTCCCCGGGAGTGTGTCAGTATTTACAGGGGTTCCCCGGGAGTGTGTCAGAATTTACAGGGGGTCCCTGCGAGTGTGTCAGTATTTACAGGGGGTCCCCAGGTGTTTATCAGTATTTACAGGGGGTCCCTGGGAGTATGTCAGTACTTACAAGGGGTCCCTGGGTGTGTGTCAGTATTTGCAGGGGTCCCTGGGATTGTGTCAATATTTACAGGGGGTCCCTGCGAGTGTGTGAGTATTTACAGGGGGTCCCCAGGAGTGTGTCAATATTTACAGGAGGAGCCTGGAAGTGTGTCAGTATTAACATGGGTCCCCAGGAGAATATCCATATTTTCAGGGAGTCTCCAGGAGTGTGTCAGTATTTACAGTGGTTCCTCAGGAGTGTGTCAGTATTTACAGGGGGTCCACGGGAGTGTGTTAGAACTTACCGGGGATCCCTGCGAGTGTATGAGTATTTACAGGGGGGCCCCAGGAGTGTGTCAGTATTTACAGGTGTGGAAATTGACATTATACTTAGCATGCTGGGTAGAATAAAATGGCCAAGTAAAAGAACAAACTTGCTTAGGTTGTAGCTAAAGCAAAAAAAATAAATGTGTCACAACGTGTCCAGGACCAAGAGATCTTTCATAATACCCACCCACATTGAGGATGTGATAACAGCTATAATTGACTCACTAGCACAAGGGAGGCATAAGGCAATAGAATAGATAAACTATTAATGATTGTCGCTAGACAAAGAAGCAAAACTATTGAGTAGGCTAATCATCTTGGTAACAAGATGATCAGACATGAGTAAGTAAATCATTTTGATAACAAGATTCAGACAGAACCTCCTGACAGAATATATGATTAACTAACCTTGTCTGGAGATATTTCTGTCCTGCTGACCTTTTGATTGTCCTTGTGCAAACTCATAATGTGTTTAAAATGATACAATACCATTACATGTGATTTATGGAACGCTTGCTTGTTTGAGTGTATAAATATGCTGCATTCACTGATGTTCAGTGGAGATGTTGGCCTAGCGTTTGTCCAGGCAACTGTCCCCTTGTGCAAGTAAAAATTAAACTAACAATTTGACGGTACTGCTTGTGTTTTAGAGTCTTACTCGGAGTCGAGATTTCGACAGTAAAACTTGGAGGTTCCACCGAGATCGCTTACTACCTATCGGTGAGTAAATGGACAAAAACACGATGGGCTGGATTTTCCTAAGCCCCTGGAGTCGGGTTGGAGGCATGCGGGCGATAAAAATCAGAGATCCGGGGGTCCTGACCCCATCCCGCCTCCAACCCGCCTCCATGTCAATTTCATAGGAGTCGGGTTGCCGACAAGTGCTGGAACCTGACTCCCAGAGGCGGGAAGGGATTAAAGGCAATTAAACTGCCTGTTAACAGGTAGTTAACAGGTAGTTTTTGCCTCTCCGCGATTTTTATTGCTGGTTTTTGGGCTTCCCGACAGCTCCAAACCACAAAAAGTTTTCGAGGCGGGACGTGGGTCTGAGGTCTTGGAGGGGTCGAGATGCCCAGTGTTCATGTGAGTGAGGGGTGCAGGAGTGCAAAGGTAAGTGTTTTGCAAGTGTTTAAAGTGTTTAAATAAGTTTAACTTACTTTTACTTACCTTTACAGGAGTCCTGCATTCCGGTGTCGGGAGTCGGCTGCAAGAACCACAGAAGCTCCGATTTTTTATAAAAAATCAGCTTCTTGGTTTCTGCAGCAACATGATTTTAAAGTTATCCTGAGAAAGGACTGAGGCTGAATTAGCAGTTTTTCAGTGCTTGACAGCTTCAAACAGCTGTTAAACACTGATATTTCATCGGCCAAAAGCTTTGACAGATGAAATGTCAATCTCTGACGTCACCTGTTGCCGGGTGGCCCTTAATTGGCCTGCTGAGCCCACAGGGCGGGCTCAACAAGGTCAATCAGAGGAAAATCCAGTGGGTTGGCCACATCTCCATGGAGGCGGGACAACAAGCCCGAATGTGGGTTTCCCACCTCCAACCCGCCCCCGTAGCAAAATCCAGCCCGATGACTCTCTAAGAACGGACCCTAACTGGCCAGTTATCAGTGGCGCTTAGTCACCAAAGGGGTTCCTCCTTGGACAAGTACAGTAGTGTAGTCTGTTTGTCTCGGCAGGAGTACTGCGATCTGTTAAGACTCATTTCAGGGTTGAGTTAGAAATTTTTGTTATCACTTCCTCTTTCAGCTTGACAGTAAAAGGAGACAGATTTCGAAAACCTGAACCCTGAAAACAGGCCAGGCAGATTGTTGAAAGAAAGGTAAGAAGAGACGTCTGTAGAGGTCCCTGTTTCTTGAAAGAAGGAAACGATTACCCTTGAAAGAAAGGGAGAGATATCCTTGAAATAGAGGATAAGTAAAAAAAAGGGATGCTCGTCCTTGAAAGATAGGACTTATCCTTGAAAGACAGGATTTTAAAGTAATAAGTTTTACTGTTAAGGACTCAGTCTGTAGGGGCATACAACGCAGACCGAGAATTGGCTATTTGTTTAGTTAAGAGTATAAGAATTTTGATCTGTATACCCCTCTGGGTTTTTGCAATTTTTGTCATCTCTGTAATATTTTTTTTAGCTTTGTATTATTTTGCTACTATTGTCTGTGAGCTCTTGGAAAAACATAACAGGGGATTCAACAGGGGAGGTTGGGTCTTAGAAACACTTAAATTGGTAAAGAGTAAAAAGTGATCAGGGGATCGCAACCAATAAAAATGGGAGCCAGAGCAAGTAAAACACCAGAAAAAGGCACACCTGCCTGTTACATGCTCCAGAATTGTGGTCAGATATCAACAGATGACTTACCCAAATGGATAAAATGGACCAAAAAGGGGAAAAGTCCATTCCCACTGGATGGTACATTTAATCTAGACCGAATAACGTGTCTCGAGGGGTGTCTCTTAGAAAGGGACCCAGGGAGAAGTGGTAGAAAGAAAGTCAAAACTGGCAATTACAACAAAATGGGGGACAAGGTAATGAATTTACCCAGGGAAACGGTTCTACCCAAGCGCAGGTTCACACCCGCCCTCAAGCGAATTTTTCAGTCCACAACCAGTGGGGAGCACAAAATGCTACCCAGAATCAAAGTGGACAAAGTTTAAATTTACCCTATTCAACATGATGCCTGGGACCTGACCCGCAGATTGCCCAAAAGCAATTACCCCTAGTACGATTGCCTGCAGTTTCAACCAATATGACAAAAGAGCCCACCTTAATAATAAATATGGAGGGAAAAGAAATTCCTTTTCTGGTAGATACGGGAGCCACCAATTCAGTGTTGACAAAACAATATGCAGAAGGAATTCCGTGTACAGCCAATAGTGCCAGTTGCGTAGGATTGTCAGGAGTTACTCAGGCCATGACTTGGTCAGAACCCCTCAATGTGCAAGTAGATAATTACAGGAATCAACATACCTTTTTACTGTCTCAAGAAGTACCAGTGAATTTATTAGGAAGAGACTTATTATGCAAAATGAAGGCAACAATTGTTTGCTCTGAAAAAGGACTTGAAGTCCATGTTCCCGTAGACAGATGTGGTATGCACCCACGACAGATCAAATTGTCCCCGGTCCTATATGCATGGCAGATTTGTGAAGATGGTCTTAACAAAACATTGTCAACTATTATAGGCTCCCTCCAATTTGTCCTTAGATCGGTGTCCGAATACCAGAAAGAATTGCATTTGGGCCATTGGCATACAGAGCCCCACTGCACAGCCTTTTATGATGAGACAGGAATGGACAAATACCACAAAAGATATTATAAGCCCGTTCTGCAACACAGATATTTGCTGAAAATTCAGAAAATTTTAATTGGTCCCGAAGGCATAACCGCCGCTGTTCTTTTACCCATGGAAGCATGGGACCTGTTTGAAGAAAAAGACAGTAAACCACATTGCACCCTAGCGGTGGCACAAGGACATGCACCAAGGGACTTGGGACTAATGGTTAAAAGAATGGGAGGACTAGGAATAGAAAAAGACTGGCAAGTGCCTCAGGGTACCTTGGTCCAGTATGAAGAAAAGCAGAGATACGGGGTGGAATTGCAGACAAGCCTGCTGTTCGAAGGCAAATTTGAGGCAAGGGTGTTGGACACCCATAACTTCCCGCTCCTACCAGAAGTAGAGAAACTTCTGAGTCAAATCCCCAAGCAAGTATGGTCTAGCCACCCCAATGAGGTCAGAAAGGTGTTAACTGCACAACCCTACAAGGTTACCCTCAATCCTGCAGTCCCACTCCCAAGAAAGGCACAATATCCTCTCTCCCAAGCAGCAGAACAAGGCATTGAACCAGTAATCAAGTCCTTACTTGACCAGGGCATTATAATACCAACAAGAAGTCGGTCTGCCGGGATGCCTGCCCGCACTCGCCGCCACTTACTATGCTGTACAACAAGCACAAACTGTGACTCTAAATCATCATACAGTACTACATGTCCCACACTCTGTCGAGGTGCTGTTAACCAAATATGCCACTCAACACCTAACATCAGCACGTACCATTAAGTATGAGGTAGAATTACTGTCCAATTCAAACTTGACCATAAAGCGATGCGCAACCCTAAATCCAGCTACGCTCCTCCCGACCATTGAGGATGGCACACCCCACTGCTGTGAGACGGTAACCCAGCTGGTCACCAAACCCCGAGTGGACTTAAGTGAAACACAGCTAGAAAATCCAGATTTAATATATTTCGTCGACGGCTCAGCCCTCCGAGATGACAAAGGTACTTCCCGCACTGGCTACGCCATCACGATGGACAATTCAACTGTAGAGGCAATGTCGTTACCAAACTCCTTTTCAGCACAACAAGCAGAACTATTCACGCTCACAAGAGCTTGTATCTTGGCCACAGACAAAACTGTTAATATTTATACAGATTCAAGGTATGCCTTTGGAGTTGCCCATGATTATGGACAGATCTGGAAATTTAGGGGTTACTTGACCACCGCAGGCTCAACGATCAAGAATGCAGAACAAGTTGACAATCTTTTACGTGCTGTCCAGTGTCCACGTAAAATTGCTATTATTAAATGTCAAGCACACACAGGCAATCAGGACCAAATTGCATTGGGCAATGACAGGGCTGACAGGGCTGCAAAAGGTGCTGCTTTGTCAGATACAGGTTCCCAGGTGTCAGCCTATGTTTTTAAAAACACAAAACCGGTGATTTGCCGTCCACATTGGATGATGTATTGGCCTTTCATTCACAGGCCAGTACTGAGGAGGTGTTAGCCTGGGCACAAGATCAATGTGATAAAACACCTAAGGGAGTGTGGGTTCACCATGACGGCCACGTGGTGGCACCCAGATCTTTGCTCCCATGGATTTCCCGCTGTGTTCATACTTTCACACATGCGGGCAAAGGGGGGATGGCAGACTATATCGCACAGACATGGTACGCACTGGGTATTTCGGCAATTGCAAAACAAATTAGTGAAAAGTGTATTACCTGTCAGACGATGAATCTGGGAAAAACGGAGAAGGTACAGTCTGCCTCCCACCCAAATCCAACAGGACCTTTTGTGAATTTGCAAATGGATTTTATTGAATTACCCGCATGTATGGGTTTTAAGTATGTATTAGTTATTATAGATGTGTTTTCTAAATGGGTTGAAGCTTTTCCATGTAAAAAGAATGACGCTGTTACCGTCGCTAAACATTTGTTAAAGGAAATTGTACCACGATTCGGTATACCTGTACAACTCTCGAGTGACAATGGGTCACATTTTACTGGGACAATTATGCGAGAGATGTGTAAGGCTTTGCAAATCAATCAGCATTTTCACTGCAGCTATCATCCACAGTCAGCTGGGCTGGTGGAGCGATATAATGGAATGTTGAAAAATAAGTTAGCTAAGCTATGTGATGAGACTGGACTCAAATGGGTTGAACTGTTACCCCTAGCATTGATGATAATGCGGTCAGCAACAAACAGAACAACAGCATTATTGTGGTGTATGTAACCTGTTCCACCTTAAGAGAACTACCTTAAGAGATGTACTACTTTCTCTTGGCTGCTGTATACTGTAATACTGTAATACCGGTGGTGACCACACCGGTATATAAGTGTTGTGTAGGGATTTGCTGGGCCGTTCAGCCCTGACCTCCGAATAGTAAAGACCTGTTAAAAGTTATTCTTGTTGTCTGTGTCCAGTGATTGATCCTAAACATAACTGGGACACACAGACTCAACAGTGGCGACAAGTCCGATCTTACCCTGCGGCAGTTTTACATCCAAGGCAGCTTCGTCCTCAGAACGGGCGTCGAGAAGAGGCATCCGCCCTCATCATCCTGCTGAGCACCATCGCACGGGAGGCATCGAGAACCCGGGTTAAAAAGAAAAATTCTGTCCACGAAGCCCTCCATCAGCGACAGGCAGTGATCATCCCTTCTACCATGGTGGTGGGTAAGCCGATCAGCGACACGAGCAGAAAGTCGGCCGCGTTGGCTGTGGAGTAGGGGAGGGAAAACGGAGGAATAAGGGCGGAGAACTCGACCACGGCCGGTAAAAAGGGCCGCACTGCAATCGAGGCCGAGAGGCGCAGCGACTGGGGCAGCTTAAGGCACGAGAGCCGCGGAGAAATCAAACGCAGCCGGTGTAAAGGACCGGGCTGCAAGCGGGGCTGCTAGGCAAAGCAGCGTCGGGGAATTGAGAACCGCTGGGGAGGCGAGAATGGCAGCAGCACGGCAATCGCCATTGCAGCCAGCGGGGGAAGAAGGCAAACGCGGGAATCCGCCATTGTAGTCGGTGGGGTAAGAAGACGAGCGCGGGAAAGACCGCCAAGCGAGGGAAGCCACCATTTTAGTAGGCGGGGGAAGAAGACAAGCGCGGGAAGCCGCCATTTTGAGAAAAAGAAAAATTTAAAAACTTGCAAGGATGCCTAAACATGGGAGCATTAATACCTTTGATAGTGATATCGAAGATTGGACCACGTATGTAGAACGCATGGAAGTTTATTGTAAAGCAAATAAGGTACCAGATGATGAGAAAGCACTAACCTTATTAAGCTCAATGGGTGCGAAGACATACGGGCTATTGAAGCACCTTCTATCACCAAATAAACCGACGGACCAGACTTTCGCGAATATTGTTACTGTCCTGAAAAATCATTTAAACCCCACGCCGCTGATGATAGCGGAACGATTTAAATTTTACAGAAGAACGCAGCTGAAAGACAAAAGCAACGCTGAATTTTTAATTGAACTGCATAAGCTATCGAAGTACTGTCAGTTTGGAACAGGACTAGCAGATGCGCTGAGAGATAAATTTGTGTGTGGATTGTTAAAAGAAGGAACACAAAAGCGACTGCTTGAGGAGAATGATCTTACGCTTGATAAAGCTGTCACTATTGCAGCATCGCAAGAAGCTGCAGCGAGAGGCACGGCGGAAATGCAGCTACGGTCACCGGAACTCAGCACCAATCAAATGGTCTTGGGTACAGTAAAATGTTATCGTCGTGGAAAGACAACGCACAATCAGAACCAGTGCTGGTTCAAAAATCAGGAATGCAGAAAATGTGGCAGGCTTGGTGTGGTAAACCACTGTTTGTATTCCACTGTGTACATGCCTGGACATGCCTCGGCTGACTCCTCCCACAAGTCCTAGTATAAAGGTGACTGCTCCCCAGCCCCTTTGTATTCTGGACCGGTCGACCACTCGAGGCAGACCTTCATTCTTTTGTTAATAAAAGCCTTTAGTTACTCTCTTAACTCTCAGTCTTTTATGAGTAATTGATAGCGCATCAATTTTATTAACAACATTTTTATAATGGAGAAGATCCTCACACCAGCATGCCTGGACTTAGATCATCGGGAGGCGGACTCATCCACCAAGTTTACTCACCGGCTTAAGTGTTTTGAAAAATTCCTGACCGCCTCCGCAGCAATCAAATCGGACGAGGACAAACTGGATGTCCTGACCTCCAAAGTGAACCACCGAGTGTACTCGGTCATCCAAGACGCGACCTCGTACGCGGACGCTATCAAGCTCCTCAAGGACCAGTACACGCGCCCAGTGAACGAAGTGTACGCCAGGCACCTTCTGGGGAGTCGTAAACAACAACCTGGGGAATCGACCATGGAATACCTTCAGGCACTGTCTGTGCTTGGCCGGGCCTGTGGTTGTAAGGATGTAAAGGCCGCCGTGTACACAGAGGAACTTATCCGGGACGCTTTTGTAGCGGGCCACAGATCCAATTACGCCCGACAGCGACTGTTGGAGCAGATTGACCTCGACCTCAACAAGGCCTCTGAACTCGCACTATCATTGGATGCAGCCTACCGGGGCATGGATACCTACTCCTCTGCACCATGGACGCCGCGGGGAACGACAGCCTGGGACATGGTAGGACCACCTCATAGCGCCGTGCCACCCCAGACACACCCCAGCAACGGCCCAACTACCGCAGCAGTGTCCCAAGGCCAGACAGCAGTGCCCCAAGGCCAGAAATGCTACTTCTGTGGCCAGGCAAAACACCCCAGAGCGCGCTGCCCGACAAAAAACGCGATCTGCTCGGGCTGCGGGAAGAAGGGACACTACGCTAACGTCTGCAGGGCCAAAGCCACCCCGACCCCCAGCAGCGCCACGTGTGGGCCATGCGGGCCGCCATCTTGGGCCTCCCCGGCCATGTGCGAACCACCGGTACAGCAGCCATTTTGGACGCCTGCAGCCACATGGGGATCATGGACGCCGCCATCTTGGACGACAGCCGGAACGCAGCAGGCCCCCAACACCGCCTCATCTGATACCCGCAGCGACACACCGACCCCTACGCTGGCATCCGTTACACTGGACCAAGCGAGACCGCACCAGCTGGCCAGTTCCACTATGGACATTAAGGTAAATGGCCACGATACAATCTGCCTTTTTGACTCTGGGAGCACGGAGAGCTTCATCCACCCCGACACGGTGCGGCGTTGCTCTCTCCCAGTCCTGCCTGCGCACCAGCGGATTTCTATGGCCTCCGAGTCCCAGTCGGCGGACATCGGCAGCTACTGCGTAGTGACACTCGTAGTAGACGGGACCGTGTACGATCATTTTAAACTTCTGGTCCTGCCCGACCTCTGCGCTGCCGTCTTGCTGGGGTTAGATTTTCAGTGCCACCTTAAAAGTGTCACGATGGCGTACGGTGGACCCCTACCCCCACTCACAGTCCGCAGCCAGCAGCTCCCAAATTGCCTGCCGCGCACCAGGTGCAACCTCTCCACACTCAGAGTCACCCCCCCCCGACTGTTTGCTAACCTCACCCCCGACTGTAAGCCCATCGCCACAAAGAGCAGGCGATACAGTGCCGGGGACAGGGTTTTCATTGCAACCGAAGTGGAGCGGCTCCTGAAGGAAGGGATTATTGAGGGCAGCACCAGCCCCTGGCGAGCCCAGGTTGTGGTCATTAAGACTGGCGAGAAGCAGCGCCTGGTCATCGACTACAGCCAGACAATAAATCGCTACACCCTGCTGGACGCCTACCCACTCCCCCGCATAGCTGATATGGTCAACCAGATCGCGCAGTACCGCGTCTTCTCGACCATTGACCTGAAATCAGCGTACCACCAGCTCCCTATCCGCCCTGAGGACCGCCAGTATACTGCCTTTGAGGCAAACGGCCGCCTCTATCACTTCCTTAGGGTTCCCTTTGGCGTCACCAACGGGGTCTCCGTCTTCCAAAGGGAGATGGACCGGATGGTAGATCAAAATGCGTTGCAGGCCACTTTCCCATATCTGGACAATGTGACCATCTGCGGCCGTGACTTGCAGGACCATGATGCAAACCTCGAAAAATTCCTCCGCACCGCCCAACTCCTGAACCTGACATATAACAAGAAGAAGTGCATATTCCGCACAAACCGCCTCGCCATCCTTGGCTGTGTTGTGGAACACGGAGTCATCGGCCCTGACCCCGAACGGATGCCTCCCCTTATGGAACTCCCACTGCCCCACTGCCTCAAGGCCCTGAAGAGGTGCCTAGGGTTTTTCTCCTATTATGCCCAGTGGGTCCCCTACTATGTGGACAAGGCCCATCCGCTGATCAAGTCCACCTCTTTTCCCTTGACGGCAGAGGCCCGCTTAGCCTTCCACCGTATCAAGGAAGACATTGCCAAAGCCACCATGCACGCAGTGGACGAATCCATCCCCTTCCAGGTGGAAAGCGACGCGTCCGAATTTGCCCTGGCCGCTACCCTCAATCAGGCGGGGAGACCCGTGGCCTTCTTTTCACGAACCCTCCAAGGCCCGGAGACCAGACACTCCGCTGTTGAGAAGGAGGCCCAGGTGATTGTGGAGGCTGTGCGTCATTGGAGGCACTACCTGGCCGGAAAACGATTTACCCTGCTCACTGACCAACGTTCAGTTGCTTTCATGTTTAACAACAAGCAGAGGGGCGAAATCAAAATGACAAGATCTTGAGGTGGAGAATCGAACTTTCCACCTACAATCCCGGCCCGGGAAGCTCAATGAACCCCCGGATGCGCTATCGCGTGGCACCTGTGCCAGCGCGCAGATCGATAGACTGCAGGCCCTCCACAATGACCTCTGCCACCCGGGGGTCACCAGGTTCTTCCACTTCATCAAGGCCCGCAACCTGCCTTACTCTATTGAGGAGGTCAGGACCATGACCAGAAACTGCCAAGTCTGCGCTGAGTGCAAACCGCACTTTTATAGACCAGACAGGGCCCACCTGATAAAAGCCACTCGCCCCTTCGAGCGCCTGAGCGTTGATTTTAAAGGGCCTCTCCCCTCCTCCGACCGCAATGTGTACTTCCTCAATATTATTGATGAGTACTCCCGTTTCCCGTTCGCCATCCCCTGCCCGGACATGACCAGTGCCACGGTCATTAAATGTCTGAACGACCTCTTCACCCTGTTCGGTTTCCCCAGCTATATCCATAGCGATCGGGGCTCATCGTTTATGAGCGACGAACTCCGTCAGTACCTGCTAACTAGGGGTATTGCCACAAGCAGGACCACCAGTTACAACCCCCGGGGGAACGGACAGGTGGAAAGAGAAAATGCGACAGTTTGGAAGGCCGCCCTGCTAGCCTTAAAGTCTAGGGGCCTTCCAACCTCCCGCTGGCAGGATGTGCTCCCCGATGCGCTCCACTCTATTCGGTCACTGCTCTGCACTGCCACTAACGCCACCCCTCATGAGAAAATGTTTGTCTTCCCAAGGAAGTCCACATCGGGGACATCGCTACCGCCATGGCTGACGTCCCCAGGGCCGGGCCTACTGAGAAGGCACGTGAGGACCCATAAAATGGACCCCCTGGTCGAGAGGGTCGACCTCCTCCACGCCAACCCCCAGTATGCTTACATTGCATACCCGGACGGGCGGGAGGACACAGTCTCCATAAGAGACCTTGCACCCTCGGGGGCCGCAGTAACCCACTACTCACTACCACCGCCCCCCCACGATCCGCTAGCCAGCCCCAGCAGACGGCAGGCCTGGGCCCAGCGACCCGCTCGACATCTACGAGGACGACACGCCTGTGCCACAGCCTACGCGGGACTCGACACCGGAAGCTCCACTACCCCTGCCGTCGCCACGCCGATCACAGCGGCAGACAAGACCTCCGGAGAGACTCCAATACACTAACTTTTAATACACTTCGCCCCGCCGGACTCAATTTTAAACAAGGGGTGAATGTGGTAAACCACTGTTTGTATTCCACTGTGTACATGCCTGGACATGCCTCGGCTGACTCCTCCCACAAGTCCTAGTATAAAGGTGACTGCTCCCCAGCCCCTTTGTATTCTGGACCGGTCGACCACTCGAGGCAGACCTTCATTCTTTTGTTAATAGAAGCCTTTAGTTACTCTCTTAACTCTCAGTCTTTTATGAGTAATTGATAGCGCATCACTTGGTCACATAGCTAAAGTATGCCGGTCAGGAAAGAAGACCAGCAACAAAAAGTCACCACAGGAAAAGTACAGAAAGGTACACAAGGTGACAGAGAACAGTTCGAACGAACAGAAGTCAGATTCAGACTCCAGCAGTAATGAACTGGGTAGTCTAAGTGTACACAATGTTGGTAAGGAAGCAGACCTCCAAACAATTTGGGTCACACTTCAGATAGCAGGAGTCCAAGTGAAGATGGAATTGGACACTGGATCGGCATTGACGGTCATGAATAAGCAAGATTACAAAAGGTTATTCCCACATATTCCCCTACGGGATACGGAGATTGTATTGAAAACATACACGGGGCAAAGAGTATACCCCATCGGGAAGATAGAGGTAAAGGTGGTCCACAAGGGCAAAGAAAGCCGAGGAATGGACTTATATGTGCTACCTGAGGGAGGTCCACCACTAATGGGACGGGAGTGGATTAGGAAAATAAATATGGACTGGCATTCCTTAAAAGCACTAACGGTAGATTCCGGTAAAAAAGATGTCAAACCTAAACGATTGTCCAGAATATTGGACGATGCTAAAGAGGTGTTTCAACAGGGACTGGGAACACTGAGAGGAATTACGGCAAACATCAAGGTTGAAGAACATGCAAACCCGAAATTTTTCAAAGCCAGACCGGTACCTTATGCGATACGACCTGCTGTGGAAGCTGAGCTGGAAGGGCTAGAACGTTCAGGAGTACTGTCTAAGGTAGACTGGAGTGAATGGGCCACGCCCATTGTTCCCGTCATGAAGCGTTCATCGAGCAACAAGCCGGGGGAACCGGGGAAGGTTCGCATCTGTGGAGATTTCAAGATCACTGTTAATCCGGTGCTTCACACGGTGCAGTATCCGCTTTCGCGGATTGAGGATATCTTCGCTTCGTTGTCTGGCGGGAAACACTTCACCAAGATAGACCTGGCGCAGGCGTACTTACAGATGGAAGTTGAGGAAGAGTCACGCCAGTATCTCACGATCAACACGCAAAGACTGGTCTTTGGAGTGGCATCGGCGCCAGCAATTTGGCAGAGGGCCATGGAGCAGGTATTACAGGGAATTCCAGGCACACAATGTTACCTGGACGATATTCTGATTACAGGAGATGATGACGAGGAACACCTTGCAAATTTGGAACTGGTGCTCACCAGATTGAAAGAATATGGACTTCGAGTTAATCGCCAGAAATGTGAGTTCTTTCAGAAGAGGATCTCGTACTGTTGTCATGTCATTGACCAGGAGGGGCTTCATAAGTCTCCTGACAAGATTGAAGCTGTTGTGAAGGCTCTCGCTCCAGATAATGTATCCCAGTTGAGGTCGTTCCTAGGGTTGATTAACTATTACCATAAGTTTCTGCCAAATTTATCCACGGTGCTGCACCCGCTGAACGCTCTTTTGCAGAAGGGAGTACCATGGAAGTGGAGCGAGGACTGTAAGAGGGCCTTTCGCAAAAGCAAGGCATTGATCACCTCAGAGGAAGTGTTGGCTCACTTCAACCCAACGCTGCCTATTCGTTTGGCTTGTGATGCTTCTCCATATGGTATTGGGGCAGTACTCTCACACAAGTTGCCAAATGGCCAGGAGAGGCCAGTTGCGTTCGCATCCAGATCATTGACCTCCGCTGAGCGCAACTATGCTCAGATAGATAGGGAGGCTCTCAGCCTTGTGTGGGGAGTAAAGAAGTTTAATCATTACCTGCAGGGCCAAAAGTTCACGCTTCTGACAGACCACCAGCCGTTGGTATCCATTTTTAACCCTAAGAAGGGTGTTTCGGTGATGACAGCACAGAGACTCCAGAGATGGTCCCTTTTCCTAGGGGCACATCAATATCAGATTGAATTCAAAGGAACAAAGCAGCATGGTAATGCTGATGGGCTGTCGCGCCTGCCACTACCTACAGAGGAGGAGGCACCGACGGTTGACCCTGTTGAGTTATTTCACTCGACCATCATCGAATGCTTACCAGTCACCAATGCAAGTATTGAAAGAGAAACCAGGAATGACCCGACACTGTCCCGGGTCTACGAAGTGACAGTGAAGGGATGGCGAGCACATGGTGATCCACTGTTACCGGCATTCTCAGCAAGACGAGAACAGCTGTCCGTCTGTCAAGGAACATTGATGTATGGAACAAGGGTGATTATTCCTCCTAAGTTAAGAGAGAGAGTTCTAAAGGAACTGCATGAAGGTCATCTGGGGGGAGTCAAGATGAAAAGCCTTGCAAGGGCTTATGTGTGTTGGCCGGGTATCGACCAACAGATAGAGGATCTGACGAAAAGCTGCTCAGGGTGCCAAAAAGTGCAAAATGCACCTCCGATTGCACCGCTGCATCCATGGGAATGGCCTTCAACCCCATGGCAACGTGTACATATTGACTTTGCTGGTCCATTCATGGACTCCATGTTTTTAATTGCGGTGGACGCACATTCTAAATGGCCAGAAGTGATTAAGATGACTACCACTACCTCAGAAAAGACGATCGCGGTGCTGAGAACGATATTTGCAAGAAATGGATTGCCAGAACAAATATGTTCAGACAACGGACCGCAGTTCGTGTCAGAAGAATTCCAGAAATTCATGAAGAAGAATGGGGTGAAACATTATACCTCTGCCCCATATCATCCGGCTACAAACGGGTTGGCCGAGAGATTTGTACAAACGTTTAAAAAAGCAATAAAGGTCATGAGCGAAGATCAGATTCCACTACAACACAAGGTGGACAAATTCCTACTGGCATATCGAAACGCCACTCATGCAGTGACAAACCAAAGTCCTGCCATGATGTTCTATAACAGGAGGTTGCGGTCCAGGTTGGACTTGTTAAAACCAAATGTGCGGAGGGAAGTTGAAAACAAACAGTTCCAGCATATAAATAACAAGACCACTCGGAGTTTCGAAATAGGACAACCAGTGTTAGCCCGGGACTATAAAAATGAGAAATGGCAATCTGGAACAATTCGGGCCAGACAAGGACCCCTGATGCACACGGTAGATATTGGTGAAAATGTAATACGGCGTCATGCTGACCAACTGGTCGAATCGAGAACAAGGGTCGAACCCATGGTTACGGCAGAGACAACCGTGGAAGAAGTTAGTGAACCTGAAGCATCTACCTCAGAAGTGAATGTACCTGATGATGATGTCCAATCCATAAGAGACCAACCAGATGAGTCACCCCAGCAACGTGAATCAGAGACCCCTGAAAGGCGTTATCCAACTCGAATCAGGAGGCCTCCTCAGAGACTGAATCTTTGAACTGTTTTGCATGAAGTTGTATATATATATATATGTTATTACTAGCTGAAGTGCCCGGCGGTGCCGAGGCTTTTTCGAGGGAATGTTGTTGTTGGAAGAGAGAGAGAGAGCGACTGGGGGGAAGAGAGAGAGTGACTGGGGGGAAGAGAGAGAGCGACTGGGGGGGAGAGAGGGAGGGGAGGGGGGAGGGGAGGGTGAGGGGAGGGGAGGGGAGGGGGGGAGGGGAGGGGGGAAGGGAGGGCGGGGGGGGAAGGGAGGGCCGGGGGGGGAAGGGAGGGGGGAAGGGGGGGGAGGGAGGGCGGTGGGGGGGAAGGGAGGGCGGTGGGGGGGCGAAGGGAGGGGGGGAAGGGAAGGGAGGGCGGTGGGGGGGAAGGGAGGGGGGGAAGGGAAGGGAGGGGGAGGGAGGGCGGGGGGAAGGGAGGGAGGGGAGGGAGGGCGGGGGGAAGGGAGGGAGGGCCCCCCCCCCGAGGGTCGCGCCCCCCCCCGAGGTGAAGACCGCCGATTGCGTGCGCAGCAGGAGCTGAGACGCGGCATCTCTCTCTGGCGGCCGGCAGGCCCGGTTGCCAGGGTAACCGTGACGCTGACCAAACCCCGCCCCCGGGCCGAGCCAGAGAGAGAGAGACGCCGCATCTCAGCTGCTCCTGCTGCGCACGCGGCCTCCCCCCGCCCGAGGGTCGCGGCCCCCCCCGAGGGTCGCGGCCCACCCCCCGCCCCCCCCCCCCGAGGTGAAGACCGCCGATTGCGGCTGTGCGAGACGGCCGGCCGGGGTTGCCAGGGTAACGCTTGACGCTCAGCAAGCCCCGCCCCCCGGCCAAGCCAGAGAGCTTCTTTGGAGGCCGAGCGCATCTCAGCTCCTGCTGCGCGCGCACCCTAGCGGCGCTGGGCTGAGGCTCGGCCCTCCAGACTTCGAGTGGGGCCGGGAGGTGCCTAGCTCGGGCGTGGGTGCGGACCAGACGCCGAGGCTTCTAGGCCTACCTGGAAAAACGGGGAAAGGTAGGAAAGTTAATGAGATTAGATAAGTTAATTACTTTCTAAATCATTTTTTAAAAAAACAATATGTGTTTTAAAAGCAACGTTTTTTTTTAAGACGCAGAAAGCGGGAAAAAGAAAGGAAAAGTTTGGAATCAAGGTGGCGGAGACTCACCTCGGTTCAGAACGATAAGGCCCGGCCACACACGCACCGATTGGCCCGGCGGCACACGCGAGCAACCCGGCGTACGATTGGTCGAGCTCGAGGTCACTCTGTCGCTAATGAGCGGATAATGAGATGCTAATGAGCGGAACGTTGAAGGTTTTTGGGATACCGCGGGAGCAATTTTAGCCCGGTCCGAAACGTAAATACGCTTAAAACCGTCTCGGAAGCGTAAGCTTTCTTTGGAGGTAACGCGCGCGTAGGTACGCCCTGTAACTTTCGAGCGCATAGCTCGCCAGACGCACACGCGATGACAGAATGACAGAATGACAGACAGAATGACAGAATGACAGACAGACACACCGACCGATTTATTATGTTACTTGCTGAAGTGCCCGGCGGTGCCGAGGCTTTTTCAAGGGAATGTTGTTGTTGGAAGAGAGAGAGAGAGCGACTGGGGAGAAGAGAGAGAGCGACTGGGGGGAAGAGAGGGAGGGGAGGGGAGGGGGTAGGGGAGGGGGGGAGGGGAGGGGGAGGGGAGGAGGGGAGGGGGGAGGGGGGGAGGGGGGGAGGGGGAGGAGGGGAGGGGAGGGCGGGGAAGGGAGGGGAGGGAGGGCGGGGGGTAAGGGAGGGGGGAAGGGAGGGGGGAGGGCGGGGGTTGGGCGGGGAGGGAAAGGGGGGGGGAAAGGGAGGGTGGGGGGGAGAAGGGAGGGAGGGTGGGGGGCCCCCCCGAGGTCGCTGCGGCCCCCCCGAGGGTCGCGCCCCCCCGAGCGTCGCGCCCCCCCCATCCCCACCCCACCCGAGGATCGCGCCCCCCCTCCGCCCGAGGGTCGCGGCCCCCCCGAGGGTCGCGGCCCCCCCCCCGAGGGTCGCGGCCCCCCCCCCCCCGAGGTGAAAGACCGCCGATTGCGCGCGCAGCAGGAGCTGAGACGCGGCGTCTCTGGCTCGGCTGGCGGGCCCGGTTGCCAGGGTAACCGTGGCGCTGACCAAGCCCCGCCCCGGGCCGAGCCAGAGAGAGAGAGACGCCGCGTCTCAGCTGCTCCTGCTGGCGCGCGCGGCCCCCCCCCGAGGGTCGCGGCCCCCCCCCCGAGGGTCGCGACCCCCCCCCCCGAGGGTCGCAACCCCTCCCCCGCCCGAGATGAAGACCGCCGATTGCGGCTGTGCGAGACGGCCGGCCGGGGTTACCAGGGTAACGCTTGACGCTCAGCAAGCCCCGGCCGAGCCAGAGACAGCGCGTCTCAGCTCCTGCTGCTCGCGCGCACCCTAGCGGCGCTGGGCTGAGGCTCGGCCCTCCAGCCTTCGAGTGGGGCCGGGAGGTGCCTAACTCGGGCGTGGGTGTGGAGGAGACGCCGAGGCTTCTAGGCCTACCTGGAAAAATGGGGAAAGGTAGGAAAATTAATGAGATTAGATAAGTTAATTACTTTCTAAATCATTTTTTTTAAAAACAATATGTTTTAAAAGCAACGTGTTTTTTTTAAGACGCAGAAAGCGGGAAAAAGAAAGGAAAAGTTTGGAATCAAGATGGCGGTGACTCACCTCGGTTCAGAACGATAAGGCCCGGCCACACGCGCACCGATTGGCCCGGCGGCACACGCCAGCAACCCGGCGTATGATTGGTCGAGCTCGAGGTCACTCTGTCGCTAATGAGCGGATAATGAGATGCTAATGAGCGGAACGTTGAAGGTTTTTGGGATACCGCGGGCGGGATTTTAGCCTGGCCGAAACGTAAATATGCTTAAAACCGTCTCGGAAGCGTAAGCTTTCTTTGGAGGTAACACGTGCGTAGGTACGCCCTGTAACTTTCGAGCGCATAGCTCGCCAGACGCACACGCGATGACAGACAGAATGACAGACAGAATGACAGAATGACAGATAGACAGAATGACAGAAGTACCGATTTATATATATAGATATAGATTATTATTATGTTATGTTAAATGGGGATATAACTGTTAAGCTAAAAAGGGAGGATTGTGGTGTATGTAACCTGTTCCACCTTAAGAGAACTACCTTAAGAGATGTACTACTTTCTCTTGGCTGCTGTATACTGTAATACTGTAACACCGGTGGTGACCACACCGGTATATAAGTGTTGTGTAGGGAATTGCTGGGCAGTTCAGCCCTGACCTCCGAATAGTAAAGACCTGTTAAAAGTTATTCTTGTTGTCTGTGTCCAGTGATTGATCCTAAACATAACTGGGACACACAGACTCAACAGTTATCACCACATGAAATCATCATGGGACGTCCCCAACGATTGCCCTTTTCCGCATCGTTTACTGCTAAACAAATGGACATTCACAAAATGGAAGAAAATATGTTAAACTATTGCATTGCTCTAACAAAATGTATTTCTAGCTTCCATTGGCAGGTAAAAGAAGCCCAAGTTGACCCTGCTGAAGGAAGATGCCATGGCTTGGAGCCCGGCGAGTTCGTCTACGTAAAGGTGTTCAAGAGAAAGAGTAGCCTTCACCCAAGATTTGAGGGTCCATCCCAGATCCTGTTAACCACCAACACTGCTGTAAAGGTGAAAGAGAGACCAACATGGATCCACGCCTCACACTGCAAAAGAGCCCTAGAACCTGAGGAAGAGGAATCGCCAACCCCATCAGTAAATGGAAATGGACATTAGGACTATGTTTCCTTGTGACACTTATAATACCTGTAATGCCCGAATTGCATGTAAACACCTTTTTGTATATGTCTTACACTTATGCTAGGGGAACTAATGCCTCCAGTTGTTGGGTATGCACACAGGTGCCCATCCGTACGAAGGGAGGAATTCCATTAAGACCTATCCCCTTTAATTCCAATAAAATGGCATATTGGCTGTTTCAACAAAATTCAGAAAAAGAAGAAGCCATGGAGTTAGAAAGGCTCCGACGAATCCAAATCTGATTAGATTATTGTCCTAGTTAGGACAAAAGAGGGGAATGTGGAAATTGACATTATACTTAGCATGCTGGGTCGAATAAAATGGCCAAGTAAAAGAACAAACTTGCTTAGGTTGTAGCTAAAGGAAGAAAAAGTAAATGTGTCACAACGTGTCCAGGACCAAGAGATCTTTCATCATACCCACCCACATTGAGGATGTGATAACAGCTATAATTGACTCACTAGCACAAGGGAGGCATAAGGCTATAGAATAGATAAACTATTAATGATTGTCGCTAGACAAAGGGCTGGATTTTCCTAAGCCCCTGGAGTCGGGTTGGAGGCGTGCGGGCGATAAAAATCGGAGATCCGGGGGTCCCGACCCCATCCCGCCTCCAACCCGCCTCCATGTCAATTTCATAGGAGTCGGGTTCCCGACAAGTGCTGGAACCCGACTCCCAGAGGCGGGAAGGGATTAAAGGCAATTAAACTGCCTGTTAACAGGTAGTTAACAGGTAGTTTTTTGCCTATTCGCGATTTTTATTGCAGGTTTGTGGGCTTCCCGACAGCTCCAAACCCCGAAAAGTTTTCGAGGCGGGACGTGGGTCTAAGGTCTTGGAGGGGTCGAGATGCCCAGAGTTCAGGTGAGTGAGGGGTGCAGGAGTGCAAAGGTAAGTGTTTTGCAAGTGTTTAAATAAGTTTAACTTACTTTTACTTACCTTTACAGGAGTCCTGCATTCCGGTGTCAGGAGTCGGCTGCAAGAACCACAGAAGCTCCGATTTTTAAAAAAAAATCAGCTTCTTTGTTTCTCCAGCAAAATGATTTTAAAGTTATCCTGAGAAAGGACTGAGGCTGAATTAGCAGTTTTTCAGTGCTTGACAGCTTCAAACAGCTGTTAAACACTGATATTTCATGTGCCAAAAGCTTTTGACAGATGAAATGTCAATCTCTGACGTCACCTGTTGCCAGGTGGCCCTTAATTGGCCTGCTGAGCCCACAGGGCGGGCTCAACAAGGTCAATCAGAGGAAAATCCAGTGGGTTGGCCACATCTCCATAGAGGGTGGGACAACAAGCCCGAATGTGGGTTTCCCACCTCCAACCCGCCCCCGTAGCAAAATCCAGCCCAAAGAAGCAAAACTATTGAGTAAGCTAATCATCTTGGTAACAAGATGATCAGACATGAGTAAGTAAACCTTTTTGGAACAAGATTCAGACAGAACCTCCTGACAGAATATATGATTAACTAACCTTATCTAGAGATATTTCTGTCCTGCTGACCTTTTGATTGTCCTTGTGCAAACTGTTAATGTGTTTAAAATGATACAATACCATTACACGTGATTTATGGAACGCTTGCTCGTTTGAGTGTATAAATATGCTGCATTCACTGATGTTCGGTGGAGATGTTGGCCTAGCCTTTGTCTAGGCAGCTCTCCCCTTGTGCAAGTAAAAATTAAACTAACAATCTGAAGGTTATGCTAGAGTTTTAGAGTCTTACTCGGAGTCGAGATTTCAACACAGGAGGTTCCCGGGAGTATGTCAGTATCTACAGGGGGTCCCTGGGAGTGTGTCAGTATTTACAGGGGATACTTGGGAGTGTGTCAGTTTTTACAGGGGTCCCCGGCAGTAGATCCGTATTTACAGGGAGCCCCCGGGAGTGTGTCAGTATTTACAGGGGTCCCCGGCAGTAGATCAGTGTTTACAGGGAGTCCCCGGGAGTGTGTCAGTATTTACATGTGGTCCCCGAGTGTGTGTCAGTATTTACAGGGTGTCGCTGGGAGTGTGTCAGATTTACAGGGGGTCACTGGGAATGTGTCATTATTCACAGGGGGTCCCGGTGAGTGTATCAGTATTTACAAGGGCTCCCTGTGCGTGTGTCAGTATTTACAGGGGGTCCCCGGGAGTGTGTCAGTATTTACAGTGGGTCCCCGGGAGTGTGTCAGTATTTACAGGAGACCCCGGGTGTGTATCAGTATGTACAGTGGGTCCCTGGGAGTGTGTCACTATTTACAGGAGGATTCTGGAAGTGTGTTAGTATTTACAGGGCATTCCCGGGACTGTGTCAGTATTTACAGGGGTCCCTGGGAGTGTGTCAGTATTTACAGGAGGACCCTGGGCGTGTGTCAGTATTAACAGGGGATCCCTGGGATTATGTCAATATTTACAGGAGGAGCCTGGAAGTGTGTCAGCATTTACAGAGTGTCCCTGGGAGAATGTCAGTGTTTAAAGTGGGTCCGTGGGAGTGTGTCAGTATTTACCGGGGGGTCCCTGGGTATGTGTCAGTATTTAGAGGAGGACCCTGGGAGTGTGTCAGTATATTACAGGGGTTCCCTGGGAGTGTGTCAGTATTTACAGGGGGTCCCTGGGAATGTGTCAGTATTTACAGGGCGTCCCTGGGAGTGTGTCAGTATTTACAGGGCGTCCCCGGGTGTGTGTCAGTAATTACAGGGGGTCCCGGGAGTGTGTCAGCATTTACAGGGGGTCTTTGGGAGTGTGTCATCATTTACAGGGGTTCCCTGTGAGTGTGTCAGTAACTACAGGGGGTCCCTGGGAATGTGTCAGTATTTACAGGGGGTCCCGGGAGTGTGTCAGTAATTACAAGGGTCCCCGGGAGTGTGTCAGTAATTACAAGGGGCGCTGGGAGTGTGTCAGTAATTACAGGGGCCCCTGGGAGTGTGTCAGTATTTAAAGGGTGTCCCTGTCAGTGAGACAGTATTTCAACAGGGTCCATGGGAATATGTCAGTATTTACAGGGGGTCTTTGGGAGTGTGTCATCATTTACAGTGGTTCCCTGGGCGTGTGTCAGTATATTACAGAGGGACCCTGGGAATGTGTCAATATTTACAAGGTGTCCCTGGGAGTATGTCAGTATTTACATGGGGTCCCCAGGAGTGTTTCAGTATTTACAGAGGGTCCCAGGGAGTGTGTCCTTATTTACAGGGGGGCCCTGGGATTGTGTCAGTATTTACAGGGGTCCCTGTGAGTGTGTCAGTTTTTACAGGAGGTCCCTGTGAGTGTGTCAGTATTTACAGGGGTTCCCCAGGAGTGTGTCAGTATTTACATGGGGTCCCCTGGAGTGTCTCAGAATTTACAGGTGGTCCCTGCGAGTGTGTCAGTATTTACAGGGGGTCCCCAGGTGTTTGTCAGTATTTACAGTGGGTCCCTGCGAGTGTGTGAGTATTTACAGGGTGTCCCCAGGAGTGTGTCAGTATTTACAGGGGTCCCTGGGAGTGTGTCAGTATTCACAGCAGGTCCCTGGTGTTGTGTCTGTGTGTTGATAGAGACACTGAAGACAGGAGTTGGTTTCATAGGTGTTTACTAAACAAAGTCTGGAGGGGAACCAACAGATACAACACAATATACAGGCTTATATAGCCCGAGTGGCCATTACCGGCATTACAGTACACATGGGGCTCTTAAAGGCACATACACTACAATTCCTCCCCTTTTAGCCTACCAGTGCATAATGGCCTAGAAATTCAGTATAGCCACTTTTGGGGCGGAAAAGTCGGGCGGCCGCTAAAGTTTGCGCCCGGCGCAAAGTCGAGGCCACTTCGCCGATATTCAGTAGCTTCGCCCTAAGAGTTTGCTCGAGCGCTAAAACTGGCGTTACACAACTATCTTTAGGCGCAAAGCCGGCGGTGCTGAGCTAAACCGCCGAGGCCGGGCGCAGCGCAGGTGCGGTCATTTCTTGATTGACAGCAGACACCCTGGCGCCGGCCAGCTCTTAAAGGGGGAAGGGTCGAGTTCGTCTGCTGCCACGCCCTGGACACTGCAGCCCTCCAGCTAGGCCTAAACACTGCTGCTGATCAGAAATAGCGCCGGGAAAGATGCAGAAGGCCCGTGAACGAGCGCAGCGCTTCACTGGCCATGATTTGAGGGTGCTGGTTAGGGCTTTGGAGAGGAGACGCAAACACCTGTTCCCGGACAGTGGGAAGAAGCCTGCCACCAGCGTCTACAGGAAAGCCTGGGGGGAGGTCGCCATCAGGGTGACAGCCAACAGCGAGGTCCCCAGGAGCTGTATCCAATGCAGAAAAAAGTTCAATGACCTCACGAGGATTGTCAGGGTGAGTAGCCTTTCCAGTGTCCTCCTCATCCTTGCATGTGCACCTCACATTATGGGCAAAGGGACCTGAAAGCCCTAATGGCCAGCCCTCATCCAGCAGCTATGGGACTGGCATGAACATCAATTGCACATTCTGCACTTGACACACTGGCCAAGCTATTCCACCATGGGAGGCAGTGCACACCAGATCAGGGCTCCACACTGGCCAAGCTATTCGACCATGGGAAGCAGTGCACACCAGATCAGGGCTACACACTGGCCAAGCTATTCGACCATGGGAGGCAGTGCACACCAGATCAGGGCTACACACTGGCCAAGCTATTCGACCATGGGAGGCAGTGCACACCAGATCAGGGCTACACACTGGCCAAGCTATTCGACCATGGGAGGCAGTGCACACCAGATCAGGGCTACACACTGGCCAAGCTATTCGACCATGGGAGGCAGTGCACACCAGATCAGGGCTACACACTGTACTTAGAGGCCGTCCTTTCTCTTGCAGGCCAAGCTGGCCCACAATCAGAAGAGCTGGACTGAGACCGGGGGAGGCGGTCCCCAGATCCAGCAGCTCACTGACCTGGAAGAGCGCGTGGGTCGCCTCATGGGAGCCCTGGTGATTGGCCCTGTTGCCAGTGGAGATGCCGACCCTGTTCTGGGCACCAATGGTAAGGACATCACCTTTTGGACCTCTCTCGTCCCACTTGCGCATCAGATCTACATCCTTTGCCACTGTCCGACCAATGCGCTGAAAGCCACCACTCATGCCTCCCTCGCTGACGCCCTCTCCTCAATCTAAAGCTACTCTTGTCCCTTCCTGCTTTCAGATGGTGAGGAGGAGGTCCCTGAAGCTGCCACTGACAGCCCCTCGGAAGAGGAGGAGGAGGAGGAGGAGGAAGAGGAAGAGGAAGGCGGCCCGTCAGGGGAACACTCACCCGCGCCAGGGGATGCCAATGTAGGGGACACGTCTTCCCTGGAGGAGAGCGTGGGGGAAGTGTCGGAGGGGAGTGTCGCTCCTGGGACCAGTGGCGTGCAGCAACGCAGGGGGTGTGCGGTTGCTCAGCGGCCTTCTTCCCAGAGGGGTGTAGTTGCTGGGCCCAGTGGCATCCAGCAATGCGGGAAGGGTCGGCCAGCTCGGCGGCCTTCTCCCCAGAGGGAGAGTCTGGCCTCCAGTCCGCCGACGGTCAACTCCGAGGAGCTGCGCCTCCTCGATCAAATGTCCGTGGACTCGGAGCGCCGGCACACCGAGCTCATGGGGGTTGTGGCACGGATGCCTGAGGCCATCGAGTCCCTGGCTCATAGTGTGGCCGAGTTCGGGGCCTCACAGTGCAGGAGTTTGGAGCTATTCGGGGCAGCACAGGACGCGAGTCGTGCCGAATTCGTGGCAGCACAGGCAGCGAGTGGGCAGCTGATCAGTGGTGCCATGCAGTCACTGGCTGGTCTGATGCGGTCACAGACCAGGGCAGCACAGGCACTCACTGCTGCCACACTCGCTGCGTCAGCCAGGCATCGCCAGGACACCCGCCGCGCTGTAGCAGCACAGCGGTCTGTCGTTCGGCACATGGCAGCGCATGCTGCAGTGCGGGCCCGGGCGAGTGCCAGTGTGTCACTTGACCAGCGGCGACCTGCCAGATGCCAGCTTGCCCCCATTCCTCCAGCCGCCACTGTCACTCCCCCAGTGGAGCTGCCACGAGATGCTGGTCCGACTGATGCTGGCTAGCCACAGCTGCAGCATTCACCAGCCGGTCCCTCGAGGCCCAGACCTCGTCTAGGCCGACCCCCAAGGGCATCTGCCGTGACGACATGTGCCACTCAGGAGCCTTCCCCCAGCCTTGCAGCAGCCACTGGCTACGGTTTGAGGAGGAGCAGCAGGGCGGTCAGGGGCCGCCAAAGGCTGGACAAGGAATCGCCCTCGCAGGCCACAAAGTAGAGGGTGTGGACAAATGTTTGTTTATATTGGGATAGTTGTTTTTTTTCTGGGGATGGTTGTCTTCTTTCTGGGGATGGTTGTTTTGTTTCTGGGGATGGTTGTTCTGTTAAGGCCGAGGATGAAGGCCATTTTTGTTCAAATGTTTTGTTATTCCTCCCCAGGTTGTGGGAGTGAGTCATGTTTGTGACTGTTTTTTGGGGGTCTTGTCTGTTTTTGGGTTTCATGTGGGAAGGCCCCTGAGTTTGTTCAATAAAGCTTTTTATTTATTCATATTGTCCATGTTCGATCTTTGAAGTGTTTGTTGCCTTAAGCGGCTGAGGGCTTGCGGAGCGGCTGCATTCATGTTCTTTCATTGGCACAAGCCATGCCCTGACAGGGGGCCTAGAAGTGACGTTCAATAAGCCGCCGACGGGCGGCCCTTGGACCTTGTGCCTCCCTCCTGGCCTGGTACTCCTCCTCCTCCTCCTCCTACTCATGCTCCTCCTGCTCCTCCTCCTGAGGTGGTGCTCCAGCGTGAGGTGGCAGTGCCTGAGTCCTGCGGATAGCCAGGTTGTGCAGCATGCAGCAAACGACCACGAACTGGGAGACTCGCTCCGGCGAATACTGCAGAGATCCGCTGGAACGATCCAGGCAGTGGAACCGTTGTTTGAGGACGCCAATTGTTTGTTCTATGATGTTCCTAGTCGCTTGATGGCTCTCGTTGTATGCCTCTTCAGCAGGGGTCCTGGGTGCGCGGAGCGGGGTCATGAGCCAGGTACACAAAGGATAGCCTTTGTCCCCGATAAGCCATCCTCTTGGGTGAGGCTGTGCCTGGAACATGTCAGCCACAGTAGTCTGTCGCAGGATAAAGG
This sequence comes from Somniosus microcephalus, assembly GCF_052327205.1. Lineage (NCBI taxonomy): Eukaryota > Metazoa > Chordata > Chondrichthyes > Squaliformes > Somniosidae > Somniosus > Somniosus microcephalus. The sequence continues at coordinate 218,741,419 of NC_140989.1, read as the reverse complement.
CATCGTGGCTGCTGCCTGGAAAGCGGGCATTGACAGCTAGGATGCGCTGCCTGTGGTCACACACCAGCTGTACGTTGAGGGAATGGTAGCCCTTCCGGTTGCGGTAATCCTCGGGATGGTCCACAGGTGCCCGCAAAGCCACATGCGTGCAGTCAATGGCGCCCTGCACCATGGGGAAGTCCGCGATTCTTGCAAATCCCACTGCACGCTGCTGCTGCCTCTCCAGGGTCATGGGGAAGGAGATGAATTGGCGTCTCCTTCTGAAAAGGGCATTGGTGACCTGGTGGATGCAGCAATGCACGGCGAACTGGGATATGTTAGCAATGCCCCAGCAGCTGATTGGAAGGAGCCGGTGGCATAGAAGTTCAGAGCCACCGTCACCTTCACTTCCACCGACAGAGACGTCCTGCAACTCAGCCGTGGACGCAGATCTCTGTGAAGCAGATGGCAGATCTCTGCAACCACCTCCCTTCTGAATCGCAGCCTCCTAACACATCGCGCGCCAGTCATGTTGAGATACGAGACCTGCTGGCGGTATTGCCTGAGTGGGTAAGGCACACGTTGCCGACGCCTGTTGCCCCCTCTGCGTCTAGCCAGGGCTGCCCCTCTAACCCAGCGTCTGCGAGCCCTTCCGACATAATCCTGAAACTCAGCATTGGCACCCCATGCAGCCCCCATAATATGCTGGCAAACAATGAGATATCAGTGAAGGCGAATTGCCAAGCTCTGGCCTGAAGCCAAAAATACCTGTCCTAGTGTTGGCCCAAAGCAGTAAGCTCTCTTCCTTGGTTTTTTTCCAAAAATCCGTTGCACAAGAGTGATTGCTGCAAAATGGCAGCCCTTTATAGTGCAGGGTAAGTGCCCTTTAATTTGCGCTCCCCGCGGCCCGCTTCGGCTGTGTACCGTTCCACTCCACAGTCGTTAGGGCCGCCCGGCGCACAATGGCCCGGCGCGACTGAAGTTCCGGTTTGGGGCGCACAAAGGGCGTTGCACGAGGAAATGACGTCATAATCTGCGCGCGCAGCAGGGCGCGCGCAAAGACTTTGTGCCGGCGCTAAATGTCTACTGAAGTTGGGGCGAGGCGCAGATCGCGCTGCGCCCGGGTGCTAAATGCCTAGCGCTCGAGATCTACTCCTCCTAAGGCGCTAACGGCTGGCGCACGCTACTGAATTTCTAGGCCATTATTTTAAGTAATTATTAATTACATGTTACAAGAAAAATAATCTACACATTGCTGCAGTTAATTAATTATAAGTCAGTCTCTTTGGAGGCTTCCTGACTCGGACCGGATAACGCCTCGGTGGTGTAGTAGTTTCTGGTGGTGTAGTAGGTTCTTTTGGCAAGGCTGATTCGGCTTGAATGCCAGTGCCGGGTTCATCTGGTTCCAGTATCACCAGATCGGAGGTAGATATGGATATCTCTACTTCATCGTTAGGCGCATAGAGTTGTGGTGTAGGTTGTCCCTTTTCGGATGACTCTATGATTTGGTCAGCATGGCGCCTTATTATGCTTTCTCCGATGTCCACGGTATACATCAGCGGTCCTAGTCGTGTGCAGATAGTTCCAGGCTGCCATTTCTCGGTACGGTAGTCCCGGGCCAAAATCTGTTGACCTATCTGGAAGGTTCTAGTTGGCCTTTTATTCAAGCCTTGAAATTGCCGGTTCTCCACGTCCCTTCTGATGTTGGGCTTGATCAAATCCAGCCGGCATCTTAGGCTTCTATTGAAGAACTTCATGGCGGGTGTTTGGTTTGTTACCATATGTGTTGCATTCCTGTATGCGAACAAGAAGTTATCCACCTTGTGCTGAAGTTTTATGTCTTCGTTACCCATGGCCTTTATGGCCTTCTTGAAGGCCTGGACAAACCTTTCAGCCAATCCATTGGTGGCGGGATGGTATGGGGCGGATGTGTAGTGCTTAACCCCATTGTTTTTTAAGAACTTCCTGAATTCTTCGGACACAAATTGCGGTCCATTATCAGAACAGATCTGTTCCGGCAGCCCATTCCTGGCAAATATGGTCTTAATACTGTGATGGTTTTTTCCGTGGTGGTGGAGGACATCTTTATTACCTCCAGCCACTTGGAGTGTGCATCAACCGCGATTAAGAACATTGAGTCCATAAATGGACCAGCAAAGTCGATGTGTACCCTTTGCCAGGGATATGAGGGCCACTCCCATGGATGTAGAGGGGCTTGGGGTGGAGCGTTTTGGACCTTCTGGCATCCTAGGCAGCTCTTGGTCATTTCTTCGATGTCTCCATTGATACCTGGCCACCATACAAACGCCCCTGGCTAGGTTCTTCATTTTCACTCCACCCAGATGCCCCTCGTGAAGCTCCTTTAGAACTTTATCCTGGAGTTTGGGTGGAATCACCACTCTGGATCCACACATCAAGGTTACTCGGCACACTGACAGCTGTTCTCTTCTTTGCGAGAATGCTGGCAACAGTGGTTCGCCATGTGCTGGCCATCCTTTCACTGTTAAACCGTAGACTCGTGAGAGAGTCGGGTCATTTCTAGTTTCCCTTTCAATGGCAGAATTTGTTACTGGTAGACATTCGACTATGGTAGAGTGGAAAATCTCCACTGGGTCTACGGTAGGTGCTTCTTCTACCGTTGGCAATGGTAGGCGCGATAACCCGTCAGCATTCCCATGCTGTTTTGATCCTTTGTATTCTATGTTGTATTGGTGTGCCCCTAGAAAAAGGTACCACCTCTGTAGCCGTTGCGCTGTCATAATGGGAACACCCTTTTTAGGGTTGAATATGGAGATGAGGGGTTGATGGTCAGTCAACAAGGTAAATTTTTGTCCGTGTATGTAGTGGTTGAATTTCTTCACTCCCCATACCAGGCTGAGTGCTTCCCTGTCGATTTGGGCATAGTTACGCTCAGCTAAGTTCAATGAGCGTGATGCAAAAGCTATCGGCCCTTCCGAGCCATCAGGGAATTTATGCGATAATACTGCTCCTACGCCGTAAGGGGATGCATCGCACGCCAGTCTGATTGGCAGTGATGGGTTGTAATGAGCCAAAACTTCTTTGGATGTGATTAAGTCTTTGCATTTATGGAAAGCACGTTTACAGTCTTCGCTCCATTTCCAAATTACTCCTGTTTGTAGCAGTTCATTAAGAGGGTGGAGAAGAGGAGAAGAGTTGATAAGTTCGGTAAAAATTTATGATAGTAATTTATTAATCCCAGGAACGACCTTAATTGTGAAACATTTTCAGGTGCTGGGGCTTTTATGACCGCTTCAATTTTTTCAGGTGACTTATGCAACCCTTCCTTATTAATTATGTGGCCACAATATGATGTTTGATTTTGAAAAAATTCGCACTTGGGGCGATTTGCTCGTAGGCCCCGTTCTCTCAGCTTAGTGAGCACCAGCTCCAAATTGGCAAGGTGCTCGTTGTCGTTTTCTCCTGTTACAGGGATGTCGTCTAGGTAGCATTGAGTCCCCGGAATCCCTTGGAGGACTTGCTCCATAGCTCTTTGCCAGAAAGCTGGAGCGGATGCTACTCCGAAAACCAGTCGATTGTACTGGTACAGACCTTTGTGTGTATTTATCGTGAGATATTTTTTAGAGGCCTCTTCAACCTTCATCTGTAGATATGCCTGTGCCAAGTCAATTTTGGTGAAATGTTTCCCTCCGGATAGTGAGGCGAAAATATCTTCTATCCTCGGAAGAGGATACTGTACCGTGTGAAGGGCCGGGTTTACAGTCACCTTGAAGTCTCCACAGATGCGAATTTTTCTCTGTTCTTCAGATTTATCATTATTCAATGCTTTCTTCATGACTGGAACGATGGGTGTTGCCCACTCACTCCAATCTATTTTGGATAATACGCCTGCCTTTTCCAAATTCTCCAGCTCTGCCTCGACTGCTGGACGAATTGCGTATGGCACCGGTCTTGCCTTGAAAAACTTGGGAATTGCTGCAGCTTCCAATTTTATTGAGGCGGTGATGTCTTTCAAGGTTCCTAGATTCTCTTGAAACACTTCTTTGGCGTTGGCCAAGATGACTTTTAATCGTTCAGGTATGGCGTCATCATCGTTTTTTTTCTTACTGGTCACTGTCAGTGCCTGAATGGAGTGCCAGTCTAAACATATTTTCCTGATCCATTCACGTCCCAACAGCGGTGGACCACCATCTTGTAGAATGTATAAATACAACTTCTGAATTTCCTTGCCGTTGTATACAACAGGCACCCTTATTTTTCCTTTGGGGTATACTTTCTGCCCCGTCTATGTTTTCAAGATAATGGATGTGTCTTTTAAAGGTATATGTGGAAATAGCCGCTCGTAATCCCGTCAATTTATGACGGTCAGAGCTGATCCTGTATCTAGCTCCATTTTAACTGGGGACCCTGCTATCGTGAAGGTAACCCAAATGGTCTGGTAATCATCTTTGGCAATTACATTATGTAATTTGAGACAGCTTAGTCTCTTGTTTTCGGAGTCGCTATCGCTCTTCTGGTCTTCGGAGCTACTGTCCGTCATCATTTGTACCTTTCTGTACTTTTCTTTATTGATTCTTTTTTCCTGTCTGTGGATATTTTTTGTCCAGATCGGCATACCCACGCAATGTGTCCAATCTTTCCGCATTGCCTACATGCTTTGTCCTTGAACCAGCAGTCCCTCTGGCCATGCGTGGATCTGCCGCAGCGATAACATCTCTCGAAACCCTATGTCATTTCATGGGTGCCGAAGTCCTGTGTCTTTTGTTGTATCTCTGCAGCTCCTCTTGCGGCTGCTTTGTATGATACAGCCATACTGAAAGCCTTGTCCAGTGTTAAATCTTTTTCAGAAAGCAGCCTTTTCTGTGTTCCTTCACTTAAGAGACCGCAGAAGAATTTGTCTCGAAGATAATCTGCTAGTCCTGCCCCGAATTGGCAGTGTTTTGATAGCTTTCTTAATTCAGTGAGGTAATCAGCGTTACTTTCATTCTTGTGTTGATTTCTCTTGAAGAATTTGAATGGTTCCGCTATCAGCAGCGGTGTTGGGTTTAAGTGCTCCTGCAGGGTATCAACAATTTCTTTAAAATTCTTGTCCTTTGGTTTGGCTGGAGTGATTAAATTTCGTAACAGCCCGTATGTCTTTGCGCCCATTAGATTTAGTAGTACTGAAGCTTTTTTTTCATCTTCTATTCCATTTGCGGTGCAATATACCTCCACTCTTCCCACATATGTGGTCCAATTCTCTATCTCGTTATCAAAAGCATCAATATTGCCAGGCTTAGGAATCCTAGAAAAAAAAATGGCATTTCCCGCGCTTTTCTGCAGTAAAGATATGGCGCTTCCCGCGCTTCCCCGCCGCTGCTGCCGATGACAACGCTGTTTCCCGTGGTTTCCGTTGTTTTTATTTATTTATTTACAGTTAGAGACTCCTTCCCGCCGGACTCTCTCTCTAGGTCTGAACGCCGACCTGCTCGCAGCGCCGGCTGTCTCCCGAGTGCTCCCTCCCCGTCTGTTACTGCTTGCCTCCGCTTTCACTGCTTGGCCCAGCTGTAGAGCCAGCTGCTGGAGCCCCAGCCCGACGCCCAGGGAGGATTATTGCAGTACCTGCCACCAGCTTGGCTAGCTGGTGAAACTGCAGCTTTTTCTTTTTCTTGATTTTTCTTCAACTTTGGACGCCAGAAGAATCGATGTCCTTGAGGTGCTGCCGAATTGCAGGTAAGTCCGTTTCCAATTCGTCCCCACTGTTGTGTCTGTGTGTTGATAAAGACACTGAAGACAGGAGTTGGTTTCATAGGTGTTTACTAAACAAAGTCTGCAGGGGAACTAACTGATACAACACAATATACAGGCTTATATAGCCCGAGTGGCCATTACCGGCATTACAGTACACATGGGGCTCTTAAAGGCACATACACTACACCTGGGAGTGTGTCAGTATCTACAGGGGGTCCCTTGGAGCATGTCATTATTTACAGGGGTCCCTGGGAGTGTGTCAGTATTTACAGGCGTCCCTGGGAGTGTGTCAGTATTTACAGGAGGACCCTGGGAGTGTGTCAGTGTCTACAGGGGGTCCCTTGGAGCGTGTCAATATTAACGGGATCCCTGGAAATATGTCAATATTTACAGGAGGAGCCTGGATGTGTGTCAGTATTTACAGAGGGTCCCTGGGAGAATGTCAGTGTTTAAAGTGGGTCCGTGGGAGTGTGTCAGTATTTACCAGAGATCCATGGGTATGTGTCAGTATTTACACGGGGTCTCTGGGTGTGTGTCAGTATTTACAGCGGATCCTTGGGATTGTGTCTGTAATTACAGGACATCCCCAGTAGTGTGTCAGCATTTACACGGGATCCTGGGAGAATATCTGTATTTACAGGGAGTCCCTGGGAGTGTGTCAGTATTTACAGGGAGTCCCGGGAGTGTGTCAGTATTTACAGGGGGTCCCGGGAGTGTGTCAGTATTTACAGGGGGTCCTGGGAGTGTGTCAGTATTTACAGTGGGTCCCGGGAGTGTGTCAGTATTTACAAGAGGACTCTGGAAGTGTGTTTGTATTTACAGGGAATTCCCGGGAGTGTGTCATTATTTACAGCGGTCCCTTGGAGCGTGTCAGTATTAAAAGGGGATCCCTGGGATTATGTCATTATTTACAGGAGGAGCCTGGAAGTGTGTCAGCATTCAAAGGGGGTCCCTGGGAGTGTGTCAGTAACTACAGGGGGTCCCTGGGAATGTGTCAGTGTTTACAGGGTGTCCCTGGGAGTGTGTCAGTATTTACAGGGGTCCCTGGGAGTGTGTCAGTATTTACAGGGGTCCCTGGGAGTGTGTCAGTATTTACAGGCGTCCCTGGGAGTGTGTCAATATTTACAGGAGGACCCTGGGAGTGTGTCAGTGTTTACAGGGTGTCCCTGGGAGTGTGTCAGTATTTACAGGGGTCCCTGGGAGTGTGTCAGTATTTACAGGCGTCCCTGGGAGTGTGTCAATATTTACAGGAGGACCCTGGGAGTGTGTCAGTATGTACAGGGGGTCCCTTGGAGCGTGTCATTATTTACAGGGTTTTCCTGGGACTGTGACAATATTTACAGGGGTCTCTTGGAGTTTGTCAGCATTTACAGTGGGTCCCGGGTATGTGCCAGTATTTACATGTGGTCCCTGGGAGTATGTCAATATTTACAGGAGGACCCTGGGAGCGTGTCATTATTTACAGGATTTTCCTGGGACTGTGACCATATTTACAGTGGTCTCTTGGAGTGTGTCAGCATTTACAGTGGGTCCCGAGTGTGTGTTAGTATTTACATGTGGTCCCTGAGAGTATGTTAATATTTACAGGAGGACACTGGAAGTGTGTCAGTGTTTATAGCGGGTACCTGGGAGTATGTCAGTATTTACATGGGGTCCCCAGGAGTGTTTCAGTATTTACAGAGGGTCCCAGGGAGTGTGTCCTTATTTACAGGGGGGCCCTGGGATTGTGTCAGTATTTACAGGGGTCCCTGTGAGTGTGTCAGTTTTTACAGGAGGTCCCTGTGAGTGTGTCAGTATTTACAGGGGTTCCCCGGGAGTGTGTCAGTATTTACATGGGGTCCCCTGGAGTGTCTCAGAATTTACAGGTGGTCCCTGCGAGTGTGTCAGTATTTACAGGGGGTCCCCAGGTGTTTGTCAGTATTTACAGTGGGTCCCTGCGAGTGTGTGAGTATTTACAGGGTGTCCCCAGGAGTGTGTCAGTATTTACAGGGGTCCCTGGGAGTGTGTCAGTATTCACAGCAGGTCCCTGGTGTTGTGTCTGTGTGTTGATAGAGACACTGAAGACAGGAGTTGGTTTCATAGGTGTTTACTAAACAAAGTCTGGAGGGGAACCAACAGATACAACACAATATACAGGCTTATATAGCCCGAGTGGCCATTACCGGCATTACAGTACACATGGGGCTCTTAAAGGCACATACACTACAATTCCTCCCCTTTTAGCCTACCAGTGCATAATGGCCTAGAAATTCAGTATAGCCACTTTTGGGGCGGAAAAGTCGGGCGGCCGCTAAAGTTTGCGCCCGGCGCAAAGTCGAGGCCACTTCGCCGATATTCAGTAGCTTCGCCCTAAGAGTTTGCTCGAGCGCTAAAACTGGCGTTACACAACTATCTTTAGGCGCAAAGCCGGCGGTGCTGAGCTAAACCGCCGAGGCCGGGCGCAGCGCAGGTGCGGTAATTTCTTGATTGACAGCAGACACCCTGGCGCCGGCCAGCTCTTAAAGGGGGAAGGGTCGAGTTCGTCTGCTGCCACGCCCTGGACACTGCAGCCCTCCAGCTAGGCCTAAACACTGCTGCTGATCAGAAATAGCGCCGGGAAAGATGCAGAAGGCCCGTGAACGAGCGCAGCGCTTCACTGGCCATGATTTGAGGGTGCTGGTTAGGGCTTTGGAGAGGAGACGCAAACACCTGTTCCCGGACAGTGGGAAGAAGCCTGCCACCAGCGTCTACAGGAAAGCCTGGGGGGAGGTCGCCATCAGGGTGACAGCCAACAGCGAGGTCCCCAGGAGCTGTATCCAATGCAGAAAAAAGTTCAATGACCTCACGAGGATTGTCAGGGTGAGTAGCCTTTCCAGTGTCCTCCTCATCCTTGCATGTGCACCTCACATTATGGGCAAAGGGACCTGAAAGCCCTAATGGCCAGCCCTCATCCAGCAGCTATGGGACTGGCATGAACATCAATTGCACATTCTGCACTTGACACACTGGCCAAGCTATTCCACCATGGGAGGCAGTGCACACCAGATCAGGGCTCCACACTGGCCAAGCTATTCGACCATGGGAAGCAGTGCACACCAGATCAGGGCTACACACTGGCCAAGCTATTCGACCATGGGAGGCAGTGCACACCAGATCAGGGCTACACACTGGCCAAGCTATTCGACCATGGGAGGCAGTGCACACCAGATCAGGGCTACACACTGGCCAAGCTATTCGACCATGGGAGGCAGTGCACACCAGATCAGGGCTACACACTGGCCAAGCTATTCGACCATGGGAGGCAGTGCACACCAGATCAGGGCTACACACTGTACTTAGAGGCCGTCCTTTCTCTTGCAGGCCAAGCTGGCCCACAATCAGAAGAGCTGGACTGAGACCGGGGGAGGCGGTCCCCAGATCCAGCAGCTCACTGACCTGGAAGAGCGCGTGGGTCGCCTCATGGGAGCCCTGGTGATTGGCCCTGTTGCCAGTGGAGATGCCGACCCTGTTCTGGGCACCAATGGTAAGGACATCACCTTTTGGACCTCTCTCGTCCCACTTGCGCATCAGATCTACATCCTTTGCCACTGTCCGACCAATGCGCTGAAAGCCACCACTCATGCCTCCCTCGCTGACGCCCTCTCCTCAATCTAAAGCTACTCTTGTCCCTTCCTGCTTTCAGATGGTGAGGAGGAGGTCCCTGAAGCTGCCACTGACAGCCCCTCGGAAGAGGAGGAGGAGGAGGAGGAGGAAGAGGAAGAGGAAGGCGGCCCGTCAGGGGAACACTCACCCGCGCCAGGGGATGCCAATGTAGGGGACACGTCTTCCCTGGAGGAGAGCGTGGGGGAAGTGTCGGAGGGGAGTGTCGCTCCTGGGACCAGTGGCGTGCAGCAACGCAGGGGGTGTGCGGTTGCTCAGCGGCCTTCTTCCCAGAGGGGTGTAGTTGCTGGGCCCAGTGGCATCCAGCAATGCGGGAAGGGTCGGCCAGCTCGGCGGCCTTCTCCCCAGAGGGAGAGTCTGGCCTCCAGTCCGCCGACGGTCAACTCCGAGGAGCTGCGCCTCCTCGATCAAATGTCCGTGGACTCGGAGCGCCGGCACACCGAGCTCATGGGGGTTGTGGCACGGATGCCTGAGGCCATCGAGTCCCTGGCTCATAGTGTGGCCGAGTTCGGGGCCTCACAGTGCAGGAGTTTGGAGCTATTCGGGGCAGCACAGGACGCGAGTCGTGCCGAATTCGTGGCAGCACAGGCAGCGAGTGGGCAGCTGATCAGTGGTGCCATGCAGTCACTGGCTGGTCTGATGCGGTCACAGACCAGGGCAGCACAGGCACTCACTGCTGCCACACTCGCTGCGTCAGCCAGGCATCGCCAGGACACCCGCCGCGCTGTAGCAGCACAGCGGTCTGTCGTTCGGCACATGGCAGCGCATGCTGCAGTGCGGGCCCGGGCGAGTGCCAGTGTGTCACTTGACCAGCGGCGACCTGCCAGATGCCAGCTTGCCCCCATTCCTCCAGCCGCCACTGTCACTCCCCCAGTGGAGCTGCCACGAGATGCTGGTCCGACTGATGCTGGCTAGCCACAGCTGCAGCATTCACCAGCCGGTCCCTCGAGGCCCAGACCTCGTCTAGGCCGACCCCCAAGGGCATCTGCCGTGACGACATGTGCCACTCAGGAGCCTTCCCCCAGCCTTGCAGCAGCCACTGGCTACGGTTTGAGGAGGAGCAGCAGGGCGGTCAGGGGCCGCCAAAGGCTGGACAAGGAATCGCCCTCGCAGGCCACAAAGTAGAGGGTGTGGACAAATGTTTGTTTATATTTGTAAAGTATGCGCATATACTTGATACAAAAAGGAAGAGACAGCTTGGAAGGGTTTAACTTAGGTCTTTACTTCATACCCACAGGCGGGAACTGAGGGGAGATCAGTACCCGCAGTACTATTTATACCCCTATGGCCAGGAGTGGTACTACGGTATCACTACGCCCTACAAAGTAGTGCTGCCCTGGCCATAGGGTTAAAGTAGCATACATATTACATACACAACAATATTGGGATAGTTGTTTTTTTTCTGGGGATGGTTGTCTTCTTTCTGGGGATGGTTGTTTTGTTTCTGGGGATGGTTGTTCTGTTAAGGCCGAGGATGAAGGCCATTTTTGTTCAAATGTTTTGTTATTCCTCCCCAGGTTGTGGGAGTGAGTCATGTTTGTGACTGTTTTTTGGGGGTCTTGTCTGTTTTTGGGTTTCATGTGGGAAGGCCCCTGAGTTTGTTCAATAAAGCTTTTTATTTATTCATATTGTCCATGTTCGATCTTTGAAGTGTTTGTTGCCTTAAGCGGCTGAGGGCTTGCGGAGCGGCTGCATTCATGTTCTTTCATTGGCACAAGCCATGCCCTGACAGGGGGCCTAGAAGTGACGTTCAATAAGCCGCCGACGGGCGGCCCTTGGACCTTGTGCCTCCCTCCTGGCCTGGTACCTGGGAGTGTGTCAGCAAGTACAGGGGTCCCTGGGAGTGTGTCAGTATTTACAGTGGGTTACTGGGAGAATGTCAGTGTTTAAAGTGGGTCCGTGGGTGTGTGTCAGTATTTACCGGGGGTCCCTGGGTATGTGCCAGTATTTAGAGAAGGACCCTGGGAGTGTGTCAGTATATTACAGGGGTTCCCTTGGATTGTGTCAGTATTTACAGGGGGTCCCTGGGAATGTGTCAGCATTTACAGGGTGTCCCTGGGAGTGTGTCAGTATTTACAGGGCGTCCCCGGGAGTGTGTCAGTAATTACAGGGGGCCTTTGGGAGTGTGTCATCATTTACAGGGGTTCCCTGGGAGTGTGTCAGTAACTACAGGGGGTCCCTGGGAATGGGTCAGTATTTACAGATGTCCCCGGGAATGTGTCAGTAATTACAAGGGGCCGCGGGAGTGTGTCAGTAATTACAAGGGTTCCTGGGAGTGTGTCAGTAATTAAAGGGGGTCCCTGTGAGTGTGACAGTGTTTAAACAGGGTCCATGGGAGTGTGTCAGTATTTACAGGGGGTCTTTGGGAGTGTGTCATCACTTACAGGGATTCCCTGGGAGTGTGTCTGTATATTACAGAGGGCACCTGGGAATGTGTCAATATTTACAAGTTGTCCCCGGGAGTGTGTCAGTATTTGCAGGGGGTCCCTTTGAGTGTTTCAGTATTTACAGGGGGTCCCCGGGAGTGTGTCTGTATTTACAGGGGTTCCCTGGGATTGTGTCAGTATTTACAGAGGGCCCCTGTGAGTGTGTCAGTATTTAAAGGGGTCCTTCGGAGTGTGTCACTATTTACAGAGGATCTCTGGGAATATGTCAGTATTTACAGGGGGTCCGTGTGTGTGTGTTAGTATTTACAGGAGGTCCGTGGGAGTGTGTCAGCATTTACAGGGGGTCTTTTGCAGTGTGTCATCATTTACAGGGGGTCCCCAGGAGTGTGTCAGTAATTACAAGGGTCCCTGGGATTGTGTCAGTATTTACAATGCGTCCCTGGGATTGTGTCAGTTATTACAGGGTTTCCTGGGAGTGCGTCAGTAATTATATTTGTCCCTGGGAGTGTGTCAGTATTGACAGGGTGTACCTGGGAGTGTGTCAGATTAACAGGGGCTCACTGGGAATGTGTCAGTATTTACAGGGGGTCCCTGTGAGTGTATCAGTATTTACAAGGGTTCCCAGGGAGAGTGTCAGTATTACAGGGGGTCCCCGGGCGTGTTTCATTATTTACATGGGGTCCCCGGGAGTGTGTCAGTATTTACAGTGGACCCCGGGTCTGTGTCAGTATTTACAGTGGACCCCGGGTCTGTGTCAGTATTTACAGTGGGTCCCCAGGAGTGTATTAGTATTTACAGGGGGTCCCTGGGAGTGTGTCCGTAATTACATGGGTCCCTGGGGGTGGTTCAGTATTTACAGTGAGTTACTGGGAGTGTGTCAGTAATTACAGTGGTCCCTGTGAGTGTGTCAGTATTTACAGGGGACCCCGGGTATGTGTCAGTATTGACAGGGGTTCCCTGGGAGTGTGTCAGTAATTACAAGAGGACTCTGGAAATGTGATTGTATTTACAGGGCATTCCCGGGAGTGTGTCAGTATTTACAGCGGTCCCTTGGAGCGTGTCTCTATTAACAGGGGATCCCTGGGATTATGTCAATATTTGCAGGAGGAGTCTGGAAGTGTGTCAGTATTTACAGAGTGTCCCTGGGAGTGTGTCAGTATTTACAGGGGGACCCTGGGAATGTGTCAATATTTATAGGGGCTCCCTGGGCGTATGTCACTAATTACAGGGGTCCCTGGGAGTGTGCCAGTATTTATAGGGGGTCCCGGGAGTGTGTCAGTATTTACAGGGGACCCCGGGTATGTGTCACTATTTACAGGGTGTCCCCGGGAGTGTATTAGTATTTACAGGGGGTCCCTGGGAGTGTGTCAGTAATTACATGGGTCCGTGGGAGTGGTTCAGTATTTACAGTGGGTTACTGGGAGTGTGTCAGTAATTACAGGGGTCCCTGTGAGTGTGTAAGTACTTACAGGGGGTCCCCGGGAGTGTGCCAGTATTTACAGGGGTACCTTGGAGCGTGTCTCTATTAACAGGGGATCCCTGGGCTTATGTCAATATTTGCAGGAGGAGTCTGGAAGTGTGTCAGTATTTACAGAGCGTCCCTGGGAGAATGTCAGTGTTTAAAGTGGGTCCGTGGGAGTCTGTCAATATTTACCGTGGTCCCTGGGAATGTGTCAGTATTTACAGGGCGTCCCTGGGAGTGTGTCAGTATTTACAGGGCGTCCGCGGGAGTGTGTCAGTAATTACAGGGGGTACCGGGAGTGTGTCAGTATTTACAGGGGGTCTTTAGGAGTCTGTATAAATTTATACGGGTTCCCTGGGAGTGTGTCAGTCATTACAGGGTGTCCCTGGGATTGTGTCAGTATTTGCAGGGGTTCCCTGCTACTGTGACAGTTTTTACAGGGCGTCTCTGGGAATGTGTCACTATATACAGGGGTCCCTGTGAGTGTGTCAGTATTTAGAGATGGTCCGTAGGATTGTGTCAATATTTACATGGTGTCCCTGGGAATGTGTCAGTATATACAGGGGATTTCTGGGAGTGTCTCAGTATTTACAGGGGTCCCTGGGAGTGTGTCAGTAATTACAGGGGTCCCTGGCAGTGTGTCAGTACCTACAGGGGGTCCCCGGAAGTTTGTCAGTATTTACAGGGCGTCCGCGGGAGTGTGTCAGTAATTACAGGGGGCACCGGGAGTGTGTCAGTAATTACAGGGGGTACCGGGAGTGTGTCAGTAATTACAGGGGGTCTTTAGGAGTCTGTATAAATTTATAGGGGTTCCCTGGGAGTGTGTCAGTCATTACAGGGTGTCCCTGGGATTGTGTCAGTATTTGCAGGGGTTCCCTGCGAATGTGACAGTTTTTACAGGGCGTCTCTGGGAATGTGTCACTATATACAGGGGTCCCTGTAAGTGTGTCAGTATTTAGAGGAGGTCCGTAGGATTGTGTCAGTATTTACAGGGGGTCCCTGGGAATGTATCAGTATTACAGGGGTTCCCTGGGAGTATGTCAGTAATTACAGGGGTCCCTGGGAGTGTGTCAGTATTCACATGGGATCTCTGGGAGTGTCTCAGTATTTACAGGGGTCCCTGGGAGTGTGTCAGTAATTACAGGGGTCCCTGGGAGTGTGTCAGTACTTACAGGGGGTCCCCGGAATGAGCCAATATTTACAGGGGGTCCCCGGGAGTGTGTCAATATTTACAGGGGACCCCGGGTATGTGTCAGTATTTACAGAGGGTCCCCGGGAGTGTATCAGTATTGACAGGGGATCCCTGGGTGTGTGTCAGTATTTACAAGAGGACTCTGGAAATGTGATTGTATTTACAGGGCATTACCGGGAGCGTGTCGGTACTTGTCCCTTGGAGCGTGTCTCTATTAACAGGGGATCCCTGGGATTATGTCAATATTTGCAGGAGGAGTCTGGAAGTGTGTCAGTATTTACAGAGTGTCCCTGGGAGAATGTCAGTGTTTAAAGTCGGTCCGTGGGAGTGTGGCAGTATTTACCGGGGGTCCCTGGGTATGTGTCAGTATTTAGAGGAGGACCCTGGGAGTGTGTCAGTATATTACAGAGGTTCCCTGGGAGTGTGTCAGTATTTGCAAGGGGTCCCCGGGAGTGTGGCAGTATTTACCGGGGGTCCCTGGGTATGTGTCAGTATTTAGAGGAGGACCCTGGGAGTGTGTCAGCATTTACAGGGGTTCCCTGGGAGTGTGTCAGTATTTGCAAGGGGTCCCTGGGAATGTGTCAGTATTTACAGGGCGTTCCTGGGAGTGTGTCATTATTTACAGGGCGTCCGCGGGAGTGTGTCAGTAATTACAGGGGGTACTGGGAGTGTGTCAGTATTTACAGGGGGTCTTTAGGACTCTGTATAAATTTACAGGGGTTCCTTGGGAGTGTGTCAGTAATTACAGGGTGTCCCTGGGATTGTGTCAGTATTTGCAGGGGTTCCCTGTGACTGTGACAGTGACAGTTTTTACAGGGCGTCTCTGGGAATGTGTCACTATATACAGGGGTCCCTGTGAGTGTGTCAGTATTTAGAGGTGTTCCGTAGGATTGTGTCAGTATTTACCGGGGGTCCCTGGGAATGTGTCAGTATTTACAGGGGCTCCCTGGGAGTGTGTCAGTATTTATAGGGGCTCCCTGGGAGTATGTCAGTAATTACAGCGGTCCCTCGGAGTGTGACAGTATTTACAGGGGTCACTGGGAGTGTGCCAGTATTTACAGGGTGTCCCCGGGAGTGTGTCAGTATTTACAGGGGTCACTGGGAGTGTGTCAGTATTTACAGGGGTCACTGGGAGTGTGTCAGTATTTACAGGGGACCCCGGGAGTGTGTCAGTATTTACAGGGTGTCCCCGGGAGTGTATTAGTAGTCACAGGGGTTCCCCGAGAATGTCGGTATTTACAAGAGGACTCTGGAAGTGTGTTTGTATTTGCAGGGCATTCTCGGAGTGTGTTAGTATTTACAGCGGTACCTAGGAGCGTGTCAGTATTAACAGGGGATCCCTGGGATTATTTCAATATTTACAGGAGGAGCCTGGAAGTGTGTTAGTATTTACAGAGTGTCCCTGGGAGAATTTCAGGCCTAGAAATTGGCCTGAGGCGCCCAAGCGGCGCAAAGTTCGCCTGGGCACTGGAAATTGTGCCACGGTCGCCGCATTAGCGATCGCCGCAAATTCAGTTGAAGTGCCCCTAGAGGGAGATGGGGCGCGGCTCGAGGCGCTCCGCATCCCTCTTAGGGTGCAGAAAGTGAATTTTGCAGCGCTACATGCCGCAGCGCCACACGCTGCAGCACGGCACGCTGCTGTACTGCAGGTCTTCCTCTCACTGTTAAGGGGGAGGGGCCTGCAGCAGCACGAGCCCCGATCGCGAGTGCCGGCAAAAGAGCCCGGCATCAAGGAGAAGGGCTGGGGTCTTGGGAAACAGCCGGCAATGCCGTGGGGGGGGAGGACCAGGAGGCCGGGGACGGAGGTGCTGGCAGGCGGCCGCCAAAAAAGCGGCCGCCCCGCACCTCCACCTTAACTTGCGCCTCTGCTGGCGCAGCAAGTCCCCATGAACAGGGCGCAGGTAGTGAACAGCGCTACAGAGGCATTCGCTACCAAATATCGCGATCGGGGCGCGAATGGGGCGCTGCGCACACCGATGACGTCATCGGTGGCGGCGCAGCGCAAAAGGCTAACGGCACCATTAGCGCCCCTGCTGACTATCGCGATAGGCGCAGCCAGTGGCGCTACAGCCACTGACTGCCTCTTTAGGCGCTAACAGGTGGCGCTACTCACCCAATTTCTCCCCCTCAGTGTTTAAAGTGGGTCCGTGGGAGTGTGTCAGTATTTACCGGGGGTCCCTGTGTAAGTGTCAGTATTTAGAGGAGGACCCTGGAAGTGTGTCAGTATTTACAGGCCGTCCGCGGGAGTGTGTCTGTAATTCCAGTGGGTCCCAGGAGTGTGTCAGCATTTGCAGGGGGTTTTTGGGAGTGTGTCATCATTTACAGGGGTTCCCTGGGAGTGTGTCTTTAATTACAGGGGGTCCCTGGGAATGTGTCAGTATATACAGGGGGTCCCCGGGAGTGTGTCAGTAATTACAAGGATTCCCGGGAATGTGTCAGTAATTACAATGATCCCTGGGAGTGTGTCAGTAATTACAGGGGTCCCTGGGTGTGTGTCAGTATTTAAAGGGGGTTCCCTGGGAGTGTGTCAGTATATTACAGAGGGCCCCTGGGAATGTGTCAGTATTTACAATGTGTCCCTGGGAATGTGTCAGTATTTACAGGGGGGCCCCAGGAGTGATTCAGTATTTAGAGGGGGTCCCCGGGAGTGTGTCTGTATTTACAGGGGGTCCCTGGCATTGTGTCAGTATTTACAGGGGGTCCCTGTTAGTGTGTCACTATTTAAAGGGGTTCCCTGGGAGTGTGTCACAATTTACTGGGGATGTCTGGGAATGTGTCAGTATTTACAGGGAGTCTCTGTGAGTGTGTCAGTATTTACAGGAGGTCCGTGAGAGTGTGTCAGTAATTACAGGGGGTCTTTGGGAGTGTGTCATCATTTACAGGTGGTCCCCGGGAGTGTGTCAGTAATTACAAGGGTCCCTGGGATTGTTTCAGTATTTACAGGGGGTCACTGTGCATGTGTCTTTATTTAAACGGTGTCGCAAGGAGTGTGTCAGATTTACAGGGGGTCCCTGTGAGTGTATCAGTATTTACAGGGGGTCCCCGGGAGATTGTCAGTATTTACAGGGGGTCCCCAGGTGTGTGTCAGTATTTACAGGGGGTCCCCGGGAGTGTATCAGTATTTACAGCGGACCACGGGTGTGTGTCAGTATTTACAGTGGTCCCCGGGAGTGTAACAGTATTTACAGGGGGTCCCCGGGAGTGTAACAGTATTTACAGGGGGTCCTTGGGAGTGTGTCAGTATTTACAGGGGTCACTGGAAATGTGACAGTACTTACAGGGCGTCCCCGGGAGTGTGTCAGTAATTACAGGGGGTCCCTGGCATTGTGTCATTATTTACAGGGGGTCCCTGTTAGTGTGTCACTACTTAAAGGGGGTCCCTGTGAGTGTGTCACTATTTACAGGGGATGTCTGGGAATGTGTCAGTATTTACAGGGAGTCCCTGTGAGTGTGTCAGTATTTAACGGAGGTCCGTGAGAGTGTGTCAGTAATTACAGTGGGTCTTTGGGAGTGTGTCATCATTTACAGGTGGTCCCCGGGAGTGTGTCAGTAATTACAAGGGTCCCTGGGATTGTTTCAGTATTTACAGGGGGTCCCTGTGCGTGTGTCTTTATTTAAACGGTGTCGCAGGGAGTGTGTCAGATTTACATGGGGTCCCTGTGAGTGTATCAGTATTTACAGGGGGTCCCCGGGAGATTGTCAGTATTTACAGGGGGTCCCCGGGTGTGTGTCAGTATTTACAGGGGGCCCCCGGGAGTGTACCAGTATTTAGAGCGGACCACGGGTGTGTGTCAGTATTTACAGTGGTCCCCGGGAGTGTAACAGTATTTACAGGGGGTCCTTGGGAGTGTGTCAGTATATTACAGGGTGTCCCTGGGAGTGTGTCAGTATTTACAGGGGTCACTGGAAATGTGACAGTACTTACAGGGCATCCCCGGGAGTGTGTCAGTAATTACAGGGGGTCCCTGGCATTGTGTCAGTATTTACAGGGGGTCCCTGTTAGTGTGTCACTATTTACAGGGAGTCCCTGTGAGTGTGTCAGTATTTACAGGAGGTCCGTGAGAGTGTGTCAGTAATTACAGGGGGTCTTTGAGAGTGTGTCATCATTTACAGGTGGTCCCCGGGAGTGTGTCAGTAATTACAAGGGTCTCTGGGATTGTTTCAGTATTTACAGGGGGTCCCTGTGCGTGTGTCTTTATTTACACGGTGTCCCTGTGAGTGTATCAGTATTTACAGGGTGTCCCCGGGTGTGTGTCAGTATTTACAGGGGGTCCCCGGGAGTGTATCAGTATTTACAGCGGACCACGGGTGTGTGTCAGTATTTACAGTGGTCCCTGGGAGTGTAACAGTATTTACAGGGGGTCCCTGGGAGTGTGTCAGTATATTACAAGGTGTCCCTGGGAGTGTGTCAGTATTTACAGGGGTCACTGGGAATGTGACAGTACTTACAGGGCGTCCCCGGGAGTGTGTCAGTAATTACAGGGGGTCCCGGGAGTGTGTCAGTGTTTACAGGGGGTCCCTGCGAGTGTGTCAGTATTTACAGGGTGTCCCTGGGAGTGTGTCAGTATTTACAGGGGTCACTGGGAATGTGACAGTACTTACAGGGCGTCCCCGGGAGTGTGTCAGTAATTACAGGGGGTCCCGGGAGTGTGTCAGTGTTTACAGGGGGTCCCTGCGAGTGTGTCAGTATTTACAGGGGGTCCCCGGGAGTGTGTCAGTAATTACAAGGGTCCCCGGGAGTGTGTCAGTAATTACAGGGGTCCCTGGGAGTGTGTCAGTATTTAAAGGGGGTCCCTGTGAGTGTGACCGTATTTAAATAGGGTCCATGGGAGTGTGTCAGTGTTTACAGGGGTTCTTTGGGAGTGTGTCAGTATACTACAGAGGGCCCCTGGGAATATGTCAGTATTTACAAGGTGTCCCTGGGAATGTGCCAGTTTTTACAGGGGGTCCCCGGGAGTGTTTCAGTAATTACAGGGGTTCCCGGGAGTGTGTCTGTATTTACAGAGGGTCCCTGGGATTGTGTCAGTATTTACAGGGGGTCCCCGGGAGTGTTTCAGTATTTACAGGGGGTCCCCGGGAGTGTGTCAGTATTTACAGGGGATCCCTGGGATTGTGTCAGTATTTGCAGGGGGTCCCTGTGAGAGTGTCAGTATTTAAAGTGGGTCCCTGGGAGTGTGTCGCTATTTACAGGAGATCTCTGGGAATGTGTCAGTATTTACAGGGGTGCCTGTGAGTGTGTCAGTATTTACAGGAGGTCCGTGGGAGTGTGTCAGTAGTTACAGGGGGTCTTTGGGAGTTTGTCATCATTTACAGGGGGTCCCCGGGAGTGTGTCAGTAATTACAAGGGTCCCTGGGATTGTTTCAGTATTTACATGGGGTCCCTGGGATTGTGTCAGTTTTTACACGGGTCCCTAGGATTGCGTCAATAATTACAGGGGACCTCGGGTGCGTGTCAGTATTTACAGTGGGTCCCCGGGAGTGTGTCATCATTTACAGGGGTTCCCTGGGAGTGTGTCCATATTTACAGGGGGTCCCTGGGCGTGTGTCAGTATTTACAGGGTGTCCCTGGGAGTGTGCCAGATTTACAGGGGCTCACTGGGAATATGTCAGTACTTACAGGGGGTCCCTGTGAGTGTGTCAGTATTTACAGGCAGTCCCCGGGAGAGTGTCAGTATTTACAGTGGGTCCCCGGTAGTGTACTAGTATTTACAGTGGGTCCCTGGGAGTGTGTCAGTATATTACAGGGGGTCCCTGGGAGTGTGTCAGTATTTACAGGCGGTCACTGGGAATGTGTCAGTACTTACAGGGCTTCCCCGGGAGTGTGTCAGTAATTACAGGGGGTCCCGGGAGTGTATCAGTATTTACAGGGGGTCCCTGGGATTGTGTTAGTATTTGCAGGAGTTCCCTGGGAGTGTGTCAGTATTTAGAGGTGGCCTGCAGGAGTGTGTCAGTATTTACAGGGGGTCTCTGGAAGTGTGTCAGTATTTACAGGGGTCCCTGGGAGTGTGTCAGTAATTACAGGGGTCCCTGGGAGTGTGTCAGTATTTACAGGGGACCCCGGGTTTGTGTCAGTATTTACAGGGTATTGCATCTTGACCAAACAGTAATGAATAGAGGAGACGGAATGTACCTTTTACTATTTACTGAGTAAATGAGTGGACATTACAGCACATTGTCGGCATGGCTGAACCCGAAACTGAAAGTGAAAGACAAAGTAAAACCGAGCCCCCCAGCACCCCCTTCAGGTAACACCTGGGAACTGGGACAAACTTAATTGAAGCAAAACTCAAAACACAACACTCCTTTCCCCCAGATAAAACTCCTTAGTCCTCCAGGCGTCTGGGACGGAATCTACCCCGACTTGAGTGCCGCTGGACAGGCATAGTCGGGGTGCCACTGCTAGCCGCAGGAAAACCTTGCTCCGTGGCTGATGACTCCGTGACACCTTCTGTCGATGTGGCTTCCGTCGTTGTTGCAGGAAGCAGGCCGTCACTGCCTGGCAGAGGTGGCGGAGACAATGGCCTAGCCTGTGACGTCTCCGTTACTCTCACCGGAGTACGACCCCGTAGCTGGTCTACGTGGCGTCTGTGTAGCTGGCCATCAGGTGTACGGACACTGTACGACAGGGGACCCGTGGCCTGCTCCACCACGGCAGGCATCCATTTGTCTCCTCCTGCATAGCAACAGGCAAACACAGTCTCTGACGGCTCGAACTGCCTGGTGGTGCCCTGGCGCTTCTTAGCCAGCTCTTCTTGCTTTGTGTGCATCTCATCCCTGTAGTCCAGGTGTAGCCGGTCCAGTGCAGTCGCCAGCCGGCGACCCATCAGCATCTCGGCAGGACTCTTCCCCGTTGCTGAGTTTGGTGTGGTATGCTGTGATAACAGGAACCTGGCCAATCTGGTTTGCCAGTCCCCCACCGATATCCTCACCAGTGCCTCTTTTGTGGTTTGCACCATCCTCTCTGCCTGCCCATTAGAGGAGGGGTGATAGGGTGCTGTGGTCACATGGCGGATCCAGTTTCTGCCTGCAAAAGCCTTGAACTCCGCTGATGTGAAGGCTGCTCCATTGTCCGAAAGCAGCACGTCGGGGACCCCATGTGTGGCAAACAGCAAACGCAACGCGTTGATCACTGCACTGGATGTCATGGAGCTCATGATAGCCACCTCCAGCCATTTCGAATGAGAATCCACCACTATCAAAAAGACCTTCCCCTGAAATGGCCCTGCAAAGTCAATGTGGAGTCTTGACCATTTACGAGTGGTCCACTCCCAGGGGTGAAGGGGAGCCTTGGATGGGCTATGGCGAGTCAGCTGACATGTCCCACAGCTCTTTACCACCTCCTCCACGTCTCGGTCCAACCCCGGCCACCAGACATAGCTTCTCGCCAACGCCTTCATGTGCACAATCCCAGGGTGTGAGTCATGCAGCATTTTCAGCACCTCCTCTCTTGCGGCAGCAGGAACCACCACACGGCTTCCCCAGAGCACGCAGTTCTTGTGTGCAGACATTTCATGGCGCCTCTGAACGAAGGGCTTGAAATGCTCCTCCTGGACCTTGGAGGGCCAGCCATGCAGCAGCCAGCGTAGCACCCGTGATAAGACTGGATCTTTCTGTGTGAGGCTGCCAATCCGCTGGGCATGGAGTGGGGCCTCCGGAACCTCCTCCAGTAGCAGCACCTCCAGGGGTGGTGGCATCTCAGCCATCGGCCAGTTCAAAGGCAAGCGACTCAGAGCATCAGCATTAGCCAGCATCTTCCCAGGCCTGTAGCAAAGTTCATAACTGTAGGCCCCCAACATCAGACTCCACCGAAGCATACGCGGTGATATGATCTGGGGCATGGGCTTGGAGTGATGCAGGAGCCCCAAGAGTGGCTTGTGGTCTGTGTAGATGACGAACTGTCTCCCTAACAGGTACTGGCTGTACCTCTTTACCCCAAATATGATGGCTAGGGCCCCCTTGTCAACCCGGGCGTAAATTACGTTCTGTTGTTGAGACTGTTCTTGAGGCAAAACTGATAGGCGCTTCCCGGCCATCTGGCTCTATGTGACCCAACAGAGCTCCCAGCCCGTATGGTGAGGCATCACACACCAACACCAATGGCTTGTTTTCATCATAGTGTGCCAGAACCTTATCTGCTTGTAGCAGTTCCTTTGCCTGTCTGTAGGTTGTTTCATGAGCTGAGGTCCAGTTCCACACTGATGCTTGGTCTAACAGCCTGTGCAGTGGCTCTAAGATTGTGGCTTTGCCCTTGAGAAAACAACTGTAGAAGTTTAACAGTCTGAGGAATGCCTGCAGTTCGGTCTTGTTCTTGGGGGTGGGAGCGCTCCTGATAGCCTCCACCTTCTCCGTAGTCGGATGCACACCGTCTTTGTCCACTCAGAATCCCAAGAACTCCACCCCATTGGCAGCGAACACACATTTCTCCTTCTGAAGGTGTAGTCCTACCTCAGCCAGCCGGCGTAGTACTTCCTGCAGCCGCTCATCATGGGCTTCCTGTGTCTTGCCTGTAATCAGTATGTCATCCAAGTAAGGCTGAACTCCCGGAACACCAGCCAACAGGGTGTCAATGAACCTCTGAAAGATTGCCACAGCAGTAGACACCCCAAACTGCAGCCTTGTGGCTCGGAAAAGTCCTCTGTGGGTGTTGATTGTCAACAGCTTGGCTGACTCTTCATCCAGGACCAGTTGCTGGTATGCTTGCTTGAGATCCAGCTTGGTGAACAGAGTGCCTCCAGCCAGTGTTGAAAACAGCTCTGTAACTGTTGGTAAGGGATACACATCTGGTAACACAGCAGTATTAACCGTACATCTGTAATCTCCACAGATTCGCAGGCCCCCATCCTTCTTTGCAATGGGCACAATAGGGGTGGCCCAACGGGAGTTCTTCACTGGCAAGAGAACCCCTTGGTTCACCAGCTTATCCAGGGCCTCATCCACCTTCTTGCACAACGCAAAAGGAACTGGTCGCGTCTTGAAGAACTTAGACGCTACCCCTGGGTCCACTTCGATTGAGACAGGCGGTCCCCGACAGGCCCCGAACTCACCAAAAACCTCTTCATAGTTCTCCAACATAGGCATTATGGGCTGTCGCTGTACCGTGTGTACTCCTGTCACTTCAATACCAAGGGGCTCAAACCAATCTCTGCCCAGCAGGCTTGTGCCCTGCCCCGCCACCATATAAAGTGGAAGTGTGTCCTTGACTGCCACATGAATCATACACAGCACCTGGAGTTGAGCTTGGGACCACTGCCGTAGCACGCCACTGACCTGAGCCATCACCGGGGGTTCACTTGGCCACAGCCTATTGTAAGTCTATTCACTTATCAATGAACACGCTGAGCCTGAATCCACCTCCATGCAGAGTGGTGCCCCATTCATGATCACATTTGCCGTGTATCCCCACCGTCTGTGGGGTAGCTGCTCAGCTTCCGTGGTATACACTGTGTACTCATCGTTGTCCTCCAGTGTCAGGGTGTGTGTCTGCGATGCTTGTGTTGGCTCTGCTGCAGCAGCCTGAGCTTTCTTCATGCAGACACAAGCTATGTGTCCTCTTTTCTTACAGAAATGACATACCGCTGACACAAATTTGCATGTAGTGGAACCATGGAGAGCCCCACAGCGGAAACATTTTCTTCTTGTCTCTTTAGTTGCCTCCATGTCTCTCGCAGCAGCAGTTGCGTGTGTGGTCTTGTGCACCTCCTCGGTGGCCTGAGATAGTGCTGCCTCTGTACGGAGCATACGTGTGTTCATCGATGCAGCCTCTGCTGCTAAAGCCTTCTCCTCGGCCAGTCAGAACGTCAGGGCCTTCTCCGCTAACAGCTGCCTCTGCAATGCCGAGTCCAGCACTCCACACACAATCCGATCACGGAGCATAT
The DNA here is from genome assembly GCF_052327205.1 of Somniosus microcephalus. Lineage (NCBI taxonomy): Eukaryota > Metazoa > Chordata > Chondrichthyes > Squaliformes > Somniosidae > Somniosus > Somniosus microcephalus. Next base: position 218,717,176 of record NC_140989.1, on the reverse strand, counting down.
TGTCGAACTGGTCACCAAAATTACAATGTAATGAGTGTGATGAAATATTCCATTCATCACTGCCTGTGACTGTGGTCGGTTTCAGTGTCATTTCCCTTCCCCCAGTCCTCATTGTATTGTTTATTGGAATGTGCTGGAATGTGCTGTGTGTGTAGGGCTCCGCCCATACCTGGCCCCTTTTGTAAGCTAGCTCAGTCTGGCCTCAGTCTCCAGAAGGAAGATACCTCTCTCTCTTACGTGTTACTTTCTAAGTTAATAAAAGCCTTGTTTTGTTTCGCTAACATCGAGTCTCGGAATTATTGAGGCACATCAATTTTATTAACTTATTTTTCAACACTACGGATCAACTCCTGAAACCCGAACGTTTGGATTTGGATCAACATGCTTCGGACGCATCAGCACGCTTCGGACACTGGTTTAAGTGTATGGAATTCTTCCTGGACAATTCCGCAGCCGTCAAAGACGCTACGGACGCTGCGAGGATGAGACTCGGAATTCTGCGGAATTGGGTAAGCCATCGGGTTTACCCCCTCATCCAAGACGCCGATACGTACCTGGCTGCCTGTGACATCTTAAAGGCGCATTACCAGCAGCCTACGAATGAGGTGTATGCTAGGCATCTGCTCGCTACTCGCGCACAGCGACCTGGGGAATTGGTGGAGGAGTTCCTAAGCACCCTGAAAATGCTTGGCAAAGACTGCAAGTGCCGAGATGTAAAAGCCGCAGTGTACACTGACGAGCTTGTTCGCGATGCCTTTATCACAGGCCTCAGCTCCACTTACATCCGGCAAAGACTGCTGGAAAAAACGGAGTTGGACCTGAAACAGGCTGCGGACACCGCGCGATCCCTGGATGTGGCCCAGAGAAACTCGGACGCCTACTCTTCAGCCCGCGCCGTCCACGCCGCCACGTGTGCACCGAGGGCGCCGCCATCTTGGAAGGCATCTTCCCCGCCCGGCAGCCCGACACCGGCGGGGCCCCGCTCTCCCCCCAGAAGCCCTACGACAGCCGCGACGCGTCAGGGACCCAACTGCTACTTCTGCGGGCAGCCAAAACACACCAGAAACCTGTGCCCGGCGAAAGGCACCACCTGCTTTAAGTGCGGTAAGAAGGGGCACTTCGGGAAGGTGTGCAGAGGGAACCCCGCCGGAAAACCAACCGCCGGAAAACCCGCCACCGCCGCGTGTGCGCCGTGGGAGCGGCCATCTTGGACGCCATCTTGCCCGACCTCGTGGGGTTCGCCATCTTATGAGCAGACAGCGTGGACGCCATCTTGTATCGATCAGGGCCCTACAGTGGCATCGGTCACAGTGGACCAGACCAGGCCGCACCCGCTATCCAAATCAATGGTGGAAATCGAGGTAAACGGGTGCCGGGTTAAATGTTTAATTGACAGTGGAAGCACGGAGAGTTTTATCCAACCTGAACTGGCACAGCAACTCTCCCTAAAGGTGGTCCCTGCACAGGGTACCATCTCTATGGCTGATAAAACCCAGACATCGACCATTCTGGGTTACTGCACGGTACAATTGGGCGTTAACGGAACTGTATACGATAATTTTAAAGTATTAATCATGAAGAACCTATGTGCGAGCGTGATCTTGGGCCTGGATTTCCAGTGCAACCACCAAAGCATCACGCTCAAGTACGGTGGGTCCCAGCCGCCCCTCACAGTGTGCGGTCTGGCTACCCTGAAGGTAAAGCCGCCTTCGCTATTCGCGAACCTTACCCCTAACTGCCGGCCAATAGCGACCAAAAGCAGGAGGTACAGCTGGGAGGACAGGCGGTTTATCGCAACCGAGGTAGACAGGCTCCTGAAAGAGTGCATTATTGAACGCAGCAACAGCCCGTGGCGCGCCCAAGTGGTAGTGGTAAGGGGTAGCGAGAAGAAACGGATGGTGATCGACTATAGTCAAACGATCAACAGGTACACCCAACTAGACGCCTACCCGCTACCCCGCATATCAGAAATGGTGAACCAAATCGCCCAATACCGGGTGTTCTCCACCATCGACCTCAAGTCAGCGTACCACCAGCGCCCTATCAGACCAGAGGACCGCCCGTACACTGCCTTCGAGGCGAACGGACGCCTCTACCAATTCCTCAGAGTCCCCTTTGGGGTGACGAATGGGGTCTCGGTTTTTCAGAGGGAGATGGACCGCATGGTCGATGACCACCACTTGCAGGCAACCTTCCCCTACCTCGACAACGTCACCATCTGCGGCCACAATCAGCAGGATCACGACTCGAACCTCGAGAGGTTCCTGGAAACCGCACAAAAACTCAACCTCACCTACAACGAGGACAAGTGCGTTTTCAACACCACGCGCCTCTGCATACTAGGCAGCGTGGTGGAGAATGGGGAAATCGGACCAGACCCCGACCGATTGCGCCCCCTACGGGAGCTGCCCCTGCCCAACACTCCCAAAGCCCTGAAAAGGTGCCTGGGGTTATTTTATTATTATTCCAATGGGTCCCCAACTACTCCGACAAAGCCCGCCCCCTCTTGAAAGCATCCTCTTTTCCGCTCTCTGCTGAGGCCCACGCCGCCTTCAAAAGCATTAAGCGGGATATTGAGCGGGCCACGCTAAAGGCAGCGGACGAGAACACTCCATTTCAAGTGGAAAGTGATGCGTCTGACTTCGCCTTGGCGGCCACCCTCAACCAGGCGGGGCGGCCCGTAGCTTTCTTCTCGAGGACCCTCCAAGGGCCCGAGATCAGACACTCCTCCGTGGAAAAGGAGGCCCAAGCCATCGTGGAGGCAGTGCGCCACTGGCGCCACTACCTAGCCGGCAAACGCTTCACCCTACTTACCGACCAGCGGTCGGTAGCGTTTATGTTCAATAATAAACAGAGGGGGAAGATTAAAAATGATAAGATTCTTAGGTGGCGGATCGAGCTCTCCACCTTCGAGTACGACATCATTTACCGGCCAGGGGCCCTTAACGAATCCCCTGACGCTCTCTCACGAGGGATGTGTGCCAGCGCCACCGGAGATCGGCTACAGACCCCCCACAACGACCTCTGCCACCCAGGGGTCACGCGGCTGTTCCACTTCATAAAGTCCCGTAACTTACCCTACTCGATTGAGGAAGTTCGGTCTCTGACCAGGAACTGCCGCACTTGCGCTGAGTGCAAGCCTCGGTTCTACCGCCCAGATAGAGCCCACTTAATCAAAGCTACACGGCCCTTTGAGCGGCTCAGCTTAGATTTCAAGGGCCCCCTCCCGTCCGTCGACCGCAATGTTTACTTCCTGAACATTGTGGACGAATACTCCCGGTTCCCATTCGCCTTCCCCTGCCCAGACATGACCAGCGCCACGGTCATTAACTGCCTCAACAGCCTGTTCTGCCTGTTCGGTATGCCGAGCTACATCCATACGGATAGGGGGGCGTCCTTCATGAGTGAAGAGCTACGCCAGTACATGCTGTCCAAGGGGATCGCCACGAGCCGTACCACCAGCTACAACCCCCGGGGTAACGGCCAAGTGGAGCGAGAGAACGGGACAGTATGGAAAGCAGTCACTCTAGCTCTAAGGACCAAGGGCCTCCCTATCTCCCGCTGGCAGGAAGTCCTCTCGGATGTGCTCCATTCGATACGGTCGCTATTGTGTACGGCCACTAATGCCACGCCTCATGAATGAATGTTTGCCTTTCCCCGGAAATCCACCTCAGGCCTAGCCATGCCGTCATGGCTCTCCACCCCAGGTCCGGTACTCGTGCGAAGGCATGTGAGGGGCCACAAGACGGACCCTCTCGTGGAGCCAGTACACCTACTCCACGCCAACCCCCAATACGCATATGTCCGGCACGCCGACGGAAGGGAGGACACCGTGTCCATAAAAGACGTCGCCCAAGCCGGCATCGACAACAACCACGGCAATAGCAGCAACAACGATCACAGCAACTCTTACCCACCCACTACTCTTTCATCACCCCCGGAAGAACATCGACCAACGGCACCCCCACCAACTACCCCTTCAACAACCCTGGCGGCACCCCCGGCAGAGACCCAGGAGACTACCGGGGACACCCAGCCTACACCCGCGGCACCACAACAGCCACGTCGGTCGCAGAGGACTATCAAACCCCCGAACAGACTAAATCTATAGAAGGGGTGAATGTGATGAAATATTCCATTCATCACTGCCTGTGACTGTGGTCAGTTTCAGTGTCATTTCCCTTCCCCCAGTCCTCATTGTATTGTTTATTGGAATGTGCTGGAATGTGCTGTGTGTGTAGGGCTCCGCCCATACCTGGCCCCTTTTGTAAGCTAGCTCAGTCTGGCCTCAGTCTCCAGAAGGAAGATACCTCTCTCTCTTACGTGTTACTTTCTAAGTTAATAAAAGCCTTGTTTTGTTTCGCTAACATCGAGTCTCGGAATTATTGAGGCACATCAATGAGCATTTCCTCAACTCAGCAATGTAACTTGAAATAGATTGTCCAGGCTGTTGTTTACAATTGTGAAAATGGAAACGCTGCACAATCTCTGAGGGTTTTGGGTTAAAATGTTTCTGCAGCTTCTCAATCAAATCAGCATAATCCACCTCACTAGGTTTACGAGGAGCCACCAATGAACGCAGGATGGAGTAAGTAGCAGCTCCGCATACACTTAGCAACACTGAGCGCTTCCTCTCTTCTTTGTCAATATTATTGGCCTCAAAGAAACACCCCAGTCTTTCTGCGTATTCCTCCCATGAACTGTCCTTATCCCCAGAGAACTCTTCAATACGTCCCAAGGTCATCATAGTTTTAATGTGCACTGTCCCTTTAAGATCCACGGACTTTTTTCCTTTTTTAAAAATTCTTTTTCTCCTCCGGCCAGAGTTACGGTAGCTACACTCACGGTAGTTGCCTGGCCCGCACAATACTCTGTCCGCCGTCTACGTCGCAGCTAGCCAACTATCAAAATGCCGTTGATGTTGCTAGTTGAGTGACCCGCTCGTCGCAATTTCCAATATCACGGCTGTAGGTTCGCATGTCTATCTCCTCCTTCTAGAGAGTTCAACAGCCACCTCGTCGCCAGTATTGCATCTTGACCGAACAGTAATGAATAGAGGAGATGGAATGTACCTTTTATTATTTACTGAGTAAATGGGTGGACATTACAGCACATTTTCTGCCTGGCAGAACCCGAAACTGAAAGTGAAAGACAAAGTAAAACCGAGCCCCCCCCAGCAACCCCTTCAGGTAACACCCGGGAACTGGGACAAACTTAATTGAAGCAAAACTCAAAACACAACACAGGGGAACCCCGGGAGTGTATCAGTATTGACAGGGGGTCCCTGGGAGTGTGTCAGTATTTACAAGAGGACTCTGGATGTGTGTTTGTATTTACAGGGCATTCCCGGGAGTGTGTCAGTATTTACAGCGGTCCCTTGGAGCGTGTCAGTATTAACAGGAGATCCCTGGGGTTATGTCAATATTTACAAGTGGAGCCTGGAAGTGTGTCAGTATTTACAGAGTGTCCCTGGGAGAATGTCAGTTTTTGAAGTGGGTCTGTGGGAGTGTGTCAGTATTTACCGGGGGTCCCTGGGTATGTGTCAGTATTTAGAGGAGGAGCCTGGGAGTGTGTCAGTATATTACAGGGGTTCCTGGGAGTGTGTCAGTATTTACAGGGCATCCCTGGAAGTGTGTCAGTATTTACAGGACGTCCGCGGGAGTGTGTCAGTAATTACAGGGGGCCCCGGAATGTGTCAGTATTTACAGGGGGTCTTTGGGAGTGTGTCATCATTTACAGGGGTTCCCTGGGAGTGTGTTAGTAATTACAGGGGGTCCCTGGGAATTTGTCAGTATTTACAGGTGGTCCCCGGGAGTGTTTCAATAATTACAAGGGTCCCCGGGAGTGTGTCAGTAATTACAAGGGTCCCCGGGAGTGTGTCAGTAATTACAGGGGTTATTTGGGAGTGTGTCATCATTTACAGGGGTTTCCTGGGAGTGTGTCAGTAATTACAGGGGGTCACTGGGAATGTGTCAGTATTTACAGGGGGTCCCCGGGTGTGTGTAATTAATTACAAGGGTCCCCGGGAGTGTGTCAGTAATTACAAGGGTCCGTGGGAGTGTGTCAGTAATTACAGGGGTCCCTGGGAGTGCGTCAGTATTTAAGGGAGTTACCTGTGAGTGTGACACTATTTAAACAGGGTCCATGGGAGTGTGCCTGTGTTTACAGGGGGTCTTTGGGAGTGTATCATCATTTACAGGGGTTCCCTGGGAGTGTGTCAGTATAGTACAGGGGGCCCCTGGGAATGTGTCAGTATTTACAAGGTGTCCCTGGGAATGGGTCAGTTGTTACAGGGGGGCCCGGAAGTGTTACAATATTTACAGGGGGTCCCCGGGCGTGTGTCAGTATTTACAGGGGGTCCCTGGGATTGTGTCAGTATTTGCAGTGGGTCCCTGTGAGTCTGTCAGTTTTTAAAAGGGGTCCCTGGGAGTGTGTCACTATTTACAGGGGATCTCTGGGTATGTGTCAGTATTTACAGGGGTGCCTGTGAGTGTGTCAGTATTTACAGGAGGTCCGTAGGAGTGTGTCAGTATTTACAGGGTGTCTTTGGGAGTGTGTCATCATTTACAGGGGGCCCCCGAGTGTGTGTCAGTAATTACAATGGTCCCTGGGATTGTTTCAGTATTTACAGGAGGTTCCTGGGATTGTGTCAGTTTTTACAGGGGTCCCTGGGAGTGTGTCAGTAATTACAGGTGACCCTGGGAGTGTGCCAGTATTTACAGGGGGTCCCGGGGCGTGTGTCAGTATTTACAGGGTGTGCTTGGGAGTGTGTCAGTATTTACAGGGTGTGCTTGGGAGTGTGTCAGTATTTACAGGGGAACGCGGGTGTGTGTCAGTATTTACAGGGGGTCCCCAGGAGTGTGTCAATATTTACAGGGGACCCCGGGTGTTCATCAGTATTTACAGGGGGTCCCCGGGAGTGTATCAGTATTTACAGGGGGTCCCTGGGAGTGTGTCAGTATTTACAGGAGGTCTCTGGAAGTGTGTTTGTATTTACAGGGCATTCCCGGGAGTGTGTCAGTACTTACAGCGGCCCCTTGGAGTGTGTCAGTATTAACAGGGGATCCCTGGGATTATGTCAATATTTACAGGAAGAGCCCAGAAGTGTGTCAGTATTTACAGAGTGTCCCTGGGAGAATGTCAGTGTTTAAAGTGGGTCCATGGCAGTGTGTCAGTATTTACCGGGTGTCCCTGGGTATGTGTCAGTATTTAGAGGAGGCCCCTGGGAGTGTGTCTATATATTACAGGGGTTCCCTGGGAGTGTGTCATTATTTACAGGGGGTCCCTGGGAATGTGTCAGTATTTAAAGGGCATCCCTGGGAGTGTGTCAGTATTTACAGGCGTCCCCAGGAGTGTGTCAGTAATTACAGGGGGTCCTGTGAGTGTGTCAGTATTTACAGGGGGTCTTTGGGAGAGTGTCATCATTTACAGAGGTTCCCTGTGAGTGTGTCAGTAATTACAAGGTAGCCTGGGGGTGTGTAAGTAATTACAGGGGTCCCTGGGAGTATGTCAGTATTTAAAGGGGGTCCTTGTGAGTGTGACAGTATTTAAACAGGGGGTCTTTGGGAGTGTGTCAGTATTTACAGGAGGTCTTTGGGAGTGTGTCATCATTTACAGGGGTTCACTGGGAGTGTGTCAGTATATTACAGAGGGACCCTGGGAATGTGTCAGTATTTACAAGGTGTCCCTGGGAATGTGTCAATATTTACAGGGGGTCCCCGGGAGTGTTTTATTATTTACAGGGCGTCCCTGGGAGTGTGTCACTATATACAGGAGGTCCGTGGGAGTGTGTCAGTATTTACAGGGGTTCTTTGGGAGAGTGTCATCATTTACAGGGGGTCCCCGGGAGTGTGTCAGTCATTACAAGGGTCCCTGGGGTTGTGCCAGTATTTACACGGGGTCCCTGGGCGTGTGTCAGTATTTACAGGGTGTCCCTGGGAGTGTGTCAGATTTTACAGGGGTCCCTGGGAGTGTGTCAGTCTTTACAGGGGGTCGCTGGGAGTGTGTCCGTATTTACAGGGGGTCCCCGGGTGTGTGTCAGTATTTACAGGGGGTCCCCGGGAGTGTGTCAGTATTTACAGGGGACCCCGGGTGTGTGTCAGTATTTACAGTGGGTCCCCAGGATTGTATTAGTATTTACATGGGGTCCCTGGGAGTGTGTCAGTAATTACAAGGGTCCCTGGGATTGTTTCAGTATTTACAGTGGGTCCCTGTGATTGTGTCAGTATTTACAGGGGGTCCCTGAGAGTGTGTCAGTATATTACAGGGGGTCCCTGGGAGTGTGTCAGTATTTACAGGGGGTCCCTGTGAGTGTGTCAGCATTTACAGGGGATCCCTGGGAATGTGTCAGTATTTACAGCGGTCCCCGGGTGTGTGTCAGTAATTACACGGGTCCCTGTGAATGTGTCAGTATTTATAGGGGGTCCCTGGGAGTGCGTCAGTATTTATAGGAGGACTCTGAAAGTGTGTTTGTACTTACAGGGCATTCCTGGGAGTGTGTCAGTATTTACAGCGGTCCCTTGGAGCGTGTCAGTATTAACAGGGGATCCCTGGGATTATGTCAATATTTACAGGAGGAGCCTGGAAGTGTGTCAGTATTTACAGAGTGTGCCTGGGAGAATGTCAGTGTTTAAAGTGGGTCCATGGCAGTGTCTCAGTATTTACTGGGGGTCCCTGGGTATGTGTCAGTATTTAGAGGAGGACCCTGGGAGTGTGTCAGTATATTACAGGGGTTCCTTGGGAGGGTGTCAGTATTTACAGGGGGTCACTGGGAATAGGTCAGTATTTACAGGGCATCCCTGTGAGTGTGTCAGTATTTACAGGGCGTCCCCAAGAGTGTTTCAGTAATTACATGGGGGTCCTGTGAGTGTGTCAGTAATTACATCGCTCCCTGGTAGTGTGTCAGTATTTAAAGGGGGCCCCTGTAAGTGTGTCCGTATTTACAGGGGGACCCTATGAGTGTATCAGTATTTACAGGGGGTCCCGGGGAGTGTGTCCATATTTACAGGGGGTTCCCGGGAGAGTGTCAGTATTTACAGGGGGTCCCTGTGAGTGTGTCAGTATTTAAAGGGGGTCCCTGGGAGTTTGTCACTATTTACAGGGGATCTCTGCGAATTTGTCATTATTTACAGGGGTGCCTGTGAGTGTGTCAGTATTTACAGGAGGTCCGTGAGAGTGTGTCAGTATTTACAAGGGGTCTTTGGGAGTGTGCCATCATTTACAAGGGGTCCCCGGGTGTGTGTCAGTAATTACAAGGGTCCCAGGGATTGTTTCAGTATTTACAGGGGGTCCAAGAGCGTGTGTCAGTATTTACAGGGGATCTCTGGGAATGTGTCAGTATTTACAGGGATCCCTGTGAGTGTGTCAGTATTTACAGGAGGTCCGTGGGAGAGTGTCAGTATTTACAAGGGGTCTTTGGGAGTGTGTCAGTATTTACAGGGGTTCCCTTGGAGTGTGTCAGTATTTACATGGTGTACCTGTGAGTGTGCCAGATTTACAGGGGCTCACTGGGAATGTGTCAGTATTTACAGGGGGTCCCTGTGAGTCTTTCTGTATTTAAAGGGGGTCCCTGGGAGTGTGTCCATATTTACAGGGGGTCCCTGTGTGAGTGTCAGTATTTACATGGGGTCCCTGTGAATGTGTCAGTATTTAAAGGGTGTCCCTGGGAGTGTGTCCTTATTTACAGGGGTCCCCGGGAGAGTGTCAGTATTTGCAGGGGGTCCCTGTGTGTGTATCAGTATTTACAGAGGGTCCCGGGGAGTGTGTCCGTATTTACAGGGGGTCCCCGGGATGGTGTCAGTATTTACAGGGGGTCCCGGGGAGTGTGTCAGTATTTACAGGGGACCCCGGGTGTGTGTCAGTATTTACAGTGGGTCCTCAGGATTGTATTAATATTTATGGGGGTTCCCGGAAGTGTGTCAGTAATTACAAGGGTCCCTGCGATTGTTTAAGTATTAACAGGGGGTCCCTGGGATTGTGTCAGTATTTACAGGGGGCACCTGAGAGTGTGTCAGTATATTACAGGGGGTCCCTGGGAGTGTGTCAGTATTTACAGGGGGTCACTGGGAATGTGTCAGTATTTACAGGGCTTCCCCGGGAGTGTGTCAGTAATTATAGTGGGTCCTGGGAGTGTGTCAGTATTTACAGTGGGTCCCCAGGATTGTATTAGTATTTAGAGGGGGTCCCTGGGATTGTGTCAGTATTTACAGGGGGTCACTGGGAATGTGTCAGTATTTACAGGGCTTCCCCGGGAGTGTGTCAGTATTTACAGGGGGTCCCCGGCAGTGTGTCAGTAATTAAAGGGAGTCCCCGGGAGTGTGTCAGTATTTGCAGTGGACCCCAGGTGTTTATCGGTATTTACACGGGGGTCCCCGTGAGTTTATCAGTATTTACATGGGGTCCCTGGGAGTGCGTCAGTGTTTACAGGAGGACTCTGGAAGTGTGTTTGTACTTACAGGGCATTCCCGGGAGTGTGTCAGTATTAACCGCGGTCCCTTGGAGCGTGTCAGTATTAACAGGGGATCCCTGGGAATATGTCAATATTTACAGGAGGAGCCTGGAAGTGTGTCATTATTTACACAGTGTCCCTGGGAGAATGTCAGTGATTAAAGTGGGTCCGTGGCAGTGTGTCAGTATTTAATGGGGGTCCCTGGGTATGTGTCAATATTTAGAGGAGGACACTGGGAGTGTGTCAGTATATTACAGGGTTTCCTTGGGAGTGTGTCAGTGTTTACAGGGGGTCACTGGGAATGTGTCAGTATTTACAGGGCAGCCCTGGGAGTGTGTCTGTATTTACAGGGCGTCCCCAGGAGTGTGTCAGTAATTACAGGGGGTCCTGTGAGTGTGTCAGTATTTACAGGGGGTCTTTCGGAGTGTGTCATCATTTACAGGGGTTCCCTGTGAGTGTGTCAGTAATTTCAAAGGTCCCTGGGAGTGTGTCAGTAATTACAGGGGTCCCTGGGAGTGTGTCAGCATTTAAAGGGGGTCCCGGTGAGTGTGACAGTGTTTAAACAGGGTCCATGTGAGTGTGTCAGTATTCACAGGGGGTCTTTGGGAGTGTGTCATCATTTACGGGGGTTCCCTGGGAGTGTGTCAGTATTAACAGGAGGACCCTGGGAATGTGTCAGTATTTACAGGGGGTCCCGGGATTGTTTCAGTATTTACAGGGCATCCCCGGGAGAGTGTCAGTATTTACAGGGGGCCCTGTGAGTGTATCAGTATTTACAGGGGGTCCCGGAGTGTGTGCCTGTATTTACAGGGGGTCCCTGGGAGAGTGTCAGTATTTACAATGGGTCCCTGTGAGTATGTCAGTATTTAAAGGAGCTCCCTGGGAGTGTGTCACTATTTACAGGGGATCTCTGGGAATGTGTCAGTATTTACAGGGGTGCCTGTGAGTGTGTCAGTATTTGCAGGACGTCCATGGGAGTGTGTCAGTATTTACAGGACGTCCATGGGAGTGTGTCAGTATTTACAAGGGGTCTTTGGGAGTGTGCCATCATTTACAGGCGGTCCCCGGGAGTGTGTTAGTAATTACAAGGGTCCCTAGGATTGTTTCTGTATTTACAGGGGGTCCCTGAGATTGTGTCAGTTTTTACAGAGTTCCCTGCGAGTGTGTCAGTAATTACAAGTGTCCCTGGGATTGTTTCAGTATTTACATGGGGTCCAAGGTCATGTGTCAGTATTTACAGGGTGTCCCTGGGAGTGTGTCGGATTTACAGGGGCTCACTGGGAATGTGTCAGTATTTACAGGGGGTCCCTGTGAGTGTGTCAGTATTTACATGGGGTCCCCGGGAGAGTGTCTGTATTTACATGGGGTCCCCGGGCATGTGTCCGTATTTACAGGGGGTCCCCGGGAGTGTGTCAGTATTTACAGTGGGTCGCCAGGAGTGTATTAGTATTTACAGGGGGTCCCCGGGAGTGTGTCAGTAATTACAAGGGTCCCTGGGATTGTGTCAGTATTTACAGGGGCTCCCTGGGAGTATATTAGTATTTACAGGGGTCCCCAGGAGTGTGTCAGTATATTACAGGGGGTCCCTGGGAGTGTGTTAGTATTTACACGGGGTCACTGGGAATGTGTCAGTATTTACAGGGGGTCACTGGGAATGTGTCAGTATTTACAGGGCGTCCCCGGGAGTGTGTCAGTAATTATAGTGGGTCCTGGGAGTGTGTCAGTATTTACAGGAGGTCCCCCTGGGATTGTGTCAGTATTTGCAGGAGTTCCCTGCGAGTGTGTCAGCATTTACAGGGGGTCCCTGGGAGTGTGTCAGTATTTAGAGGTGGTCCGTGAGAGTATGTCAGTATTTACAGGGGGTCCCTGTGAGTGTGTCAGCATTTACAGCGGGTCCCCGGGAGTGTGCCAATATTTACAGGGGGTCCCCGGGAGTGTGTCAGTATTTACAGGGGACCCTGGGTGTTTATCAGTATTTACAGGGGGTCCCCGGGAGTGTATCAGTATTTACAATGGGTCCCTGGGAGTGTGTCTTTATTTACAGGGCATCCCCAAGAGTGTGTCGGTAATTACAGGGTTGTCCTGTGTGTGTGTCAGTAATTACAAGGGTCCCTGGGTGTGTGTCAGTAATTACAGCGGTCCCTGGGAGTGTGGCAGTATTTAAAGGGGGTCCCTGTGAGTGCGATAGTATTTATACAGGGTCCATGGGTGTGTGTCAGTATTTACAGGGGGTCTTTGGGAGTGTGTCATCATTTACAAGGGTTCCCTGGGAGTGTGTCAGTATTTACAGGAGGACCCTGAGAGTGTGTCTGTATATTACAGAGGGCCCCTGGGAATGTGTCAGTATTTATAGGTGTCCCTGGGAATGTGTCAGTATTTACAGGGGGTCCGCGGGAGTGTATCAGTATTTACAGGGTGTCCCTGGGAGTGTGTCAGTATTTACAGGAGGACCCTGAGTGTGTGTCAGTATATTACAGAGGGCCCCTGGGAATGTGTCAGTATTTACAAGGTGTCCCTGGGAATGTGTCAGTATTTACAGGGTGTCCGCGGGAGTGTTTCAGTATTTACAGGGTATCCCTGGGAGTGTGTCAGTATTTACAGGAGGTTCGTTGGAGTGTGTCAGTATTTACAGGGGGTCTTTGGGAGAGTGTCATCATTTATAGGGGGTCCCCGAGGGTGTGTCAGTAATTACAAGGGTCCCTGTGATTGTGTCAGTATTTACAGGGGGTCCTGGGTGTTGTGTTTGTACCGCTATACACAACTATATAAAATAATAAAGTAGCAGAGACTGCGAGTAACTTCAAGTGATCTTTACTGGGTAACTGGAACTTCGGCACTGACTGTACAAATCGATACGCGTCTGTTATATACGCTCGCAACTATAAGGATGTACATCCGCAAAACAAAGTAGTCCATTCAATGTTGTATACATTACACTTCCTCCCCCTTTAGTTTAATAGTATATTAACGCAAAATTTCTATAATTAACATACAGAGCCTGTCTTTACAGTAACCTTTTTGTTTTCTTAAAAGTAACAAAATTCAAATTCCAACATAACATTTTACTTTGTCAACAGCCCTTTTACAAGTCAAGTCTCAGGGGAGGCCTCCTCTGCCTCTCTGGTTAATGACTCTCCAGACTCTTATGCTTTGGGGAATGAGACTGTACAGGTACAGGTGCATCAGATGAGCTATCAGCACAGGTAGAGCTCTCAGCTGTAGATGAGGCTGGTGCTGATGCTGATGAATCAGGAGTGTGTGGCGGAGCCACCAAGGGTCTCAGAACAATTGGTAATAATCCCTTTAACTACAGTGTAGTGCAACCGCGGACTGCACCTTTAAACTGTACTGTATTGCGTTTTCCTGCACTCCACGTGATGACGTCATGACGCCGATCACGTGACCACCAGTGGCGCGAAGAACGCGATGACATCATGACGTCAGCTTCCAGAATCTTCCAGTAGTCGTCGAGTGCCCAGCAAGCTGTATAGACCTGTGTACCATTTCTCCTGTAGTTTCCCTGTTAACTTTGTTGCTCATTAAAACCTGTTGATTTGATTCATCGAGTCGAATACCTTATTCAGATAGGAACCTCCGTTCCTACATTGGTGACCCCGATCTCGTCGGGCAACTTTCGTCGAGGATGAACACGAACGCCGTCGCCCATAAACTGCCGCAGTTTTGGGAACAGCAGCCAGCAGCATGGTTTTTCCAGGCAGAAGCACAGTTCGCTCTCCGGGAGGTCACAGCGCATGCGACCCGTTATTATTACGTGGTTGCCGCTCTCGACAGTGCCACGGCCTCGCGGGTCGTCAGCATCCTTGGTAGCCCACCAGAGGAGGGCAAGTACGAAGCGCTTAAAGCCCGTTTGCTACAGGTATTTGATCTTAATAATTTGGAGCGGGCACGCAAGCTTATTTCCGTGCCCGGCCTCGGGGACTCAAAACCGTCAGAGCTGATGAGTCAAATGCTCACGCTGTTGGGCGTGGAACCCCAATGCTTTTTATTCCGTGAGCTTTTCCTCTGCCAGCTACCCGAACCGGTGCAGGCGGCCTTGGCCAACGCTGCCATCACAGACGGTGCTGAAATCACTGCACAGGCAGACAAAATATTTACTGTTACTCAGCAGTGTTGTACAGCCACGAGGCGTTTTTCCCCCACATGAGCGAAGCCCAGCCCTCCCCCAGCAGGATGGTGCGCGTACCATGCCCGTTTTGGCACCAAAGCTCGACGCTGCCGGCCTCCTTGCAGTTTCCTCAAAAAAAAACTCCAACAAGCCCACGTCCTACCGGACGGACGACAAGGTCTAGAAAGCACAGCAAGTTAGCTATGGCGGCGGGCTTAGCGGGCAAACTCATTTACGTTACGGATTCCGTTACGGGCCGACGATTCCTGTGTGACACTGGTTCCCAGTGCAGCATCCTCCCTGCTTCAAAGCTGGACCTACTATCCGGCGGCCAGGGCCCTTCCCTCGTGGCAGTAAATGGCGCTGCCATGCGTATGTTCGGGAAACGGACGGTAAACTTAACCTTCGCCGGTCAGCGTTTTGTCTGCGACTTCATTACAGCTAAGGTCTCACAGGCCATCCTGAGTGCTGATATTTTTGGTGCAAACGGTCTGCTGGTCGACGTCCAACACTGCCGCCTCATTAATGCGTCCACTTTCCACGCGGTGCCCTGCCACCGCAGCACCGCCGTGTCCTGGTCGGTAGCCTGTGCGCTTCCATCACAAGACGGGTTTACGCACATGCTCGGCGAATCCCCGGAGCTCACCAGGCCTACTTTTTCGGCTGCAAGCACACGGCACGGGGTGGAGCACCATATCTCCACGACCAGAGCACCCGTTTACGCTCGGGCGCGACGATTAGAAGCCGGCAAGCTGGCAGCCGCAAAGGCTGAGTTCCAGACCATGGAGCGACTCAGGATTATCTGGCGTTCGGACAGCCCTTGGTCCTCCCCACTGCATATAGTACCCAAACCAGGTGGCGGATGGCGACCGTGCGGGGATTACAGACGCTTAAATGACGCCACGACACCGGACAGGTATCCGATTCCCCACATCCAAGATTTTTCAGCACATCTGGCTGGAAACGCTATATTTTCTAAAGTGGATCTCGTTCGTGGATATCATCAAGTTCCAGTGCACCCTCCAGACGTCCCCAAAATGGCAGTCATCACTCCGTTCGGCCTTTTCGAGTTCCTCCGCATGCCATTCGGTTTAAAAAACGCAGCGCAAGCATTCCAGCGGTTGATGGACTCTGTCTTACGGGACCTGCCCTTCATTTTTGTATATTTGGATGACATCCCAATAGCCAGCAAGGATAAGACAGCTCACATGGCCCATTTACGTACACTTTTCGCCCGACTCAGCCAACACGGCCTTATTGTCAATCCGGCTAAATGCACATTTGGAGTATCCAGCATTGATTTCCTGGGACACAGGATTACCCCAGAAGGCGCCGTCCCACTAGCCACCTAGGTAGAGGCAGTTACTGCATTCCCGCGGCCTCACACGGTCAAACCCCTACAGGAGTTCTTGGAGATGGTAAATTTTTATCATCGTTTTGTCCCCAAGGCGGCCCGGTTAATGCAACCTCTGTACGAAGCAGTAACAGCGAAGTCGGGCAAGGATGTTCTCAATTGGACACCGCAAATGGACCAGGCATTCCGCGATACCAAGGCGGCGTTGGCGGATGCAACTATGCTAGCACACCCACTCCCGGGCGCGACTGTTGCCCTCACTACGGACGCCTCCGACTACACCATCGGAGCAGTTCAAGAGCAGTGGGTCGACGGAGGTTGGCAGCCGTTAGCCTTTTTCAGCCGCCAACTGCGCAAGAACGAGCGAAAGTATAGCCCTTTTGACAGAGAGTTGCTAGCCCTGTTTTTGGCCATCCGGCATTTCCGTTTCCTGCTAGAAGGCCGTCCGTTCACTGCATTCGTGGACCACAAGCCGCTCACCTTCGCCATGGCCAAAATGGCAGAACCTTGGTCAGCTCGGCAGCAGCGCCACCTCACGTTTATATCCGAATTCACAACGGATTTGCGGCACGTGTCAGGCAAGGATAATCTCGTGGCAGATTGCCTTTCCCGGGTTCCAGTCCAGGCAGTCCACCTGGGCATCGATTTCGTTGGACTGGCAGAGGGTCAACTGGCAGACCCAGAGGTACAAGCGTTTAGGACCACGCCTTCCAGTTGGCAGGTTGCAGACGTGCTGTTTCAAGCGGCAGGAACCACGCTCTTGTGCGACACATCCATGGGAGTGCCCCGGCCCATTGTGCCGGTCGAATGGCGCAAGAAGGTATTCCAGGCAATCCACGGGTTATCCCACCCGGGGATGCAGGCTTCTCAACGGCTACTGTCCCACAAATTTGTTTGGAAAGGCATGCATTTGGACGTCCGGGACTGGACAAACAATTGCGTCGATTGCCAAAAATCCAAAGTCAACCGTCACGTCAAGGCCCCGGTGGCCAACTTCCCGGTGCCTGAGCGCCATTTCGAACACGTTCACGTGGATTTAGTAGGTCCCCTTCCCGGGTCATGGGGATTCACACACCTCCTGACGGTGGTAGACCGGACCACCAGGTGGCCAGAGGCGTTTCCCTTGGCCGCTACCACCGCAGCAGACGTCGCCAGGGTATTTCTTTCGTCGTGGGTGGCTCGGTTCGGGGTGCCATCGGACATCTCCTCGGACCGCGGTCCGCAATTCACATCAGAGCTGCGGAACGCAGTGGCACAATGCCTGGGAACCAAGCTGCACCATACCACCGCGTACCATCCGCAGGCGAATGGCCTGTGTGAAAGGTTCCATCGGTCTCTCAAAGCGTCCCTCCGTGCCAGCTTGAGGGGACCCAACTGGGTGGACAGGCTTCCATGGGTGATGCTAGGCCTCCGGACAGCACCAAAGGAGGATCTTCAGTCTTCATCGGCTGAGCTGGTTTATGGCCAGACACTCAGAGTACCAGGTGACTTTCTCCCTCCACACACCGAACCATGGTCTGCAGCTCAACAGCTCCTATTTCATCAGGAGGCGTCTAGGAATTTCCTGCCCATCCCAACCTCGCACCATGACCTGCAGAGGCCTCACGTCCCGGCAGAGCTCATGAGTTCAGACTATGTCTTTATTCGACAGGACGGTCACAGAGACCCACTCAAGCCACCGTATACCGGACCTTTTCGTGTCATCGAACCAGGGGAAAAGTTTTTCACAGTCGAAGTCGGTGGAAAGTCTGATACCGTCTCTATCGACCAGCTAAAACCAGCCCACCTGGATCGGAGTGAGCCTGTCGTGGTTGCCCAACCACCTCGCCGCGGCCGACCGCCGTTAGCCGACAGACCAGCCGTGCACCAGCCCACCGTCGAACAGCCCGATTCGGCCTCTGACGCGCCTGCACCTCTGACTACCGTTTCTGCCTCGCCCGAGACGCCGCTTCTGCCGCAATCCAGCACTGGTCCTTCCACTAATGCCCCGTTTCCGCTGCCTGAATTTCGTCGCCATTCGGCCAGGATCATTAAGCCTCCTACTCAGTTGACAATGTCCGTTAAAGTGGATTCTGGGGGGGCGCCTGTGGCGGAGCCACCAAGGGTCTCAGAACATTGGTCATAATCCCTTTAACTACAGTGTAGTGCAACCACGGACTGCACCTTTAAACTGTACTGTATTGCGTTTTCCTGCACTCCACGTGATGACGTCATGACGCCGATCACGTGACCACCAGTGGCGCGAAGAACGCGATGACGTCATGACGTCAGCTTCCAGAATCTTCCAGTAGTCGTCGAGTGCCCAGCAAGCTGTATAGACCTGCGTACCGTTTCTCCTGTAGTTTCCCTGTTAACTTCGTTGTTCATTAAAACCTGTTGATTTGATTCATCGAGTCGAATACCTTATTCAGATAGGAACCTCCGTTCCTACAAGTGTCTGTTTCCATGTCAGGTGGGTCTGGGCGAGGTATAGGGGTGTTTTCCAACTGAACATCCAGAATTTGGTCCACATGATGTCTCAAAACGTTCTCTCCCACATCCACTGTATACATCAGTGGTCCCTCTCTTGTGGATATTGTCCCTGGTTGCCACTTTTCCATCCAGAAATCACGAGCAAGAACTGATTGTCCCACACTGAAGCTTCTTTTGGATTAGCATTCAAATGTTTGAACTGTTTGTTCTCTACATCATGACGTACATTCGGTTTAAGAATGTCCATGCGAGATCTCAGGTTCCTGTTCAGAAACATCATCGCTGGAGTCTGATTAGTGGCTGCGTGCACTGCGTTCCGATAAGCAAAGAGGAAATTGTCTATCTTGTGTTGCAGTGGTAGATTCTTGCTGTACATTGCTTTGATGGCCATCTTGAAAGTCTGTACAAATCTTTCTGCCAAGCCATTTGTAGCTGGATGGTACAGGGCAGATGTGTAGTGCTTGATTAAAATTTTTCCTCATGAAAGCTTGGAATTCGTCAGAGACAAATTGTCATTCATTGTCTGTGCAGCTTTGTTCTGGTAGGCCATTTCTAGTGAACATGGTCCTCAGAACTGAAATGGTCTTTTCAGATGTGGTTAATTTCATTTTAGTGACCTCAGGCCATTTGGAATGTGCTTCGACTGCAATCAAGAACATGGAGTCCATGAACGGTCCAGCAAAGTCGATGTGCACACGTTATCACGGTGATGAGGGCCATTCCCATGGATGGAGAGGGGCTTGTGGTGGTGCGTGTTATGCTCATTAATAAATAGACATTCTTATTATGAACACAGCTAGCTTTTGCTAGTTACTTTATTGAGCACATGTGGACTGGTACAGTATCTGTAGAGGCTTCCACCTTGACTGTTGCCTTGTGGGTAGCCTAGTGCCTCATGGGTAATGTAGTCTTAACATATATATATACAGCTGGGTAGTGTAGTCTTATATACAGCTCTACACAGCTCTACGGCTCCACCTAGTGTCCACTATAGAATGACATGTTATTGATCATTACATCCCCCTTTCTTTGAGGTGTAACAAAATCAATATCAATCAACTTTCAAGAAAACAATAAAGATAATATCAGTAACACTTTTGTTAGTGCTCTATAAACATAAACATTCTCAAAACAGTCAACACATTTTCAAAGCTTTACATTCACAGAATCACAGAAACCCCACAGTGCAGATAGAGGCCATTTCGGCCCATCGAGCCTGCACCGACACATATCCCACCCGATCCCCGTAACCCCTACACCAACACATATCCCACCCTATCCCCGTAACCCCACGTATTTAATCCCCCTAACACTAAGGGTCAATTTATCATAGCCAATCAACCTAACCCGCACATCTTTGGACTGTGGGAGGAAACTGGAGCACCCGGAGGAAACCCATGCAAACACGGGGAGAATGTGCAAACTCCACACAGACAGTCACCCGAGGCCGGATTCGAGCCCGGGTCTCTGGCGCTGTGAGGCAACAGTGCTAACCACGATGCCACCGTGCTGCCCCTGTACTCAAAGATTAAGTCTATCAGGCTCTTTTACTTCACGTGTGGCTCTTCTCAACATGGTTAAGTCTGATGTGTCTTCATGAGATTGTTCTGGCGGTGAATGACACGATGCAGTTGCGTCATTGTCATCAATCTGGTCTTGAATAGTCTCTTGTGTTTTTTGGAGGGAACGGCAGTTCCTCCTGAGAATCTGTCCTTCCTCAGTTCTACCAGTGTATGACCTTGGTCCTATTTCCTCAAGAACTGTAGCTTTCCTGTTCCATGCATTTGGATCCTCAATCCTGACAACATCATCCCTTGTCAACGGTTTTAGAGTTTTGGATGACTAGTCATAGTATGATTTCTGTTTCAGCTTTAACAGTTGAAGTCTCTGTCTCAGTTCCTCACTTTGCTGTTCTTTTGCACAGCAGGGTAGTGTGGTGCGCAACTTGCGACCCATTAGTAGTTCAGCAGGTGAAGAACCACAGTCTAAAGGTGAGGCTCGGCAGCTCAGCAGGGCGAGATAAGGATCAGACTTGCTTTCTGTCGCTTTCTTCAGTAGCTGCTTGAGAACTTGAACACCTTTCTCTGCCTTACCATTTGACTGAGCATACAAAGGACTGGATGTGATGTGCTGAAAGTCATAATGTGCTGCAAACTGTTGCCACTCCTTACAGTTGAAGCACAGACCATTGTCGCTAACGGCAATCCTGGGAATTCCATGTCTGGCGAAGATGGATTTCACATGCATTATGACACTGCTTACTGTGGTGCTTGAGAGCAGCACCATCTCAGGATAGTTAGAATAGTAGTCAATCACTATTAGATAGTCTTTACCATTTAAATGAAAAAGGTCCATACCAACCTTTTGCCATGATGCTGTTGGTATGTCAGCTACTATCATTGGTTCCTTTGCTTGTTTGTTTTGGTGTTTCTGACATGTCTCACATTTGCCTATCATGTTCTCAATGTCCTTATTTATGCCAGGCCAATAAACAGTGTCTCTTGCTCTCCTTTTGCATTTTTCAATTCCGAGGTGTCCCTCATGAATTCTTTTGAGCATGTCTTGATGTAGAGCCTGTGGAATGACTATTCTGTTCTGTTTTAGTAATAGTCCACTTGTGACACTCAATTCTGACCTTATGTGAAAATATTTTGGACAGGAACCTTTTGGCCAACCATGATGAATGTTCTCTATTAATGTTTGGAATACTGTATCTTTTACTGTTTCTTCTGCTATTTGCTTTGATTTTGTGTCTGACACGGGCAGTGCAGCAGTGACCATACTCACATGAACATCCATGTCTTCTTCAGTAGAGCTCACATGACTCATTGTGGGTGCTCGGGGTAGTGCATCTGCTAACAGTATGTATTTGCCTGGTGTGTAGATCAGTTCAAATTCATATCTTTGCAGCTTCATCATGAGTCGTTGAATCCTTGGAGACATCTCATTCAGGTTTTTTTTTATGATGGCAACCAGAGGGCTGTGGTCTTTCTCAACTGTGAAGGTGGGAAGTCCATATGTGTAGCCATGAAACTTTTCTAGTCCAACTACCAAGCCTAGACATTCCTTTCCAATCTGGGCGTATCGACACTCAGTATCAGTCATAGACCTGGAGGCATAGGCAACAGACTTCCAATCTTCACACTCTGCTTGTAGCAAGACCGCACCTAGGCCATCTTTTGATGCATCCGTTGACACTTTGATTCTTTTTGTTGGGTCAAAGAAGGTGAGTACAGGTGTGGTTGTCAGCACTGTTTTGAGGTTTATCCACTCTTGTTCATATCTTTCTGTCCATGCGAACTCATTTGTTTTATGTAGCAGGTCTCGCAGACAGGTTATCTTGGCTGACAAGTTAGGAATGAACTTTCCAATGAAGTTTATCATCCCCATGATGCGTAGCACTCCTTTTTTGTCAGTGGGTCGGGGCATTTTGAGTATGGCGTTTACTTTTTCCATATCTGGCTCTATTCCTTTACCAGATAGATTATCTCCTCGGAAAGTGACTTCCTGGACGCCAAACTGACACTTGGCTTTGTTGAGCTTCAGTCCATTCCGGCGTATGCTCTGTAGCACTTTAGTCAGTCTCTCATTGTGTTCTTTCAGTGTGGAGCCCCAGATGATGATGTCATCAACATAGACCCAAACTCCTTCCAGACCTTCAATTATGTGTTCCATCGCTCTATGAAAGATTTCAGATGCAGATATTATCCCAAAAGGCATTCTGAGGAAACAATACCTGCCAAATGGTGTGTTGAAGGTACAGTATTTGGTGCTCTCTTCATCCAGCTTTAGTTGCCAAAATCCTTGTGAGGCATCAAGCTTTGTAAAGTATCTGGCACCTGACATTTCACTGGTGATTTCTTCTCGCTTGGGAATCTGGTAGTGTTCACGTTTTATGTTTGCATTTAAGTCCTTTGGATCCATGCATATTCTTAGATCATTGTTCTTTTTCTTTACACATACCATGGAGTTAACCCAGTCTGTTGGCTCTTCAACTTTCCTGATGACTCCTAGTGTGGTCATTCTGTCCAGTTCATTCTTGAGCCGGTCACGCAGGGGTGCTGGAAGTTTTCGTGGAGCATGTACCACTGGCTGAGCATCCTGCTTTAGCTGGATCTTGTAAGTGAATGGTAGAACTCCAAATCCTTTGAACACCTCCTGGAAATTATTCACTACAGAATCCACCGAGTCATCTGGTCTGCTTATGGCACAGTTTATACGGTAGGCTCTTTTGACCAGTTCTAAGTCCTCATAAGCTTTGTCACCCAGCAGTGAATCAAGCCTTTCAGCCACAACAGAAAACATGAGATGATGCACGTTATCTTTGACTGTCACTTTCAGTCTGCATACACCTAAGCTATCTATTTTCTGTCCATTATAGTCCTTCAGTAGTACTGACTTTTTCTGTATTTTGGGCTTTTCTTTCATATTGTTAATGTCACTCACACTGATTAAGTTTGCTTTTGCCCCAGTGTCTAGTTTCAAGGTAACTAATGCTCCATTTACCTGCAGTGGGATCATCCATTTGTCCTCTTTTACTGCATTAACTTTATGTTCAGCATTGTCCATTTCTGAGGGCTGCACATTTTCTGTATCCTTTTTGATATTGTCACATGACACCATTCCTACAAAAAATGTCTCACTTAAATCAGTGTCCTCAATTACATTAACTTGTTGCCCTTTCTTAGTTTGTACTTTTGAAAAGCATTGTTTGGCAAAGTGATTCTTTCCATTACACTTTGTGCACATTTTTCCAAACGCTGGGCATTGTCTTAACTGGTGTTTGGAACCACAGCGTTTACAATTAAAAATGTCATCCTCCGATTGCTTTTCATTTCTGTTCTGCCCATGTTTCTTCCCCTTGTAGGACACAGCACCGACAGCAGCATTATCACTCGTTACAATCGCATCACTATTGATATCACTGAAAGTCTTCGCGTGCTTTCGAGCTAGCTCGTTGGCTTGGCATATTTTCACCGCATTTTCCAAATTTAGTTCGGTTTCCCTCAACA
The DNA here is from genome assembly GCF_052327205.1 of Somniosus microcephalus. Taxonomy (NCBI): domain Eukaryota; kingdom Metazoa; phylum Chordata; class Chondrichthyes; order Squaliformes; family Somniosidae; genus Somniosus; species Somniosus microcephalus. The sequence goes on along the minus strand of NC_140989.1, from coordinate 218,693,765 downwards.
GATGTTCCCTGACTTTTTTATCATGAATACCAAACACAATCTGGTCACGAATCATGGATGCTTTGAGCTCAGAGAAATTACATGTCTGTGCTTTCAGTTTCAGATCAGTTATAAAGCTATCAAAAGTCTCATTTTGCTGCTGTGTCCGAGAACAGAAGATGTATCTTTCATAGGTCTCGTTCTTTTTGGGAGAGCAATGTGCATCAAATTTTTTTAGCTCATCTTCTAATTTTTCTCTGTTCTCCACTGGATTAAATACAAATGTATTAAATACCTCTATCGCCTGTGGGCCTGCAACCGTAAGCAGCAACGCTATCTTCCTTGCGTCTGGCTTTGTACCGAACCTGATGGCTGCAATGTAGAGTTCGAATTGTTGTTTAAAAGTCTGCCAGTTGTAGTCGATGTTTCCTGTGAGTTTCAAACGCTCTAGTGGCTTCAAATTCTCCATGTCGCTTTTCACAATTTTCAGCAGATCTTCACCACCCTGGTACCATGTTATGTTCATTAATAAATAGACATTCTTATTATGAACACAGCTAGCTTTTGCTAGTTACGTTATTGAGCACATGTGGACTGGTACAGTATCTGTAGAGGCTTCCATCTTGACTGCTGCCTTGTGGGTAGCCTAGTGCCTCATGGTTAATGTAGTCTTAATATATATACACAGCTGGGTAGTGTAGTCTTATATACAGCTCTACACAGCTCTACGGCTCCACCTAGTGTCCACTATAGAATGACATGTTATTGATCATTACAGTGCATTCTGGAACTTTTGACATCCTGAGCAGCTCTTTGTCAGGTCCTCGATCTGTTTGTCAATTCCCGGCCACCACACATAACCACGAGCAAGGCTTTTCATCTTTACCGTGCCTAAGTGGCCTTCATGCAGTTCATGCAGCACTCGGTTACGAAGCTTGGGAGGAATCACAACTCGTGAGCCGCACATCAGTGTTCCCCGACACACTGATAACTGCTCCCTCCTAGCAGAGAATGCTGGAAACAATGAGTCACCATGCGCTGGCCATCCCTTCACAGTGATGTCATAAGCTTTTGACAATGTAGGGTCATTGCGTGTTTCTCTTTCAGTGAGGGAGTTTGTCACTGGTAGCTGCTCAACTATTGTTGTGTGAAATTCCTCTGCTGAGTCAACTGTTGTAGTTCTCTCTGAGGTCGGCAGTGGTAAACGTGACAAACCATCGGTGTTGTCATGTTGCTTGGTCCCCTTGTATTCAATGTCATACAGGTGAGCCCCTAGGAAGAGTGACCATCGCTGTAGCCATTGTGCCGTCATCACTGGAACGCCCTTCCTTGGGTTGAAGATTGAAACGAGAGGCTGGTGGTCAGTTAACAGTGTAAACTGTTGACCATACAAGTAGTGGTTGAATTTCTTGACTCCCCACACAAGGCTGAGGGCCTCTTGGTCAATCTGTGCATAATTGCGTTCAGCTGTAGTCAATGATCTTGAGGCAAAGGCTATTGGTCTTTCTGAGCCGTCTGGGAACTTATGTGACAACACGGCACCAATGCCATGGGGTGAAGCATCACATGCCAGTCGAATAGGTAAGGATGGGTCAAAGTGAGCTAGCACCTCTTCTGAAGTAATGAGTCTTTTGCTCTCTTGAAAAGCTTGTTCACAGCTGTCACTCCACTTCCATTGTGACCCTGTCTGTAGCAGTGCATTTAGTGGATGTAACACTGTGGATAGGTTGGGCAAGAACTTGTGATAGTAGTTCACCAGTCCAAGATATGATCTCAACTGAGACACATTTTCAGGTGTTGGTGCATTAATCACAGCTTCAATCTTGTCTGGAGACTTGTGTAAACCGTTCTTGTCAATCACATGTCCACAGTATGAGATTTCCTTTTTGAAAAACTCACACTTGTCTCGGTTCGCTCGGAGCCCATACTCCCGTAACCTGATGAGCACCTGTTCGAGGTTGGAAAGGTGGTCGTTGTCATTCTTGCCAGTAATGATGATGTCATCAAGATAACACTGAGTACCTGGGATCCCCTGCAGGACTTGGTCCATTGCCCTTTGCCAGATTGCAGGAGCTGATGCTATTCCGAATACCAGCCGATTGTACTGGTAAAGGCCTTTGTGCGTATTTATTGTCAGGTACTTCTTTGATGCATCATCAATTTCCATTTGGAGATAGGCCTGGGCCAAGTCAATCTTTGTGAAGCGTTCCCCTCTTGACAGTGAAGCAAAGATGTCCTCAATGCGAGGCAATGGGTACTGTACCGTGTGGAGGACTGGGTTAACAGTCACTTTAAAGTCTCCACAGATGTGCACTTTTCTTGGCTTTCATGGTTTTGTGCTGGAGGTTTTCTTCATCACTGGAACTATAGGTGTGGCCTATTCACTCCAATCCACCTTGGATATGTAGGGGTTTGCAAAATTCCCCTATTTTTCCCTGAAGATTGAAAATACTGTTCCACATCGTGGATGAAGAATTATATGTTTTGAATTGCCTCTGGGTAGGACAGTGTTTTTTTTTAAAACATACCCAGAATCGTGAAAAGCTGCATTGGACAGAGCAGCACTTGGGCAACATCAGGATCTAAAACATTACATTTTTATTAAAATGGTACCTCTGAGTTTCAAACTGTATATTTCAAGAGGTTTGAAAATGGCCACAGAAAGCATTGACCAAGAACAAAGGGGCTTAAAAGAGCAGCTAGCAGCTTGTAATGTGTCTGTGTGAAAGACCTGTCAATCAAACCAGGGAGTTTCCCTCTCAGAAGCACTTGAAGATGCTTATTGACATAAGGGATTAACTACTTGAGACTATTGTAAGAAGTCACACAACACCAGGTTATAGTCCAACAGCTTTATTTGAAATCACAAGCTTTCGGAGCGCTGCTCCTTCATCAGGTGAAGTGGAGAAATGCATAAAGATACAGCTTATATAGTCGGAGAATCATGTCAGATGTTTACAGGTAATGTTTCCAACTGCCATTTATCACACCTCGGCAGAGAGATAATCACAGCAATCAAAGGTGTGAATGGTGTCCAAACAGGTCAGTCAGGAAAATATTACATCAAAGAACAATGAGGTGGGGTCACAAGGGGTCAAATGTTGCAGATGCTGGGGTCTGTATGAAAAACAAAAAAACAGGCAAAAAACATTTTTTTTTTCCTGGAAATCACAGCAGGTCCAGCCACATCTGTGTAGAGAGAACAAGCCAATGTCGACTCGGGTCTGGATGACCCTGCGTCAGGTGGGGTTACTGTAGGGTGACATGAACCCAAGATCTCGGTTGAGGCCGTCCTCATGGGTGCGGAACTTGGCTATCAGTTTCTGCTCGATGATTTTGCGTTGTCGTGTGTCTCGAAGGCGGCCTTGGTGAATGCTTACCCGAAGATCGGAGGATGAATGTCCTTGACTGCTGAAGTGTTCCCCGACTGGGAGGGAACACTCCTGCCTGGTGATTGTTGCGCGGTGTCCGTTCATCCATTGTCGCAGTGTCTGCATGGTCTCGCCGATGTACCATGCTCCGGGGCATCCTTTCCTGCAACGTATGAGATAGACAACATTGGCCGAGTCACATGAGTATGTACCATGTACCTGGTTGGTGGTGTCCTCACGTGTGATGATGGTATCTGTGCTGATGATCTGGCATGTCTTGCAGAGGTTGCTGTGGCAGGGTTGTGTGGTGCAACCCTGCCACAGCAACCTCTGCAAGACATGCCAGATCATCAACACATATACCATCATCACACGTGAGGACACCACCCACCAGGTACATGGTCCATACTCATGTGACTCGGCCAACGTTGTCCCTGTGAGTGTGTCAGTATTTAAAGGGGGTTCCTGGGAGTGTGTCACTATTTACAGGGGATCTCTGGGAATGTGTCAGTATTTACAGGGGTGCCTGTGAGTGTGTCAGTATTTACAGGAGGTCCGTGGGAGTGTGTCAGTATTTACAGGGGGTCTTTGGGAGTGTGCCATCATTTACAGGGGGTCACCGGGAGTGTGTCAGTAATTACAAGGGTCCCTGGGATTGTTTCAGTATTTACAGGGGGTCCCTGAGATTGTGTCAGTTTTTACTGGGGTCCCTAGGCGTGTGTCAGTATTTACAAGGGTCCCTGGGATTGAAAATGTTTCACAATGAAGGTTGTTCCTGGGATTAATAAATTACTATCATAAATTTTTACCGAACTTATCAACTCTTCTACACCCTCTTAATGAACTGCTACAAACAGGAGTAATTTGGAAATGGAGCGAAGACTGTAAACGTGCCTTCCATAAATGCAAAGACTTAATCACGTCCAAAGAAGTTTTGGCTCATTACAACCCATCACTGCCAATCAGACTGGCGTGCGATGCATCCCCTTACGGCGTAGGAGCAGTATTATCACATAAATTCCCTGATGGCTCGGAACGGCCGATAGCTTTTGCGTCACGCTCATTGAACTCAGCTGAGCGTAACTATGCCCAAATCGACAGGGAAGCACTCAGCCTGGTATGGGGAGTGAGAAATTCAACCATTACCTACACGGACAAAAATTTACCTTGTTGACTGACCATCAACCCCTCATCTCCATATTCAACCCTAAAAAGGGTGTTCCCATTATGACAGCGCAAAAGCTACAGAGGTGGTACCTTTTTCTAGGGGCACACCAATACAACATAGAATACAAAGGATCAAAACAGCATGGGAATGCTGACGGGTTATCGCGCCTACCGTTGCCAACGGTAGAAGAAGCACCTACCATAGACCCAGTGGAGATTTTCCACTCTACCATAGTCGAATGTCTACCAGTAACAAATTCTGCCATTGAAAGGGAAACTAGAAATGACCCGACTCTCTCACGAGTCTACGATTTAACAGTGAAGGGATGGCCAGCACATGGCGAACCACTGTTGCCAGCATTCTCGCAAAGAAGAGAACAGCTGTCAGTGTGCCGAGGAACCTTGATGTGTGGATCCAGAGTGGTGATTCCACCCAAGCTCCAGGATAAAGTTCTAAAGGAGCTTCACGAGGGGCATCTGGGTGGAGTGAAAATGAAGAACCTAGCCAGGGCGTTTGTATGGTGGCCAGGTATCAATGGAGACATCGAAGAAATGACCAAGAGCTGCCTAGGATGCCAGAAGGTCCAAAACGCTCCACCCCAAGCCCCTCTACATCCATGGGAGTGGCCCTCATCTCTCTGACAAAGGGTACACATCGACTTTGCTGGTCCATTTATGGACTCAATGTTCTTAATCGCGGTTGATGCACACTCCAAGTGGCCGGAGGTAATAAAGATGTCCTCCACCACCACGGAAAAAACCATTGCAGTATTAAGGACCATATTTGCCAGGATTTGGCTGCCGGAACAGATCTGTTCTGATAATTGACCGCAATTTGTGTCCGAAGAATTCAGGAAGTTCTTAAAAAACAATGGGGTTAAGCACTACACGTCCGCCCCATACCCTCCCGCCACCAATGGATTGGCTGAAAGGTTTGTCCAGACCTTCAAGAAGGCCATAAAGCCCATGGGTAATGAAGACATAAAACTTCAGCACAAGGTGGATAACTTCTTGTTCGCATACAGGAATGCAACACATATGGTTACAAACCAAACTCCCGCCATGATGTTCTTCAATAGAAGCCTATGATGCCGGCTGGATTTGATCAAGCCCAACATGCAAAGGGACGTGGAGAACCGGCAATTTCAAGGCTTGAATGAAAGGCCAACTAGAACCTTCCAGATAGGTCAACAAGTTTTGGCCCGGGACTACCGTACCAGGAAATAGCAGCCTGGAACTATCTGCACACGACTAGGACCGCTGATGTTTACCGTGGACATCGGAGAAAGCATAATAAGGCGCCATGCTGACCAAATCATAGAGTCATCCGAAAAGGGACAACCTACACCACAACTCTATACGCCCAACGATGAAGTAGAGATATCCATATCTACCTCTGATCCAGTGATACTGGAACCCGATGAACCCGACACTGGCATTCAAGCCGAATCAGCCTTGCCAAAAGAACCTACTACACCACCAGAAACCACTACACCACCGAGGCGTTATCCGGACCGAGTCAGGAAGCCTCCAGAGAGACTGACTTATAATTAATTAACTGCAGCAATGTGTAGATTATGTTTCTTGTAACATGTAATTAATAATTACTTAAAATATTATGTACTGGTTGGCTAAAAGGGGAGGAATTGTAGTGTATGTGCCTTTAAGAGCCCCATGTGTACTGTAATGCCGGTAATGGCCACTCGGGCTATATAAGCCTGTATATTGTGTTGTATCAATTAGTTACCCTCCAGACTTTGTTTAGTAAACACCTATGAAACCAACTCCTGTCTTAAGTGTCTCTATCAACACACAGACACAACAAGGACGCAGTCCAGCTTCACTGCAGCCAGCAGCAATCTGCGACAGTGCCTGAGATTTGCCTGGCCATCCAGAGACAGGCGGCATTTGTATTATAGCTATGTGTATATAGCATGCTTATAGGTTTGTATTTTAAGTTTAGAATGTTTCAAATGTTTTGACTTTAAGTGTAAGTTTAAGTTTACATGTATGCCAAATGTTTGTATTTTGGTCCGAGGTCGATGGACACGATCATGTCTCCACCTAAGGCAGCAGGTCAGTGAGACCTGGCTGCATGTCCTTTTAAGTTTTGCAGGAGATTGGACAAGGAAGCAGCCCTGTTCGTCCTGCCCGAGCTGGGCATCGAATGAAGATATGGATACAGAATTTTGGAGATCACCTCGTCACCGGGCGAATCCAGAGGGAAACCCCGCAGCGACCTTCGGGAGAAACTGGACAGGGTCCGGAGGAACTTGCCTACTCCTCCTACATAGAAGAGATGGCCCCAGCTGGGTGGGGCATGGCCCCCAACCCAGCACAATCCTGACCGAAGTTCACTTGCGGGAGACCTCGCTGTTGAGGAATCATGGTGGGGAAGCGCAGGTGCCTTGTCAGATAGGGACGCGTTCCCCGGGAGTGGGTGGTGTTAGCCCGGGAAAGATTGTAAAAAGGGAGGGGGAGACCCAAGAGTCACGTGGGTGCTTTCGGGGGAGGGAGGAACTCACCCAGGGGCCCACGGGTAAAGTTAGTGTAAGTGTAGCTGGGGAGGATGAGTGTGGGGCTGGATCTGGGATCCAAGTTTGAGTGTGGGGCGAGGGAGAGCCGCCACACAGGCACCCATCATTTTCTGCAGCCAGTCAAGGGTAGAGGGGAGGGGGAGGGACTGGGGGTCATGGTCCCATACTCCCTGGACTCGGTCTGTGCCAAGGTAATTTAAACATGAGGGGTACCCCGCCTCCACAAAGGGACAAGGGAATGGCTCGGGGCTGGTGGAACAGGCTGGTCTGTAAATCCATTCTCTCTGTTTTAAAGTTTAAGACGATCAAAGGGGGGTGGAAGTTACATTTACTGCCTGGGTGAAAGGAGTAATACCCACTCAAATTTTGCAACCCATCATTGGCACATGATGGTCGGGGTTTGTTTAAGCATGTTGTTCAAGATTTTTTTTGTATTTTGTGTTACAGCCCCAAGTTGAGCAGAGGCGTAGGATCCTCTCCATGCTTGGGATCATTTTGTGACAACTCCAAGTTGAGCAGAGGTGTCGGACCCTCTCCGTGCTTGGGATCATTTTGATTACATTGTGTAACTAAGATTGCAACATTTTGTAATAAGTTATAATGTAAAAAGTGATTGTAAATGTTGATTGCATTGTAATTTTACAAGCATGTAGGGGTATGAGACCCCTTATTGTAAACTGATGTATATATAAGATGCCTACCGTACCACGGTTTTTTCTTGAATTTTAGGGGAATAGACGGTTCGGGGGATCAGTGGCAGATAGCTATTAGGTAAATCCAGGGGATGGTTGTTTGTGAGGGGGTCTGAAAATTTTGCTCACTCCTTCGAGTTGATACTTCAATCAAGAAGGGAGTAGCAAAAGGGGGGAATGTAGGTGTTCGCAAAATTCCCCTATTATTCCCTGAAGATTGATAATACTGTTCCACATCGTGAATGAAGAATTATATGTTTTGAATTGCCTCTGGGTAGGACAGTGATACCCAGAATTGTGAAAAGCTGCATTGGACAGAGCAGCACTTGGGCAACATCAGGATTTAAGACATTACATTTTTATTAAAATGGTACCTCTGTGTTTCGAACTGTATATTTCAAGAGGTTTGAAAATGGCCACAGAAAGCATTGGCCAAGAACAAAGGGGCTTAAAAGAGCAGCTAGCAGCTTGTAATGTGTCTGTGTGAAAGACCTGTCAATCAAACCAGGGAGTTTCCCTCTCAGAAGCACTTGAAGTTGCTTATTGACATAAGGGATTAACTACTTGAGACTAACCAAGGACAATCGATTGAAACTGCTTCTGTTTCCACAGCCATTCAAAGCACTCACAGACAATGAGATACTGAAGCCATGGAACGGATTTTGATATGCAACAGTTTAGGAATTGAATGGGTTTTTGAAGCACCCATCATTCTGGACACTAGGACAGTTGCATTCCCTTTTGTTTTAGCCCAGGTGAGCTCCGGATGTGGGCGGGAGCATTTTGGCCCCACAGTGCAGACCCATTAACCCATTCCAACCACTTTGAAAGAGCCAATCACAGCGTTTCTCTTGTGTATTGGAACTTTGGGTGCGAATTTTGCAGACAGATTTTTCCAGGTATAAAGATAGCTCCTGAGAAGCTATCTCTCTCTTAGCTCTTACTTTGCTGGACCCCAGGTGAACAGGTTTCTGATTCCTCAGCAAGGCAACCTAGTAAGGAGTTGGGGTGGTAATTAAGGGGGTATTACTAAGATTGTTAAATCAACATTGTAGCCACTTACCCCTCATTTTTGCCATCTGCCTTCCTCCACTTAAGCAATTTTACTGTAATTACTGTGTTCGTGTAGTATAGTTTCTTTTAGTTAATAAAGCTTGATTTTTCTCTCATCCAGACCATTTGTCCGTTTAATATCATTAATTATAAGTCCTTCAGTCAGAACTGGAAGGTGGGGTAGCGATTCGAAACCTCTGTTTGAAAATTGGTTTATTGGAAATTGGTTTACAGGCTGCCTGACCAGCTGAATTACCGTAAACCAGGTAACAGGTTGGAATTGGTCAGGGTTCAGGCAAAGGCTGCAAGACCAGGTAAATTACCTTAAATCAGTTAAAAGATGCCCCCCTACAGACAGGACCTCTAATTGCTCCAAGTTCTCCAGCTCTGCTTCTACTGAAGGGCGAATTGCATAAGGCACTGGTCTGGCCTTATGGAACTTTGGATTTGCGTCCTCCTCAATCTTAATTTTTACTTTCATGCCCTTAAGTGTTCCTATTCCCTTCTTGAACACTTCCTGAGAGTCAGAGAGTATTTGTGACAGTCTCACAGGAGTGGCGTTGCTGTCCTCCTTTGCTGACACAAAGAGTGCTTGGATGTTGCGCCAATCCAACTGTATTTTCCTGAGCCATTCGCGTCCCTGCAATGGCGGTCCTCCATTTTCCACTACATAGAGGTTCAATTGCAGTATTTTTTTTTCTTTGTATGTCACTGTCACTTTTATTTTACCTTTGGGGCACACTCTTTGTCCCGTGTATGTCTTTAACAGTACTTTAGTTGGCCTTAGCGGTATGTGTGAAAACAGTCATTTGTAGTCATGTACAGAGATCACTGTTAAAGCTGAGCCTGTGTCCAACTCCATTTTCAGCCTAACTCCTGCCACTTCTGGAGTAACCCATATTATTCTGTGATCCCCTGTCGCTTTCACACTGTGTAGTTTTAGACAAGCCAGATCCTCTTCCTCTGAGTCTGTGTCACTTTTTTCTTTATCTGAACTGTCTCCAGTCACGTGGTGTACCTTCTTGTATCTATCTTTGAAAGATTTCTTGTTTTCCATCACTTGGTGTACCTTTTTGTTACTCTGCATTGTATCAGTTTTTGGCTTCTTATTTGCATTGCAGACTCTTTCAATGTGCCCTCGTCTGCCACATTGTCTGCGGTCTTTGTCTTTAAACCAACAGTCATTGTGGTCATGTAACATTTTGCCACAGCGATAGCACTTCTTTTCTTGTTTCAGTGACATTTTATTAGTTGAACATTCCAGGGATTTTTGTTGAATTTCTAAAGCGCCATATGCTGCTGCTTCCATTGATATTGCAATACTCAGAGCCTTCTCCAATGTGAGGTCTTTTTCAGACAGGAGCTTCTTTTGTGTGCTTTCACTTTGCATGCCACACAGAAATCTGTCCCTCAATGCGTCTGATAAGCCCACTCCAAATTGGCAATGTTCTGATAATTTGCGCAACTTTGCCAAATATTCAGAAATGCTTTCATTTTTGCTCTGGTTCTGTTTATGGAATTTAAATCTTTCGGCTATGAGCAGTGGTTTGGGGCTTAAATGGTCTTGGAGTGTGTCCACTATTTGTTTGAATGTTTTGTTTGCTGGCTTTTCAGGGGTTAATAAACTGCGTAGCAGCCCGTATGTCTTTGCACCCATAACACTCAGCAAAACAGTGGCTTTCTTTTCTACCTCCACTCCGTTAGCCTCACAGTACAACTCCACTCTTTCAATGTAAGTTGCCCATTCTTCAATGCTGCTATCAAATGCTGCAATAGTGCCAATCATTGCCATTTGTTTTTGTTCCAAACCCGTTTATCTTTCTTTACTAGTTAGCTAGCGTCATGCAAGTCCTGTGCACTTTTCACTTGACTTACGTATCCCCTGCCTAGCTTAGCAAGCGTGCTCCGTTTTCTCCACCTTCTCGCTCCTTTCTTCCAAATTTTGGTATCCTCTGGATGCGATGCCAGAATAGGAAGACGTAGGTTCATAATTCTCGTCGCCAATTTGTTGTGTTTGTACCACTATACACAACTACATAAAATAATAAAGTAGCAGAGACTGAGAGTAACTTCAAGTGATCTTTACTGGGTAACTGGAACTTCGGCACTGACTATACAAATCGATACGTGCCTGTTATATACGCTTGCAACTAAGGATGTACATCCGCAAAAAAAGTAGTCCCTTCAATGTTGTATACATTACACTTGGATTGTGTCAGTTTTTACAGGGGGTCCCTGGGAGTGTGTCAGTAATTACAGGGGGTCCCTGGGCATGTGTCAGTATTTACAGGGTGTACCTGGGAGTGTGTCAGTTTTTACAGCGGTCCCTGGGAGTGTGTAATTATTTACAGGGGGTCCCTGGGAGTGTGTCAGTATTTACAGGGTGTCCCTGTGAGTGTGTCTGATTTAAAGGGGCTCACTGGGAATGTGTCAGTATTTACAAGGGGTCCCTGTGAGTGTATCAGTATTTACAGGGGGTCCCTGGGAGAGGTTCAGTATTTACAGGGGGTCCCTGTGAGTGTGTCAGTATTTAAAGGGGGTTCCTGGGAGTGTGTCACTATTTACAGGGGATCTCTGGGAATGTGTCAGTAAGTACAAGGGTCCCTGTGAGTGTGTCAGTATTTACAGGAGGTCCCTGAGATTGTGTCAGTTTTTACTGGGGTCCCTAGGAGTGTGTCAGTAATTACAAGGGTCCCTGGGATTGTTTAAGTATTTACAGGGGGTCCCTTGGCATGTGTCAGTATTTATAGGGCATCCCTGGGAGTGTGTCAGATTGACAGGGGATCACAGGGAATGTGTCAGTACTTACAGCGGGTCCCTGTAAGTACTATCATTATTTACAGGGTGTCCCAGGGAGAGTGTCAGTATTTACAGGGGGTCCCCGGGCGTGTGTCAGTATTTACAGGGGGTCCCTGGGAATGTGTCAGTATTTACAGGAGACCCCGTGTGTGTGTCAGTATTTACAGTGGGTCCCCGGGAGTGTATTAGTGTTTACAAGAGGTCCCTGGGAGTGTGTCAATATATTACAGGTGGTCCCTGGGAGTGTGTCAGTATTTACAGGGGATCACTGGGAATGTGTCAGTACTTACAGGGCATCCCCGGGAGTGTGTCAGTGTCTACAGGGGGTCCCTTGGAGCGTGTCATTATTTACAGGATATTCCTGGGACTGTGACAATATTTACAGGGTCTCTTGGAGTGTGTCAGCATTTACAGTGGGTCCAGGATGTGTGTCAGTATTTAAATGTGGTCCCTGGGAGTATGTTAATATTTACAGGAGGACACTGGTAGTGTGTCAGTGTTTATAGCGGGTACCTGGGAATGTGGCAGTATTTACAGGGGATCCTTGGGAGTATGTCATTAATTACAGGATGTCCCCAGGAGTGTGTAAGTATTTATGGGGTTCCCCGGGTGTGTGCCATTATATACAGAGCGATCCTGGGGGTGTGTCAGTATTTATGGCGGTCCCTAGGTATGTGTCAGTATTTACAGGGGGTCCCTGAGCATGTGAAAGTATTTACAGGATGTCCCTGGGAGAGTGCCAGATTTACAGGGGGATCAGTGGGAATGTGTCAGTGTTTACAGGGGTTCCCTGAGAGTGTATCAGTATTTACAGGGCGTTCCCGGGAGTGTGTCAGTATTTACAGGGGTCCTCGGGCGTGTGTCACTATTTACAGGGGGTCCCCGGGAGTGTGTCAGTATTTACAGGGGACCCTGGGAGTGTATCAGTATTTACAGGGGGTCCCTGGGAGTGGGTCACTATTTACAGGGTGTCCCTGGGAGTGTGCCAGATTTACAGGGGGTCAGTGGGAATGTGTCAGTGTTTAAAGGGGTTCCCTGAGAGTTTATCAGTATTTACAGGGGGTTCCCGGGAGTGTGTCAGTATTTACAGGGGTCCTCGGGCGTGTTTCACTATTTACAGGGCGTTCCCAGGAGTGTGTCAGTATTTACAGTGGTCCCTTGGAGTGTGTCAGTATTAACTGGGGATCCCTGGGAATATGTCAATATTTACAGGAGGAGCCTGGAAGTGTGTCTGTATTTACAGAGGGTCCCTGGGAGAATGTCAGTGTTTAAAGTGGGTCCGTGGGAGTGTGTCAGTATTTACCGGCGGTCCCTGGGTATGTGTCAGTATTTACAGGGGGTTCCTGGGTGTGTGTCAGTATTTACAATGGACCCTTGGGATTGTGTCAGTAATTACATGTTGTTAAGTCTGTGTGTTCTAGTTGTAATTACTAACACAGACTACAAGATTAAAGTTCAACAGGTCTTTACTGGTTGGAGGTCAGGACTATACTAAATACAATATTACAACACAGTGCTTATATACCGGTGGTCACCACCGGTTTTACGTATACAGCAGCCAGAGAAAGTAGTACATCTCAAGGTGGAACAGGCTTAAGTTCTCTTAAGGTGGAACAGGTTACATACACCACAATCCTCCCTTTTTAGCTTAACAGTCATATCCCCATTTAACATAACATAATAACATATATAACTTCAGGTATAAACAGTTCAAAGGTTCAGTCTCTCAGGAGGCCTTCTGATTCGGTTTGGATAACGCCTTTCAGTGGTCTCTGATTCCTGTTGCTGAGGTGACTCCTCTAGTTGGTCTCCCATGCATTGGGTGTTATCATCATCAGGTACATTCCCTGCCGAGGTAGATGCTTCAGGTTCATTAACGTCTTCCACAGTTGACTCTGTCGCAACCATGGGTTCGACCCTTGCTCTCGATTCTACCAGTTGATCCGCATGACGCCTTATCACATTGTTACCAATATCTACTGTGTACATCAGAGGTCCTTGTCTGGTCCGAATTGTTCCGGACTGCCGTTTTTCGTTTCCATAGCCCCTTGCCAACACTGGTTGTCCTACGTCGAAACTTCGAGTGGTCTTGTTATTAATATGCCGGAACTGTTTGTTTTCCACTTCCCTCCACACATTTGGTTTTAACAAGTCCAACCTGGACCGCAACCTCCTGTTGTAAAACATCATGGCAGGACTTTGGTTAGTCACTGCATGAGCGGCGTTTCGATATGCCATTAGGAAATTGTCCACCTTGTGCTGTAGCGGAATCTGATCATCGTTCATGGCCTTTATTGCCTTTTTGAATGTTTGGACAAATCTCTCGGCCAACCCGTTTGTCGCCGGATGATATGGGGCAGAGGTATAATGTTTCACCCCATTCTGCTTTAAGAATTTTTGGAATTCTTCCGACACGAACTGTGGTCCGTTGTCCGAACAGATCTGTTCTGGCAATCCGTTCCTTGCGAATATTGTTCTTAACACCGCAATTGTCTTTTCTGAAGTAGTGGTATTCATCTTGATCACTTCTGGCCATTTGGAATGTGCGTCCACCACAATTAGGAACATGGAGTCCATGAATGGACCAGCGAAGTCAATGTGTACGCGTTGCCATGGGGCTGAAGGCCATTCCCATGGGTGTAGTGGTGCGATCGGAGGTGCATTTTGCACTTTTTGGCACCCAGCGCAGCTTTTCGTCAACTCCTCTATCTGTTGGTCAATACCCGGCCACCATACATAAGCCCTAGCAAGACTTTTCATCTTAACTCCCCCCAGATGACCTTCATGCAGTTCTTTTAGAACTCTTTCCCTTAACTTGGGAGGAATAATCACTCTTGTCCCGTACATCAAAGTACCATGGCAGACAGACAGCTGGTCTCGCCTTGCCGAGAATGCCGGTAACAAAGGATCACAACGTGTTGGCCATCCTTTCACTGTCACCTCGTAGACTCTGGATAGTGTCGGGTCGTTCCTGGTTTCTCTTTCAATACTTGCATTGGTGACTGGTAAACACTCGATGATGGTCGAATGAAATAACTCAACAGGGTCAACTTTCATCGTTTCTTCTTCTTCAGGTAGTGGCAGGCGCGACAGCCCATCAGCATTGCCATGCTGCTTCGTACCTTTGAATTCTATTTGATATTGATGTGCCCCTAGGAAAAGGGACCATCTCTGGAGACGCTGTGCTGTCATCACTGAAACACCCTTCTTAGGGTTAAAAATGGATACCAACGGCTGATGGTCTGTCAGAAGTGTGAATTTTTGGCCCTGCAGGTAATGATTAAACTTCTTCACTCCCCATACAAGGCTGAGAGCCTCCCTATCGATCTGCGCATAGTTGCGCTCAGCGGAGGTCAATGATCTGGATGCAAACGCGACTGGCCTTTCCGTGCCATTTGGCAACTTGTGTGAGAGTACTGCCCCAATACCATATGGAGAAGCATCACAAGCCAACCGAATAGGCAGTGTCGGGTTGAAGTGAGCCAACACTTCCTCTGAGGTGATCAATTCTTTGCTTTTGCAAAATACCTTCTTACAGTTTTTGCTCCATTCCCATGGTACCCCCTTCTGTAAAAGAGCGTTTAGCGGGTGCAGTACCATGGATAGATTTGGTAGAAATTTATGGTAATAGTTAATCAATCCTAGAAACGACCTCAACTGAGAGACATTATCCGGAGCGGGAGCCTTTACAACTGCCTCTATCTTGTCAGGAGACTTATGAAGCCCCTCCCGGTCAATGACATGACCACAGTACGAGATCCACTTCTGGAAGAACTCACATTTCTGCCGATTAACTCTAAGTCCATACTCTTTCAGTCTGTTGAGCACCAGTTCCAAGTTTGCGAGGTGTTCTTCATCACCATCACCTGTAATCAGAATATCGTCCAGGTAACATTGTGTCCCTGGAATTCCCTGTAATACCTGCTCCATGGCCCTCTGCCAAATTGCTGGAGCCGATGCCACTCCAAAAAACAGCCTATTGTACCGGTACAAACCTCGATGCGTGTTGATCGTGAGGTATTGGCGTGACACTTCTTCAACCTCCATCTGCAAGTACGCCTGCGCCAGGTCTATCTTGGTGAAGTGTTTCCCGCCAGACAATGAAGCAAAAATATCCTCAATCCGCGGAAGCGGATACTGCACCGTGTGAAGCACCGGATTAACGGTGATTTTGAAATCTCCACAGATGCGAACCTTCCCTGGTTCTCCTGGCTTGTTGCTCGAAGGACGTTTCATAACGGGAACAATGGGCGTAGCCCACTCACTCCAATCTACCTTAGACAGTACACCTGAACGTTCTAGCGCTTCCAGTTCCGCTTCTACAGTAGGTCGTATTGCATAGGGTACCGGTCTGGCTTTAAAAAATTTTGGGTGTGCATGTTCATCAATCTTGATGTTTGCCGTAATTCCTCTGTGTTCCCAGTCCCTGCTGGAACACCTCTTTAGCATCATCCAATATTTTGGACAATCGTTTAGGTTTGACATCTGTTTCCCCGGAATCTACCATTAGTGCCTTCAAAGAGTGCCAGTACATATTCATTTTCCTAATCCACTCCCGTCCCAGTAGTGGTGGACCTCCTTCAGGTAGCACATATAAGTCCATTACTTGGCTTTCTTCGCCCTTGTGGACCACTTTTACCTCTATCTTTCCGATGGGGTACACTCTTTGCCCCGTGTATGTTTTCAATATAATCTCCGCATCCCGTAGGGGAATATGTTGGAATAACCTTTTGTAATCTTTCTTATTCATGACCGTCAATGCCGATCCAGTGTCCAATTCCATCTTTACTTGGACTCCTGCTATCTGAAGGGTGACCCAAATTGTCTGGAGATCTGCATCCTTACCAACGTTGTGTACTCTTAAGCTACCCAGTTCATTACTGCTAGCGTCTGAATCTGACTTCTGTTCGGTCGAACTGTTCTTTGTCACCTTGTGTACCTTTATGTATTTTCCTTGCGGTGACTTTTTGTTGCTGGTCTTCTTTCCTGACCGGCATACTTTAGCTATGTGGTCAAGCCTGCCACACGTTCTGCATTCTTGGTTTTTAAACCAACACTGGTTCTGATCGTGCGTTGTCTTTCCACAACGATAACATTTTACAGTACTCAAACCCAATTTATTTGTACTGAGTACCGGTGACCGTAGCTGCATTACTGCCGTGCCTCTCGCTGCGGCTTCGTGTGCTACTGCCATAGTGACCGCTTTCTCAAGCGTCAGCTCATTCTCCTCGAGCAGTCGCTTTCGTGTATCTTCTTTTAATAAACCACACACAAATTTATCGCATAGCGCCTCTGTCAGTCTCGTTCCAAACTGACAGTACTTTGCTAGCTTACGCAATTCCATTAAATATTCAGCATTGCTTTCATCCTTCAGCTGCCTTCTGCTGTAAAATTTAAATCATTCCGCTAGCATCAGCGGCGTGGGGTTTAGATGATTTTTCAGGACAGTAACAATCTCCTCGAACGTCTTATCCGCCGGTTCATCTGGTGATAAAAGGTGTTTCAATTGCCCGTATGTCTTCGCACCCATTAAGTTTAATAATGTTAGTGCTTTCTCTTCTTCTGGGATTTTATTTGCTTTACAATAATTTTGTATGCGTTCTACATATGTGGCCCAATCTTCGATGTCGCTATCAAAGGTATTAATGTTCCCATGTTTAGGCACCATTGCAATTTAATTTATTTTAATTTTTATCCAAGATGGCGGCTTCCCGCTCTTGTCTTCATCCTCCACCTACAAAATGGCAGTTTTCCCGCGCTTGGCGGTCTTCACCCGTCCCCCGACGCTGTCTCCGCTTCACCGCGGCTCTCGCGCCTTCAGTTGCCCCAGACGCTGCGCCTTTTTAGCCCGAATGCGGCCCGGCCCTTATCACCAGCCGCGATCGATGTCCCCGCGCTGCGCCTTTTGGCCCGAATGCGGCCCGGCCCTTATCTCCGGTCGCGATCGATCTCACCGCCCTTATTCCTCCGTCTTCCCTCCCCGTCTGTACAGCCAACGCGGCCGACTTTCTGGTCGCGTCGCTGCCCGGCTTACCCACCACCGAGGTAGAAAGAAGATAGCTGACAGCCGCTGATGGAGGCTTCGAGTTCAGGATGTCTTCTGCACTCTGGTTTCTCGATGTCTGCCGCGCGCCTTGTCTTCCAGCAGGGTGATGAGGGTGGAAGCCTCTCTTCGACGTCCGTTCTGTGGACGAAGCCGCCGTGGATATAATCTGCCGCAGGGTAAGAATCGGACTCGTCGCCACTGTTAAGTCTGTGTGTTCTAGTTGTAATTACTAACACAGACTACAAGATTAAAGTTCAACAGGTCTTTACTGGTTGGAGGTCAGGACTATACTAAATACAATATTACTACACAGTGCTTATATACCGGTGGTCACCACCGGTATTACGTATACAGCAGCCAGAGAAAGTAGTACACCTCTTAAGGTGGAACAGGTTTAAGTTCTCTTAACGTGGAACAGGTTACATACACCACACATGTCATCACCAGTAGTGTGTCAGCATTTACACGGGTCCCCGGGAGAATATCTGTATTTAGACGGAGTCCCGGGGAGTGTGTCAGTATTTACAGGGGGTCCCGGGAGTGTGTCAGTATTTACAGGGGGTCCCGGGAGTGTGTCAGTATTTACAGGGGGTCCCAGGAGTGTGTCAGTATTTACAGGGGAGTCCCCGGGAGTGTGTTAGAACTTACAGGGGGTCCCTGTGAGTGTGTCAGTATTTACAGGGGGTCCCGGGAGTGTGTCAGTATTTACAGGGGGTCCTGGGAGTGTGTCAGTATTTACAGGGGGTCCCCAGGAGTGTGTTAGAACTTACAGGGGATCCCTTGGAGTGTGTCAGTATTTACAGTGGGTCTCGGATGTGTGACAGTATTTACATGTGGTCCCTGGGAGTATGTTAATATTTAGAGGAGGAACCTGGAAGTGTGTCAGTGTTTATAGGAGGTACCTTGGAGTATGTCAGTATTTACAGAGGACCCTGGGAATGTGTCAGTATATACAGGGGATCCTTGGGAGTGTGTCAGTATTTACAGGAGGTCCCCAGGAGTGTGTCAATATTTATGGGGTTCCCCTGGTGTGTGTCAGTATTTACAGGGGGTCCATGGGCATGTGTCAGTTTTTACAGGGTGTCCCTGGGAGCGTGTCAGATTTACAGGAGGTCACTGGGAATGTGTCAGTATTTATAGGGGGTCTGTGTGAGTGTATCAGTATTTACAGGGGTCCCCGTGCATGTGTCAGTATTTACAGGGGGTCCCCAGGCGTGTGTCAGCATTTAAAGGGGACCGCGGGTGTGTATCAGTATTTACAGGGGGTCCCTGGGAGGGTGTCACTATTTACAGGAGGACCCTTGAAGTGTATGTCAGTATTAACTGGGGATCCCTCGGAATATGTCAATATTTACAGGAGGAGCCTGGAAGTGTGTCATTATTTACACAGGGTCCCTGGGAGAATGTCAGTGTTTAAAGTGGGTTCGTGGGAGTGTGTCAGTACTTACAGGGGGGTCCCTGGGAGTGTGCCAGTATATTACAGTGGGTCCCTGGGAGTGTGTCAGTCTTTACAGGGGGTCACTGGGAATGTGTCAGTTTTTACAGGGCGTCTGCGGGAGTGTGTCAATAATTACAGGGGGTCCCGGGAGTGTGTCCATATTTGCAGGGGTTCCCTGCGACTGACAGTTTTTACAGGGCGTCTCTGGGAATGTGTCACTATATAGAGGGGCTCCCTGTGAGTGTGTCAGTTTTAAGAGGTGGTCCAGAGGAGTGTGTCATTATTTACAGGGGGTCCCCGGGAGTGTGTCAGTATTTACCGGGGGTCCCTGGTTATGTGTCAGTATTTAGAGAAGGACCCTGGGAGTGTGTCAGTATATTACAGGGGTTCCCTGGGAGTGTGTCAGTGTTTACCGAGGGTCCCTGGGTATGTGTCAGCATTTAGAGAAGGACCCTGGGAGTGTGTCAGTAATTTACAGGGGGTCCCTGGGAATGGGTCAGTATTTACAGGGGGTCTTTGGGAGTGTCTCAGTATTTTACAGAGGGCACCTGGGAATGTGTCAGTATTTACAGGGGGTCCCCGGGATTGTGTCCGTATTTACAGGGGTCCCTGGAATTGTGTCAGTATTTACAGAGGATCTCTGGGAATATGTCAGTATTTACAGTGGGTCCATGTGTGTGTGTCAGTATTTACAGGAGGTCCATGGGAGTTTGTCAGTATTTACAGGGGGTCTTTGGGAGTGTGTCATCATTTACAGGGGGTCCCCAGGAGTGTGTCAGTAATTACAAGGGTCCCTGGGATTGTGTCAGTATTTACAGGGGTTCCCTGGGATTGTGTCAGCTTTTACAGGGTTTCCTGGGAGTGTGTCATTAATGACATTTGTCCCTGGGCGTGTGTTAATATTGACAGGGTGTACCTGGGAGTGTGTCAGATTAACAGGGGCTCACTGGGAATGTATCAGTAGTTACAGGGGGTCCTCGGGCGTGTGTCATTATCTACAGGGGGTCCCCGGGAGTGTGGCAGTATTTACAGTGGACCCCGGGTCTGTGTCAGTATTTACAGGGGGTCCCCGGGAGTGTATTAGTATTTACAGGCGGTCCCTGGGAGTGTGTCAGTAATTACAGGGGATCTCTGGGAATATGTCAGTATTTACAGGGGTCCGTGTGAGTGTATCAGTATTTACAGGGGGTTCCCGTGCATGTGTCAGTATTTACAGGGGGTCCCCGGGAGAGTGTCAGTATTTACAGAGGGTCCCTGGGAGTGTGCCACTATTTACAGGAGGACTCTGGAAGTGTGTTAGTATATACAGGGCATTCCCGGGAGTGTGTCAATATTTACAGTGGTCCCTTGGAGCGTGTCAGTATTAACAGGGGATCCCTGGGAATATGTCAATATTTATAGGAGGAGCCTGGAAGTGTGTCATTATTTACACAGGGTCCCTGGGAGAATGTCAGTGTTTAAAGTGGGTTCGTGGGAGTGTGTCAGTATTTACTGGGGGTCCCTGGGAGTGTGTCAGTATTTACAATGTGCTCCTGGGAGTGTGTCAGTACTTACAGGGGGTCCCTGGGAGTGTGCCAGTATATTACTGGGGGTCCCTGGGAGTGTGTCAGTATTTACAGGGGGTCACTGGGAATGTGTCAGTTTTTACAGGGCGTCCCCGGGAGTGTGTCAATAATTACAGGGGAACCCAGGAGTGTGTCAGTATTTGCAGGGGTTCCCTGTGACTGTGCCAGTATTTACAGGGTGTCTCTGGGAATGTGTCACCATATAGAGGGGCTCCCTGTGAGTGTGTCAGTATTAAGAGGCGGTCCGTAGGAGTGTGCCTTTATTTACAGGGGGTCCCTGTGAGTGTATCAGTATTTACAGGGGGTCCCCGGGAGAGTGTCAGTATTTACAGGGGGTCCCTGGGCGTGTGTCCGTATTTACAGGGGGTCCGTGGGAGTGTGTCAGTATTTACCGGGGGCCCCTGGTTATGTGTCAGTATTTAGAGAAATCACAGAAATCACAGAAACCCCACAATGCAGATAGAGGCCATTTCGGCCCATCGAGCCTGCACCCGATCCCCGTAACCCCTACACCAACACATATCCCACCCTATCCCCGTAACCCCACGTATTTAATCCCCCTAACACTAAGGGTCAATTTATCATAGCCAATCATCCTAACCCGCACATCTTTGGACTGTGGGAGGAAACTGGAGCACCCGGAGGAAACCCACGCAAACACGGGGAGAATGTGCAAACTCCACACAGTCACCCGAGGCCGGATTCGAACCCGGGTCCCTGGTGCTGTGAGGCAACAGTGCTAACCACTATGCCACTGTGCTAGAAGGACCCTGGGAGTTTGTCAGTATATTACAGGGGTTCCCTGGGAGTGTGTCAGTATTTACAGGGGGTCCCCGGGTGTGTGTCGGTATTTACAGGGCATCCCCGGGTGTGTGTCGGTAATTACAGGGCGTCCCCGGGTGTGTGTCGGCAATTACAAGGGGTCCTGGGAGTGTGTCAGCATTCACAGGGGGTCTTTGGGAGTGTGTCATCATTTACAGGGGTTCCCTGGGAGTGTGTCAGTAATTACAGGGGGTTCCTGGGAATGGGTCAGTATTTACAGGGTGTCCCTGGGAGTGTGTCAATAATTACAAGGGTCTGCGGGAGTGTGTCCGTAATTACAAGGGTTCCTGGGAGTGTGTCAGTAATTACAGGGGTCACTGGGAGTGTGTCAGTATTCAAAGTGGGTCCCTGTGAGTGTGACAATATTTAAACAGGGTCCATGGGAGTGTGTCAGTATTTACAGTGGGTCTTTGGGAGTGTGTCATCATTTACAGGGGTTCCCTGGGAGTGTGTCAGTATATTACAGGGGGCCCCTGGGAATGTGTCAGTATTTACAAGGTGTCCCCGAGAGTGTGTCAGTATTTACAGGGGGTCCCCGGGAGTGTTTCAGTATTTACAGGGGGTCCCCGGGAGTGTGTCCTTATTTACAGGGGTCCCTGGGATTGTGTCAGTATTTACAGGGGGGCCCTATGATTGTGTCAGTATTTAAAGGGGGTCCCTGGGAGTGTGTCACTATTTACAGCGGATCTCTGGGAATATGTCAGTATTTACAGGGGGTCCGTTTGAGTGTGTCAGTATTTACAGGAGGTCCGTGGGAGTGTGTCAGTATTTACAGGGGGTCTTTGGGAGTGTGTCATCATTTACAGGGGGTCCCCAGGAGTGTGTCAGTAATTACAAGGGCCCCTGGGATTGTGTCAGTATTTAAAGGGGGTCCCTGGGAGTGTGTCACTATTTACAGCGGATCTCTGGGAATATGTCAGTATTTACAGGGGGTCCGTTTGAGTGTGTCAGTATTTACAGGAGGTCCGTGGGAGTGTGTCAGTATTTACAGGGGGTCTTTGGGAGTGTGTCATCATTTACAGGGGGTCCCCAGGAGTGTCAGTAATTACAAGGGTCCCTGGGATTGTCAGTATTTACAGGGGGTTCCTGGGATTGTGTCAGTTTTTACAGGGTTTCCTGGGAGTGTGTCATTAATTACATTTGTCCCTGGGAGTATGTCAGTATTGACAGGGTGTACCTGGGAGTGTGTCAGATTAACAGGGGCTCACTGGGAATGTGTCAGTATTTACAGGGGGTCCTCGGGCATGTGTCATTATTTACAGGGGGTCCCTGGGATTGTGTCAGTATTTACAGTGGACCCCGGGTCTGTGTCAGTATTTACAGGGGGTCCCCGGGAGTGTATAAGTATTTACATGCGGTCACTGGGAGTGTGTCAGTAATTGCAGGGGAACTCTGGGAATATGTCAGTATTTACAGGGGTCCGTGGGAGTGTGTCAGTAATTACATGGGTCCCTGGGAGTGTGTCAGTATTTACAGGTTGTCACTGGGAGTGTGCCATATTTACAGGGGGTCATTGGGAATGTATCAGTATTTACAAGGGACCCCGGGAGTGTATCTGTATTTACAGGAGGTCCATGGGAGTGTGTCAGTATTTACAGGGGGTCTTTGGGAGTGTGTCATCATTTACAGGGGGTCCCCAGGAGTGTCAGTAATTACAAGGGTCCCTGGGATTGTCAGTATTTACAGGGGGTTCCTGGGATTGTGTCAGTTTTTACAGGGTTTCCTGGGAGTGTGTCATTAATTACATTTGTCCCTGGGAGTATGTCAGTATTGACAGGGTGTACCTGGGAGTGTGTCAGATTAACAGGGGCTCACTGGGAATGTGTCAGTATTTACAGGGGGTCCTCGGGCATGTGTCATTATTTACAGGGGGTCCCTGGGATTGTGTCAGTATTTACAGTGGACCCCGGGTCTGTGTCAGTATTTACAGGGGGTCCCCGGGAGTGTATAAGTATTTACATGCGGTCACTGGGAGTGTGTCAGTAATTGCAGGGGAACTCTGGGAATATGTCAGTATTTACAGGGGTCCGTGGGAGTGTGTCAGTAATTACATGGGTCCCTGGGAGTGTGTCAGTATTTACAGGTTGTCACTGGGAGTGTGCCATATTTACAGGGGGTCATTGGGAATGTATCAGTATTTACAAGGGACCCCGGGAGTGTATCTGTATTTACAGGAGGTCCATGGGAGTGTGTCAGTATTTACAGGGGGTCTTTGGGAGTGTGTCATCATTTACAGGGGGTCCCCAGGAGTGTGTCAGTAATTACAAGGGTCCCTGGGATTCTGTCAGTATTTACAGGGGGTCCGTGGGATTGTGTCAGTTTTTACAGGGTTTCCTGGGAGTGTGTCATTAATTACAATTGTCCCTGGGAGTGTGTCAGTATTGACAGGGTGTACCTGGGAGTGTGTCAGATTAACAGGGGCTCACTTGGAATGTGTTAGTATTTACAGGGTATCCTCGGGTTTGTGTCATTATTTACAGGGGGTCCCCGGGAGTGTGTCATTATTTACAGTGGACCCTGGGTCTGTGTCAGTATTTTCAGGGGGTCCCCGGGACTGTATTAGTATTTACAGGCGGTCCCTGGGAGTGTGTCAGTAATTACAGGGGTCCCTGGGAGTGGTTCCGTATTTACAGTGGGTTACTGGGAGTGTGTCGTTAATTACAGGGGTCCCTGTGAGTGTGTAAGTACTTACAGGGGGTCCCCGGGAGTTTGCCAGTATTTACAGGGGGTCCCCGGGAGTGTGTCAGTATTTACAGGGGACCCCGGGTATGTGTCAGTATTGACAGGGGTTCCCTGGGAGTGTGTCAGTAATTACAAGAGGACTCTGGAAATGTGATTGTATTTACAGGGCATTCCCAGGAGCGTGTCAGTATTTACAGCGGTCCCTTGGAGCATGTCTCTATTAACAGGGGATCCCTGGGATTATGTCAATATTTGCAGGAGGAGTCTGCAAGTGTGTCCGTATTTACAGAGTGTCCCTGGGAGAATGTCAGTGTTTAAAGTGGGTCCGTGGGTGTGTGTCAATATTTACCGGTGGACCCTGGGTATGTGTCAGTATTTAGAGGAGGACCCTGGGAGTGTGTCAGTATAGTACAGGGGTTCCCTCGGAGTGTGTCAGTATTTACAGGGGGTCCCTGGGAATGTGTCAGTATTTACAGGGCGTCCCTGGGAGTGTGTCAGTGTTTGCAGGGCGTCCGCGGGAGTGTGTCAGTAAATACAGGGGGTACCGGGAGTCTGTCAGTATTTACAGGGGGTCCTGAGGAGTCTGTATAAATTTATAGGGGTTCCCTGGAAGTGTGTCAGTAATTATAGGCTGTCCCTGGGATTGTGTCAGTATTTGCAGGGTTTCCCTGCGACTGTGACAGTTTTTACAGGGTGTCTGTCACGATATACAGGGGCCCCTGTGAGTGTGTCAATATTTAGAGGTGGTCCTTAGGATTGTGTCAGTATTTACAGTGGGTCCCTGGGAATCTGTCAGTATTTACAGGGGCTCCCTGTGAGTGTGTCAGTACTTACAGGGGGTCCCCGGGAGTGTGCCAGTATTTACAGGGGTTCCCCGGGAGAGTGTCAGTATTCACAGGGGGTCCCCGGGAGTGTGTTGGTATTTACAAGAGGACTCTGGAAGTGTGTTTGTATTTACAGGGCATTCTCGGAGTGTGTCAGTATTTACAGCGGTCCCTTGGAGCGTGTCAGTATTCACAGGGGATCCCTGGGATTATGGCAATATTTACAGGAGGAGCCTGGAAGTGTGTCAGTATTTACAGAGTGTCCGTGGGAGAATTTCAGTGTTTAAAGTGGGTCCGTGGGATTGTGTCATCATTTACAGGGGTTCCCTGGGAGTGTGTCAGTAATTACAGGGGTTCCCTGGGAATGTGTCAGTATTTAAAGGGGGTCCCTGGGAGAGTGTCACTATTTACAGGGGGTCCCTGGGAATGTGTCAGTAATTAAAGGGGTCCCTGGGAGTGTGTCACTATTTACTGGGGGTCCCCGGGAATGTGTCAGTAATTACAAAGGTCCCCGGGAATGTGTCAGTAATTACAAGGATCCATGGGAGTGTGTCAGTAATTACAGGGGTCCCTGGGTGTGTGTCAGTATTTAAAGGGGGTCCCTGTGATTGTGACAGTATATTACAGAGGGCCCCTGGGAATGTGTCAGTATTTACAATGTGTCCCTGGGAATGTGTCAGTATTAACAGGGGGTCCCCAGGAGTGTTTCAGTATTTACAGCGGGTCCCTGGGAGTGTGTCCGTATTTACAGGGGGTCCCTGGCATTGTGTCAGTATTTACAGGGGGTCCCTGTGTGTGTGTCAGTATTTAAAGCGGGTCCCTGGGAGAGTGTCACTATTACAGGGGGTCTTTGGGAGTGTGTCAGTAATTACAAGGGTCCCTGGGATTGTTTCAGTATTTACAGGGGGTCCAAGGGCGTGTGTCAGTATTTACAGTGGGTCCCCGAGAGAGTGTCAGTATTTATAGGGGGTCCCCGGGTGTGTGTCAGTATTTACAGTGGGTCCCGAGGAGTGTATTAGTATTTACAGGGGGTCCCCAGGAGTGTGTCAGTATATTACAGGGGGTCCCTGGGAGTGTGTCAGTATTTACAGGGGGCCACTGGGAATGTGTCAGTATTTACAGGGGGTCACTGGAAATGTGTCAGTATTTACAGGGCGTCCCCGGGAGTATGTCAGTAATTATAGTGGGTCCTGGGAGTGTGTCAGTATTTACAGGAGGTCCCCCTGGGATTGTGTCAGTATTTGCAGGAGTTCCCTGCGAGTGTGTCAGCATTTACAGCGGGTCCCTGGGAGTGTGTCAGTATTTAGAAGTGGTCCATGGGAGTGTGTCAGTATTTACATGGGGTCCCTGTGAGTGTGTCAGCATTTACAGCGGGTCCCCGGGAGTGTGCCAGTATTTACAGTGGGTCCCCGGGAGTGTGTCAGTATTTACAGGGGTCCCCGGGAGTGTGTCTGGTTTTACAGGGGGTCCCTGGGAGTGCGTCAGTATTTACAGGAGGACTGTGGAAGTGGGTTTGTATTTACAGCGCATTCCTGGAAGTGTGTCAATATTTACAGCGGTCCCTTGGAGCGTGTCAATATTAACAGGGGATCCCTGAGATTATGTCAATATTTACAGGAGGATCCCAGAAGTGTGTAAATATTTACAAAGTGTCCCTGGGAGAATGTCAGTGTTTAAAGTGGGTCCGTGGCAGTGTGTCAGTATTTACCGGGGGTCCCTAGGTATGTGTCAGTATTTAGAGGAGGACCCTGGGAGTGTGTCAGTATATTACAGGGGTTCCCTGGGAGTGTGTCATTATTTGCAGGGGGTCCCTGGGAATGTGTCAGTATTTACAGGGCATCCCTGGGAGTCTGTCTGTATTTACAGGGCGTCCCCAAGAGTTTGTCAGTAATTACAGGGGGTCCTGTGAGTGTGTCAGTATTTACAGGGGGTCTTTCGGAGTGTGTCATCATTTACAGGGGTTCCCTGTGAGTGTGTCAGTAATTACAAGGGTCCCTGGGAGTGTGTCAGTAATTACAGGGGTCCCTGGGAGTGTGTCAGTATTTACAGGGGGTCTTTCGGAGTGTGTCATCATTTACAGGGGTTCCCTGTGAGTGTGTCAGTAATTACAAGGGTCCCTGGGAGTGTGTCAGTAATTACAGGGGTCCCTGGGAGTGTGTCAGTATTTACAGGGGGTCTTTGGGAGTGTGTCATCATTTACAGGGGTTCCCTGGGAGTGTGTCAGTATTTACAGGAGGACCCTGAGAGTGTGTCAGCATATTACAGAGGGCCCCTGGGAATGTGTCAGTATTTATAGGGGGGCCCTGGGAATGTGTCAGTATTTACAGGGTGTCCCCGGGAGTGTCTCAGTATTTACAGGGTGTCCCTGGGAGTGTGTCAGTATTTACAGGGTGTCCCTGGGAGTGTGTCAGTATTTACAGGGGGTCTTTGGGAGAGTGTCATCATTTACAGGGGGTCCCCAAGGGTGTGTCAGTAACTACAAGGGTCCCTGTGAGTGTGGCAGTATTTACAGGGGGTCCTGGGTGTTGTGTTTGTACCGCTATACACAACTACATAAAATAATAAAGTAGCAGAGACTGAGAGTAACTTCAAGTGATCTTTACTGGGTAACTGGAACTTCGGCACTGACTGTACAAATCGATACGCGTCTGTTATATACGCTCGCAACTAAGGATGTACATCCGCAAAACAAAGTAGTCCCTTCAATGTTGTATACTTTACACTTCCTCCCCCTTTAGTTTAATAGTATATTAACGCAAAAGTTTCTATAATTAACATACAGAGCCTGTCTTTACAGTAACCTTTTTGTTTTCTTAAAAGTAACATAAGCAAAGAGGAAATTGTCTATCTTGTATTGCAGTGGTAGATTCTTGCTGTACATTGCTTTGATGGCCTTCTTGAAAGTCTGTATGAATCTTTCTGCCAAGCCATTTGTAGCTGGATGGTACGGGGCAGATGTGTCGTGCATGATTCCATTTTTCCTCATGAAACCTTGGAATTCGTCAGAGACAAATTGTCGTCCATTGGCCCAGAAATTCGGGTCGGGGGCTTGCCGCGCGTGCAAGCCCCCGATATGCACTTACCCGACGCGCCGGCCGTTGAGCTTCAGGGACGCCTGGAATTGCTGTTTTAAAATGTTGACTCCCGGGCAGCGTCTGACGTCACGCCGCCCAGGAGTGCAGCCAGCGCGAAGCCTGTAGCGCGCTGTGCAACTGAGACACGCCCCTTGAGTTCTCAGTTTAATAGGACACGCCCCCAATGTTTCTCACAAGCTGCTAAGCATTTTTACATGCAAAGCAGCATTTTAAATAGGTTTTTGGTATTTTTATGAAGCTTTTGGTAACTTTTATAAACTTTTAAAGACATTTACATTATTTTGAAGAATCTGAAGTAGTTTTAAACAGAATTAAAGCAATTTAAAGACTTTTAAAAGCCCTAAAAGAATTTTTTTGATTCCACTTATTTATTTAGCAATGTCGTCGTCATACGTGTCTTCACACTGTTCCCTTTGGGGAACTGTATGAAGTGGTGGAAGGATTTATGGCCGTGATTAACGCTCATTCCGTGACCGTAACCATCTTTGAACCAGCCATTAGGGTGGTTAGTCCTATGGCGGGAGGGTTTTACGGGCTCCCACAAGCTATACAAGGAGGGGGGGCCACCCACACCCACGGACGCAAATATCCCACTGGATGTCAACCCAGAATTTAGAGCCGGAGCTCCGACTTCACTTGCCGGGACTGTCGAGCGGGGTTCGAAACCCTACCCCGTCTGGCCCAGCGGCGGGGATCCTACCGCTACGCCAAAGGCCCAATCCGATTAGCAACGTGAAATGGCTGGAATGAGCACAATTCACGGCATTAAAAGAACTCACAATTGAACTGATGATGACCTCAGCAATCTCCTCAACGAGGTGGAGGCGCAGCGCCTGCTCATCATTGGTAATGAGAAGTCAAAGGCGCCGTAAAAAGGACAGATGATAGCTTGGTCTTTCAAGTGGCAGCATAGGGCTCCAGTCACGGGGAGGGAGAAGGCGCAGGAAACGTATGGGTGTCACCTTTTGCGCGGAGTGGGCCTTTTGCATAGCGGTAAGCATCCCTGCCGCTGGGCCAGAAGGAGTAGGGTTTCGAACCCCGCTCCAGACAGTCCCGGCAAGTGGAGTCAGAGCTCCAACTATAAATTCTGTGTGGACATCCAGCAGGATACTTGCGTCCGCAGGTGTGGGTGGTCCCCCCCTCAGATGGGTTGTGGGAGCCCGTAAAACCCTCACGCCATAGGACTAACCACCCTAATGGCTGGTATGAAGATGGTTATGGTCACGGAAGGAGTGTTAACATGGCCAGAAATCCTTCCACCACTTCATACAGTTCCCGAAAGGGAACAGTGTGAGGATACGTACGACGATGACCTCTTGCGCAATGCACCTCCTTGGACCCTCAGTCGCAGATGCGAGGGGGCAAATCGTGCAATTGTTAAATTTTTCATTTTATTGACATGTAAAATGTTGGCCCAGTAATTCCCTTCCAAACGCGCGAGTACGGTCGGGGTACTTACGCGTCTGGCCGGAGGAAATGCTGGTTTTCAGCATGCACAGCGCATGCGGGGAAAACCGGCATTTCCTGTCCTCTGAACGAAGGGGTTCAGAGGCAGAACGCGTGCGACTGTACAGGCAGCGCGTGCACAGTAAAATTCGCCGCTTTCATTCATGCTTTCAGTGAGGTCAAGTCCTTACAACTTACACATGAAAAAAGCATGAGTACAGTTGCTCCAGAGGCTGCGGAGGAAGATATTTCTTATCGTGGAGCTTCTGAAAGGCAATATTTTTGTTTGGGAAAGGGAGGAAAGTTATTTTAAGAAATGCTGAGGTAAGTTTTAAAGTTTATTTTTGTTTTTTAAAACGGGTTTTCAGTACTGTAGGTAGAAGGATCAATTGTGGCTATGTGAATTGAATTTTCTGTGTTTATTAAATGTGAAAATGACTCCAACATTTTTAAGAAAGAAACTTTTCATCAGTAATATATTCTTTTAAGTAATTATGTATGTATGTCTGTATATATTCCTTTGCGTGTATGTATATATTCCTTTACTTATGTGTATATGAATGTATGTATTTAATTATGACCTTCAGAGAAAGTAACTTATTGGAAAATCATAATTAAAAACATACATTCATACACATAAGTAAAGGAATATAAAACATACATACATATACGTAAAGGAATATATGCGGACATACATACACAATTACTTATTACTGATGAAAAGTTTCTTTCTTAAAAGTGTTGGAAATGTTACATTACTCATTTTAGAACACTTATTCTCACATTCAATTCACACAGCCACAATTGCTCCTTCTAACTACCGTACTGAAAACCTGTTTAAAAAAAAAAAAAAAAAAAAAAATTTAAATTTTAAAACTTACCTCAGCATTTCTTAAAATAACTTTCCTCCCTTTCCCAAACAAAAATATTGCCTTTCAGAAGCTCCACGATAAAATATATCTTCCTCCGCAGCCTTGGAGCAACTTTACACATGCTTTTTTCAAGTGTAACTTGTAAGGACTTACCCTCCCTGAATCCATGAATGAAATCAACGAAGTTCACTGCGCAAGCGCTGCCTGTGCAGTCGCACGCGCTGTGCCTCTGAACCCCTTCGTTCAGAGGACTGGAAATGTCGGTTTTCCCCGCATGCGCTGTGCATGCTGAACACGGGCATTTCCTCCGGCCAGACGCGTGAGTACCCCAACCGTACTCACGCGTTCAGAGAGGAATTACTGGGCCATTGTCTGTGCAGATTTGTTCTGGTAGGCCATTTCTAGCGAACATGGTCCTCAGAACTGAAATGGTCTTTTCAGATGTGGTTAATTTCATTTTAATGACCTCGGGCAATTTGGAATGTGCATCGACTGCAATCAAGAACATGGAGTCCATGAACGGTCCAGCAAAGTCGATGTGCACACGTTGCCATGGTGATGAGGGCCATTCCCATGGATGGAGAGGGGCTTGTGGCGGTGCGTTCTGGACCTTTTGACATCCTGAGTAGCTCTTTGTCAGGTCCTCGATCTGTTTGTCAATTCCCGGCCACCACACGTAACCACGGGCAAGGCTTTTCATCTTTACTGTACCTAAGTAGCCTTCATGCAGTTCATCTAGCACTCGGTTACGAAGCTTGGGAGGAATCACAACTCGTGAGCCGCACATCAGTGTTCCCCGACACACTGATAACTGCTCCCTCCTAGCTGAGAATGCTGGAAACAAAGGCCCCGATTTTCTGGACGCCGTCGGGCGGCTTTTCATGCGGCCGGGGGCCGAAAATCGGTGAAAAAGCAGGTCGGGACTGTAAAGTATGTGACTATACTTAATACAATAATGAGGAGACAGCTTGGAAGGTTCAACTTAGGTCTTTACTTCATACCAACAGGCGGGAACTAAGGGGAGATCAGTACCCACAGTACTATTTATACCCCTATGGCCAGGAGTGGTACTACGGTATCACTACGCCCTACAAAGTAGTGCTGCCCTGGCCATAGGTTTAAAGTAACATACATATTACATACACAACATTCCTCCCCTTTTAATTAAAACGTACCCGTGCAATTAAATCAACAGATGCACCATAACTAGGGCTAATAACATTTGGTAACACAACATACATAACATATTTACATCAGAGTTGTCTACCTATATATATATATATAAAAAGAAACATGTTATAGATTCAGTCTCTGAGGAGGCCTCCTGTCTCGACTAGGATAACGTCTTTCTCTAGTCGGTCTCGGTGTAGGCGGCGGTACTTCCGTCACCCCTTCATCGCTGGACTCGTCGGTGTCTGATGGCACATCCTGTGCCATGGAGATCACTGGAGTGCTGAACTCCTCGCAATCCTGAGACTTCTGTAGCAACGAGCTGGGCCATGATTCCGCTGGAACAATGTGCTGAGACGTTTGAGGTAGTGAATCAGTTGGGTTTCTGGACTCCACAAGTTGATCAGCATGTCGTCTGATTATGCCGTCCCCTGTATCCACTGTGTACATCAAGGGTCCCTGGCGGGCCTTTATCGTACCAGACCGCCACTTTTCATTTCTACAATCACGGGCCAACACTTGCTGCCCCACCTCGAAGCTCCGTGTCTGTCTGTCAGGAGCCCTACGAAATACTCGGTTTTCCACATCTCTCCGGATGTTTGGTCTGAGCAATTCGAGGCGCGACCTTAACCTTCTATTAAAGAACATGACGGCGGGGGCCTGGTTGGTCACCGTATGTGCAGCATTACGGTACGCGAATAGGAAATTGTCCACCTTGTGTTGTAGTGGCAACCTTTTCTCCCCCATCGCCTTGATGGCCTTTTTAAAAGTCTGTACAAATCGCTCTGCCAGCCCATTTGTAGCCGGATGATATGGTGCGGACGTATAATGTCGCACTCCATTCCTTTTTAGGAATGCTTGAAATTCTTCTGCCACAAATTGTGGCCCATTGTCCGAACAGACTTGCTCGGGCACCCCGTTTCGGGCAAAAATGGTCCTTAAGGCTGCGACCGTCTTTTCGGCTGTCGTTGATGACATCTTTATGACCTCCGGCCATTTTGAGTGGGCGTCCACTACAATAAGGAACATCGCATCCAGGAAGGGCCCAGCGAAGTCCACGTGGATCCTTTGCCACGGTGTTGAGGGCCACTCCCACGGATGTAATGGGGCTTGGGGTGGTACGTTCTGTACCATCTGGCACCCTTGGCATGCTTTTGCTACTTCCTCGATGTCCCTGTCAATGCTGGGCCACCAGACGTAGGCTCTGGCGAGGCATTTCATTTTGACACCCCCCAGATGACCTTCGTGTAAGTCCCGCAACACTTTATGTTGTAATTTTTGAGGGACCACCACCCTGGCTCCGCACATCAATGTGCCCCGGCAGACAGACAACTGGTCTTTCCTTGCCGAAAACGCCGGCAATGATGCGTCACCCTGCGCCGGCCAGCCTTTCACGGTCAATTCGTAAACCCTTGCCAGTGTCGGGTCGTTCTGTGTTTCCCGCTCGATACATTGGCTGGTGATGGGCAAGTGTTCCATAACAGCCATATGATATATTTCCACGGGGTCCTGTACTATCTCTTCGATCTCGGCAGGCAATGGTAGCTGCGACAGGCCATCCG
Source organism: Somniosus microcephalus (assembly GCF_052327205.1). Lineage (NCBI taxonomy): Eukaryota > Metazoa > Chordata > Chondrichthyes > Squaliformes > Somniosidae > Somniosus > Somniosus microcephalus. The sequence goes on along the minus strand of NC_140989.1, from coordinate 218,660,645 downwards.
CATTGCCATGCTGTTTGGTACCCTTATATTCGATAAGGTACTTGTGTGCTCCTAAGAACAGTGACCATCTCTGTAGCCTTTGGGCCGTCATCAGGGGCACCCCTTTTGTTGGATTAAATATGGACACCAACGGTTGATGATCTGTCAGTAGTGTGAAACGTTGCCCATGTAGATAGTGGTGGAATTTTTTTACACCCCACACCAGACTGAGGGCCTCCCTGTCGATTTGCGCGTAGTTTCTTTCGGCTGTAGTTAACGACCTTGAGGCAAATGCTATTGGCCTCTCCGTCCCGTTGGGAAATTTGTGTGACAACACTGCCCCTATACCATACGGGGAGGCGTCACATGCCAACCTCATTGGCATTTTTGGGTCAAAGTGTGCGAGCACTTCCTTTGATGTAATGAGTTGTTTACCCTTTTTAAAAGCAGCCTCACACGCTTCGTCCCAATTCCAGGAGACTCCCTTTTTCAGCAATGAATTTAGTGGATGTAAAATGGACGATAAGTTCGGGAGGAACTTATGGTAATAGTTTATAAGGCCTAAGAATGATCGTAACTGAGATACATTCTCAGGGGGCGGGGCCTTCACTACTGCCTCGATCTTTTCCGGGGAATTATGCAGGCCTTCCTTATCTATAATGTGACCACAGTATGAGATACGTTCCTGGAAAAACTCACATTTCTGCTTGTTTGCCCTGAGTCCGTATTGTTGCAACCGCAGAAGTACTCGCTCCAGGTTAGCGAGGTGGTCGTTATCCGTTTGTCCTGTCACCAGGATGTCATCCAGGTAGCACTGCATTCCTGGAATGCCCTGTAGGACCTGTTCCATGGTCCTCTGCCATATTGCTGGGGTGGACGCCACACCAAATACCAGGCGATTGTACTGGTACAATCCCTTGTGTGTGTTAATTGTTAGGAGCTTTTTCGAGTCCTGCTCCACCTCCATCTGTAAATAAGCTTGACAAAGGTCAATCTTCGTAAAGTGTCTACCCCCAGCTAACGGTGCGAATATGTCCTCTACTGTACCGTGTGCAGGACTGGGTTAATAGTTATCTTAAAATCCCTGCAAATGCGAACCTTCTTTGGTTCCCCCGGCGTGTTATTTGCAGATTTCTTTATAACTAGGACGATGGGTGTGGCCCACTCACTCCACTCAATCTTTGTAAGGACACCTGCACTCTCTAAGGCATCCAGTTCTGCTTCCACAGCTGGCCGAATGGCGTAAGGCACCGGTCTGGCCTTACAAAACTTGGGGTTTGCGCCTTGAGCAATAGTTATTTTTGCTCTAATGTCCTTTAAGGTCCCCAGCCCTTGTTGGAACACCTCTGGCGTTTTTGCCAATATTTTCGACAGCCTGCTTGTAATGGTTGTATCATCCTTGGTGGTTTCTACTTTTATCTCGTGTATCGACTTCCAGTCGAAATGAATCTTTCTTATCCATTCCCTACCCAAAAGTGGTGGTCCACCGTTTGGTAGGACGTATAAATAAAGTCCTGGCACTTTTCTGCCGTTGTATTTAACTGTTACTTGCATTTTTCCCTTCGGGTAAACTTTTTGTCCCGTATATGTTTTTAATTTGATTTCGGTATCCTTTAAGGGAATGCGTTTGAACAGCCTGTTATAATCTTGTTCATTAATTACTGATAAATGTTCCTTTAACGTATCAACAATTTGGGCATACGTTTTGTCTGCTGGCTTTTCTGGAGTAAGAAGATTCCTCAGCAGACCGTATGTTTTTGCCCCCATAGAATTTAATAAGGTTGCTGCCTTTTCGTCATCTTTCACCTTGTTTACTACGCAATAAAGTTCATGCCTTTTGACATATGCATCCCATTCTTCTGTGTCCGCAACAAATTCTGACAACCAAGCTTCTCTGGACATTTTAAAAACTGCTGAAGAGGTTTTCCTGCCTTTTTCCACTAGATGGCGTTTGTTTTTATTTTAAACTGCTGAAGAGAAAAACTTTTCCCCTTTTTGTCCACTAGATGGTGCTGTTTTTTTTTAAAAATGTTAAACTGCAAGAGAACTTTTCACCTTTGTCCACTAGATGGCGCTTTTCCCGCCTTTTTTTCCTCTGCTGTCAACGACCTCTCTCCAGCGTCGTTATTTATTTTTTTTTTTTTCTTGCAGCTCCCATTATTGCCACCGCCGCTATTACAACGACCTTCCCCTCTCGTGGCCCGCTAGTCCTCGTGGCTCCGTTTGTTCCCCAGATCACCTGCCCGTTCTGGCCCTTGCAGCTCGGGTTCCCCGGGAAGGATTGCAGTTTACCTGGCCCTGGGTGGACTTTTGCCCCGTGTCTGGAGCGCCCGTTCAGCCTCTTCTCTCAGCTGCTGCAGCCTCCGCTGGAAACCTCTCTCTCTCGCTCCGTTGCTGCCGCTCCTCCCAAACTGGGCGGCCTCCTTCGGTCGACGCTGGACTCCGCAGGCTGGCTGGTAAGAAGCTTCTCTCCTTCTCTCTCCGTACTGCTACCGATCCTTGTTGCACCGTGTACTGGTGAGTTCGAACGTAACTCGTCGCCAGTGTAAAGTATGTGACTATACTTAATACAATAATGAGGAGACAGCTTGGAAGGTTCAACTTAGGTCTTTACTTCATACCAACAGGCGGGAACTGAGGGGAGATCAGTACCCACAGTACTATTTATAACCCTATGGCCAGGAGTGGTACTACGGTATCACTACGCCCTACAAAGTAATGATGCCCTGGCCATAGGTTTAAAGTAACATACATATTACATACACAACAGGGACCCCCCCCCCGCCTGATTCCCCGCCCCGTCCCTCTTTCGGACTGCCGTTTCCCCACGCCCCGCTTCAGACCCGGCCGCCGCTGGCGGGACTGGTCGTCGGAGCACTAACAAGCAATTGTCTGCTCGTTGAAGTTGATTTTCTCGTGCAGTAGCGACTTTGGGGCTTTCCCCACCTGAAACCCGCCTGCGGGGAACCCCGCTGCTGAGACCTGGCATGAAGCTTGCTAGCTGTCAGCTGCAGGTAAGGAGAAGCTGCGATTTAAAGGGCCAGCACTTGTATGTTGAAGGACCTTGTTGTTGCAGGTTTGGGGCTACTTCTTCAAAGCTTAGGCACAGCTATGGATGGTTGGAGCCTCACACACTTCTCCAATGCGATCTCCTGGGAAGCCCCTCTCGCCACCCTCACTCAGCGCTTCCTCAGCGGAGGCATCTACGAGAAGCGTGGGATGCCTTTTTTTTCTTCCCTTCTTGCCATTAGAGGATCTCCAGCAGCAGAGGCGGCAGCAGCAGAACCAGGAATAGTAGGATGAGCACCAGGAGCACCAGGCTGCTGCTCACTCACCTAAAGCTGCACAGGCCAGAAGGGGCCAGTGCTTGGAAGTGGCTTGAGAGCACCTTGCTGCGCTTTAGGGGGCCATGGCAACCCGTATCTGCACTGGCAGTCCTACTCTGGAGGACTTCCATGAGGATCTGGTTTCTCTGTTCAACAGATGGCCAACGCTCCTCAAGAGATGTCATTCTCTTATGTGCACTCACCATGTTTTCCGTACCCTGGCGAGTTATCTCCTCCATGGAGGTTGCCAACCTTTCCATGGTGATGCGTTCAGGCACCAATGACTCCACAAAGGCTCTGCTCATGGTTGCTTGGGACTCCTCCATTTGCTCCACACTCGCAGCGACCCTGGAGACAAAACCTGCCAGAGACTCCTGCAACTGTGCATGGAAATCCATCACCTCTTCTCTTGTGGATGGACCCAGAGACAGAGGATCGACATGCTGCGCTGAGCTGGCAGAGCCCTGCGCCCTCCGACGAGCACTCTCCACTGCTGTCCCTGTCTCCAGAATCTGCTGAGGCTCACTTGTGAGCTGTGAAACACCAGGTGACAACACTACTCTATTTCTCGAAGGTCCCCCGAGGTGTGAGTGTCTGCGCTGGTGCTGGGTGCGCTTATTCTGCTGACGCTGCGCCCTCAGATGTTGGAGCTTCCTCTGAGGAGTCTGGCTGCACAGCCTCTTCCTCCTCCACAGTGAGGATGGGGGCTCTGGATGGTACTGTGGGGGAGAAAAGGAAGGAGTTAGAGATGTAATGCCAAGGTTCTTCTGGTGACTCCCAGCGAGTTGGCATCTGCTGACAGCTGCATCCATGCAGCATTGGTCTCAGTGGGAGGCCTCTTCCTCCCTGACCTAGGGAACAGGACCTCCCTGTGGGCCCTAACCCCATCCAATAATGCCTGCAGTGAAGCCTCGTCGAATTTGGAGGCAGCTCGGGGTCTGGCACTGGCCACAGCTGCTGCAGGCTCCTCTGCCACCCTGTGTGGTTCATTTGGAAGCCTTCAGAGGATGCAGTGCTTGCTATGGACCTTGAAAGCACCACGAATGATGACATCATACTGTGGGGGTTTCTGACTTGATTTAGACAATTAGCAAGGCGTCCCACATGCTGGGAATTAATTGGCCAATTGAGGGAAAATTGCATGGAGCTGGCTGACACGTTTTTATGTGTGTCAGAAACCCCACATTCGGGGAAACCCGACCATTTCCCACACAAGCCGAAAATCGGGGCCAATAAGTCACCATGCTCTGGCCGTCCCTTCACAGTGATGTCAGAAACTTTTGACAATGTAGGGTCATTGCGTGTTTCTCTTTCAATGAGGAAGTTTTTCACTGGTAGCTGCTCAACTATTGTTGTGTGAAATACCTCTGCTGAGTCAACTGTTGTAGTTCTCTCTGAGGTCGGCAGTGGTAAACGTGACAAACCATCGGCGTTGCCATGTTGCTTGGTCCCCTTGTATTCAATGTCATACAGGTGAGCCCCTAGGAAGAGTGACCATCGCTGTAGCCGTTGTGCCATCATCACTGGAACGCCCTTCCTTGGGTTGAAGATTGAAACGAGAGGCTGGTGGTCAGTTAACAGTGTAAACTGTTGACCATACAAGTAGTGGTTGAATTTCTTGACTCCCCACACAAGGCTGAGGGCCTCTCGGTCAATCTGTGCATAATTGCGTTCAGCTGTAGTCAATGATCTTGAGGCAAAGGCTATTGGTCTTTCTGAGCCGTCTGGGAACTTATGTGACAACACGGCACCAATGCCATGGGGTGAAGCATCACATGCCAGTCGAATAGGTAAGGATGGGTCAAAGTGAGCTAGCACCTCTTCTGAAGTAATGAGTCTTTTACTCTCTTGAAAAGCTTGTTCACAGCTGTCACTCCACTTCCATTGTGACCCTGTCTGTAGCAGTGCATTTAGTGGATGTAACACTGTGGATAGGTTGGGCAAGAACTTGTGATAGTAGTTCACCAGTCCAAGATATGATCTCAACTGAGACACATTTTCAGGTGTTGGTGCATTAATCACAGCTTCAATCTTGTCTGGAGACTTGTGTAAACCGTCCTTGTCAATCACATGTCCACAGTATGAGATTTCCTTTTTGAAAAACTCTCACTTGTCTCGGTTCGCTCGGAGCCCATACTCCCGTAACCTGATGAGCACCTGTTCGAGGTTGGAAAGGTGGTCGTTGTCGTTGAAGTTGATTTTCCCGTGCAGTTGCGACTTTGGGGCTTTCCCCACCTGAAACCCGCCTGCGGGGAACCCCGCTGCTGAGACCTGGTGTGAAGCTTGCTAGCTGTCAGCTGCAGGTAAGGAGAAGCTGCGATTTAAAGGGCCAGCATTTGTATGTTGAAGGACCTTGTTGTTGCAGGTTTGGGGCTACTTCTTCAAGGCTTAGGCACAGCTGTGGAAGGTTGGAGCCTCACACACTTCTCCAATGCGATCTCCTGGGAAGCCCCTCTCGCCACCCTCACTCAGCGCTTCCTCAGCGGAGGCATCTACGAGAAGCGTGGGACGCCTTTTTTTCCTTCCCTTCTTGCCATCAGAGGATCTCCAGCAGCAGAGGCGGCAGCAGCAGAACCAGGAATAGTAGGATGAGCACCAGGAGCACCAGGCTGCTGTTCACTCACCTAAAGCTGCACAGGCCAGAAGGGGCCAGTGCTTGGAAGTGTCTTGAGAGCACCTTGCTGCGCTTTAGGGGGCCATGGGGACCCGTATCTGCACTGGCAGTCCTACTCTGAAGGACTTCCATGAGGATCTTGTTAAGTCTGTGGGTTGTATTATAAATAATCACAGACTCCACTGTTAACAAAATAAAACACGTCTTTACTATTCAGAGGCTCGGGCGATTCTGCCCTAGTTAACGTATCACAACCCTTATATACTGGTGTGGTCACTATCGGTATTACAGTATACATGAGCCAATAGATAGTGCCACCCTAAAGTAGTGCTCTTAAAGGCGAACGGTTACATTCTATAGTTCCCTTAAAGGTAAACGGTTACATACACAACACTCCTCCCTTCCTAGCTTATTACTTACAGAATCCCGTTAAACATACAATCTTCAACTTTATATAAACAGTTTGCAGATATACTCTCGATGGAGTCAACGTCATATAACAATTTACAGATATACTCTCAATGGAGTCAACGTCATATAACAGTTTACAAACATACTCTCAGTGGAATCAGTTTACAGGTTCAGTCTCTGTGGGAACAGTTCATAAATTCAGTCTCTGGTATTAATTCGTTCCAGACAGCATCCTCCATAGCCTTTTTTTTTAACAGCTTGTACTTTCGTCCTGTTGAACCAGCAGTGCGGACTTATACAACCCACTGGCTGTCTTGATAATGTCCCTGGATTTTTTTTTACAAATTTAGCACCTTTCGTAGTGTTCGGACTGAGGTAGTAGAAGTAATAATATTTTAAACAGTTATTATTTTCTGCTTCTTCTTTTTCTTTTCTGCCTTTTTGAAACTCTCCGAGCTCTTTTCCCGGCTGCCATCTGTAGCGCCACCAACTCTCTATGTTCCTTAGACCTTAAGTGCTTCCTCAGGATTTCAGCACTTTGGGAGTTCCCATCACAATTTGGGCAGACCACATCCTCATAACATTCGGTGTCACTCAACAGGTCAAAACCCTTCTTCAAGCAATCATATTCATCCTGCTCTTCCTCGGATGTCTGCCCTTCCTTCCCTCCTGGCCTCATTTGTGCGTTCAATCCTTTCCCTTCCTTCAGGGATTTCGTTATCAGGCTATTTAATCCTTCTACTGAAGTAGCTGTTTCCCCATTCTCCTGTTCCCCTGGACGTAATTCAGCGTACTCCTCCATTTCATCCATCATTTTCTCCAATGCTTTCATCTTCTCTTCCTCTTGTACTTTGGCTTCCAGTGCTTGGAGAAGTTGCGCCTCGATGCTCTCTAGCTCATGTTCAGGGCCCATTCCCAGTTGAAACTGTTCTTCAAGTCGGTCAACCTCGGTAATTGCCGCCTCATATTTGTCTTGGGCTTCCTTCCATATTTTTATGAGTTCTGCCATGTCTTTCACCTCTACATCCTCATCTATGTATGGAACTTCTACCGATGAGTCTGTCTTGGCCCTGAGCTCCTCAAGAATTTCCTGCAGCCTTTGGACTTCTTGCTCATGTTCAACCTTTAGTTGCTCATATACATCCAACGAAACTAGCTTTTCGGAGGTTGCTGAGTTAACCCCCTCCAGAATTGTAGTCTGGGCCTGTTCATACTGTTTTTTCAACTTCTCGCACTCTGCTTGTAAGGAGTCGTAGAGAAGAACTGGAATAAAATCCTGGCTTCCTGAAGATTCCTCTTCATTTGTTTCTTTCGCAATTTCCTGTTGGAGTTCAGCCAAGGCTGCTATGCTATCTGCCTCTCGAAGTCTCACTGCCATCAACTCTTCTTTATTCTTGCAGTCCATCTCAGCCATTTCCCGTTTACTTTCATTTAACTGAGTGAGTAGTCCCTTATTTTGGGCTGAGAGATATTGCACCTTCTCATGTAGACCCTTGCACTCCTTCTCTGCTTGACATAGCTGATTACCGCTGATTTGGTTCTGCATCTCCTTAAGAGCACCCTGTGATTCAACTTCTCTTAACTTTGCCTGCACTAGCTCCGTCTCTAATTGCAGAACAAAATCCTCAGTGCAGCGTGATTTGCCCTTCTGCTGTATCTCTAGATCATGCAAATATTCTAACCCCTGAACATCATCAGGGAGATGTGATCGGTAATTGGTCACGATGGCTCTATGGTCGCTCTCTGCTTGAGCCAGTAGGTTCTGTTGTCTTTCCAGACTCTCCCATTCGGTGTCATAGAACTTTTTCATTGTTTTCATCTCTTGTACGAGGCGGTAACTTAATTGTTCTAATTGTTGTTGTACTTTGAAATAGCGTTGAGTTCGAGCCCGGTGTTCCTCCGTAATGCATATGTCTGTAGCTTGAACAGACTCAGAATTCTCTGTCTTTATGCACGCCATCGATTTTCCAACCTTAGTCTGTGAGTTAATGTTAACCTTGTTTTCCATACATAAGCTGGACTTATCGTCTTCCGGCTCAGAGTCTGAGCTGCTTGTCTGCACCGAGTCCTCACTCGTCATTGCTTGTCGGTAGTGCCATTCCATGTCTATTTTCTTGATCCACTCCCATCCTAGAAGTGGTGGTCCTCCCTCAGGTAGTACGTACAAATTCATTCTTGGGTGTACTTTACCCCTATCTCTCACCTTGACTCTTATTTTCCCCATGGGGTATACGCGATGCCCCGTGTATGTCTGTAATACGAACTTGGTATTTCTTAAGGGTATGTGAGAGAATAGTCGGTGGTAGTCCTTTTGGTTGATGACTGATACAGCTGATCCCGTGTCCAGCTCCATTCGTACTTGGACTCCAGCTATTTTTAGTGTGACCCAGATCGTCTGTAGATCAGTTACTTTACCCACATTGTGGATTCTCAGACCATCCAACTCCTGGCTGTTTGGGTCGGAGTCTGAATTTTGTTCGTCTGAACTCTTTTCAGCCACCTGATGCACCTTGTTGTACTTTTCTTGTGGTGGTGGCTTCCTTTGTTTGTTGGTCTTCTTTCTGGACCTGCATACCTTCGCGATGTGACCCAGTTTGCCACATTTCCTGCACTCTTGATTCTTAAACCAGCACTGATTCTGGTCGTGCGTTGTCTTTCCACAACGGTAGCATTTGGAAATGCTTGCAGTCATTTGGTCCACCCCGAGTGCCGCCGCCTTTAGCTGCATTTCCGCCGTTCCTTTCACTGCGGCTTCGTGCGATGAAGCTATGAGGACAGCCCTGTCCAGTGTGAGGTCGTTTTCCTCCAGGAGTCGCTTCTGCGTTCCTTCTTTGGCCAAGCCGCATACGAACTTGTCCCGCAGCGCCTCTGTCAAATTCCCTCCAAACTGGCAGTATTTCGCTAGCTTACGCAGTTCGACTAAGTATTCCGCATTGCTTTCATCTTGCCTCTGGGTTCTGGCGTAAAATTTAAATCGTTCAGCCAGCATCAACGGTGTGGGGTTCAAGTGATCCTTCAGCACTGCTACGATCTCTTCGAAGGTCTGGTCCACTGGCTTAACTGGTGCTATTAGATGTTTCAAAAGCCCGTATGTTTTTGCTCCCATCGAATTTAACAAAGTTATTGCCTTGTCGTCATCCTCAATGTCGTTGGCTACGCAATATATTTCTATGCGTTCCACATACGTGGCCCAGTCTTCTATTTCAGCATTAAAGTCATTAATATTTCCTCACTTAGGCATCTTCTTCTCTTTTCGAGTACAGTACAAGTATTACTTTACTTATTATTAATTTTCTTCTCTCTTCTTGAGAACACCACAAGTATTGCTGTACTTATACTTATTTTCCCTCTCTTCTTGAGAACACACCAGCCTTTCTGAAAAATCTTATTACTTTCCTGAAATTCTTAATAATTTCCAAGATGGCGGTTTCCCGCTTCTTCCTTCTTCTTCAGCGGTTTCCCCGCGAAAAATGGCGGCTTTCCCGCGCTTCTCGCTCTCCCCGCCCACTTCGATGGCGGTTTTCCCGCGCTTCTCGGCGCTCTCCGCCCACTTCAATGGCGGTTATCACCCGTTCCCCGACGCTGACTTTCAGCCCGAGTGCGGCTCTTATCAGCGGATGCGATCGATGGCCCGGCTGCGCCTCGCACTTGAAAGCGGGCCCCGGCCTCTGGCTCACCCGCTTGCGCGGATCTTGCTCGCTCCCTCCCGGGCTCTGGCTTACCCGCTCGCGCGTTTCACCGCGGCTCTTATCAGGGATTGCGATCGCCCTTATCTCCCGATCGGTGGCACTGTCTTTGCAGCCAACGTTGCGGCTTACCCACGAGGTTATGGAGGCTTCAGGGTCCTAATGCCTGTCGCTTCCAGCCTGTCGGTTCCAGACTGGTGAGGATTGAAACCTCTCTTCAACGTCCTGTCTTCGGACGAAGCCGCCGTGGAACAACTGCCGCAGGGTTCGAATCCTGACTCGTCGCCAATGTTAAGTCTGTGGGTTGTATTATAAATAATCACAGACTCCACTGTTAACAAAATAAAACACGTCTTTACTATTCAGAGGCTCGGGCGATTCTGCCCTAGTTAACGTATCACAACCCTTATATACTGGTGTGGTCACTATCGGTATTACAGTATACATGAGCCAATAGATAGTGCCACCCTAAAGTAGTGCTCTTAAAGGCGAACGGTTACATTCTATAGTTCCCTTAAAGGTAAACGGTTACATACACAACAGATCTGGTTTCTCTGTTCAACAGATGGCCAACGCTCCTCAAGAGATGTCATTCTCTTATGTGCACTCACCATGTTTTCCGTACCCTGGCGAGTTATCTCCTCCATGGAGGTTGCCAACCTTTCCATGGTGATGCGTTCAGGCGCCAATGACTCCACAAAGGCTCTGCTCATGGTTGCTTGGGACTCCTCCATTTGCTCCACACTCGCAGCGACCCTGGAGACAAAACCTGCAAGAGACTCCTGCAACTGTGCATGGAGATCCATCACCTCTTCTCTTGTGGATGGACCCAGAGGCAGAGGATCGATATGCAGCGCAGCTGAGCTGAGCTGGCAGAGTCCTGCGCCCTCCGACGAGCACTCTCCACTGCTGTCCCTGTCTCCAGAATCTGCTGAGGCTCACTTGTGCGCTGTGAAACACCAGGTGACAACACTACTCTATGTCTCGAAGGTCCCCCCGAGGTTTGAGTGTCTGCGCTGGTGCTGGGTGCGCTTATTCTGCTGACGCTGCGCCCTCAGAGGTTGGAGCTTCCTCTGAGGAGTCTGGCTGCACAGCCTCTTCCTCCTCCACAGTGAGGACGGGGCTCTGGATGGTACTGTGGGGGAGTAAAGGAAGGAGTTACAGATGTAATGCCAAGGTTCTTCTGGTGACTCCCAGCGAGTTGGCATCTGCTGACAGCTGCATCCATGCAGCATTGGTCTCAGTGGGAGGCCTCTTCCTCGCTGACCTAGGGAAGCGGACCTGCCTGTGGGCCCTAACCCCATCCAATAATGCCTGCAGTGAAGCCTCGTCGAATTTGGAGGCAGCTCGGGGTCTGGCACTGGCCACAGCTGCTGCAGGCTCCTCTGCCACCCTGTGTGGTTCATTTGGAAGCCTTCAGAGGATGCAGTGCTTGCTATGGACCTTGAAAGCACCACGAATGATGACATCATACTGTGGGGGTTTCTGACTCGATTTAGACAATTAGCAAGGCGTCCCACATGCTGGGAATTAATTGGCCAATTGAGGGAAAATTGCATGGAGCTGGCTGACACTTTTTTATGTGTGTCAGAAACCCCACATTCGGGGAAACCCGACCATTTCCCACACAAGCTGAAAATCGGGGCCAATAAGTCACCATGCTCTGGCCGTCCCTTCACAGTGATGTCATAAACTTTTGACAATGTAGGGTCATTGCGTGTTTCTCTTTCAATGAGGAAGTTTTTCACTGGTAGCTGCTCAACTATTGTTGTGTGAAATACCTCTGCTGAGTCAACTGTTGTAGTTCTCTCTGAGGTCGGCAGTGGTAAACGTGACAAACCATCGGCGTTGCCATGTTGCTTGGTCCCCTTGTATTCAATGTCATACAGGTGAGCCCCTAGGAAGAGTGACCATCGCTGTAGCCGTTGTGCCATCATCGCTGGAACGCCCTTCCTTGGGTTGAAGATTCAAACGAGAGGCTGGTGGTCAGTTAACAGTGTAAACTGTTGACCATACAAGTAGTGGTTGAATTTCTTGACTCCCCACACAAGGCTGAGGGCCTCTCGGTCAATCTGTGCATAATTGCGTTCAGCTGTAGTCAATGATCTTGAGGCAAAGGCTATTGGTCTTTCTGAGCCGTCTGGGAACTTATGTGACAACACGGCACCAATGCCATGGGGTGAAGCATCACATGCCAGTCGAATAGGTAAGGATGGGTCAAAGTGAGCTAGCACCTCTTCTGAAGTAATGAGTCTTTTACTCTCTTGAAAAGCTTGTTCACAGCTGTCACTCCACTTCCATTGTGACCCTGTCTGTAGCAGTGCATTTAGTGGATGTAACACTGTGGATAGGTTGGGCAAGAACTTGTGATAGTAGTTCACCAGTCCAAAATATGATCTCAACTGAGACACATTTTCAGGTGTTGGTGCATTAATCACAGCTTCAATCTTGTCTGGAGACTTGTGTAAACCGTCCTTGTCAATCACATGTCCACAGTATGAGATTTCCTTTTTGAAAAACTCTCACTTGTCTCGGTTCACTCGGAGCCCATACTCCCGTAACCTGATGAGCACCTGTTCGAGGTTGGAAAGGTGGTCGTTGTCATTCATGCCAGTAATGATGATGTCATCAAGATAACACTGAGTACCTGGGATCCCCTGCAGGACTTGGTCCATTGCCCTTTGCCAGATTGCAGGAGCTGATGCTATTCCGAATACCAGCCGATTGTACTGGTAAAGGCCTTTGTGCGTATTTATTGTCAGGTACTTCTTTGATGCATCATCAATTTCCATTTGGAGATAGGCCTGGGCCAAGTCAATCTTTGTGAAGCATTCCCCTCTTGACAAGGAAGCAAAGATGTCCTCAATGCGAGGCAATGGGTACTGTACTGTGTGGAGGACTGGGTTAACAGTCACTTTAAAGTCTCCACAGATGTGCACTTTTCTTGGCTTTCCTGGTTTTGTGCTGGAGGTTTTCTTCATCACTGGAATTATAGGTGTGGCCCATTCACTCGAATCCACCCTGGACAGGACCCCTAATTGCTCCAAGTTCTCCAGCTCTGCTTCTACTGAAGGGCGAATTGCATAAGGCACTGGTCTGGCCTTATGGAACTTTGGATTTGCGTTCTCCTCAATCTTAATTGTTGCTTTCATGCCCTTAAGTGTTCCTTTTCCCTTCTTGAACACTTGCTGAGAGTCAGAGAGTATTTGTGACAGTCTCACCAGGAGTGGCGTTGCTGTCCTCCTTTGCTGACACAAACAATGCTTGGATGGTGTGCCAATCCAACTGTATTTTCCTGAGCCATTCGCGTCCCAGCAATGGCGGTCCTCCATTTTCCACTGCATAGATGTTCAATTGCGGTATTTTTTTTTCTTTGTATGTCACTGTCACTTTTATTTTACCTTTGGGGCACACTCTTTGTCCCATGTATGTCTTTAACAGTACTTTAGTTGGCCTTAGCGGTATGTGTGAAAACAGTCGTTTGTAGTCATGTACAGCGATCACTGTTAAAGCTGAGCCTGTGTCCAACTCCATTTTCAGCCTAACTCCTGCCACTTCTGGAGTAACCCATATTATTCTGTGATCCCCTGTCTCTTTCACACTGTGTCATTTTAGACAAGCCAGATCCTCTTCCTCTGAGTCTGTCACTTTTTTCTTTATCTGAACTGTCTCCAGTCACGTAGTGTACCTTCTTGTATCTCTCTTTGAAAGATTTCTTGTTTTCCGTCACTTGGTGTACCTTTTTGTTACTCTGCATTGTATCAGTTTTTGGCTTCTTATTTGCATTGCAGACTCTTTCAATGTGCCCTCGTCTGCCACATTGTCTGCAGTCTTTGTCTTTAAACCAACAGTCATTGTGGTCATGTGACATTTTGCCACAGCGATAGCACTTCTTTTCTTGTTTCAGTGACATTTTATTAGTTGAACATTCCAGGGATTTTTGTCGAATTTCTAAAGCACCATGTGCTGCTGCTTCCATTGATATTGCAATACTCAGAGCCTTCTCCAATGTGAGGTCTTTTTCAGACAGGAGCTTCTTTTGTGTGCTTTCACTTTGCATGCCACACACAAATCTGTCCCTCAATGCGTCTGATAAGCCCACTCCAAATTCACAATGTTCTGATAATTTGCGCAACTTTACCAAATATTCAGAAATGCTGTCATTTTTGCTCTGGTTCCGTTTATGGAATTTAAATCTTTCGGCTACGAACAGTGGTTTGGGGCTTAAATGGTCTTGTGTGTCCACTATTTGTTTGAATGTTTTGTTTGCTGGCTTTTCAGGGGTTAATAAACTACGTAGCAGCCCGTATGTCTTTGCACCCATAACACTCAGCAAAACAGTGGCTTTCTTTTCTACCTCCACTCCGTTAACCTGACAGTACAACTCCACTCATTCAATGTAAGTTGCCCAGTCTTCAATGCTGCTATCAAATGCTGCAATAGTGCCAATCATCGCCATTTCCTTTTTTCCAAACCCGTTTTTCTTTCTTTACTAGTTAGCTAGTGTCACGCAAGTCCTGTGCACTTTTCACTTGACTTACGTATCCCCTGCCTAGCTTAACAAGCGTGCTCCGTTTTCTCCACCTTCTCGCTCCTTTCTTCCAAGTTTCGGTGTCCTCTGGATGCGATGCCAGAATAGGAAGACGTAGGTTCATAATTCTCGTCGCCAATTTGTTGTGTTTGTACCGCTATACAAAACTACATAAAATAATAAAGTAGCAGAGACTGAGAGTGACTTCAAGTGATCTTTACTGGGTAACTGGAACTTGTGCACTGACTATACAAATCGATATGCATCTGTTATATACGCTCGCAACTAAGGATGTACATCCGCAAAAAAAAGTAGTCCCTTCAATGTTGTATACATTACACTTGGATTGTGTCAGTTTTTACAGGGGGTCCCTGGGAGTGTGTCAGTATTTACAGGGGATCTCTGGGAATGTGTCAGTATTTACATGGGTGCCTGTGAGTGTGTCAGTATTTACAGGGGGTCCCTGGGAGTGTGTCAGTATTTACAGGGGATCTCTGGGAATGTGTCAGTATTTACATGGGTGCCTGTGAGTGTGTCAGTATTTACAGGAGGTTCGTGGGAGTGTGTCAGTATTGACAGGGGGTCTTTGGGAGTGTGCCATCATTTACAGGGGGTCCCCGGGAGTGTGTCAGTAATTACAAGGGCCCCTGGGATTTTTTCAGTATTTACAGGGTGTTCCTGGGAGTGTGTCAGATTTACAGGGGATCACAGGGAATGTGTCAGTACTTACAGGGGGTCCCTGTGAGTGTATCATTATTTACAGGGGGGTCCCTGGGAGAGTGTCAGTATTTACAGGGGACCCCGTGTGTGTGTCATTGTTTACAGTGGGTCCCCAGGAGTGTATTAGTATTTACAAGAGGTCCCTGGGAGTGTGTCAATATATTACAGTGGGTCACTGGGAGTGTGTCAGTATTTACAGTGTTCACTGGGAATGTGTCAGCAATTACAGGGTGTCCCCGGGAGTGTGTCAGTGTCTACAGGGGGTCCCTTGGAGCGTGTCATTATTTACAGGATTTTCCTGGGGCTGTGACAATATTTACAGGGGTCTCTTGGAGTGTGTCAGCATTTACAGTGGTCCCGGGTGTGTGTCAGTATTTACATGTGGTCACTGGGAGTATGTTAATATTTACCGGAGGACACTGGAAGTGTGTCAGTGTTTATAGGGGGTACCTGGGAATGCATCAGTATTTACAGGGGATCCATGGGAGTGTGTCATTATTTACAGGGTGATCCCGGGAGTGTGTCAGTATTTATGGGGGCCCCTGGGTGTGTGTCAGTATTTACAGGTGCTCCCTGGGCGTGTGTCAGTATTTACAGGGTGATCCCGGGAGTGTGTCAGTATTTACAGGGGGTCCCTGGGCGTGTGTCAGTATTTACAGGGTGTCCCTGGGAGTGTGCCAGATTTACAGGGGGTCAGTGGGAATGTGTCAGTATTTACAGGGGTTCCCTGTGAGTGTATCAGTATTTACAGGGGGTTCCCGGGAGTGTGTCAGTATTTACAGGGGTCCTCGGTCGTGTGTCATTATTTACAGGGGGTCCCCGGGAGTGTGTCAGTATTTACAGGGGACCCCGGGGGTGTATCAGTATTTACAGGGGGTCCCTGGCATTCTGTCACTATTTACAGGAGGACCCTGGAAGTGTGTTAGTATTTACAGGGCATTCCCAGGAGTATGTCAGTATTTACATTGGTCCCTTGGAGTGTGTCAGTATTAACAGGGGATCCGTGGGAATATGTCAATATTTACAGGAGGAGCCTGGAAGTGTGTCAGTATTTACAGAGGGTCCCTGGAAGAATGTCAGTGTTTAAAGTGGGTCCATGGGAGTGTGTCAGTATTTACCGGGGGTCCCTGGATATGTGTCAGTATTTACAGGGGGTCCCTGGGTGTGTGTCAGTATTTACAACGGATCCTTGGGATTGTGTCAGTAATTACAGGACATCCCCAGTAGTATGTCAGCATTTACTCGGGTCCCCGGGAGAATATCTGTATTTACAGGGAGTCCCTGGGAGTGTGTCAGTATTTACAGGGGGTCCCGGGAGTGTGTCAGTATTTAAAGGGGGTCCGTGTGAGTGTGACAGTATTTAAACAGGGTCCATGGGAATGTGTCAGTATTTACAGGGGATCCCTGGGAATATGTCAATATTTACAGGAGGAGCCTGGGCGTGTGTCAGTATTTACAGGGGGTCCCCGGGAGTATATTAGTATTTACAGGCGGTCCTTGGGAGTGTGTCAGTAATTACAGGGGACCCTGGGAATGGGTCAGTATTTACAGGGGGTCTTTGGGAGTGTGTCATCATTTACAGGGGTTCCCTGGGAGTGTCAGTAATTACAGGGGGTCCCTGGGAATGGGTCAGTATTTACAGGGGTTCCGAGGGATTGTGTCAGTTTTTACAGGGTTTCTTGGGAGTGTGTCATGAATTACATTTGTCCCTGTGAGTGTATCAGTATTGACAGGGTGTACATGGGAGTGTGTCAGATTAACAGGGGCTCACTGGGAATGTGTCAGTGTTTACAGGGGGTCCTCCGGCATGTGTCATTATTTACAGGGGGTCCCCGGGAGTGTGTCAGTATTTACAGTGGACCCCGGGTCTGTGTCAGTATTTACAGGGGGTCCCCGGGAGTGTATTAGTATTACAGGCGGTCCCTGGGAGTGTGTCAGTAATTACAGGGGATCTCTGGGAATATATCAATATTTACAGGGGTCCGTGGGAGTGTATCAGTAATTACAGGGGGACCTGGGAGTGTGTCAGTATTTACAGGGGGTCCCTGGGAGTGTGTCAGTATTTACAGGGTGTCCCTGGGAGTGTGTCAGTATTTACAGGGGTCCTCGGGCGTGTGTCACTATTTACAGGGCGTTCCCGGGAGCGTGTCAGTATTTACAGTGGTCCCTTGGAGTGTGTCAGTATTAACACGGGATCCCTGGGAGAATGTCAGTGTTTAAAGTGGGTCCACGGGAGTGTGTCAGTATTTACCGGGGGTCCCTGGGTGTGTGTCAGTATTTACGACGGATCCTTGGGATTGTGTCAGTAATTACAGGACATCCCCAGTAGCGTGTCAGCATTTACACGGGTCCCCGGGAGATTATCTGTATTTACAGGGAGTTCCTGGGAGTGTGTCAGTATTTATAGGAGGTCCCGGGAGTGTGTCAGTATTTACAGGGGGTCCCGGATGTGTGTCTGTATTTACATGTGGTCCCCGGGAGTATGTTAATATTTACAGGAGGACCCTGGAAGTGTGTCAGTGTTTATAGGAGGTACCTTGGAGTATGTCAGTATTTACAGGAGGACGCTGGGAATGTGTCAGTATATACAGGGGATCCTTGGGAGTGTGTCAGTATTTACAGGAGGTCCCCAGGAGTGTGTCAATATTTATGGGGTTCCCCGGGTGTGTGCCATTATTTACAGGGCGATCCCGGGAGTGTGTCAATATTTATGGGGTTACCCGAGTGTGTGTCAGTATTTACAGGGTATCCCTGGGCGTGTCAGATTTACAGGAGGTCACTGGGAATGTGTCTGTATTTACAGGGGGTCCGTGTGAGTGTATCAGTATTTACAGGGGTCCCTGTGCGTGTATCAGTATTTACAGGGGGTCTCCGGGCGTGTGTCAGTATTTAAAGGGGACCGCTCATGTGTGTCAGTATTTACAGCGGTCCCTTGGAGCGTGTCTCTATTAACAGGGGATCCCTGGGCTTATGTCAATATTTGCAGGAGGAATCTGGAAGTGTGTCAGTATTTACAGTGTCCCTGGGAGAATGTCAGTGTTTAAAGTGGGTCCGTGGCAGTGTGTCAATATTTACCGGTGGTCCCTGGGTATGTGTCAGTATTTAGAGGAGGACCCTGGGAGTGTGTCGGTATATTACAGGGGTTCCCTGGGAGTGTGTCAGTATTTACAGGGCATCCCTGGGAGTGTGTCAGTATTTACAGGGCGTCCGCGGGAGTGTGTCAGTAATTACAGGGGGTACCGGGAGTGTGTCAGTATTTACAGGGGGTCTTTAGGAGTCTAGATAAATTTATAGGGGTTCCCTGGGAGTGTGTCAGTAATTACAGGCTGTCCCTGGGATTGTGTCACTATATACAGGGGCCCCTGTGAGTGTGTCAGTATTTAGAGGTGGTCCCTAGAATTGTGTCAGTATTTACAGGGGGACCCTGGGAATGTGTCAGTATTTATAGGGGCTCCCTGGGAGTATGTCAGTAATTACTGTGGCCCCTGGGAGTGTGTCAGTATTTACAGGGGATCTCTGGGATTGAGTCAGTATTTACAGGTGTCCCTGGGAGTGTGTCAGTAATTACAGGGGTCCCTGTGAGTGTGCCAGTACTTACAGGGAGTCCCTGGGTGTGTGCCAGTATTTACAGCGATCCCCGGGAGTGTCAGTATTTACAGGGGGTTCCCAGGAGTGTGTCGGTATTTACAAGAGGACTCTGGAAGTGTGTTTGTATTTACAGGGCATTCCCGGAGTGTGTCAGTATTCACAGGGGATCCCTGGGATTATGTCAATATTTACAGGAGGAGCCTGGAAGTGTCAGTATTTACAGAGTGTTCCTGGGAGAAATTCAGTGTTAAAAGTGGGTCTGTGGGAGTGTGTCAGTATTTACTGGGGGTCCCTGGGTATGTGTCAGTAATTACAGGGGTCCCTGTGAGTTTGTCAGTACTTGCAGGGTGTCCCCAGCTGTGTGCCAGTATTTACAGGGATCCCTGGAAGTGTGTCAGTATTTACAGAGTGTCCCTGGGAGAATTTCAGTGTTTAAAGTGGGTCCGTGGGAGTGTGTCAGTATTTACTGGGGGTCCCTGTGTATGTGTCAGTATTTAGAGAAGGACCCTGGAAGTGTGTCAGTATTTACAGGCCGTCCGCTGGAGTGTGTCTGTAATTACAGTGGGTCCCGGGAGTGTGTCAGCATTTGCAGGGGGTCATTGGGAGTGTGACATCATTTACAGGGGTTCCCTGGGAGTTTGTCAGTAATTACAGGGGGTCCCTGGGAATGTGTCATTATCTACAGGGGGTCCCCGGGAATGTGTCATTATCTACAGGGGGTCCCCGGGAGTGTGTCAGTAATTACAAAGGTCCCCAGGAATGTGTCAGTAATTACAAGGATCCCTGGGAGTGTGTCAGTAATTACAGGGGTCCCTGGGTGTGTGTCAGTATATAAAGGGGGTCCCTGTGAGTGTGACAGTATTTAAACAGGGTCCATGGGAGTGCCTAAATATTTACAGGGGGTCTTTCGGAGTGTGTCATCATTTACAGGGGTTCCCTGGGAATGTGTCAGTATATTACAGAGGGCCCCTGGGAATGTGTCAGTATTAACAGGGTGTAGTAACCTGGGAGGCTATGAGTAACCTGATCCACCAGGGAATTAAATTTAGTTCTTGTTAAGTTAGTTTAGTTTAGGTTAGTTTAAGTTTAGATTAGTCTAGACAAAGTAGAGAAGGAAAAGTCCGCCAGAAAGACTACCAAAGAAAAAAAAAAACCCAGAGGAAAATAGAGGAAAAAAAAAAGCCAAAGCAAAAAAAAAAAAAGAAACAAGAGAAGAACTACACAAACCAGTGAACGGCAGCCACACGGGGCTTCAGCAGCGGTGGTTGAGTCGGCGGCATCGGGACCGAGTTCGAGGAGGCGAGGTGACTCGGGCCGCAGCCCAGCGGTCCAGCAACCGGCACAGCCGAGGGGACTCGTGCCGCATCCCAGAAATCGGAACGCAGCCCGGCAACGGGCACAGCGGAGAGGACTCGGGCCGCATCCCAGAAATCGGCACAGCCGAGGAGATCCGGAACGCAGCCCGGCAATCGGCACAGCGGAGAGGACTCGGGCCGCATCGCAGAAATCGGCACAGCCGAGGAGATTCGGAACGCAGCCCGGAAATCCAGCAATCAGCACAGCCGAGGGGACTCGGGCCACAGCCCAACAATCCAGCACGGGAAAGGCCCGAGGAGCCAGGCCAGCAGGCACAGAGACCTCTGAGGAGAAGGAGAGCAACCAGAAGGCTCGCAACCAAGACCGTGAGTACAGGGCCCAGGGAGGGAGGCCCAGGGAAAGGCCCGAGGAGCCAGGCCGAAACAGAGGCCCAGAGACCTCTGAGGGGGAGGGGAACAGCCCGAAGGCACCGGGAAATAGTGGCTCACAGACTCAGACCTGAGAAGGGTGAACCCAGGAGCCGAGGCCCAGGGACCACGGGGTCGGAGAGGGGGACCGGGAAAGTTCGCGAACAGGGAGAGGGTAACACCAAACCCGGGGCCCCAGAAAAGCTTATTCTAAGATCAACAATACTTTACCAAAAATGAGCGAATCAGAAGATCCACAACAGCCCCGCTTCCAGATTCCCCCCAACACCACAAAAAAAGCTATAAAAACGATCAAGCATGCTCAGATGAGAGAAAAACCAGAAACTCTCTTTACTGACTGTTACAACAATGGGACAAAAAGTAACCTCATATTCTACTCAGATCAGCCAGCGGCTTGGATCAGAGCAATAAAATCACACTATACCAGTGTTAAGCTAAAAAATACCGCAAATGGGTCCATAATGAAAATTAACACACCAGGAGACAGTTCAATCACGACTGTCAACGCGTACAATACCGGAACAATATTAGTGCAAGTCAACCTCGACAAATTTGCAACGGCCTTCAGGACACTGAAAAGATCAACTACGAGGGGAATGAACAGCCCCAGAGTGGCCGCACTCCCCCCAACATTGACAACTTACCAGGAGAAAATCTGCATGGTCAAGGGATGAACGAGCCACACAGTTCAAACCAGACACTAACCCCGGGGAACCACAGCCACACGATACAACTGACAAACCCCAGCATAACTACCACGGAGGAAGCCACACATAGTTCCCCTACCATTCCCAGCCCACCAAGAGAAGAGCAGCATAGCCAGGAAGTGAGTGAGCCTTCCAGGGCCGACCAGCTTAGCCAGGAAGTGAGTGAGCCTTCCAGGGCCGACCAGACACATACCCCGGGATCACACAGCCAGATACAACCAAAAGATAAATTTTATCAATTAGAGATAGAGATGGTTAAACTTAGAGAGGAGGTCCTCAAATTGAATGACAAACAAAAGCAGGAGAGGGAGAGACACAAGAGAGAGCTGAATAGACTTGATAACCAGGTGAATCTACTTAAGAATCAGGTGAAAGAGCTGCAGGAAAAAGAAGAGAGCCATAGAGGAGAGAAAACACCATTAGACCAGCAACCAGAGACTAGAGATAAGACAAGACAGAGCCGGACGGAACGGCTGCACTCCCACACGGAACAAAAGCAACAGACACACAATACAAGGGGTGCCACACAGACCGACCAGCATGCTGACTCGCAATCTTCCCCCACCACCATGGAACCACAAGCGAGCCGCTCACAAGAGGTACGCACACACCAGACACCCCAGCCCAGCACACACACTATGAGTCCAGGCGAAAGCCACCAGACAGTAAACACAAACAAGGCTGACGTCGTAATACTCATAGACTCAAATGGGAAATTTCTATGGGAGAAAAAGCTCTTCCCTAGAAGTAAAGTAGAAAAGATTTGGTGCCCAACAACAGACAGAGCCATGGGATGGCTGACCAAAGCCAGATTAGGCTCCCCCCAACACATAATAATACACACGGGCACAAATGACCTAAAGGCCAAACAGAAAGAGGTAGCAACATCGCTCAGAGCAATGATTAGGAAGGCAAGCAGTACATTTCCAAACACTAGAATCACTGTTTCCACAATATTGCCGAGAACAGACTTCAACAACAACACAATTCATGAGATAAATGCCAGCATAGCAACAGAATGCGAATCAAACCACAACGTACACCTGGCCCAACACCCCACCCTCGATGAAGAATGTCTTTACGACCACGTCCACATCCAAAGGCAAAAAATATCGATCTTTGCTAAAGCCCTGAAGGACGTCGCTTTTAACCGGGTCCATACCCAGACTCCAAGAGGACCCCCCCCCGACCACCAGAGATCAGCGGGGTACATATCTGGAACACTACAAAGACCACCACCACACCAACCGAGACCGGAGAGGATCCCCATGCAAAACAACATTATCAGACCTGCACCACTCCTGTCCCACAGGGGAATAGGACCGCTACCAGCCAGACAGAGGGAGAGATGCACAGGACGTACGCAATACCTCCGACAGAAACAATCCATTAAGAGACAATAAGCAGATGTGCAGCAGCATCTACTTCCGCCTTATGGATCAAGGACTAATTAATAGAAAGAACTGTAACCAAATTGTATTAACTTTTGTAGACAACTGGGGTGATCTTTTTTTTCCCCACACTTAGACACGAAAAACACGTACCACTCTTTAACCTATCATAGAAAAAGATAAAACTTAACATGAAATCCTTATATATTTCGACCTGGAATATCCAAGGTCTACGCTCTTCACTGCGAGAAGTGAAGAGTAGGACCCCAGAGTTCATAGAGGAAACTAAAGATCTAGATATTATCATTTTACAGGAAACTTGGTATAAAGGAAAAGGACACACCGGCTGTCCCCAAGGGTACACTGAGCTAGTGGTCCCCTCCAATAAATTACCAAGTGTAACCCAAGGCAGAGACTCCGGAGGCATACTGATCTGGTTTAAAACAGAACTTAAGAATTACATCAAATTTATAAAAAAGGGCGAAAACCATATGTGGCTCAAACTTGAGAGGGAGATTATCTCAAACACCCAAGATGTTTACATTTGCGCACTTTATATCCCTCCAATCGATTCCCCGTACTACAAAGAGGACACCTTCTCCAACATGGAGGGGGAAATTATCCAATACCAGGCCCAGGGGAACGTGTTGATCTGTGGGGACCTCAATTCAAGAACGGGCGAAGAACCAGACTTCACCAATAATCAGGGAAACAATTACGTATTCGGGAATAACCACTTTGACATCCCTTCCCTTCCATACAGGCATAACTGCGACAAGCAGTCAAATACCAACGGTAAACAGCTACTACAGCTCTGTCGAAACCTGGGTCTGTACATTGTCAATGGTAGGTTCATAGGAGACCTCCTAGGAAGATCGACCTACTGCTCACCTCTTGGCTGCAGCACAGTAGACTATATGATTACAGACTTGGACCCATCCTCTTTCAGAGCATTCACAGTCAAACCACAAACAACACTGTCAGATCACAGTCAAATTACTATGTTTCTCAAAAAGACAGAAACAAACAACATAGAAACACAACCCAGTAAACTGTACAACACCAAAAAATCGTACAGATGGGCCAAAAACGACACGGAAAAATACCAGAAAACAATTAGCAATGCATCAACTCAAGCTCTCTTAGACACCTTTCTGGATAACATATACACTCACAATAAAGAAGGCGTAAACCGGGCAGTTAGTAAACTAAACAATATTTTTGATAATTTGGCAACAAATGCAAACTTGAAAGCTCGCAAGAACAAACCCAAAACAAAAAACTATGAAAAATGGTTTGACCATGATTGCCATAACATGAGGAAAAAACTTAGAAAACTATCAAACCAAAAACACAGACATCCAGAAAACGAGGAATTACGCCTTACTTATTGTCAGACGCTAACACAATACAGAAACACACTCAGGACCAAAAAAGAGCAATTTATTAAGAATACACTCAGCTCCATGGAGGAATCCATTGAGTCGAATTGTTTCTGGGACAACTTGAAAACACTACACAAAAAACAACACGACGATTTGTCCATTCAAAATGGGGACACATGGGTAAACCACTTTGAAAAATTATACCAGAAAAACACACTAGGACCAGAGCAACACCAAATACGCAAAAAACTTGAAAAGCTTGAAATGGCCATAAAAGATAACCAAAACCCGCTAGATGCCATAATAACAGAAAAAGAACTTCTTGAAAAACTCAAGGACCTGCGACCAGGAAAAGCTTGCGGGACAGACGGCATACTAAATGAGATGATTAAACACGCAGACGACAAACTGAAACTGGCTATCCTAAAACTCTTCAACTTGGTTCTGAGTGTCGGTTATTTCCCTGACATCTGGAACAAAGGACTCATAACACCCATATACAAAAGTGGGGACAAAATCGACCCAAACAACTATCGAGGCATCTGTGTAAACAGTAACCTGGGGAAGGTATTCTGTAGCATCATAAACAAAAGACTTATAAACTTCCTTGAGGAGCACAATGTCTTGAGTAAAAGCCAAATTGGATTCCTGCCAAACTATAGAACATCCGATCATATCTTCACCCTACAGACCCTAATTGACAAACACGTTCACCATAACAAAAGCAAAATCTACGCATGCTTTGTAGATTTCCAGAAGGCTTTCGACTCCATCTGGCATGACGGTTTATTCCTGAAACTTATCGAAAGCGGGGTAGGAGGTAAAACATATGATGTAATTAAATCAATGTATACAAACAATAAATGTGCAGTTAAAATTGGAGACAAACAAACAAAATACTTCCCACAGGGGCGGGGGGTGACGCAGGGCTCGCCAATCTCACCGACACTCTTTAATATTTACATTAATGGATTGGCAAAACTACTTGAACAATCTACAGCACCCGGCCTCACCCTATATGAATCCAAGGTTAAATTCCTCCTCTATGCCGACGACCTGGTTCTGCTGTCACCAACTAAGGAGGGTCTACAGCAGAACCTGGACCTGCTGGAGTCGTACTGCCAGACTTGGGCCCTGACAATAAATCCCCAAAAAACCAAAGTCCTTGTGTTCCAGCAAAGATCCAAACAACATGGACCCACAATAAATTTCACAGTAGGAACAACCAAAATTGAACAAACCACTCACTACACATACTTGGGCTTAAAAATCAGTTCTACGGGAAACTTCAAACTGGCTGTGAATGAACTGAAAGAGAAAGCAAGAAGGGCTTTCTATGCCATCAAAAAATCAATCCAAATAGAAATCCCAATTAGCATTTGGCTCAAAATTTTCAAATCAGTAATTGAACCAATTGCACTCTATGGCAGTGAGGTCTGGGGACCACTAACACAACAAGATTTTGCAAAATGGGACAAACACCCAATTGAGATCCTACATGCGGAATTCTGTAAAAGTATCCTCCGGACTCAAAGGAAAACAGTAAACAACGCATGCAGGGCGGAACTAGGCCAATACCCATTAATAATCACTATCCAAAAAAGAGCCACCAAATTTTGGAATCACCTACAAATGAGCAACCCCCAATGCTATCACTACGACGCCCTGAAATGCCAAGAGCTGACCATAAAGAAGAATACCCTCAGTCAACTAGTCCTGGGACTCAATAAAGTAACTAATAACAATACTAACAATAACCAGCCCCAGGACAGTGACAGGGTAACACAAAGAATTCGACCCAACACAATCGTTGCTAAGCAAAAGGAAAAATATCTGTCATATTGGGCAGAAACAACAAAAACCCAAAGCAAACTCAATTGCTACTTGGCCCTAAACAGACAATACAACATAGCTGATTACCTGACCATGGTAAAGGATAACAAACTGAGAAGAACCTTGACAAGGTACAGACTTAGCGAACATAGCCTAGCGATCGAAAAAGGCAGACACAGGCAGACCAGGCTGCCAAGAGAAGACAGGATATGCTCTCACTGCAGTCAGGGAGTAGTTGAGACAGAGATGCACTTCCTCACAGCCTGTGGAAAATATCAGGGCATCAGAGAGAATTTCTATCAAAAATTCTCACAAATATGCCCTGAATTCAGAAATCTGACTGACAACCAAAAACTCCCATTCCTACTGGGGGAGGAGAGAAGCTGTGTAACACTGGCGGCACACTATGTTACAGCTTGCCATGAACAGAGGGACAACCAGTAAACTAAGACAAGAGTATATATAAACAAGGCGAAAATATATTTATAAACTCAGGGATATACCTGTTTATACACTGTATGAATGGAACCGCGTTTATGTGTTCAACCATAAATGTATTTTGATGCTTTGGCAACATAAGATGTACCTTATCATGCCAATAAAGCGATTTGTATTGTATTGTATTGTATTGGTGCTGGGGCAATTGCTCTCCTGAGTTAAGTCTGATCTGTACTGGTTGTACTCTTTGATTTTGCTGCCTCATGGCAGACGCTTTTATGTGCAAGTGTTGATTAAACCATGTTAAGGAGTTAACCTTTGTCTGTCTCCATCTATGGCCACCTCAAGATACCACATATGGCGACAAGAATAAAGGACAGAAGAGTTTTGGAGTATTCGGAAGAGGTGCTCAGGTTGGTTAGCAAACTAGTCGGAAAAGCACGAGGCTAGGCCGCGAGAGTCGAAACGGAGTTTGATTTTTGGGCTGAAGTGACCGGACTCCAAGGATGGCAGGAACGGTAGGCTCCGTGGCACCTTTTGACAGCAAGTCGCAGTCTTGGGAGGAGTATTGTGAAATACTGGGCCATTTCTTTATGGCAAACGAGGTGGACAGTGCTGAAAAGAAAAGGGCCATTTTACTGAGTTGTGTGGGAGCGCAAACCTATACACGGATGAGGAATCTGCTGAGCCCGGAGCAGCCAGGAGAAAAATCTTTTGACGAGTTGGTGAGTCTACTAAAGAATCATTTCAATCCGAAACCTAGTGAAATAGTACAGAGATGGAAATTCAATTCGAGGATTAGGAGGCCGGAAGAAAGCGTTACTGAGTATATGGAGGAGCTTCGGATGCTCGCACAGGACTGCAATTTTGGAAATGCGCTCACAGTCATGTTAAGGGACAGACTAGTATGCGAAGTTAACGACGACAGTATACTGCAAAGGTTGCTGTCAGAAGAAGGATTAACGTTTGAGACGGCACTTAAAAAAGCACAAGCCATGGAGATGGCTAACAAGGACATTAAGGACTTAAACAGTATGAGCAAGGAGAAATTGAGTAAACCAGTGGGAGGAGCTGTTTTCAAGATGGAAGCTGGCGCGAAAAGTCCACCAGTCGGGGTTGGGGATTGCTACTGATGTGGCGGGACGAGCCATTATGCAAAGGACTGCAGGTTTGCAAAGACAAAGTGCCACAATTGTGGAAAAATAGGGCACTTAAAGAAAGTCTGTAAAAGGGCAGTGAGTGAGAGAAGCAGTGCTAAAGGGGCAAAGCATGCTAAAGGGGGGAGGGAGAAGTACACAAAGCAGGCAAATTACATACAAGAGGAGGAAGAGTCTAGTGAGGAGGTTTTCACTGTATACAGTATAGACACTTCAAGGCCCAACATACCCCCTCTCACTCAGTATTTGACCGTGAACGGAGGTCAAGTAAAGTTTGAGATTGACACCGGATGTAGTGTAACCATAATGTCGCAGACTGAGTACGCCAAGCTATGGGGGGAAGCAAAAGTACCAGAGCTAGGTACATGCCCCATTAGTCTCAAAACCTACACAGGACAGAAGGTGGACATTTTGGGGGCGGCCGAAGTACAAGTGGAACACAAAGGAGTCACCAAAGAGCTTACGGTGGTAGTGGTAGCAGGGTCAGGGCCAAACCTGTTAGGGCGAGGGTGGATCAGTGAGTTGAGTGTGGACTGGCAGGCAATGAATAAAATGGAGGACAGTACAGAGGCACTGCAAGAAGTGCTGATGAAGCATGAGTTAGTGTTCAAGGACGAACTGGACACCTTAAGGGGAGCCACAGCCAAGATTCATGTAGCCAGTGATGCCACGCCTCATTTCTTTAAACCAAGGTCGGTACCTTTTGCAATGAAAACCAAGGTTGAGGTGGAACTAGATCGCCTGCTAAAGGACAAAGTAATAGAACCAGTGAAATTTTCAGACTGGGCGGCACCAATAGTCCCGGTATTGAAGCCCGATGGTAACGTAAGGGTGTGTGGTGACTATAAGTTAACAGTGAACAGAGTATCATCACTGGAACAGTACCACATTCCGAGAATGGAGGACATGTTAACATCGCTCGCTGGGGGAGAAAGATTCAGCAAACTGGACGTGAGTCATGCGTATCAGCAGATATTGCTAGATGAAGAATCAAAAAAGTTTGTCACGGTGAACACGCACAAGGGACTGTTCACGTATGCCAGGTTACCATTTGGTGTCAGTTCTAGCCCAGCAATATTCCAACGGACTATGGAGGGCATTCTGCAGGGCATTCCAAAGGTGGCCGTGTACTTAGATGATATTCTGCTAACAGGAAGTGACGATCAGGATCACTTAAAAACACTGGACAAAGTGCTACAGCGGCTGGAAGAGGCGGGGCTACGCCTGAAACGGAGTAATTGTAGTTTCATGGAAAAGGAAGTTACATTCCTGGGACATCGGGTGGATGCCACAGGCCTCGATCCATTACCAGGGAAAGTGCGGGCAGTGCAGGATGCACCGGCACCCACCTCAGTGACTGAACTGAAAGCCTATCTAGGGCTCCTGAATTATTATAACCGGTTTCTTCCAAACTTATCGATGCTGCTGGCACCCCTGCACAAACTGCTGAGAAAGGAGGAGCCATGGCGTTGGGGGCCAGAGCAAGCAAAAGCTTTTCAGCAGTCAAAGGAGCTACTTCAGTCCAGCAGTGTGTTAGTGCATTACGATGACAAGAAGGAGCTGATAATGTCCGGCGATGCATCACCCTATGGAGTGGGGGCAGTGTTGGCCCACCGCATGCCAGATGGAGCGGAAAGGCCCATCGGGTTTGTTTCACGCACGCTCATAGCTGTGGAAAAGAACTATTCACAGCTTGATAAAGAGGGGATGGCCATTATATTTGGAGTAAAGAAATTCCATAAGTACATATATGGGAGGAAGTTTGTAATCGGTACCGACCACAAGCCTCTTATTAGCTTACTGAATGAGATGAAAGCGATGCCTCAAATGGCATCACAGAGAATAATGAGATGGGCAGTAATACTAAGAGCCTATGAATATGTGATCACGTACAGAGCCGGCAAGGAAAACGGGAACGCGGATCATCTCAGCCGCCTGCCCCTCTCAAAATCTCCTCGCAGTACTTCCCCTGAGGAGCACGTCCTGATGCTGGATCAGGAGATCAGTCCCCTGATGACTTCAGTGCAAATCCAGGGCTGGACAGCCAAGGACCCCGTTCTGTCAAGGGTCCGTGAGTATGTGTTGAAAGGCTGGCCAGTTCACCGTGAGGGACCGGAGTTCGCGCCGTACAGACAGAGACAGCACGAGCTCAGTGTCCAAGATGGATGTGTGCTATGGGGAGCACACATCATAGTCCCAGAGCGGGGACGCTCTACTTTGATGGAACAGTTGCATCAATCGCACCCAGGAATGACTAGAATGAAAGGACTGGCTAGGAGCTACCTGTGGTGGCCTAACTTGGATGCTGAAATTGAGTCAAAGGTAAAGTCATGCACTATATGTCAGGAACAGAGGAAAGCACCTGCCGGGGCACCACTCCATCCCTGGGAGTGGCCCAGCAAACCCTGGAGGAGAATTCATAGACTATGCGGGACCTTTTATGGGCAAAATGTTTTTGGTGCTGGTTGACGCTCACTCAAAGTGGATCGACATTTATCCAGTGAGCTCTGCAACGACTGATGCCACATTGAATTGTCTCAGGAACAGCTTCAGCACGCATGGTATTCCAGAAATGATTGTATCCGACAATGCACAGTGTTTTGTTAGTGAAGGGAGCAAAGAATTCATGGTAAGGAATGGAATCACACATGTCACCTCGGCTCCATGTCACCCAGCCTCAAATGGGTTAGCCGAGTGAGCCGTGCAGACTTTTAAGGAGCTCATGAGGAAGAGCTCAGGTGACACCCTGGAGACCAAGCTCAATAGAGCCTTGTTTAGTTATCGTATAACACCCCAAGCTACCACGGGGCTTTCTCCGGCTGAGTTGATGATGGGGAGAAATTTGCGGTGCACGTTAGACCTGATACACCCAGATCTCAAAAGCAAGGTTGAGACAAAACAAACAAACCAAAAAGCGTACCATGACAAACATACTAAAGCTCGCCATTTCACCATAGGGGACTCTGTGTACACCCGGAACTTCGGTTATGGACCTAAATGGATACCAGGACTAATCCAGGACATTACAAGACCTGTGTCATACTCCGTGTTACTAGGGGATGGTCGAGGGGTATGTCGGCATGTGGATCAGCTTTTCAGCCGGCAGCAGGGGGAACTGCCTCAGATGGAACAAAGGGCAGTAGAGGAGGCTGTTCCAGGACCCAGCATGGCTTATAAGGGGGTGCCAGTGGACACTGGTACTGCCAGGCCACAGCGGGACAGAGTAAAACCAACATCAGAGACTACTCCAATCTCAAGTGTGAATGAATCTGAGAATCCACCACAAGTGGAATTAAGACGTTCACAAAGGATTCGCAAGCAACCAGAAAGACTTATACAAACCTGTTAAATTAGTCAGGGGTTAACCATGGTTAGAGCATACTGGTTAATTAAAATGTAGTACCCAGTAAGGGTTATTGTTTAAGAATTGCATACGGCAATCTTAAGGGGGGAGGAGTGTAGTAACCTGGGAGGTTATGAGTAACATGATCCACCAGGTGGTGCTGTGGCAATTGCTCTCCTGAGTTAAGTCTGATCTGTACTGGTTGTACTCTCTGCACGGTGGCATAGTGGTTAGCACTGTTGCCTCACAGCGCCAGGGACCCGGGTTCGAATCCGGCCTCGGGTGACTGTCTGTGTGGAGTTTGCACATTCTCCCTGTGTTTGCGTGGGTTTCATCCGGGTGCTCCGGTTTCCTCCCACAGTCCAAAGATATGCGGGTTAGGATGATTGGCTATGATAAATTGACCCTTAGTGTTAGGGGGATTAAATACGTGGGGTTACGGGGACAGGGTGGGATATGTGTTGGTGTAGGGGTTACGGGGATCGGGTGGGATATGTGTCGGTGCAGGCTCGATGGGCCGAAATGGCCTTTATCTGCACTGTGGGGTTTCTGTGATTTCTGTGATACTTTTTGTATTTGCTGCCTCACGGCAGAAGCTTTTATGCGCAAGTGTTGATTAAACTATGTTAAGGAGTTAACCTGTGTCTGTCTCCATCCATTCCACCTCATGATACCACACAGGGGGACCCCAGGAGTGTTTCAGTATTTACAAAGGGTCCCCGGGAGTGTGTCCATATTTACAGGGGGTCCCTGGCATTGTGTCAGTATTTACAGGGGGTCCCTGTGTGTGTGTCAGTATTTATAGGGGGTCTCTGGGAGAGTGTCACTATTTACAGGGGATGTCTGGGAATGTGTCAGTGTTTACAGGGAGTCCCGGTGAATGTGTCAGTATTTACAGGAGGTCCGTGGGAGTGTGTCAGTAATTACAGGGGGTCTTGGAAGTGTGTCATCATTTACAGGGGGTCCCCGGGAGTGTGTCAGTAATTACAAGGGTCCCTGGGATTGTTTCAGTATTTACA
Organism: Somniosus microcephalus; assembly: GCF_052327205.1. Taxonomy (NCBI): domain Eukaryota; kingdom Metazoa; phylum Chordata; class Chondrichthyes; order Squaliformes; family Somniosidae; genus Somniosus; species Somniosus microcephalus. Next base: position 218,628,772 of record NC_140989.1, on the reverse strand, counting down.
GGGGGTCCCTGGGCATGTGTCATTATTTACAGGGCGTCCCTGGGAGTGTGTCAGATTTACAGGGGCTCACTGGGAGTGTGTCAGTATTTACAGGGGGTCCCTGGGAGTGTGTCAGTTTTTACATGGGTCCCTGGGAGTGTGTCAGTATTTACAGGGGGTCCCTGGGAGTGTGTCAGTACTTACAGGGGATCTCTGGGAGTGTGTCTGTATTTACAAGGGTCCCTGGAAGTGTGTCAGTAATTACAGGGGTCCCTGTGAATGTGTCAGTACTTACAGGGGGTCCCCGGGTGTGTGCCAGTATTTACAGGGATCTCCGGGAGTGTGTCAGTGTTTACAGGGGTTCCCCGGGAGTGTATTTGTATTCACAGGGGGTCCCCGGGAGTGTGTCGGTATTTACAAGAGGACTCTGGAAGTGTGTTTGTATTTACAGGGCATTCCCGGAGTGTGTCAGTATTTACAACGGTCCCTTGGAGCGTGTCAGTATTCACAGGGGATCCCTGGGATTATGTCAATATTTACAGGAGGAGCCTGGAAGTGTGTCAGTATTTACAGAGTGTCCCTGGGAGAATTTCAGTGTTAAAAGTGGGTCCGTGGGAGTGTGTCAGTATTTACTGGGGGTCCCTGGGTATGTGTCAGTAATTACAGGGGTCCCTGTGAGTGTGTCATTACTTGCAGGGGGTCCCCGGGTGTGTGCCAGTATTTACAGGGCTCCCTGGAAGTGTGTCAGTATTTACAGAGTGTCCCTGGGAGAATTTCAGTGTTTAAAATGGGTCCGTGGTAGTGTGTCAGTATTTACTGGGGGTCCCTGGGTATGTGTCGGTATTTAGAGGAGGACCCTGGAAGTGTGTCAGTATTTACAGGCAGTCCGCTGGAGTGTGTCTGTATTTACAGTGGGTCCCGGGAGTGTGTCAGCATTTGCAGGGGGTCTTTGGGAGTGTATCATCATTTACAGGGGTTCCCTGGGAGTGTGTCAGTAATTACAGAGGGCCCCTGGGAATGTGTCTGTATTTACAATGTGTCCCTGGGAATGTGTCAGTATTAACAGGGGGTCCCCAGGAGTGTTTCAGTATTTACAGCGGTTCCCCGGGAGTGTGCCAGTATTTACAGGGGGTCCCTGGCATTGGGCTGGATTTTCCTAAGCCCCTGGAGTCGGGTTGGAAGCGTGCGGGCGATTAAAATCGGAGATCCGGGGGTCCCGACCCCATCCCGCCTCCATCCCGCCTCCATGTCAATTTCATAGGAGTCGGGTTGCCGACAAGTGCTGGAACCCGACTCCCAGAGACGGGAAGGGATTAAAGGCAATTAAACTGCCTGTTAACAGGTAGTTAACAGGTAGTTTTTTGCCTATTCGTGATTTTTATTGCTGGTTTGTGGGCTTCCCGACAGCTCCAAACCACGAAAAGTTTTCGAGGCGGGACGTGGATCTGAGGTCTTGGAGGGGTCGAGATGCCCAGTGTTCAGGTGAGTGAGGGGTGCAGGACTGCAAAGGTAAGTGTTTTGCAAGTGTTTAAAGTGTTTAAATAAGTTTAAATTATTTTTACTTACCTTTACAGGAGTCCTGCATTCCGGTGTCGGGAGTCGGCTGCAAGAACCACAGAAGCTCCGATTTAAAAAAAAAAATCAGCTTCTTGGTTTCTGTAGCAAAATGATTTTAAAGTTATCCTGAGAAAGGACTGAGGCTGAATTAGCAGTTTTTCAGTGCTTGACAGCTTCAAACAGCTGTTAAACACTGATATTTCATCGGCCAAAAGCTTTTGACAGATGAAATGTCAATCTCTGATGTCACCTGTTGCCGGGTGGCCCTTAATTGGCCTGCTGAGCCCACAGGGCGGGCTCAACAAGGTCAATCAGAGGAAAATCCAGTGGGTTGGCCACATCTCCATGGAGGCGGGACAACAAGCCCGAATGTGGGTTTCCCACCTCCAACCCGCCCCCGTAGCAAAATCCAGCCCATTGTGTCAGTATTTACAGGGGGTCCCTGTGTGTATTTCAGTAATGAAAGGGGGTCCCTGGGAGAGTGTCGCTATTTACAGGGGATGTCTGGGAGTGTGTCAGTATTTACAGGGAGTCCCTGTGAGTGTGTCAGTATTTACAGGAGGTCCGTGGGAGTGTGTCAGTAATTACAGGGGGTCTTTTGGAGTGTGTCATCATTTACAGGGGGTCCCCGGGAGTGTGTCAGTAATTACAAGAGTCCCTGGGATTGTTTGAGTATTTACAGGGGGTCCCTGGGCATGTGTCGTTATTTACAGGGTGTCCCTGGGAGTGTGTCAGATTTACAGGGGCTCACTGGGAATGTGACAGTATTTACAGGGTTTCCCTCTGAGTGTATCAGTATTTAATGGGGGTCCCTGGGAGTGTGTCCGTATTTACAGGGAGTCCCCGGGAGAGTGTCAGTATTTACAGGGAATCCCTGTGAGTGTGTCAGTATTTAAAAGGGATCCCTGGGAGTGTGTCCGTATGTACAAGGGGTCCCCGGGAGAGTGTCAGTATTTACAGGAGGTCCGTGAGAGTGTGTCAGTATTTACAAGGGGACTTTGGGAGTTTGTCAGTTTTTACAGGCGTCCCTGGCAGTGTGTCAGTATTTAGAGGGGGTCCCTGGGATTGTGTCAGTATTTACAGGGTATCCCTGTGTGTGTGTCAGATTTACAGGGGCTCAAGGGGAATGTGTCAGTATTTACAGGGGGTCCCTGTGAGTTTATCAGTATTTAAAGGGTGTTCCTGGGAGTGTGTCCGTATTTACAGCGGCTCCCTGGGAGAGTGTCAGTATTTACAGGGGGTCCCGGGCAGTGTGGCCTTATTTACAGGGGGTCCCCGGGTGTGTTTCAGTATTTACAGGGGACCCCGGGTGTGTGTCAGTATTTACAGTGGGTCCTCAGGATTGTATTAGTATTTACAGGGGGTCCCTGGGAGTGTGTCAGTAATTACAAGGGTCCCTGAGATTGTTTCAGTATTTACAGGGGGTCCCTGGGATTGTGTCAATATTTACAGGGGGTCCCTGAGAGTGTGTCAGTGTATTACAGGGAGTCCCTGGGAGTGTGTCTGTATTTACAGTGCTTCCCCGGGAGTGTGTCAGTAATTATAGTGTGTCCTATGAGAGTGTCAGTATTTACAGGGGGTCCCTATGAGTGTGTCAGCATTTACAGGGGATCCCTGGGAATGTGCCAGTATTTACAGGGGGTCCCCGAGAGTGTGTCAATATTTACATGGGGTCCCTGGGAGTGCGTCAGTATTTACAGGAGGACTCTGGAAGTGTGTTTGTACTTACAGGGCATTCCCGGGAGTGTCAGTACTTACAGCGGTCCCTTGGAGCATGTCAGTATTAACAGGGGATCCCTGGGATTATGTCAATATTTACAGGAGGAGGCTGGAAGTGTGTCAGTATTTACAGAGTGTCCCTGGGAGAATGTCAGTGTTTAAAGTGGGTCCGTGGCATTGTGTCAGTATTTACTGGGGGTCCCTTGGTATATGTCAGTATTTAGAGGACGACCCTGGGAGTGTGTCAGTATATTACAGGGGTTACCTGGGATTGTGTCAGTGTTTACAGGGGGTCACTGGGAATGTGTCAGTATTTATAGGGCGTCCCTGGGAGTGTGTCTGTATTTACAGGGCGTCCCCAAGAGTGTCTCAGTATTTACAGGAGTTCCGTGGGAGTGTGTCGTTATTTACAGGGTGTCCCTGGGAGTGTGTCAGATTTACAGGGGCTCACTTTGAATGTGTCAGTGTTTACAGGGGGTCCCTGTGAGTGTATCAGTGTTTACAGGGGTTCCCTGGGAGTGTGTCAGTATTTACAGGGGGTCCCTGGGAGTGTGTCAGTATTTACAGGATGTCCCTGTGAGTGCGTCAGATTTACAGGGGCTTACTGGGACTGTGTCCGTATTTACAGGGCTTCCCTGTGAGTGTATCAGTATTTAATGGGGGTCCCTGGGATAGTGTTCGTATTTACAGGGGGTCCCCGGGAGAGTGTCAGTATTTACAGGGAATCCCTGAGTGTGTCAGTATTTAAAAGGGGTCCCTGGGAGTCTGTCCATATTTACAAGGGGTCCCTGTGACTGTACCAGTATTTACAGGAGGTCCGTGGGATTGTGTCCGTATTTACAGGGGGACTTTGGGAGTGTGTCAGTTTATACAGGGGTCCCTGGGAGTGTGTCAGTATTTACAGGGTATCCCTGTGAGTGTGTTAGATTTACAGGGGCTCACTGGGAATGTGTCAGTATTTACAGGGTGTCCCTGTGAGTTTATCAGTATTTAAAGGGGATCCCTGGGAGTGTGTCCGTTTTTACAGCGGCTCCCTGGGAGAGTGTCAGTATTTACAGGGGGTCCCTGTGAGTATATCAGTATTTACAGGGTGTCCCTGGGAGTGTGTCAGTTTTTACAAGGGTCCCTGGGAGTGTGTCAGTATTTAAAGCGGGTCACTGGGAGTGTGTCAGTATTTACAGGATGTCCCTGTGAGTGTGTCAGATTTACAGGGGGTCCCCGGGAGAGTGTCAGTATTTACAGGGAATCCCTGTGAGTGTGTCAGTATTTAAAAGGGGTCCCTGGGAGTGTGTCCGTATTTACAAGGGGTCCCCGGGAGAGTGTCAGTATTTACAGGGGGTCCCTGTGAGGGTATCAGTATTTACAGGAGGTCCATGGGAGTGTGTCAGTATTGCAAGGGGACTTTGGGAGTGTGTCAGTTTTTACAGGGGTCCCTGGGAGTGTGTCAGTATTTAGAGGGGATCTCTGGGAGTGTGTCAGTATTTACAAGGTATCCCTGTGTGTGCGTCAGATTTAAAGGAGCTCACTGAGAATGTGTCAGTATTTACAGGGGGTCCCTGTGAGTTTATCAGTATTTACAGGGGGTCCCCGGTGAGTGTCAGTATTTACAGGGGGTCCCCGGGTGTGTGTCATTATTTACAGGGGACCCCGGGTGTGTGTCAGTATTTACAGTGGGTCCCCAGGACTGTATTATTATTTACAGGGGGCCCCCGGGAGTGTGTCAGTAATTACAAGGGTCCCTGGGATTATTTCAGTATTTACAGGGGGTCCCTGGGATTGTGTCAATATTTACAGGGGGTCCCTGAGAGTTTGTCAGTATATTACAGGGAGTCCCTGGGAGTGTGTCTATATTTACAGTGCTTCCCCGGGAGTGTGTCAGTAATTATAGTGTGACCTGTGAGTGTGTCAGTATTTACAGGGGGTCCCTATGTGTGTGTCAGCATTTACAGGGGACCCCTGGGAATGTGTCAGTATTTACAGGGGACCGCGGGTGTGTGTCAGTATTTACAGTGGGTTACTGAGAGTGTGTCAGTAATTACACGGGTCCCTGTGAGTGTTTCAGTATTTACAGGGGGTCCCCTGGATTGTGCCAGTATTTACAGGGGGTCCCCGAGAGTGTCAATATTTACATGGGGTCCCTGGGAGTGCGTCAGTATTTACAGGAGGACTCTGGAAGTGTGTTTGTACTTACAGGGCATTCCCGGGAGTGTGACAGTATTTACAGCGGTCCCTTGGAGCATGTCAGTATTAATAGGGGATCCCTGGGATTACGTCAATATTTACAGGAGGAGCCTGGAAGTGTGTCAGTATTTACAGAGTGTCACTGGGAGAATGTCAGTGTTTAAAGTGGGTCCGTGGCAGTGTGTCAGTATTTACTGGGGGTCCCTTTGTATGTGTCAGTATTTAGAGGACGACCCTGGGAGTGTGTCAGTATATTACAGGGGTTACCTGGGATTGTGTCAGTATTTACAGGGGGTCACTGGGAATGTGTCAGTATTTACAGGGCGTCCCTGGGAGTGTGTCTGTATTTACAGGGCATCCCCAAGAGTGTGTCAGTAATTACAGGGGGTCCTGTGAGTGTGTCAGTATTTACAGGGGGTCTTTGGGAGTGTGTCATCATTTACAGGGGTTCCCTGGGAGTGTGTCAGTATTTACAGGAGGACCCTGAGAGTGTGTCAGTATATTACAGCGGGCCCCTGGGAATGTGTTAGTATTTAGAAGGTGCCCCTGGGAATGTGTCAGTATTTACAGGGGGTCACCGGGAGTGTTTCAGCATTTACAGGGCGTCCCCGGGAGAGTGTCAGTATTTACAGAGGGACCCTGTGAGTGTATCAGTATTTACAGGGGGTCCCGGGGAGTGTGTCCGTATGTACAGGGGATCTCTGTGAATGTATCAGTAGTTACAGGGGGTCCCGGGGAGTGTGTCCGTATTTACAGGGGTCCCTGGGATTGTTTCAGTATTTACAGGGGGTCCAAGGGCATGTGTCAGTATTTACAGGGTCTCCCTGTGAGTGTATCAGTATTTACAGGGGGTCTCCGGGAGAGTGTCAGTATTTAAAGGGGATCCCCGGGCGTCTGTCCGTATTTACAGGGGGTCCCCAGGAGTCTATTACTGTTTACAGGCGGTCCCTGGGAGTGCATTATTATTTACAGGGGGTCCCTGGGAGTGTGTCAGTATATTACGGGCAGCACGGTGTCATAGTGGTTAGCACTGTTGCCTCCCAGCGCCAGGGACCCGGGTTTGAATCCGGCCTCGGTTGACTGTCTGTGTGGAGTTTGCACATTCTCCCCGTATTTGCGTGGGTTTTCTCCGGATGCTCCGGTTTCCTCCCACAGCCCAAAGATGTGCGGGTTAGGATGATTGGCTATGATAAATTGACCCTAGTGTTAGGGGGATTAAATACGTGGGGTTACGGGGACAGGGTGGGATATGTGTTGGTGTAGGGGTTATGGGGATCGGGTGGGACATGTGTCGGTGCAGGCTCGATGGGCCGAAATGGCCTCTATCTGCACTGTGGGGTTTCTGTGATTTCTGTGATACTTTTTGTATTGGCTGCCTTACGGCAGAGGCTTTTATGTGCAAGTGTTGATTAAACTATGTTAAGGAGTTAACCTGTGTCTTTCTCCATCCATTCCACCTCAAGATAGCACACAGGGGGACCCCATGAGTGTTTCAGTATTTACAGGGGGTCCCTGGCATTGTGTCAGTATTTACAGGGGGTCCCTGTGTGTGTGTTAGTACTTATAGGGGGGCCCTGGGAGAGTGTCACTATTTACAGGGGATGTCTGGGAATGTGTCAGTGTTTACAGGGAGTCCCGGTGAATGTGTCAGTATTTACAGGAGGTCCGTGGGAGTGTGTCAGTAATTACAGGGGGTCTTGGAAGTGTGTCATCATTTACAGGGGGTCCCCAGGAGTGTGTCAGTAATTACAAGGGTCCCTGGGATTGTTTCAGTATTTACAGGGGGTCCCTGGGCGTGTGTCATTATTTACAGGGTGTCCCTGGGAGTGTGTCAGATTGACAGGGGCTCACTGGGAATGTGTCAGTATTTACAGGGGGTCCCCGGGAGATTGTCAGTATTTACAGGGTGTCCCTGGGAGTGTGTCTGTATTTACAAGGGTCCCTGGAAGTGTGTCAGTAATTACAGGGGTCCCTGTGAATGTGTCAGTACTTACAGGGGGTCCCCGGGTGTGTGCCAGTATTTACAGGGATGTCCGGGACTGTGTCAGTGTTTACAGGGGTTCCCCGGGAGTGTATTTGTATTCACAGGGGGTCCCCGGGAGTGTGTCGGTATTTACAAGAGGACTCTGGAAGTGTGTTTGTATTTACAGGGCATTCCCGGAGTGTGTCAGTATTTACAGCAGTCCCTTGGAGCGTGTCAGTATTCACAGGGGATCCCTGGGATTATGTCAATATTTACAGGAGGAGCCTGGAAGTGTGTCAGTATTTACAGAGTGTCCCTGGGAGAATTTCAGTGTTAAAAGTGGGTCCGTGGGAGTGTGTCAGCATTTACTGGGGGTCCCTGGGTATGTGTCAGTAATTACAGGGGTCCCTGTGAGTGTGTCAGTACTTGCAGGGGGTCCCCGGGTGTGTGCCAGTATTTACAGGGCTCCCTGGAAGTGTGTCAGTATTTACAGAGTGTCCCTGTGAGAATTTCAGTGTTTAAAATGGGTCCGTGGTAGTGTGTCAGTATTTACTGGGGGTCCCTGGGTATGTGTCGGTATTTAGAGGAGGACCCTGGAAGTGTGTCAGTATTTACAGGCCGTCCGCTGGAGTGTGTCTGTATTTACAGTGGGTCCCGGGAGTGTGTCAGCATTTGCAGGGGGTCTTTGAGAGTGTATCATCATTTACAGGGGTTCCCTGGGAGTGTGTCAGTAATTACAGAGGGCCCCTGGGAATGTGTCTGTATTTACAATGTGTCCCTGGGAATGTGTCAGTATTAACAGGGGGTCCCCAGGAGTGTTTCAGTATTTACAGCGGTTCCCCGGGAGTGTGCCAGTATTTACAGGGGGTCCCTGGCATTGGGCTGGATTTTCCTAAGCCCCTGGAGTCGGGTTGGAAGCGTGCGGGCGATTAAAATCGGAGATCCGGGGGTCCCGACCCCATCCCGCCTCCATCCCGCCTCCATGTCAATTTCATAGGAGTCGGGTTGCCGACAAGTGCTGGAACCCGACTCCCAGAGACGGGAAGGGATTAAAGGCAATTAAACTGCCTGTTAACAGGTAGTTAACAGGTAGTTTTTTGCCTATTCGTGATTTTTATTGCTGGTTTGTGGGCTTCCCGACAGCTCCAAACCACGAAAAGTTTTCGAGGCGGGACGTGGATCTGAGGTCTTGGAGGGGTCGAGATGCCCAGTGTTCAGGTGAGTGAGGGGTGCAGGAGTGCAAAGGTAAGTGTTTTGCAAGTGTTTAAAGTGTTTAAATAAGTTTAAATTATTTTTACTTACCTTTACAGGAGTCCTGCATTCCGGTGTCGGGAGTCGGCTGCAAGAACCACAGAAGCTCCGATTTTTAAAAAAAAATCAGCTTCTTGGTTTCTGTAGCAAAATGATTTTAAAGTTATCCTGAGAAAGGACTGAGGCAGATTTAGCAGTTTTTCAGTGCTTGACAGCTTCAAACAGCTGTTAAACACTGATATTTCATCTGCCAAAAGCTTTTGACAGATGAAATGTCAATCTCTGACGTCACCTGTTGCCGGGTGGCCCTTAATTGGCCTGCTGAGCCCACAGGGCGGGCTCAACAAGGTCAATCAGAGGAAAATCCAGTGGGTTGGCCACATCTCCATGGAGGCGGGACAACAAGCCCGAATGTGGGTTTCCCACCTCCAACCCGCCCCCATAGCAAAATCCAGCCCATTGTGTCAGTATTTACAGGGGGTCCCTGTGTGTATTTCAGTAATGAAAGGGGGTCCCTGGGAGAGTGTCGCTATTTACAGGGGATCCCTGGGAGTGTGTCCGTATGTACAAGGGGTCCCAGGGAGATTGTCAGTATTTACAGGGGGTCCCTGTGAATGTATCAGTATTTACAGGAGGTCCGTGGGAGTGTGTCAGTATTTACAAGGGGACTTTGGGAGTGTGTCAGTTTTTACAGGCGTCCCTGGCAGTGTATCTGTATTTAGAGGGGGTCCCTGGGATTGTGTCAGTATTTACAGGGTATCCCTGTGTGTGTGTCAGATTTACAGGGGCTCACTGGGAATGTGTCAGTATTTACAGGGGGTCCCTCTGAGTTTATCAGTATTTAAAGGGGGTCCCTGGGAGTGTGTCCATATTTACAGGGGGTCCCCGGGTGAGTGTCAGTATTTACAGGGTGTACCTGTGAATATGTCAGTATTTAAAGGGTGTTCCTGGGAGTGTGTCCGTATTTACAGCGGCTCCCTGGGAGAGTGTCAGTATTTACAGGGGGTCCCGGGCAGTGTGGCCTTATTTACAGGGGGTCCCCGGGTGTGTGTCAGTATTTACAGGGTGTTCCCGGGTGTGTGTCATTATTTACAGGGGACCCCGGGTGTGTGTCAGTATTTACAGTGGGTCCCCAGGATTGTATTAGTATTTACAGGGGGTCCCCGGGAGTGTGTCAGTAATTACAAGGGTCCCTGAGATTGTTTCAGTATTTACAGGGGGTCCCTGGGATTGTGTCAATATTTACAGGGGGTCCCTGAGAGTGTGTCAGTGTATTACAGGGAGTCCCTGGGAGTGTGTCTGTATTTACAGTGCTTCCCCGGGAGTGTGTCAGTAATTATAGTGTGTCCTGTGAGTGTGTCAGCATTTACAGGGGATCCCTGGGAATGTGTCAGTATTTACAGGGGACCCCGGGTGTGTGTCAGTATTTATAGTGGGTTACTGGGAGTGTGTCAGTAATTACACGGGTCCCTGTGAGTGTTTCAGTATTTACAGGGGGTCCCCGGGAGTGTGCCAGTATTTACAGGGGGTCCCCGAGAGTGTGTCAATATTTACATGGGGTCCCTGGGAGTGCGTCAGTATTTACAGGAGGACTCTGGAAGTGTGTTTGTACTTACAGGGCATTCCCGGGAGTGTGTCAGTATTTACAGCGGTCCCTTGGAGCATGTCAGTATTAACAGGGGATCCCTGGGATTATGTCAATATTTACAGGAGGAGCCTGGAAGTGTGTCAGTATTTACAGTGTGTCCCTGGGAGAATTTCAGTGTTTAAAGTGGGTCCGTGGCATTGTGTCAGTATTTACTGGGGGTCCCTTGGTATGTGTCAGTATCTAGAGGACGACCCTGGGAGTGTGTCAGTATATTACAGGGCTCACCTGGGATTGTGTCAGTGTTTACAGGGGGGTCACTGGGAATGTGTCAGTATTTATAGGGCGTCCCTGGGAGTGTGTCTGTATTTACAGGGCGTCCCCAAGAGTGTCTCAGTATTTACAGGAGGTCCGTGGGAGTGTGTCAGTAATTACAGGGGGTCTTTTGGAGTGTATCATCATTTACAGGGGGTCCCCGGGAGTGTGTCAGTAATTACACGGGCCCCTGGGATTGTTTGAGTATTTACAGGGGGTCCCTGGGCATGTGTCGTTATTTACAGGGTGTCCCTGGGAGTGTGTCAGATTTACAGGGGCTCACTGGGAATGTGTCAGTGTTTACAGGGGGTCCCTGTGAGTGTATCAGTGTTTACAGGGGGTCCCTGGGAGTGTGTCAGTATTTACAGGGGGTCCCTGGGAGTGTGTCATTATTTACAGGATGTCCCTGTGAGTGCGTCAGATTTACAGGGGCTTACTGGGACTGTGTCCGTATTTACAGGGCTTCCCTGTGAGTGTATCAGTATTTAATGGGGGTCCCTGGGAGTGTGTCCGTATTTACAAGTGGCCCCTGGGAGAGTGTCAGTGTTTACAGGGGTCCCTGTGACTGGACCAGTATTTACAGGAGGTCCGTGGGATTGTGTCCGTATTTACAGGGGGACTTTGGGAGTGTGTCAGTTTATACAGGGGTCCCTGGGAGTGTGTCAGTATTTAGAGGGGGTCCCTGGGAGTGTGTCAGTATTTACAGGGTATCCCTGTGAGTGTGTTAGATTTACAGGGGCTCACTGGGAATGTGTCAGTATTTACAGGGTGTCCCTGTGAGTTTATCAGTATTTAAAGGGGGTCCCTGGGAGTGTGTCCGTTTTTACAGCGGCTCCCTGGGAGAGTGTCTGTATTTACAGGGGGTCCCTGTGAGTATATCAGTATTTACAGGGTGTCCCTGGGAGTGTGTCAGTTTTTACAAGGGTCCCTGGGAGTGTGTCATTATTTAAAGGGGGTCCCTGGGAGTGTGTCAGTATTTACAGGATGTCCCTGTGAGTGTGTCAGATTTACAGGGGCTCACTGGGAATGTGTCAGTATTTACAGGGTTTCCCTCTGAGTGTATCAGTATTTAATGGTGGTCCTTGGGAGTGTGTCCCTATTTACAGGGGGTCCCCGGGAGAGTGTCAGTATTTACAGGGAATCCCTGTGAGTGTGTCAGTATTTAAAAGGGGTCCCTGGGAGTGTGTCCGTATTTACAAGGGGTCCCCGGGAGAGTGTCAGTAATTACAGGGGGTCCCTGTGAGGGTATCAGTATTTACAGGAGGTCCATGGGAGTGTGTCAGTATTACAAGGGGACTTTGGGAGTGTGTCAGTTTTTACAGGGGTCCCTGGGAGTGTGTCAGTATTTACAGGGTATCCCTGTGTGTGCATCAGATTTAAAGGGGCTCACTGAGAATGTGTCAGTATTTACAGGGGGTCCCTGTGAGTTTATCAGTATTTAAAGGGGGTCCCTGGGAGTGTCAGTATTTACAGGTTGTCCCTGTGAATGTGTCAGTATTTAAAGGGTGTCCTTGGGAGTGTGTCCGTATTTACAGCGGCTCCCTGGGAGAGTGTCAGTATTTACAGGGGGTCCCGGGCAGTGTGTCCTTATTTACAGGGGGTCCCCGGGTGTGTGTCATTATTTACAGGGTGTCCCCAGGTGTGTTTCAGTATTTACAGTGCGTTACTGAGAGTGTGTCAGTAATTACACGGGTCCCTGTGAGTACATAGATACATAGATACATAGAGATAGGAACAGGAGTAGGCCATTCGGCCCTTCGAGCCTGCTCCGCCATTCAATGAGATCATGGCTGATCTTCGTCTGAGATCATAGCTGATCTTACCAGTTCAGTACCCCGTCCCCGCCTTTTCTCCGTAACCCTTAATCCCCTTAGCCTTCAGAAATATATCCAATTCTCTCTTGAAAATATTTATTGAATTAGCCTTCACAGCCCTCTGTGGCAGGGAATTCCACAGGCTCACCACTCTTTGAGTGAAGAAATTCTTCCTCATCTCTGTTTTAAATGATTTGCCCGCTATTTTTAGACTGTGGCCCCTGGTTCTGTGCTCCCCGGCCATTGGAAACATTCTCTCTGAATTCAGCCTGTCCAGGCCTGCCATAATTTTATATGTTTCGATGAGATCCCCTCTCAATCTTCTAAACTCCAGTGAGTACAAGCCCAAACTATTTAATCTCTCTTCGTAGGTCATTCCCGCCATTCCAGGTATCAGCCTGGTGAATCGCCGTTGCACTCTTTCCATGGCAAGAACATCCTTCCGCAGATGGGGCGACCAAAACTGTACACAATACTCCAGATGCGGTCTCACCAGCACCTTGTACAGCTGTAGTAAGGTATCCCTATTCCTATACTCGAACCCCCTTGATATGAAGGCCAACATACCATTTGCCTTCTTAATCGCCTGTTGCACCTGCATGCTCTCCTTCAGTGACTGGTGCACAAGAACACCCAGGTCCCTCTGCACTTCCCCATCTCCCAATCTATTGCCATTTAGATAATAATCTACCCTCCTGTTTTTACCCCCAAAGTGGATAACCTCGCATTTATCCACATTATAGTGCATCTGCCACGTATCCGCCCATTCCCCCAACCTGTCCAAATCGCACTGTAGCCTCCTGACATCCTCATCAGAGCCCACCCCTCCTCCTAGTTTAGTGTCGTCAGCGAATTTGGAAATATTGCATCCAATTCCCTGATCCAGATCATTTATATATATATTGTGAACAGCTGGGGTCCCAGGACAGATCCTTGCGGCACCCCGCTGGTCACTGCCTGCCACTCCGAAAACGAGCCGTTTATTCCAACTCTCTGTTTTCTATCCGCCAGCCAGTTCTCTATCCACGTTAATACTTTGCCCCCAATCCCATGAGCCTTAATTTTGCATGATAATCTTTTGTGTGGAACCTTATCGAAGGCTTTCTGAAAGTCAAGGTACACCACATACACTGGCTCTCCCCCATCTATTTTACCAGTTACTTCCTCAAAAAATTCCAGCAGATTAGTCAAACACGATTTACCCTTTGTAAATCCATGTTGACTCTGTCCGATCCTTTCCCCATTTGTCAAGTGTTTCAGTATTTACAGGGGGTCCCCTGGATTGTGCCAGTATTTACAGGGGGTCCCCGAGAGGGTGTCAATATTTACATGGGGTCCCTGGGAGTGTGTCAGATTTACAGGGGCTCACTGGGAATGTGTCAGTATTTACAGGGGGTCCCTGTGAGTGTATCAGTATTTACAGGGGGTCCCCGGGAGATTGTCAGTATTTACAGGGTGTCCCTGGGAGTGTGTCAGTTTTTACATGGGTCCCTGGGAGTGTGTCAGTATTTACAGGGGGTCCCTGGGAGTGTGTCAGTATTTACAGGGGATCTCTGGGAGTGTGTCTGTATTTACAAGGGTCCCTGGAAGTGTGTCAGTAATTACAGGGGTCCCTGTGAATGTGTCAGTACTTACAGGGGGTCCCCGGGTGTGTGCCAGTATTTACAGGGATGTCCGGGAGTGTGTCAGTGTTTACAGGGGTTCCCCGGGAGTGTATTTGTATTCACAAGGGGTCCCCGGGAGTGTGTCGGTATTTACAAGAGGACTCTGGAAGTGTGTTTGTATTTACAGGGCATTCCCGGAGTGTGTCAGTATTTACAGCGGTCCCTTGGAGCGTGTCAGTATTCACAGGGGATCCCTGGGATTATGTCAATATTTACAGGAGGAGCCTGGAAGTGTGTCAGTATTTACAGAATGTCCCTGGGAGAATTTCAGTGTTAAAAGTGGGTCCGTGGGAGTGTGTCAGTATTTACTGGGGGTCCCTGGGTATGTGTCAGTAATTACAGGGGTCCCTGTGAGTGTGTCAGTACTTGCAGGGGGTCCCCGGGTGTGTGCCAGTATTTACAGGGCTCCCTGGAAGTGTGTCAGTATTTACAGAGTGTCCCTGTGAGAATTTCAGTGTTTAAAATGGGTCCGTGGTAGTGTGTCAGTATTTACTGGGGGTCCCTGGGTATGTGTCGGTATTTAGAGGAGGACCCTGGAAGTGTGTCAGTATTTACAGGCCGTCCGCTGGAGTGTGTCTGTATTTACAGTGGGTCCCGGGAGTGTGTCAGCATTTGCAGGGGGTCTTTGAGAGTGTATCATCATTTACAGGGGTTCCCTGGGAGTGTGTCAGTAATTACAGAGGGCCCCTGGGAATGTGTCTGTATTTACAATGTGTCCCTGGGAATGTGTCAGTATTAACAGGGGGTCCCCAGGAGTGTTTCAGTATTTACAGCGGTTCCCCGGGAGTGTGCCAGTATTTACAGGGGGCCCCTGGCATTGGGCTGGATTTTCCTAAGCCCCTGGAGTCGGGTTGGAAGCGTGCGGGCGATTAAAACCGGAGATCCGGGGGTCCCGACCCCATCCCGCCTCCATCCCGCCTCCATGTCAATTTCATAGGAGTCGGGTTGCCAACAAGTGCTGGAACCCGACTCCCAGAGACGGGAAGGGATTAAAGGCAATTAAACTGCCTGTTAACAGGTAGTTAACAGGTAGTTTTTTGCCTATTCGTGATTTTTATTGCTGGTTTGTGGGCTTCCCGACAGCTCCAAACCACGAAAAGTTTTCGAGGCGGGACGTGGATCTGAGGTCTTGGAGGGGTCGAGATGCCCAGTGTTCAGGTGAGTGAGGGGTGCAGGAGTGCAAAGGTAAGTGTTTTGCAAGTGTTTAAAGTGTTTAAATAAGTTTAAATTATTTTTACTTACCTTTACAGGAGTCCTGCATTCCGGTGTCGGGAGTCGGCTGCAAGAATCACAGAAGCTCCGATTTTTAAAAAAAAAATCAGCTTCTTGGTTTCTGTAGCAAAATGATTTTAAAGTTATCCTGAGAAAGGACTGAGGCTGATTTAGCAGTTTTTCAGTGCTTGACAGCTTCAAACAGCTGTTAAACACTGATATTTCATCTGCCAAAAGCTTTTGACAGATGAAATGTCAATCTCTGACGTCACCTGTTGCCGGGTGGCCCTTAATTGGCCTGCTGAGCCCACAGGGCGGGCTCAACAAGGTCAATCAGAGGAAAATCCAGTGGGTTGGCCACATCTCCATGGAGGCGGGACAACAAGCCCGAATGTGGGATTCCCACCTCCAACCCGCCCCCGTAGCAAAATCCAGCCCATTGTGTCAGTATTTACAGGGGGTCCCTGTGTGTATTTCAGTAATGAAAGGGGGTCCCTGGGAGAGTGTCGCTATTTACAGGGGATATCTGGGAATGTGTCAGTATTTACAGGGAGTCCCTGTGAGTGTGTCAGTATTTACAGGAGGTCCGTGGGAGTGTGTCAGTAATTACAGGGGGTCTTTTGGAGTGTGTCATCATTTACAGGGGGTCCCCGGGAGTGTGTCAGTAATTACAAGAGTCCCTGGGATTGTTGGAGTATTTACAGGGGGTCCCTGGGCATGTGTCGTTATTTACAGGGTGTCCCTGGGAGTGTGTCAGATTTACAGGGGCTCACTGGGAATGTGTCAGTATTTACAGGGTTTCCCTCTGAGTGTATCAGTATTTAATGGGGGTCCCTGGGAGTGTGTCCGTATTTACAGGGAGTCCCCAGGAGAGTGTCAGTATTTACAGGGAATCCCTGTGAGTGTGTCAGTATTTAAAAGGGATCCCTGGGAGTGTGTCCGTATGTACAAGGGGTCCCCGGGAGAGTGTCAGTATTTACAGGGGGTCCCTGTGAATGTATCAGTATTTACAGGAGGTCCGTGGGAGTGTGTCAGTATTTACAAGGGGACTTTGGGATTGTGCCAGTTTTTACAGGGGTCGCTGGCAGTGTGTCAGTATTTAGAGGGGGTCCCTGGGATTGTGTCAGTATTTACAGGGTATCCCTGTGTGTGTGTCAGATTTACAGGGCTCACTGGGAATGTGTCAGTATTTACAGGGGGTCCCTGTAAGTTTATCAGTATTTGAAGGGGGTCCCTGGGAGTGTGTCCATATTTACAGGGGGTCCCCGGGTGAGTGTCAGTATTTACAGGGTGGCCCTGTGAATGTGTCAGTATTTAAAGGGTGTTCCTGGGAGTGTGTCCTTATTTACAGCGGCTCCCTGGGAGAGTGTCAGTATTTACAGGGGGTCCCGGGCAGTGTGTCCTTATTTACAGGGGACCCCGGGTGTGTGTCAGTATTTACAGTGGGTCCCCAGGATTGTATTAGTATTTACAGGGGGTCCCTGGGAGTGTGTCAGTAATTACAAGGGTCCCTGAGATTGTTTCAGTATTTACAGGGGGTCCCTGGGATTGTGTCAATATTTACAGGGGGTCCCTGAGAGTGTGTCAGTGTATTACAGGGAGTCCCTGGGAGTGTGTCTGTATTTACAGTGCTTCCCCGGGAGTGTGTCAGTAATTATAGTGTGTCCTGTGAGTGTGTCAGTATTTACAGGGGGTCCCTATGAGTGTGTCAGCATTTACAGGGGATCCCTGGGAATGTGTCAGTATTTACAGGGGACCCCGGGTGTGTGTCAGTATTTATAGTGGGTTACTGGGAGTGTGTCAGTAATTACACGGGTCCCTGTGAGTGTTTCAGTATTTACAGGGGGTCCCCGGGAGTGTGCCAGTATTTACAGGGGGTCCCCGAGAGTGTGTCAATATTTACATGGGGTCCCTGGGAGTGCGTCAGTATTTACAGGAGGACTCTGGAAGTGTGTTTGTACTTACAGGGCATTCCCGGGAGTGTGTCAGTATTTACAGCGGTCCCTTGGAGCATGTCAGTATTAACAGGGGATCCCTGGGATTATGTCAATATTTACAGGAGGAGCCTGGAAGTGTGTCAGTATTTACAGTGTGTCCCTGGGAGAATGTCAGTGTTTAAAGTGGGTCCGTGGCATTGTGTCAGTATTAACTGGGGGTCCCTTGGTATGTGTCAGTATTTAGAGGACGACCCTGGGAGTGTGTCAGTATATTACAGGGGTTACCTGGGATTGTGTCAGTGTTTACAGGGGGTCACTGGGAATGTGTCAGTATTTATAGGGCGTCCCTGGGAGTGTGTCTGTATTTACAGGGCGTCCCCAAGAGTGTCTCAGTATTTACAGGAGGTCCGTGGGAGTGTGTCAGTAATTACAGGGGGTCTTTTGGAGTGTATCATCATTTACAGGGGGTCCCCGGGAGTGTGTCAGTAATTACAAGGGTCCCTGGGATTGTTTGAGTATTTACAGGGGGTCCCTGGGCATGTGTCGTTATTTACAGGGTGTCCCTGGGAGTGTGTCAGATTTACAGGGGCTCACTGGGAATGTGTCAGTGTTTACAGGGGGTCCCTGTGAGTGTATCAGTGTTTACAGGGGGTCCCTGGGAGTGTGTCAGTATTTACAGGGGGTCCCTGGGAGTGTGTCAGTATTTACAGGATGTCCCTGTGAGTGCGTCAGATTTACAGGGGCTTACTGGGACTGTGTCCGTATTTACAGGGCTTCCCTGTGAGTGTATCAGTATTTAATGGGGGTCCCTGGGATAGAGTCCATATTTACAGGGGGTCCCCGGGAGAGTGTCAGTATTTACAGGGAATCCCTGAGTGTGTCATTATTTAAAAGGGGCCCCTGGGAGTGTGTCCGTATTTACAAGGGGTCCCTGGGAGAGTGTCAGTGTTTACAGGGGGTCCCTGTGAGTGTACCAGTATTTACAGGAGGTCCGTGGGATTGTGTCCGTCTTTATAGGGGGACTTTGGGAGTGTGTCAGTTTATACAGGGGTCCCTGGGAGTGTGTCAGTATTTAGAGGGGGTCCCTGGGAGTGTGTCCGTTTTAACAGCGGCTCCCTGTGAGAGTGTCAATGTTTACAGGGGGTTCCTGTGAGTATATCAGTATTTACAGGGGGTCCCCGGGAGAGTGTCAGTATTTCAGGGTGTCCCTGGGAGTGTGTCAGTATTTAAAAGGGGTCCCTGGGAGTGTGTCCGTATTTACAAGGGGTCCCCGGGAGAGTGACAGTATTTACAGGGGGTCCCTGTGAGGGTATCAGTATTTACAGGGGTCCCTGGCAGTGTGTCAGTATTTAGAGGGGGTCCCTGGGAGAGTGTCAGTATTTACAGGGTATCCCTGTGTGTGTGTCAGAATTACAGGGGCTCACTGGGAATGTGTCAGTATTTAGAGGGGGTCTCTGGGAGTGTGTCAGTATTTACAGGGTATCCCTGTGTGTGTGTCAGAATTACAGGGGCTCACTGGGAATGTGTCAGTATTTACAGGGGGTCCCTGTGAGTTTATCAGTATTTAAAGGGGGTCCCTGGTGAGTGTTAATATTTACAGGGGGTCCCTGTGAATGTGTCAGTATTTAAAGGGTGTCCTTGGGAGTGTATCCGTATTTACAGCGGCTCCCTGGGAGAGTGTCAGTATTTACAGGGGGTCCCGGGCAGTGTGTCCTTATTTACAGGGGGTCCCCGGGTGTGTGTCATTATTTACAGGGTGTCCCCGGGTATGTGTCATTATTTACAGGGGACCCCGGGTGTGTGTCAGTATTTACAGTGGGTCCCCAGGACTGTATTAGTATTTACAGGGGGTCCCTGGGAGTGTGTCAGTATTTACAGGGGGTCCCTGAGAGTGCGTCAGTATATTACAGGGAGCCCCTGGGCGTGTGTCTGTATTTACAGTGCTTCCCCGGGAGTGTGTCAGTAATTATAGAGTGTCCTGTGAGTGTGTCAGTATTTACAGGGGGTCCCTATGAGTGTGTCAGCATTTACAGGGGACCCCTGAGAATGTGTCAGTATTTACAGGGGACCCCGGGTGTGTGTCAGTATTTACAGTGGGTTACTGAGAGTGTGTCAATATTTACATGGGGTCCCTGGGAGTGCGTCAGTATTTACAGGAGGACTCTGGAAGTTTGTTTGTTCTTACAGGGCATTCCTGGGAGTGTGACAGTATTTACAGCGGTCCCTTGGAGCATGTCAGTATTAACAGGGGATCCCTGGGATTATATCAATATTTACAGGAGGAGCCTGGAAGTGTGTCAGTATTTACAGAGTGTCACTGGGAGAATGTCAGTGTTTAAAGTGGGTCCGTGGCAGTGTGTCAGTATTTACTGGGGGTCCCTTTGTATGTGTCAGTATTTAGAGGACGACCCTGGGAGTGTGTCAGTATATTACAGGGGTTACCTGGGATTGTGTCAGTATTTACAGGGGGTCACTGGGAATGTGTCAGTATTTACAGGGCGTCCCTGGGAGTGTGTCTGTATTTACAGGGCGTCCCCAAGAGTGTGTCAGTAATTACAGGGGGTCCTGTGAGTGTGTCAGTATTTCCAGGGGTTCTTTCGGAGTGCGTCATCATTTACAGGGGTTCCCTGTGAGTGTGTCAATAATTACAAGGGTCACTGGGAGTGTGTCAGTAATTACAGGGGCCCCTGGGAGTGTGTCAGTATTTAAAAGGGGTCCCTGTGAATGTGACATTATTTAAACTGGGTCCATGGGAGTGTGTCAGTATTTACAGGAGGTCTTTGGGAGTGTGTCATCATTTACAGGGGTTCCCTGGGAGTGTGTCAGTATTTACAGGAGGACCCTGAGAGTGTGTCAGTATATTACAGCGGGCCCCTGAGAATGTGTCAGTATTTAGAAGGTGTCCCTGGGAATGTGTCAGTATTTACAGGGGGTCACCGGGAGTGTTTCAGCATTTACAGGGCGTCCCCGGGAGAGTGTCAGTGTTTACAGAGGGACCCTGTGAGTGTATCACTATTTACAGGGGGTCCCGGGGAGTGTGTCCGTATGTACAGGGGATCTCTGTGAATGTATCAGTAGTTACAGGGGGTCCCGGGGAGTGTGTCCGTATTTACAGGGGTCCCTGGGAGTGTGTCAGTAATCACAAGGGTCCCTGGGATTGTTTCAGTATTTACAGGGGGTCCCCGGGCGTGTGTCCGTATTTACAGGGGGTCCCCCGGGAGTGTGTCAGTATTTACAGGGCCTCACTGGGTATGTGTCAGTATTTACAGGGGCTCCCTGTGAGTGTATCAGTATTTACAGGGGGCCTCCGGGAGAGTGTCAGTATTTACAGGGGGTCCCCGGGCGTGTGTCCGTATTTACAGGGGGTCCCCCGGGAGTGTGTCAGTATTTACAGGGCCTCACTGGGAATGTGTCAGTATTTACAGGGGCTCCCTGTGAGTGTATCAGTATTTACAGGGGGCCTCCGGGAGAGTGTCAGTATTTACAGGGGGTCCCCCGGGAGTGTGTCAGTATTTACAGGGGACCCCGGGTGTGTGTCAGTATTTGCAGTGGGACCCCAGGAGTCTATTAATATTTACAGGGGGTCCGTGGGAGTCTATTATTATTTACAGGGGGTCCCTGGGAGTGTGTCAGTATATTGCAGGGGGTCACTGGGAGTGTGTCAGTATTTACATGGGGTCCCTGGGAGTGTGTGAGTATTTACAGGGGACCCCAGGTGTATGTCAGTATTTACAGTGGGTCCCCAGGATTCTATTAGTTTTTACAGGGGGTCCCTGGGAGTGTATTCTTATTTACAGGGGCTTCCTGTGAGTGTATCAGTATTTACAGGGGTTCTCCGGGAGTGTATCAGTATTTACAGGGGGTCCCCGGGCGTGTGTCCGTATTTACAGGGGGTCCCCGGGAGTGTGTCAGTATTTACAGTGGGTCCCCAGGAGTCTATTAGTATTTACAGGGGGTCCCTGGGAGTCTATTATTATTTACAGGGGGTCCCTGGGAGTGTGTCAGTATATTACAGGGGGTCACTGGGAATGTGTCAGTATTTACATGGGGTCCCTGGGAGTGTCAGTATTTACAGGGGACCCCGGGTGTGTGTCAGTATTTACAGTGGGTCCCCAGGAGTCTATTAGCATTTACAGGGGGTCCCTGGGAGTGAATTATTATTTACAGGGGCTCCCTGGGAGTGTGTCAGTATATTACGGGCAGCACGGTGGCATAGTGGTTAGCACTGTTGCCTCCCAGCGCCAGGGACCCGGGTTCGAATCCGGCCTCAGGCGACTGTCTGTGTGGAGTTTGCACATTCTCCCCGTATTTGCGTGGGTTTTCTCCGGGTGCTCCGGTTTCCTCCCACAGTCCAAAGATGTGTGGGTTAGGTTGATTGGCTATGATAAATTGACCCTTAGTGTTAGGGGGATTAAATATGTGGGGTTACGGGGATAGGCTGGGATATGTGTTGGTGTAGGGGTTACGGGAATCGGGTGGGATACGTGTCGGTGCAGACTCGATGGGCCGAAATGGCCTCTATCTGCACTGTGGGGTTTCTGTGATTCTGTGATTACAGGGGGTCACTGGGATTGTGTCAGTATTTACAGGGGGTTACTGGGAATGTGTCAGTATTTACACGGGGTCACTGGGAATGTGTCAGTATTTACAGGAGGTCCCCCTGGGATTGTGTCAGTATTTGCAGGATTTCCCTGAGAGTGTGTCAGCATTTACAGGGGGTCCCTGTGAGTGTGTCAGTATTTAGAGGTGGTCCGCAGAAGTAAGTCAGTATTTACAGGGGGTCCCCGGGAGTGTGTCAGTATTTACAGGGGGTCCCTGGGAGTGCGTCAGTATTTACAGGAGGACTCTGGAAGTGTGTTTGTATTTACAGGGCATTCCCGGGAGTGTGTCAATATTTACAGCGGTCCCTTGGAGCTTGTCAGTATTAACAGGGGATCCCTGGGATTTTGTCAATATTTACAGGAGGAGCCCGGAAGTGTGTCAATATTTACATAGTGTCCCTGGGAGAATGTCAGTGTTTAAAGTGTGCCCGTGGCAGTGTGCCAGTATTTACCGGGGCTCCGAGTATGTGTCAGCATTTAGAGGAGGACCCTGGGAGTGTGTCAATATATTACGGGGGTTCCCTGGGAGTGTGTCAGTATTACAGGGGGTCACTGGGAATGTGTCAGTATTTACAGGGCACCCCTTTGTGTGTGTCAGTATTTCCAGGGTGTCCCCAAGAGTGTGTCAATAATTACAGGGGATCCTGTGAGTGTGTCAGTATTTACAGGGGGTCTTTCGGAGTGTGTCATCATTTACAGGGGTTCCCTGTGAGTGCGTCAGTAATTACAAGGGTCCCTGGGAGTGTGTCAGTAATTACAGGGGTCCCTGTGAGTGTGACAGTATTTAAACAGGGTCCATGTGAGTGTGTCAGTATTTACAGGGGTTCTTTGGGAGTGTGTCATCATTTACAGGGGGTCTTTGGGAGTGTGTCAGTATTTACAGGGGTTCCCTGGGAATGTGTCAGTACTTACAAGGTGTCCCTGGGAATGTGTCAATATTTACAGGGGGTCCCCGGGAGTTTTTCAGTATTTACAGGGCGTTCCTGGGAGTGTGTCAGTTTTTACAGGGTGCCCCTGTGAGTGTGTCAGATTTACAGGGGCTCACTGGGAATGTGTCAGTATTTACAAGGGTTCC
This sequence comes from Somniosus microcephalus, assembly GCF_052327205.1. Taxonomy (NCBI): domain Eukaryota; kingdom Metazoa; phylum Chordata; class Chondrichthyes; order Squaliformes; family Somniosidae; genus Somniosus; species Somniosus microcephalus. The sequence continues at coordinate 218,605,919 of NC_140989.1, read as the reverse complement.
CTGTGAGTGTATCAGTATTTACAGGGGGTCCCCGGGTGAGTGTCAGTATTTACAGGGTGTCCCTGTGAGTGTGTCAGTATTTAAAGGGGGTCCCTGGGAGTGTGTCACTATTTACAGGGGATCTCTGGGAATGTGTCAGTATTTACAGGGGTGCCTGTGAGTGTGTCAGTATTTACAGGAGTTCCGTGGGAGTGTGTCAGTATTTACAGGGGGTCTTTGGGAGTGTGCCGTCATTTACAGTTGGTCCCCGGGAGAGTGTCAGTAATTACAAGTGTCTCTGGGATTGTTTCAGTATTTACAGGGGGTCCCTGAGATTGTGTCAGTTTTTACTGGGGTCCCTAGGAGTGTGTCAGTAATTGCAAGGGTCCCTGGGATTGTTTCAGTATTTACAGGGGGTCACAGTGAATGTGTCAGTATATACAGGGGGTCTCTGAGTGTATCATAATTTACAGGGGGTCCCCGGGAGATTGTCAGTATTTACAGGTTCTCACAGCGCGTGTGTCAGTATTTTCAGGGGGTCCCCGGGAGTGTGTCAGTATTTACAGGGGGATTCTGGGAGTGTGTCAGTATTTAGAGGAGGTTCGTGGGAGTGTGTCAGTATTTACAGCGGGTCTTTGGGAGAGTGTCATCATTTACGGGGGGTCCCCGAGGCTGTGTCAATAATTACAGGGGGTCCCTGGGCGTGTGTCAGTATTTACAGGGTGTCCCTGGGAGTGTGTCAGTTTTTACAGGGGTCCCTGTGAGTGTGTCTGTATTTACAGGGGGTCCCTGGGAGTGTGTCAGTATTTACAGGGTGCCCCTGTGAGTCTGTCAGATTTACAGGGGCTCACTGGGAATGTATCAGTATTTACAGGGGTCCTTGGGAGTGTGTCAGTAATTGTAGGGGACCCTGGGAGTGTGTCAGTATTTACAGGGGGTTCCTGGGAGTGTGTCAGTATATTACAGGGGTTCCCTGGGAGTGTGTCAGTATTTACAGGGGATCACTGGGAATGTTTCAGTATTTACAGGGGATCACTGGGAATGTGTTAGTACTTACAGGGCGTCCCCGGGAGTGTGTCAGCAATTACAGGGGATCCCGGGAATGTGTCAATATTTACAGGGGGTCCCTGGGATTGTGTCAGTATTTGCAGGATTTCCCTGCGACTGTGACAGGAGTTACAGGGGGTCCCTGGGAGTGTGTCAGTATTTAGAGGTTGCCTGTAGGAATGTGTCAGTATTTACAGTGGGTCCCTGGGAATGTGTGAGTGTTTACAGGGGCTCCCTGGGAGTATGTCAGTTATTACAGCGGTCCCTGGGAGTGTGTCATTATTTACAGGGGGCCCCTGGGAATAAGTCAGTATTTACAGGGGGTCCGCGGGAGTGTGTCTGTAATTACAGGGGACCCTGCGAGTGTGTCAGTACTTACAGTGGGTCCCCGGGAGTGTGCCAGTATTTACAGGGGGTGCCCGGGAGTGTGTCAGTATTTAAAGGGGGTCCCCAGGAGTGTGTCAGTATTTAAAGGGGGTCCCCGGGAGTGTGTCCGTAATTACAGGGGACCCTGCGAGTGTGTCAGTACTTACAGTGGGTCCCCGGGAGTGTGCCAGTATTTACATGGGGTCCCCGGGAGTGTGCCAGTATTTACAGGGGGTCCCCGGGAGTGTGTCAGTATATACAGGGGACCCCGGGTGTGTGTCAGTATTTAAAGGGGGTCCTCGGGAGTGCGTCAGTATTTAAAGGGGCTCCCTGGGAGTGTGTCAGTATTAAAAGGGGATCCTTGGGATTATGTCAATATTTACAAGAGGAGCCTAGAAGTGTGTCAGTATTTACAGAGTGTCCCTGGGAGAATGTCAGTGTTCAAAATGGGTACGTGGGAGTGTGTCAGTATTTACAGGGGGTCACTGGGAATGTGTCAGTATTTACAGGGCGTCACTGGGAGTGTGTCAGTAATTATAGTGGGTCCCGGGAGTGTGTCAGTATTTACAGGGTGTCCCCCTGGGATTGTGTTAGTATTTGCAGGGTGTCCCCCTGGGATTGTGTTAGTATTTGCAGGAGTTCCCTGCGACTGTGACAGTATTTACAGGGGGTCCCTGGGAGTGTGTCAGTATTTAGAGGTGGTCCGTGGGAGTGTGTCAGTATTTACAAGGGGTCCCTGGGAATGTCTTAGTATTTACAGGGGTCTCCTAGTGTGTGACAGTATTTACAGTGGGTTACTGGGAGTGTGTCAGTAATTACACGGGTCCCTGTGATTGTGTCAGTATTTACAGGGGGTCCCCGGGAGTGTGCCAGTATTTACAGTGGGTCCCCTGGAGTGTGTCAGTATTCACAGGGGACCCCGGGTGTTTTTCAGTATTTACAGGGGGTCCCCAGGATTGTATCAGAATTTACAGGGGGTCCATCGGAGTGTGTCAATACTTACAGGAGGACTCTGGAAGTGTGTTTGTATTTACAGGGCATTCCCGGGAGTGTGTCAGTATTTACAGCGGTCCCTTGGAACGTGTCAGTATTAACAGGGGATCCCTGGGATTATGTCAATATTTACAGGAGGAGCCTGGAAGTGTGTCAATATTTACAGAGTGTCCCTGGGAGAATGTCAGTGTTTATATTGGGTCCGTGGCAGTGTGTCAGTATTTACTGGGGGTCCTTGGGTATGTGTCAGTATTTACAGGAGGACCCTGGGAGTGTGTCAATATATTACAGGGGTTCCCTGGGAGTGTGTCAGTATTTACAGGGGGTCCCTAGGAATGTGTCAGTGTTTACAGGGCGTCCCCGGGAGTGTGTCAGTAATTACAAGGGGTCCCGGGAGTGTGTCAGTGTTTACAGGGGATCCCTGGGAGTGTGTCAGTATTGGCAGGCATTACCTGCGATTGTGTCAGTATTTACCGGGTGTCCCTGGGAGTGTGTCAGTATTTACAGGGCGTCTCTGGGAATGTGTCAGTATTTACAGGGGGTCCCTGGGAGTATGTCAGCCTTTACAGGGGGTCTCTGGGAATGTGTCAGTATTTGCAGTGGGTTCCTGGGAGTGTGTCAGTAATTACAGGGGTCCCTGGGAGTGTGTCAGTATTTACAGCGGGTCCTCGAGAGTGTGTCAGTAATTACAGCGGTCCCTGGGAGTGTGTGTGTATTTACAGGGTGTCCCTCGGAGTGTGTCGGTATTTACATGGTGTCCCTGGGAGTGTGTCAGTATTTACCAGGGCTCCCTGGGAGTGTGTCAGTATTTACAGGGGTACCTGGAAGATCTCTGGCAGTGGATGTTGTAGTGTATGTAACGTTCCACCTTTAAGAGAACTATTTTAAGGGTTGCACTACTTTATCTTGGCTACTGTATACTGTAATACCGGTGGTGACCACACCGGTATATAAGTGCTGTGCAAGGATTTATTGGGCAGATTCGCCCTGACCTTCGAATAGTAAAGTCCTGTTAAAGTTACTCTTGTAGTCTGTGTATTAATTTGCCATATAACACACAGACTTTACAGTGGCGACGAGTTCGATCTTACCCTACGGCAGCGATACATCTGAAGCAGTTAATGAGCATCGAGAAGAGGCATCCGCCCTCGTCGTCCTGCTGAGAGAAGACTCGAGTCTGCAGAGCAAGGAAGAAGGAAGAATTCAGACACGAAGCCTTCCATCAGCAACAGGCAGTGATCGTCCCTTCTGTCACGGTGGTGAGTGAGCCGATCAGCCACGAGAAGCAAGTCGGCCACGTTGACTGTGAGTAGGGGGGAAATAAAAAGAAACGGAGGATAAGGGCGGCGAACTCGACCACGGTCGGGGGAAAGGAGCCGGACAGAAGTCGGGGCCAGAGACGCTGAGACTGGGGCAGCGTAGGGCACGGAAGCCGCGGTACAAGCGGGAACACAGCCGGTGTGAGAGACCGGGCTACAAGCGGGAACGCAGCCGGTGTGAGAGACCGGGCTACAAGCGGGCTGGGAGACACAACAGCGTCGGGAGACAGCTCAACTGCGACCGGCGAAAAAGGCCGGGCAGCTACCGAGGCCGCGAGGCGCTGCGACCGGGATCGTAAGTCGCGGGAAGAAATAAATAAATAAAACCGCGGAGAACTCAGCCGCAGCCGGGGGAGGAAAGGACCGGACTGCGAGAGGGCTGGGGAGGCGCGATTGAAAGCCGCTGAGGGAGAGACAGAGCCCGAGCGAGCGGGAGAGCTTCAGAATAAACTGAAGCCGGCGCGCAGGCTGCGAAACCCGAAAGCCAGCGGTCGTCGCCCGAGGGCAAAGCTTACCACCCCCCGCCAGAGGAAGACAAGCGCGGGAAACCGCCATCCTCGGAGGCGGGGAAGAAGATAAGCGCGGGAAACCGCCATTTTTAAAAAAACAAGTTAAAAAGTAAAGAAAAATTTTGTTGTTGTTCTCAGAAAGATTGTGAAGATGCCTAAGCGTGGTAACATTAACGATTTCGATTCCGATGTGGAAGATTGGGCCACGTATGTAGAACGCATCGAGATATATTGTAAGGTCAATAAGATAGCAAATTATGATAAAGCTCTAACCTTACTAAACTCAATGGGTGCGAAGACATACGGGCTATTGAAGCATCTTCTATCACCAGCTAAACCGGCGGATCAGTCTTTCGCTAATATTGTTGCTGTCCTGAAGGATCATTTGAACCCCACACCGCTGATGTTAGCGGAACGATCTAAATTTTACGTGAGAACGCAACTAAAAGAGGAAAGCAACGCGGAGTACTTGGTTGAACTGCGTAGGCTAGCAAAATACTGTCAGTTTGGGGAAAATCTGACAGAGGCACTGAGAGACAAGTTCGTGTGTGGGATGTCGAAGGAAGAAACACAAAAGCGACTGCTTGAAGAGAACGATCTTACACTTGATAAGGCTGTCCTTATTGCAGCATCGCACGAAGCCGCAGCGAGAGGCACGGCAGAGATGCAGCTGAAGACAGCGGTACTCAGCGTGGATCAAATGACTTCGGGTACAACGAAATGTTATCGTTGTGGGAAGACAACACACGATCAGAACCAATGCTGGTTTAAAAACCAGGAATGTAGAAAATGTGGCAAGCTTGGTCACATAGCTAAAGTATGCCGGTCAGGAAAGAAGACCAGCAACAATAAGTCACCACAGAAGAAGTACAGAAAGGTACATAAGGTGACTGGGAAGAGTTCAGATGAACAGAATTCGGATTCAGACTCCAACAGCAAGGAACTGGGTAGTCTGAGGATTCACAATGTGAGTAAGGAAACTGACCGACAAACTATCTGGGTCACACTACAGATTGCAAAAGTCCAAGTGAAGATGGAAGTGGACACCGGATCGGCGTTGACGGTCATGAATAAGCAAGATTACAAAAAGTTATTCAAACATATTCCCCTACGGGATACGGAGATAGTATTGCAGACATACACGGGGCATAAAGTATACCCCATCGGAAAGATAAAAGTCAAGGTGAGACACAAGGGCAAAGAACACCAAGGAATGGACATATATGTACTACCCGAGGGAGGTCCACCACTTCTGGGGCGGGAGTGGATCAGGAAAATAAAGATAGACTGGCACTCCCTAAACACAATGACGGTAGATTCCGGAAAGAAAGATGTCAAACCTGAACGATTGTCCAGAATATTGGACGAGGCTAAAGAGGTATTCCAGCAGGGACTGGGAATACTGAGAGGAATTAAGGCAAAAATCAAGATTGCAGAACATGCAAGCCCAAAATTTTTCAAAGCCAGATCGGTACCTTACGCAATACGACCTGCTGTGGAGGCAGAACTGGAAGAGCTTGAATGTTCAGGGGTACTGTCTAAGGTGGACTGGAGTGAGTGGGCCACGCCCATTGTTCCCGTCATGAAGCCTTCGTCGAGTAACAAGCCAGGGGGACCGGGAAAGGTCCGCATCTGCGGAGACTTCAAGATCACAGTTAATCCGGTGCTTCACACGGTACAATACCCGCTTCCGCGGATTGAGGATATCTTTGCTTCATTGTCTGGCAGGAAACACTTCACCAAGATAGACCTGGCGCAAGCATACTTACAGATGGAAGTCGAGGAGGAGTCGCGCCAGTATCTCACAATCAACACGCACAGAGGCTTGTATCGATATAATAGACTGGTTTTTGGAGTGGCTTCGGCTCGAGCAATTTGGCAGAGGGCCATGGAGCAGGTCTTACAGGGTATTCCAAGCACTCAGTGTTACTTGGACGATATCCTGATTACGGGAGAGGACGAGGAGGAACACCTCACAAATTTGAAACTGGTGCTCACCAGGTTGAAGGAATATGGCCTTCGAGCTAACCGCCAGAAATGTGAGTTCTTCCAGAAACGGATCTCGTATTGTGGTCATGTCATTGACCAAGAGGGCCTGCACAAGTCACCTGAAAAGATCAAAGCTGTCGTGAAGGCCCCCGCTCCGGAAAATGTATCACAGTTGAGGTCGTTTCTGGGGTTGATTAACTATTACCGTAAGTTTCTGCCAAATCTATCCACGGTGCTGCACCCGCTGAATGCTCTGTTGCGGAAAGAAGTACCATGGAATTGGAGCGAGGACTGTAAGAAGGCCTTTCGCAAAAGCAAGGCATTGATCACCTCTGAGGAAGTGTTGGCTCACTTCAATCCAACGCTACCTCTTCGTCTAGCTTGTGATGCTTCCCCTTATGGTATTGGAGCAGTACTCTCACACAAGTTGCCAAATGGCTCGGAAAGGCCAGTCGCATTTGCATCCCGATCATTTACCTCCGCTGAGTGCAATTATGCTCAGATAGATAGGGAGGCTCTCAGCCTTGTGTGGGGAGTAAAGAAATTCAATCATTACCTGCAGGGCAAGAAGTTTACATTGCTGACAGACCACCAGCCGTTGGTATCCATATTCAACCCTAACAAGGCCGTTTCCACTATGACAGCGCAAAGGCTACAGAGGTGGTCCGTGTTACTTGGGGCACACCAATATGACATCGAATACAAAAGGTCCAAACAGCATGGAAATGCTGATGGGTTATCGCGCCTACCGTTGCCAGTGGTAGAAGAGGCGACTACAGTGGACCCAGTGGAGATGTTCCACTCAACCATAGTGGAATGTCTACCAGTAACAAATTCTATGATCGAAAAGGAAACAAGAAATGACCCGACTCTCTCACGAGTCTACGATTTAACGGTGGAGGGATGGCCAGCACATGGCGAACCAATGTTGCCAGCATTTTCGCAAAGAAGAGAACAGCTGTCAGTGTGCCGAGGAACCTTGATGTGTGGATCTAGAGTGGTGATTCCACCCAAACTCCAGCATAAAGTGCTAAAGGAGCTTCACGAGGGGCATCTGGGTGGAGTGAAAATGAAGAACCTAGCCAGAGCGTTTGTGTGGTGGCCAGGTATTGATGGAGACATCGAAGAAATAACCAAGAGCTGTCTAGGATGCCAGAAGGTACAAAGCGCCCCACCACAAGCTCCTCTGCATCCATGGGAGTGGCCCTCATCTCCATGGCAAAGGGTACATATCGACTTTGCTGGTCCATTTATGGACTCAATGTTTTTAATCGCGGTGGATGCACACTCCAAGTGGCTGGAGGTAATAAAGATGTCCTCTACCACCACGGAAAAAACCATCACAGTATTAAGGACCATATTTGCCAGGAATGGGCTGCCGGAACAGATCTGTTCTGATAATGGACCGCAATTTGTGTCTGAAGAATTCAGGAAGTTCTTAAAAAGCAATGGGGTTAAGCACTACACGTCCGCTCCATACCATCCCGCCACCAATGGATTAGCTGAAAGGTTTGTCCAGACCTTCAAGAAGGCCATAAAGGCCATGGGTAATGAAGACATAAATCTACAACATAAGGTAGATAACTTCTTGTTGGCGTACAGGAATGCAACACATGCGGTCACAAACCAAACTCCCGCCATGATGTTTTTCAATAGAAGACTAAGATGCCGGCTGGATTTGATTAAGCCAAACATCAGAAGGGACGTAGAGAACCGGCAATTTCAAGGCATGAATGAAAGGCCAACTAGAACCTTCCAGATAGGTCAACAAGTTTTGGCCCGGGACTACCGTACCGAGAAATGGCAGCCTGGAACTATTGGAAAAAGGCTAGGACCGCTGATGTATACCGTGGACATTGGTGAAAGCATAATAAGGCGCCATGTTGACCAGATCATAGAATCATCCACAAAGGGCCAACCTACTCCACAACTCTATACGCCTAATGTTGAAGCAGAGATACCCAGAGCATCTACCTCCGATCCGGTAATACTGGAATCAGATGAACCTGACACTGTCCTTCAAGCAGAATCGACCTTGCCAGAAGAACCTACTACACCACCGAAAACTACTACACCACCGAGGCGTTATCCGGACAGAGTCAGGAAGCCTCCAGAGAGACTGAATCTGTGAACTGTTTTACATAAAGTTGTATATATATTATGATGTTATATTAATGGGAATATATATATACTGTTAACCTAAAAAGGGAGGATTGTAGTGTATGTAACGTTCCACCTTTAAGAGAACTATTTTAAGGGTTGCACTACTTTATCTTGGCTACTGTATACTGTAATACCGGTGGTGACCACACCGGTATATAAGTGCTGTGCAAGGATTTATTGGGCAGATTCGCCCTGACCTTCGAATAGTAAAGTCCTGTTAAAGTTACTCTCGTAGTCTGTGTATTAATTCGCCATATAACACACAGACTTTACAGATGTGTACATGTCACAGATCCTTGGAGTGTATCTGCATGTGTAGGCCTTCCCTGGCAGTGTTTCTGCATGTGTAGGGCATCCCTGGGAGTGTGCGTGTGTGTCTGCATGTGTCACAGGTCCCTGGGAGTGTGTCTGCTCCAGTCGCAGATCCCTGGGAATGACTGAACTGTTGGGTCCGTGTATCTTAATGTTGTGTCCTTCAATAATCAGACTGCAGGGAACGATTCAACAGGTGTTTACTGAATGAGGGTTACTCTAGAACCAACTGTACAGATCACTACTCAGGGTTTATATACAGGTGTGGTCACTGCCGGTACTACAGTATACAGGAGCTGTAAAAAGTAGTTCTCTCCCTTAAGGCATATATACATTACATACATTACAATTCCTCCCCTTTTAGATTAACAGTAACATAATATTCATTTAACAATTAACATTTTTAATATACAATGTTATATGAAAATAGTCCATTCATATTTTCAGTCTCTGGGGAGGCTTCCTGATTCTTTCTGGATAACGCCTTTCCCGAGTGTCTCGGTCTTGGTGCGGAGGCGATTCTAGCACCCTGTCGTCAGTTGATACATCAGCTTCCAATGCTATTGTTTCTGAGGTAGATGCGACCTGTATGTCGGGTTCCTCACCAGGTACGTATGGCCGAGACATGGGGTTGACTCGTTCCTGTGACTCTAGGATCTGGTCAGCATGGCGTCTCAAAATGTTCTCCCCAACATCCACTGTGTACATTAGTGGCCCCTGCCGTGTGCATATCGTTCCTGGTTGCCATTTCTCTGTTCGGTAGTCGCGGGCCAAGACTGGTTGCCCTACATTGAAGCTCCTTGTCGGCTTCTCATTGATGTGCTGGAATTGCTTACTCTCAACATCTCTTCATACAGTTGGTCTGAGCAAATCCAGAGGAGATCTCAACCTTCGGTTAAAGAACATCATGTGTCGCATTTCTGTAGGCTAACAGAAAATTGTCCACCTTATGCTGCAGTGGAATGTCGTCATCGCACATGGCCTTTACTGCTTTTTTAAAGGTTTGTACGAACCTCTCAGCCAATCCATTTGTGGCTGGATGATACGGGGCGGATGTGTAATTCCTCACCCCATTCCTTTTCATAAATCTTCGAAACTCTTCGGACACAAACTGTGGTCCGTTATCAGAGCAAATCTGCTCTGGCAAGCCGTTCCTGGCAAAAATGGTCCGTAGGACTGCAATAGTTTTCTCCGTGGTGGTGGAAGACATTTTGATCACCTCACGCCATTTCGAGTGCGCATCCACGGCTATTAAAAACATTGAGTCCATGAATGGACCAGCAAAATCAATATGCACCCGTTGCCATGGAGATGAGGGCCACTCCCATGGGTGTAGAGGGGCATTTGGTGGTGCATTTTGGACCTTCTGGCATCCTGAGCAGCTCTTTGTCAGGTCCTCGATTTGCTGATCGATCCCCGGCTACCACACATAAGCCCTAGCAAGACTTTTCATTTCATTTTCGCCCCTCCCAGATGACCTTCGTGAAGTTCATTGAGCACTCTCTCCCTTAACTTGGGTGGAATTACCACTCGGGATCCACACATCAAGGTCCCCTGGCATACTGACAGCTGTTCTCTTCTGGATGAGAATGCTGGCAACAGTGAGTCGCCATGTGCTGGCCATCCCTTCACCTTCAAATCATATACCCGAGACAGTGTCGGGTCATTTCGGGTCTCCTTCTCTATACCAGCGTTAGTTACTGGCAAGCATTCAATTATAGTCGAGTGAAATATTTTGACAGGATCCACTGCTGGTTCTTCCTTCGCAGTAGGCAGTGGCAGGTGTGATAGCCCATCAGCGTTTCCATGCTGTTTCGTGCCCTTATACTCGATTTCATATTGGTGCGCCCCTAGAAAAAGTGACCATCTTTGTAGCTGTTGCGCAGTCATCACCGGAACGCCCTTCTTTGGATTAAAGATGGAGACAAGTGGTTGGTGGTCAGTCAGCAAGGTGAACTTCTGCCTGTGCAGATAGTGATTGAACTTTTTCACTCTGCACATTAGGCTGAGGGCCTCCCTGTAGATCTGGGCATAGTTACGCTCGGCTGAGGTTAGTGACCGAGACGCAAAGGCTACTGGCCTCTCCGAGCCGTCCGGGAATTTGTGCGACAGCGCCGCTCCAATGCCATAGGGTGATGCATCACACGCCAACCGAATTGATAGTGCTGGGTTGAAATGAGCCAACACCTCTTTTGATGTGATCAATGCTTTGCTCTTCTGGAAAGCTCGTTTACAGTCGTCACTCCACTTCCATGGTACCCCCGTTTGCAGTAGGGTGTTCAGTGGGTGTAGTAGGGTAGACAAATTTGGCAAGAACTTATGGTAGTAGTTCACCAGCCCGAGAAACGACCTCAGTTGTGACACATTTTCCGGTGCTGGAGCCTTGACTACTGCCTCAATCTTTTCAGGGGACTTATGTAACCCGTCTTTATCAATAACGTGGCCACAATACGAGATCTGCTTCTGGAAAAAGTCGCATTTGTGGCGATTAGCTCGGAGCCCATATTCCTTCAATCTAGTGTGCACCTGCTCCAGGTTGGCGATGTGATCACTGCCATTTTCGCCCGTGACCAGGATATCATCCAAATAACACTGGGTCCCTGGAATCCCTTGCAGGACTTGTTCCATTGCCCTTTGCCAAATAGCCGGAGCTGATGCTACCCCGAACACCAGCCGATTGTATTGGTAGAGACATTTATGAGTGTTGATCGTGAGGTACTGTTTCGAGGCTTCCTCTACCTCCATTTGCAGGTACGCCTGGGCCAGATCAATCTTAGCGAAGCGTTTCCCTCCAGATAGCGAGGCAAAAATATCTTCAATCCGCGGAAGCGGATATTGTACAGTGTGAAGGACTGGGTTCACTGTCACCTTAAAGTCCCCACAGATGCGCACCTTCTTTGGTTCCCCAGGCGTATTACTCAATGACCTCTTCATTACAGGAACGATGGGTGTAGCCCACTCGCTCCAGTCCACTTTGGACAGTACTCCTGAATGTTCCAAACCTTCCAGCTCTGCTTCGACGGCTGGGCGGATCGCATAAGGTACCGGTCTGGCCTTAAAAAAAACTTTGGGCTTGCATTTTCCTCTATTTTGATCATCGCTGTTATGTCTTTTAGTGTTCCGAGTCCCTGCTGGAACACTTCTTGTGCGTCAGTTAGCATTTTTGACAGTCGTCCAGGTGTGACGTCGTCATCCTTTTTGGCATCTACAGTCAGTGCTTGTATGAAATGCCAATCTAGCTGTATCTTCCGGATCCATTCACGTCCTAGTAGTGGTGGTGCTCCATCTGGCAATACATATAGGTCCATTTTGGGTGTTTCCTTGCCATTATATATAATGTTCACCCTTATTTTTCCTTTGGGTTAGACTTTTTGCCCCGTGTACATCTTCAAGACAATCTCTGTATCTCTCAAGGGTATATGTGAGAAAAGCCGCTTGTAGTCCCTTCGGTTTATGACTGTTATGGCTGATCCTGTGTCCAATTCCATTTTCACTTGGACTCCTGCTATCTTGAGCGTGACCCAGATAGTTTGGTGATCCTCCGTTTTGATCACCTTATGTAGTTTCAGACAACCCAGCTCCTTGCTTCTGGAGTCAGTATCACTTTTCTGTTCGTCTGAACTACTCTCCGTCACCTTCTGTACCTTCTTGTACTTCTCCTGTGGAGATTTCTTGCTGCTGGTTTTCTTTCCCGGCCTGCAGACTCTTGCTATGTGTCCTACTTTTCCACACTGTCTGCACACTGTCCTTGAACCAGCAATCATTATGGTCGTGTGTTGTTCTGCCGCAGCGATAGCGCTTCACTGTTCCGTATGACATTTCATTTGTGCCATATTCTTGCGGTCTCCGTTATATCTCTGCAGCGCCCTGTGCAGCTGCTTCGTGTGACACTGCAATGTTGAAAGCCTTGTCCAGCATAAGATCCTTTTCTGATAGAAGCCGTTTCTGGGTTCCTTCACTTTGAAGCCCACACACAAACTTGTCCCTTAAAGTATCTGCTAGTCCCGTTCCAAACTGGCAGTGTTTCGATAGCTTGCGCAGTTCTGTTAAATACTCAGCATTACTTTCATCTTTATGCTGGTTCCTTTTGTGAAACTTAAATCTTTCTGCTATCAGCAGCGGTGTGGGGTTTAAGTGGTCCTGTAGGATTGACACTATGTTTTCAAAACCCTTTTCTACTGGCTTCTCTGGGGTTACTAGGTTTCGTAGTAAGCCATACATTTTTGCACCCATTGAATTCAACAATACCAGCGCTTTCTTGTCATCTGGCACTTCATTCGCCTTGCAGTATACTTCTATGCATTCGACATATGTCGTCCAATCTTCGACTTCATTGTCGAACGCTGTGATACAGCCACTCTTCGGCATTTTTGGGTGTGGTTAGACTGGCTTAAAATGGCATCTCCCGCGCTTTCCTTTCTTCCCCGCTGCGGCTTAAAATGGCGTCTCCCGCGCTTTCCTTTCTTCCCCGCTGCGGCTTAAAATGGCGTCTCCCGCGCTGCTGCCAACGCCGCTCTCGGTGGTCCTCGTGGCAAATGGCGACACCCTGTGGGTTTCGTGCGCTGCTCCTGCGCTGCTGCCAATGCAGCTCTCTGCGGTCCTCGTGGCAATGGCAGCGCCTCGCGTTTTCCTGCGCGCCTCTCCCCCGTTGACGCTGCTCGGCACTTGAACACCGGCTGCGCTCTGCTCTCTCTCGCCTCTCTCCCCCGTTGACGCTGCTCGGCCCTTGAACACCGGATGCGCCCTGTGCACTCTGCCCTCTCTCTCTCCCCTGTCGCTGCTGCTCGGCCTTTTTCTGTGCCGCTCGGTCGGCTCTAGCCGCCGCTGTCGGGAAGGGTCTGTGCAGTACCTGTTGCCAGCCCGTTTCGCTGGACCACCATGACTGGAAAGCCAAGCCTGGCTCTCGACAGCCTCCCCTGCGATGCTCAAATCTCTGCTGGATGACTGGGCGGTTGCCCGTGGTCGATGCCCGTGCTGCTGGACTCGACCTCCTTCCACTGTTCTCCAGGAGCGAATCCCTGGGAGGTGATGCAGAGTTGCAGGTAGGTTCGAATCTGTGTCGGCGCCAATGTTAGATCCGTGTATCTTAATGTTGTGTCCTTCAATAATCAGACTGCAGGGAACGATTCAACAGGTGTTTACTGAATGAGGGTTACTCTAGAACTAACTATACAGATCACTACTCAGGGTTTATATACAGGTGTGTTCACTGCCGGTACTACAGTATACAGGAGCTGTAAAAAGTAGTTCTCTCCCTTAAGGTATATATACATTACATACATTACATGAACCAGACGTTTATCCAGCTCCTCTCTGAAGGAGTGAATCAGCACACCTCACAATTGCTGTTCCAGATATCCACTGCTCTTTGGGATGAACCTGTTTCATCTTTGCTTCTCATTGGCTCTCAATGTCCTTTATAGCGTTCTAACTAGCTAAGAATCAGCAGTAAATGGCATTTTTCAACCAATCTAATGCCCAAACTCAGAGGAGAATTTGAGATGTGTCGTCAATCTCTGATGTGAAAAAGACACATCAATGTGGGAAGGTTGGTGGAAAATGATTAATCTTCATAGATGGAGATGAAAGGTGCACTGGAGTAAGTTTAATCATCCATAACACAATAAGATTAAAGAGAAATAATTTAATTTCGAAAGTGCTCTGAAAATGTTTGGCACGGTATCAGAAAGAACGGGTCCTTGCAAACCAACATCCCAACCAAGAGACGCAGTGGGAACAGAGGTTTCACAGTTGGGGTTCCCTTCCAGATGTTACCTTGGTGATAAGGTCCCTAAATGAAGCGGTAGTCCCCATTCACCTTAAACTAAGAAGCTCAAGAAATTACACGGTTCAAATATTGCTGTCTAAACAACGCTATTTAACGGATGCATTATTTTAAATGGGCTAACGTCTCCACTAAAAGAGCAGACAAGGGAGCTTCAGAGAATCATAGAATGATGCAGCAAAGAACAAGGCCATTCGGCCCACCGCGCCTCTTTGAAAACGCTCTCCAATTACTCCCATTCTCCTGCTCTTTCCCCACAGCCTTCATTTTATTCCTTTCTAAGTATATATCCAATTCCCTTTTGAAAGTTACTTTTGAATCTGCTTCCCCCACCCTTTCAAACAGTGAATCCTAGATCATAACAACTCGCTGCGAAAAACTAAAATTCTCCTCATCTCCCCTGTGGTTCTTTTGCCACTGATCTTAAATCTGTGTCCTCTGTTTGCCGACCCTCCCGTCAGTAGAAACAGTTTCTCCTTATAGGCTCTATCGCAGCCGAATGTTCTGAATGTGCACCCTCTGTTATTCACACACGGCCCCAGTCTGTAAATGTCGATTAATAAAACCGCATTCAGACCAGTCCTCCCCAAACCATCCAGAGTGACAACAGATCTACACAGCGGGCAGCTGATGTGACATCTGCATGACGTTGATGAGACAGTGAATAATGGTTGCAGCCGCGAATCCATCTGACTTGGAGATGCAGCAGAAACAGTGGTGGGAGTTTAATTTAAATCCCCTTTCGTTCAGCTTGATGGCTGCGGTTAGCTTTCACCATCTGTCTTTCAGATGGACACGGCAATATTCTCATGTACCTATGTGTTTCGGCCCAGTCCTGATTTATTTAAAAATACCATTTCAAGCTCGAGTAATTTTAACTAGGTACTTTTCGGTGTACATTTGAGTGTCTTTCCTCCCCCAGCCCACCACCCCCCCCCGCCCCCCCCTTGCTGGTTGTGTGATTTGCGGATCTGACAGTTACATTTTTTTTCCTGATGAGGGAACAGACTCTGAGAAAAGTTGCGCGCACAGTAGCAATCACTGTCAAACAGAATCATTACAGTGCTCTGCTCTTGGGCTCCATGCACTTGTCTCTTGGCAGAACGATCATATGGGCCTGATCCTGACGCCACTTAAAGATGAAGGAACGTGGAGTGAGGGTTGTGTTCTGCAAGAGAGACTTCGCCTTCCCTCCCTGCCTTAATCACTGCACGAGCCAGACACACGGTCCTCTGAAGCTGCAACCCAAACAAATCCCTGAGCTGCCTGTGAGACAAAGCTTCCAACAGCCTAAACTCCCACTTTCCTATCGGATGGCCTCCACCATTATGTCTATTTTCCTGATCCTTCCCAATCTAACCAGTGCATTCTTATCAGCTGTTTCTCTGCCGCTCCCCTCACCCACCCCACCCCGCGCCAGTCCATGCCTCCCTTCTCCTCATTAGCTTTAAATCACTATTATAAAATGATGCCACTGGCATTTTGACCCTTGGAGGTGGTGGGGCTCCCACCTGGAGCTCACCCCGCAGAGGAAATGACACCCACCCCACTACCCCAGAAAATGGGCCGGGGTCACAATAGTCTCGGGGCAGCGGGCAGAAGTCCTGCCCCAACCGCAACACCCCACCGCCCCACGAAAAGGAGAATCTTGCCCCTCATATCAGGGCCATAAATCTGCAACCCGCCTCCGCCATTGTTATGGGGGCTTTCCGGGACAGGCACTTAAAGAAGAACTTGCATTTACAAAGCGTCGTTCACAGCCTCCAGACATTCCAAAGCACTTTACAGCCAATGAAGTACTTTTGAAGTGTAATCACTGCTGTAATGTAGGAAAGGCTGCAGCCAATTTGCACACAGCAGGATCCCACAAACAGCAATGTGATAAATGACCAGATAATCTGTTTTAGTGATGTTGGTTGTAAGGTGTTTTTGGTTTCCTCGTCCTTACAAGGGTTCATTGATTCTGGGTTTTACAGGAACAAAATTGTAGACGACACAAAGGTTTAGGTTCAACCCAAAACTGTTAGTTTATTAAAACCAACAAAACACAGACAAAACCCTGTTGAGATTTGGCTGAAACTTACAATCACCCATACAGCCGATCGTTACTGTTGTGGATTGTAGGCCTGGATCAGAGATGACCTGTCCCCATCCTCCTTTATCTGACTGCAGCTGTCGACACAGCGCAAACCCCTTGAAGAGTCAACTGATACTTACAATCACCCATCCGGCTGGTCGTGGCCGACGTCGATTGCAGGCTGGGAGCTGGAGATGACCGTCTTCCCTTCCTTCTTATACCTGGCAGTTACTGTCAGGGAGTGGTGGAGACAGAGATGCACTTCCTCACAGCTTGTGGAAAATATCAGGGCATCAGGGAGAATTTCTACCAAAAATTCTCACAAATATGCCCTGAATTCAGAAATTTGAATGACGACCAAAAACTCCCATACCTACTAGGGGAACAGAGAAACTGTGTAACCTTAGCGGCACACTATGTTACAGCTTGCCATAAACAGAGGGACAACCAGTAAACCTAAGAAGAGTATATACAAATTATATGAATGTATATTTATACACTCAGGGATATATCTGTTTATACACTGTATGAATAGATCTGCATTTATGTGTTTAACCATAAATGTTTTTTGATGCTTTGGCAACATAAGATGTACCTTATGCCAATAAAGCGATTTGAATTGAAAATTGAATTGAATTACTGTAGTCAGAGCTAGCTTCCGAGAGGGAGAGAGCGAGAGCTGTGGTGTGGTTCCTTCTTATAGCTCTTCCATCACGCCTTTTCGAGTCTGGCCCTTCCCCCAAACCACAGGATATGTACAGGGCTGAGGGATGGAAGATAATTCCTTATCTTGTCACCCCCCCCACTGTGATACATATTTAATGTGATTTAGTCTTACTGCTGACGTGATGGGCAGCACAGTGCCATAGTGGTTAGCACTGTTGCCTCACAGCGCCAGGGACCCGGCTTCAAATCCGGCCTCGGGTGACTGTCTGTGTGGAGTTTGCACATTCTCCCCGTGTTTGCGTGGGTTTCCTCCGGGTGCTCCGGTTTACCTCCCACAGCCCAAAGATGTGCGGGTTAGGTTGATTGGCCATAATAAAAAAATAAATTGGCCCTTAGTGTTAGGGGGGATTAAATACATGGGGTTATGGGGATAGGGCTTGGGTGGGATGGCTGTCGGTGTAGGGACCGGGCGCTAGGGTTTGGATGATCAGCCAGGATCTCGTTGAATAGCAGAGCAGGCTCGAAGGGCCGAATGGCCTACTCCTTCTTCTATGTTTTGCTCAAGGTTAAAGTGTTTTCCATTGAGGCCAGGAAGTCCATTGTTCCAGCGAAACTGGTATTGTTGTCTTATCCATTGAAGATTGATCGAAACCCATTAAAACACGAAATCTCATTGTCCAAAGTTAAGTCACCTATTCACCGTTAAATCACCTATCGAAACGCTCATTGTCCAAAGTAAATGTCTTTTCCAAAGTTAAATTAAAACTCACAGGTGTGTCTGTGCTTCTAGGTTTAACTGTATCATGCCCTAATCATTGGGCCAAACAGGCTTCCAGCATTTTGCTATTGTACAGGGGTTTTTTGAAATCTACATTTCCCCCTGTAATGTCTCGTATTTTCCTGCGATCTGGAAAAATCTGTGCCCTTACCTGAGGGCTCTCGGGACGCACACGCTTCCGCTCCTGGGCCTCTCCAAACTGCAAGTGTGCAGGGCCCATGTATCCCAGGGGCGCATTTAGTTCGCAGCGTCCCTGGGATCATGTGAGCCATGGGGAGCCAATCACAGAAGGGAATCTCCCTTCATACATTTGACAGGAAGACCTGTCAAATATATGAATAGAGATCAATGAAAAAACAAGGTAAAACTTTAAATAAAATTTTTTTAAATCACATTTTTAAAATGACTTGAAATTACAATAAATTAAGTACTTTAAACAAAAATATTATTTTTTGAAATAAATAATTATCGTTTTTTACAGAGCTAAAAATAAACTTACCTTTTTTTTAAAAAGTATTTTTAAATGATAAATCAGTGAAACACTAACAAAAAAATTTTTCAACTCTTATCCTGGTAAAAGCAGGCCTTACACCTGCCTTTACCAGGCGTAAGAATTGTAAGGGTTTTCTGCGGGCGGAAGGTCTCCAAAAAGTGGAACTCTCCTCCCCCGTAGAGGCCCTTCTCCAGGGCAGCTGGAGGATCCGTCAAGACCATTCTTGACAGATCGGAAATGCCGGTTTTCAGCGCATGCGCTTTGCATACCTGAAACCGGCATTTCCGATGTCCCTACGGGTGGGTACACAGCCCATACACACCCGTAGGGATTGGAATATCTGGGCCAATGTCTCTTTATAAACTAGAGACATTACTCTTGACGAATTCTGCTTCTTCTTTGCCTTTGGGTGCATTGCCGGTCTCAACCAAATCTTTACATTTCACTTTTATTACATACATACATTCGGTTCAAACACTCTGAACCTCCCATTTCAATCTTTTAAGTTTCCCCCTTCTTGTCTTCCTTTTTAATTTACTCAACAAGATTAATAGATACAACATAATACACTATTGTACAATTACCAACACATGCGATGCAATTCAAATCCAAGGAGGGATCTCATTGAGGGGTAATCATCTCTTCGATTTCCTCCCTTTCTTTCTCATTCTTTTGCTGTAACGCGCAATAATGTTTTTGGGACAACTCTAGGTTTTTTAATAGCTTAACCAATGTTCGGGTAACGGCGGCATATCGTATCCAAAACGCGATATGAATTCTTGGAGGTTGGGTAAAGTCCCGTTAACCGTGATCCCGATGTGTTTGTGGTCTGAGATGGGGTTTGTCCTTTCTTGTGCTACTTGTGTGTCTACCTGGGGCTTGAAGCAAAAGGTGGAATCTTGACCTGGACGCCAGGTGTCCCTGTGTATTCTGTACTGACTTTCGTTCGTGGTTACACAGTAGGTTCTGTTACCCTTGTACGCAACCTGGGGCGGGACATGGCTGTGAGCCATCACTTCCATGATACAGCTGATGGGCTGCCCGTCTCCATATTCAAACTCACATACCGGCCGATCGAAAGGATTCAAATGGTAGGGACACAGTACCACATGTGTACCTCCTCTCTGACATCCCTCCAGACTAGTGCTAGTTATCGAGTTCCCCAACTTCACCACATACTGAGGTGTTTTATGATGCTTCACATGTACCCCGTTTTGAATTACACCAATGTTTTCTACCCGGTATACCGGTGCGGGTCGTTGCGCCTGATCCATCACCGGCATTCTCAGAACTATCCCCATTACCGTTTGTTTATTCTGACCACAGTTGACAGGGACTGGGTACTGTAGTGTATGTACCTTTAAGGGGAGAACTACTTTTTACAGCTCCTGTATACTGTACTACCGGCAGTGACCACACCTGTATATAAACCCTGAGTAGGGATCTGTACGTTTAGTTTTAGAGTAACCCTCATCCAGTAAATACCTGTTGATTGTTCCTGCAGTCTCGTGTCTAGTTATTGAAGGACACAACATCAAAAATACACGGATCTAACAGTGGCGACGAGGCAGATTCGAACCTACCTGCAACTCTGCATTACCTCCCAGGGATTCGCTCCTGGAGAACAGTGGAAGAAAGTTGAGGCCAGAAGCATGGGCGTCGACCACGAGCAACCGCCCAGTCATCCAGCAGAGATTGAGCATCACAGGGGAGGCTGTTGAGAGCTGGGCTTGGTTCTCCAGTCACCGTGGTCCAGCGAAATGGGCTGGCAACAGGTACAGCGCAGACCCTTCCCGGACAGCGGCGGCTAGAGCCGACCGACGGCACAGAAAAGGCCGAGCAGCGTCGACGGGAGAAGAGAGAGGGTAGAGCGCACAGGGCGCAGCCGGTGTTCAGGACCGAACGGCATCGACGGGGGAAGAGAGAGGGTAGAGCGCACAGGGCGCAGCCAGTGTTCAGGACTG
The DNA here is from genome assembly GCF_052327205.1 of Somniosus microcephalus. Taxonomy (NCBI): domain Eukaryota; kingdom Metazoa; phylum Chordata; class Chondrichthyes; order Squaliformes; family Somniosidae; genus Somniosus; species Somniosus microcephalus. The sequence goes on along the minus strand of NC_140989.1, from coordinate 218,585,479 downwards.
AACGGCGTCGACGGGAGAAGAGAGAGAGGCACGAAAGAAAATGCGCAGAGCACAGCCGGTGTTCAAGGGATGAGCAGCATCAGCGGGAAAATAAAAAGGGGAACGCGCAGAGAGCAGCCGGTGTTCAAGGGCCGAGCAGCCGCAGCAGAGAAGAAGGGAGAGCGCGGGAAAACGCCATTTTGAGCCGCAGCGGAGAAGAAGGGAGAGTGTGGGAAAACGCCATTTTGAGCCGCAGCGGAGAAGAAGGGAAGTGCGGGAAAACGCCATTTTGAGCCAGTCTAACCACACCCAGGGAGGCCGAAGAGTGGCAGTATCACAGTGTTCAACAATGAAGTCGAAGATTGGACGACATATGTCGAACGCATAGAAGTGTACTGCCAGGCGAATGAAGTGCCAGATGAGAGGAAAGCGCTGGTATTGTTGAATTCCATGGGTGCAAAAACATATGGCTTACTGCGAAACCTAATAACCTCAGAGAAGCCAGTGGATAAGGATTTTGGAAACATAGTGTCAATCCTACAGAACCACTTAAACCCCACACCGCTGCTGATAGCAGAAAGATTTAAGTTTCACAAAAGGAACCAGCATAAAGATGAAAGTAATGCTGAGTATTTAACGGAACTGCGCAAGCTATCGAAACACTGCCAGTTTGGAACGGGACTAGCAGATACTTTAAGGGACAAGTTTGTGTGTGGGCTTCAAAGTGAAGGAACCCAGAAACGGCTTCTATTAGAAAAGGATCTTACGCTGGACAAGGCTTTCAGCATGGCAGTATCACACGAAGCAGCCGCATGGGGCGCTGCAGAGATACAATGGAGACCGCAAGAATATGGCACAAATGAAATGTCATACGGAACAGTGAAGTGCTATCGCTGCAGCAGAACAACACACGACCATAATGATTGCTGGTTTAAGGACAAAGTGTGCAGACAGTGTGGAAAAGTAGGACACATAGCAAGAGTCTGCAGGTCGGGAAAGAAAACCAGCAGCAAGAAATCTCCACAGGAGAAGTACAAGAAGGTACAGAAGGTGACGGAGAGTAGTTCAGATGAACAGAAAAGTGATACAGACTCCGGAAGCAAGGAGCTGGGTTGTCTGAAACTACATAAGGTGATCCAAACAGAGGATCATCAAACTATCTTGGTCACGCTCAAGATAGCTGGAGTCCAAGTGAAAATGGAATTGGACAAAGGATCAGCCCTAACAGTCATAAACCGAAGGGACTACAAGCGGCTATTCTCACATATACCCTTGAGAGATACAGAGATTGTCTTGAAGACGTACACAGGGCAAAAAGTCTACCCCAAAGGAAAAATAAGGGTGAACGTTGTATATAACGGTAAGGGAACACCAAAAATGGACCTATATGTATTGCCAGATGGAGGACCACCACTACTAGGACGTGAATGGATCCGGAAGATACAGCTAGATTGGCATTCCATACAAGCACTGACTCTAGATGCCAAAAAGGATGACGATGCCACACCTGGACGACTGTCAAAAATGCTAACTGACGCAGAAGAAGTGTTCCAGGAGGGACTTGGAACACTAAAAGGCACAACAGCGATGATCAAAATAGAGGAAAATGCAAGCCCAAAGTTTTTTAAGGCCAGACCGATGCCTTATGCGATCCACCCAGCCGTCGAAGCAGAGCTGGAAGTTTTGGAACGTTCAGGAGTACTGTACAAAGTGGACTGGAGCAAGTGGGCCACACCCATCGTTCCTGTAATGAAGAGGTTGTTGAGTAATACGCCTGGGGAACCAAAGAAAGTTCGCATCTGTGGGGACTTTAAGGTGACAGTGAACCCAATCCTTCACACGGTACAATATCCGCTTCTGCGGATTGAAGATATTTTCGCCTCGCTATCTGGAGGGAAACGCTTCACTAAGATTGATCTGGCCCAGGCGTACCTGCAAATGGAGGTAGAAGAAGCCTCGAAACAGTACGTCACGATCAACACTCATAAAGGTCTCTACCAATACAACCGGCTGGTGTTCGGGGTAGCATCAGCTCCGGCTATTTGGCAAAGGGCAATGGATCAAGTCCTGCAAGGGATTCCAGGGACCCAGTGTTATTTGGATGACATCCTGGTCACGGGCGAAATGACAGTGCTCACCTTGCCAACCTGGAGCAGGTGCTCACTAGATTGAAGGAATATGGGCTCCGAGCAAATCACCACAAATGCGAGTTTTTCCAGAAGCAGATCGCGTATTGTGGCCACGTTATTGATGAAGAGGGGTTAATAAGTCCCCTGAAAAGATTGAGGCAGTAGTCAAGGCTCCAGCACCGGAAAATGTGTTACAACTGAGGTCGTTCCTCGGGCTGGTGAACTACTACCATAAGTTCTTGCCGAATTTGTCGACAGTACTACACCCACTGAACACCCTACTGCAAATGGGGGTACCATGGAAATGGAATGACGAATGTATATGAGCTTTCCAGAAGTGCAAAGAATTGATCACATCAAAAGAGGTGTTGGCTCATTTCAACCAGCACTACCCATTCGGTTGGCGTGTGATGCATCACCCTATGGCATTGGAGTGGTGCTGTCGCACAAGTTCCCGGACGGCTCGGAGAGGCCGGTAGCCTTTGCGTCTCGGTCACTAACCTCAGCCGAGCGTAACTACGCCCAGATTGACAGGGAGGCCCTCAGCTAGTGTGGTGAGTGAAAAAGTTCAATCACTATCTGCACGGGCAGAAGTTCATCTTGCTGACGGACCACCAACCACTTGTCTCCATCTTTAATCCAAAGAAGGGCGTGCCGGTGATGACTGCGCAACGGCTACAAAGATGGTCGATTTTTCGAGGGGCGAACCAATATTGGAAATCGAGTATAAGGGCACGAAACAGGCATGGAATCGCTGATGGGCTATCACGCCTGCCACTGCCTACTGCGGAGGAAGCACCAGCAGTGGACCCTGTCGAAATATTTCATTCGACTATAATTGAACGCTTGCCAGTAACTAACGCTGATATAGAGAAGGAGACCCAAAATGACCCGACACTGTCTCGGGTATATGACTTGACGGTGAAGGGATGGCCAACACATGCCGACTCACTGTTGCCAGCATTCTCATCCAGAAGAGAACTGCTGTCAGTATGCCAGGGGACCTTGATGTGTGGATCCCGAGTGGTAATTCCACCCAAGTTAAGGGAGAGAGTGCTCAATGAGCTCCACGAAGGCCATCTGGGAGGGGTGAAAATGAAAAGCCTTGCTTGGGCTTATGTGTGGTGGCCGGGGATCGATCAGCAAATCGAGGACCTGACAAAGAGCTGCTCAGGATGCCAGAAGGTCCAAAATGCACCACCACATGCCCCTCTACACCCATGGGAGTGGCCCTCATCTCCATGGCAACGGGTGCATATTGATTTTGCTGGTCCATTCATGGACTCAATATTTTTAATAGCCGTGGATGCGCACTCGAAATGGCCTGAGGTGATCAAAATGTCGTCCACCACCACGGAGAAAACTATAGCAGTCCTACGGACCATATTTGCCAGGAACGGCTTGCCAGAGCAGATTTGCTCTGATAACGGACCACAGTTTGTGTCCGAAGAATTTCGACGATTCATGAAAAGGATTGGGGTAAGGCATTACACATCCACCCCGTATCATCCAGCCACAAATGGATTGGCTGAGAGGTTCGTACAAACCTTTAAGAAAGCAGTAAGGGCCACGTGCGATGACGACATTCCACTGCAGCATAAGGTGGACAATTTCCTGTTAGCCTACAGAAAAGCGACACATGCAGTCACCAACCAGACCCCGGCCATGATCTTATTTAAGCGAAGGTTGAGATCTCGTCTGGATTTGCTCAGACCAAATGTACAAAGAGATGTTGAGAATAAGCAATTCCAGCACATCAATGAGAAGCCGACAAGGAGCTTCAATGTAGGGCAACCAGACTTGGCCTGCGACTACCGAGCAGAGAAATGGCAACCAGGAACGATATGCACACGGCAGGGGCCACTAATGTACACAGTGGATGTTGGGGAGATCATTGTGAGACGCCATGTCGACCAGATCCTAGAGTCACAGGAATGAGTCAACCCCATGTCTCGCGGACCTGGTGATGAACCTAACATATAGGTAGCATCTACCCCAGAAACAGTAGCATCGGAAGCTGATGAACCAACTGACGACAAGGGGCCTCCGCACCAAGAACAAGACACTCAGGAAAGGCGCTATCCAGAAAGGATCAGGAAGCCGCCCCAAAGACTGAATTTATGAATGGACTATTTTCAGTTAATGTGCATGTTAAAAGTGTTAATTGTTAAATTAATGTTATGGTACTGTCAATCTAAAAGGGGAGGAATTGTAGTGTATGTACCTTTAAGGGGAGAACTACTTTTTACAGCTCCTGTATACTGTAGTACCGGCAGTGACCACACCTGTATATAAACCCTGAGTAGGGATCTGTATGTTTAGTTTTAGAGTAACCCTCATCCAGTAAATACCTGTTGATTGTTCCTGCAGTCTCGTGTCTAGTTATTGAAGGACACAACATCAAAAATACACGGATCTAACAGGTATGCTTCAGAGGCCAACTGTAGCTGACACGGATTCATGAGGTTGTTATAAGTGCGTAAAGCCTTTAGGTGCCTGTTACTGATCCACGATGGTATGTGGCCTTGTTTTAAATCCTCTAAATTACTGCGCCCCTCGTTTAACAGCCAGGCCCCGTACATGACACACACATCATTTTGGGCAGCCCGATCCGGCGCACTTCGGCCCTCCTTTATTAATACATTGATGGCCTGAGCGTCAATCTCCAGCCCAGCTACCATTTCCTTTAGATTAATCGTCATCACCTGGTCTTCCTGCAATTCGTGACCCTCAATATCATTAACCGCCCCCAGTATTTTCCTTAGCTGGTCCCTTAGGGTATTTACTTGTAATTGCAACTGCGCGTTGACCATACTGTTGACCAGTGACATCCCTGTATTAAACACCGAGGCTGCATCATTAATCAGTTCCCTTTTTCGTCTCCCCCAGCCCGTGTGGCTGTTATTTACTGGTTTAGAGTCATAGGGATTGATTTTAACTGAGCCGTGGAGGCGGGCTTGGAGGTTAAAATCGCAAAAACTGGCGGATGGGACACCCCCCGCCTGGTTCCCGACTCCAAGTCATTTTTGCTCAGGCGTGTCTGATGGCCCCAAATCCGTCCCGCATCCAACAGGTGGGACTGGTCTTTAAGGCCCTTAATAATCTATATATATAAAACGGTATGTCTCTCTGCCTGTCTTTCTGTCTCTCTGTCCGGCTATACAATCAAAAGTTATAGAGCGTACCTACACGTGTGTTACATCAAAAGAAAGCTTACGATCCCAGAACGGGCGTAAGCATATTTACGTTTCGGTGGGACAAAAATCGTGCCTGCGGTATCCAAAAAACATTCAAAATTCCACTCATTATCTGCTCATTAGCATTAAGTGACGTCGAGGTCGACCAATTGTATGGTCGAGCGACCCGACGGTCGACCAATCACTACGTGGTGGGGGCGGGTTCCTGGCACGTGCGGGCGGGCCCTCCTAGAGTTGAGTGACGGGACGATTGACCAATCCTACGATTCGGTGACCTGACTTTCGACCAATCGGTGCATGTGTGGGCGGGCCTTATCGTTCTGAGCCGAGGTGAGTCGCCGCCATCTTGATTCCAAACTTTTCATTTCTTTTTCCCGCTTTCTGCGTCTTTAAAAAAAAAAGTTGCTTTTAAAACACATAAATTGTTTTTAAAAAAAGTTAATTACTTTCTAAATCTTTTATCTAATCTCATTAATTTTCCTACCTTTCCCCATTTTTGCAGGCAGGCCTCGAAGCCTGGGCGTCTGTTGCCCAGCCACGCCCGAGCTACGCACCGGCCATCCCGCTGGGCCCGATTCAGAACCAGTGGCCAGCCATCTTGGTAAAGGCTGGCTGGGCTCACTGCAAGCTCCTCGCGCTTCATTCGCGCTCGCGCTGCATGGCGCACGTGCACCTCCACACAGAGCGTGGCCAGAGGGAAGCGAGCAGGTTAGCGGGGGGGCAGGGTTCGGGAGAGGAGGGGGAGCGGAGAGGGTTACCCCGGCAACCGGGCTCGCCAGCCGCAATTGACCATCTCAAGCCGCTCAGGTCCAGGCCCGGTCCTGGAGATCGGGAGGCGGAGAGGGGAGGAGGGTTAGCAAGGCAACTGGGCCCGGCTTGCCGCAATCGGCCGTCTCAAGCCGCCTCAGGCCCAGCCTCAGGAGGGCGGGGCTCGGGCTCACTAGGGCGCTGCGCTCGGCATGTCAGTGCATGGGGCGGCACGGAGCTCAGCGGAGCCATCGCCGGCAGAGGGGAGAGGGTCTGCTGGCTCCCCCCTCCCTTTCTCCCCCCCCTCCCTTTCTCCCCCCCTCCTTCCCCCACCTCCCCCACCCCTCCTTCCCCCACCTCCCCCACCCCCTCCCCTCCCCTTCCCCTCCCCTCCCACCCCCCTCCCCTCCCCTCTCCCCCTCCCCCTTCCTTCCCCCCTCCCCCCCTTCCTTCCCCCCTCCCCCTCCCCTTCCCCCCTCCCCTTCCCCTTCCCCTTCCCCCCTCCCCCTCCCCCCCTTCCTCCCCCCTCCCTCCCCCCTCCCCCTCCCCTTCTCCTCCCCCCTCCCCTCCCCTTCCTCCCCTCCCCTTCCTCCCCCCCTCCCTTCCCCCTCCCTCTCACGCCCTCCCTTCCCCCACCCCTCCCCCCCTCCCCCTCCCCCCCCTCCCTTCCCCCTCCCCCCTCAACGTTATATACAGGTGTGGTCACTGCCGGTACTACAGTATACATGAGCTGTAAAAAGTAGTTCTCCCCCTTAAAGGTACATACATTACAATTCCTCCCCTTTTAGATTAACAGTACCATAACACTCATTTAACAATTAAATATCAAACTAATTACAATTAACACTTTTAACATGCAACATTAGCTGAAAATAGTCTATTTATAAATTCAGTCTTTGGGGAGGCTTCCTGATCCTTTCTGGATAGCGCCTTTCCCGAGTGTCTTGCTCTTGGAGCGAAGGTGATTCTGGCCCCCTGTCGTCGGTTGGTTCATCAGCTTCTGATGCTACTGTTTCTGGGGTAGATGCTACCTGTACGTCGGGTTCATCACCAGGTACGTATGGGCGAGGCATGGATTTGACTTGTTCCTGTGACTCTAGGATCTGGTCAGCATGGTGTCTCCCGCGCTTTCCTTTCACGATGCTCTCCCCAACGTCCACTGTGTACATTAGTGGGCCCTGCCGTGTGCATATCATTCCTGGCTGCCATTTTTCTGTTCGGTAGTCGCGGGCCAAGGCTGGTTGCCCGACATTGAAGCTCCTTGTTGGCTTCTCGTGGATGTGCTGGAATTGCTTACTCTCAACATCTCTTCGTACGTTTGGTCTGAGCAAATCCAGGCGAGATCTTAACCTTTGGTTAAAGAACATCATGGCTGGGGCCTGGTTGGTGACTGCATGTGTCGCATTCCGGTAGGCGAACAGGAAATTGTCCACCTTGTGCTGCAGCGGAATGTTGTCATTGTACATAGCCTTTATTGCCTTCTTAAAGGTTTGTACGAACCTCTCAGCCAATCCATTTGTGGCTGGATGATACGGGGCGGATGTGTAATGCCTTACCCCATTCTTTTTCAAGAATCTCCGGAACTCTTCGGACACAAGCTGTTGTCCGTTGTCGGAGCAAATCTGTTCTGGCAAGCCATTCCTGGCAAAAATGGTCCGTAGGACTGCAATACTTTTCTCCATGGTGGTGGAGGACATTTTGATGACCTCAGGCCATTTCGAGAGCGCATCCACGGCTATTAAAAACATTGAGTCCATGAATGGACCAGCAAAATCAATATGCACCTGTTGCCATGGAGATGAGGGCCACTCCCATGGGTGTAGAGGGGCCTGTGGTGGTGCATTTTGGACTTTCTGGCATCCTGAGCAGCTCTTGGTCAGGTCCTCGATTTATTTATCGATTCCCGGCCACCACACACAAGCCCTGGCTAAGCTTTTCATTTTTACCCCTCCCAGATGACCCTCATGAAGATTACGGGGATCGGGTGGGATATGTGTCGGTGCAGGCTCGATGGGCCGAAATGGCCTCTATCTGCACTGTGAGGTTTCTGTGATTCTGTGATTCTATCCCTTAACTTGGGTGGAATTACCACTCGGGATCCACACATCAAGGTCCCCCGGCACACTGACAGCTGTTCTCTCCTTGTCGAGAATGCTGGCATTCCATTGCCCTCTGCCAAATAGCCAGAGCTAATGCTACCCCAAATACCAGCCAGTTGTATTTGTAGAGACCTTTATGGGTGTTGATTGTGAGGTATTTTTTTGATGCTTCTTCTACCTCCATTTGCAGATACGCCTGGGCCAGATCAATCTTAGTGAATCGTTTCCCTCCAGATAGTGAGGCGAAAAAATCTTCAATCCGCAGAAGTGGATATTGTACGGTGTGAAGGACCGGGTTCACTGTTACCTTAAAATCCCCACAGATGCAAACCTTCCTTGGTTCCCCAGGCGTGCTGCTCAACGACTTTTTCATCACAGGGATGATGGGTGTAGCCCATTCGCTCCAGCCTACCTTGGACAGTACACCTGAAAGTTCCAGACTCTCCAGCTCTGCTTCGATGGCTGAGCGGCTCGCATAAGGTACCAGTCTGGCCTTAAAAAATTTTGGACTTGCGTTTTCTTCAATTTTAATCGTCGCTGTCATGCCTTTTAGTGTTCCGAGTCCTTGCTGGAACACTTCTTTCGCGTCAGTTAGGATCTTTGACAGTCGCCCAGGTGTAACGTCGTCATCCTTTTTGTCAGCCACAGTCAGTGCCTGTATGGAATGCTAATCCAGTTGTATTTTCTGGATCCATTCACATCCCAGTAATGGTGGTCCTCCATCTTGCAATACATACAGGTCTAGTTTTGGTGTTGGTAACCCTTATTTTTCCTTTGGGGTAGACTTTTTGCCCCGTGTACGTCTTCAAAATAATTTTTGTGTCTCTCAAGGGTATGTGTGAGAATAGCCGCTCGTAGTCCCGTCAGTTTATGACTGTTAGGGCTGATCCTGTGTCCAATTCCATCTTTACCTGGACTCCTGCTATCTTGAGAGTGACCCAAATGGTTCGGTGATCTTCTGTTGTGATCACATTATGTAGTTTCAGACAACTCAGTTCCCTGCTTTGGGAGTCGTTATCACTCTTTTGTTCGTTTGAACTATTCTCCGTTATCTTATGTACCTTCTTGTACTTTCCTTTGGTCGGTTTCTTATTGCTGTTTTCTTTCCCGACCTGCAGACTCGTGCTATGTGTCCTACTTTTCCACACTGTCTGCACACTTTGTCTTTGAACCAGCAATCATTCTGGTCGTGTGTTGTTCTGCCGCAGCGATAGCACTTCTCTGTTCCATATGACATTTCGTTTGTGCCATATTCTTGCGGTCTCTGTTGTATCTCTGCAGCGCCCCATGCTGCTGCTTCATATGATACCGCAATGCTGAAAGCCTTTTCCAGCGTAAGGTCCTTTTCAGACGAAAGCCATTTCTGGGTTCCTTCACTTTGAAGCCCACACACAAACTTGTCCCTTAAAGTATCTGCTAGTCCCGTTCCAAACTGGCAGTGTTTCGATAGCTTGCGCAGTTCCGTTAAATACTCAGCATTACTTTCATCTTTATGCTGGTTCCTTTTGTGAAACTTAAATCTTTCTGCTATCAGCAGCGGTGTGGGGTTTAAGTGGTCCTGTAGGATTGACACTATGTTTTCAAAATCCTTTTCTTCTGGCTTCTCTGGGGTTACTAGGTTTCATAGTAAGCCATGCATTTTTGCACCCATTGAATTCAACAATACCAGCGCTTTCTTGTCATCTGGCACTTCATTCGCCTTGCAGTATCCTTCTATGCATTCGACATATGTCATCCAGTCTTCGACTTCATTGTCGAACGCTGTGATACTGCCACTCTTCGGCATTTTTGGGTGTTGTTAGACTGGCTTAACATGGCGTCTCCCGCGCTTTCCTTTCTTCCCCGCTGCGGCTTAAAATGGCGTCTCCCGCGCTGCTGCCAACGCCGCTCTCCGGCGGTCCTCGTGGCAAATGGTGACGCCCTGTGGGTTTCGCGTGCTGCTCCTGCACTGCTGCCAATGCCGTTCTCTGCGGTCCTCGTGGCAATGGCAGCACCTCGCGTTTTCCTGCGCGCCTCTCTCCCCCATTGACGCTGCTCGGCTCTTGAACACCGACTGCACTCTGCTCTCTCTCGTCTCTCTCCCTCATTGATGCCGCTTGGCCCTGAACACCGGCTGTGCCCTGTGCGCTCTGCCCTCTCTCTCTCCCCCGTCGACGCTGCTCGGCCTTTTTCTGTGCCGCTCGGTCGGGCTCTAGCCCGCCGCTGTCCAGGAAGGGTCTGCACAGTACCTGTTGCCAGCCCGTTTCGCTGGACCACCATGACTGGAAAGCCAAGCCTGGCTCTCGACAGCCTCCCCTGCAATGCTCAAATCTCCGCTGGATGACTGGGCGGTTGCCTGTGGTCGACGCCCGTGCTTTTGGACTCGACCTTCTTCCACTGTTCTCCAGGAGCTAATCCCTGGGAGGTGATGCAGAGTTGCAGGTAGGTTCGAATCTGCCTCGTCGCCACTGTTATGTCCATGTATAATCAGACACAGACTGCGGAGAACGGTACAAATGGTGTTTACTCAACGTGGCTCAGACTGCAACTGAACTGTACAGATTACTACTCAACGTTATATACAGGTGTGGTCACTGCCGTTACTACAATATACATGAGCTTTAAAAAGTAGTTCTCCCCCTTAAAGGTACATACATTACACATTTATTTCCTTCCCTTCTGGGCATTAGAGGAGGTCAAGCACCAGGCACGGCAGCAGCAGAACCAGGAACAACAGCAGCACCAGCAACAGCAGCAGCAGCAGGAGCGCCAGGCTGCTGCTCACCCACCTGAAGCTGCACAGGCCAGAAGGGGCCAGTGCCTGGAAGCCCGTCGGCGCAGGAGATACCCCCCAAACGTCTACAGACACAGGGTCAGCTACCTCAACATGACTGAGCAGCAGTGCCAAAGGCGGCTCCGACTTTCGCGAGAGGTTGTGACTGACATCTGCGCAATGCTACAGCAAGACCTGCTGCCCAGAGGACCAGGTGGACACCCCTTACCAGTGGCCATCAAAGTCACCACCGCACTCAACGTTTTTGCCTCCGGCTCATTCCAGGGATCATCAGCGGCATTTCCCAGGCGGCTGCACACACTTGCATCACGCAGGTAACCGATGCCCTCTTTGACTTCACGCACAATCACATCCATTTCACCAAGGGTCGCGCAAGTGTGACGGTGCGAGCGGTTAGGTTACCTCATCTGGCAGACTTTCCAAGGCTGCAGGGCGTCTTTGACTGCACACATGTGGCCCTTAGGGCACCCCATCGCAATCCAGGTATTTTTGTCAACCGCAAGGGCTTCCACTCCCTTAACGTTCAGCTGGTGTGTGACCACAAGGAGATTTTGCATGTTTGTGCCAAGTACCCTGGCAGATGCCATGACTCCTTCATACTGCGCCAGTCTAGTGTGCCTCCGCTATTCAGGCCACCAGCCCAACTACACAGATGGCTACTTGGAGACAAGGGCTATCCCTGCAGATGTGGCTAATGACGCCGTTGAGGGGGCCGGCCAACGAAGCTGAGGAGAGCTGCAACTCCAGCCACATGTCCACCAGAGCCATAATCGAGCAAACCATCGGTTTGCTGAAGATGCGCTTCAGATGCCTGGATAGATCAGGTGGATCCCTGCAGTACTCAGCAGCCAGGGTCTCCAGAATCGTCGTGGTTTGCTGTGCACTTCACAACATGGCACAGCGTCGTGGCTTGCAGATTCCTGAGGACCAAGTGGCTCCTCACATACCCTCCTCAGAGGATGATGAGGAGGAGGAGGAGGAGCGCGAAAATGACCATCCGGCAGAGGACCAACAACCAACGGCAGCATTACGTCAGAACATTGCTGCCCGGGATGCAAGGAACGCACTCATCCTGGCCAGATTTGCTTAGCCTAGCCAATCAAGCACTTTTGCCTCACAGCTTCTTACCTGAGCATCGACAATGGCCAAGACACTGCGGATTCCTAGCAATTTGTCCAGCATACTGACAATTGCAAGTAATCCTAAGCCCTCAATGTGAAAGTCCCATTCGCGAAATGACACACACCACAAATACAGCAGTAGCCATCAGGTTTTTTATTGACAGAATTCATCTGATGGCTTTTTTTAACAAGACATAGAATTTCAACCAAGTGACTACCATTGTGACTACTTGTGCTTTATTTTCCTCTTACGTGTGCTCCTACGTCGTGTTTCCCCTATGGCTTCAGCAGATGTGGAGGCCTCTTGCTCACTTTCCTGCTGCTCCTGTCTCGACACCTTTGGCGGGCGTCCTCTGGGGTGGCGAGCCTGTGAGGGCTCTGTAGTGTCCGCGTATCAATAACACACAGACTGCAGGAGAACAATAATAACAGGTGTTTACTGAACAGAGGGTATGCTGAAACTGAAAGTACAGAAGCCTGCTATGGCTTTATATACAGGTGTGGTCACTGCCGGTAATACAGTATAAAATCAGTTCTCTCTTAAAGGTGCATACACAACAATTCCTCCCCTTTTAGATAAACAGAACATAACATTCATTTAACAATTAAATATTAACTAATTACAATTACAATTTTCTCTGTACTATATACATCAACTGAAGTAATCATTTATAAATTCAGTCTTTGAGGAGGCTTCCTGATCCTGACTGGATAGCGCCTTTCTCGAGTATCCTGTTCTTGCGGCGGAGTCGATTCTGGCTCATTGTCATTGGTTGGTTCGTCAGCTTCCAATACCACTGATTCTGAGGTAGACGCAATCTGTACTTCAGGTTCATCACCAGGTGCACATGCTCGTGGTATGGGTTTGGCTTGTTCCTGTGACTCTAGAATCTGGTCAGCATGGCATCTCACGATGCTCTCTTCAACGTCCACTGTGTACATTAGTGGTCCCTGCTGTGTGCATATCGTTCCTGGCTGACATTTTTCTGTTCGGTAGTCGCTGGCCAAGACTGGTTGCCCTATCTTGAAGCTCCTGGTTGGCTTCTCATTGATGTGCTGGAATTGCTTATCCTCAACATAGAAACATAGAAGAAAGGAGCAGGAGTGGGCCATTCGGCCCTTCGAGCCTGCTCCACCATTCAACGAGATCATGGCTGATCATCCAAACCCTAGCACCCGGTCCCTACACCGACAGCCATCCCACCCAAGCCCTATCCCCATAACCCCATAACCCCACGTATTTAATCCCCCCTAACACTAAGGGTCAATTTTTTTTAACATGGCCAATCAACCTAACCCGCACATCTTTGGACTGTGGGAGGAAACCGAAGTGCCCGGATGAAACCCACACAAACACGGGGAGAACGTGCAAACTCCACACAGACAGTCACCCGAGGCTGGATTTGAACCCGGGTCCCTTGCGCTGTGAGGCAACAGTGCTAACCACTATGCCACCGTGCTGCCCTTATCACGTCTTTTGTGTGGTTTGAGCAAATCCAGGCGACATCTTAGCCTTTGGTTGAAGAACATTATGGCTGGAGCTTGGATGGTGACTGCATGCGTCGCATTCCGGTAAGCAAACAAGAAATTATCCACCTTGTGATGTAATGGTATGTCGTTGTTATACATCGCCTTTATTGCTTTTTTAAAGGTCTGAACAAACCTCTCAGCCAATCCATTTGTGGCTGGATGATATGGGGCAGATGTGTAATGTTTTACCCCATTATTCCTCAGAAACCTCCGGAAATCCTCGGACAAAAACTGTGGTCCATTGTCGGAGCAAATCTGTTCTGGCAAGCCATTCCTGGCAAAGATGGTCCGTAGGACTGCAATAGTTTTCTCCGTGGTGGTGGAGGACATTTTGATGACCTCTGGCCATTTTGAATGTGCGTCCACGGCGATTAAAAACATTGAGTCCATAAATGGACCAGCAAAATCAATGTGTACCCGTTGCCATGGAGATGAGGGCCACTCCCATGGGTGTAGCGGGGCCTGTGGTGGAGCGTTTTGGACCTTCTGGCATCCTGTGCATCTCTTGGTCATATCCTCGATTTCTTTATCGATTCCCGGCCACCACACAAACGCCCTGGCTAGGCTCTTCATTTTTACTCCTCCCAGATGACCCTCATGAAGCTCATTGAGCACTCTATCTCTCAACTTGGGTGGAATTACCACTCGGGATCCACACATCAAGGTCCCCCGGCACACTGACAGCTGTTCTCTCCTTGGCGAGAATGCTGGCAACAGTGAGTCGCCATGTGCTGGCCATCCCTTCACCATCAAATCATAGACCCGAGAGAGTGTCGGGTCATTTCGGGTTTCCTTCTCTATACTTGAGTTTGTAACAGGTAGACATTCGACTATGGTCGAATGGAATATCTCAACCGGGTCCACTGCAGGTGCTTCCTCCACCGTAGGCAACGGTAGGCGCGACAGCCCATCAGCATTTCCATGCTGTTTCGTACCCTTGTACTCTATGTCGTATTGATGTGCCCCTAGAAAAAGTGACCATCTTTGCAGCCGTTGCGCCGTCATCGCCGGAACGCTCTTCTTTGGGTTAAAAATGGAGACCAGAGGCTGATGATCAGTCAGTAGGGTGAATTTCTGCCCGTGCAGATAGTGATTGAACTTCTTCACCCCCCACACCAGGCTGAGGTCCTCCCTGTCAATCTGGGCGTAGTTACGCTTGGCTGAGGTTAATGAGCGCGACGCAAAGGCTATTGGCCTCTCTGAACCGTCAAGGATTTTGTGTGACCGCACCGCTCCAATGCCATAGGGAGACGCATCACATGCCAACCGAATCGGTAGTGTTGGATTGTAGTGGGCCAATACTTCTTTTGAAGTGATTCGGCATTTACATTTCTGAAAGGCACGCTTACACTCATCACTCCATTTCCATGTTACTCCAGTTTGCAGCAGGGCATTCAGTGGGTGCAGAATTGTAGATAAATTCGGCAAGAACTTATGGTAGTAGTTCACCAACCCGAGGAACGACCTTAGTGGCGAAACATTTTCCGGTGCTGGAGCCTTGACTACTGCCTCAATCTTGTTTGGGGACTTATGTAACCCCTCCTCATCAATCATGTGGCCACAATACGAGATTTGTCTCCTGAAAAACTCGCATTTGGGGTGGTTGGCTCGTAGCCCATATTCTTGTAATCTAGTGAGCACCTGCTCCAGGTTGGCAAGGTGTTCACTGTCATTTTCGCCCTTAAGCAGGATGTCGTCCAAATAACACTGGGTCCCCGGGATCCCTTGCAGGACTTGTTCCATCGCCCTCTGCCAAATAGTCGGGGCTGATGCTAATCCGAGTACCAGCCGGTTGTACTGGTAAAGACATTTGTGAGTGTTTATCGTGAGGTATTTCCTAGATGCTTCTTCCACCTCCATTTGTAGATACGCTTGGGCCAGATCAATCTTCGTAAAGCATTTCCCTCCAGATAGTGAGGCGAAAATATCTTCCATCCGTGGAAGTGGATATTGTACTGTGTGCAGGACTGGGTTCATAGTTACGTTAAAGTCCCCACAGATGCGAACCTACTTTGGCTCCCCAGGCGTGCTGCTCAATGATTTCTTCATTACAGGAACAATGGGTGTGGCCCACTCACTCCAGTCCACCTTGGACAGCACAACCGAACGCTCCAGACTCTCCAGCTCTGCTTCAACGGCAGGGCGGATCGCGTACGGTACCGGCCTGATTTAAAAAAATTTGGGTTTGCGTTATCTTCGATTTTTATCGTTGCCGTTACTCCTTTTAGAGTCCCAAGTCCTTGTTGGAACACCTCTTTCGTATCAGTTAGAATTTTTGACAGTCGTCCAGGTGTGACGTCGTCATCCTTTTTGTCAGCCACAGTTAGCGCCTGAATGGAATGCCAATCCAATTGTATTTTTCGGATCCATTCACGTCCCAATAATGGTGGTCCTCCATCTTGTAGTATATATAGACACAGTTTCTGTGTTTCCTTGCCGTTGTATTTAACTGGCACCCTTATTTTTCCTCTGGGGTAGACTTTTTGCCCCGTGTATGTCTTCAATACAATGGACGTGTCCTTCAAGGGTATGTGTGAGAATAACTGCTCATAGTCTCGTCGATTCATGACAGTTAGGGCTGATCCTGTGTCCAATTCCATCTTTACTTGGGACCCTGCTATCATGAGGCTGACCCAAATGGTTCGGTGATCCTCCTTTGCGATCGCGTTGTGTAACTTTAGACAACTTAGTCTCCAGCTCCCGGAGTCATTATCACTCTCCTGATCTTCTGAACTACTGTCTGTCAATTTTTTACTTTCTTATACTTTTCCTTAGTAGTTCTTTTAGTGTTGGTTATCTTTCCGGACCTGCAGACTCTTGCTATGTGTCCCACTTTCCCACATTGCCTGCATACTTTGTCCTTAAACCAGCAGTCCTTCTGATCATGGGTTGTTCTGCCACAGCGATAGCACTTTTCTGCTCCATATGCCATTTCGTTAGCGCTATATTCTTATGGTTTCTGTTATATTTCCGCAGCTCCCCGTGCTGCTGCTTCGTAGGATACTGCCACGCTGAAAGCCTGTTCTAGCGTCAGGTCCTTTTCCGAAAGCAGTCGTTTCTGGGTTCCTTCACTCTGGAGCACGCAGGCAAACTTATCCATTCAGGTATCTGCCATTCCTGCTCCGAACTGGCAGTGCTTCGATAACTTGCGTAGTTCCGTAAGATAGTCAGCATTGCTCTCATCTTTGTGCTGGTTTATTTTATGGAACTTGAATCTTTCTGCTATCAGCAGCGATGCAGGGTTTAGATGTTCCTGTAAGATATTAACAATCTCTTCAAAACTTTTCTCCATTGGTTGAGCTCGGGTAATTAAATTCCGCAATAGGCCGGATGTTCTCGTGCCCATCAAATTTAATAATACCGATGCCTTCTTTCCATCGGCCACCTCATTTGCCTTGCAGTACACTTCAATTCTTTCCACATACGTGGTCCAGTCTTCTATTTCATTGTCGAAAGCAATGATACTGCCACTCTTCGGCATCTTGGGTGGTTTAAAATGGCGCCTCCCGCGCTTTTACTCCTTCCCCAATGGATTAAAATGGCGCCTCCCGCGCTTTTCCTTCTTCCCCTTGCTGCCAACGCTGCTCCTAGTGTTCTAAAGGGTAATGGCAGCACCCCGCAGCTTTGGCGCGTCTCTCTTTCCTTCCCCTCATTTTATTTTCTCTACGCTGCCCGGTTCTTGAGCACCGACCGCGCCCTGTGCGCTCCACCCTCTCTCTCTCTCTTTTCCTCCCGACGACGCTGCACGGCCCCTTTGCAGAGCTGCTCGATCGAGCTCGAGCCCGCCGCAGTCCAGAAGGGTCAGCGCACTACCTGCTACCAGCACGATTTGCTGGAACACCTTGACTGGGGAGCCAAGCCCAGCTCTCCACAGCCTCCCCTGCGATTCTCTGAACTCCGATGGATCACTGGGCAGTTGCCCGCGGTCGACGTCCGTTGCTCTGACTTCGACCTCCAAGAAGCTTCTTTTCAGGGATGGATCCCCGTGAGGTGATGCAGTACTGCACTTGAGTTCGAACCTGCTCGTCGCCAGTGTAGTGTCCGCGTATCAATAACACACGGACTGCAGGAGAACAATAATAACAGGTGTTTACTGAACAGAGGATATGCTGAAACTGAAAGTACAGAAGTCTGCTACGGCTTTATATACAGGTGTGGTCACTGCCGCTACTACAGTATAAAATCAGTTCTCTCTTAAAGGTACATACACAACAGGCTCTGTTGCATTTGCAAAGATAATCCAGAGGCCGTATGCAGAGCTCAATTCATGTTGCTTTTAATGGCTGATCCAAACACACTCTTACAGGCAAAAGCAATCGAATACCTATATCCAATGTCAGACATAACATTTCCTCCCCCCTCACAGAATTTCAAACATGAAATGTAGTGACAAAGTCCTGTAGGTGGCAAGGGCGAGAACGTGTACGAACAGGCCGAGGTGCAGACTGGTGAAGAGCAGGCCGAGGTGGGGACTGGTGAAGAGCAGGGTGAGGCACAATATCTGCTTGAGGGTTGACTGGCTGAGCCACATGTGCATCCCGCCTCTCTGGGGGTAAGGTTTGGGGATTAGATCCGTATAATCCCGCATCAGCGGGTGCTGGCACCTTCTGAAGGCGGCTGGCATGCCACTGAGAGCCGTCAGTGAGGCAGAAAGTGGCTGGTCCAAGTTGGCAGCTGATTTGGAGAGGGGAGGACCAGAATGAGGCCATCTTATTGTTGCGGTGAGGCCTGCGGACTCTGACCCAATCGGAGACTGAGATGTTGGGCACCTTGGCCCTCTTCTACTGGTCGAAGCGAAGTTTCATCTTCTCCTGCTGTCTAGCAACTGTGGCTTGAGACCGTGGAGCAGGGCTCTGAGCTAGCGAGGGGTGGAGCCTGCCAAGGGGCAGCATGAGCTCACGGCCCAGTATGAGGGATGTGGGTGAGACCCCTGTAGTGGAATGCTGGGAGGCTCTGTAGTGCAGCAGTGTGTGGAGGAGGGCCTTGTCAAACGCACACCCCTGGGATAGGTGTGCTCTGAGGCCATTTTTCAGTGTCTGGTTAAAACGCCCCACCCCCCCATTTGACTCGGGGTGGTAGTACATTGTGCGTATGTGACGGATGCCCATGCTCTCAAGGTAAGAGGAGAGTTCCGAAGAGATCATTTGGGGCCCATTGTCTGTGGTGATGGCCTTTGGATGCCCCCAGCGGGAGAAGAGGGATTCAAGGATATCGATGATGACCCAAGAGGTGACGGAGCCCAAGGCAGTGATCTCTGGCCATTTTAAGTGCAGGTCATAGGTCACCACTAGGAACCGTTGATGGTGGGGGACACCATGGATCCCCCCGCAGACGTCCAGCTGCAGGTGCTCCCAGGGCTGAGAGGGCCAGGCAAGGGGTTGCAGGGGTGGAGGAGCTTGGTGGCCAGTCTTGCCACTTACAAGGCAGGCTGCACAGTCCTTGACCAGGGCCTCGATTTCCCTGTCGATACCCGGCCACCACACTAGGTCTCGGCATCGTTGTTTGAGCTTCACTATGCCCAAGTGGCCCTCGTGCACCATGGATAAAACACACGCACGAAGGGCACTTGGGACCACAGTGCAGAGCCCACGTGCAACACAGGGGCGGGGTCTTCGACCTCAGGTCCCTCCTCCTCTACACCTGGGTTAGGGGTGGGGTCTTCACCCTCGGGTCACTCCCCATCTGGATCCCAGAAGAGTGGGGGGGTGTCCCAATCAGTGGGCGGGTTGGCCCCTCCCCTTAAGCAAGCCACAGCGCCTGCCTGTGCAGTCTGTGGACTCGCTCCTGCTGCAGGCTGAGGCTCTCTATCCTCAGGCCCTACCCCAACTGGCTGTTTTCTCCTTTCGGGCTTAAACAGCTTGCACTGGTTAATGTGAAACCATTTTGTGCGCCGAGGCATTTTAACGGCATTTACCATGGGGCTGGCCTTGTCTACAATGCTCTAGGGCCCCATGTATAATGGTTCCAGACTCCCTACTCGGGCATAGTTCCTCGCCATGACCTGATCTCCTACCTCCCACTCGTGGTGCTTCTGGGGTTCCAACAGCAATTGGTTACTCCGATGCTGCCTTCCCATGTTCCCAGCCGCCTGCTCGTGGACCTGCTTAAGGTGCTCGAAGAGGTTTCGGGCGGACCTGTCCCGGTTTACCTCCCTGAGCTGACCTTCTGTGAGCACCGGGGCTAGTACATGGGTGGGGGTCCGCATAACCCTGCCAGTCATTCCAGCAGGAGAGCTCCTCTTTAACTCTGGAGTAGGCAGACAGTTCCTCAGGCACCTTGCGAGGCCAGCCATCTCTGATGAAGGTGCACAGCTGGGAGAGGGCTGGATCCTGTTCAGAGGCCTCTTTGAGCTCCCGGAGAGAGACTGTGGTTTGGAGAGGTGTGTGCAGCATCTGGACGATATCCTGTTCCACATGTTCAAACCCGACGAGTGGGGCTGGGGCAGATGCAGTGCGGGAGAGCAGATCTGCAACAACATTGTCACGTCCTGGTGTGAACTGGAGACTGAAATTGTATTGGCGGAGGCGGTCAGACCAGCGGTGTAGACGCAATGGTCCGTGGCCCGTGCCGGATGTCGACAGCAGGGCAGTGAGAGCCTGGTGATCAGTTCGCAGGGTGAAGGCACGGCCATACGTGTACAGGTGCCACCGCTCACATGCCCAGACGCACGCCAGCGCCTCACGCTCGCCTACTGAGTACTTCTGTTCAGTGGGGCTAAGGGCTCGGGAGGCAAAGACGATTGGTTTCTCCACTCCATTCTGTATCTGCGATAACACTGCCCCCACAGCTGCAGCGGACGCGTCGCAGGTGACGAGGGTGGGGCTGGCGACGTCAAAGTGAGCCAACACTGGAGGCGACGTGAGCTGCGATTTGAGGAGGTGAACAGCCTCCGTACAGGCTTGTGACCACACCCAGGGCTCATCCTTTCGCAGGAGCTGGCGCAGTGGGGCTGTGGTGGCTGAATACTGGGGCAAAAACTTCAGATAGTACCCAGTCATGCCAAGGAAGGAGGCAACCTGTGCTGCAGAGCTGGGTTCCGGGATGCTGTGAATGGCATCCACATTTGACTGGAGTGGGGATATACCCTCAGCCGACAACTGAAACCCCACAAATTCGATCTCTGAAACAGCAAAGGCACTCTTTTCGCCATTCAGTGTGAGCTTGTGCTTTGCTAGAGCCGTGAAAACTCTGTGAAGGCGTTCGTCGTGAGTGGAGGTCGACGGCCCATGCCCAACGATGTCATCCAGGTAGATGGCCACACCAGGAATGCCCGCGAGCACAGAGGACATCACCTTTTGGAAGCAGCTGGGTGCCGAACTAAGTCCAAATGGCATCCTGGTGTACCGAAAGACGCCAGCATGTGTCACAAAAGCAGTGAGGTCCCTGCTGCTGGGTTAGAGGGGAACCTGTAGATAGCCCTGTCGAAGGTCCAGTTTCGAGAACAGGATGGAGCCATAGAACTGTGCTGTGAGTTCCTCTGACGTGGGCAGTGGATATTTGTCAGGGATTACGGCCTTATTCACTGCTCGAAGATCGACACAGACGCGTAGACTACCTGACTTTTTCTTTGCGACCACCAGGTTGGAGACCCATGGGGAGGCATCAACTGGTTCGATGATGCCAGCGTCCAGTAGCTGCCTTAGTTCAGCAGTGACCCCGTCACGGAGAGCAAGCGGAATGTGGCACAGTGGCTGAATGACAGGGGTAACGGTGGAGTCAACCATGGGCTGGTGGGTGAAGGCAGTCAGGCAGCCCAGACCCTCGAAGAGTGCTGGCCATGTTTGGCGCCATGGTGGGGCGACGTGCAGAATCGCAGACCCGCCGGTGTCCAAGAGAGGAAAACCCAGGTCAGTGAAAAGATCCAGTCCCATCAGGTTAGCTCCTTGGCGTGCCACATGAAAACAAAAATCTGGCAAAACTTTTGTTCCATAGCGTACAGTGAGGTTGACTGAGCCCACTCATCCAATTTTTGAATTACCATACCCGCAAAGGGCAGTGGAGGGCGCAGAGAGTGGCAGGGAGCTGAAAAAATGTTTGAATGTGTCCACATTCAGCAGTGAGATGCTGGCGCCGGTATACAACAACAGAGGGATGCACACATCATTCAGGTTAATTGTGCATGACTTGAAAGCCACTACTGGCCCAGAGCTCACGTTGTGACTTATAGTGCTTGAGGACTGAGATTGTTCATTTGTAGCAACCGGGGCAGAGCAGCAGACATTGGCAAAGTGATTTTGTTTTCCACAATTGCGACAGGCTTGGCCGCGCGCGGGGCAATTCTGCGCTCTGGTAGCATGTGAACGAGATCCACAGTTTCCACACTGTTGCCGCGGTAGCGCGCGTTGCTGCTGTCGTGCGAGCATTACAGTGTCAGAGCTGTCGGGGCCGAGGGCGCCGTCACTGGGTGTGTGTGCTAGTTTCGCTGCACATTCGGCTGCAGACTCCACTTGAAAGCAATGTTAACTGCCTGTGACAACGACAGATCGTCGGACTCGAGTAACAGTCTTTCACGCACTCTCACGTTGTTGGTGTGCTCTATTAGTTGATCATGCACCATCTCGTCTTGTAGTGCACCGAACTTGCACGAGCTAGCTAACCCCCTCAAATTTGCCACGTATTGATGCACAGACTCACCGGGAAGTTGGTGACGCTGTCTAAAAATGAATTGCCACAGGAGGGCACTTTGTGGGGCAGAGAAGTGTGTGCTTAACAGCGCCACAGCCACATCATATGTTTGAATTGAGTCTGCTGCCTTTTTCCATGCTGTACTCACATTTTCTAGTCCAAGAGCGGTGAGGTAGGTTTCAAAGGACTGTAACCAGCGAACCCATGGGATTGGGGGCTCACCAGGTAGTGCGAGGAAGGGAGGATTTCAGCCATCCTCGTTACCAAATGTTGCGTTTGCAAAGATAATCCAGAGGCCGTATGCAGAGCTCAATTCATGTTGCTTTTAATGGCTGATCCAAACACACTCTTACAGGCAAAAGCAATCGAATACATATATCCAATGTCAGACACAATACAACGATAACAGCACTATCAAACTCCATGTGCTCAGGCCAAGGCAATCGAGTACCTATTACCAATGTCAGACATAACAGGCTTGTCAACAGTCTGCTGCTCCTGCGGCTGTGCAGGGGTTGAGACGTCTATCTCACTTGGGTGTGGACTCCGGTGGGGCTTTGACTGAGGGCTCTGCAGTGGCATGGAAGTGTGAGCGCCTGGAGAGGAACCCCCACTTCCCTGAGGTCTGCCACCAACCTCCCTCTCATGGGTCAGCTCCCCCTCTGCGCCTGGAAGTAGCTGGAGAGCACCTTGCTGCACATTAGGGGGGCCATGGGGACCGATACCTGCAATCGCAGTCCTACTCAGAAGGACTTGCATGAAGGTCTGCTTTCTATGTTCAATAGATGCCCATCGCTCCTCAAGAGGTGTCATTCTATTCTGAACACGCACCATGTTTTCCATACCCTGGCGACTAACCTCCTCCATGGCCGTAGCCCTCCTCTCCTCTACCATAGCCAGCCTTAGGTATGTTGATGCGTTCATGCGCCAATGACTCCACAAAGGCTCTGCTCATGTTCGCTATGGACTCCTCCATTCGCTCCACACTCGCAGCGATCCTGGAGACAAAACCTGCCAGAGACTCTTGCATCTGTGCATGGAGTTCCATCACCTCTGATCTTATGGATGGACCCAGAGGCAGAGGGTCGACATGCAGCTGAGCCGGGCTGGCAGAGTCCTGTGCCCTCCGATGAAGACTCTCCACTGCTGTCCCTATCTCCACAATCTGCTGATGCTCACTTGTGAGCTGTGATACACCAGGTGACAACACCACTCTATGTCCCGAAGGTCCCGCCGAGGTGTGAGTGTCTGCGCTGGTGCTGGGTGCTGGGTGTGCTGAATTCTGCTGACGCTGTGCCCTCAGAGGTTGCAGATTCCTCTGAGGAGTCTGGAAGCTCAGGCTCTTCCTCCTGGACAGTGGGGACGGGGGCTCTCGATGGTCCTGTGGGGGAGTAAAGGAAAGAGTTAGAATTGTGAGGTCAAGGTTACATGCATATTGCATATTGCAGATGATCATAAGTCCATCTGTTATAGCTTCAGAATCATTATCAGTGACTCATGCAATGTAAATGAGAGAGATGGAAAACTATTCTGTCACCAGCTTGCTGTGATGCACCCATCTGTCCATCCCCAACGTGCGCATCTTTTTCAACCCCGACAATTTCCAGGACGGCTTCCTCCCAGGAGGTGAGCTGGGCTAATAATGATGGGCCTCCTCCTGTCCTGGCTCCTTCCCTTTTATTGTGAGCTCTCTTTTCTTGTAATGAGGGAGACAAGTGGAGGTTGAGTGAGAATGAAGGAGTGAGTGTAGAGATTGCATAGCATAGATACTTAGAAGGAGACAAAGATGGAGTGAGGTTGCAAGAAAAAGGGCCCTCCCTGTGTATTGTCAGTTGTGTTCAAAGCATCAGAGTGTGTAGGGGGTTGGTGTGTGCGCCCTGTCAGCTTCGCCTCTGACTGTCCCTTGAGCGGTTCGAATCGCTCCCACTCCCCTGGGTTCTAGACATCCGACTTAGGTACAGGCGGCGATACAGAAAATCGAGTAGACAAGTGGTTTGGTGTAAGAAAACCAAGATTTTATTAAAACAGAAGAGAACACAATCTTATGAGAATTACTGGTATAAAATACAGGCATAGACAATGACACTTATATGGGAATGGGGGACACACGGCACATCGAGGGAAAACAACTACATTAACAATCCCCCTTATCCTTACCCCACCCCCTATACCTAACTAGATTAACTATGAGGGGCCAGGAATTCATGCTCACCAATCCAAAACCTGTTGCTTTAATGGTTGTGCGTTTTGAGGTTTGGTCTTGCTGTCCTTTGGGGTACCCTGTCGCCACGTGGTCTCAGGGCACGGCGCTGGAGTTGTTGCTGTGAAGCACCCTCCCTTTTCTTCAGCTACTGTCGTCGTCTCGTCGCGATGGGTTTTCTTCTTCTTCTCACTCGGGCGGTCATCGGAGGTAATGGCTTGGTTAGAGTCGGTTGGCGGCCTTTACCGCTTTGATGATTTCACTACCCAAGCTTTGAACGCCAGTATATTCGTCGCGGGCGTGGACACCTGCGTCTAACGCCTGCTTATTCGCAGTGTTCAAATGCCAACTTATTCTCACTGTCCATACATACACTGCTAATTTCTTCCCCAAACGCCAGCTTATAACTAGGCATTTGGTTTTTACCAATGCGTCTTTTGCTGCCCTTCTCTGCACTTGTCGGGTTTACCTTCTTCTTCATCTCATCTCGTCTCGTCCCTTTGTGGCCTGTGTGTCCTGTGTGGCTTTTAACTCGGGTCTCGTTCTCCTCCCGCGTTTGGTCCCGCTGTAATGGGCGTCCTTGGTTGTTGAGCGGTGCGGGGAGCGAGAAGAGAACCCGCCACGAGGCCAGGGCACGAGTACGAGCGGCAGCAGGCCAAGGCCAAACAAGAGGTCAGAGTCAAGAGACAAGAGCAAGAGAGCGATTGCTACTGATGGGCCTACAGTTATACCCGTTCTTCCACTCCTTCTCTGCGTGACAAATCAGGTCAGTCCATTTTTTAACTTTTGGTGGGCTTGGTTTAAATGATTACAGCCATTTGTTTTAACGACTTTAGGAGTGGTTGTCTCCGGGTCTAATGGCCCCGATGTCCTGGTTGCTTTGTCATGGATAAGATTTAATTGTCCCCATCCTACCTTGATGGCTACTGTGAGCTGTTATCTATTAAACATGCAGAAAGCTAATGGCCACGGTTATAGGCCCATTCTATTTTGATTTGACTCAAGTCGAATAAATGCGTATTCTGTGTTTACTTTGTCTGGCTGGCTCTTGAGAGACCTGTTCTCACAGATTCCTGCATTTTAAATATTGTCCCTGAGCCTGCTTGTCTGCAGAGTCTTGCTTTTAAAAATCCTGTCAATTTTGGTCACGAGGTTTACAGATGCCATTTTGGGTACCCTGTTTTTAAATAACTTGTCCAAAACAGGGTCCCTTGATCCATAACTCGGAGTGCGGGAATTTTCACAACCCTGCAACTTACACTCCCCCTTGTTGATACTAAACTTGCTTTAAGTATCATCCTGATGAGGTGAGCAAAATTTCCAACCCTCCATAGTCAACCTTCCCCTGTAATTACCTATCTAATATACCCACGACACATGCACTTCCCATTCCGTGAAAATGTAGTGTACATAAGCATACATAGAATAATTATAGTTGTTTACACACATCCAAGCAAGGAGGGGGTCCAACACCCCTGCACCACTTGGTACACATACATCTTTATTAAAACAACGCGTCAAAAAATCTTTATTAAAAACAACAAAACACAAATAAACAACAATCTTTAATCAAAAATACAAAAACTCAAACAGGTGTATCTCCCTCCACCTTCACATAATGTTCCTTCCAGATCCTCTGGTTTCGGAATTCTAACATCTGGTCTTTTCCCTTCCACTGAGTGCAGACTAGATACAATACTATCCCTAACTGGCAAACCACGAGAATGTGGGAATCCTGTCTGATCCACAAAGGGACCTCTATGTTATTGAAAATGTCCCACCAGGGTGGAATCACAATATCCAATATCTTAGCCCCTATCTCTACCATTTTCTGCTCCAACGTGTAGAAATGTTTCTGTGAAACTATAATGGCTTTGAGTATTTTGGTAAGGTGTTCTGGGAGAGGGGGGATTTCATAGCCAAAATGCGCTACATACGCTACAGGTTGGTAAAATTCTCCTTTACAGTGAGGTGAACAGTGGAGGGTTCAGGAATGGGGACAATTCGCTCCTGGGCCACTTGAACTTCTGCCTCGGGTTTAAAGCAGAAACTGCTGTCACTTACCGGACACCAGCTATGCTGTCCATGCTGGTAGTGGGGTGCTCCTGTGGTGACACAATATGTCCCACCTCCTATATATGCTACCTGTGGGGGAACATGACCTTGTGCCATTGCCTCCATGGTACAATTTATAGATTTCGCGCCAGCAGCTCTGAACCCGCACTACGGTTTTGAATAGGCATTCAAGTGCTGGGGACACAGGATTATGTGTTCTCCCCGGCTCCAGCACCCTGAGAGGTCAGTACCTGTCATAGCGTGCTCCCACTTTATGACGTAAGGTGGGACCGCTGTGAAACGAATGTGTGCACTCCCTTGAATGACTCCAATGTTCTCTACCCTGTATACCGGTGCGGGTCGGGCTGTCCTACCCATGACCGGCATCCTAACTACTATTCCCATGATGGTGTGGTTAGACCGTCCACAATCCACTGGGACTGGGTAGGCTTCGGAAGCTAGCCGGAGTTGGCACGGGCTTAATGTGTTCTCAAACAGATGGAGGGCTGCGAGGTGCTTGTTGCTGATCCAGGAGGGGACTAAACCCTGTTTTAAATCTTCCAGATTACTGCGGCCCTCGCCCAGCAACCACGCCCCATACAGCAAACACACCTTGTTCTGCGCAGCCTGGTCAGAAGCATTTCTGTCCTCCCTTATGAGGGCGTTTACCGTCTTTGCATGTTTCTCCAACTCCGCTATAATTTCCTTTTAAATGGACCGTCATGACCTGGTCCTCATGCAACTCTGAGCCCACTACCTTATTCTCATCCATCAATATTTTCTTCAACTGAGTTTTTAAACCGTTTATCTGGGTCTGTAATTCTATGTCATCCAAACTGTTGATGACAGAGGACCCAGGGTTAAACGCAGTAAAAACATCATTCCACACTCCCCTTCTTTGTCTCCCTGCATTACCCAAAAACTCATGGGGTGTGGTGTACAGTTCGGTTTTGTCGACGTTGGCGAAATCGAACTCATAAAATTTCCTGAACATCTCCTTTAATAGGGCCTGGTATAGCTGCTCTGTTTCTTTGGGGCACCACTCCGGTAAGTGTACCTCGGTGAGATTTAAAATCACGGAGGCTACCGCGTAGTGTACCCGCTGGTACAGCACCTGATCGGTAGGCACGAGTACCAGTCCATTCCCTGGTCCCTTGGTGGTGGCGGGGCACCCTTCCCTGTGTGTCCTTGCTGCCTGGGTCGTGGGCAAGGGCTTTTGGGGGCGGGTCACGAGCTCAGTAGCATTCACTGGGATTGGGGAATATGGGACCGCGCACACCTTCCGGCTGGTATCCCACTTCATCCCCTTCTCGGCGTCTCGCCACTGCCGGTGGAAAATGATAGATATGCCTGCGGGGCAGGCCCTCTCTGACCCCCACATACAGATATAAATCCCTTGATCCGGTTCCCACCACTTATCCCAACACACACTTAATCCCCCGTGGGTCCCTGTAATTGCCTGGTGGGTATTGTTCCCCAACCGTTCCCACTCGACTGCAGGGTTTCCCATGTCTTTGCTCAGCTTTCTGAGCCACCACCACCTATCCAGAGGAATGTGTCCCTTGCACGTTAAACATACACGTTTCCCTACGGTGACGCTGACCCTTGTGGTGACGACCTGTACCCTGGGGCACAGGAGGGAGGCCTCCCCGTGCGTGAATCCGGTCTGGCTGGAGTACTGAGACGAATTGGACCCCAGCCACCCTGGCCATCTTCCCTTGTGAATGTAGATGGCGGTCTCCTCCACATCATGTTCGCCGCTTCCATCGGTTGCTATCGGTGCTCTATCTCCTGAGCACCCATAGATGTGAGAGTCCTCCACGTCGCCTCTCTTTCCAAGGCTCAGTCCCATCAGGGCGAGTAGGATTATGCTCCCCTTCATCCTGAAAGTCTTTCTGCAACAGATACAAAAACATACAGCCAGGTCCCCAAGAGATTCTCTGGCTTGGGTGAAGCATTGTCGAGCCTTGCGACCTCGGCTCAAATACACACACTCTTAGCAGATTACTACCTAATTAAAACTACCCATCACCTTACCTAACTTAAGCTAAAACACCCAAACTTAAGCTAAACTTACGTAACCTAAGACTATGTACAGCCGCCGCCCATCTCCGGGCAGCCAGGCTAATCCCTGTTAGAACTGCGGCCCACTGCTCCCTCCGGCATGACCGCACTGTCCTGCACTGTTGGTCCCTCGCTGCCCGTGGCTGCCGGCTGGGGACCTCTGTCCTTGGACTTCCCCCTAACTCAGGAGGCTGTCCCTTTTAAAATGGGGAGCTGGTGACCAGGGTTTCCTTGGCTGCGGCGTCTGTGTGGACCTTCTGAGGACTCTGATGGGCGGGGTTTTCTTGGCCGGTGGTCCTTTAACCCGAACCGCTGCCTCCTCCGATGTGGTCTGTGGGCTTACCACTACCGCTGGCTGGGGATCTTCGCCCTCAGGCTTCACCTCTCCCGAACCTGAGCTAGGGGCAGGTTACTCTTCGCAGCCTGTTGCTGCAGGCTGAGAGACTCCGCTCCCAGGTCCCGAACCTGGGTCCGGGGCGGGGTCTTCGACCTCAGGTCTCATCTGGCTTCTAATACCTTTTATTGTCTCCTTTTCTTCTTTTGTTCGATCGCAGCTTTGCCTTCGATCTTTTTAATTTCTTTTCAGTTTTGAAGAAGGGTTTCAACCCGAAACGTCAACTCAAATTTCTCTCCACGGATGTTGCCTGACCTGCTGAGTTTTTCCAGCATTCTCTGTTGTTCTTCTGACTCTAGAGGTGAGAGTGCTATCCACTGAGCCACAGCTGACACGTGAATTAAACTGGGGTCGCCAGGGGGTGCCGGTGCCTATAAAGTTGCAGCTGGGGGAGAAGAGGGGAGGGGCGCAAGAAACTGCAGATATTTGTCAGCCTCTGGGTCCCAGTGCCTGCACATCCAAATACTTTTTATGACCTGATGTTGCACATATAGTATGGAAGTTGCTTCCCGCAAAGCTTATAGGAATCAGAGCTCTGATCATGAGGGCGATCAGATCATCAATGTGACAACTATCTATATATTATGTACTAGCTGGAGTGCCCGGCGGTGCCGAGGGTTTTTTGAGGGCATGTTGTTGTTGGAAGAGAGAGAGAGAGAGAGTCTGGGGGGAGAAGAGAGAGACTGGGGGGAGAAGAGAGAGACGGGGGGAAGAGAGAGAGAGAGACTGCTGGATTTAGTTCGGGATTAGCCTGGAGAGAGAGGGGGAGAAGGAACGCCTCAGGCCTGGCCCGATCGACCCCTGCGAAGGAAGGAAGAAGGCGAGCTCTCCCTTCTTGTCCCACCCCCTCACTCTTTCCCTCCCTCACCCTCTCTCTCTCCCTCCCCCTGTCTCTCTCTGCTTTACTCTCTCTCCCTCCCTCCACTCTCCTCTCACTCCCTGCCCCTCTCCTCACCCCTCTCCCTCCCTCCCCTCTCCTTCCCTCCCTCCCTCCCTCCCCCTGTCTCTCCCTCCTTTCCGGTACCAGAACGGAGTCAGTCCGACATCGGGAGGCCGGGTGCCCATCGCTCCGAAGCGAGCCCAGGTTCCTCATCGTTAACGCAGCGGGCCTTTGGACCCGGTTGGCCGGGCAGCAGATGAACACCTTTCGGTGGGGGGGAGAGAGAGACACCGCTGCTCACCTGCTCGCTTCCCTCTTCCCCCGGGCGTTCGGGCTGCGCGGGGAAGAGAGAGTGAGATGCCGCCGCTCACCTGCTCACTTCCCTCTTCCTCCGGGCTTTCGGGCTGCACGGGGAAGAGAGAGATAGAGAGACTGTGGCGGGGGGGAGAGTGAGACGCCGCCGCTCACCTGCTCGCTTCCCTCTTCCCCCGGGCTTTTGGGCTGCGCGGGGAAGAGAGAGAGAGAGACTGGGGGGGAGAGTGAGACGCCGCCAGTTGCCGGGGTAACCCTCCTCCCTCCCCCCCCTCCTGAGCGACTACAGGCTGTGAGAGAGGCCCAGGCCCGGTTGCCGGGGTAACCCTCCTCCCCCGCCCTCCTGAGCGGCTACAGGCTGTGAGAGAGGCCTGGGCCCGGTTGCCGGGGAAAACCTTCTTCCCCCCCACCCCCACCCTCCTGACGGGCTACAGGCTTTGAGAGAGGCCCAGGCCCGGGCCTGGTTGCCGGGGAAATCCTTCCCCATCTCAACTCGCTCCCAAAATCCCCTCCACACACACACAAAGTGGGAAAAATAAATCAAGAGTTAGGAATCAAGATGGCCGCCACTCACCTCAGCTCAGAAGGATTAGGCCCGCCCACACATGCAATGAAATGCCCCCCGTTATGCACCGATTGGTCAACCATCAGGTTAATCCCCTGTACGATTGGTCAACCATCACATCACTCAACGCAAATGAGCGGAATGTTGCCGTTTTTTCAAACTTTTTTGTATACTGTCTAAACAATTTTTGTCTGACTAAAAAGTAAGTACACCTATTAGAGTCCCCTAATGATAAGCTTTCTTTTGATATACCATATGTGTAGGTACGCTCTATAACTTTTGATTGTATAGCCGGACAGACAGAAAGATAAACAGACAGAAAGACAAACAGATAGACAGAAAGACAGAAAGAGAGACGGACCAACCGTTTTATATATATATAGATAGATTAGATGGGGCATCAAATTCTACGCAACACCTGTAGGTAGCACTGTGATAGGGATTTCCCGTGTAATACGTAACTTTACGAGCTTTCAAAATAACATCAAAGATCTACGGGTGATGATGATTCGAGTCAGCATTCTCCCCCAAAAATATGTCTCACAAAGCCTTAGGTATAGTTTTATGTTTCACTCGATTTGTAAGCATTAATTTTAATTTAACCGGTTTTGATAGTGACCCTGATTTTACACCAGGCCTCTGCTGCCCTGCGCTCATTACTGGTTACTCATGGCCAAGTGTCTAAACCTGGCCGGTCCTCCCCAGTGAATAGCACATCGCTGTCAAATCAGCTCGATGGCATCCAAGCCCCCAAACCATGATGTTAAATGACAGTGTTTCCTACCCTACTAAGAGCATTTCCCACCCGCTTCTCCCCGCCCCTCCCCTCACGGCCTTCCTGGTGATGTAGCTCTCATTCTTTGCTCCTCTATCCCTTACATTCCTCATCTTCTCTACCCACTCCTCCTCCCCCTGTTCCCCCTACTCTTTCCCATTCTCTATCCCCTTCCCTCGTCCTCCTCCTATCTCCCTCCCTCACTTCTTCCAGCCCCTCTTTCTCGTCCTCCTCCACTCCATCTTCTCTCCTCACCTTCCCCTTCAATCTGGAGCAAAAACCTGGAGTAATGTAAGTTACGAGAAACTCCCAGCGGAATTTCAGGGCACAGCCACCCTAACTGTTTTTGACACATATGATGTCCCCACCGCCAATATCCTCAGCCCCTGAGACCTCCCACAGCCAATATCCTCAGCCCCTGAGACCTCCCACAGCCAATATCCTCACTCCCTGAGACCTCCCACTGCCAATATCCTCACTCCCTGAGACCTCCCACAGCGAATATCCTCACTCTCTGAGAGCTCCCACAGCCAATATCCTCACTCCCTGAGACGTCCCACAGACAATATCCTCACTCCCTGAGACCTCCCACCGCCAATATCCTCACTCCCTGAGACCCCCCACAGACAATGTCCTCACTCCCTGAGACCTCCCACAGCCAATATCCTCACTCCCTGAGACCTCCCACAAACAATAGCCTCAGCCCGAGACCTCCCACAGCCAATATACTCACTCCCTGAGACCTCCCACAGACAATATCCCACCCTGAGGCTTCCCACAGTCAATATCCTCACTCCCTGAGACATCCCACCGCCAATATTCTCACTCACTCAGACCTCCCACAGCCAATATCCTCACTCCATGAGACTTCCCACCGCCAATATCCTCACTCCCTGAGACCTCCCACAGACAATATCCTCACTCCCTGAGACATCCCACCGCCAATATCCTCACTCCGTGAGACATCCCACCGCCAATATTCTCACTCCCTGAGACCTCCCACAGACAATATCCTCACCCCCTGAGACTTCCCACCACCAATATCCTCACTCAGACTTCCCACAGCCAATATCCCTCCCTGATACTTCCCACATCCAATACTCTCACTCCCTCAGACTTCGCACAGCCAATATGCTCACTCCCTGACCTCCCACTGCCAATATCCTCAATCCCTGAGACCTCCTACAACTAATATCCTCCCACCCACGTAAGCTCCACAAATATTCTCCCCCTCCCAAGGAATGCACCTCAGCAGAGGGGGAAATCCCACCAAGAGGCCGCTGGAAATATTAGAATTGTCCTCGAACACGGATAATCGGACAGAGTCAGGAGTAAGTGGGAAACCCAACCACTGTGGCAATGCCCTGGAGTGGAAGTCCCGGGTTGGCCTCTTACTGTCTGCCGGTTAACAGGTTGAGACCACATTTATCTTTTATCTCTCCTTTCTTCAATGAGAGGGCACATGGGGCATGGTGTATAATGGGCGGTCAATTCAATATGGCCACTTTTGCACTCTTGCTCAAGGTTAAAGTGAAACTCTCATGTGGAAATAGTTTGGACTATTTCCTCGCTTCCAGTCAGGCAGCCCTGTTCAAGGAGACTGTAGGTCAGAGGTTCAAATATCATGGATGCAGCAGCATAGTGTTTGCCAGGTACAATAATGAAGTTGTCACTGGGTGCGACAGTAGAGTGGTTACTGGGTGTGACAGTGTAGTGGTCTCTGGTTGCGACAATATAGTGGTTACTGGGTACAACAGTGTAGTGGTCTGTGGGTGTGAAAGTGTAGTGGTTACTGGGTGTGACAGTGTAGTGGTTGCTGGGTGTGACAGTGTAGTGGTCACTGGGTGAGACAGTGTAACGGTTACTGGGTGTGACAGTGTAGTGGTTACTGGGTCTGACAGTTTAGTGGTTACTGGGTGTGACAGTGTAGTGGTTACTGGGTGTGACAGTGTAGTGGTCACTGGGTGAGACAGTGTAGTGGTTACTGGGTGTGACATTGTAGTGGTTACTGGGTGTGACAGTGTAGTTGTTACTGGCTGAGACATTGTAGTGGTTAATGGATGCGACAGTGTAGTGGTTACTGGGTGTGAGAGTGTAGTGGTTACTGGGTGAGACAGCGTATTGGTTACTGGGGGTGACAGTGTACTGGTTACTGGGTGTGACAGTGTAGCAGTTACAGGGTGTGACAGTGCAGTGGACACTAGGTGTAACAGTGTATTGGTTACTGGGTGTCACAGTTTAGTAGTTTCTGGGCGTGACAGTGTAGTGGTTATTGGGTATTACAGTGTCGTGGTTACTGGGTGTGACAGTTTAGTGGTTACTGGGTGTGACAGTGTAGTGCTTACTGGGTGTGACAGTTTTGTGGTTACTGGGTGTGACAGTGTAGTGGTTACAGGGTATGACAGTGTAGTGGTTACTGGGTGTGACAGTGTAGTGATTACTGGGTATGACAGTGTAGTGGTTACATGGTGTGATCGTGTATTGGTTACTGGGTGTGACAGTGTAGTGCGTATTGGTGTGACAATGTAGTGTTTACTGAGCGTTACAGTGTATTGTTTACTGTCTGTGCCAGTCTAGTGGTTAATGGGTGTGAGTGCAGTGGTTACTGGGTGTGACAGTGTAGTTGTTACTGTGTGTGATAGTGTAGTGGTTACTGGGTGTGACTGTGTAGTGGTTACTGGGTGTGACAGTGTAATGGTTACTGGGTGATACAAAGTAGTGTTTACTGGGCGTGACAGTGTCATGGTTAGTGGGTGTGACAGTATAGTGGTTACTGGGTGAGACAGTGTAGTGTGTATTGGTGTGACAATGTAGTGTTTATTGAGCATGACAGTGTATTGTATACTGTCTGTGACAGTGTAGTGGTTACTGCGTGTGACAGTTTAGTAGTTACTGGGTGTGACAGTGTAGTGGTTACTAGGTGTGACAGTGTATTGGTTACTGGGTTTGACAGTGTAGTGGTTACTGGGTGTGACAGTGTAATGGTTACTGGGTGTTACACTGTAGTATTTACCGGGTGTGACAGTGTAGTGGTTACTAGGTGTGACAGCGTCATGATTACTGGGTGTTACAATGTATTGTTTACTGGGTGTGACAGTTTAGTGGTTACTGGGTGTGACAGTGTAGTGGTTACTAGGTGTGACAGTGCATTGGTTACTGGGTGTGACAGTTTAGTGGTTACTGGGTGTGACAGTTTAGTGGTTACTGGGTGTGACACTGTACTGGTTACTAGGTGTGAAAGTGTATTGGTTACTGGGTGTGACAGTGTAATGGTTACTAGGTGTGACAGTGTATTGTTACTGGGTGTGACAGTGTAGTGGTTACTGGGTGTGACAGTGTAATGATTACTGGGTGTTACAATGTAGTGTTTACTGGGTGTGACAGTGTAGTGGTTACTGGGTGTGACAGTGTAGTGGGTACTAGGTGTGACAGTGTAGTGGTTACTGCGTGTGATAGTGTAGTTCTTGCTGTGTGTGAGAGTGTAGTGGTTACTGGGTGTGACAGTGCAGTGGGTATTGGTGTGACAATGTAGAGGTTACTGGGTGTGACAGTGTAGTGATTACTGGGTGTGACATTGTAGTGGTTACTGTGTGTGACAGTTTGGTGGTTACAGTGTGTGACAGTGTAGTGGTTACTGGGTGTCACAGTGTTGTGGTTACTGGGTGTGATAGTGTAGTGGTTACTGTGTGTGAAAGTGTAGTGGATACTGGGTGTGACAGTGTAGTAGTTACTGGGTGTGACAGTATAGTAGTTACTGGGTGTGACAGAGTAGTAGTTGCTGGGTCTGACAGTATAGTTGTTACTGGGTGAGACAGTGTAGTGGTTACTCGGTGTGACAGTGTTGTGTTTACTGGGTGACACAGTGCAGTGGTTACTGGGTGTGGCAGTGTAGTTGTTTCTGAGTGTGACAGTGTAGTGGTTAATGTGTGTGACAGTGTAGTGATTAATGTGTGTGACACTCTAGTGGTTACTGGGTGTGATGGTGTAGTGGTTACTGGGTGTGACCGTGTATTGGTTACTGTGTGAGACAGTGTAGTTGTTCCTGGATGTGACATTTTAGTGTTAACTTTGTGTGAGGTGTAGTGTTTAATGGGTGTGACAGTGTAGTGGTTACTGGGTGTGACAGTGCAGTTGTTATTGGGTGTGACAGTGTAGTTGTAACTGTGTGTGACAGTGCAGTTGTTACTTGGTGTGACAGTGTAGTGGTTACTTAGTGTGACAGTGTAGTGGTTACTGGGTGTGACAGTGTAGTGGTTACTGGGTGTGTCAGTATAGTGGTTACTGGGTGTGAAAATGTTGTGATTATTGGGTGTGACAGTTAGAGGTTACTGGGTGTGACAGTGTAGTGGTTATTGGATGTGACAGGGTAGTGGTTAATAGGTGGGACAGTGAAGTGGTTACTGGGTGAAACAGTGCAGTGGTTACTAGGTGTGACAGTGCAGTAGTTACTGGGTGTGGCAGTGTAGTGGTTACTGGATGTGACAGTATAATTGTTACTGGGTGTGACAGTACAGTGGCTACTGGGTGTGACAGTGCAGTGGTTACTGGGTGTGAAAGTGCAGTGGTTACTGGGTGTGACAGTCTATATGTTACTGGGTGTGACAATGCAGTGGCTACTGGGTGTGACAGTGCAGTGTTTACTGGGTGTGAAAGTGTCGTGGATACTGGGTGTGACAGTGTAGTGGTTACTGGGTGTGACAGTGTAGTGGTTGCTGGGTGTGACAGTGCAGTGGATACTAGGTGTGACAATGTAGTGGTTACTGGGTGTGACAGTGTAGTTGTTACTGGGTGAGACAATGTAGTGATTACTGGGTGTGACCGTGCAGTGGTTAACGGGTGTGGCAGTGTAGTTGTTTCTGGGTGTGACAGTGTAGTGGTTATTTGGTGTAACAGTGTAGTGGCTACTGTGTGTGACAGTGTAATGGTTACTGCGTGTGACAATGTAGTGATTAATGGGTGTGACAGTATAGTGGTTACTGGGTGTGATGGTGTAGTGGTGACTGGGTGTGATGGTGTAGTGGTTACTGGGTGAGACAGTGTAGTTGTTCTTCTGTGTGACAGTGTAGTGTTAACTTTGTGTGATGGTGTACTGTTTAATGGGTGTGACAGTGTCGTGGTTACTGGCTGTGATATTGTAGCAGTTACTGGGTGTGACAGTGTAGTTGTTAGCGGGTGTGACAATTTAGTAGCTACTGGCTGTGGCAGTGTGGTTGTTACTGGGTGTGACAGTGTAGTGGTTACAGGGTGTGACAGTGTAGTGGTTTCTGGGTGTGCAGTGTAGTGGTTATTGGGTGTGACACTGTAGCGGTTACTGTGTGTGACATTGGAGTGGTTACTGGGTGTGACAGTGTAGTGCTTACTGAGTGCGACAGTGTAGTTGTTACTGGGTGTGACTGTGTAATGTTTACTGGGTCTGACAATCTATTAGTTACTGGGTGTGAAATCGTAGTTGTTACTGCGTGTGACAGTGTAGTGATTAGTGGGTGTGACAGTGTAGCGTTACTTAGTGTGGCAGTGTAGTGGTTACTGGGTGTGAATGTGTAGTGGACAATTTGTGTGACAGTGTAGTGGTTACTGGGCATGACAGAGTATTTGTTACTGTGTAATACAGTTTAGTTGTTACTGGGTGTGACAGTGTAGTGGTTACTGGGTGTGACAGTGTAATGGTTACTAGGTGTGACAGTGTATTTGTTACTGGGAGTGACTGTGCAGTGGTTACTGGGTGTGACAGTGTAATGATTACTGGGTGTAAAATGTAGTGTTTACTGGGTGTGGCGATGTAGTGGTTACTGGGTGTGACAGTGTAGTGGGTACTAGGTGTGACAGTGTAGTGGTTACTGGGTGTGACAGTGTAGTTCTTGCTGTGTGTGAGAGTGCTGTGCTTTCTGGGTGTGACATTGCTGTGGTTACTGGGTGTGAAAGTGTAGTGGTTACTGTGTGTGACAGCGTAGTTCTTGCTTTGTGTGAGAGTGCTGTGCTTACTGGGTGTGACCGTGCAGTGGTTGCTGGGTGTGAAAGTGTAGTGGTTAATGGGTGTGACAGTGTAGTGGTTACTGGGTGTGACAGTCTATATGTTACTGGGTGTGACAATGCAGTGGCTACTGGGTGTGACAGTGCAGTGGTTACTGGGTGTGAAAGTGTCGTGGATACTGGGTGTGACAGTGTAGTGGTTACTGGGTGTGACAGTGCAGTGGACACTAGGTGTGACAATGTAGTGGTTACTGGGTGTGACAGTGTAGTTGTTACTGGGTGAGACAATGTAGTGGTTACTGGGTGTGACCGTGCAGTGGTTAATGGGTGTGGCAGTGTAGTGGTTTCTGGGTGTGACAGTGTAGTGGTTATTGGGTGTAACAGTGTAGTGGCTACTGTGTGTGACAGTGTAATGGTTACTGCGTGTGACAATGT
Organism: Somniosus microcephalus; assembly: GCF_052327205.1. NCBI lineage: Eukaryota > Metazoa > Chordata > Chondrichthyes > Squaliformes > Somniosidae > Somniosus > Somniosus microcephalus. The sequence goes on along the minus strand of NC_140989.1, from coordinate 218,547,629 downwards.
AGTGATTAATGGGTGTGACAGTGTAGTGGTTACTGGGTGTGATGGTGTAGTGGTGACTGGGTGTGATGGTGTAGTGGTTACTGGGTGAGACAGTGTAGTTGTTCTTGGGTGTGACAGTATAGTGTTAACATTGTGTGATGGTGTACTGTTTAATGGATGTGACAGTGTCGTGGTTACTGGCTGTGATATTGTAGCAGTTACTGGGTGTGACAGTGTAGTTGTTACCAGGTGTAACAATTTAGTAGCTACTGGCTGTGGCAGTGTGGTTGTTACTGGGTGTGACAGTGTAGTGGTTACAGGGTGTGACAGTGTAGTGGTTTCTTGGTGTGCAGTGTAGTGGTTACTGGGTGTGACAGTCTATATGTTACTGGGTGTGACAATGCAGTGGCTACTGGGTGTGACAGTGCAGTGTTTACTGGGTGTGAAAGTGTAGTGGTTACTGGGTGTGACAGTGTAGTGTTTATTGGGTGTAACAGTGTTGTGATTACTGGGTGTGACAGTGTAGTGGTTACCGGGTGCGACAGATGATTTTTACTGATTGCAAAAGTGCAGTTGTTACTTGGTGTGACAGTGTCGTGATTACTTAGTGTGACAGTGTAGTGGTTACTGGGTGTGACAGTGTAGTTGTTACTGGGTGAGACAATGTAGTGGTTACTGGGTGTGACCGTGCAGTGGTTAATGGGTGTGGCAGTGTAGTGGTTTCTGGGTGTGACAGTGTAGTGGTTATTGGGTGTAACAGTGTAGTGGTTACTGGGTGTGATGGTGTCGTGGTGACTGGGTGTGATGGTGTAGTGGTTACTGGGTGAGACAGTGTAGTTGTTCTTGGGTGTGACAGTATAGTGTTAACATTGTGTGATGGTGTACTGTTTAATGGATGTGACAGTGTCGTGGTTACTGGCTGTGATATTGTAGCAGTTACTGGGTGTGACAGTGTAGTGGTTACCGGCTGTGACAATTTAGTAGTTACTGGCTGTGGCAGTGTGGTTGTTACTGGGTATGACAGTGTAGTGGTTACAGGGTGTGACAGTGTAGTGGTTTCTGGGTGTGCAGTGTAGTGGTTATTGGGTGTGACACTGTAGCTGTTACTGTGTGTGACACTGGAGTGGTTACTGGGTGTGACAGTGTAGTGGTTACTGAGTGCGACAGTGTAGTTTTTACTGGGTCTGACAATCTAGTAGTTACTGGGTGTGAAATCGTAGTGGTTACTGCGTGTGACAGTGTAGTGATTAATGGGTGTGACAGTGTAGCGTTACTTAGTGTGGCAGTGTGGTGGTTACTTAGTGTGACAGTGTAGTGGTTACTGGGTGTGAAAGTGTAGTGGATAATTTGTGTGACAGTGTAGTGGTTACTGGGCATGACAGAGTATTTGTTACTGTGTAATACAGTGTAGTGGTTACTGGGTGTGACAGTGTAGTGGTTACTGGGTGTGACACTGTAATGGTTACTAGGTGTGACAGTGTATTGGTTACTGGATGTGACTGTGTAGTGGTTACTGGGTGTGACAGTGTAATGATTACTGGGTGTAAAATGTAGTGTTTACTGGGTGTGGCAATGTAGTGGTTATTGGGTGTGACACTGTAGTGGGTACTAGGTGTGACAGTGTAGTGGTTACTGGGTGTGACAGTGTAGTTCTTGCTGTGTGTGAGAGTGCTGTGCTTACTGGGTGTGACATTGCTGTGGGTATTGGTGTGATAATGTAGAGGTTACTGGGTGTGACAGTGTAGTGGTTACTGGGTGTGACAGTGCAGTGGTGGCTGGGTGTGAAAGTGTAGTGGTTACTGGGTGTGACAGTGTAGTGGTTACTGGGTGTGACAGTATATACGTTACTCGGTGTGACAATGCAGTGGCTACTGGGTGTGACAGCGTAGTGGTTACTGGGTGTGACAGTGTAGTGGTTACTGGTTGTGACAGTGCAGTGGACACTAGTTGTGACAATGTAGTGTTTACTGGTTGTGACTGTAGTTGTTACTGGGTGAGATGGTGTAGTTGTTACTGGGTGTGACCGTGCAGTGGTTACTGGGTGTGACAGTGTAGTTCTTGCTGTGTGTGAGAGTGCAGTGCTTACTGGGTGCGACATTGCTGTGGGTATTGGTGTGACAATGTAGAGGTTACTGGGTGTGACAGTGTAGTGGTTACTGGGTGTGACAGTGCAGTGATTGCTGGGTGTGAAAGTGTAGTGGATATTGGGTGTGACAGTGTAGTGGTTACTGGGTGTGACAGTTTATATATTACTGGGTGTGACAATGCAGTGGTTACTGGGTGTGAAAGTGTCGTGGATACTGGGTGTGACAGCGTAGTGGTTACTGGGTGTGACAGCGTAGCAGTTTCTAGGTGTGACAGTGTAGTGGTTACCGGGTGTGTCATTTTAGTAGTTACTGGCTGTGGCAGTGTGGTTGTTACTGAGTATGACAGTGTAGTGGTTACAGGGAGGGACCGTGTAGTGGGTTCTGTGTGTGCAGTGTAGTGGTTACTGAGTGTGACAGTGTAGTGGTTACTGAGTGCGACAGTTTAGTTGTTACTGGGTGTGACTGTGTAATGTTTACTGGCTCTGACAATCTAGTAGTTACTGGGTGTGAAATCATAGTGGTTACTGCGTGTGACAGTGTAGTGAATAATGGGTGTGACAGTGTAGAGGTTACTTAGTGTGACAGTATAGTTGTTACTGGGTGTGAAAATGTAGTGGATAATTTGTGTGACAGTGTAGTGGTTACTGGGCATGACAGAGTATTTGTTACTGTGTAATACAGTGTAGTGGTTACTGGGTGTGACAGTGTAGTGGTTACTGGGTGTGACAGTGTAATGGATACTAGGTGTGACAGTGTATTGGTTACTGGGTGTGACTTTGTAGTGGTTACTGGGTGTGACAGTGTAATGATTACTGGGTGTAAAATGTCGTGTTTACTGGGTGTGGCAATGTAGTGGTTACTGGGTGTGACAGTGTAGTGGGTACTAGGTGTGACAGTGTAGTGATTACTGGGTGTGACAGTGTAGTTCTTGCTGTGTGTGAGAGTGCAGTGCTTACTGGGTGCGACATTGCTGTGGGTATTGGTGTGACAATGTAGAGGTTACTGGGTGTGACAGTGTAGTGGTTACTGGGTGTGACAGTGCAGTGATTGCTGGGTGTGAAAGTGTAGTGGATATTGGGTGTGACAGTGTAGTGGTTACTGGGTGTGACAGTTTATATATTACTGGGTGTGACAGCGTAGTGGTTACTGGGTGTGACAGCGTAGTGGTTACTGGGTGTGACAGTGCAGTGGACACTAGGTCTGACAATGTAGTGTTTACTGGTTGTGACAGTGTAGTTGTTACTCGGTGAGACAGTGCAGTGGTTTCTGAGTGTGACAGTGTAGTGGTTATTGGGTGTAACAGTGTAGTGGTTACTGTGTGTGACAGTGTAATTGTTACTGCGTGTGACAATGTAGTGATTAATGGGTGTGACAGTGTAGTGGTTACTGGGTGTGATGGTGTAGTGGTGACTGGGTGTGACGGTGTAGTGGTTACTGGGTGAGACAGTGTAGTTGTTCTTGGGTGTGACAGTGTAGTGTTCACTTTGTGTGATGGTGTACTGTTTAATGGGTGTGACAGTGTCATGGTTACTGGGTGTGATATTGTAGCAGTTACTAGGTGTGACAGTGTATTGGTTACCGGGTGTGACAATTTAGTAGTTACTGGCTGTGGCAGTGTGGTTGTTACTGGGTATGACAGTGTAGTGGTTACAGGGTGTGACAGTGTAGTGGTTTCTGGGTGTGCAATGTAGTGGTTATTGGGAGCGACACTGTAGCGGTTACTGTGTTGGACATTGGAGTGGTTACTGGGTGTGACAGTGTAGTGGTTACTGAGTGCGACAGTGTAGTTGTTACTGGGTGTGACTGTATAATGTTTACTGGGTCTGACCATCTAGTAGTTACTGGGTGTGAAATCGTAGTGGTTACTGCGTGTGACAGTGTAGTGATTAATGGGTGTGACAGTGTAGTGGTTACTTAGTGTGACAGTGTAGTGGTGACTGGGTGTGAAAGTGTAGTGGATAATTTGTGTGACAGTGTAATGGTTACTGGGCATGACAGAGTATTTGTTACTGTGTAATACAGTGTAGTGGTTACTGGGTGTGACAGTGTAGTGGTTACTGGGTGTGACAGTGTAATGATTACTGGGTGTTACAACATAGTGTTTACTGGGTGTGGCAATGTAGTGCTTACTGGGTGTGACAGTGTAGTGCGTACTAGGTGTGGCAGTGTAGTGGTTACTGGGTGTGACATTGTAGTTCTTGCTGTGTGTGAGAGTGCAGTGGTTACTGGGTGTGACATTGCTGTGGGTATTGGTATGACATTGTAGAGGTTACTGGGTGTGACAGTGTAGTGGTTACTGGGTGTGACAGTGCAGTGGTTACTGGGTGTGACAGTGTAGTGGTTACTGGGTGTGACAGTGTAGTGGTTACTGGGTGTGACAGTGTAGTGGTTACTGGGTGTGACAGTGTAGTGGTTACTGGGTGTGACAGTGTAATGCTTACTGGGTGTGACAGTTTAGTGGTTACTCTCTGTGACAGTGTAGTGGGTACTGGGTGTGACAGAGCAGTGGTCACTGGGTGTGACAGCGTATTGGTTACTGTGCGTGAAAGTGTAGTGTTTACTGTGTGTTTTAGTGTAGTGGTTACTGGGTGTGAAACTGTCGCGATTATTGGGTATGACAGTGTAGTGGTTACTGGGTGTGACAGTGTAGTAGTTACTGGGTGTGACAGTGTACTGGTTACTGGGTGCGACATTTTAGTCGTTACTGGCTGTGGCAGTGTGGTTGTTACTGGGTATGACAGTGTAGTGGTTACAGGGTGTGACAGTGTAGTGGTTACTGGGTGCGACAGTGTAGTGGTCACTGGGTGTGATAGTGTATTGGTTACTGGCTGTGACAGTGTATTGGGTATTGGTGTGACAATGTAGTGTATACTGGGCATCACAGTGCAGTGGGTACTAGGTGTGACAGTGTAGTGGTTACTGGGTGTGACAATGCAGTGGTAACTGGGTGTGACAGTATAGTTGTTGCTGTGTGTGACAGTGTAGTGGTTACTGGGTGTGACAGTGTAGTGATTGCTGGGTGTAACAGTGTTGTGGTTCTTGGGTGTGACAGTGTAGTGCTTACTGTCTGTGACAGTGTAGTATTTACTGGGTGTAACAGTGTTGTGATTACTGGGTGTGACAGTGTCGTGGTTACTGAGTGTGACAGATTTGTTTTATGATTGCAAAAGTGCAGTTGTTACTGCGTGTGACAGTGTAGTGGTTACTTAGTGTGACAGTGTAGTGGTTACTGGATGTGACAGTGTAGTGGTTACTGGGTGTGTCAGTGTAGTGGTTACTGGGTGTAAAACTGGCATGATTATTGGGTGAGACAGTTAGTGGTTACTGGGTGTGACAGTGTAGTGGTTAATAGGTGTGACAGCGTAGTGGTTACTAGGTGTTACAGTGTATTGGTTACTGGGTGTGACAGTGCAGTGCTTACTGGGTGTGACAGTGTAGTGGTTACTGGGTGTGACAGTGTAGTGATTAATGGGTGTGACAGTGTAGTGGTTACTGCGTGTGTTGGTGTAGTGGTTACTGTGTGCGACAGTGTAGTGTTTACTGGGTGTGACAGAGTAGTTGTTACTGTGTAATACATTGTAGTGGTTACAAGGTGTGACAGTGTAATGGTTACTGGGTGTGACAGTTTAGTGGTTACTCTCTGTGACAGTGTAGTGGGTACTGGGTGTGACAGAGCAGTGGTCACTGGGTGTGACAGCGTATTGGTTACTGTGCGTGAAAGTGTAGTGTTTACTGTGTGTTTTAGTGTAGTGGTTACTGGGTGTGAAACTGTCGCGATTATTGGGTATGACAGTGTAGTGGTTACTGGGTGTGACAGTGTAGTAGTTACTGGGTGTTACAGTGTACTGGTTACTGGGTGTGACAGTGTAGTAGTTACTGGGTGTGACAGTGTACTGGTTACTGGGTGCGACATTTTAGCGATTCATGGGTGTGACAGTGTAGTGGTACTGGGTGTGATGTTGTAGTGGTTACTGGGTGAGACAGTGTAGTTTTTAATGGGTGTGACAGTGTAGTGGTTACTGGGTGTGACATTGTAGCAGTTACTGGGTGTGACAATGTAGTGGTTACTGTGTGTGACAGTGTCGTGGTTACTTGGTGTGCCTGTTCAGTGTTTACATTGTGTGACAGTGTATTTTTTACTGGGGGTGACAGTGTAGTAATTAATTGGTGAGTCAGTGTAGATTTTACTGGGTGTGACTGTGTGGTTGTTACTGGGTGTGACATTGTAGCAGTTACTGAGTGTGACAGTGTAGTTGTTACTGGTTGTGACATTGTAGTGTTTACTGGGTGTGACAGTGCAATGGCTATTGGCTGTGACTGTGTAGTGGTTACTGGGTGTGACAGTGTAGTCGTTACAGGTTGAGACAGTGTAGTGGTTACTGGGTGTGTCAGTGTACTAATTAATGGGTGCGACAGGGTTTTTGTTAGTGGGTTTGAGAGTGTATTGGTTACTGGCTGTCGCAGTGTAGTGGTTACAGGGTGTGACATTGTAGTGGTTACTGGGTGTGACACTGCCATGGTTACTGGTTGTGGCAGTGTAGTGGTTTCTGGGTGTGACAGTGTAGTGGTTACTGGGAGTGACAGTGTTGCTTTTAATGGGTGTGACAATGTAGTGTTTACTGGTTGTGACAGTGCAGTGGTTACTGAGTGTGACAGTGTAGTGGTTACTGGGTGTGACATTGTAGATGTTACTGGGTGTGACAGGGTAGTGTTTACTGTGTTTGACATTGCATTGGTTAACATGTGTGAAAGTGTAGTGGTTGCTCATTGTGACAGTGTCTTGGTTACTGTGTTTGACAGTGTAGTGAGTACTGGGGTGACAGGGTAGTGATTACTGGGTGAGTCAGTGTAGTACTTACTGGGTGTGACAGTGCAATGACTGCTGGGTGTGACTGTGTAGTGGTTACTGGGTGCAACAGTGTAGTGGTTACAGGTTGAGAGAGTGTAGTGGTTACTGGGTGTGACAGTGTACTAATTAATGGGTGTGACAAGGTTTGGTTATTGGGTGTGAGAGTGTATTGGTTACTGGCTGTCGAAGTGTAGTTGTTATAGGGTGTGACATTGCAGCAGTTACTGGGTGTGACAGTGTCGTGGTTAAAGGTTGTGGCATTGTAGTGGTTTCTGGGTGTGACATTGTAGTGATTACTGGTAGTGACAGTGCAGTGGTTACTGGGTGTGACAGTGTAGTGGTTACTGGGTGTGACATTGTAGATGTTAATGGGTGTGACAGGGTAGTGTTTAATGTGTTTGACATTGTATTGGTTAGTATGTGCGAAAGTGTAGTGGTTACTCGTTGTGACAGTGTCTTGGTTACTGTGTTTGACAGTGTAGTGAGTACTGTGGTGACAGGGTAGTGATTACTGGGTGAGTCAGTGTAGTGCTTACTGGGTGTGACAGTGCAATGACCACTGGGTGTGACTGTGTAGTGATTACTGTGTGTGACAGTGCAGTGGTTACATGGTGAGACAGTGTAGTGGTTATTGGGTGTGACAGAGCACCCGTCACTGGGTGTGACAGCGTATTGATTACTGGGTGTGAAAGTGTAGTGGTTACTGGGTGTGACAGTGTAGTGGATACTGGGTGAGTCAGTGTGGTACTTACTGGGTGCAACAGTGTAGTGTTTACTGGGTGAGAGTTAAGTGGTTACAGGGTGTGACAGTGTAGTGGTTACTGGGTGTGACAGTGTAGTGGGTATTGGTGTGACATGGTAGTGTATACTGGGCGTGACAGTGTAGTGGGTACTAGGGGTGACAGTGTAGTGGTTACTGTGTGTGTCAGTGTAGTGGTTACTGGGTGTGACAGTGTAGTGGTTGCTGGGTGTAACAGTGTTGTGCTTCCTGTGTGTGACAGTTTAGTGGTTACTGTGTGTGACAGTGTAGTGTTTAGTGGGTGTAACAGTGTTGTGATTACTGGGTGTGACAGTGTAGTGGTTACTGGGTGCGACAGACTTGTTTTTCTGATTGCAAAATTGCAGTTGTTACTGGGTGTGACAGTGTAGTGGTTATTAGTGTGACAGTATCGTGGTTACTGGGTGTGTCAGTGTAGTGGTTACTGGGTGTGACAGTGTAGTGGTTAATAGGTGTGACAGTGTAGTGGTTACTAGGTGTTACAGTGTATTGGTTACTGGGTGTGACAGTATATTTATTACTGGGTGTGACAGAGCAGTGGCTACTGGGTGTGACAGTACAGTGGTTACTGGGTGTGACAGTGCAGTGGTTACTGGGTGTGACAGTGTAGTGGTTATTGGATGTGACAGTGTAGTGGTTAATAGGTGTGACAGTGTAGTGGTTACTGGGTGAAACAGTGCAGTGGTTACTAGGTGTGACAGTGCAGTAGTTACTGGGTGTGACAGTGTAGTGGTTACTGGGTGTGACAGTATATTTATTACTGGGTGTGACAGAGCAGTGGCTACTGGGTGTGACAGTACAGTGGTTACTGGGTGTGACAGTGCAGTGGTTACTGGGTGTGACAGTATATTTGTTCCTGTGTGTGAGAATGCAGTGGCTACTGGGTGTGACATTGAAGTGTTTACTGGGTGTGAAATTGTTGTGGATACTGGGCGTGACAGTGTAGTGGTTACTGGGTGTTACAGTGCAGTTGTTACTGGGTGTGACAGAGCAGTGGACACTAGGTGTAACAATGTAGTGGTTACTGGGTGTGACAGTGTAGTTGTTACTGGGTGTGGCAGTGTAGTGGTTTCTGAGTGTGACAATGTAGTGGTTATTGGGTGTAACAGTGTAGTGGTTACTGTGTGTGACAGTGTAATGGTTACTGCGTGTGACAATGTCGTGATTAATGGGTAAGACAATGTACTGGTTACTGGGTGTGACAGTGTAGTGGTTACTGGGTGTAATGGTGTAGTGGTTACTGGGTGAGACAGTGTAGTTGTTCCTGGGTGTGACAGTGTAGTGTTAACTTTGTGTGATGGTGTAGTGTTTAATGGGTGTGACAGTGTCGTGGTTACTCGGTGTGATATTGTAGCAGTTACTGGGTGTGACTGTAGTGGTTACCGGGTGTGACAATTTAGTAGTTACTGGCTGTGGCAGTGTGGTTGTTACTGGGTATGACAGTGTAGTGGTTACAGGGTGCGACAGTGTAGTTGTTTCTGGGTGTGACAGTGTAGTGGTCATTGGGTGTGACACTGTAGTGATTACTGTGTGTGACATTGGTGTGGTTACTGGGTGTGTCAGTGTAGTGGTTACTGAGTGTGACAATGTAGTTGTTACTGGGTGTGACTGTGTAGTGTTTAATGGGTCTGACAGTCTAGTAGTTACTGGGTGTGACAGTGTAGTGGTTACTTAGTGTGACAGTGTAGTGGTGACTGGGTGTGAAAGTTTAGTGGATATTGTGTGTGACAGTGTAGTTGTTACTGGGCGTGACAGAATATTTGTTACTGCGTAATACAGAGTAGTGATTACAGGGTGTGACAGTGTAGTGTTTACTGGGAGTGACAGTGTAGTGGTTACTGTGTGTGACAGTGTAGTGGTCACTGGGTGTGATAGTGTATTGGCTACTGGGTGTGACAGTGTAGTGGTTATTGATGTGACAATATAGTGTATACTGGGCGTGACAGTTTAGTGGGCACTAGGTGTGACAGTGCAGTGGTTACTCGGTGTGACATTGCAGTGGTTACTGTGTGTGACAGTGTAGTTGTTACTGTGTGTGACAGCGAAGTGGTTACTTAGTGTGACAGTGTAGTGGTTACTGGGTGTGACAGTGTAGTGGTTACTGGGTGTGTCAGTGTAGTGGTTACTCAGTGTGAAACTGTTGTGATTATTGGGTGTGACAGTTCGTGGTTACTGAGTGTGACAGTGTAGTTGTTAATAGGTGTGGCAGTGTAGTGATTACTAGCTGTTACAGTGTAGTGATTAATGGGTGTGACAGTAGAGTGGTTACTGTGTGTGATTGTGTAGTGGTTACTGTGTGTGACAGTGTAGTGGTTACTGGGTGTGACAGTTTAGTGGTTACTCAGTGTGACAGTGTAGTGGTTACTGGGTGTGACAGAGCAGTGGTCTCTGGGTGTGACAGCGTATTGGTTACTGTGTGTGAGTGTAGTGTTTATTGTGTGTTTTAGTGTAGTGGTTACTGGGTGTGAAACTGTTGCGATTATTGAGTATGACAGTGTAGTGGCTACTGTGTGTGACAGTGCAGTGGTTACTGGGTGCGAAAGTGTCGTGGATACTGGGTGTGACATTGTAGTGGTTACTGGATGTGACAGTGTGGCAGTTACTGGGTGTGACAGAGCAGTGGACACCAGTTGTGACAATGTAGTGGTTACTGGGTGTGACAGTGTAGTTGTTACTGGGTGTGGCAGTGTAGTTGTTTCTGAGTGTAACAGTGTAGTGGTTATTGGGTGCAACAGTGCCATGGTTACTGTGTGTGACAGTGTAATGGTTACTGCGTGTGACAATGTATTGATTAATGGGTGTGACAATGTACTGGTTACTGGGTGTGATGGTGTAGTGGTTACTGGGTGTGACGGTGTAGTGGTTACTGGGGGAGACAGTGTTGTTGTTCCTGGGTGTGACAGTGTAGTGTTTAATTTGTGTGATGGTGTAGTGTTTAATGGGTGTGACAGTGTAGTGGTTACTGGCTGTGATATTGTAGCAGTTACTGGGTGTGACAGTGTAGTGGTTACCGGGTGTGACAATTCAGTAGTTACTGACTGTGGCAGTGTGGTTGTTACTGGGTATGACAGTGTAGTGGTTACAGGGTGTGACAGTGTAGTGGTTTCTGGCTGTGATAGTGTAGTGGTTATTGGGTGTGACACTGTAGTGGTTACTGTGTGTTACATTGGAGTGGCTACTGGGTGTGACAGTGCAGTGGTTATTGGTATGACAATATAGTGTATACTGGGCGTGACAGTTTAGTGGGTACTAGGTGTGACAGTGCAGTGGTTACTGAGTGTGGCATTACAGTGGTTACTGGGTGTGACAGTGTAGTTGTTACTGTGTGTGACAGTGAAGTGGTTACTTAGTGTGAAACTGCTGTGATTATTGGGTGTGACAGTTCGTGTTTACTGAGTGTGACAGTGTAGTAATTAATGGGTGTGACAGTGTAGTGTTTACTGGGTGTGACAGAGTAGTTATTACTGTGTAATACAGTGTAATGGTTACAGGGTGTGACAGTTTAGTGGTTACTCAGTGTGACAGTGTAGTGGTTACTGGGTGTGACAGAGCAGTGGTCTCTGGGTGTGACAGCGTATTGGTTACTGTGTGTGAAATTGTAGTGTTTACTGTGTGTTTTAGTGTAGTGGTTACTGGGTGTGAAACTGTTGCGATTATTGAGTATGACAGTGTAATGGCTACTGTGTGTGACAGTGCAGTGGTTACTGAGTGTGAAAGTGTCGTGGATACTGGGTGTGACATTGTAGTGGTTACTGGATGTGACAGTGTAGCAGTTACTGGGTGTGACAGAGCAGTGGACACCAGGTGTGACAATGTAGTGGGTACTGGGTGTGACAGTGTAGTTGTTACTGGGTGTGGCAGTGTAGTGGTTTCTGAGTGTAACAGTGTAGTGGTTATTGGGTGTAACAGTGTCATGGTTACTGTGTGTGACAGTGTAATGGTTACTGCGTGTGACAATGTAGTGATAAATGGGTGTGACAATGTACTGGTTACTGGGTGTGATGGTGTATTGGTTACTGGGTGTGATGGTGTAGCGGTTACTGGGTGAGACAGTGTTGTTGTTCCTGGGTGTGACAGTGTAGTGTTTGCTTTGTGTGATGGTGTAGTGTTTAATGGGTGTGACAGTGTAGTGGTTACTGGCTGTCATATTGTAGCAGTTACTGGGTGTGACAGTGTAGTGGTTACCGGGTGTGACAATTCAGTAGTTACTGGCTGTGGCAGTGTGGTTGTTACTGGGTATGACAGTGTAGTGGTTACAGGGTGTGACACTGAAGTGGTTACTGTGTGTGACATTGGAGTGGTTACTGGGTGTGACAGTGTAGTGGTTACTGAGTGTGACAGTGTAGTTGTTACTGGGTGTGGCAGTGTAGTGGTTTCTGAGTGTGACAATATAGTGGTTATTGGGTGTGACAGTACAGTAGTTACTGGGTGTGAAAGGGTAGTGGTTACTGAGTGTGACAGTGTCGTGGTTACTGGGTGTGACACTATATTTGTTCCTGGGTGTGACAATGCAGTGGCTACTGGGTGTGACAGTGAAGTGTTTACTGGGTGTGAAATTGTTGTGGATACTGGGCGTGACAGTGTAGTGGTCACTGGGTGTGACAGTGCAGTGGTTACTGGGTGTGATAGAGCAGTGGACACTAGTTGTAACAATGCAGTGGTTACTGGGTGTGACAGTGTAGTTGTTACTGGGTGTGGCAGTGTAGTGGTTTCTGAGTGTGACAATGTAGTGGTTATTGGGTGTAACAGTGTTGTGGTTACTGTGTGTGACAGTGTAATGGTTACTGCATGTGACAATGTAGTGATTAATGGGTAAGACAATGTACTGGTTACTGGGTGTGACAGTGTAGTGGTTACTGGGTGTAATGGTGTAGTGGTTACTGGGTGAGACATTGTAGTTGTTCCTGGGTGTGACAGTGTAGTGTTAACTTTGTGTGATGGTGCAGTGTTTAATGGGTGTGACAGTGTAGTGTTTACTCGGGGTGATATTGTAGCAGTTACTGGGTGTGACTGTGTAGTGGTTACCGGGTGTGACAATTTAGTAGTTACTGGCTGTGGCAGTGTGGTTGTTACTGGGTATGACAGTGTAGTGGTAACAGGGTGCGACAGTGTAGTTGTTTCTGGGTGTGTCAGTGTAGTGGTTACTCAGTGTGAAACTGTTGTGATTGTTGGGTGAGACAGTTCGTGGTTACTGGGTGTGACAGTGTAGTGGTTAATAGGTGTGGCAGTGTAGTGATTACTAGGTGTTACAGTGTAGTGATTAATGGGTGTGACAGTAGAGTGGTTACTGCGTGTGATGGTGTAGTGGTTACTGTGTGTGACAGTGTAGTGTTTACTGGGTGTGACAGAGTATGTTGTTTCTGTGTAATACAGTGTAATGGTTACACGGTGTGACAGTGTAGTGGTTACTGGGTGTGACAGTTTAGTGGTTACTCTGTGACAGTGTATTGGTTACTGGGTGTGACAGAGCAGTGGTCTCTGGGTGTGACAGTGTATTGCTTACTGTGTGTGAAAGTGTAGTGTTTACTGTGTGTTTTAGTGTAGTGGTTACTGGGTGTGAAACTGTTGCGATTATTGGGTATGACAGTGTAGTGGCTACTCTGTGTGACAGCGCAATGTTTTCTGGGTATGAAAGTGTCGTGGATACTGGGTGTGACATTGTAGTGGTTACTGGGTGTGACAATGTAGCAGTTACTGGGTGTGACAGAGCAGTGGACACCAGGTGTGACAATGTAGTGGTTACTGGGTGTGACAGTGTAGTTGTTACTGGGTGTGGCAGTGTAGTGGTTTCTGAGTGTAACAGTGTAGTGGTTATTGGGTGTAACAGTGTCGTGGTTACTGTGTGTAACAGTGTAATGGTTACTGCGTGTGATGGTGTAGTGGTTACTGGGTGTGATGGTGTAGTGGTTACTGGGTGAGACAGTGTTGTTCCTGGGTGTGACAGTGTAGTGTTTACTTTGTGTGATGGTGTAGTTTTTAATGGGTGTGACAGTGTAGTGGTTACTGGCTGTGATATTGTAGCAGTTACTGGGTGTGACAGTGTAGTGGTTACCGGGTGTGACAATTCAGTAGTTACTGGCTGTGGCAGTGTAGTTGTTACTGGGTATGACAGTGTAGTGGTTACAGGGTGTGACAGTGTAGTGATTTCTGTCTGTGACAGTGTAGTGGTTATTGGGTGAGACACTGTAGTGGTTACTGTGTGTGACATTGGAGTGGTTACTGGGTGTGACAGTGTAGTGGTTACTGAGTGTGACAGTGTAGTTGTTACTGGGTTTGACTGTGTAGTGTTTACTGGGTCTGACAGTCTAGTAGTGACTGGGTGTGAAATTGTAGTGGTTACTGCGTGTGACAGTGTAGTGATTAATGGGTGTGACAGTGTAGTGGTTACTTAGTGTGACAGTGTAGTGGTTACTGGGTGTGAAAGTGTAGTGGATAATGTGTGTGACAGTGTAGTTGTTACTGGGTGTGACAGAGTATTTGTTACTGTGTAATACAGTGTAGTGGTTACAGGGTGTGACAATGTAGTGGTTACTGGTTGTGACATTTTAGTGTTTACTGGGTGTGACAGTGTAGTGGTTAATGGGTGTGACATTGTAGATGTTACTGGGTGTGACAGGGTAGTGTTTAATGTGTTTGACATTGTATTGGTTAATATGTGCGAAAGTGTAGTGGTTACTCATTGTGGCAGTGTCTTGGTTACTGTGTTTGACAGTGTAGTGAGTACTGGGGTGAGAGGGTAGTGATTACTGGCTGAGTCAGTGTAGTGCTTACTGGGTGTGACAGTGTAGTGGATACTGGGTGAGTCAGTGTAGTGCTTACTGGGTGTGACAGTAGAGTGTTAACTGGGTGTGAGTATAGTGGTTACAGTGTGTGACAGTGTAGTGTTTACTGGGTGGGACAGTGTAGTTGTTAATGTGTGTGACCGTGTATTGGTTACTGGGGATGACAATGTAATGGTTACTGGATGTGACAGTGTAGTGGTCACTGGGTGTGATAGTGTATTGGTTACTGGGTGTGACAGTGTAGTGGGTATTGGTGTGACAATGTAGTGTATACTGGGCGTGACAGTGTAGTGGGTACTACGTGTGACAGTGTAGTGGTTACTGGGTGTGACAGTGCAGTGGTTACTGGCTGTGACAGTGCAGTGGTTGCTGGGTGTAACAGTGTTGTGGTTCCTGGGTGTGAGAGTGTTGTGGTTACTGAGTGTGACAGTGTAGTGTTTTCTGGGTGTAACACTGTTGTGATTACTGGGTGTGACAGTGTAGTGGTTACTGGGTGCGACCGATTTTTCTTACTGATTGCAAAAGTGCAGTTGTTACTGGGTGTGACAGTGTAGTGGTTACTGGGTGTGACAGTGTAGTGGTTAATAGGTGTGACAGTGTAGTGGTTACTAGGTGTTACAGTGTATTGGTTACTGGATGTGAAAGTGCAGTGGTTACTGGGTGTGACAGTGTCGTGGTTACTGGGTGTGACAGTGTAGTGATTAATGGGATTGACAGTATAGTGTTTACTGTGTGTGATGGTGTAGTAGTTAATGTGTGACAATGTAGTGTTTACTGGGATGACAGACTGTTGTTACTGTGTAATACAGTGTAGTGTTTACAGGGTGTGACAGTGTAGTGGTTACTGGGTGTGACAGATCAGTGGTCACTGGGTGTGACAGCGTATTGGTTACCGTGTGTGAAAGTGTAGTGTTTACTGTGTGTTTTAGTGTAGTGGTTACTGGGTGTGAAACTGTTGCGATTATTAGGTATGACAGTGTAGTGGTTATTGGATGTGACAGTGTAGTGGTTAATAGGTGTGACAGTGTAGTGGTTACTGGGTGAAACAGTGCAGTGGTTACTAGGTGTGACAGTGCAGTAGTTACTGGGTGTGACAGTGTAGTGGTTACTGGTTGTGACATTATATTTATTACTGGGTGTGACAGTGCAGTGGCTACTGGGTGTGACAGTGCAGTTTTTACTGGGTGTGACAGTGTGGTTGTTATTGGGTATGACAGTGTAGTGGTTACAGGGTGTGACAGTGTAGTGGTTTCTGGGTGTGACAGTGTAGTGGTTATTGGGTGTGACACTGTAGTGAGTACTGTGTGTGACATTGGAGTGGTTACTGGGTGTGACAGTGTAGTGGTTACTGAGTGTGACAGTGTAGTTGTTACTGGGTGTGACTGTGTAGTGTTTACTGGGTCTGACAGTCTAGTAATTACTCGGTGTGAAATTGTAGTGGATACTGCGTGTGACAGTAGTGATTAATGGGTGTGATAGTGTAATGGTTACTTAGTGTGACAGTGTAGTGGTTACTGGGTGTGAAAGAGTAGTGTATATTGTGTGTGACATTGTAGTCATTACTGGGCGTGACAGAATATTTGTTACTGTGTAATATAATGTAGTGGTTACAGGGTGTGACAGTGTAGTGTTTACTGGGAGTGACAGTGTAATTGTTACTGTGTGTGACAGTGTATTGGTTACTGGGAATGACAATGTAATGGTTACTGGGTGCAACAGTGTAGTGGTCACTGGGTGTGATAGTGTATTGGTTACTAGGTGTGACATTGTTGTGGGTATTGTTGTGACAATGTAGTGTATACTGGGCGTGACAGTGTAGTGGGTACTAGGTGTGACAGTGTGGTGGATACTGGGTGTGACAGTGCAGTGGTTACTGGGTGTGACAGTGTAGTTGTTACTGTGTGTGACAGTGTAGTGGTTACTTAGTGTGACAGTGTAGTAGTTACTGGGTGTGACAGTGTATTGGTTACTGGGTGTGAGACTGTTGTGATTATTGGGTGTGACAGTTAGTGGTTACTGGGTGTGACAGTGTAGTGGTTAATAGGTGTGACAGTGTAGTGATTACTAACTGTTACAGTGTAGTGATTAATGGGCATGACAGTATAGTGGTTACTGTGTGTGATGGTGTAGTGGTTACTGTGTGCGACAGTGTAGTGTTTACTGGGTGTGACAGAGAAGTTGTTACTGTGTAATACAGTGTAGTGGTTACAGGGTGTGACAGTGTAGTGGTTACTGGGCGTGACAGAGCAGTGGTCACTGGGTGTGACAGCGTATTGGTTACTGTGTGTGAAAGTGCAGTGTTTACTGTGTGTTTTAGTGTAGTGGTTACTGGGTGTGAAACTGTTGCGATTATTGAGTATGACATTGTAGTGGTTATTGGATGTGACATTGTAGTGGTTAATAGGTGTGACAGTGTAGTGGTTACTGGGTGAAACATTGCAGTAGTTACTAGGTGTGACAGTGCAGTAGTTACTGGGTGTGACTGTAGTGGTTACTGGGTGTGACAGTATAGTTATTGCTGGGTGTGACAGTGCAGTGGTTACTGGGTGTGACAGAGCAGTGGTTACTGGGTGTGAAAGTGTAGTGGTTACTGGGTGTGACATTGTAGTGCTTACTGGGTGTGACAGTATATTTGTTATTGGGTGTGACAATGCAGTGGCTACTGGGTGTGACAGTGCAGTGGTTACTGGGTGTGAAAGTGTCGTGGATACTGGGTGTGACATTGTAGTGGTTACTGGGTGTGACAGTGTAGCAGTCACTGGGTGTGACAGAGCAGTGGACACTAGGTGTGACAATGTAGTGGTTAATGGGTGTGACAGTGTAATTTTTACTGGGTGTGGTAGTGTAGTGGTTTCTGAGTGTGACAGTGTTGTGGTTATTGGGTGTAACAGTGTCGTGGTTACTGTGTGTGACAGTGTAATGGTTACTGCGTGTGACAATGTAGTGATTAATGGGTGTGACAATGTATTGGTTACTGGGTGTGATGATGTAGTGGTTACTGGGTGTGATGGTGTAGTGGTTACTGGGTGAGACAGTGTAGTTGTTCCTGGGTGTGACAGTGTAGTGTTTACTTTGTGTGATGGTGTAGTGTTTAATGGGTGTGACAGTGTAGTGGTTTCTGGGTGTGATATTGTAGCAGTTACTGGGTGTGACAGTGTAGTGGTTACCGGGTGTGACAATTCAGTAGTTACTGGCTGTGGCAGTGTAGTTGTTATTGGGTATGACACTGTGGTGGTTACTGTGTGTGACATTGGAGTGGTTACTGGGTGTGACAGTGTAGTCTTTACTGAGTGTGACAGTGTAGTTGTTACTGGGTGTGACTTTGTTGTGTTTACTGGGTCTGACTGTCTAGTAGTTACTGGGTGTGAAATTGTGGTGGTTAATGCGTGTGACAGTGTAGTGATTAATGGGTGTGACAGTGTAGTGGTTACTTAGTGTGACAGTGTAGTGGTTACTGGGTGTGAAAGTGTAGTGGATAATGTGTGAGACAGTGTAGTTGTTACTGGGCGTGACAGAGTATTGTTACTTTGTAATACAGTGTAGTGGTTACAGGGTTTGACAGTGCCGTGGTTGCTGGTTGTGGCAGTGTAGTGGTTTCTGTGTGTGACAGTGTCATGGTTACTGGGAGTGACAGTGTTGTTTTTAATGGGTGTGACAATGTACTGGTTACTGGTTGTGACAGTGTAGTGTTTACTGGGTGTGACAGTGTAGCAGTTACTGTGTGTGACATTGTAGAAGTTATTGGGTGTGACAGGGTCGTATTTACTGTGTTTGACATTGTATTGTTTAATATGTGCGAAAGTGTAGTGGTTACTCGTTGTGGCAGTGTCTTGGTTACTGTGTTTGACAGTGTAGTGAGTACTGGGGTGACAGGGTAATGATTACTGGGTGAGTCAGTGTAGTGCTTTCTGGGTGTGACAGTGTAGTGGATACTGGGTGAGTCAGTGTAGTGCTTACTGGGTGTGACAGTGTAGTGTTTACTGGGTGTGAGTGTAGTGGTTGCAGTGTGTGACAGTGTAGTGGTTGCTGTGTGTGACAGTGTATTGGTCACTGGGAATGACAATGTAATGGTTACTGGGTGCGACAGTGTAGTGGTCACTGGTTGTGATAGTGTATTGGGTATTGGTGTGACAATGTAGTGTATACTGGGCGTGACAGTGTAGTGGGTACTGGTGTGACAGTGTAGTGGTTACTGGGTATGACATTGCAGTGGTTACTGGGTGTGACAGTGTAGCTGTTACTGTGTGTGACAGTGTACTGGTTACTGGGTGTGACAGTGTAATGGTTGCTGGGTGTGACAGTGTAGTTGTTACTGTGTGTGACAGTGTAGTGGTTACTGGGAATGACAATGTAATGGTTACTGGGTGCGACAGTGTAGTGGTCACTGTTGGTGATAGTGTATTGGGTATTGGTGTGACAATGTAGTGTATACTGGGCGTGACAGTGTAGTGGGTACTAGGTGTCACAGTGTAGTGGTTACTGGGTGTGACAGTGTAGTGTTTACTGGGTGTGACAGTTTAGTGGTCACTCTGTGTGACAGTGTAGTGGTTACTGGGTGTGACAGAGCAGTGGTCACTGGGTGTGACAGCGTATTGGTTTCTGTGTGTGAAAGTGTAGTGTTTACTGTGTGTTTTAGTGTAGTGGTTACTGGGTGTGAAACTGTTGCGATTATTGGGTGTGACAGTGTAGTGGTTATTGGATGTGACAGTGTAGTGGTTAATAGGTGTGACATTGTAGTGGTTACTGGGTGAAACAGTGCAGTGGTTACTAGGTGTGACAGTGCATTAGTTACAGGGTGTGGCAATGTAGTGGTTACTGGGAGTGACAGTGTAGTGGTTGCTGTGTGTGATAGTTTATTGGTTACTGGGTGTGACAGTGTAGTGGGTAATGTTGTGACAATGTAGTTTATACTGGGTGTGACAGTGCAGTTGTTACTGGGTGTGACAGTATAGTTGTTACTGTGTGTGACAGTGTAGTGGTTACTTAGTGTGAAAGTGTAGTGGTTACTGGGTGTGTCAGTGTAGTAGTTACTGGTTGTGAGACTGTTGTGATTATTAGGTGTGATAGTTAGTTGTTACTGGGTGTGACAGTGTAGTGGTTAATAGGTGTGACTGTGTAGTGATTACTAGGTGTTACAGTGTAGTGATTAATGGGTGTGACAGTATAGTGGTTACTGCATGTGATGCTGTAGTGGTTACTGTGTGTGACAGTGCAGTGTTTACTGGGTGTGACAGAGTAGTTGTTACTGTGTAATACAGTGTAGTGGTTACAGGGTGTGACATTGCAGTTGTTACTGGGTGTGACAGTTTAGTGATTACTCTGTGTGACAGTGTAGTGGTTACTGGTTGTGACAGAGCAGTGGTCACTGGGTGTGACAGCGTATTGGTTACTGTGTGTGAAAGTGTAGTGGTTACTGGGTGAGACAGTGTAGTTGTTCCTGGGTGTGACAGTGTAGTGTTTACTTTGTGTGATGGTGTAGTTTTTAATGGGTGTGACAGTGTAGTGGTTACCGGGTGTGGCAATTCAGTAGTTACTGGCTGTGGCAGTGTGGTTGTTACTGGGTATGACAGTGTAGTGATTACAGGGTGTGACAGTGTAGTGGTTAATGGGTGTGACAGTGTAGTGGTTATTGGGTGTGACACTGTAGAGGTTACTCTGTGTGACATTGGAGTGGTTACTGGGTGTGACAGAGCAGTGGTTACTGAGTGTGACAGTGTAGTTGTTACTGGGTGTGACTGTGTAGTGTTTACTGGGTCTGACAGTCTAGTAGTTACTGGGTGTGAAATTGTAATGGTTACTGCGTGTGACAGTGTAGTGATTAATGGGTGTGACAGTGTAGTGGTTACTTAGTGTGACAGTGTAGTGGTTACTGGGTGTGAAAGTGTACTGGATAATGTGTGTGACAGTGTAGTTGTTAATGGGCGTGACAGAGTATTTGTTACTGTGTAATACAGTGTAGTGGTTACAGGATGTGACAGTGTCGTGGTTACTGGTTGTGGCAGTGTAGTGGTTACTGGTTGTGGCAGTGTAGTGGTTTCTGTGTGTGACAGTGCAGTGGTTACTGGGACTGACAGTGTTGTGTTTAATGTTTGTGACAATTTAGTTGTTACTGGTTGCGACAGTGTAGTGGTTACTGGGAGTGACAGTGTAGTGAGTACTGGGGTGACAGGGTAGTGATTACTGGGTGAGTCAGTGTAGTGCTTACTGGGTGTGACAGTGTAGTGGATACTGGGTGAGTCAGTGTAGTGCTTACTGGGTGTGACAGTGTAGTGTTTACTGGGTGAGAGTGTTGTGGTTACAGTGTGTGACAGTGTAGTGGTTACTGGGTGTGACAGTGTAGTTGTTACTGTGTGTGACAGTGTATTGGTTACCGGGTGTGACAGTGTAGTGTGTGTTGGTGTGAAAATGTAGTGTATACTGGGCGTGACAGTGCAGTGGTTGCTGGGTGTAACAGTGTTGTGGTTCCTGGGTGTGAGAGTGTCGTGGTTACTGTGTGTGACAGTGCAGTGTTTACTGGGTGTAACAGTGTTGTGATTACTGGCTCTGACAGTGTAATGGTTACTGGGTGCGACAGATTTTTATAACTGATTGCAAAAGTGCAGTTGTTACTGGGTGTGACAGTGTAGGGATTACTTAGTTTGACAGTGTAGTGGTTACTGGGTGTGACAGTGTAGTGGTTACTGGGTGTAACAGTGTAGTGGTTACTGGGTGTGTCAGTGTAGTGGTTACTGGGTGTGAAACTGTTGTGATTATTGGGTGTGACAGTTAGTGGTTACTGGGTGTGAAAGTGTAGTGGTTAATAGGTGTGACAGTGTAGTTGTTACTAGGTGTTACAGTGTATTGGTTACTGGGTGTGACAGTGCAGTGCTTAATGGGAGTGACAGTGTCGTGGTTACTGGGTGTGAGAGTGTAGTGATTAATGGGTGAGACATTATAGTGGTTAATGTGTGTGACAGTGTAGTGTTTACTGTGTGTGACACCGTAGTTGTTACTGTGTAATACAGTGTAGTGATTACAGGGTGTGACAGTGTAGTGTTTACTGGTGCATCAAAGTAGTGGTAACTGGGTGTGACAGTGTAGAGATTACGGGGAGTGATAGTGTACTGGTTACTGGGTGAGACAGTGTAGCGATTATAGGGTGTGACAGTGTATTGGTTACTGTGTGTGACAGTGTAGTGATTACTGGGTGTGACAGTTTAATGTTTACTGGGTGTGACAGTTTAGTGGATACTGGGTGTGACAGTGTAGTGGTTACTCGGTGTGACAGTGTATTGGTTACTGTGAGTGACAGTGTAGTGGATACTGGGTGAGACAGTGTAGTGGTTACTGGGTGCGACAGAGTAGTCGTTACTGGGTGTGACAGTGTAGTCGTTACTGGGTATGACAGTGTAGTGTTTAATGGGTGTGACAGTGTAGTGGGTACTGGGTGTGACAGTGTAGTGGTTACTTGGTGTGACTGTGTAGTGGTTACTGTGTGTGACCTTGTAGGTGTTACTGAGTGTGACAGTGTAGTGTTTACTGGTTGTGACATTGTAGTGTTTACTGGGTGTGACAGTGCAATGGCTACTGGGAGTGACTGTGTAGTGGTTGGGTGCGACAGTGTAGTGTTTACAGGTTGAGACAGTGTAGTGTTTACTGGGTGTGACAGTGTACTAATTAATGGGTGTGACAGGGTTTTGGTTACTGGGTGTGAGAGTGTATTGTTTACTGGCTGTCGCAGTGTACTGGTTATAGGGTGTGACATTGTAGTGGTTACTGGGTGTGACATTGTAGTGGTTACTGGGTGTGACAGTGTCATGGTTACTGGTTGTGGCAGTGTAGTGGTTTCTGGGTGTTACAGTGTAGTGGTTACTGGGAGTGACAGTGTTGTGTTTAATGGGTGTGACAATGTAGTGGTGACCGGTGGTGACAGTATAGTGGTTACTGGGTGTGACAGAGCACCCATCACTGGGTGTGACAGCGTATTGATTAGTGGGTGTGAAAGTGTAGTGTTTACTGGGTGTGACATTGTAGATGTTACTGGGTGTGACAGGGTAGTGTTTACTGTTTTTGACATTGTATTGGTTAATATGTGCAAAAGTGTAGTGGTTATTCATTGTGACAGTGTCTTGGTTACTGTGTTTGACAGTGTAGTGAGTACTGGGGTGACAGGGTAGTGATTACTGGGTGAGTCAGTGTAGTGCTTACTGGGTGTGACAGTGCAATGACTATTGGGTGTGACTGTGTAGTGATTACTGTGTGTGACAGTGTAGTGGTTACATGGTGAGACAGTGTAGTGGTTACTGGGTGTGACAGAGCACCCGTCACTGGGTGTGACAGCGTATTGATTAGTGGGTGTGAATTAGTAGTGGTTACTGGGTGTGACAGTGTAGTGTTTACTGGGTGAGAGTGCAGTGGTTAGTGGGTGAGAGAGTGTTTTGGTTACTGGGTGTGACATTGTAGTGTTTACTGGGTGAGACAGTGTAGTGGTTACTGGGTGTGACAGTGTATTGGACACTGGGTGTGACAGGGCAGTTTTTATTGTGTGTGACAGGCCAGTGTTTACTGGGTGTGAAATTGTGGTGGTTACTGGGTGTGACAGTGTAGTGGTTACTGGGTGTGACAGTGCAGTGGTTACTGGGTGTGACAGTGTAATGGTGACTGTGTGTGATGGCGTAGTGGTTACTGGGTGAGACAGAGTAGATGTTCCTGGGTGTGAGAGTGTAGTGGTAACATTGTGTGACAGTGTAGTTGTTAATGGTTGTGACAGTGTAGTGGTTACTGGTTGTGACATTGTAGCAGTTACTGGGTGTGACAGTGTAATGTTTACTGGGTGTGACATTGTAGTGTTTACAGGTATGACAGTGTAGTGGTTACTGGGTGTGACTGTGTAGTGTTTACTGGGTGTGAAATTGTAGTGGTTACTGAGTGCGACAGTGCAGTGGTTAATGGGTGTGCCAGAGTGGTTGTTACTGGGTGTGAAAGTGTAGTGGTTACTGGGTGTGACAGTGCAGTGGTTACTGGTTGTGACAGTGCAGTGGTGACTGTGTGTGATGGTGTAGTGGTTACTGGGTGAGACAGTGTAGATGTTCCTGGGTGTGAGAGTGTAGTGGTAACATTGTGTGACTGTAATTGTAAATGGTTGTGACAGTGTAGTGGTTACTGGTTGTGACATTGTAGCAGTTACTGGGTGTGACAGTGTAGTGTTTACTGGGTGTGACATTGTAGTGTTTACAGGGTATGACAGTGTAGTGGTTACTGCGTGTGACTGTGTAGTGTTTACTGGGTGTGACATTGTAGTGTTTACAGGGTACGACAGTGTAGTGGTTACTGGGTGTGAACGTTTATTCGTTTCTGGGTGTGAGAGTTTAGTTTTTACAGGTTGAGTCAGTGTAGTGGTTACTGGTTGAGACTGTGTAGTTGTTACTGGGTGTGACAGAACAGTGTTCAATGGGTGTGACAGCATATTTGTTACTGGGTGTGACAGTGTTGTGGTTAATGGGTGTTTCAATCTAGTTGTTACTGGGTGTGACAGAGCAGTGTTCAATGGGTGTGACAGCATATTGGTTAGTGGGTGTGACAGTATTGTGATTACTGGGTGTGTCTGTGTAGTGTTTACTGGTGCATCAAAGTAGTGGTAACTGGGTGTGACAGTGTAGAGATTACGGGGAGTGACAGTGTACAGGTTACTGGATGAGACAGTGTAGTGGTTATAGGGTGTGACAGTGTATTGGTTACTGTGTGTGACAGTGTAGTGATTACTGGGTGTGACAGTTTAATGTTTACTGGGTGTGACAGTTTAGTGGATACTGGGTGTGACAGTGTAGTGGTTACTCGGTGTGACAGTGTAGTTGTTACTGTGTGTGACAGTGTAGTGGATACTGGGTGAGACAGTGTAGTTGTTACTGGGTGCAACAGAGTAGTCGTTACTAGATGTGACAGTGTAGTGGTTACTGGGTATGACAGTGTAGTGTTCAATTGGTGTGATACTGTAGTGGGTACTGGGTGTGACAGTGTACTGCTTACTGGGTGTGACAGTGCAATGGTTACCGGGTGTGACAGTGTAGTGGTTACTGGGTGTGACAGTGTATTGGTTACTGAATGTGACATTGTAGTGTTTATTGGGTGTGAAATTGTAGTGGTTACTGGGTGTGTCAATGGATTGGTTACTAGTGCAACAGTGTAGTGGTTACTGGGTGTGAAAGTGCAGTGGCTACTGGGCGTGACAGTGTAGTGCTTACTGGGTTTGACAATGTATTGGTTACTTTATGTGACATTAATCTGCTTACTGTGTGTGACAGAGCAGTGTTCACTGGGAGTGACAGCGTATTGGTTACTGGGTATGTCAGTGTAGTGGTTACTGGTGCAACAGTGTAGTGGTTACTGGGAATAACAGTGTAGTGTTTACTGGATGTGACAGTGCAGTGGTTACTGGATGTGACAGTGCAGTGGTTACTGGGTGTGACAGTGTAGTAGTTACTGGGTTTGACAGTGTAGTGGTTACTGGATGTGACAGTGCAGTGGTTACTGGGTGTGACAGTGTAGTGGTTACAGGGTGCGACAGTGCAGTGGTTAAAGCATGTGACATTGTAGTTGTTATTGGGTGTGACAGTATTGTTTACTGTGTGTGAAAGTGTAGTGGTTACTGGGTGTGACACTGTAGTGTTTACTGGGTGTGACAGTGTAGTGGTTACTGGGTGTTACAGTGCAGTGGTTTCAGGGTGTGAACTTGTAGTGGTTACTGGGTGTGACAATGCAGTGGTTACAGGGTGTGAACTTGTAGTGGTTACTGGGTGTGACAATGCAGTGGTTACAGGGTGTGAACTTGTAGTGATTACTGGGTGTACCAGTGTAGTATTTACTGGGTGTGACAGTGTAGTGGCTACTGTTTGTGACCCGGTAGTGGTTACTGGTTGTGACAGTGCAGTGGATACTGGGTGTGACTGTTTATTGGCTAGTGGTACGGCAGTGTAGTTGTTACTGGGTGTGTCAGTGTAGAGTTTATGTGGCGTGGCAGTTTTAAAGCTTACTGTGTGTGACTGCGTATTGGTTACTTGGTGTGACAGTGTAATGGTTACTGGGTGTGATAGTGTTATGGTTACAGGCTGTGACAGTGTAGTGGTTACTGGGTGTGACAGTGTAGTGGTTACTGGGTGTGACAGTGTAGTGGCTACAAGGTGTGACAGTGTAGTAGTTACTGGGTTTGACAGTGTACTGGTTAAAGTGTGAGACAGTTTAGTCGTTACTGGGTGTGACAGTGTAGTGGTTAATGGGTGTGCCAGTGTGGTGGTTAATTGGTACAACAGTGTAGTGATTACTGGGTGTGACAGTGTCTTGGTTACTGTGTTTGACAGTGTAGTGAGTACTGGGGTGACAGGGTAGTGATTACTGGGTGAGTCAGTGTAGTGCTTACTGGGTGTGACAGTGCAATGACTACTGGGTGTGACTCTGTAGTGATTACTGTGTGTGACAGTGTAGTGGTTGCATGGTGAGGCAGTGTGGTGGTTACTAGGTGTGACAGAGCACCCGTCACTGGGTGTGACAGCGTATTGATTACTGGGTGTGAAAGTGTAGTGGTTACTGGGTGTGACAGTGTAGTGGATACTGGGTGAGTCAGTGTAGTGCTTACTGGGTGTGACAGTGTAGTGTTTACTGTGTGAGAGTGTAGTGGTTAGTGGCTGAGACAGTGTTTTGGTTACTGGGTGTGACATTGTAGTGTTTACTGGGTGTGACAGTGCTATGACTACTGGGTGTGACTGTGTAGTGGTTACTGGGTGTGACAGTGCAGTGGTTACAGGGTATGACAGTGTAGTAGTTACTGGGTGTGACAGTGTACTGTTTACAGAGTGAGACTGCGTAGTGATTACTGGGTGTGACATTGTAGTGTTTACTGGATGTGACAGTGTAGTTATTACTGCGTGTGACAGTGCAGTGATTAATGGGTGTGACAGTGTAGTGGTTACTGGGTGCGACAGTGTAGTTGTTACTGGGTGAGACAGTGTAGTGGTTTCTGGGTGTGACATTGTAGCAGTTACTGGGTGTGACAGTGTAGTGGTTACTGGTTGTGACATTGTAGTGTTTACAGGGTGTGACAGTTTAGTGGTTACGGGGTGTTACTGTGTAGTTGCTACTGGGTGCGACAGTGCACTAATTAATGGGTGCCGCAGGGTTTTGATTACTGGGCGTGACAGTGTCGTGTTTAGAGGGAGTGACACTGCAGTGGTTACTGGGTGTGACAGTTTAATATTTACTGGGTGTGACAGTGTAGTGGTTACTGGGTGTGACAGGGCAGTGTTTACTGTGTGTGACAGGCCAGTGTTTACTGGGTGTGAAGTTGTAGTGGTTACTGGGTGTGACAGTGTAGTGGTTAATGGGTGTGACAGTGTGGTTGTTACTGGGTGTGAAAGTGTAGTGATTACTGGATGTGACAGTGCAGTGGTTACTGGGTGTGACAGTGTAGTAGTTACTGGGTTTGACAGTGTAGTGGTTACTGGATGTGACAGTGCAGTGGTTACTGGGTGTGACAGTGTAGTGGTTACAGGGTGCGACAGTGCAGTGGTTAAAGCGTGTGACATTGTAGTTGTTATTGGGTGTGACAGTATTGTTTACTGTGTGTGAAAGTGTAGTGGTTACTGGGTGTGACACTGTAGTGTTTACTGGGTGTGACAGTGTAGTGGTTACTGGGTGTTACAGTGCAGTGGTTTCAGGGTGTGAACTTGTAGTGGTTACTGGGTGTGACAATGCAGTGGTTACAGGGTGTGAACTTGTAGTGGTTACTGGGTGTGACAATGCAGTGGTTACAGGGTGTGAACTTGTAGTGATTACTGGGTGTACCAGTGTAGTATTTACTGGGTGTGACAGTGTAGTGGCTACTGTTTGTGACCCGGTAGTGGTTACTGGTTGTGACAGTGCAGTGGATACTGGGTGTGACTGTTTATTGGCTAGTGGTACGGCAGTGTAGTTGTTACTGGGTGTGTCAGTGTAGAGTTTATGTGGCGTGGCAGTTTTAAAGCTTACTGTGTGTGACTGCGTATTGGTTACTTGGTGTGACAGTGTAGTGGTTACTGGGTGTGATAGTGTCATGGTTACAGGCTGTGACAGTGTAGTGGTTACTGGGTGTGACAGTGTAGTGGTTACTGGGTGTGACAGTGTAGTGGCTACAAGGTGTGACAGTGTAGTAGTTACTGGGTTTGACAGTGTACTGGTTAAAGTGTGAGACAGTTTAGTCGTTACTGGGTGTGACAGTGTAGTGGTTAATGGGTGTGCCAGTGTGGTGGTTAATTGGTACAACAATGTAGTGATTACTGGGTGTGACAGTGTCTTGGTTACTGTGTTTGACAGTGTAGTGAGTACTGGGGTGACAGGGTAGTGATTACTGGGTGAGTCAGTGTAGTGCTTACTGGGTGTGACAGTGCAATGACTACTGGGTGTGACTCTGTAGTGATTACTGTGTGTGACAGTGTAGTGGTTACATGGTGAGGCAGTGTGGTGGTTACTAGGTGTGACAGAGCACCCGTCACTGGGTGTGACAGCGTATTGATTACTGGGTGTGAAAGTGTAGTGGTTACTGGGTGTGACAGTGTAGTGGATACTGGGTGAGTCAGTGTAGTGCTTACTGGGTGTGACAGTGTAGTGTTTACTGTGTGAGAGTGTAGTGGTTAGTGGCTGAGACAGTGTTTTGGTTACTGGGTGTGACATTGTAGTGTTTACTGGGTGTGACAGTGCTATGACTACTGGGTGTGACTGTGTAGTGGTTACTGGGTGTGACAGTGCAGTGGTTACAGGGTATGACAGTGTAGTAGTTACTGGGTGTGACAGTGTACTGTTTACTGAGTGAGACAGCGTAGTGATTACTGGGTGTGACATTGTAGTGTTTACTGGATGTGACAGTGTAGTTATTACTGCGTGTGACAGTGCAGTGATTAATGGGTGTGACAGTGTAGTGGTTACTGGGTGCGACAGTGTAGTTGTTACTGGGTGAGACAGTGTAGTGGTTTCTGGGTGTGACATTGTAGCAGTTACTGGGTGTGACAGTGTAGTGGTTACTGGTTGTGACAGTGTAGTGTTTACAGGGTGTGACAGTTTAGTGGTTACGGGGTGTTACTGTGTAGTTGCTACTGGGTGCGACAGTGCACTAATTAATGGGTGCCGCAGGGTTTTGATTACTGGGCGTGACAGTGTCATGTTTAGAGGGAGTGACACTGCAGTGGTTACTGGGTGTGACAGTTTAATATTTACTGGGTGTGACAGTGTAGTGGTTACTGGGTGTGACAGGGCAGTGTTTACTGTGTGTGACAGGCCAGTGTTTACTGGGTGTGAAATTGTAGTGGTTACTGGGTGTGACAGTGTAGTGGTTAATGGGTGTGACAGTGTGGTTGTTACTGGGTGTGAAAGTGTAGTGATTACTGGGTGTGACACTGCAGTGGTTACTGGGTGTGACAGTGCAGTAGTTACTGGGTGTGACAGTGTAGTTGTTACTGGTTGTGGACAGTGCAGTGATTAATGGGTGTGACAGTGTAGTGGTGACCGTGTGTGATGGTGTCGTGGTTACTGAGTGAGACAGTGTAGATGTTCCTGGGTGTGAGAGTGTAGTGGTAACATTGTGTGACAGTGTAGTTGTTAATGGTTGTGACAGTGTAGTGGTTACTGGTTGTGACATTCTCGCAGTTACTGGGTGTGACAGTGTAGTGTTTACTGGGTGTGACATTGTAGTGTTTACAGGGTATGACAGTGTAGTGGTCACTGGGTGTGTCTGTGTATTCGTTACTGGGTGTGGGAGTGTAGTTTTTACAGGTTGAGTCAGTGTAGTGGTTACTGGATGAGACAGTGCAGTGGCTACTGTGTGTGACAGTGTAGTGTTCAGTGGGTGTGACATTGTAGTTGTTACTGGGTGAGAAAGTGTAGTGGTTACTGGGTGTGACAGTGTAGTTGTTAATGGATGTGACAGAACAGTGTTCAATGGGTGTGACAGCGTATTGGTTACTGGTTGTGACAATGTTGTGGCTAATGGGTGTATCAGTCTAGTTGTTACTGGGTGTGACAGAGCAGTGTTCAATGGGTGTGACAACATATTGGTTAGTGGGTGTGACAGTATTGTGGTTACTGGGTGTGTCTGTGTAGTGTTTACTGGTGCATCAAAGTGGTGGTAACTGGGTGTGACAGTGTAGAGATTACGGGGAGTGACAGTGTACTGGTTTACTGGGTGAGACAATGTAGTGGTTAAAGGGTGTAACAGTGTATTGGTTACTGTGTGTGACAGTGCAGTGATTACTGGGTGTGACAGTTTAATGTTTACTGGGTGTGACAGTTTAGTGGATATTGGGTGTGACAGTGTAGTGGATACTGGGTGAGACAGTGTAGTGGTTACTGGGTGCGACAGAACAGTGTTCAATGGGTGTGACAGCATATTGGTTAATGGTTGTGACAGTGTAGTGGTTACTGGTTGTGACATTGTAGCAGTTACTGGGTGTGACAGTGTAGTTTTTACTGGGTGTGACATTGTAGTGTTTACAGGGTATGACAGTGTAGTGGTTACTGGGTGTGACTGTGTAGTGTTTACTGGGTGTGACATTGTAGTGTTTACAGGGTACGACAGTGTAGTGGTTACTGGGTGTGAACGTTTATTCGTTACTGGGTGTGAGAGTTTAGTTTTTACAGGTTGAGTCAGTGTAGTGGTTACTGGTTGAGACAGTGTAGTTGTTTCTGGGTGTGACAGAACAGTGTTCAATGGGTGTGACAGCATATTGGTTACTGGGTGTGACAGTGTTGTGGTTAATGGGTGTTTCAATCTAGTTGTTACTGGGTGCGACAGAGCAGTGTTCAATGGGTGTAACAGCATATTGGTTAGTGGGTGTGACAGTATTGTGGTTACTGGGTGTGTCTGTGTAGTGTTTGCTGGTGCATCAAAGTAGTGGTAAATGGTTGTGACAGTATAGAGATTACGGGGAGTGACAGTGTACTGGTTACTGGGTGAGACAGTGTAGTGGTTATAGGGTGTGACAGTGTAGTGATTACTGGGTGTGACAGTTTAATGTTTACTGGGTGTGACACTTTAGTGGATACTGGGTGTGACAGTGTAGTGGTTACTCGGTGTGACAGTGTAGTTTTTACTGTGTGTGACAGTGTAGTGGATAGTGGGTGAGACAGTGTAGTTGTTACTGGGTGCAACAGAGTAGTCGTTACTAGATGTGACAGTGTAGTGGTTACTGGGTATGACAGTGTAGTGTTCAATTGGTGTGATACTGTAGTGGGTACTGGGTGTGACAGTGTACTGGTTACTGGGTGTGACAGTGCAATGGTTACTGAGTGTGACAGTGTAGTGGTTACTGGGTGTGACAGTGTATTGGTTACTGAATGTGACATTGTAGTGTTTATTGGGTGTGAAATTGTAGTGGTTACTGGGTGTGTCAATGGATTGGTTACTAGTGCAACAGTGTAGTGGTTACTGGGTGTGAAAGTGCAGTGGCTACTGGGTGTGACAGTGTAGTGCTTACTGGGTTTGACAGTGTATTGGTTACTTTATGTGACATTAATCTGGTTACTGTGTGTGACAGAGCAGTTTTCACTGGGAGAGACAGCGTATTGATTACTGGGTATGTCAGTGTAGTGGTTACTGGTGCAACGGTGTAGTGGTTACTGGGAATAACAGTGTAGTGTTTACTGGATGTGACAGTGCAGTGGTTACTGGATGTGACAGTGCAGTGGTTACAGGATGTGACAGTGCAGTGGCTATTGGGTGTGACAGTGTAGTGGTTACTGGGTTTGACAGTGTAGTGGTTACTGGATGTGACAGTGCAGTGGTTACTGGGTGTGACAGTGTAGTGGTTACAGGGTGTGACAGTGCAGTGGTTACAGCGTGTGACATTGTAGTTGTTACTGGGTGTGACAGTGTATTGTTTACTGTGTGTGAAAGTGTAGTGGTTACTGGGTGTGACAGTGTAGTGGTTACTGGGTGTTACAGTGCAGTGGTTACAGGGTGTGAACTTGTAGTGGTTACTGGGTGTACCAGTGTAGTGTTTACTGGGTGTGACAGTGTAGTGGCTACTGTTTGTGACCCGGTAGTGGTTACTGGGTGTGACAGTGCAGTGGATACTGGGTGTGACTGTTTATTGGCTAGTGGTACGGCAGTGTAGTTGTTACTGGGTGTGTCAGTGTCGAGTTTACGTGGCGTGGCAGTTTTAAAGCTTACTGTGTGTGACTGTGTATTGGTTACTTGGTGTGACAGTGTAGTGGTTACTGGGTGTGTTAGTGTCATGGTTACAGGCTGTGACAGTGTAGTGGTTACTGGGTGTGACAGTGTAGTGTTTACTGAGTGTGACAGTGTAGTGGTTACTGGGAGTATCAGTGTAGTGCTTACTGGATGTGACAGTGTAGTGGATACTGGGTGTGGTAGTGTAGTGGTTACAGGGTGTGACAGTGTAGTGGTTACAGGCTGTGACAGTGTAGTGGTTAAAGTGTGAGACAGTGTAGTGGTTACTGGGTGTGACAGTGTAGTGATTACTGGGTGTGACAGTGTAGTGGTTACAGGGTGTGACAGTGTAGTGGTTAAAGTGTGAGACAGTGTAGTGGTTACTGGGTGTGACAGTGTAGTAGTTACTGGGTGTGACAGTGTACTGGTTAAAGTGTGAGACAGTTTAGTGGTTACTGGGTGTGACAGTGTAGTGATTAATGGGTGTGCCAGTGTGGTGGTTAATTGGTACGACAGTGTAGTGATTACTGGGTGTGACTGTCTTGGTTACTGTGTTTGACAGTGTAGTGAGTACTGGGGTGAGAGGGTAGTGATTACTGGGTGAGTCAGTGTAGTGCTTACTGGGTGTGACAGTGCAATGACTACTGGGTGTGACTGTGTAGTGATTACTGTGTGTGACAGTGTAGTGGTTACATGGTGAGGCAGTGTAGTGGTTACTAGGTGTGACAGAGCACCCGTCACTGGGTGTGACAGCGTATTGATTACTGAGTGTGAAAGTGTAGTGGTTACTGGGTGTGACAGTGTAGTGGATACTGGATGAGTCAGTGTAGTGCTTACTGGGTGTGACAGTGTAGTGTTTACTGTGTGAGAGTGTAGTGGTTAGTGGGTGAGACAGTGTTTTGGTTACTGGGTGTGACATTGTGGTGTTTACTGGGTGTGACAGTGCAATGGCTACTGGGTGTGACTGAATAGTGGTTACTGTGTGTGACAGTGCAGTGGTTACTGTGTATGACAGTGTAGTAGTTACTGGGTGTGACAGTGTACTGGTTACAGAGTGAGACAGTGTAGTGGTTACTGGGTGTGACATTGTAGTGTTTACTGGATGTGACAGTGTAGTTATTACTGCGTGTGACAGTGCAGTGATTAATGGGTGTGACAGTGTAGTGGTTACTGGGTGCGACATTGTAGTGGTTACTGGGTCAGACAGTGTAGTGGTTACAGGGTGTGAACTTGTAGTGGTTACTGGGTGTGACAATGCAGTGGTTACAGGGTGTGAAGTTGTCGTGATTACTGGGTGTACCTGTGTAGTTTTTACTGGGTGTGACAGTGTAGTGGCTACTGTTTGTGACCTGGTAGTGGTTACTGGGTGTGACAGTGAAGTGGATACTAGGTGTGACTGTTTATTGGCTAGTGGTACGGCAGTGTAGTTGTTACTGGTTGTGTCAGTGTAGAGTTTACGTGGCGTGGCAGTTTTAAAGCTTACTGTGTGTGACTGTGTATTGGTTACTTGGTGTGACAGTGTAGTGGTTACTGGGTGTGTTAGTGTCATGGTTACAGGCTGTGACAGTGTAGTGGTTACTGGGTGTGACAGTGTAGTGTTTACTGGGTGTGACAGTGTAGTGGTTACTGGGAGTATCAGTGTAGTGCTTACTGGATGTGACAGTGTAGTGGATACTGGGTGTGGTAGTGTAGTGGTTACAGGGTGTGACAGTGTAGTGGTTAAAGTGTGAGAGTGTAGTGGTTACTGGGTGTGACAGTGTAGTGATTACTGGGTGTGGCAGTGTAGTGGTTACTGGGTGTGACAGTGTAGTGGTTACAGGGTGTGACAGTGTAGTGGTTAAAGTGTGTGACAGTGTAGTAGTTACTGGGTGTGACAGTGTACTGGTTAAAGTGTGAGACAGTTTAGTGGTTACTGGGTGTGACAGTGTAGTGGTTAATGGGTGTGCCAGTGTGGAGGTTAATTGGTACAACAGTGTAGTGGTTACTGGGTGTGACAGTGTCTTGGTTACTGTGTTTGACAGTGTAGTGAGTACTGGGGTGACAGGGTAGTGATTACTGGGTGTGACTGTGTAGTGATTACTGTGTGTGACAGTGTAGTGGTTACGTGGTGAGGCAGTGTAGTGGTTACTAGGTGTGACAGAGCACCCGTCACTGGGTGTGACAGTGTATTGATTACTGTGTGTGAAAGTGTAGTGGTTACTGGGTGTGACAGTTTAGTGGATACTGGGTGAGTCAGTGTCGTGCTTACTGGGTGTGACAGTGTAGTGTTTACTGTGTGAGAGTGTCGTGGTTAGTGGGTGAGATAGTGTTTTGGTTACTGGGTGTGACATTGTAGTGTTTACTGGGTGTGACAGTGCAGTGGTTACTGGGTATGACAGTGTAGCAGTTACTGGGTGTGACAGTGTACTGTTTACAGAGTGAGACAGTGTAGTGGTTATTGGGTGTGACATTGTAGTGTTTACTGGATGTGACAGTGTAGTTATTACTGCGTGTCACAGTGCAGTGATTAATGGGTGTGACAGTGTAGTGGTTACTGGGTGCGACAGTGTAGTGGTTACTGGGTGAGACAGTGTAGTGGTTACTGGGTGTGACATTGTAGCAGTTACTGGGTGTGCCAGTGTAGTGGTTACTGGTTGTGACAGTGTAGTGCTTACAGGGTGTGACAGTTTAGTGGTTACTGGGTGTTACTTTGTAGTTGCTACTGGGTGCAACAGTGCACTAATTAATGGGTGCCACAGGGTTTTGGTTACTGGGCGTGACAGTGTAGTGTTTAGAGGGAGTGACACTGCAGTGGTTACTGGGTGTGACAGTTTAATATTTACTGGGTGTGACAGTGTAGTGGTTACTGGGTGTGACAGTGTATTGGTTACTGGGTGTGACAGGGCAGTGTTTACTGTGTGTGACAGGCCAGTGTTTACTGGGTGTGAAATTGTAGTGGTTACTGGGTGTGACAGTGTAGTGGTTAATGGGTGTGCCAGTGTGGTTGTTACTGGGTGTGAAAGTGTCGTGAATACTGGGTGTGACACTGCAGTGGTTACTGGGTGTGACAGTGTAGTAGTTACTGGGTGTGACATTGTAGTTGTTACTGGTTGTGGACAGTGCAGTGATTAATGGGTGTGACATTGTAGTGGTGACTGTGTGTGATGGTGTCGTGGTTACTGAGTGAGACAGTGTAGATGTTCCTGGGTGTGAGAGTGTAGTGGTAACATTGTGTGACAGTGTAGTTGTTAATGGTTGTGACATTGTAGTGGTTACTGGTTGTGACATTCTCGCAGTTACTGGGTGTGACAGTGTAGTGTTTACTGGGTGTGACATTGTAGTGTTTACAGGGTATGACAGGGTAGTGGTCACTGGGTGTGACTGTGTATTCGTTACTGGGTGTGGGAGTGTAGTTTTTACAGGTTGAATCAGTGTAGTGGCTATTGGATGAGACAGTGCAGTGGCTACTGTGTGTGACAGTGTAGTGTTCAGTGGGTGTGACATTGTAGTTGTTACTGGGTGAGAAAGTGTAGTGGTTACTGGGTGTGACAGTGTAGTTGTTAATGGATGTGACAGAACAGTGTTCAATGGGTGTGACAGCGTATTGGTTACTGGTTCTGACAATGTTGTGGTTAATGGGTGTATCATTCTAGTTGTTACTGGGTGTGACAGAGCAGTGTTCAATGGGTGTGACAGCATATTGATTGTGGGTGTGACAGTATTGTGGTTACTGGGTGTGTCTGTGTAGTTTTTGCTGGTGCATCAAAGTAGTGGTAACTGGGTGTGACAGTGTAGAGATTACGGGGAGTGACAGTGTACTTGTTACTGGGTGAGACAATGTAGTGGTTAAAGGGTGTGACAGTGTATTGGTTACTGTGTGTGACAGTGTAGTGATTACTGGGTGTGACAGTTTAATGTTTACTGGGTGTGACAGTTTAGTGGATACTGGGTGTGAGAGTGTAGTGGTTACTCGGTGTGACAGTGTAGTGGTTACTGTGTGTGACAGTGTAGTGGATACTGGGTGAGACAGTGTAGTGGTTACTGGGTATGACAGTGTAGTGTTTAATGGGTGTGACAGTGTAGTGGGTACTGGGTGTGACAGTGTAGTGGTTACTGGGTGTGACAGTGCAATGGTTACTGGGTGTGACATTGTAGTGGTTACTGGGTGTGGCAATGGATTGGTTACTAGTGCAACAGTGTAGTGGTTACTCTGTGTGACAGAGCAGTGTTCACTGGGTGTGACAGCGTATTGGTTACTGGGTATGTCAGTGTTCTGGTTACTGGTGCAACAGTGTAGTGGTTACTGGGAATAAAAGTGTAGTGTTTACTGGATGTGACAGTGCAGTGGTTACTGGAAGTGACAGTGCAGTGGTTACTGGGTGTGACAATGTAGTGGTTAATGGGTGTGACAGTGCAGTGGTTACTGGATGTGACAGTGCAGTGGTTACTGGGTGTGACAGTGTAGTGGTTACAGGGTGTGACACTGCAGTGGTTACAGCATGTGACGGTGTAGTTGTTGCTGGGTGTGACAGTGTATTGTTTACTGTGTGTGAAAGTGTAGTGTTTACTGTGTGTGACACTGTAGTGTTTACTGGGTGTGACATTGTAGTGGTTACTGGGTGTTACAGTGCAGTGGTTACAGGGTGTGAACTTGTAGTGGTTACTGGGTTTGACAGCGCAGTGGTTACAGAGTGTGAACTTGTAGTGATTACTGGGTGTGACAGTGTAGTGGTTACTGGGTGTGACAGTGTAGTGGCTCCTGTTTGTGACCCTGTAGTGGTTACTGGTTGTGACAGTGCAGTGGATACTGGGTGTGACTGTGTATTGGCTACTGGTACGACATTGTAGTTGTTACTGGGTGTGTCAGTGTAGAGTTTACAGGGAGTGGCAGTTTTAAAGGTTACTGTGTGTGACTGTGTAGTGGTTACAGGGTGTGACAGTGTAGTGCTTACTGGGTGTGACTGTGTATTGGTTACTGGGTGTGACAGTGTAGTTGTTACTGGGTGTGTTAGTGTCGTGGTTACAGGCTGTGACAGTGTAGTGGTTACTGTGTGTGACAGTGTAGTGCTTACTGGATGTGACAGTGTAGTGGATACTGGGTGTGGCAGTGTAGTGGTTACAGGGTGTGACAGTGCAGCGGTTACAGCGCGTGACAGTGATTTGATACTTGGTGTGACAGTGCAATTGTTATGAGGTGTGCCCCTGTAGTGGATCTAAGGTGTGACAGTGCTTTGGATACTGTGTGCGACAGTGCAGTGGTTACTCAGTGTGAAAGTGTAGTTGTTACTGGGTGCGACAGTGTAGTGTTTACTGGGTGTGACAGTGTAGTGGTTACTGGGTGTGACAGTGCAGTGTTTACATCGTGTGACAGTGTAGTGGTTAAAGTGTGAGACAGTGTAGTGGTTACTGGGTGTGACAGTGTAGTAGTTACTGGGTGTTACAGTGTACTGGTGAAAGTGTGAGACAGTGTAGTGGTTACTGGGTGTGACAGTGTTGTGGTTAATGGGTGTGCCAGTGTCGTGGTTAATTGGTACGACAGTGTAGTTTTTACTGGGTGTGACAGTGTTGTGGTTACAGGGTGAGACAGTGTAGTGGTTACTGTGTGTGACATTGTAGTGGTTACTGGGTGTGAAAGTGTAGTGGTTACTGGGTGTGACAGTTTTGTGAATAATGGGTTTGACAGTGTAGTTGTTACGGGGTTTGATGGCGTAGTTGTTACTGGGTGTGACACTGTTCTAATTATTGTTTGCGACAGGGTTTTGGTTACTGGGTTTGACACTGGACTGGTTACTGGCTGTCACAGTGTAGTGATTATAGGGTGTGACATCTTAGTGGTTACTGGGTGTGGCAGTGTAGTGGTTACTGGGTGTGACAGTGTAGTGGTTACTGGGTGTGACAGTCTAGTAGTCACTGGGTGTGATACTGTAGTGGTTACAGGGTGTGACATTGTAGTGGTTACTGTGTGTGACAGTGTAGTGATTACTGGGTGTGACAGTGTAGTGGTGACTGGGTGTAACAGTGTAGTGGTTAGTGGGTGTGGCAGTGTACTGGTTACTGGGTGTGTTAGTGTAGTGGTTACTGGTGTGAAAGTGTTGTGGTTACTGTGTGTGACAGTGTAGTGATTACTGGGTGTGACAGTGTAGTGGTTGCTGGGTGTGACAGTGTAGTGGTTACTGGGTGTGACAGTGTAATCTTTACAGGGTGAGACAGTGTAGTTGTTACTGTGTGTGACAGAGAAGTGGTCATTGGGTGTGACAGCATATTGGTTACTGGGTGTGACAGTGTAGTGATTACTGGGTGTGTTAGTGTAGTGGATACTGGGTGTGACAGCGGATTGGTTACGGGTGTGACAGTTTAATGTTTAGTGTGTGACAGTGTAGTGGTTACTGGGGGTCTCAGTGTAATGATTACTGGTGCAAAATTGTAGTTGTTACTGGGTGCGACAGTGTAGTGTTTACTGGGTGTGACAGCGTAGTTGTTACTGGGTGTTACAGAGTAGTGGTTACAGGGTGTAACTGTTAACTCCTCGCCGTCAATGAGGAGGATCTACCCCTACCTTGGGGGATCAGGGTTCGCTGCTTTAGGAGACTAAACACGCCGGTCAGTCTATCACTTTCTCAGTAATACACAAAGTCAGAAACTGTAAAATAAGTAAAGTTTTATTAAGGTAATCCGGTACCTGGACTCACTCTGAGAAACCCTTTGTGTCTGCACACAAGTATGCCTCCCCAAGAGCGAGCCCCGAGACCCACGGAGCTACAACATTTAAACATTTTCATATACTGCAAGTCATGTGAAAACATTAAACTAGACGATCACGCGTTCTGTGAGTCACTTGTTTTTTACAATGTTTTGCTTGAGTTTCACATTGCTACACCAGTTATCTTATGTCCAGCTTATTTCAATTCCTCCTACATTGTTCAAGGATGCACCTTGAGTGTGGTTAGGAAGTAGAACATTCTGCTCCTTCTGTTCCTTCTTATCTACTCCTACTGAATTTCAATAGCCTTGCATCAGTTTTTTCACATTTAAACTTTTAATCCATGTCACCTAGTCCATCATGCTTTGCAAGGCATTTGTAAGGCAGTATGGCCTAGAAATTGAGTTGGCACCGCGCCAGGGCTTTAGCGCCGGAAATTTAGCGCCGGCGCTAAGTCCCCCTGCGCGCGCCAAAAATTCAGTAGCGCCGCGCCCAGACGGCTGCCGGCGCTACTGGAGGGTGTCAGCGCCTCGCAATGGGCGCTGACTGCCGCATTGCGGCACTAATCCGCCGCTGCGGCACCCGATGCGGTGCGGCAGGCTGGGGAAGTGCAGGACTCCTCCTTCCGTTAAGGAGGAGCTGCCTGCACCCGACCGCTGGCCGTTGATCTGTGGAGAAAAATGAGCCCGGCACCTCGGAGAAGTGCCGGGCTCGCGGTCCACACGCATCTGTGCCGCGGGGGGGTGTTGGAGGAGTCCGGGGAGGGAGGTGCGGGCAGGCGTCCGCCGGGAAAGCGGCCGGCCGCCGCGCGACCTTAATGCGCCGGCGCTAAGACCCGTAGCGAACTTTTGAAAAATCGTTGGTTGCGGCTGCCACGGGCGAGGCGGCCGCAACTCAATTTCGGCGTTCGGGCGCGTTGCCACGGCAACCGGGACGCTGCGCACACCGATGACGTCATCGGTGCCGGCGCAGCGCAACCGGCTAACGCCGATGGCAGCGCCCAAGTGAATTTCTCAATCGGCTGTACTTGCGGCGCTAGGCCCTCTAGCGCCTCAAAATGGGCGCTAACCCCACTCAATTTCTAGGCCTATATGTTTAATCTAACTTATCATTCCCTCCTTTTATCATTACATGATAACCTCGACGTTTTTCTCTACATACTGGACAGGGTGTCAACTATTCCATACATACATTACATATTCAAAGATTATATTTTTTTATCATTTATAGTTTCCTCCGAACATATACAGCATATATGGTTATCCGAGTTAGTCGCCATATTTCAGTTGGGAGTTAAATGCAATATACAATATAAGCATACAATCAAGCAAAGGTAACCCGTTATCAATGTCCAGGGGTTGGGTCCATTCTTGTCCCATTTTATCCTAGTACTACACCGAATCTTCGTAAATGCTATCACCTTCCTCTAATTCTTGCAGCTCTTCCATGTTAATCCTAGTCCAATCCTGTGTGACATTGACATTTCCTTGAGGTTTATGTACAGTGATGTTACATCGGCTATCATACTGGCCTTCGTGGTTTCCAGTTCTATTTAAAGAGTGTTTCGCAAAATTACATAGACACCAGTGTGTTCCTGGTACATTTACACACATCTGACCTGTAAAATTTAAGTGATGTGATAACACCACCTGAAAGGGATCAAGTGGGCATATAGTGGTATTTTTACATTCATTCACATCAGCACAATTTTTATCCGTTCCTGGTACGTTAGCTCTATACCCTTCTCTGCACTCATACTTTGCTTGGTTGTATCCCCTTTTCTGAGTGTTATCTATCAGGCTAGCTGTTGTGCTGATGGTTGACCGTTCGTCAATTATGGTACACCATGTGCGCCCCGTGGGAAGTCTCTGAGTACAAGTGCACAATGGAGTCTGTCCTTGTTTACATTACACTGCAGATGCCTTAATTTTATCATTATTGGCAGAGACATTCGTGCAGTTCCCTTGGTTAATATTGGAATTGTCACGACATCCCCATCCGCAAGAAAATTCAGTGCACCCGTGTTGTTTGGAGCAGCGATTGATGCATTGTCCCTCTGTCGCTGTTGAGGTTATGTCCATTATGACAAGAGTGGTGATGACAACTTGCAGTGTGAAGCGTGAATCCATTTTGTCTTTCCTTCGACCTTCACTGCTGTATGCGTGGTTAACAGTACTTGATAGGGTCCCTTCCACCTGGGTTCTAATCCTTTTCGGTAGAAGTTCTTTACAAGGACATAATCAACCGG
The DNA here is from genome assembly GCF_052327205.1 of Somniosus microcephalus. NCBI lineage: Eukaryota > Metazoa > Chordata > Chondrichthyes > Squaliformes > Somniosidae > Somniosus > Somniosus microcephalus. Next base: position 218,507,060 of record NC_140989.1, on the reverse strand, counting down.
TTTGAGTTGATGACAGGCATCCTCTTTGTTGGTTCAGTTACGGCTGTTACCTGTTGATGAGACAACTTTAAAGCAGAGGTTAGTGACATACAATAAGACATCATCTGATTGTCCATTACATGAATATCTATTTGCCTGTCGTCTTGGATGGGAGCCGAGAACGGGGTTCTTAAAGGTCTTCCGAAGATAATTTCTGCTGTTGATAATCCTGTCTTTCGGGCAGGATTGGTCCTCATAGCATATAATGCGATTGGTAATACTTCTGGCCATTTTAATTTGGTTTCTACACAGAGTTTGGCCAATTTTAGTTTTAGGGCTCCATTAGCCCTTTCCACCAGTCCTGCCGATTGTGGATGGAGTGGGCAATGTAAATGTTGTCTAATATTGAGAACATTGCAAAGTTCAGCATTAATTTCTGCAACAAAGTGTGGTCCGTTATCAGAACTCAATTGTATTGGCACTCTGAACCTTGGCACGATATCCTTCAGTATTAGTTTGCACACAGTCTTTGTGGTATTGTTCCTTGTTGGGAAGGCTTCTATCCATTTACTAAATACATCAATAATAACTAGTACATATTTATATCCGTAAGCTGATTCTAATTGTACAAAATCTAACTGTAGTATTTGAAAAGGACCGTCTGGGATAGGAGTTGTTGCTGTTATGGTTGGTATGGCTTTTCCCGGGTTGTGTTGCTGGCATATCAGACAGTGATCAATTGTCCGCTGTGCCACCTTTCCCCAATTTGGGTTGTACCAAGAATTTTCCAATTGTTTTATCATAGGGTATTTTCCTCCGTGGAACAGTGTGTGACACGTATGCACTATCCAGGGGAATATAGAATTTGGAGCAACTATCCTTCCCTTCGGGTCTGCATATAGTTGTGTCAAAGGATCCTTTTTACACTTTTCTTTTATCCACTTTTGTTTTTCATTTTCAGGAGCGTCCTCCTGGTGCTTTTGTACATCTTCCAATGATGGCGCATAAGAAGGATACTTCCCTCCCTCCTTTTGTTTCAACTGGTGCATTTGTTTTTGGTCCTTACACATAGCGGCATATTTTGCTGCTTCGTCTGCCATTCTATTCCCCTCAGCAATCTGTGTATGTAACCGTGTGTGTGCCTGGCATTTTACTATGGCTAATTCCCTGGGTAATAATACTGCCTGCGTCAATCTTTCTACCTGTACTTGGTTCGACATGGGAGACCCAGATGTGGTCAGAAAACCCCTCCTTTTCCATATTATTCCGAAATCATGCGCTTCTCCGAAGGCATATCTCGAGTCCGTATAAATATTTACTTTCATCCCTTCTGATAATTCGCATGCTCTTGCTAGTGCATGTAATTCTGCTTTCTGTGCTGACCAATGATTTGGAAGTTTACCTGATTCTACCACATTTGGTGATTCTATAATTGCGTATCCTATCTGTCCTTCACCTGTATTTGATCTAGAGGCTGATCTGTCCACAAAGTATTCATGGTCTGGGGTATTCAAAGGCATGTCCTTTAAATCAGATCTGATTATTGTTTGGGTCTCAATTTTTGTTACACAGTCATGTATTCGTTCACCTACATGTTCTATGGGTAGTTGTAAGAATTCGGCTGGGTTTATGTTTTTTGCAAAGTTGAAGGTCAACAAGGGATTCTGTATTAACTTAATCTCATATCTACTTATCCTTGCCGACGTCATGTGCTGTGTGGATAATTTGTTCAGTAATGATTGTAAGGCATGACTGCTATAGATCTCCACCTTTGAGTGTAAGGTAATATTTTCTGCTGAGGTCACTGCATGGTAGGCTGAAGCTACGTCCTGTAGACATATAGGGAGGGCTCTCTCTACTGGGTCGAGGCTAGTGGAGAAGTAAGCCACCGGTCTCTGCCTGTCTCCATGTTCCTGAGTTGGGACTGAATGTGAGCATCCATCGGTAGTAGTCACATACAACCTAAATGGTCTATCATACATTGGTCTTCCTAAGGGCGGGGCCTCTCTTAACGTTTGTTTTAAAGAATTAAATGCATCTCTTTGTGCTTCTGATAGAACAAACAGTTCTCTAACCTCTGATCCTGTTAGTATAGTTAGGGGCTTTGTATGTTGAGTGATTTCTGGTATCCATTGCCTGTAGAAATGTATTAATCCTAAAAATGCTCGTATCCCTCTTTTAGTGGTAGGTTCCGGATATTGGGATACTGTTTGGGTCCTTTCCGAGAGCAGGACTTTTTCATCTGGTGTCAGAATGTGCCCTAAATACGTGACATGCTTCATGCAAAATTGGATCTTTGCTTTTGATACTACATACCCTTCCCTTGACAAATGGATGAAAATGAATTTTGTATCCATTTGACAATCCGTCTCTGCGGGTGATGCAATAAGCAAGCCGTCCACGTATTGTACAAAAGTTGAACCTCCCGGTAGTTGCAAAGGGGCCAAACATTTGTGTAGTTACCTTGAAAAGATGGTCGGAGAATCAGCAAAACCTTGTGGTAAACGTGTCCAAGTATACTGTTGGCCCTCAAAAGAGAAAGCGAACAAGTACTGTGAATCCACATGGATTGGAATCGCGTAAAAAGCATTTTTTAGTTCAATAACCGTATATCTTTCAACATTCAGGGGAATAGAAGCCATAATAGTGTGTGACACTGTAGTGGTTACTGGGTGTGACATTGTAGTGGTTACTGTGTGTGACAGTGTAGTGATTACAGGGTGTGCCAGTGTAGTGGTTACTGGGTGTAACAGTGTAGTGGTTAATGGGTGTGACAGTGTAGTGGTTACTGGGTGTAACAGGGTAGTGGTTAGTGGGTGTGACAGTGTAGTGGTTACTGGGTGTGTTAGTGTAGTGGTTACTGGTGTGAAAGTGTAGTGGTTACTGTGTGTGATAGTGTAGTGATTACTGGGTGTGACAGTGTAGTGGTTACTGGGTGTGACAGTGTAGTGGTTACTGGGTGTGATAGTGTAGTGGTTACTGGGTGTGACAGTGGAGTGGTTACTGGGTGTGACAGTTTAATGTTTAGTGTGTGAGAGTGTAGTGGTTACTGGGTGTCTCAATGTAATGATTATTGGTGCAAAAGTGTAGTTGTTACTGGGTGCGACAGTGTAGTATTTACTGGGTGTGAAAGTGTAGTGGTTACTGGGTGTGACACTGTAGTGTTTACTGGGTGTGCCAGTATAGTGGTTACTGGGTGTTACAGAGTAGTGGTTACAGGATGTGACCTTGTAGTGGTTACTGGGTGTGACTGTGTAGTGGTTACTGGCTGTCACAGTGTGGTTGTTAATGTGTACAACAGTGGTGTGGTTACTGGGTGTGACAGTGAAGTGGTTACTGGGTGTGACAGTGTAGTGGTTAATGGGTGTGACACTGCAGTGGTTACAGGGTGTGACATTGTAGTGGTTACTGTGTGTGACAGTGTAGTGATTACTGGGTGTGACAGTGTAGTGGTTACTGGGTGTAACAGTGTAGTGTTTAGTGGGTGTGACAGTGTAGTGATTACTGGGTGTGACAATGTAGTGGTTACTGGGTGTGACAGTGTAGTGGTTACTGGGTGTGACAGTGTAGTGAATAATGGGTGTGACAGTGTAGTGGTTACGGGGTGTGACGGTGTAGTGGTTATTGTGTGAGACAGTGTAGTAGTTCCTGGGTGTGAGAGTGTAGTGGATACTGTGTGTGACATTGCAGCAGTTACTGGGTGTGACAGTGTAGTGGTTACTGTGTGTGACAGTGTAGTGTTTACAGGGTGTGAAAGTGTATTGGTTACTGGGTGTGATTCTGTTCCAATTATTGTTTGCGACAGGGTTTTGGTTACTGGGTTTGAAACTCGAGTGGTTACTGGCTGTCACAGTGTAGTGGTTATAGGGTGTGACATTGTAATGGTTACTGGGTGTGACAGTGTAGTGGTTACTGGGTGTGACAGTGTAGTGATTAATGGGTGTGCCAGTGTGCTTGTTAATGGGTACGACAGTGCAGTGGTTGCTGGGTGTGAAAGTGCAGTGGTTACTGGGTGTGACATTCTAGCATTTACTGGGTAATGTAATCATTACAGGGTGAGACAGTGTAGTGGTTACAGGGTGAGACAGCACATTGGTTACTGCGTGTGACAGTGTAGTGGTTACTGCGTATGTTAGTGTAGTGGTTACTGGTGTGAAAGTGTAGTGGTTACTGGGTGTGACAGTGTAGATTTTACTGGATGAGTCTGTGTAGTGGTTACAGGGAGTGACAGTGTAGTGGTTACTGGGTGTGACAGTGTAGTGGTTACTGGGTGTGACAATGTAGTGTTTACTGGGTGTGACAGTTTAATGTTTACTGTGTGTGACAGTGTAGTGGTTACTGGGTGTCTCATTGTAGTGATTTCTGGTGCAAAAGTGTAGTAGTTACTGGGTGTGACAGTGTAGAATTTATTGGGTGTGACAGTGTAGTGGTTGCAGGGAGGGACAGTGTAGTCATTACAGGTTTTGACAGTGCAGAGGTTACAGTGTGTGACAGAGATTTGGTACCAGGTGTGACAGTACAGATGTTACGAGGTGTGCCCCTGTAGTTCATCCAGGGTGTGACAGTGCTTTGGATACTGGGTGCGACAGTGCAGTGGTTACTCAGTGTGACAGTGTAGTTGTTACTGGGTGTGACAGTGTAGTGGTTACAGGGAGGGACAGTGTAGTGGTTACTGGGTGTAACAGTGTAGTGGTTACAGGGTTTGACATTGTAGCAGTTACTTGGTGTGACAATGTAGTGGCTACTGAGTGTGACGGTGTAGTCTTTATAGGGTGAAACTTTGTAGATGTTACTGTGTGTGACATAGAAGTGGTCATTGGGTGTGACAGTGTAGTGGTTACTGGGTGTGATATTGTAGTGGTTACTGGGTGTGACAGTGGAGTGGTTACTGGGTGTGACAGTTTAATGTTTAGTGTGTGACAGTGTAGTGGTTACTGGGTGTCTCAGTGTAATGATTACTGGTGCAAAAGTGTAGTTGTTACTGGGTGTGAGACTGTAGTGTTTACTGGGTGTGACAGTGTAGTGGTTACAGGTTGTGACAGTGTAGTGGTTACAGGTTGTGACAATGCAGTGGTTACTCAGTGTGACAGTGCAGTTGTTACTGGGTGCAAAAGTTTAGTGTTTACTGGGTGTGACAGTGTAGTGGTTACAGGTCGTGACAGTGTAGTGGTTACTCAGTGTGACAGTGTAGTTGTTACTGGGTGCGACATTGTAGTGTTTACTGGGTGTGACAGTGTAGTGGTTACTGGGTGTGACAGTGTACTAATTACTGATTGTGACAGGGTTTTGTTTACTGGGTGTGAGAGTGGAGTGGTTACTGGCTGTCACAGTGTGGTTGTTAATGGGTACGACTGGTGTGCTTACTGGGTTTGACAGGGGTCTGCTTATTGGGTGTGACAGGTGTGTGATTACTGGGTGTGACAGTGTAGTAGTTACTGGGTGTGACAGTGTAGTGGTTAATGGGTGTCCCGTTGTGGTGGTTAATGGGTACGACAGTGCAGTCGTTACTGGGTGTGACAGTGTAGTAGTTACTGGGTGTGACACTGCAGTGGTTACAGGGTGTGACAGTGTAGTGGTTACTGGGTGTGACAGTGTAGTGGTTACTGGGTGTGACAGTGCAGTGGTCACTGGGTGTGACAGTGTAATGGTTACTGTGTGTGACAGTGTAGTGATTACTGGGTGTGACAGTGTAGGTTTTACTGGGTGTAACATTGTAGTGGTTAGTGGGTGTGACAGTGTAGTAATTACTGGGTGTGACATTGTACCAGTTACAGGGTGTGACAATGTAGTTGTTCCTGGGTGTGACAGTGTAGATTTTACTGGATGTGACTGTGTAGTGGTTACAGGGAGTGACAGTGTAGTGGTTACTGGGTGTGACAGTGTAGTGGTTACTGGGTGTGACAGTGTAATATTTACTGTGTGTGACAGTGTAGTGGTTACTGGGTGTCCTCAGTGTAATGATTACTGGTGCAAAAGTGTAGTCGTTACTGGGTGTGCCACTGTAGAATTTACTGGGTGTGACAGTGTAGTGGTTACTGGGTGTGACAGTGTAGTGGTTACTGGGTGCGACAGTGTAGTGGTTATTGGGTGTGACAGTGTTGATATTACTGGGTGTGACAGTGTAGTGTTTAATGTGTGTGACATTGTAGTGGTTACTGTGTGCAAAAGTCTAGTGGTTACTCGGTGTGACAGTTTTGTGGTTACTGGGTGTGACAGTGTAGTGTGTACTGGGTGTGACAGTGTATTTGTTACTGAGTGTGACAGAGCAGTGGTTACTGGGTGTGACTGTGCAGTGTTTACTGTGTTTGACAGTGTATTTTTTACTGGGTGTGACAGTGTAGTGCTTACTGTGTGTGACAGTGCATTGGTTACTGGGTGTGGCAGTGTAGTGTTTACTGGGTGAGGCAGTGTAGTGTTTACTGGGTGAGGCAGTGTAGTGGTTACTGGGTAAGACAGTGTTTTGGTTACTGGTTGTGACAGTGTAATGATTACTGGGTGTGACAGTGTAGTGTTTACTGGGTGTGACAGTGCAGTGTTTACATTCATGTGACAGAGATGTGGTACCTGGTGTGACAGTGCAGCTGTTACGAGGTGTGCACCTGTTGTTGATCCAGGGTGTGACAGTGTTTTGGATACTGGGTGCAACAGTGCAGTGGGTACTGGGTGTGAAAGGGTAGTTGTTACTGGGTGTGACAGTGCAGTGGTTACTGGGTGTGACAGAGCAGTGGTCACTGGGTGTGACACCGTATTGGTTACTGGGTGTGACAGTGTAGTGGTTACTGGGTGTGTTAGTGTAGTGTTTACTGATGTGACAGTGTAGTTGTTATTGGGTGTGAGAGTGTACTGTTTCAGGGTGAGACAGTGTAGTTGTTACTGGGTGTGACAGAGCAATGGTCACTGGGTGTGACAGCGCATTCGTTACTGGATGTGACAGAGTAGTGGTTAATGGGTGTGTTAGTGTAGTGTTTACTGGTGTGACATTGTAGTGGTTACTGGGTGTGACAGTGTAGATTTTACTGGGTGTGACTGTGTAGTGTTTACAGGGAGTGACAGTGTAGTGGTTACTGGTTATGACAGTGTAGTGGTTACTGGGTGTGATAGTTTAATGTTTACTGGGTGTGACAGTGTACTGGTTACTGGGTGTGTCACTGTAATGATTACTGCTGCGAAAGTGTAGTGGTTACTGGGTGTGACAGTGCAGAGTTTACTGGGTGTGACAGTGCAGTTGTTACAGGGAGGGACAGTGTAGTCATTACAGGTTGTGACAGTGTAGTGGTTACTGGGTGTGACAGTTTAATTTTTACTGGGTGTGACAGTGTAGTGGTTAGTGGGAGCTACATTGTAGTCGTTACTGGGAGTAACAGTGTAGTGTTTACTTGATGTGACAGTGTAGTGGTTACTGGGTGCGAGAGTGTCCTGTTTCAGGGTGTGGCAGTGTAGTGGTTACTTGGTGTGACAGTGCAGTGGTTACAGCGTGTGACAGAGAATTGGTACTTGGTGTGACAGTGCAGTTGTTATGAGGTGTGCCCCGATAGCTGATCCAGGGTGTGACAGTGCTTTGGATCCTGGGTGCGACAGTGCAGTGGTTACTCAGTGTGACAGTGTAGTGGTTACTGTGTGTTACACGGTAGTGGTTACAGGGTGTGACCTTGTAGTTGTTACCGGGTATGTCTGTGTAGTCATTACTGGGTGTGACATTGTACTAATTCCTGGGTGGAAAAGGGTTTTGGTTACTGGGTTTCACACAGGAATGGTTACTGGCTGTCACAGTATAGTGGCTACTGGGTGTGACAGTGTTGTGTTTATGGGTGTGACAATGTAGAGGTTACTGGTTGTGACAGTGTAGCGGTTACTGGGTGTGACAATGTAGTGGTTACTGGTTGTGACAGTGTAGTGGTTACTGGGTGTGACAGTGCAGTGGTTACTGGGTGTGACAGTGTTGATGTTACTGTGTGTGACATTGTAGTGGTTACTGTGTGTGACAGTGTAGTGGTTACTCGGTGTGACAGTGTTGTGGTTACTAGGTGTGACAGTGTAGTGGTTACTGGGTGTGACAGTGTTGATGTTACTGGGTGTGACATTGTAGTGTTTACTGTGTGTGATATTGTAGTGGTTACTGTGTGCGACAGTGTAGCGTTTACTCAGTGTGACAGTGTCGTGGTTACTAGGTGTGACAGTGTAGTGTTTAATGGGTGAGACAGTGTTTTGGTTACTGGTTGTGACAGTGTAGTGATTACTGGGTGTGTCCTTGTAGTGTTTACTGGATGTGTCAGTGTAGCGGTCACTGGTTGTGGCACTGGAATGGTTACATGGTGTGACAGTGCAGTAGTTACAGTGTGTGACAGAGATTTGGTACTTGGTGTGACAGTGCAATTGTTATGAGGTGTGCCCATGTAGTTGATCCTGGGTGTGACAGTGCTTTGGATACTGGGTGCGACAGTGCAGTGGTTAGTCAGTGTGAAAGTGTAGTTGTTAGTGGGTGCGACAGTGTAGTGGTTACTGGTTGTGAAATTGTAGTGGTTACTGGGTGTGACAGTGTAGTGGTTACTGGGTGTTACAATTTAGTGGTTACAGGATGTGACCTTGTAGTGGTTACTGTGTGTGACAGTGTAGTGATTAATGGCTGTGACAGTGTAGTGGTTACAGGGTGAAACAGTGTAGTGGTTACTGGGTGTGACAGTGTAGTAATTACTGGGTCCGACAGTGTTTAGTTTACTGGGTGTGACAGTGTACTGGTTAATGGGTGTGACAATGTATTTGCTAATGGGTGTGACTGTCTAGTGGTTACTGGATGTGACAGTGTAGTGGTTACTGGGTGTGACAGTGTAGTGGTTACTGGGTGTGACAGTGTAGTGGTTACTGGGTGTGACAGTGTAGTGGTTACTGGGTGTGACAATGTAGTGGTTACTGGGTGTTACAGTGCAGTAGTTAAAGGGTGTGACAGTGTAATGGTTGTTGGGTGTTATAGTGCAGTGTTTACTGGGTGTGACAGTGTAGTGGTTACTGGGTGTGAAAGTGTAGTAGTTACTGGGTGTGACAGTGTGCAGGTTACTGGGTGTGACAGTGCAGTTTTTATTGGGTGTGACAGTTTAGTGGTTACTGGGAATGACAGTGTTGTGGTTACTGGATGTGACAGTGTAGTGCTTAATGGGTGTGTCAGTGTAGTGGTTACTGGGAGTAACAATGTAGTGGTTACTGAGTGTGAGAGGCTAGTGGTTACTGGGTGCGACAGTAGTATTTACTGGGTATGACAGTGTTGTGGTTACTAGATGTGACAGTGTAGTGATTATTTGGTGTGACAATGTGGTGGTTAATGGGTGTGACAGTGTAGTGGTTACTGGGTGTGACAGTGGATTTGTTAATGGATGTGACAGTGTAGTTGATAATGGATGTGACAGTGTATTGGTTACTGGGTGTGTCTGTCTAGTGGTTACTGGATGTGACAGTGCAATGCTTACTGTGTGTGACAATGTAGTGGTTAATGGGTGTGACAGTGTAGTGGTTACTAGGTGTGACAGTGTAGTGGTTACTGGGTGTGAAAGTGTAGTGGTTACTGGGTGTGACAGTGTAATGGTTGCTGGGTGTGACAGTGCAGTGTGTACTGGGTGTGACAGTGTAGTGGTTACTGGGTGTGAATGTGTAGTGGTTACTGGGTGTGACAGTGTCGTGCTTACTGGGTGTGTAAGTGTTGTGGTTACTGAGTGTGACTGTGCACTGTTTACTGGGAGCAACAATGCAGTGGTTACTGTGTGTAACAGTGCAGTTTTTACTGGGTGTGACAGTGTCATGTTTACTGAGTGTGATAATGTAGTGGTCACCGGGTGTGAGAGAGTATTGCTTACTGGGTGTGACAGTGTACTTTTTACAGGTTCAGACAGTGTAGTGGTTACTGGGTGTGTCGGTGTAATGGCTACTGGTCTGACAGAGTAGTGATAACTAGATGTGACAGTGTAGTGGTTACAGGGTGTGAGAGTGTATTGTTTACTGTGTGCAAAAGTGTAGTGGTTACTGGGTGTGAAAGTGTAGTAGTTACTGGGTGTGACAATGTGCAGGTTACTGGGTGTGACAGTGTAGTTTTTATTGGGTGTGACAGTTTAGCGGTTACTGGGAATGACAGTGTTGTGGTTACTGGATGTGACAGTGTAGTGCTTCATGGGTGTGTCAGTGTAGTGGTTACTGGGAATGACAATGTAGTGGTTACTGGGTGTGAGAAGCTAGTCGTTACTGGGTGCGACAGTGCAGTGGTTACTGGGTGTGACAGTTTAGTGGTTACTGGGTATGACAGTGTTGTGGTTACTAGATGTGACAGTGTTGTGCTTAATGGGTGTGAAAGTGTAGTGGTTACTGGGTGTGACAGTGTAGTGGTTACTGGGTGTGACATTGTAGTGGTCAGTGGGCATGGCAGTGTGGTGGTTGCTGGGTGAAACAGTTTAGTGGTTACTGAATGTGACAGTGTAGTGATTATTTTTTGTGACAATGTGGTGGTTACTGGGTGTGACAGTGTAGTGTTTACTGGTTGTGACATTGGATTTGTTAATGGATGTGACAGTGTAGTTGATAATGGGTGTGACAGTGTATTGGTTACTGGGTGTGACAGTGTAGTGGTTACTGGGTGTGACAGTGTAGTTGTTACTGGGTGTGACAGTGTATTTGTTCCTGGGTGTGACATTGCAATGCTTACTGGATGAGACAGTGTAGTTGTTACTGGTTGTGACAGTGTAGTTGTTACTGGTTGTGACAGTGTAGTGGTTACTGAGTGTGACATTGTCATGGTTACTGGGTGTGACAGTGTAGTGCTTAATGGATACGACAGTGTAGTGGTGTCTGGGTGTGACAGTGTAGAATTTATTGGGTGTGACGGTGTACTGGTTACTGGTTACGACAGTGTAGTGGTTGCTGGGTGCAACTGCGTAGTGGTTACTGGGAGTGACAGTGTAGTGGTTACTCGGTGTGACAGTGTAGTGGTTACTGGGTGTGACAGTGTAGTGGTTAATAGGTGTGACAGTGCAGTGGTTAATGGGTGTGACAGTGTAGTGGTTACTAGGTGTGACATTGTCATGGTTACTGGGTGTGACAGTGTAGTGTTTACTGGGTGTGACAGTGTAGTGGTTACTGGGTGTGAAAGTGTAGTGGATTCTGTGGGATATAGTGTAATGTTTACTGGGTGTGACAGTGTAGTGGTTACTGGGTGCATCAATGAAGTGTTTACTGGGTGTGACAGTGTAGTGGTTACTGGATGTGACAGTATAGTGATTACTGGGTGGGACAGTGTAGTGGTTACTGGGTGTGACAGTGCAGTGGTTACTGAATGTGACTGTGCAGTGATTACTGGGTGTGACAGTGTAGTGGTTACTGGGTGAGAGAGTGTAGTGGTTAATGGGTGTGTCATTTTAGTGGTTACTATGTGTGACAGTGTAGTGGTTACTGGGTTTGTCAGTGCATTGCTTACTGAATGTGACAGTGTAGTTTTTACTTGGTGTGTCAATGTAGTGGTTACTGGTGCAACAGTGTAGTGGTCAATGGGTGTGACAGTGCAGTGGCTACTGGGTGTGACAGTGTAATGGTTGTTGGGTGTTACAGTGCAGTGTTTACTGGGTGTGACAGTGTAGTGGTTACTGGGTGTGAAAGTGTAGTGGTTACTGGGTGTGCAATGTAGTGGTTACTGCATTTTACAGTGTAGTAGTTACAGGGTGTGACAGTGTAATGTTTGCTGGGTGTGACAGTGCAGTGTTTACTGGGTGTGACAGTGTAGTGGTTACTGGATGTGTCAGTGTAGTGGCTACTGGTCTGACAGAGTAGTGATAACTGGATGTGAGAGTGTAGTGGTTACAGGGTGTGAGAGTTTATTAGTTACTGTGTGAGAAAGTGTAGTGGTTACTGGGTGTGAAAGTGTAGTAGTTACTGGGTGTGACAGTGTGCAGTTTACTGGGTGTGACAGTGTAGTTTTTATTGGGTGTGACAGTTTAGTGGTTACTGGGAATGACAGTCTTGTGGTTACTGGATGTGACAGTGTAGTGCTTAATGGGTGTGTCAGTGTAGTGGTTACTGGGAGTAACAATGTAGTGGTTACTGAGTGTGAGAGGCTAGTGGTTATTGGGTGCGACAGTAGTTTTTACTGGGTGTGACAGTTTTGTGGTTACTGGGTATGACAGTGTTGTGGTTACTAGATGTGACAGTGTAGTGATTATTTGGTGTGAAAATGTGGTGGTTAATGGGTGTGACAGTGTAATGGTTACTGGGTGTGACAGTGGATTTGTTAATGGATGTGACAGTGTAGTTGATAATGGGTGTGACAGTGTATTGGTTACTGGGTGTGACAGTGTAGTGGTTACTGGGTGTAACAGTGTAGTGTTTACTGGGTGTGTCTGTCTAGTTGTTACTGGATGTGACAGTGCAATGCTTACTGTGTGTGACAATGTAGTGGTTAATGGGTGTGACAGTGTAGTGGTTACTGGGTGTGACAGTGTAGTGGTTACTGGGTGTGAAAGTGTAGTGGTTAATGGGTGTGACAGTGTAGTGCTTACTGGGTGTGTAAGTGTTGTGGTTACTGGGTGTGACCGTGCACTGTTTACTGGGAGCAACAATGCAGTGGTTACTGTGTGTAACAGTGCAGTTGTTACTGGGTGTGACAGTGTCATGTTTACTGAGTGTGATAATGTAGTGGTCACCGGGTGTGAGACAGTATTGCTTACTGGGTGTGACAGTGTACTTTTTACAGGTTCAGACAGTGTAGTGGTTACTGGGTGTGTCGGTGTAATGGCTACTGGTCTGACAGAGTAGTGATAACTAGATGTGACAGTGTAGTGGTTACAGGGTGTGAGAGTGTATTGTTTACTGTGTGTGAAAGTGTAGTAGTTACTGGGTGTGACAATGTGCAGGTTACCGGGTGTGACAGTGTAGTTTTTATTGGGTGTGACAGTTTAGCGGTTACTGGGAATGACAGTGTTGTGGTTACTGGGTGTGACAGTGTAGTGCTTAATGGGTGTGTCAGTGTAGTGGTTACTGGGAGTGGCAATGTAGTGGTTACTGGGTGTGAGAAGATAGTGGTTACTGGGTGCGACCGTGTAGTGTTTACTGGGTGTGACAGTTTAGTGGTTACTGGGTATGACAGTGTTGTGGTTACTAGATGTGACAGTGTTGTGCTTAATGGGTGTGAAAGTGTAGTGGTTACTGGGTGTGACAGTGTAGTGGTTACTGGGTGTGACAGTGTAGTGGTTAGTGGGCATGGCAGTGTGGTGGTTGCTGGGTGACACAGTTTAGTGGTTACTGAATGTGACAGTGTAGTGATTATTTTTTGTGACAATGTGGTGGTTACTGGGTGTGACAGTGCAGTGTTTACTGGTTGTGACAGTGGATTTGTTAATGGATGTGACAGTGTAGTTGATAATGGGTGTGACAGTGTATTGGTTACTGGTTGTGACAGTGTAGTGGTTACTGGGTGTGACAGTGTAGTTGTTACTGGGTGTGACAGTGTATTTGTTCCTGGGTGTGACATTGCAATGTTTACTGGATGAGACAGTGTAGTTGTTACTGGTTGTGACAGTGTAGTGGTTACTGAGTGTGACATTGTCGTGGTTACTGGGTGTGACAGTGTAGTGCTTAATGGATCCGACAGTGTAGTTGTGTCTGGGTGTGACAGTGTAGAATTTATTGGGTGTGACGGTGCACTGGTTACTGGTTATGACAGTGTAGTGGTTGCTGGGTGCAACTGCATAGTGGTTACTGGGAGTGACAGTGTAGTGGTTATTCGGTGTGAGAGTGCAGTAGTTAATGGGTGTGACAGTGTAGTGGTTACTAGGTGTGACATTGTCGTGGTTACTAGGTGTGACAGTGTAGTGTTTACTGGGTGTGACAGTGTAGTGGTTACTGGGTGTGAAAGTGTAGTGGATTCTGTGGGATATAGTGTAATGTTTACTGGGTGTGACAGTGTAGTTGTTACTGTGTGTGACAATGTCGTGGTTACTGGGTGTGACAGTGTAGTGGTTACTGGGTGTGACAGTGTAGTGGTTACTGGGTGCATCAATGAAGTGTTTACTGGGTGTGACAGTGTAGTGGTTACTGGATGTGACAGTATAGTGATTACTGGGTGGGACAGTGTAGTTGTTACTGGGTGTGACAGTGCAGTGGTTACTGAATGTGACTGTGCAGTGATTACTGGGTGTGACAGTGTTGTGTTTACATGGTGTGACTGTGTAGTGATTACTGGGTGTGACAGTGTAGTGGTTACTGGGTGAGAAAGTGTAGTGGTTAATGGGTGTTTCATTTTAGTGGTTACTATGTGTGACAGTGTAGTTGTTACTGGGTTTATCAGTGCATTGGTTAATAAATGTGACAGTGTATTGCTTACTGAATGTGACAGTGTAGTTTTTACTTGGTGTGTCAATGTAGTGGTTACTGGTGCAACAGTGTAGTGGTCAATGGGTGTGACAGTGCAGTGGCTACTGGGTGTGACAGTGTAGTGTTTACTGGTGCAACAGTTTAGTGGTTACTGGGTGTGACAGTGCAGTGGCTACCGGGTGTGACAGTGTAGTGGTTACTGGTACAACAGTGTAGTGGTTACTGTGTGTGAAAGTGTAGTTGTTACTGGGTGTGTCATTGTAGTGGTTACTGGTGCAACAGTGTAGTGGTTACTGGGTGTGACAGCGCAGTGGCTACTGGGTGTGACAGTGTAGAGGTTACTGGTACAACATTGTAGTTGTTACTGGTTTGTCATTGTAGTATTTACGGGTGTGGCTGTTTTCAGGTTACTGTGTGTGACTGTGCAGCGGTTACAGTGTGTGACAGTGTAGTGGTTACTGGCTGTGACAGTGTACTTTGTACTGGGTGTGACAGTGTAGTGGTTAATGTGTGTGATATTGCAGTGGTTACTGGGTGTGAGAATGTAGTGGTGACTGGGTGTGACAGTGTAGTGGTTAGTGGGCGTGGCGGTGTGGTGATTGCTTTTTGAGACATTGTAGTCATTACTGGTTGTGACAGTACAGTGGTTACTGGGTGTGACAGTGTAGTGGTTACTGGGTGTGAGAGTGTAGTGGTTCCTGTGTGTGACAGTGTAGTGGTTACTGGGTGTAAGAGGCTAGTGGTTACTGGGAGCGACAGTGTAGTGTTTACTGGTTGTGACTGTTTAGTGTTTACTGGCTAAGACAGTGTTGTCATTACTGGGTGTGACAGTGTAGTGGTTACTTGGTGTGACAGTGTAGTGGGTACTGGGTGTGACAGTGTAGTGGTTACTGTGTGCGTCTGTGTAGCGGTTACTGGGTGTGACAGTTTAGTGGTTACTGGGTATGACAGTGCTGTGGTTACTGGGTGTGGCAGTGTAATGCTTAATGGCTACGACAGTGTAGTGGTTACTGGGTGTGACGGTCTAGAATTTATTGGGTGTGACAGTGTAGTGGTTACTGTTTAAGACAGTGTAATTGTTACTGGGTGCAGCTGTGTAGTGCTTACTGGGTGTGACAGTGGATTTGTTAAGGGGTGTGACAGTGTAGTGGTCACTGTGCGTGACAGTATAGTGGTTACTGGGTGTGACAGTGTATTTGTTCCTGGGTGTGACACTGCAATGTGTAGTAGGTGAGACAGTGTAGTTGTTACTGTGTGTGAGAGTGTAGTGTTTGCTGGGTGTGACAGTGTAGTGGTCACTGGGTATGTCAGTGTAGTGGTTACTGGGTGTGACATTGTAGTGGTTACTGGGTGTGACAGTGCAGTGGTTACTGAATGTGGCAGTGTAGTGGTTACTGTGTGTGACAGTGTAGTGGTTACTGGGTGTGACAGTGTCGTGGTTACTGGGTGTGACAGTATAGTGGTTACTGGGTGTGACAGTATAGTGGTTACTGGGTGTGACAGTTTAGTGGCTACTTGGTGTGACAATGTAGTGGTTACTGGGTGTGACAGTGTAGTGGTTAATGGGTGTGACAGTGCAGTATTTAATGGGCATGACAGTG
Organism: Somniosus microcephalus; assembly: GCF_052327205.1. Classification (NCBI taxonomy): domain Eukaryota; kingdom Metazoa; phylum Chordata; class Chondrichthyes; order Squaliformes; family Somniosidae; genus Somniosus; species Somniosus microcephalus. The sequence goes on along the minus strand of NC_140989.1, from coordinate 218,491,143 downwards.
TAGTGGTTACTGGGTGTGACATTGTCATGTTTACTGGTTGTGACAGTGTAGTGGTTACTCGGTGTGACGGTGCAGTTGTTAATGGGTGCGACAGTGTAGTTGCTAATGTGTGTGAAAGTGTATTGTTTACTGGGTGTGACACTGCAGTAGTTACTGGGTGTGACACTGCAGTGGTTATTGGGTGTGACATTGTTTTGTTTACTGGGTCCGACAGTGTTTTGTTTACTGGGTGTGACAGTTTAGTGGTTACTGGGAATGTCAATGTTGTGGTTACTGGGTGTGACAGTGTAGTTCTTAATGGTTATGACAGTGTCGTGTGTTATGTCCATGAATTATTGAGACACGGACAGCAGGAGTTGAACAAAACAAGTCTCTACTGATTGAATTCAATCGGGAAACTGAAACTACAGAGGCTCACTAGAACCTTTTATACAGGGCTGGTCACTGCTGTTACTGCAGTCTGAGACAGTTATTCTCTTAAAGGTACATACACAACAATTCCTCCCCTTTTAGATAAACAGTACATAACATTCATTTAACAACTAAATGATAACTAATTACAATCACAATTAAGGTTGCTAGATACATTGGTTAAGTTTAAGCAATTATAAGTTCAGTCTTTGAGGAGGCTTCCTGATTCTGTCTGGATAACGCCTCTTTGGGGTATCAGGTTCTTCTGGCAAGGTTGAGTCAGGATCAATGTCGTTGTTTGGTTCATCTGCTTCCAATATTACCGATTCTGTGGTAGCTGCAATTGGTACGTCGATTTCATTGCCAGGTGTATCAGATCGTGGTGTGGAGTTGACGTTTTCCAGTGACTCTAGAATCTGGTCAGCATGGTGTCTTACAATGCTCTCCCCAACGTCCACGGTATACATGAGAGGTCCTTGCCATGTACAAATCGTTCCTGGCTGCCATTTCTCAGTGCGGTAGTCCCGGGCCAAAATTGGTTGACCTATCTTAAAACTCCTGGTCGGCCTTTCATTCATATTCTGAAACTGCCTGTTCTCCACATCTCTTCAGACGTTTGGCTTAACCAAATCCAAGCGGCATCGTAGTCGTCGATTGAAGAACATCATGGCTGGAGTTTGGTTGGTAACCGCATGTGTCGCATTCCGGTAGGCAAACAAGAAGTTGTCCACCTTGTGTTGTAGGGGTATATCTTCATTACACATTTCCTTGATAGCCTTCTTGAATGTTTGAACAAACCTCTCAGCCAATCCATTAGTGGCTGGATGATATGGGGCAGATGTGTAATGCTTAACACCATTGTTCTTTAAGAACCTCCGGAACTCTTCAGACACAAACTGTGGTCCATTGTCAGAGCAAATCTGTTCAGGCAGCCCATTCCTGGCGAATATCGTTCGTAAAACTGTGATAGTTTTTTCCGTGGTGGTTGAGGACATTTTTTTACCTCTGGCCACTTTGAATGTGCATCCACCGCAATTAAAAACATCGAGTCCATGAAGGGACCAGCAAAATCAATGTGCACCCTTTGCCATGGAGATGAGGGCCACTCCCATGGATGCAGAGGAGCTTGTGGTGGGGCGTTTTGGACCTTCTGGCATTCTGCACAGCTCTTGGTCATCTCTTCGATTTCTCTATCGATTCCCAGCCACCACACAAACGCTCTGGCTAAATTCTTCATTTTTACCCCACCCAGATGACCCTCATGAAGCTCATTGAGCACTCTATCCGTCAACTTAGGTGGAATTACCACTCTGGATCCAAACATCAACGTTCCTCTGCACACTGACAGCTGTTCTCTTCTCGGTGAGAATGCTGGCAGCAGTGGTTCGCCATGTGCTGGCCATCCCTTCACCATTAAATCATAGACCCGTGATAGTGTTGGGTCATTCCGTGTTTCCTTTTCTATGTTTGCATTCGTCACAGGGAGACATTCGACTATAGTTGAGTGGAATAACTCCATTGGAACCACTGCAAGGTCTTCTTCTTCCACCGTCGGCAACGGTAGGTGCGACAATCCATCAGCATTCCCATGCTGTTTAGTTCCTTTGTACTCGATGTCATATTGGTGTGCCCCTAGGAAAAGGGACCACCTCTGCAGCCGTTGTGCTGTCATTATCGGTATGCCCTTCTGATGGTTCAAAATGGAGACAAGAGGTTGATGATCGGTTAGTAGAGTAAATTTTTGACCGTGCAGGTAGTGATTGAACTTCTTCACCCCCCACACTAGGCTGAGGGCCTCTCTGTCAATCTGGGCGTAGTTACACTCGGCAGAAGTTAACGAGCATGACGCAAAAGCTATCGGCCTCTCTAAACCATCAAGGAATTTACGTGACAGTACCGCCCCAATGCCGTAGGGAGATGCATCACACGCCAGTCTGATCGGCAGTGCTGGGTTGTAGTGAGCCAATTCTTCTCTTGAAGTGATTAAGTCCTTACTCTTCTGAAAGGCCCGCTTACAGTCATTGCTCCATTTCCATGCTACTCCTGTTCATAGCAGGGCGTTCAGTGGGTGCAGAATTGTCGCCAAATTCGGCAAAAACTTATGTTAGTAATTCACCAATACGAGGAATGACCTCAGTTACGACACATTTTCAGGCGCTGGGGCATTAACAACCGCTTCAATTTTGTCAGGGGACTTATGTAACCCCTCTTCATCAATCACGTGGCCACAATATGATATCTGTTTCTTAAAAAATTCACACTTGGGGCGGTTGGCTCATAGCCCATGTTCCCGTAGTCTAGTGAGCACCTGTTCCAGGTTGTTAAGGTGTTCACTGTCATCTTCACCTGTCACAAAGATGTCGTCCAAGTAACACTGAGTCCCCGGAATCCCTTGCAGGACTTGTTCCATTGCTCTTTGCCATATCGCCGGAGCCGATGCTACTCCGAATACCAATCGATGATACTGGTAAAGACCTTTGTAAGTGTTTATCGTGAGATACTTCCCAGAGGATTCTACAACCTCCATCTGCAAATATGCTTGTGCTAGGTCAATTTTTGTAAAACGCTTCCCTCCAGACAGTGAGGCGAAGATGTCTTCTATCCTTGGAAGAGGATATTGCACTGTGTGAAGGATTGGGTTCACCGTCGCCTTGAAATCCCCACAGATGCGAACCTTCCTTGGCTCCTCAGACTTATTGCTTAACGTTTTGTTCATGACAGGAACGATGGGTGTCGCCCACTCGCTCCAGTCGACCTTAGACAGCATGCCTGCCTTCTCCAGATTCTCCAGCTCTGCCTCGACGGCTGGGCGAATTGCATATGGTACCGGTCTTGCTTTGAAAAACTTGGGAATTGCATTCTCTTCTATTTTTATCGAGGCGGTTACGCCTTTAAGAGTGCCCAGTTCTTGTTGAAATACCTCTTTGGCGTTAGCTAAGATTGTTGACAATCTTCCAGGAGTGACGTCGTCATCTTTTTTACCGTCCACCGTCATTGCATGAATGGAGTGCCAATCTAAGCTTATCTTCCTGATCCATTCACGTCCCAATAACGGTGGTCCACCATTTTGCAGTATGTAGAGATACAATTTCCGTATTTTCTTGCCGTTGTATTCGACAGGCACCCTTATTTTTCCTCTGAGGGAATACTTTTTGCCCCGTATACGTCGTCAAGACGATGGATGTCTCTCTCAAGGGTATGTGTGAGAATAACCGCTCGTAGTCTCGTCGATTCATGACGGTTAGCGCTGATCCTGTATCCAATTCCATTTTAACTTGGGACCCTGCTATCGTGAGGGTGACCCAAATGGTTCGGTGATCCTCTTTTGCGATTACATTGTGAAGTTTGAGACAGCTTAGTCTCCTGTTCCCGGATTCACTATCGCTCATCTGGTCTTCGGAACTACTGTCCGTCATATTTTGTACTTTCTTGTACGGTTCCTTAGTAGCATTTTTGTTGTCGCTGGTCTTCTTCCCAGACCTGCAAACTCGTGCAATGTGTCCTATCTTTCCGCATTGCCTGCATATTTTGTCTTTGGACCAGCAGTCCTTCTGGTCATGGTTAGTTCTGCCGCAGCGATAACATTTTGCAAATCCCCGTGTCATTTCGTGGGTGCCATATTCCTGTGGCTTTTGTTGAATTTCCACAGCTCCCCTGGCTGCTGCTTCGTACGATACTGCCATGCTGAAAGCCTTATCTAGCATCAGCTCTTTCTCTGAGAGTAACTTCTTCTGTGTTCCTTCACTCAGAAGTCCACAGACAAATTTGTCCCGTAGGGTATCTGCCAGTCCTGCTCCGAACTGGCAGTGCTTTGATAGCTTGCGTAGTTCCGTAATGTACTCAGCATTGCTCTCACCTTTATGCTGAGTTCTCCTGTGGAATTTAAATCTTTCTGCTATCAACAGCGGTGCAGGGTTTAGATGTTCCTGTACGACAGCAACAATTTCATTAAAACTCTTCGCCTTCGGTTTGGCTGGAGTAATCAAGTCCCGCAATAGGCCGTACGTTCTAGCGCCCATTAAGTTTAGCAATACCGATGCCTTTTTCTCATTGGCTATTTCGTTTGCCTCGCAATATACCTCGACTCTTTCCACATACGTGGTCCAGTCCTCTATTGTATTATCAAAGGCAGTGATACAGCCAGTCTTCGGCATCTTGAAAATCTAAAATGGCGCCTCCCGCGCTTTGCCTTCTTCCCCGATTTAACAAAATGGTGCCTCCCGTGCTTTGCCTTCTTCCCCGCTGATTAAGATGGCACCTCCTGCGCTTTGCCTTCTTCCCCGCTGTTGCTAGCGCTGCTTTCCGCAGTTCCCGTTGCAACCTGCAGCTCCTCGCGGTTTCTTGCGCGTTTAATATTTCTTTTTTTATTATTTCCCTGTCGTGGAACAACACTGTGGGACTCTTGCCTCCCTCTTCTTGGGACCATACGCAGCCCGGCTTCATAGCACCGGCCGCGCCCTGTGTGCTCCACCCACTCTCTGTCCTCTTCTTGACAACGCTGCTCGGCCCTGTTGCAAGCCACCCGCTCGAGTTTGCGAACGCCGCAGCCCAGGAAGGATCAGTGTACTACCTGCCACCAGCCCGATTAGCTGAAGCACCGTCGACAGGAACCAGGCCCCACTTTCGACAGCTTCTCCAGCAATCTTCAACTCCGCTAACACAGGGGCGGATGCCCACGGTCGACGCCCATTTCTACTGCTTCTTTCTTCCTTCTGGCCTCGACCTCTGCTCACTTTGCTGCAGGAATGGATCCCAGGAGGTAGTGCAGACTGTAGGTATGTTTGTATCTGCTCGTCGCCAGTATTATGTCTGTGAATGATTGAGACACGGCCAGCAGGAGTTGAACAAAAGAAGTCTTTACTGATTGAAGTCAATCGGGAAACTGAAACTACAGAGGCTCACTAGCGCCTTTTATACAGGGGTGGTCACTGCCGGTACTGCAGTCTGAGACCAGTTATTCTCTTAAAGGTAGATACACAACATCGTGGTTACTGGGTGTGACAGTGTAGAATTTATTGGGTGTGTCAGTGCAGTGGTTACTGGTTACGACAGTGTAGTGGTTACTGGGTGTGACATTGTAGTGGTTTCTGTGGGAGATAGTGTAGTGTTTACTGGGTGTGGCAGTGTAGTGGTTACTGTTTGTGACAATGTAGTGGTTACTGGGTGTGACAGTGTAGTGTTTATTCGGTCGGATAGTGTAGCGGTTACTAGGTGTGACAATGCAGTGGTTACTGAGTGTGGCAGTGTAGTGGTTACTGGGTGTGCCAGTGTCATGGTTACTGGGTGTGACAGTGTAGTGGTTACTGGATGTGACAGTGTAGTGGTTACTGTGTGTGATATTGTAGTGGTTCCTGGGTGAGACAGTGTAGTTATTATTGGGTGTGACACTGTAGTGGTTACTGGGTGTGAAAGTGTAGCGGTTACTGGGTGTGACAATGTGGTGTTTAATGGCTGTTACAGTGTAGTGGTTTCTGGGTGTGCCAGTGTACTGCACTTTGGGTGTGAAAGTGTAGTGTTTACTCGGTGTGGCAATGTGTTGATTACTGGGTGTGACAGTGTGGTGTTCAATGGGTGTTACAGTGTAGTGGTTACTGGGTGTGACTGCAGTCATTACTGGGTGTGACAGTGTACTAATTACTGAGTGTGACAGGGTTTTGATTACTGGATGTGACAGTGGAGTGGTTACTGGCTGTCGCAGTGTGGTTGTTAATGGGTACGACAGTGGTGTTGTTACTGGGTGTGACAGTGGTGTGGTTACTGGGTGTCACAGTGTAGTGGTTACTGGGTGTGACAGTGCAGTGGTTACAGGATGTGACATTGTAGTGTTTACTGTGTGTGACAGTGTAGTGATTACTGGGTGTGACAGTGTAGTGGTTAGTGGGTGTGACAGTGTAGTAATTACTGGGTGTGACATTGTAGCAGTTACAGGGTGTGACAATGTAGTTGTTACTGGGTGTGACAGTGTAGTGTTTACAGGGTGAGACAGTGTAGTTGTTACTGGGTGTGACAGAGCAGTGGTTACTGTGTGTGATATTGTAGTGGTTCCTGGGTGAGACAGTGTAGTTATTATTGGGTGTGACACTGTAGTGGTTACTGGGTGTGAAAGTGTAGCGGTTACTGGGTGTGACAATGTGGTGTTTAATGGCTGTTACAGTGTAGTGGTTTCTGGGTGTGCCAGTGTACTGCACTTTGGGTGTGAAAGTGTAGTGTTTACTCGGTGTGGCAATGTGTTGATTACTGGGTGTGACAGTGTGGTGTTCAATGGGTGTTACAGTGTAGTGGTTACTGGGTGTGACTGCAGTCATTACTGGGTGTGACAGTGTACTAATTACTGAGTGTGACAGGGTTTTGATTACTGGATGTGACAGTGGAGTGGTTACTGGCTGTCGCAGTGTGGTTGTTAATGGGTACGACAGTGGTGTTGTTACTGGGTGTGACAGTGGTGTGGTTACTGGGTGTCACAGTGTAGTGGTTACTGGGTGTGACAGTGCAGTGGTTACAGGATGTGACATTGTAGTGTTTACTGTGTGTGACAGTGTAGTGATTACTGGGTGTGACAGTGTAGTGGTTAGTGGGTGTGACAGTGTAGTAATTACTGGGTGTGACATTGTAGCAGTTACAGGGTGTGACAATGTAGTTGTTACTGGGTGTGACAGTGTAGTGTTTACAGGGTGAGACAGTGTAGTTGTTACTGGGTGTGACAGAGCAGTGGTCACTGGATGTGACAGCGTATTGGTTACTGGGTGTGACAGTGTAGTGGTTACTGGGTGTGACAGTTTAATATTTACTGTGTGTGACACTGTAGTGTTTACTGGGTGTCTCAGTGTAAAGATTACTGGTGCAAAAGTGTAGTGGTTACTGTGTGTGACAGTGTAGAATTTACTGGGTGTGACAGTGTAGTGGTTACAGGGAGGGACAGTTTAGTCGTTACAGGGTGTGGCAGTGTAGTGGTTATAGGTGTTATTTTCATTAATAACTAGACATTCTTATTATGAACAGTTAGCTTCTAGCTAGACATTTATTCAGTGCACGTTCTCTAGGTACAGCATCTGTAGAGATTCAGCATGTGTGCTTCTGTGTGCAGGCTGCCATCTTGACAACTGCCTTCTGGGTAGCTTGGTGCATCTTGGGTAGTGTAGTCTTAAACACATACAACTATATACACAGCAATATATACAGCTCTACAGCTCTATAGCTCCACCAATGTACTATTCTAGAATGGCATGTTATTGATCATTACATCCCCCTTTCTTTGAGGTTAAACAAAATCAACATCAATCAATTTTCAAGAAAAACAATAAAGATGATATCAGTAACACTTTTGTTAGTGCTCTATAAACATAAACATTTTCACAACAGTCAATACATTTTCAATGTAGTTTTTCTCTTTGTACTCAAAGATTAAGTCTATCAGGCTTTTTTACTTCACGTGTGGTTCTTCTCAGCACGGGTAAGTCTGATGTGTTTTCATGAGATTGTTCTGGTGGTGAATGACAAGATTCAGTTGCGGCATTGTCATCAATCTGGTCTTGAATAGTCTCTTGTGTTTTTTGGGGGGGAAACGGCGGTTCCTCCTGAGAATCTGTCCTTCCTCAGTTCTAACAGTGTATGACCTTGGTCGTACTTCCTCAAGAACTGTCGCTTTCCTGTTCCATGCATCTGGATCCTCAATCCTGACAACATCATCCCTTTTCAATGGTTTTAGAGTTTTGGATGACTTGTCATAGTATGATTTCTGTTTCAGCTTTAACAGTTGAAGTCTCTGTTTCAGTTCCTTACTTTGCTGTTCTTTTGCACAGCAGGGTAGCATGGTGCGCAACTTGCGACCCATTAGTAGTTCAGCAGGTGAAGAACCACAGTCTAAAGGTGAGGCTCGGTAGCTCAGCAGGGCGAGATAAGGATCAGACTTGCTTTCTGTCGCTTTCTTCAGTAGCTGCTTGAGAACTTGAACACCTTTCTCTGCCTTACCATTTGACTGAGCATACAAAGGACTGGATGTGATGTGCTGAAAGTCATAATGTGCTGCAAACTGTTGCCACTCCTTACAGTTGAAGCACGGACCATTGTCGCTAATGGCAATCCTGGGAATTCCATGTCTGGTGAAGATGGATTTCACATGCATTATGACACTGCTTGCTGTGGTGCTTGAGAGCAGCGCCATCTCAGGATAGTTAGAATAGTAGTCAATCACTATTAGATATTCTTTAACATTCAAATGAAAAAGTTCCATACCAACCTTTTGCCATGGTGCTGTTGGTATGTCAGCTACTTCATTGGTTCCTTTGTTTGTTTGTTTTGGTGTTTCTGACATGTCTCACATTTGCCTATCATGTTCTCAATGTCCTTAATTATGCCAGGCCAATAAACAGTGTCTCTTGCTCTCCTTTTGCATTTTTCAATTCCGAGGTGTCCCTCATGAATTCTTTTGAGCATGTCTTGACGTAGAGCCTGTGGAATGACTATTCTGTTCTGTTTTAGTAATAGTCCACTTGTGACACTCAATTCTGACCTTATGTGAAAGTATTTTGGACAGGAACCTTTTGGCCAACCATGATGAATGTTCTCTATTACTGTTTGTAACACTGTATCTTTTACTGTTTCTTCTGCTATTTGCTTTGATTTTGTGTCTGACATGGGCAGCGCAGCAGTGACCATACTTACATGAACATCCATGTCTTCTTCAGTAGAGCTCACATGACTCATTGTGGGTGCTCAGGATAGTGCATCTGCTAATACTATGTATTTGCCTGGTGTGTAGATCAGTTCAAAGTCATATCTTTGCAGCTTCATCATGAGTCGTTCAATCCTTGGAGACATCTCATTCAGATTTTTTTTTATGATGGCAACCAGTGGTGTGTCTCAACTGTGAAGGTGGGAAGTCCATATATGTAGTCATGAAACTTTTCTAGCCCAACTACCAAGCCTAGACATTCCTTTTCAATCTGGGCGTATCGACACTCAGTATCAATCACAGACCTGGAGGCATAGGCAACAGGCTTCCAATCTTCACCCTCTGCTTGTAGCAAGACCGCGCCTAGGCCATCCTTTGATGCATCCGTTGACACTTTGATTCTCTTTGTTGGGTCAAAGAAGGTGAGTACAGGTGTGGTTGTCAGCACTGTTTTGAGATTCATCCACTCTTGTTCATGTCTTTCTGTCCATGCAAACTCATCTGTTTTATGTAGCAGGTCTCGCAGACAGGTTGTCTTGGCTGACAAGTTAGGAATGAACTTTCGAATGAAGTTTATCATCCCCATGATGTGTAGCAATCCTTTTTTTATCAGTGGGTCGGGGCATTTTGAGTATGGTGTTTACTTTTTCCATATCTGGCTCTATTCCTTTACCAGATAGAATATCTCCTAGGAAAGTGACTTCCTGGATGCCAAACTGACACTTGGCTTTGTTGAGCTTCAGTCCATTCTGGTGTATGCTCTGTAGCACTTTAGTCAGTCGCTCATTGTGTTCTTTCAGTGTGGAGCCCCAGATGATGATGCCATCAACATGGACCCGAATTCCTTCCAGACCTTCAATTATGTGTTCCATCACTCTATGAAAGATTTCAGATGCAGATATTATCCCGAAAGGCATTCTGAGGAAACAATACCTGCCAAATGGTGTGTTGAAGTTACAGTATTTGTTGCTCTCTTCATCCAGTTTCAGTTGCCAAAACCCTCGTGAAGCATCGAGCTTTGTAAAGTATCTGGCACCTGACATTTCACTGGTGATTTCTTCACGCTTGGGAATCTGGTAGTGTTCACGTTTTATGTTTGCACTTAAGTCCTTTGGATCCATGCATATTCTTAGATCATTTTTCTTTTTCTTTACACATACCATGGAGTTAACCCAGTCTGTTGGCTCTTCGACTTTCCTGATGACTCCTAGTGTGGTCATTCTGTCCAGTTCTTTCTTGAGCCGGTCACGCAGGGGTGCTGGAACTCTTCGTGGAGCATGTACCACTGGCTCAGCATCCTCCTTTAGCTGGATCTTGAAAGTGATTGGTAGAACTCCAAATCCTTTGAACACATCCTGGAAATTATTCACTACAGAATCCACTGAGTCATCTGGTCTGCTTATGGCACAGTTTATAGGGTAGACTCTCTTGACCAGTTCTAAGTCTTCACAAGCTTTGTCACCTAGTAGTGAATCAAGTCCTTCAGCCACAACAGAAAACATGAGATGATGCACTTTGTCTTTGACTGTCACTTTAAGTCTGCATACACATAAGCTATCTATTTTCTGTCCATTATAGTCCTTCAGTAGTACTGACTTTTTCTTTATTTTGGGCTTTTCTTTCATCTTTTTAATGTCACTCATACTAATTAAGTTTGCTTTTGCCCCAGTGTCTAGTTTCAATGTAACTAATGCTCCATTTACCTGCAGTGGGATCATCCATTTGTCCTCTTTTACTGCATTGACGTTATGTTCAGCATTGTTTATTCCTGAGGGCTGCACATTTTCTGTATCCTTTTCTATATTATCACATGACACCATTCCTACAAAAAATGTCTCACTTAAATCAGTGTCCTCAATCACATTAACTCGGACTTGTTGCCCTTTCTTTGTTTTTACTTTTGAAAAGCATTGTTTGGCAAAGTGATTCTTTCCATGACATTTTGTGCACATTTTTCCAAACGCTGGGCATTGTTTTAACTGGTGTTTGTAACCACAGCGTTTACAATTAAAAATTTCATCCTCCAATTGCTTTTCATTTCTGTTCTGCTGATGTTTCTTCCCCTTGTAGGACACAGCACCGACAGCAGCACTTACTACAATCGTATCATTATTGATTTCACTGAACGTCTTCGCATGCTTTTGAGCTAGCTCGCTGGCTTGGCACATTTTCACAGCATTTTCCAATGTTAGTTCGGTTTCTCTCAACAGATGTTCCCTGACCTTTTTATCGTGAATACCAAACACAATTTGGTCACAAATCATGGATGCTTTCAGCTCAGAGAAATTACATGTCTGTGCTTTCAGTTTCAGATCGGTCACAAAGCTACCAAAAGTCTCATTTTGCCGCTGTGTCCTCAAACATAACACGTATCTTTCATAGGTTTCATTCTTTTTGGGAGAACAATGTGTATCAAATTTCTTTAGCACATCACCTAAATGTTCTCTGTTCTCCTCTGGATTAAATACAAATGTATTAAATACCTCTATCGCCTGTGGGCCTGCAACCGTGAGCAGCAACACTATTTTCCTTGCATCTGGCTTTGTACCGAACCCGATGGCAGCAATGTAGAGTTCGAATTGTTGATTGAAAGTCCGCCAATTGTAGTCGACATTTCCCGTAAGATTCAAAAACTCTGGTGGCTTCAAATTCTCCATGTCACGTTTCAGAATTTTGAGCAGACCTTCACCAATCCTGGTACCATGTTATGTTCATTAATAACCAGACATTCTTATTATGAAAAGCTAGCTTCTAGCTAGACATTTATTCAGTACACGTTCTCTAGGTACAGCATCTGTAGCGATTCAGCATGTGTTCTTCTGTGTGCAGGCTGCCATCTCGACTACTGCCTTCTGGGTAGCCTGGTGCATCGTGGGTAGTGTAGTCTTAAACACATACAACTATATACACAGCAATATATACAGCTCTACAGCTCTATAGCTCCGCCTAGTGTACTATTCTAGAATGACATGTTATTGATCATTACAAAAGGGTGTGACAGTGCAGTGGTTACAGTGTGTGACAGAGATTTGGTACTTGGTGTGACAGTGCAGTGGTTATGAGGTGTGCCCCTGTAGTTGATCCAGGGTTTGACAGTGCTTTGGATACTGGGTGCAATGGTGCAGTGGTTACTCAGTGTGACAGTGTAGCTGTTACTGGGTGTGACAGTGTTGTGTTTACTGGGTGTGAAAGTATAGTGGTTACTGGGTGTGACACTGTAGTATTTAATGTGTGTGACAGTGTAGTGGTTACTGGGTGTTACAGAGTAGTGGTTACAGTGTGTGACCTTGTATTGGTTACTGGGTGGGACAGTGTAGTCATTACTGGGTGTGACAGTGTACTAATTACTGAGTGTGACAGGATTTTGGTTACAGGATATGACAGTGGAGATGTTACTGGCTGTCACAGTGTAGTGGTTACTGTGTGTGACAGTGTTGTTTTTAATGGGTGTGACAATGTAGTGGTTACTGGTTGTGACCGTGTAGTGGCTACTGGGTGTGACAGTGTAGTGGTTACTGGGTGTGACAGTGTAGTGGTTACTAGGTGTGACAGTGTTGTGTTTAATGAGAGTGACAACGTAGTGGATACTGGTTGTGACAGTGTAATCGTTACTGGGTGTGACAGTTTAGTGGTTACTGGGTGTGACAGTGTTGATATTACTGGGTGTGACAGTGTAGTGGTTACTGGGTGAGACAGTGTTTTGGTTACTGTTTGTGACAGTGTAGTGATTACTGAGTGTGGCAGTGTAGTGTATACTGGATGTGACAGTGTAGTGTTTGCTGGATGTGACAGTGTAGCTTTTACTGGGTTTTGCACTGTAGTGGTTAAAGGGTGTGACAGTGCAGTGGTTACATTCGTGTGACAGATATTTGGTACTTTGTGTGACAGTGCAGTTGTTACAAGGTGTGCGCCTGTTGTTGATCCAGGGTGTGACAGTGCTTTGGATACTGGGTGCGACAGTGCAGTGGTTACTCAGTGTGACAGTGTAGTTGTTACTGGGTGAGACTGTGTAGTGTGTACTGGGTGTGAAAGTGTAGTTGTTACTGGGTGTGGCAATGTAATGTTTACTGGGTGTGACAGAGCAGTGGTCACTGGGTGTGACACTGTATTGGTTACTGCTTGTGACAGTGTAGTGGTTACTGGGTGTGTTGGTGTAGTGGTTACTGGAGTGAAAGTGTAGTGGTTACTGGTGTGACAGTGTAGATCGTACTGGATGTGACTGTGTAATGGGTACAGGGAGTCATAGTGTACTTGTTACTGGGTGTGGCAGTGTAGTTGTTACTGGGTGTGACAGTGTAGTGATTAATGGGTGTGACAGTGTATTGGTTACTGGGTGTGAGAGTGTAGTGTTTACAGGGTGAGACAGTGTATTTGTTACTGGGTGTGACAGAGCAATGGTCACTGGGTGTGACAGCGTATTCATTACTGGGTGTGACAGTGTAGTGGTTACTGGGTGTGTTAGTGTAGTGGTTACTGGTGTGACAGTGTAGTGGTTACTGTGTGTGACAGTTTAATGTTTACTGGGTGTGACAGTTTACTGGTTACTGGGTGTGTCAGTGTAATGATCACTGCTGTGAAAGTGTAGTGGTTACTGGGTGTGACAGTGTACTTGTTACAGGGTGGGACAGTGTAGTCGTTACAGGTTGTGACAGTATAGTGGTTACTGGGTGTGACAGTTTAATGTTTACTGGGTGTGACAGTGTAGTGGTTACTTGTTGCAACATTGTAGTCGTTACTGGGAGTAACAGTGTAGTGTTAACTTGATGTGACAGTGTAGTGGTTACTAGATGTGGCAGTGTAGTGGTTACATGGTGAGACAGTGCAGTGGTTGCAGAGTGTGACAGAGATTTGGTACTTGGTGTGACAGTGCAGTTGTTATGAGGTGTGCCCCTGTAGTTGATCCAGGGTTTGACAGTGCTTTGAATACTGGGTGCGACAGTGCAGTGGTTACTCAGTGTGACAGTGTAGTTGTTACTGGGTGTGACAGTGTTGTGTTTACTGGGTGTGAAAGTGTAGTGGTTACTGGGTGTGACACTGTAGTATTTACTGTGTGAGACAGTGTACTGGTTACTGGGTGTTACAGAGTAGTGGTTACAGGGTGTGACCTTGTATTGGTTACTGAGTGGGTCTGTGAAGTCATTACTGGGTGTGACAGTGTACTAATTACTGAGTGTGACAGGGTTTTGGTTACTGGATATGACAGTGCAGATGTTACTGGCTGTCACAGTGTAGTGGTTTCTGTGTGTGACAGTGTTGTTTATAATGGGTGTGACAATGTAGTGGTTACTGGTTGTGACTGTGTCGTGGTTACAGGATGTGACCGTGTAGTGGTTACTGGGTGTGACAGTTTATTGGTTACTGGGTGTGACAGTGTTGATATTACTGGGTGTGACAGTGTAGTGTTTAATGTGTGTGACATTGTAGTGGTTACTGTGTGCAAAAGTGTAGCGGTTACTCGGTGTGACAATGTTGTAGTTACTGGGTGTGACAGTGTAGTGTGTACTGGGTGTGACAGTGTATTTGTTACTGCTTGTGACAGAGCAGTGTTTACTGTGTGTGACAGTGTATTTTTTACTGGGTGAGACAGTGTTTTGGTTACTGGTTGTGACAGTGTAGTGATTACGGAGTGTGACAGTGTAGTGATTACTAGATGTGACAGTGTAGTGTTTACTGGGTGTGGCACTGTAGTGGTTAAAGGGTGTGACAGTGCAGTGGTTACATTCGTGTGACAGATATTTGGTACTTGGTGTGACACTGCAGTTGTTACGAGGTGTGTGCCTGTTCTTGATCCAGGGTGTGACAGTGCTTTGGATACTGGGTGCGACAGTGCAGTGGTTACTCAGTGTGACAGTGTAGTTGTTACTGGGTGCGACAGTGTAGTGAGTACTGGGTGTGAAAGTGAATTGTTACTGGGTGTGACACTGTAATGGTTACTGGGTGTGACAGAGCAGTGGTCACTGGGTGTGACACCATATTGGTTACTGCGTGTGACAGTGTAGTGGTTACTGGGTGTGTTGGTGTAGTGGTTACTGGAGTGAAAGTGTAGTGGTTACTGGTGTGACATTGTAGATTGTACTGGATGTGACTGTGTAATGGGTACAGGGAGTCATAGTGTACTGGTTACTGGGTGCGACAGTGTGTTTGTTACTGGATGTGACAGTGTAGTGCTTAATGGGTGTGACAGTGTAGTGGTTACTGGGTGTGAGAGTGTAGTGTTTACAGGGTGAGACAGTGTAGTTGTTGCTGGGTGTGAGAGCGCAATGGTCACTGGTTGTGACAGTGTATTCGTTACTGGGTGTGACAGTGTTGTGGTTACTGTGTGTGTTAGTGTAGTGGTTACTGGTGTGATAGTGTAGTGGTTACTGGGTGTGACAGTTTAAGGTTTACTGGGTGTGACAGTGTACTGGTTACTGGGTGTGTCAGTATAATGATTACTGCTGCGAAAGTGTAGTGGTTACTGGGTGTGACAGTGTAAAGTTTACTGGGTGTGACAGTGTAGTTGTTACAGGGAGGGACAGTGTAGTCGTTACAGGTTGTGACAGTGTAGTGGTTACTGTGTGTGGCAGTTTAATGTTTACTGGGTGTGACAGTTTACTGGTTACTGGGTGTGTCAGTGTAATGATTACTGCTGCGAAAGTGTAGTGGTTACTGGGTGTGACAGTGTACTTGTTACAGGGTGGGACAGTGTAGTCGTTACAGGTTGTGACAGTATAGTGGTTACTGGGTGTGACAGTGCAATGACTACTGAGTGTGACTATGTAGTGCTTACTGTGTGCGACAGTGTAGTGGTTACAGGTTGAGACAGTGTAGTTGTTACTGGGTGTGACAGTGTACTAATTAATGGGTGTGACAGGGTTTTGATTACTGGGTGTGAGAGTGTATTGTTTACTGGCTGTAGCAGTGTAGTGGTTATAGGGTGTGACATTGTAGTGGTTACTGGGTTTGACAGTGTCGTGATTACTGGTTGTGGCAGTGTAGTGGTTTCTGGGTGTGACAGTGTAGTGGTTACTGGGAGTGACAGTGTTGTGTTTAATGTGTGTGACAATGTAGTGGTTACTGGTTGTGACATTGTAGTGGTTACTGGTTGTGACAGTGTAGTGGTTACTGGGTGTGACATTGTAGATGTTATTGGGTGTGACAGGGTAGTGTTTACTGTGTTTGACATTGTATTGGTTAATATGTGCGAAAGTGTAGTGGTTACTCATTGTGACAGTGTCTTCGTTACTGTGTTTGACAATGTAGTGAGTACTGGTTTCAGGGTAGTGATTACTGGGTGAATCAGTGTAGTGCTTACTGGGTGTGGCAGTGCAATGACTACTGGGTGTGACTGTGTAGTGATTATTTTGTGTGACAGTGCAGTGTTTACATGGTGAGACAGTGTAGTGGTTACTGGGTGTGACAGAGCACCCGTCACTGGGTGTGACAGCGTATTGATTACTGGGTGTGAATGTGTAGTGGTTACTGGGTGTGACAGTGTAGTGGATACTGGGTGAGTCAGTGTAGTGCTTACTGGGTGTGACAGTGTAGTGTTTATTGGGTGATAGTGTAGTGGTTAGTGGGTGAGACAGTGTTTTGGTTACTGGGTGTGAAATTGTAGTGTTTACTGGGTGCGACAGTGCAATGGCTACTGGGTGTGACTCTGTAGTGGTTACTGGGTGTGATAGTGCAGTGGTTACTGGGTGTGACAGTGTAGTCGTTAGTGACAGTGTACTGGTTACAGGGTGAGACAGTGTCGTGGTTACTGGGTGTGACATTGCAGTGTTTACTGGATGTGACGGTGTAGTTATTACTGCGCGTGACAGTGCAGTGATTAATGGGTTTGACAGTGTAGTGGTTACTGGGTGCGACAGTGTACTGGTTACTTGGTGAAACAGTGTAGTGATTACTGGGTGTGACATTGTAGCAGTTATTTGGTGTGACAGTGTAGTGTTTACAGGGTGTGACAATTTAGTGGTTACTTGGTGTTACTGTGTAGCTGCTACTGGGTGCGACAGTGCACTAATTAATGGGTGACAGTGTAGTGTTTAGAGGGAGTGACACTGCAGTGGTTACTGGGTGTGACAGTTTAATATTTACTGGGTGTGACAGTGTAGTTGTTACTGCGTGTGACAGTTTAATATTTACTGGTTGTGACAGTGTAGTGGCTACTTGGTGCAACAGTATAGTGGTCACTGGGTGTGACAGGGCAGTATTTACTGTGTGTGACAGGCCAGTGTTTACTGGGTGTGAAATTGTAGTGGTTACTGGGTGTGAAAGTGTAGTGGTTAATGGGTGTGCCAGTGTGGTTGTTACTGGGTGTGCAAGTGTAGTGGGTACTGGGTGGGACAGTGCAGTGGTTACTGGGTGTGACAGTGTAGTAGTTACTGTGTGTGACAGTGTAGATGTTACTGGGTGTGACAGTTCAGTGATTAATGGGTGTGACAGTGTAGTGGTGACTGTGTGTGATGGTGTAGTGGTTACTGGGTGAGACAGTGTAGCTGTTGTTGGGTGTGAGAGTGTAGTGGTAACATTGTGTGACAGTGTAGTTGTTAATGGTTGTTACAGTTTAGTGGTTACTGGTTGTGACATTGTAGCAGTTACTGGGTGTGACAGTGTAGTGTTTACTGGGTGTGACATTGTAGAGTATACAGGGTATGACAGTGTAGTGATTACTGGGTGAAACAGTGCAGTGGTTACTAGGTGTGACAGTGCAGTAGTTACTGGGTGTGACAGTGTAGTGTTTACTGGGTGTGACAGTATAGTTAATAATGGATGTGACAGTGCAGTGGGTACTGGGTGTGACAGTGCAGTGGTTACTGGGTGTGAAAGTGTAGTGGTTACTGGGTGTGACAGTGTAGTGGTTACTGGGTGTGACAGTATCTTTGTTACTGGGTGTGACAATGAAGTGGCTACTGGGTGTGACAGTGCAGTCGTTACTGGGTGTGAAAGTGTTGTGGATACTGGGTGTGACAGTGTAGTGGTTATTGGGTGTAACAGTGTAGTGGTTCCTGTGTGTGACAGTGTAATGGTTACTGCATGTGACAATGTAGTGATTAATGGATGTGACAATGTAGTGGTTACTGGGTGTGACATTGTAGTGGTTGCTGGGTGTGATGGTGTAGTGGTTACCGAGTGAGACAGTGCCGTTGTTCCTGGGTGTGACAGTGTAGTCTTAGCTTTGTGGGATGGTGTAGTTTTTAATGGGTGTGACAGTGTAGTGGTTACTGGGTGTGACAGTGTAGTGGTTACCGGGTGTGACAATTTAGTAGTTACTGGCTGTGACAGTGTAGTGGTTTCTGGGTGTGACAGTTTAGTGGTTATTGGGTGTGACACTGTAGTGGTTACAGTGTGTGACATTGGAGTGGTTACTGGGTGTGACAGTGTAGTGGTTACTGAGTGTGACAGTGTAGTTTTTACTGGGTGTGACTGTGTAGTGTTTACTGGGTCTGACACTCTAGTAGTTACTGGGTGTGAAATTGTGGTGGTTAATGCGTGTGACATTGTAGTGATTAATGGGTGTGACAGTGTAGTGGTCACTTAGTGTGACAGTGTAGTGGTTACTGGGTGTGAAAGTGTAGTGGATAATGTGTGTGACATTGTAGTTGCTACTGGGCGTGTCAGAGTATTTGTTACTGTGTAATACAGTGTAGTGGTTACAGGGTGTGACAGTGTAGTGGTTAATGGGCCTGACAGTGTAGCGGCTACTCTGTGTGACAGTGCAGTGGTTACTGGATGTGACAGTGTAGTTGTTACTGGGTAATACAGTGTACTGGTTAGAGGGTGTGACAGTGTAGTATTTATTGGATGTGACAGTGTAGTGTTTACCGTGTGTGCCAGTGCAATCGCTACTGGGTGTGACGTTGTAGTTGTTACTAAGTGTGACAGTGTAGTGGTTACAGGGTGAGCCAATGTACTGGTTACTGGGTGTGACAGTGCAGTGGTTGCTGGGTGTGACAGTGTAGTAGTTACTGGGGGTGACAGTGTACTGGTTACTGGGTGCGACATTGTAGCGATTAATGGGTGTAACAGTGCAGTGGTACTGGGTGTGACAGTGTAGTGGTTACTGGGTGTGACATTGTAGCAGTTACTGGGTGTGACAGTGTAGTGGTTACTGGGTGTGCCTGTGCAGTTTTTACTTTGTGTGACAGTGTATTTTTTACTGGGGGTGACAGTGTAGTGATTACTTGGTGAGTCAGTGTAGGTTTTACTGGGTGTGACTTTGTAGTGGTTACTGGGTGTGACATTGTAGCAGTTACTGAGTGTGACAGTGTAGCGGTTAATGGTTGTGACATTGTAGTGTTTACTGGGTGTGACAGTGCAATGGCTACTGGGTGTGACTGTGTAGTGGGTACTGGGTGCGACAGTGTAGTGGTTACAGGTTGAGACAGTGTAGTGGTTACTGGGTGTGACAGTGTACTAATTAATGGGTGTGACAGGGTTTTGGTTACTGGATGTGAGAGTGTATTGTTTAATGGCTGTCACAGTGTAGTGGTTATAGAGTGTGACATTGTAGTTGTTACTGGGTGTGACAGTGCCGTGGTTATTGTTTGTGGCAGTGTAGTGGTTTCTGGGTGTGACAGTGTAGTGGCTACTGGGAGTGACAGTGTTGTGTTTAATGTGTGTGACAATGTAGTGGTTACTGGTTGTGACAGTGTAGTGGTTACTGGGTGTGACAGTGTAGTGTTTACTGGGTATGACAGTGTAGTGGTTACTTCATGTGACAGTGTAGTATTTACCGGGTGTGACAGTGTAGTGGTTACTGGATGTGTCAGTGTAGTGGTTACTGGGTGCGAAACTGTTGTGATTATTGGGTGTGACAGTTAGAGGTTACTGTGTGTGACAGTGTAGTGGTTAATAGGTGTGACGGTATAGTGGTTACGAGGTATTACAGTGTATTGGTTACTGGGTGTGACAGTGCAGTGGTTACTGGGTGTGACAGTGTAGTGGTTACTGGGTGTGACAGTGTAGTGATTAATGGGTGTGACAATATAGTGGTTACTGCGTGTGATGATGTAGTGGTTACTGTCTGTGACAGAGTAGTATTTACTGGGTGTGACAGAGTAGTTGTTACTGTGCAATACAATGTAGTGGTTACAGGGTGTGACAGTGTACTGGTTACTGGGAGTGACAGTTTAGTGATTAGTCTGTGTGACAGTGTAGTGGTTACTGGGTGTGACAGAGCAGTGGTCACTGGGTGTGACAGCGTATTGGTTACTGTTTGTGAAAGTGTAGTGTTTAATGTGTGTTTTAATGTAGTAGTTACTGGGTGTGAAACTGTTGCGATTATTCGGTATGACAGTGTAGTGGTTATTGGATGTGACAGTGTAGTGGTTAGTAGGTGTGACAGTGTAGTGGTTACTGGGTGAAACAGTGCAGTGGTTACTAGGTGTGACATTGCAGTACTTACTGGGTGTGACAGTGTAGTTGTTACTGTGTGTGAACGTATATTTATTATTGGGTGTGACAGTGCAGTGGCTACTGGGAGGGACAGTGCAGTGGTTACTGGGTGTGAAAGTGTAGTGGTTACTGGGTGTGACATTGTAGTGGTTACTGGGTGTGACAGTATATTTGTTACTGGGTGTGACAATGCAGTGGCTACTGGTTGTGACAGTGCAGTGATTACTGGGTGTGTTAGTGTCGTGGATACTGGGTGTGACAATGTAGTGGATACTGGGTGTGACAGTGTAGTAGTTACTGGGTGTGACAGAGCAGTGGACACTAGGTGTGACAATGTAGTGGTTACTGGGTGTGACAGTGTAGTTGTTAGTGGGTGTGGCAGTGTAGTGGTTGCTGGGTGTGATGGTGTAGTGGTTACTGGGTTTGACGGTGTAGTGGTTACTGGGTGAGACATTGTCGTTGTTCCTGGGTGTGACAGTGTAGTGTTAACTTTGTGTGATTGTGTAGTGTTTAATGGGTGTGACAGTGTAGTGGTTACTGGGTGTGATATTGTAGCAGTTACTGGGTGTGACAGTGTAGTGTTTACCGGGTGTGACAATTTAGTAGTTACTGGCTGTGGCAGTGTGGTTGTTACTGGGTATGACAGTGTAGTGGTTACAGGGTGTGACAGTGTAGTGGTTTCTGGGTGTGACAGTGTAGTGGTTATTGGGTGTGACACTGTAGTGGTTACTGTGTGTGACACTAGTGGTTACTGTGTGTGACAGTGTAGTGGTTACTGGGCATGACAGAGTATTTGTTACTGTGTAATACAGTGTAGTGGTTACAGGGTGTGACAGTGTAGTGGTTACTGGGTCTGACAGTGTAGTGGTTAATCTGTGTGACAGTGTAGTGGTTACTGGGCATGACAGAGTAGTTGTTACTGGGTAATACAGTGTACTGGTTAGAGGGTGTCACAGTGTAGTATTTATTGGATGTGACAGTGTAGTTTTTACTGGGTGTGTAAAGTTTACGGGGAGTGGCAGTTTTAAAGGTTACTGTGTGTGACTGTGTAGTGGTTACAGGGTGTGACATGTAGTGCTTACTGGGTGTGACTGTGTATTGGTTACTGGGTGTGACATTGTATTGGTTACTGGGTGTGTTAGTGTTGTGCTTACAGGCTGCGACAATGTAGTGGTTACTGGGTGTGACAGTGTAGTGGTTACTGGGTGTGACAGTGTAGTGGTTACTGGGAGTAACAGCGTAGTGCTTACTGGATGTGACAGTGTAGTGGATACTGGGTGTGGTAGTGTAGTGGTTACATGGTGTGACAGTGCAGCGGTTACAGCGCGTGACAGCGATTTGATACTTGGTGTGACAGTGCAGTTTTTACGCGGTGTGCCCCTGTAGCGGATCCAGGGTGTGACAGTGCTTTGGATACTGTGTGCGACAGTGCAGTGGTTACTCAGTGTGAAAGTGTAGTTGTTACTGGGTGCAATGGTGTAGTGTTTACTGGGTGTGACAGTGTAGTTATTACTGGGTGTGACAGTGTAGTAGTTACAGGGTGTGTGAATGTAGTGGTTAAAGTGTGAGACACTGTAGCGGTTACTGGTTGTGACAGTGTAGTAGTTACTGGGTGTGACAGTGTACTGGTTAAAGTGTGAGACAGTGTAGTGTTTACTGGATGTGACAGTGCAGTCGTTAATGGGTCTGCCAGTGTGGTGGTTAATTGGTATGACAGTGTAGTGGTTACTGGGTGTGACAGTGTTGTGGTTACAGGGTGAGACAGTGTAGTGGTTACTGTGTGTGACAGTTTAGTGAATAATGGGTTTGACAGTGTAGCTGTTATGGGGTTTGATGGTGTACTGGTTACTGGGTGTGACACTGTTCTAATTATTGTTTGTGACAGGGTTTTGGTTACTGGGTTTGAAACTGGAGTGATTACTGGGTGTTACAGTGTAGTGATTACATCAGTGTGACAGTGTAGTGGTTACTGGGTGTGACAGTGTAGTGGTTACTGGGTGTGACAGTTTAATATTTACTCTGTGTGACAGTGTAGTGGTTACTGGGTGTCTCAGTTTAATGATTACTGGTGCAAAAGTGTAGTCGTTACTGGGTGTGACAGTGTAGAATTTACTGGGTATGACAGTGTCGTGGTTACTGGGAGTGACAGTGTAGTGGTTACTGGGTGTGACCGTGTAGTGGTTACTGGGTGTGACAGTGTTGATATTACTGGGTGTGACAGTGTATTGTTTAATGTGTGTGACATTGTAGTGGTTACTGTGTGCAAAAGTGTAGCGGTTACTCAGTGTGACAGTGTTGTAGTTACTGGGTGTGACAGTGTAATGTGTACTGGGTGTGACAGTGTATTTGTTACTGAGTGTGACAGAGCAGTGGTTAATGTGTGTGACTGTGCAGTGTTTACTGTGTGTGACAGTGCTTTGGTTACTGGGTGTGGCAGTGTAGTGTTTACTGGGTGAGGCAGTGTAGTGGTTACTGGGTGAGACAGTGTTTTGGTTACTTGTTCTGACAGTGTAGTGATTATTGGGTGTGACAGTGTAGTGTTTACTGGATGTGACAGTGTAGTTTTTACTGGGTGTGACAGTGCAGTGTTTACATTCGTGTGACAGAGATTTGGTACTTGGTGTGACAGTGCAGTTGTTACGAGGTGTGCGCCTGTTGTTGATCCATGGTGTGACAGTGCTTTGGATACTGGGTGCAACAGTGCAGTGGGTACTGGGTGTGAAAGTGTAGTTGTTACTGGGTGTGACAGTGTAGTGTTTACTGGGTGTGACAGAGCAGTGGTCACTGGGTATGACACCGCATTGGTTACTGGGTGTGATAGTGTAGTGGTTACTGGGTGTGAGAGTGTAGTGTTTCAGGGTGAGACAGTGTAGTTGTTACTGGGTGTGACAGAGCAATGGTCACTGGGTGTGACAGTGTATTCGTTACTGGGTATGACAGTGTAGTGGTTACTGGGTGAGTTAGTGTCGTGTTTACAGGTGTGACAGTGTAGTGGTTACTGGGTGTGACAGTGTAGATTTTACTGGATGTGAATGTGTAGTGTTTACAGGGAGTGACAGTGTAGTGGTCACTGGTTATGACAGTGTAGTGGTTACTGGGTGTG
Organism: Somniosus microcephalus; assembly: GCF_052327205.1. Lineage (NCBI taxonomy): Eukaryota > Metazoa > Chordata > Chondrichthyes > Squaliformes > Somniosidae > Somniosus > Somniosus microcephalus. The sequence goes on along the minus strand of NC_140989.1, from coordinate 218,467,582 downwards.
ACAGTGTAGATTTTACTGGATGTGACTGTGTAGTGTTTACAGGGAGTGACAGTGTAGTGGTTACTGGTAATGACAGTGTAGTGGTTACTGGGTGTGACAGTTAAATGTTTACTGGGTGTGACAGTGTACTGGTTACTGTGTGTGTCAGTGTAATGATTACTGCTGCGAAAGTGTAGCGGTTACTGGGTGTGACAGTGCAGAGTTTACTGGGTGTGACAGTGTATTTGTTACAAGGAGGGACAGTGTAGTCGTTACAGGTTGTGACAGTGTAGTGGTTACTGGGTGTGACAGTTTAATGTTTAATGGGTGTGACAGTGTAGTGGTTACTTGGTGCAACATTGTAGTCATTACTGGGAGTAACAGTGCAGTGTTTACTTGATGTGACAGTGTAGTGGTTACTGGGTGTGAGAGTAGTGTTTCAGGAAGTGGCAGTGTAGTGGTTACATGGTGTGACAGTGCAGTGGTTACAGCGTGTGACAGAGATTTGGTACTTGGTGTGACAGTGCAGTTGTTATGAGGTGTGCCGCTATAGCTGATCCAGGGTGTGACAGTGCTTTGGATACTGGGTGCGACAGTGCAGTGGTTACTCAGTGTGACAGTGTAGTGGTTACTGGGTGTGACAATGTAGTGTTTACTGGGAGTGACAGTGTAGTGGTTACTGTGTGTTACAGAGTAGTGGTTACAGTGTGTGACCTTGTAGTGGTTACTGGGTATGACTGTGTAGTCATTACTGGGTGTGACATTGAACTAATTCCTGGGTGAGAAAGGGTTTTGGTTACTGGGTTTGACAGTGGAATGGTTACTGGCTGTCACAGTATAGTGGTTACTGGGTGTGACAGTGTTGTGTTTATGGGTGTGACAATGTAGAGGTTACTGGTTGTGACAGTGTAGTGGTTACTGGGTGTGACAGTGTAGTTGTAACTGGGTGTGACCATGTAGTGGTTACTGGGTGTGACAGTGTTGTGTATAATGTGTGTGACAATGTAGTGATTACTGGTTGTGACAGTGTAGTGGTTACTGGGTGTGACAGTGTAGTGGTTACTGGGTGTGACAGAGTTGTGTACAATGTATGTGACAATGTAGTTGTTACTGGTTGTGACAGTGTAGTGGTTACTGGGTGTGACAGTGTTGATGTTACTGGGTGTGAAATTGTAGTGTTTACTGTGTGTGAAATTGTAGTGGTTACTGTGTGCGACAGTGTAGCGTTTACTCGGTGTGACAGTGTCGTGGTTACTAGGTGTGACAGTGTAGTGGGTATTGGGTGAGAGAGTGTAGTGTTTAATGGGTGAGACAGTGTTTTGGTTACTTGTTGTGACAGTGTAGTGATTACTGGGTGTGAAAGTGTAGTGTTTACTGGATGTGACAGTGTAGCGGTCACTGGGTGTGGCACTGGAATGGTTACATGTTGTGAGAGTGCAGTGGTTACAGCGTGTGAGAGAGATTTGGTACTTGGTGTGACAGTGCAGTGGTTATGAGGTGTGCCCCTGTAGTTGATCCAGGGTGTGACAGTGCTTTGGATACTGGGTGCGACAGTGCAGTGGTTACTCAGTGTGAAAGTATAGTTGTTACTGGGTGCGACAGTGTAGTTGTTACTGGTTGTGAAATTGTAGTGGTTACTGGGTGTGACTCTGTAGTGTTTACTGGGTGTGACAGTGTAGTGGTTACTGGGTGTTACAGTGTAGTACCTTGTAGTGGTTAATGTGTGTGACAGTGTAGTGATTAATGGCTGTGACAGTGTAGTGGCTACAGGGTGGAACAGTGTAGTGGTTATTGGGTGTGACATTGTAGTAATTATTGGGTCCGACAGTGTTTAGTTTACTGGGTGTGACAGTGTGCTGGTTAATGGGTGTGACAGTGTATTTGTTACTGGGTGTGACTGTCTATTGGTTACTGGATGTGACAGTGCAGTGCTTACTGAGTGTGACAGTGTAGTGGTTAATGGGTGTGACAGTGTAGTGGTTACTGGGTGTGACAGTGCAGTGGTTACTGGGTGTGACAATGTAGTGGTTACTGGGTGTTACAGTGTAGTAGTTACAGGGTGTGACAGTGCAGTGGTTGATGGGTGTGACAGTGCAGTGGTTACTGGGTGTGACAGTGTAGTGGTTACTGGGTGTTACAGTGTAGTAGTTACAGGGTGTGACAGTGTAGTGGTTACTGGGTGTGACAGTGTGGAATTTATTGGGTGTGAAGGTGTACTGGTTGCTGGTTATGACAGTGTAGTGGTTGCTGGGTGCAACTGCGTAGTGGTTACTGGGAGTGACAGTGTAGTGGTTACTCGGTGTGACAGTCTAGTGGTTACTGGGTGTGACAGTGTAGTGGTTAATAGGTGTGACAGTGCAGTAGTTAATGGGCATGACAGTGTAATGGTTACTAGGTGTGATTTTGTCGTGGTTAGTGGGTGTGACAGTGTAGTAGTTACTGGGTGTGTAAGTGTAGTGGATTCTGTGGGATATAGTGCAATGTTTACTGGGTGTGACAGTGTAGTTCTAACTGTGTGTGACAATGGAGTGGTTACTGGGTGTGACAGTGTAGTGGTTACTGGGTGGGACAGTGTAGTGGTTACTGGGTGAGACAGTGTAGTGGTTACTGGGTGTGACAGTGTAGTGGTTACTGGGTGCATCAATGAAGTGTTTACTGGATGTGACAGTGTAGTGGTTACTGGATGTGACAGTATAGTGATTACTGGGTGTGACAGTGTTGTGGTTACATGGTGTGACAGTGTATTGGTTACTGGGTGTGACAATGTAGTGGTTATTGCGTGTGAAAGTGTAGTGGTTAATGGGTGTGACATTTTAGTGGTTACTAGGTGTGACAGTGTAGTGGTTACTGGGAGTGGCAGTGCATTGGTTACTAAATGTGACAGTGTATTGCTTACAGAATGTGACAGTGTAGTGTTTACTGTGTGTCAAAGTAGTGGTTACTGGTGCAACAGTGTAGTGGTCACTGGGTGTGACAGTGCAGTGGCTACTGGGTATGACAGTGCAGTGGTTACTGATGCAACAGTGTAGTGGTTACTGGATGTGACAGTGAAGTGGCTACTGGGTGTGACAGTTTAGTGGTTACTGATGCAACAGTGTAGTGGTTACTGTGTGTGACAGTGTAGTTGTTACTGGGTGTGTCAGTGCAGTGGTTACTGGTGCAACAGTGTAGTGGTTACTGGGTGTGACAGTGCAGTGGCTACTGGGTGTGACAGTGTAGAGTTTACTGGTACAACAGTGTAGTTGTTATTGGGTTTGTCATTGTAGAGTTTACGGGGAGTGGCTGTTTTCAGGTTACTGTGTGTGACAGTGTAGCGGTTACAGTGTGTGACAGTGTAGTGGTTACTGGGTGTGACAGTGTAGTGGTTACTGGGTGTGACAGTGTAGTGGTTACTGGGTGCAACAGTGTAGTGATTACTGGCTGCGACAGTGTAGTGGTTACTGGGTGTGACAGTGTACTTTGTACTGGGTGTGACAGTGTAGTGGTTAATGTGTGTGATATTGTAGTGGTTACTGGGTGTGCGAATGTAGTGGTGACTGGGTGTGACAGTGTAGTGGTTAGTGTGCGTGGCAGTGTGGTGATTGTTTTTTGAGACATTGTAGTCGTTACTGGTTGTGACAGTACAGTGGTTATTGGTGTGACAGTGTAGTGTTTACTGGGTGTGAGAGTGTAGTGGTTCCTGTGTGTGACAATGTGGTGGTTGCTGGGTGTGGCAGTGTAGTGGTAACTGGGTGTGACAGTGTAGTGGGTACTGGGTGTGACAGTGTAGTGGTTACTTGGTGTGATTGTGTAGTGGGTACTGGGTTTGACAGTGTAGTGGTTACTGTGTATGACAGTATAGTGTTTACTGTGTATGACAGTGTAGTGATTTCTGGTTGTGACAGTGTAATAGTTACTGGGTGTGAGAGGGTTGTGGTGACTCGATGCAGCAGGGTAGTGTTTACTGGGTGTGACAGTTTAGTGGTTACTGAGGTTGACAGTGCTGTGGTTACTGGGTCTGACGGTGTAGAATTTATTGGGTGTGACAGTGTAGTGGTTACTGTTTAAGAGAGTGTAATTGTTACTGGGTGCAACTGTGTAGTGCTTACTGGGTGTGACAGTGGATTTGTTAATGGGTGTGACAGTGTAGTGGTCACTCTGTGTGACAGTATAGTGTTTACTGGGTGTGACAGTGGATTTGTTCCTGGGTGTGACAGTGCAATATTTACTAGGTGAGACAGTGTAGTTGTTACTGGGTGTGACAGTGTAGTGTTTGCTGGGTGTGACAGTGTAGTGGTAACTGGGTATGTCAGTGTAGTGGTTACTGGGTGTGACATTGTAGTGGTTTCTGGGTGTGACAGTGCACTGGTTACTGAATGTCGCAGTGTAGTGGTTACTGGGTGTGACAGTGTAGTGGTTACTGGGTTTGACAGTGTAGTGGTTACTGGGTGTGACAGTATAGTGGTTACTGGGTGTGACAGTTTAGTGGCTACTTGGTGTGACAGTGTAGTGGTTACAGGGTGTGACAGAATATTGGTTACTGTGTGTGACAGTGTAGTAGTTACTGGGTGTGACAGTTTAGTGGTTACTTGGTGTGACAGTGTAGCGGTTAATGGGTGTGACAGTGCAGTATTTAATGGGCGTGACAGTGTAGTGGTTACTGGGTGTGACATTGTCATGGTTACTGGTTGTGACCGTGTGGTGGTTACTAGGTGTGATGGTGCAGTTGTTAATGGGTGCGACAGTGCAGTTGATAATGGGTGTGAAACTGTATTGTTTACTGGGTGTGACATTGCAGTAGTTACTGGGTGTGACACTGCAGTGGTTATTGGGTGTGACATTGTTTTGTTTACTGGGTCCGACAGTGTTTTGTTTACTGGGTGTGACAGTTTAGTGGTTACTGGGAATGTCAGTGTTGTGGTTACTGGGTGTGACAGTGTAGTTCTTAATGGTTATGCCAGTGTCGTGGTTAATGTGTGTGACAGTGTAGAATTTATTGGGTGTGACAGTGCAGTGGTTACTGGTTACGACAGTGTAGTGGTTACGGGGTGTGACATTGTAGTGGTTTCTGTTGGAGATAGTATAGTGTTTACTGTGTGTCAGTGTAGTGGTTACTGTTTGTGACAATGTAGTGGTTACTGGATGTGACAGTGTAGTGTTTATTCAGTTGGATAGTGTAGCGGTTACTAGGTGTGACAATGCAGTGGTTACTGGGTGTGGCAGTGTAGTGGTTACTGGGTGTGCCAGTGTCATTGTTACTGGGTGTGACAGTGTAGTGGTTACTGGATGTGAAAGTGTAGTGGTTACTGTGTGTGACATTGTAGTGGTTTCTGGGTGAGTCAGTGTAGTTATTATTGGGTGTGACACTGTAGTGGTTATGGGGTGTGAAAGTGTAGCAGTTACTTGGTGTGACAATGTGGTGTTTAATGGGTGTTACAATGTAGTGGTTTCTGGCTGTGCCAGTGTAGTGCACTTTGGGTGGGACAGTGTAGTTGTTACTCGGTGTGGCAATGTGTTGATTACTGGGTGTGACAGTGTGGTGTTTAATGGGTGTTACAGTGTAGTGGTTACCGGGTGTGACTGTGTAGTCATTACTGGGTGTGACAGTGTACTAATTACTGAGTGTGACAGGGTTTTGATTACTGGGTGTGACAGTGTAGTGGTTACTGGCTGTCACAGTGTGGTTGTTAATGGGTACGACAGTGTAATGGTTAGTGGGTGTGACAGTGTAGTAGTTAGTGGGTGTGACATTGTAGCAGTTACAGGGTGTGACAATGTAGTTGTTACTGGGTGTGACAGTGTAGTCTTTACAGGGTGAGACAGTGTAGTTGTTACTGGGTGTGACAGAGCAGTGGTCACTGGATGTGACAGCGTATTGGTTACTGGGTGTGACAGTGTAATGGTTACTGGGTGTATTAGTGTAGTGGTTACTGGGTGTGACAGTTTAATATTTACTCTGTGTGACACTGTAGTGGTTACTGGGTCTCTCAGTGTAAAGATTACTGGTGCAAAAGTGTAGTGGTTACTGTGTGTGACAGTTTAGAATTTACTGGGTGTGACAGTGTAGTGGTTACAGGGAGGGACAGTGTAGTCGTTACAGGGTGTGGCAGTGTAGTGGTTATAGGTGTTATGTTCATTAATAACTAGACATTCTTATTATGAACAGCTAGCTTCTTGCTAGACATTTATTCAGTACACGTTCTCTAGGTACAGCATCTGTAGAGATTCAGCATGTGTGCTTCTGTGTGCAGGCTGCCATCTTGACTACTACCTTCTGGGTAGCTTGGTGCATCATGGGTAGTGTAGTCTTAAACACATACAACTATATACACAGCAATATATACAGCTCTACAGCTCTATAGCTCCACCAATGTACTATTCTAGAATGGCATGTTATTGATCATTACATCCCCCTTTCTTTGAGGTTAAACAAAATCAACCTCAATCAATTTTCAAGAAAAACAATAAAGATGATATCAGTAACACTTTTGTTAGTGCTCTATAAACATAAACATTTTCACAACAGTCAATACATTTTCAATATAGTTTTTTTCTTTTTACTCAAAGATTAAGTCTATCAGGCTTTTTTACTTCACGTGTGGATCTTCTCAGCACGGGTAAGTCTGATGTGTTTTCATGAGATTGTTCTGATGGTGAATGAGAAGATTCAGTTGCAGCATTGTCATCAATCTGCTCTTGGATAGTTTCTAGTGTTTTCAGGGGGGAACGGCGGTTCCTCCTGAGAATCTGTCCTTCCTCAGTTCTAACAGTGTATGACCTTGGTTGTACTTCCTCAAGAACTGTAGCTTTCCTGTTCCATGCATCTGGATCCTCAATCCTGACAACATCATCCCTTGTCAATGGTTTTAGAGTTTTGGATGACTTGTCATAGTATGATTTCTGTTTCAGCTTTAACAGTTGAAGTCTCTGTTTCAGTTCCTTACTTTGCTGTTCTTTTGCACAGCAGGGTAGCGTGGTGCGCAACTTGCGACCCATTAGTAGTTCAGCAGGTGAAGAACCACAGTTTAAAGGTGAGGCTCGGTAGCTCAGCAGGGCGAGATAAGGATCAGACTTGCTGTCTGTCGCTTTCTTTAGTAGCTGCTTGAGAACTTGAACACCTTTCTCTGCCTTACCATTTGACTGAGCATACAAAGGACTGGATGTGACGTGCTGAAAGTCATAATGTGCTGCAAACTGTTGCCACTCCTTACAGTTGAAGCACGGACCATTGTCGCTAATGGCAATCCTGGGAATTCCATGTCTGGTGAAGATGGATTTCACATGCATTATGACACTGCTTGCTGTGGTGCTTGAGAGCAGCACCATCTCAGGATAGTTAGAATAGTAGTCAATCACTATTAGATATTCTTTACCATTCAAATGAAAAAGGTCCATACCAACCTTTTGCCATGGTGCTGTTGGTATGTCAGCTACTATCATTGGTTCCTTTGTTTGTTTGTTTTGGTGTTTCTGACATGTCTCACATTTGCCTATCATGTTCTCAATGTCCGTATTTATGCCAGGCCATAAAACAGTGTCTCTTGCTCTCCTTTTGCATTTTTCAATTCCGAGGTTTCCCTCTGAATCCTTTTGAGCATGTCTTGACGTAGAGCCTGTGGAATGACTCTTCTGTTCTGTTTTAGTAATAGTCCACTTGTGACACTCAATTCTGACCTCATGTGAAAGTATTTTGGACAGGAACCTTTTGGCCAACCATGATGAATGTTCTCTATTACTGTTTGTAATACTGTATCTTTTACTGTTTCTTCTGCTATTTGCTTTGATTTTGTGCCTGACACAGGCAGCGCAGCAGTGACCATACTTACATGAACATCCACGTCTTCTTCAGTAGAGCTCACATGACTCATTGTGGGTGCTCGGGATAGTGCATCTGCTAACACTATGTATTTGCCTGGTGTATAGATCAGTTCAAAGTCATATCTTTGCAGCTTCATCATGAGTCGTTCAATCCTTGGAGACATCTCATTCAGATTTTTTTTAATGATGACAACCAGTGGTCTGTCTCAACTGTGAAGGTGGGAAGTCCATATATGTAGCCGTGAAACTTTTCTAGTCCAACTACCAAGCCTAGACATTCCTTTTCAATCAGGGCGTATCGACACTCAGTATCAGTCACAGACCTGGAGGCATAGGCAACAGGCTTCCAATCTTCACCCTCTGCTTGTAGCAAGACCACACCTAGGCCATCCTTTGATGCATCCGTTGACACTTTGATTCTCTTTGTTGGGTCAAAGAAGGTGCGTACAGGTGTGGTTGTCAGCACTGTTTTGTGATTCATCCACTCTTGTTCATGTCTTTCTGTCCATGCAAACTCATTTGTTTTATGTAGCAGGTCTCGCAGACAGGTTGTCTTGGCTTACAAGTTAGGAATGAACTTTCCAATTAAGTTTATCATCCCCATGATGTGTAGCACTCCTTTTTTTATCAGTGGGTCGGGGCATTTTGAGTATGGCGTTTACTTTTTCCATATCTGGCTCTATTCAATTCAATTCAATTCAATTCAATTCAAATGCTTTATTGGCATGAAAGTTTACAGGGAACCATATTGCCAAAGCTTACATAACAAAAAGTACAGTTTTCCAACATTCTGCAGGTGTCAAACAATTTTGACCTTCGTTGGGTACATACAATATTACTTTAAACAATATTAATTTAAACAGTCTTTGTACATCAGTGGGTATATTCAGTATTAATTTTAAACAGTCCTCAGTGTTCTGCCCTCGCAACGCGATCCTATGCAGAGCTAGACAGATAGCGAACAACTCGATATCTTCCAATAAAATCACAAGGCTTGACTTTTCTTGTAACGCTTTACTGAAAGATTCTTATTGTAAAACTGAAATACAACACAGAAATGGAAGGACACGTTAGTATACAGACGCATAATTGATATGTATACACAAATTTAGGTACGCCTGGACAACACAGTACATCTGGCAACGAATTACATTTAGCAAGCTGGGAGGCATTCTCTTTAAATTAGCCCTGTACATAGTGTATCAAATATGGCTGCTAGTTAACCAGCTAGACAGAAAAAGTTACAACTAAACATTTTCTACAACATGCAGTGTACGCTAATCGTCTATGGCATTCTAAATACTCACAGACAAACAATTTCCAAGACTGAAGCATGGGGACAATACAACCGAGGAGCACCGTGGCGCAGGTCTTGTTCCGGCGGCAGCTCCACGAGGAATGAGCTTGCAGTGCCGTGGGGAGCGTGGTGACCTCATCACGCTCGGGGTCGTGACGTCGTCGCGTTTGCCGGTAGTTGCGTCGCTGGCCGTTGGGGCCTAAGTCGGGAGCAGGAGCTGTAGGCCAGGCTGGGCCAGTGCTTGCCGCGGGAGCGGAAGATAGCGGCGCTCCCGGCGGCTGATCGATGCGGCCGAAGATGCTGGGCCGGGCTGTGCCGGCAGCCTTTCTGGAGAGCCGGGTCGGGCCGGCAGCCGCCTGACGCACGTCACGTTGCATGTGGCGTGACGTCATCACGCTCGGGCGCGTCTTAAAGGGGCAATGGCCCTAAACGGTGAGTTAAAGAGGCAACGGCCCTAACAGGTAAGTTATACATATATAAGTGGGTTATGTACATACAGTAAGGTTAAGTTAGAGGGAGAGACAGCACACTCCCCGCTTGGTACGATTCCATTTGTACCACTACAGATACGAAATAACCTGAAGAAAACGTCCTTTGGCTGCCACACACTCAGGCCTAGAAATTGAGTTTTGGCTTAGCCAGGGCTTTAGCGCCGGAAGTTAGTCCCCCTGCGCGCGCCAAAAATTCAGCAGTGCCGCGCCCAAACGGCTGCCGGCGCTACTGAAGGGTCTTTGCGGCGGTACATCGGCGCTAACTGCCGTTTCGCGCCGCAATTCCGGCGCTGCGGCACCCGATGCGGTGCGGCAGGCTCGGGAAGTGCAGGCCTCCTCCTTCCCTTAAGGAGGAGCTGCCTGCACCCGATCGCGGCCAGCGAAAATCTTTTAAAAAATGAGCCCGGCACCTCGGACAAGTGCCGGGCTTGCTTCTGTTCCGGGGGGGGCGGGGGGAAGTCCGGGGAGGGAGCTGCGGCCAGGCGGCCGGCGGGAAAGCGGCCGGCCGCCGCGGGGCCTTTAATGCGCCGGCGCAAAGACTCGTAAGACTCTGTTGCCAGAGTCTTAGTTGCGGCTGTCACGGGCGAGGCGGCCGCAACTGAATTTCGGCGCTGGGGCCCGTCGGCATGGCAACCGGGACGCTGCGCACACCGATGACGTCATCGGTGCCGGCGCAGCGCTACCGGTCTACCGCGGCGTAAGGGCCCCAGGCAATTTCGGCGCCGGCGCCAAATGCAGCGCTAGGCCCTCTAGCGCCGCAAAATCGGCGCTAAGGGCACTCAATTTCTAGGCCTCAGAGTCCGTTCTCTAGATTTCTTCGGAAAGGAGAACTACGATCTCTGAGACTGGCCTCAGAAACACCTTGACAGTCTCTTCCTTGACGATCTTCACCTCCACCTTGCGGACCCTCTTGTCCCTGCTCGGCAGAGTTTTGACGGCCAGTCCCACTGGCCGTTTGTTTGTGTGCTTGACTGTCTTTCAGCAAGACGACATCTCTCACTTTGACATTCGGCTTGTCTTCTGTCCATTTCCTATGGCTCTGTAGGGTAGGCAAATACTCTCCTCTCCATCTCTTCCAAGAAGTGTCTGCACGACACTGTACTTGCTTCCACTGCTTCCCGTGCAGCTCGGCCATGTCGAAGTTTCCAGAGGGAGCTGAAATAGCACTCATCTTTTGAGTCAGGAGCATCGCTGGGGTGGGGACTGCCGGCATGTCTGGGTCGGTGGACACCGGCACCAGGGTTCTCCTGAGCGAGCAGAGGCGCCCCGCAGCCTGCTCCCCGCTACTCGGAAGACGGCGTCTAGGAGAGCGAAACGGCAGGGGTGCCGCCCAGCTGTGTCTATCATCCTTGGACCTTTCAAACACTGAGCATCCTCGGCCATCTGTGCTCACAGTGGGGCCTGCCTCTTCCTCACAGGCAGAGGAGGTTGACCTATGATGCTGCATCATGTCGTCGTAGTCCTCCTTTAAATGGATCCTGTTTGGGCATGGGCTGAGACAGGATGTGCGACCGTTGCGCAACACGTTTGCTTTATAGACGCTGACATCCGCTGGTTTGTGGACTGTTCCCAGGCAAACTCCACCCATGAGGACCCATCCCAAGTCAAGCCGCTGCGCATAGGGAGTGTCGTGGGGCCCGTTGATGTGCTCACGCACCTTGTGCACCCTTAAGATGTCTCTTCCCAAGAGTAGGAGGATTGGAGCGTCCGGGTCCACAGCTGGAATCTTATTGGCAATTGGCTGTAGGTGGGGCTGATGGCATGCGACCTCTGGGGAGGGGATTTCCGTCCTGTCCTCTGGCATCATGTCGCACTCAATCAAGGTGGGGAGGGGAAGCTGTAGTTTCCCATCCATGGACTCGATCATGAAGTTCCCAACCCTCCTACCCGTAGTCTCTGTTGTCCCTGCACAGGTTTTTAGCGTGTACGGAGCGGTGCTGGCCTTGACTTCGAAGAGATTGAAGAATTCCGTCTTCGCTAGAGACTTGTTACTTTGCTCGTCGAGCACTGCATACATTTTGATTGCCTTCTCCTTTCTCCCTGCAGGATATGCTTTAACCAAGCAGATTTTGGAGCATGAGCGTGGGCTGCTTGCATTTCCGCAAACCTCTGTACGCTTGGAGGTGACTGAAGATGTGCTTTCGCTTTGCTCCCCGCTATCCTCTTTGTCAACCGCGGCAGTCTCGGTGGTTGACGGAGGAGGACCTGGATGTAGGGCTGCTATGTGTTTTTCGCTGTTGCACTCAAGGCACTTGATTGTCGCCTTGCAGTCTTTTGCCATGTGCGTAGTCGACCCGCAACACCTGAAGCAGATGCGGTTCTCTTTCAGGTATGATGTGCGCTCATCAATGGGCTTGTCTCTAAAGCTTCGACACTTTTTGAGTGGGTGGGGCTTCTTGTGTATAGGACACTGACGATCTGGGTCATCCACTTCATTCCCAGCAGAACTGGATTGGTTGACTGAGGGTTCGGCTGGAACATCTGTTTTGTGCACACTCACAGAGGCTTTGTTGCTGTCCTTTGTGGGTTTCTCTGTTCTCGAAGGAGCGTAACTGCTGGAGGTGGAGAAAGTGAAACTTGGATCATTCCTCACCCTTGCCTGTTGTTGGACAAACCTGGAGAAGAGAGAGAAGGGGGGAAATGCCACTCCATTGTCCTCCTTGTACTTGGATCCCTTAGCTATCCATTTCTCTTGAAGATTGTGGGGGAGCTTTTCCACTATTGGGTTTACCCCGCGAGCCGTATCCAAATACGAGAGGCCGGTCAGGTAACCTTCTCCCTTGGCACACGCCAGTTCAAGGAGAATGTCGCCCAGTTCTCTGAGCTCGACATTATCCTTGTTGGTTAGCTTCGGGAAGTCCTCAAGCTTCTTGAGCAGTGCGTGTTCGATGACTTCTAGTGTCCCATAACAGTCGTTGAGATGTTGCCAAACCAGGTTGAGGCCTGCTGTGGGATTGAGGACGTGCGCTGAGCGAATTCTCTTCGCCTGCCTTGACGACTCGGCTCCGAGCCACTTTATCATCAAGTCTAGTTCTTCTCTGGCTGACAGATTCAAGTCCTTGGTGGTACTCAGGAAGGATGCTCTCCATAACCAATAATTTTCAGGACGGTCATCGAATTCTAGGAGGCCTGAACTTAATAATTCTCGGCGAGTAAGGTACCTGGCGAAGTCTTGTGCGCCTTGCGGCTCGGGCGAGGACTGCTTAGCTGGATTGGCCGAGTGTTGTGGAGGTCTCTGCAGGTGAGTCTTACTCATTTCTTCTCTTTTAAGCTCAGTGTCTCCGAAAACGGGCCGTTTGTTGCTGGGGTGAGTAGCTAGTTCTACGTCGAGATACCTGAATGTTTCCTTTGAGAACACTTTGGAGTGGTGTTGGACATACTCATTCGTACGTTGCACTGGGCCGAGGGGCTGTTCCAGGTCATATGTTTCCTGGCTGGGCTCCCCGCGTTCGCTCTCCTCATCCTCTTCGTAAGCTGCGGCTTCGGCTTTAGCGGCAGCGGCAGCTCTCTGGCTTTGGAGAATGTGGAGAATGGCGGCGAGATCAGCTCTCTGCTTTTCGAGGTCGGCTCTCTGCTTCATGAGGTCAGCTTCTTTTTCAGCGAAGGACAATTGCGCCTGGGTGGCCTTTGCCTTGGCACGTGCTTTGGCGGCTGTAGAAGCTGTCGATGATGACGGTCTGCTGGACCGCCGAGATGACCTAGAGGATACTTCAGAGAACTGTGACTTGGCATCGTTTGCTGGGAGAGCTGTCGGTGACGACGGTCTGCTGGACCGCCGAGATGTTCTAGAGGCTGCTTTAGAGGACTGTGACTTGGCCTCGTTTGCTGGGAGAGGCTCATTCTTCTCGATTGGCTGGTCGACTTCCTCTAGAGCATATTGTTTTCCTGAGCGTAGACTCATGGTAGCTGAGTGGTATCTTCCTGTGCTTGAGCCCGCTGTGCTGTTGTCTTTTTACTGTTCTGCCCTCGCAACGCGATCCTATGCAGAGCTAGACAGATAGCGAACAACTCGATATCTTCCAATAAAATCACAAGGCTTGACTTTTCTTGTAACGCTTTACTGAAAGATTCTTATTGTAAAACTGAAATACAACACAGAAATGGAAGGACACGTTAGTATACAGACGCATAATTGATATGTATACACAAATTTAGGTACGCCTGGACAACACAGTACATCTGGCAACGAATTACATTTAGCAAGCTGGGAGGCATTCTCTTTAAATTAGCCCTGTACATAGTGTATCAAATACGGCTGCTAGTTAACCAGCTAGACAGAAAAAGTTACAACTAAACATTTTCTACAACATGCAGTGTACGCTAATCGTCTATGGCATTCTAAATACTCACAGACAAACAATTTCCAAGACTGAAGCATGGGGACAATACAACCGAGGAGCACCGTGGCGCAGGTCTTGTTCCGGCGGCAGCCCCACGAGGAATGAACTTGCAGTGCCGTGGGGAGCGTGGTGACCTCATCACGCTCGGGGTCGTGACGTCGTCGCGTTTGCCGGTAGTTGCGTCGCTGGCCGTTGGGGCCTAAGTCGGGAGCAGGAGCTGTAGGCCAGGCTGGGCCAGTGCTTGCCGCGGGAGCGGAAGATAGCGGCGCTCCCGGCGGCTGATCGATGCGGCCGAAGATGCTGGGCCGGGCTGTGCCGGCAGCCTTTCTGGAGAGCCGGGTCGGGCCGGCAGCCGCCTGACGCACGTCACTTTGTACGTGGCGTGACGTCATCACGCTCGGGCGTGTCTTAAAGGGGCAATGGCCCTAAACGGTGAGTTAAAGGGGCAACGGCCCTAACAGGTAAGTTATACATATATAAGTGGGTTATGTACATACAGTAAGGTTAAGTTAGAGGGAGAGACAGCACACTCAGGTTGTGACATGTTGTTACATATTTGGCACCAATGTATGGTCTGTCTCCTTCTCCCAGGGCTAATCTTAATTTTGACAGGTCCTCCAATTCCTTGAAATCTGGGGTTGTTTGGCTGAGCTTGTCAAATAATATGTTTCTTGATGTGTTGAATTTTTCGCATTTTAGGAGGAAATGCATCTCTGTCTCAACCTCGTCGGCCAGACATTGATCACATATTCTATTCTCTCTAGGCTGCCAGGATTTCTTGTATCTTCCTTTTTCAATTGCCAGTTGGTGGTCGCTTCGTCTGTACCTGGTGAGGGTCTGTCTCTGTTTTGTGCCTCTGATGGTCGAGAGATAGTCTGCCAGTTTATATTCTCTTTTTAGGGCCCGGTAACATTCTAATCTGCTTTGGCTTTTGGTTATTTTGTTCCAATGTTCCAGGTAGGTTTCTTTGCTTTGTTTAATGATTTGGTTCACTCAGATTGGTGTTTGGACGGCAGTGTTGGTCTGGGACTGGTCAGGGTCTGGCTGAGTAGGAGTACTTAGTTTCAGTAGCAGCTGACTCAGGGGATTCTTTTCTGGGTTTAGCTCTTGGGTCTGGAAGGCTTTAAAATGAAGGGTGTCTGGGGAGCTAGATTTGAGGTGATTTAGGAAGTTCAGTGCTCGTTTTTGGATGTTTATTATCAGTGGGTATCTGCCTAGTTCGGCTCTGCATGCATTTGTTGGTGTTTTCCTTTGGGTGCGAAGGATGCTTCGGCAAAATTCTGCATGTAGGGCTTCAATTGTGTGTTTTTCCCATTTAGTGTAGCTATGGTGATTGAGCGGGCCCCATACTTCACTACCGTACAGCGCAATCGGCAGGATTACGCTGTCAAATATTTTTAGCCAGATTTTGATTGGGATTTGGATGTTGTAGAATTTTCTTTTTATTGCATATAGGGCTCTTCGGGCTTTTTCTTTTAGTGCATTCACTGCTATGCTGAAGCTCCCTGATGCTGTAATGGTTAGACCAAGGTAAGTGTAGCTCATAGTGTGTCCTATGATGGTATCACTGAGAGTAAACTGGTATTTGTTTTCCTGACACCTGGGCATTTTTTGAAAAATCATGATGTTGGTTTTCTTTAGATTTACTGTTAGGGCCCAATTTTGGCAGTATTTGTCGAGTAGGTCTAGTTGTTGCTGTAATCCCTGTTCTGTGGGAGACAGCAGAACCAGGTCGTCCGCATAGAACAGGGATTTCACTTCTCCATCCAGGAGACATAGACCCGGTGACTCGCTTTGCTCCAGCATGCCTGCTAGTTCATTTATGTATATGTTGAACAGGGTCGCGCTCAAATTGCAGCCCTGCCGGACGCCTCTTCTCTGGGTGAAGAAACAGGTGCGTTTGTCTCCAATTTTGACACCGCATTTATTTTTCAGATACATCGATTTAATAAGGTCATAGACTTTGCCCCCTATTCCACACTGAAGAAGTTTGTAATAGAGCCCTTCGTGCCAGATAGAGTCAAAGGCTTTCTTGAAGTCAATGAAACAAGCGAATATTTTCCCATTTTTTGTTTGGTGTACATGCTTTTCAATGAGAGTGTGAAGGGTATAGATATGGTCGGTGGTGCGGTGTTTTGGAAGAAAGCCTATTTGATTTTTTCTAAGGATCTTATGTTTGTTAAGAAAATCCAGTAATCTACTATTTAGAATACTGCAGAATAACTTCCCTAGACAACTGTTGACACAGATGCCGCGGTAGTTATTTGGGTCTGATTTGTTTCCACTTTTATATATGGGAGAGATGAGTCCTTGGCACCAGATATCGGGAAAACAGCCTGAACGTAATATGATGTTGAATAACTTGAGTACTGCACCCTGCATCTCCATATTGCTGAACTTGAGCATTTCATTTTTGATGTTGTCTGGACCACAGGCTTTCTTTAGGTGGAGAGATTTTGTTTTTGTGGCCAGTTCTTTCCATGTGATTGGGGAGTCTAGAGGGTTTTGGTTGTCTTTAATTGTTGCTTCTAATGTGTGGAGTTTTTCTGTGACATGATGTTGACTTGGGTTTGTTTCGTTTATTGGGATGTCTTTGTAGAGGTTTTCAAAATGTGTTCTCCAGATGTCGCCATCTTGGATTGGTAATGCTTGCAATTGTGTTGTACTCAGGTTATTCCACATTTCCCAGAATTGATTTGGATTAATGAAGTGTTCAATTTCTTCGAGTATTTTGTGGGTATAGTTTTGTGTTTTGTTCCTAATGGTGTGTTTATATCTTTTGAGGGTCTCATTGTATCTAGTACGTAGGTCTGGATTGTTTGGTTGGCGATGTTTTCGGTTTGATGTTTTTCTCAGGTCTTTTCTGGCATTTTTGCATTCGTGGTCAAACCATTTCTCATTTTTATTGTGTCTTTTGTAACATTTCCTCTTCTGTTTCACAAGGTCGGCTTTTACAGCTGCCTCATGGAAGATCATATTTATATCATCTATGGACATGTTTACACCATCTCTGGTGATCTCATATAGATTTTCTTTAAATTTTGATATTTTACTTGTGAGATCAGGTGAGTTTAGTGCTGTGATGAATTTTTCTCCACTGTCTGGGGCCCATCTGTATGTCTGGTTTATTTTATGGAGCTTACTGGGTTCCTTTTTTGTGTCTGTAGTTTGGGCAGAAAGTTTAAGGTACACATTTATTTGGTTATGGTCTGAGAGGGGGGATTGCTGCCTGACAGTGAATGCGTTGATATCGCAGGGGTCCAGGTCAGTGATTGTATAATCCACCACACTAGACCCAAGAGTTGAGGAATATGTGAGTCTCCCTAAGGAGTCCCCTCTGAACCTACCGTTAACTATGTACAGGCCTAAGGCTCGGCAGAGTTGCACTACCTCCCTACCGCTTTTATTTATTTCACAATCAAGGTTGTTCCGATTTGCGATGGCTGGTGTGACATATAAAGGGGTCTGGCCAAACACATGGTTGTTGCCCTGTGGGTCTATGAAGTCAGGTTCACATCCGGTCCTTGCATTTAGGTCCCCACATAGTAGCACCTTTCCTTGGGCCTGGAAATGGCTGATTTCCATGTGGAGAGTGTCAAATATCTCCTCTTCAAAATATGGTGATTCTATTGGAGGTATGTAGATCGCACATAAGTAAACATCTTTTTTTGCTATTCCTATATTTTTATCTAATTTTAGCCATACGTGTGATTTTCCCTGTTTTATCGGTGAGATGTGTTTGTCCAGTTCTCCTTTATACCACACCAAGATTCCCCCGAAGGTTCTTCCCTTGCGTGTCTTAGTGTTCTTTACTGAGGGCACAATGATTTCATGGTACATTGGAGGACAGTGGGTGGGCACGTCCTTTTGGCACCATGTTTCTGTTAACACAATTATATCAATGTCTTTTATAGCTTTTAGGAATTCAGGGTCTGTACTCTTCATCCCAAAAGTTGAGGAGCGGAGACCCTGGATATTCCAGCAGCTTATGTGAAAAGAACGCATTTATATAGTTCAAAAAACAAAATAAAATGGACCTATTTTGTGGGATGAGTGTGAAAACACTAGTTTCTATAATGCTAAATGACGATTTAGTATAAATTTCATGAGGCATGCACATACTGATATCTAATAATAGTAATAGTAATGATAAAATAACAATAATGATAATGATAAAGTAACAATATTAATAATTTAGTGCATTCCTCTCCGGCTTTCTATCAGGGTGTTCATCATCGTCATGATCTTTCTCAGTTCTTGGTCTACAGTCTGTGGTCTGGAGGGGGGTCTGGGGTCAGCTACAAAAGCACGGTTCTGTTGTTGGTTTTGTATAGGGGGGTGGGGGACAGTGGTGGTCCTGTTTGGGTTAGGGCTCCCAATGGAAGAGGGGGTGGGAGGGCTGCGTCTTTTGGCAATGTATATGAGGTTTTTTGCGAAGATCCACATCCGCTGTTTGAGTAGATGTATTTCGTCATAGAGGTCCCTTGTGTTGATGCTTGGGTGATGGGCCAGGTAGACGTTGGGGAGGGCAGTACATCTCGTGTCGATCTCCCTGTTGGTGTTGTGGATTATATAGGCTGGGGTGTCCTCTCTGGGCAGTAGTGTGGAGATCACGATCTGCGCCCCGGGGAATTCCCTGCTGGCCTTTTCCGCCATCCTGCTCACCGCCCTAGCAGTGCCTTCCCTTAGGGTGCGTAGGTCGTTTGTGCCTGTGTGGATCACAAGCCATTTGGGGCTTCCTAGGGATTCTTTGTTCAGGATCTTCATTGCATGGCCTGTGTTGCTGCACCATTTTTTCAGGACTTGATGACCTGGGAACATCCTCTGGGGGTCCAAAAACTTTCCGTTGGAGTCGGTCAGCAGGACCGCCTGAGGGGCTGGCTTTTCAGACTGGGTAGCAGTAGACTGGGCAGGACTCGACTGAGGGCTGGTTGTTGGCTGGGTTTCTGGGATAGGCTGTGTGGTAGGAGCAGGGTTTGGGGCCTCCGGTGTGTTGTCGCAAGGTGTGGGTGTGGGTGTGAGTGTGACATCCTCGTGTGGGGAGGCATCCGACGGGTTTTGTGTCCCTGTGTGTGTTGTTTTTGTGTCCTCAGGTTTTTGGACCTTAAGAGGTTTGTGTTGTCTGCTGAGTTCAATTTTCTGCTTTTCTACGGCCTCCATCGTTTTGTTTAGCTGAGTACGGAGTTCTTTGATCTCATTTCTTTGCTCCTCTACGATCTTTCTCAACTCGTGGATGGTGGACTCGTTTTCCGTTTTCAGCTGTTTGAGTTCCTCCTTCAAATTCTTGGCCTGTGTTTCTCTGTATTCGTTGAAATCGAGTTCTAGTTTGGACAGATTCTCCTTCAGCAGTTTGTTTGTGTTGAGAGGTGTGGGGGGTGGAGATGGTCAGGGAGGTGTTTGCCTCTGCTGGTCTCTCTTCTTCTTCCTCCGTTTGGCTCTCATCATTCTCTGTTCGACTCTCTTTTGCCTCCTGTTCATTGGTCCTCTTTGTGTCTGCCTTAGTTTTCAACTGGGGGAATTCCTTTTCAAAGGAGTCCAGATTTTCTACATTCCCCTGTATCATGATCTTTCCTTTTTTGTTGTAGTAGCTTATGGTTAGCAGGGGGTCATCTTTATCTAGATTTCCATCTTTACATATTTTCAGTCTGCCTCCTTGGCCAATACCTTCACTGGAGACGTGTGCGTAGTGTTTTTGTAAAGTCTCCTTCCATGAGGGAACGGAGTCGGTGTAGAATATGAGGTTGTTCTTCATCTTATTCCCTTTGTGTGTGGTATAGTCAACGTAGAGGACCTCTGGGTTATTTTTTAGTGTTGTGTCCTTGTGTTTATCCTTTGCCTTATTTTTTGTGCATTGCTCAGGATATTTCATTTCCCTGCTCATTGCAGTCATTTGTTTTTGTCTTAGACAGATAACTTTTTTTCCCTTTTTTGTGTCGTGTTCCACCTTATCCCACTTTTAGGTCCAAAATTGAAAGTTTTTCAGGGGTTCATCTTTGATATAGCTGCTCTTAAAAGTTTCGCTCTCTCTCTCTCTCACAGGCTCCTGGTTCGGGTTGTTTACCGTTTCTCTCGGGTTTCTATTCCTTTTTTCTCGCGGGTTTGTTGTTCTTTTTCTAGGTTTTTTTTTCGAACTAAACTTAAATAAAATTAAATTTAGGTAGATTTAGGTAAAACTTTTTTCCTCCGGACCCGGAGTTTTCCTCTTCCGACTCTCTCATTCGCTCTCCGGGCCTCGGACTCACACTCTCTCCGTGCCCCAGACTCGCCCACTCTCCGTGCCCCGGACTCGTTCACTCTCCACGCCCCGGGCGGATCTCCTCGCGTCGGTCTCAGGCCCCCGGGTTTTCCTGACTCACCAGGCTGTTTCTGCCCTGGTTCCAGCCCCTCGGCTCGGCTGTGCAGTCCCGGCCCGGCCCGGTGTTTATCCGAGTTTCTCCGACCCCGGAGTTTCTCGGGTTTCAGGCCCCGGGCTTGCTCGCTCTCCGGGCTTCTGCCCTGGTCCCAGCCCCTCGGTTCGGCTGTGCAGTCCCGGCTCGGCTCGGCTGTGCAGTCCTGGCCCAGCCCGGTGTTTGTCCGAGTTTCTCCGACCCCGGAGTTTCTCGGGTTTCAGGCCCCAGGCTTGCTCGCTCTCCGGGCTTCTGCCCTGGTCCCAGCCCCTCGGTTCGGCTGTGCAGTCCCGGCCCGGCCCAGTGTTTGTCCGAGTTTCTCCGACCCCGGAGTTTCTCGGGTTTCAGGCCCCGGGCTTGCTCGCTCTCCGGGCCCGACAGTCCCGACCCGATCCGGCACCCCTACCTCTCCACTCGCCTCTTTGACTGGCTCGGGCCGCTCCTCCCGGTCTGGGTCTGCTCCTGTTGCTGCTCGCTCTCCTTCTCTCTGGTGCCTCGCTCGGCCCGGTTCCTCGGGCCTTTCTCCGGCTTCAGGCTCCGTGCTCCGGTTGCTGCTCCGGCTCTGCTGCGGCGCTTCAGGCTCTGTGTTCCTGCTGCTGCTCGGGCTCAGCTTTGCTGCCTCACTGTCCAGGTTTTTTCCCGGATTTATTTTTCTCTTTCTCGCTGTCTTTTCTTTTTCGGGTTTTTTTTCCTCTTTGGCGCTCTTTTGGCGCTCTTTTTTTCCTCGGTTTTCTTAGATGCTTAAACTAAACTAAACTTAAACTTAAAACTACACTAAACTGAGCTAACTTAGACTAAAGTTAAATTTAACTTTTAGAACTTTTAAACTTTTTTTTTTCCCCACTTAGATGGCTAAATTCGGCAGCCCATCTTCAGCGTGACTCTCTCTCTCTCTCTCTCTCTCCCTCACACACCAGGTAGAATATCTCCTAGGAAAGTGACTTCCTGGACGCCAAACTGACACTTGGCATTGTTGAGCTTCAGTCCATTCTGGTGTATGCTCTGTAGCACTTTAGTCAGTCACTCATTGTGTTCTTTCAGTGTGGAGCCCCAGATGATGATGTCATCAACATAGTCCCGAACTCCTTCCAGACCTTCAATTATGTGTTCCATCGCTCTATGAAAGATTTCAGATGCAGATATTATCCTGAAAGGCATTCTGAGGAAACAATACCTGCCAAATGGTGTGTTGAAGGTACAGTATTTGGTGCTCTCTTCATCCAGTTTTAGTTGCCAAAATCCTTGTGAGGCATCGAGCTTTGTAAAGTATCTGGCACCTGACATTTCACTGGTGATTTCTTCTTGCTTGGGAATCTGGTAGTGTTCACATTTTATGTTTGCATTTAAGTCCTTTGGATCCATGCATATTCTTAGATCATTGTTCTTTTTCTTTACACATACCATGGAGTTAACCCAGTCTGTAGGCTCTTTGACTTTCCTGATGACTCCTAGTGTGGTTATTCTGTCCAGTTCTTTCTTGAGCCGGTCACGCAGGGGTGCTGGAACTCTTTGTGGAGCATATACCACTGGCTGAGCATCCTCCTTTAGCTGGATCTTGTAAGTGAATGGTAGAACTCCAAATCCTTTGAACACATCCTGGAAATTACTCACTACAGAATCCACTGAGTCATCTGGTCTGCTTATGGCACAGTTTATACGGTAGACTCTCTTGACCAGTTCTAAGTCTTCACAAGCTTTGTCACCTAGTAGTGAATCAAGTCCTTCAGCCACAACAGAAAACATGAGATGATGCACTTAGGCCTTGACTGTCACTTTAAGTCTGCATACACATAAGCTATCTATTTTCTGTCCATTATAGTCCTTCAGTAGTACTGACTTTATCTGTATTTTGGGCTTTTCTTTCATATTTTTAATGTCACTCATACTAATTAAGTTTGCTTTTGCCCCAGTGTCTAGTTTCAATGTAACTAATGCTCCATTTACCTGCAGTGGGATCATCCATTTGTCCTCTTTTACTGCATTGACGTTATGTTCAGCATTGTTTATTCCTGAGGGCTGCACATTTTCTGTATCCTTTTCTATATTATCACATGACACCATTCCTACAAAATATGTCTCACTTAAATAAGTGTCCTCAATCACATTAACTCGGACTTGTTGCCCTTTCTTTGTCTTTACTTTTGAAAAGCATTGTTTGGCAAAGTAATTCTTTCCATGACATTTTGTGCACATTTTTCCAAACGCTGGGCATTGTTTTAACTGGTGTTTGTAACCACAGCGTTTACAATTAAAAATGTCATCCTCCGATTGCTTTTCATTTCTGTTCTGCCCACGTTTCTTCCCCTTGTAGGACACAGCACCGACAGCAGCACTTACTACAATCGTATCATTATTGATTTCACTGAACGTCTTCGCATGCTTTTGAGCTAGCTCGCTGGCTTGGCATATTTTCACAGCATTTTCCAATGTTAGTTCGGTTTCTCTCAACAGATGTTCCCTGACCTTTTTATCGTGAATACCAAACACAATTTGGTCACAAATCATGGATGCTTTCAGCTCAGAGAAATTACATGTCTGTGCTTTCAGTTTCAGATCGGTCACAAAGCTACCAAAAGTCTCATTTTGCCGCTGTGTCCTCAAACATAACATGTATCTTTCATAGGTTTCATTCTTTTTGGGAGAACAATGTGTATCAAATTTCTTTAGCACATCACCTAAATGTTCTCTGTTCTCCTCTGGATTAAATACAAATGTATTAAATACCTCTATCGCCTGTGGGCCTGCAACCGTGAGCAGCAACACTATTTTCCTTGCATCTGGCTTTGTACCGAACCCGATGGCAGCAATGTAGAGTTCGAATTGTTGATTGAAAGTCCGCCAATTGTAGTCGACATTTCCCGTAAGATTCAAAAACTCTGGTGGCTTCAAATTCTCCATGTCACGTTTCAGAATTTTGAGCAGACCTTCACCAATCCTGGTACCATGTTATGTTCATTAATAACCAGACATTCTTATTATGAAAAGCTAGCTTCTAGCTAGACATTTATTCAGTACACGTTCTCTAGGTACAGCATCTGTAGCGATTCAGCATGTGTGCTTCTGTGTGCAGGCTGCCATCTCGACTACTGCCTTCTGGGTAGCCTGGTGCATCGTGGGTAGTGTAGTCTTAAACACATACAACTATATACACAGCAATATATACAGCTCTACAGCTCTATAGCTCCGCCTAGTGTACTATTCTAGAATGACATGTTATTGATCATTACAAAAGGGTGTGACAGTGCAGTGGTTACAGTGTGTGACAGAGATTTGGTACTTGGTGTGACAGTGCAGTGGTTATGAGGTGTGCCCCTGTAGTTGATCCAGGGTTTGACAGTGCTTTGGATACTGGGTGCAATGGTGCAGTGGTTACTCAGTGTGACAGTGTAGCTGTTACTGGGTGTGACAGTGTTGTGTTTACTGGGTGTGAAAGTATAGTGGTTACTGGGTGTGACACTGTAGTATTTAATGTGTGTGACAGTGTAGTGGTTACTGGGTGTTACAGAGTAGTGGTTACAGTGTGTGACCTTGTATTGGTTACTGGGTGGGACAGTGTAGTCATTACTGGGTGTGACAGTGTACTAATTACTGAGTGTGACAGGATTTTGGTTACAGGATATGACAGTGGAGATGTTACTGGCTGTCACAGTGTAGTGGTTACTGTGTGTGACAGTGTTGTTTTTAATGGGTGTGACAATGTAGTGGTTACTGGTTGTGACCGTGTAGTGGCTACTGGGTGTGACAGTGTAGTGGTTACTGGGTGTGACAGTGTAGTGGTTACTAGGTGTGACAGTGTTGTGTTTAATGAGAGTGACAACATAGTGGTTACTGGTTGTGACAGTGTAATCGTTACTGGGTGTGACAGTTTAGTGGTTACTGGGTGTGACAGTGTTGATATTACTGGGTGTGACAGTGTAGTGGTTACTGGGTGAGACAGTGTTTTGGTTACTGTTTGTGACAGTGTAGTGATTACTGAGTGTGGCAGTGTAGTGTATACTGGATGTGACAGTGTAGTGTTTGCTGGATGTGACAGTGTAGCTTTTACTGGGTTTTGCACTGTAGTGGTTAAAGGGTGTGACAGTGCAGTGGTTACATTCGTGTGACAGATATTTGGTACTTTGTGTGACAGTGCAGTTGTTACAAGGTGTGCGCCTGTTGTTGATCCAGGGTGTGACAGTGCTTTGGATACTGGGTGCGACAGTGCAGTGGTTACTCAGTGTGACAGTGTAGTTGTTACTGGGTGAGACAGTGTAGTGTGTACTGGGTGTGAAAGTGTAGTTGTTACTGGGTGTGGCAATGTAATGTTTACTGGGTGTGACAGAGCAGTGGTCACTGGGTGTGACACTGTATTGGTTACTGCTTGTGACAGTGTAGTGGTTACTGGGTGTGTTGGTGTAGTGGTTACTGGAGTGAAAATGTAGTGGTTACTGGTGTGACAGTGTAGATCGTACTGGATGTGACTGTGTAATGGGTACAGGGAGTCATAGTGTACTTGTTACTGGGTGTGACAGTGTAGTTGTTACTGGGTGTGACAGTGTAGTGATTAATGGGTGTGACAGTGTATTGGTTACTGGGTGTGAGAGTGTAGTGTTTACAGGGTGAGACAGTGTATTTGTTACTGGGTGTGACAGAGCAATGGTCACTGGGTGTGACAGCGTATTCATTACTGGGTGTGACAGTGTAGTGGTTACTGGGTGTGTTAGTGTAGTGGTTACTGGTGTGACAGTGTAGTGGTTACTGTGTGTGACAGTTTAATGTTTACTGGGTGTGACAGTTTACTGGTTACTGGGTGTGTCAGTGTAATGATCACTGCTGTGAAAGTGTAGTGGTTACTGGGTGTGACAGTGTACTTGTTACAGGGTGGGACAGTGTAGTCGTTACAGGTTGTGACAGTATAGTGGTTACTGGGTGTGACAGTTTAATGTTTACTGGGTGTGACAGTGTAGTGGTTACTTGTTGCAACATTGTAGTCGTTACTGGGAGTAACAGTGTAGTGTTAACTTGATGTGACAGTGTAGTGGTTACTAGATGTGGCAGTGTAGTGGTTACATGGTGTGACAGTGCAGTGGTTGCAGAGTGTGACAGAGATTTGGTACTTGGTGTGACAGTGCAGTTGTTATGAGGTGTGCCCCTGTAGTTGATCCAGGGTTTGACAGTGCTTTGAATACTGGGTGCGACAGTGCAGTGGTTACTCAGTGTGACAGTGTAGTTGTTACTGGGTGTGACAGTGTTGTGTTTACTGGGTGTGAAAGTGTAGTGGTTACTGGGTGTGACACTGTAGTATTTACTGTGTGAGACAGTGTACTGGTTACTGGGTGTTACAGGGTAGTGGTTACAGGGTGTGACCTTGTATTGGTTACTGAGTGGGTCTGTGAAGTCATTACTGGGTGTGACAGTGTACTAATTACTGAGTGTGACAGGGTTTTGGTTACTGGATATGACAGTGCAGATGTTACTGGCTGTCACAGTGTAGTGGTTTCTGTGTGTGACAGTGTTGTTAATAATGGGTGTGACAATGTAGTGGTTACTGGTTGTGACTGTGTCGTGGTTACAGGATGTGACCGTGTAGTGGTTACTGGGTGTGACAGTTTATTGGTTACTGGGTGTGACAGTGTTGATATTACTGGGTGTGACAGTGTAGTGTTTAATGTGTGTGACATTGTAGTGGTTACTGTGTGCAAAAGTGTAGCGGTTACTCGGTGTGATAATGTTGTGGTTACTGGGTGTGACAGTGTAGTGTGTACTGGGTGTGACAGTGTATTTGTTACTGCTTGTGACAGAGCAGTGTTTACTGTGTGTGACAGTGTATTTTTTACTGGGTGAGACAGTGTTTTGGTTACTGGTTGTGACAGTGTAGTGATTACGGAGTGTGACAGTGTAGTGATTACTAGATGTGACAGTGTAGTGTTTACTGGGTGTGGCACTGTAGTGGTTAAAGGGTGTGACAGTGCAGTGGTTACATTCGTGTGACAGATATTTGGTACTTGGTGTGACACTGCAGTTGTTACGAGGTGTGTGCCTGTTCTTGATCCAGGGTGTGACAGTGCTTTGGATACTGGGTGCGACAGTGCAGTGGTTACTCAGTGTGACAGTGTAGTTGTTACTGGGTGCGACAGTGTAGTGAGTACTGGGTGTGAAAGTGAATTGTTACTGGGTGTGACACTGTAATGGTTACTGGGTGTGACAGAGCAGTGGTCACTGGGTGTGACACCATATTGGTTACTGCGTGTGACAGTGTAGTGGTTACTGGGTGTGTTGGTGTAGTGGTTACTGGAGTGAAAGTGTAGTGGTTACTGGTGTGACATTGTAGATTGTACTGGATGTGACTGTGTAATGGGTACAGGGAGTCATAGTGTATTGGTTACTGGGTGCGACAGTGTGTTTGTTACTGGATGTGACAGTGTAGTGCTTAATGGGTGTGACAGTGTAGTGGTTACTGGGTGTGAGAGTGTAGTGTTTACAGGGTGAGACAGTGTAGTTGTTGCTGGGTGTGAGAGCGCAATGGTCACTGGTTGTGACAGTGTATTCGTTACTGGGTGTGACAGTGTTGTGGTTACTGTGTGTGTTAGTGTAGTGGTTACTGGTGTGATAGTGTAGTGGTTACTGGGTGTGACAGTTTAAGGTTTACTGGGTGTGACAGTGTACTGGTTACTGGGTGTGTCAGTATAATGATTACTGCTGCGAAAGTGTAGTGGTTACTGGGTGTGACAGTGTAAAGTTTACTGGGTGTGACAGTGTAGTTGTTACAGGGAGGGACAGTGTAGTCGTTACAGGTTGTGACAGTGTAGTGGTTACTGTGTGTGGCAGTTTAATGTTTACTGGGTGTGACAGTTTACTGGTTACTGGGTGTGTCAGTGTAATGATTACTGCTGCGAAAGTGTAGTGGTTACTGGGTGTGACAGTGTACTTGTTACAGGGTGGGACAGTGTAGTCGTTACAGGTTGTGACAGTATAGTGATTACTGGGTGTGACAGTTTAATGTTTACTGGGTGTGACAGTGTAGTGGTTACTTGTTGCAACATTGTAGTCGTTACTGGGAGTAACAGTGTAGTGTTAACTTGATGTGACAGTGTAGTGGTTACTAGATGTGGCAGTGTAGTGGTTACATGGTGTGACAGTGCAGTGGTTGCAGAGTGTGACAGAGATTTGGTACTTGGTGTGACAGTGCAGTTGTTATGAGGTGTGCCCCTGTAGTTGATCCAGGGTTTGACAGTGCTTTGAATACTGGGTGCGACAGTGCAGTGGTTACTCAGTGTGACAGTGTAGTTGTTACTAGGTGTGACAGTGTTGTGTTTACTGGGTGTGAAAGTGTAGTGGTTACTGGGTGTGACACTGTAGTATTTACTGTGTGAGACAGTGTACTGGTTACTGGGTGTTACAGAGTAGTGGTTACAGGGTGTGACCTTGTATTGGTTACTGAGTGGGTCTGTGAAGTCATTACTGGGTGTGACAGTGTACTAATTACTGAGTGTGACAGGGTTTTGGTTACTGGATATGACAGTGCAGATGTTACTGGCTGTCACAGTGTAGTGGTTTCTGTGTGTGACAGTGTTGTTTATAATGGGTGTGACAATGTAGTGGTTACTGGTTGTGACTGTGTCATGGTTACAGGATGTGACCGTGTAGTGGTTACTGGGTGTGACAGTTTATTGGTTACTGGGTGTGACAGTGTTGATATTACTGGGTGTGACAGTGTAGTGTTTAATGTGTGTGACATTGTAGTGGTTACTGTGTGCAAAAGTGTAGCGGTTACTCGGTGTGACAATGTTGTGGTTACTGGGTGTGACAGTGTAGTGTGTACTGGGTGTGACAGTGTATTTGTTACTGCTTGTGACAGAGCAGTGTTTACTGTGTGTGACAGTGTATTTTTTACTGGGTGAGACAGTGTTTTGGTTACTGGTTGTGACAGTGTAGTGATTACGGAGTGTGACAGTGTAGTGATTACTAGATGTGACAGTGTAGTGTTTACTGGGTGTGGCACTGTAGTGGTTAAAGGGTGTGACAGTGCAGTGGTTACATTCGTGTGACAGATATTTGGTACTTGGTGTGACACTGCAGTTGTTACGAGGTGTGTGCCTGTTCTTGATCCAGGGTGTGACAGTGCTTTGGATACTGGGTGCGACAGTGCAGTGGTTACTCAGTGTGACAGTGTAGTTGTTACTGGGTGCGACAGTGTAGTGAGTACTGGGTGTGAAAGTGTATTGTTACTGGGTGTGACACTGTAATGGTTACTGGGTGTGACAGAGCAGTGGTCACTGGGTGTGACACCATATTGGTTACTGCGTGTGACAGTGTAGTGGTTACTGGGTGTGTTGGTGTAGTGGTTACTGGAGTGAAAGTGTAGTGGTTACTGGTGTGACATTGTAGATTGTACTGGATGTGACTGTGTAATGGGTACAGGGAGTCATAGTGTACTGGTTACTGGGTGTGACAGTGTGTTTGTTACTGGATGTGACAGTGTAGTGATTAATGGGTGTGACAGTGTAGTGGTTACTGGGTGTGACAGCGCAATGGTCACTGGTTGTGACAGCGTATTCATTACTGGGTGTGACAGTGTTGTGGTTACTGTGTGTGTTAGTGTAGTGGTTACTGGTATGATAGTGTAGTGGTTACTGGGTGTGACAGTTTAAGGTTTACTGGGTGTGACAGTGTACTGGTTACTGGGTGTGTCAGTATAATGATTACTGCTGCGAAAGTGTAGTGGTTACTGGGTGCGACAGTGTAAATTTTACTGGGTGTGACAGTGTAGTTGTTACAGGGAGGGACAGTGTAGTCGTTACAGGTTGTGACAGTGTAGTGGTTACTGGTTGTGACAGTTTAATGTTTACTGGGTGTGACAGTGTAGTGGTTATTTGGTGCAACATTGTAGTCATTACTGGGAGTAACAGTGTAGTGTTAACTTGATGTGACAGTGTAGTGGTTACTAGGTGTGGCAGTGCAGTGGTTACATGGTGTGACAGTGCAGTGGTTACAGAGTGTGACAGAGATTTGGTACTTGGTGTGACAGTGCAGTTGTTATGAGGTGTGCCCTTATAGCTGATCCAGGGTGTGACAGTGCTTTGGATGCTGGGTGTGACAGTGCAGTCATTACTCAGTGTGACAGTGTAGTTGTTACTGGGTGTGACTGTGTAGTGTTTACTGGGTGTGTAAGTGTAGTGGTTACTGGGTGCGACAATGTAGTCTTTACTGGGTGTGACAATGTAGTGGTTACTGGGTGTTAGAGTAGTGGTTACAGGGTCTGACCTTGTAGTGGTTACTGGGTGTGACTGTGTAGTCCTTACTGGGTGTGACATTGCACTAATTCCTGGGTGAGACAGGGTTTTGGTTACTGGGTGTGACAGTGGAATGGTTACTGGCTGTCACAGTATAGTGGTTACTGGGTGTGACAGTGTTGTGTTTATGGGTGTGACAGTGCAGTGGTTACTGGGTGTGACAGTGTAGTGGTTACTGGGTGTGACAGTGTAGTGGTTACTGGGTGTGACAGTGTTGATGTTACTGGGTGTGACAGTGTAGTGGTTACTGGGTGTGACAGTGTTGATATTACTGGGTGTGACAGTGTAGTGGTTACTCGGTGTGACAGTGTCATGGTTAGTAGGTGCAACAGTGTTTGGGTTACTGGTTGTGACAGTGTAGTGTTTACTGGGTGGGACAGTTTAGTGTTTACTGGATGTGACAGTGTAGTGGTTACTGGGTGTGACAGTGTAGTGGTTACTGGGTGTGACAGTGTAGTGGTTACTGGGTTTGACAGTGTAGTGGTTACTGGGAGTGACAGTGTAGTGGTTACTGGTTTTGACAGTGTAGTGGTTACTGTGTGTTTCTGTGTAGTGGTTACTGGGTGTGATTGTGTAGTAATCACTGGGTGTGACAGAGTAGTGGTTACTGGGTGTGACAGAGTAGTGGTTACTGGGTGTGACCGTGTAGTGGTTACTGGGTGTGACAGTGTAGTGGTTACTGGGTTTGACAGTATAGTGTTTACTGTGTGTGACAGTGTAATGGTTACTGGTTGTGACAGTGTGATAGTTATTGCGTGTGAGAGGGTTGTGGTTACCAGGTGCAACAGTGTAGTGTTTACTGGGTGTGACAGTTTAGTGGTTACTGGGTATGACAGTGCTGTGGTTACTGGGTGTGTTGGTGTAGAATTTATTGGGTGTGACAGTGTAGTGGTTATTGTGTGAGACAGTGTTGTTGTTACGCGGTGTGGCAGTGTAGTGATCACTGTGTGTGACAGTGTAGTGGCTACTTGGCGTGACAGTATAGTGGTTACTGGGTATGACAGTGTATTTGTTCCTGGGTGTGACAGTGCAATGTTTACTAGGTGAGGCAGTGTTGTTGTTACTGGGTGTGGCAGTGTAGTGGATGCCTGGTGTGACATTGCAGTGGTTAATGAATGTGGCAGTGTAGTGATTACTGGGTGTGACAGTATAGTGGTTACTGGGCATGATAATATAGTGGTTACTGGGTGTGGCAGTGTAGTGGCTACTTGGTGTGACAGTGTAGTGGTTAGTGGGCATTGCAGTGTGGTGGTTGCTTGGTGAGACATTGTAGTGGTTACTGAATGTGACAGTGTTGTGGTAATTGGGTGTGACAGTGTAGTCGTTATTGTGTGTGACAGTATAGTGGTTACTGTGTGTGACAGTGTAGTGGTTACTGGGTGTGACAGTGTAGTGGTTACTTGTTGTGACAGTGTAGTGGTTACTAGGTGTGCCGGTGTAGTGTTTGCTGGGTGTGATAGTGTAGTAATCACTGTGTGTGACCCTGTAGTGTTTACTGGGTGTGACATTGTAGTAATTATTAGGTGTGACAGTGTAGTTGTTAATGGGTGTGACTGTGTATTGGTTTCTGGGTGAGACAGTGTATTGGTTACTGGGTGTGACAGTGTACTGGTTACTGGGTGTGACAGTGTAGTGGTTTCCGGTTTTGACAGTGTAGTGGCTCCTGGGTGTGAGAGTGTAGTTGTTACTGGGTGTGACAGTGTAGTTCTTAATGGGAATGACAGTGCTGTGGTTACTGGGTGTGACAGTGTAGAATTTATTGGGTGTGACAGTGTAGTGGTTACTTGTTACGACAGTGTAGTGGTTACGGGGTGTGACATTGTAGTGGATTCTGTCGGAGATAGTGTAGTGTGTACTGGGTGTGGCAGTGTAGTGTTTATTCGGTCGGATAGTGTAGCGGTTACTCTGTGTTACTGTGTTTGACAGGCCAGTGTTTACTGGTTGTGAAATAGTAGTGGTTACTGGGTGTGACAGCATAGCGGTTACTGGGTGTGCCTGTGTAATGGTTACTGGGTGTGACAGTGTAGTGGTTACTGGGTGTGACAGTGTAGTGGTTACTGTGTGTGACAGTGCAGTGGTTTCTGGGTGAGACAGTGTAGTTATTATTGGGTGTGACACTGTAGTGGTTGCTGGGTGTGAAAGTGCAGCGCTTACTGGGTGTGACAGTGTGGTGTTTATTGGGTGTTACAGTGTAGTGGTTTCTGGGTGCGCCAGTGTAGTGCTGTTTGTGTGTGACAGTGTAGTGTTTACTCGGTGTGGCAATGTGTTGATTACTGGGTACGACAGTATAGTGGTTACTTTGTGTGACAGTGTAGTAGTTTCTGGGTGAGACAGTGTAGTGGTTACTGGGTGTGGCAGTGCAGTGGTTACTGTGTGTGACAGTGTAGTGTTTATTCAGTGTGATTGGGCAGAAGCATGGCAGATGCAATATAACATGTATAAATGTGAGATTATCCACTTTGGTGGCAAAAACAGGAAGGCAGATTATTATCTGAATGGCAATAGATTGGGACAAGGGGAAGTGCAACGAGACCTGGGTGTCCGAAATAACAACAGAAAATGGTGTCCATGTGCACCCGTTGCTGAAGGTAAGCATGCAGGTGCAGCAGGCAGTTAAGAAGGCAAATGGTGTGTTGGCCTTCATAGCGAGAGGGTTTGAGTACAGGAACAAGGATGTCTTGCTGCAGTTGTACAGGGCCTTGGTGAGACCACATCTTGAGTATTGTGTGCAGTTTTGGTCACCTTATCTGAGGAAGGATATTCTTGCCATGGAAAGAGTTCAGCGAAGATTCACCAGGCTGATACCTGGGATGACAGGAATGATGGATGAGGAGAGATTGGGACGATTGGGCTTGTACTCGCTGGAGTTTAGAAGAATGAGGGGATCTCATTGAAACTTATAAAATTCTGGCAGGACTGGACAGACTAGATGCAGGGAGGATGTTCCCGATGGTCGGGGAGTCCAGAACCAGGGGTCACAGTCTAAGGATAAGGGGTAAGCCTTTTAGTACAGAAATGGGGAGGAATTTCTTCACCCAGAGAGTGCTGAACCTATGGAATTCTCTATCACAGAAGGCAGTAGAGGCCAATACATTAAATATATTCAAGAAGGAGTTAGATATATTTATTAAGGCTAAAGGGATCAAGTGGAATGGGGAGAAAGCAGGGACTGGGTACTGAACTTGGATGATCAGCCATGATCGCTTTGAATGGGGAGCAGGCTCGAGGGGCCGAATGGCCTACTCCTGCTCCTATTTTCAATGTTTTCGATGACAGTGTAGTGGTTACTGGGTGTGACAGTGCAGCGGTTACTGGGTGTGACAGTGCAGTGGTTACTGGGTGTGACAGTGTAGTGGTTAATGAGTATGACAGTGTAGTGGTTATTGAGTGTGACAGTGTAGTGTTTACTGGGTGCGACAGTGTAGTGGTTATTGAGTGTGACAGTGTAGTGTTTACTGGGTGCGACAGTGTAGTGGTTACTGGATGTGACAGTGTAGTTGGTACTGGTTGTGACACTGTAGTGCTTACTGGGTGTGACGGTTTAGACGTTACTGTGTGTGAGAGTGTTGTGCTTACTGGGTGTGACAGTGTAGTAATCACTGGGTGTAACAGTGTATTGGTTACTGGGTGTGACAGTGTAGTGGTTACTGGGTGTGACCATGTAGTGGTTACTGGGTGTGACAGAGTAGTGGTTACTGGGTGTGACAGTGTAATGGTTACTGGGTACGACAGTGTAGTGGTTACTGTGTGTGAAATTGTACTGGTTACTGAGTGTAAGAGTGCAGTGGTCACTGGGTGTGACAGTGTAGTTGTTACTGTGTGTGACATTGTAGTGGTTACTGGGTGTGACAGTCTAGTGGTTACTGGATGTGACAGTATAGTGATTACTGGGTGTGACTGTGTAGTGATTACTGGGTGTGACTCTGTAGTTCTTAATGGGTGTGACAGTGCAGTGTTTATTGGGTGTGACTGTGTAGTGGTTACTGGGTGTGACAGTGTAGTGGTTACTGGGTATGACAGTGTAGTGGTTACTGTTGTGTCCAAGAGTAATAAGACACAAGACGGCAGGGGAACGGTACAACAGGTGTTTACTCAACGTTGCTCACTCTGGAACTGAACTGTACAGATTACTACTCAGTGCTATATACAGGTGTGGTCACTGCCAGTACTACAGTATACATGAGCTGTAAAAAGTAGTTCCCCCCTTAAAGGTATATACATTACAATTCCTCCCCTTTTAGATTAACAGTACCATAACACTCATTTAACAATTAAATATCAAACTAATTACAATTAACACTTTTAACATGCAACATTAGCTGAAAATAGTCCATTTATATATTCAGTCTTTGGGGAGGCTTCCTGATCCTTTCTGGATAGCGCCTTTCCCGAGTGTCTCGCTCTTGGTGTGGAGGCGATTCTGGCACCCTGTCGTCGGTTGGGTCATCAGCTTCCGATGCTACTGTTTCTGGGGTAGATGCGACCTGTACATCGGGTTCCTCACCAGGTACGTATGGGCGAGGCATGGGGTTGACTTGTTCCTGTGACTCTAGGATCTGGTCAGCATGGCGTCTCACAATGTTCTCCCCAACGTCCACTGTGTACATTAGTGGGCCCTGCCTTGTGCATATCGTTCCTGGCTGCCATTTTTCTGTTCGGTAGTCGCGGGCCAAGACTTGTTGCCCAACATTGAAGCTCCTTGTTGGCTTCTCATGGATGTGCTGGAATTGCTTACTCTCAACATCTCTTCGTACGTTTGGTCTGAGCAAATCCAGGCGAGATCTTAACCTTCGGTTAAAGAACATCATGGCCGGGGCCTGGTTAGTGACTGCATGTGTCGCATTCCGGTAGGCGAACAGGAAATTGTCCACATTATGCTGCGGCGGAATGTTGTCATTGTACATAACCTTTATTGCCTTCTTAAAGGTTTGTACAAACCTCTCAGCCAATCCATTTGTGGCTGGATGATACGGGGCGGATGTGTAATGCCTTACCCCATTCTTCTTCATAAACCTCCGGAACTCTTCGGACACAAACTGTGGTCCGTTATCAGAGCAAATCTGTTCTGGCAAGCCATTCCTGGCAAAAATGGTCCGTAGGACTGCAATAATTTTCTCCGTGATGGTAGAGGACATTTTGATGACCTCAGGCCATTTTGAGTGCGCATCCACGGCTATTAAAAACATTGAGTCCATGAATGAACCAGCAAAATCAATAAGCACCCGTTGCCATGGAGATGAGGGCCACCCCATGGGTGTAGAGGGGCATGTGGTGGTGCATTTTGGACTTTCTGGCATCCTGAGCAGCTCTTGATCAGGTCCTCGATTTGTTTATCGATTCCTGGACACCACACATGAGCCCTGGCAAGACTTTTCATTTTTACCCCTCCCAGATGACCCTCATGAAGCTCATTGAGCACTCTATCCCTTAACTTGGGTGGAATTACCACTCGGGATCCACACATCAAGGTCCCCCGGCACACTGACAGCTGTTCTCTTCTTGTCAAGAATGCTGGCAACAGTGAGTCGCCATTTGTTGGCCATCAATTCACCGTCAAATCATATACCCGAGACAGTGTCGGATCATTTCAGGTCTCCTTCTCTATATCTGCGTTAGTTACTGGCAAGCGTTCAATTATAGTTGAATAAAATATTTCGACAGGGTCCACTGCTGGTACTTCCTCCGCAGTAGGCAGTGGCGGGCGTGATAGCCCATCAGCATTTCCATGCTGTTTCATGCCCTTATACACTATTTCATATTGGTTCACCCCTAGAAAAAGGGACC
Organism: Somniosus microcephalus; assembly: GCF_052327205.1. NCBI lineage: Eukaryota > Metazoa > Chordata > Chondrichthyes > Squaliformes > Somniosidae > Somniosus > Somniosus microcephalus. The sequence goes on along the minus strand of NC_140989.1, from coordinate 218,432,236 downwards.
ATCTTTGTAGCCGTTGCGCAGTCATCACCGGAACGCCCTTCTTAGGATTAAAAATGGAGACAAGTGGTTGGTGGTCAAACAGTAAGGTGAACCTCTGCCCGTGCAGATAGTGGATGAACTTTTTCACTCCCCATACTAGGCTGAGGGCCTCCCTGTCAATCTGGGCATCGTTGCGCTCGGCTGAGGTTAGTGACCGAGACGCAAAGCCTACTGGCCCCTCCACCCCGTCTGGGAATTTGTGCGACAGCACCGCTCCAATAACATAGGGTGATGCATCACACACCAACCGAATTGGTAGTGCTGGGTTGGAATGAGCCAACACCTCTTTTGATGTGATCAATTCTTTGCACTTCTGGAAAGCTCGTTTACATTCGTCATTCCACTTCCATGGTACCCCCGTTTGCAGTAGGGCATTCAGTGGGTGTAATACTGTAGAAAAATTTGGTAAGAACTTATGGTAGTAGTTCACCAGCCTGAGGAACGACCTCAGTTGTGACACATTTTCCGGTGTTGGAGCCTTGACTACTGCCTCAATCTTTTCAGGGGACTTATGTAACCCCTCTTCATCAATAACGTGGCCACAATACGAGATCTGCTTCTGGAAAAACTCGCATTTGGGGCGATTAGCTCGGAGCCCATATTCCTTCAATCTAATGAGCACCTGCTCCAGGTTGGCAAGGTGATCACTGTCATTTTTGCCCGTGACCAGGATGTCATCCAAATAACACTGGGTCCCTGGGATCCCTTGCAGGACTTGTTCCATTGCCCTTTGCCAAATAGCCGGAGCTGATGCTACCCCGAATACCAGCCAGTTGTATTGGTAGAGACATTTATGGGTGTTGATTGTGAGGTATTTTTTTGATGCTTCTTCTACCTCCATTTGCAGATATGCCTGGGCCTGATCAATCTTAGTGAAGCGTTTCCCTCCAGTTAGCGAGGCAAAAATATCTTCAATCCGCGGAAGTGGATATTGTACGGTGTGAAGGACTGGGTTCACTGTTACCTTAAAGTCCCCACAGATGCGAACCTTCCTTGGTTCCCCAGGCGTGCTGCTCAATGACTTTTTCATCACAGGGACGATGGGTGTAGCCCACTCGCTCCATTCTACCTTGGACAGTACTCCTGAATGTTCCAAGCTCTCCAGCTCTGCTTCGACAGCTGGGCGGATCGCATAAGGTACCAGTCTGGCCTTAAAAAATTTTGGGCTTGCGTTTTCTTCGATTTTAATTGTTGCTGTCATAACTTTTAGTGTTCCGAGTCCTTGCTGGAACACTTCTTGCGCGTCGGTTAGGATCTTTGACAGTCGCCCAGGTGTGACGTCGTCATTCATTTTGGCAGCCACAGTCAGTGCTTGTATGGAATGCCAATCCAGCTGTATTTTCCGGATCCATTCACGTCCCAGTAATGGTGGTCCTCCATCTTGCAATACATACAGGTCTAGTTTTGGTGTTTCCTTACCGTTATATATAACGGTCACCCTTATTTTTCCTTTGGGGTAGACTTTTTGCCCCGTGTATGTCTTCAAAATAATTTTTCTGTCTCTCAAGGGTATGTGTGAGAATTGCCGCTTGTAGTCCCGTCGGTTTATGACTGTTAGGGCTGATCCTGTGTCCAATTCCATCTTTACCTGGACTCCTGCTAACTTGAGAGTGACCCAAATGGTTCGGTGATCCTCCTTTTTGATCACATTATGTAGCTTCAGACAACTCAGCTCCCTGTTTTCGGATTCGGTATCACTCTTTTATTCGTCTAAACTATTCCCGTCATCTTATGTACCTTCTGGCACTTTTCTTTTGGAGATTTCTTATTGCTGGTTTTCTTTCCTGACCTGCAGACTCATGCTATGTGTCCTACTTTTCCACACTGTCTGTACACTTTGTCTTTGAACCAGCAATCATTCTGGTCGTGTGTTGTTCTGCCGCAGCGATAGCACTTCTCTGTTCTGTATGACATTTCGTTTGTGCCATATTCTTGCGGTCTCTGTTGTATCTCTGCAGCGCCCCGTGCTGCTGCTTCATATGATACCGCAATGCTGAAAGCCTTGTCCAGCGTAAGGTCCTTTTCAGGTAAAAGCCATTTCTGGGTTCCTTCACTTTGAAGCCCACACACAAACTTGTCCCTTAAGGTATCTGCCAGTCCCGTTCCAAACTGGCAGTGTTTCGATAGTTTGCGCAGTTCTGTTAAATATTCAGCATTGCTTTCATCCTTATGCTGGTTCCGTTTGTGAAACTTGAATCTTTCTGCTATCAGCAGCGGTGTGGGGTTTAAATGTTCCTCTAGTATCGTCACTATGTCTCCAAAACTCTTTTCCACTGGCTTCGCTGGGGTTAATAGATTTCGTAATAAGCCATACGTCTTTGCACCCATTAAATTTAAAAATACCGGTGCTTTCTTGTCATCTGACACCTCATTTGCCTTGCAGTATACCTCTATTCGTTCGACATATGTAGTCCAATCTTTGACTTCATTGTCAAATGCGGTGAAACTGCCACTCTTCAGATTTTTGGGTGTGGTTTAAAATGGCGTCTCCCAATGGCTTAAAATGGCATCTCCCACACTTTCCTTCCTCCCCCGCTGCTGCCAACGCCATTCCCGGCGGTTCTCGTGGCAATGGCAGCGCCCTGTAGGTTTCGCACGCTTCTCCTGCGCTGCTGCCAACACCGCTCTTGGCAGTCATCGTGGCAATGGCTGCGCCTTGCGGGTTTCTGCACGTCTCTCCCTCCCTCTCTCCAACGCTGCTCAGCCCCTGAACACCGGCTGCGCCCTGTGCGCTCTGCCCTCTCTCTCTCTCCCCCATCGATGTTGCTCGGCCCTTTGCTGTGCTGCTCGGTCGGGCTCTAGCCCGCCGCTGTCCAGGAAGGGTCTGCGCACTACCTGTTGCCTGCCCGTTTCGCTGGACCACCTCAACTTGAAAGCCAAGCCTGGCTCTCGACAGCCTCCCCCACAATTCTCGAGTCTCTGCTGGATGACTGGGCGGTTGCCCACGGTCGACGCCCGAGTCCCTGGCCTTGATCTCCAATCCACTGATCTCCAGGAATGAATCCCCGGGAGGTGATGCAGAGTTGCAGGTAGGTTCGAACCTGCCTCGTCGCCAATGTTGCGTCTATGTATAATAAGACACAGACTGCGGAGAATGGTACAACAGGTGTTTACTCAACGTGGCTCACACTGCAACTGATCTGTACAGATTACTACTCAGTGCAATATACAGGTGTTGTCACTGCCGGTACTGCAGTATACATGAGCTGTAAAAGATAGTTCCCCCCTTAAATGTATATACATTACACATACTAACTGGTTTTAGATGGCCAGTAATCGCACCTACCGGCCCAATAATTGACTTGTATTGTCCCAAAAGTTCCTTGATGGGCCTGTCCGGTCTCGATGGCTCTGTTAATCTGTTTTTGATAATATATGCAGACTGCTTGATGGCCTTAACTATAGGCCTAAACTGAATTTAGATTTGCCTCCAATTCGGTCTAATGCATAATTCAGAGTCCTGTCTGGTTCCAAAATACAAAGTCTCCCTTCACAGAAGCCTGCAGCTTGGTTTTGATTTCTCCAAGCTGTCTGCGTTGCAGAGTCCATTTTAAAATCTCACAGGCTTGCTGCCATGGGGCAAGGACGCCATTTTCGATACCCTTTTTGATTTAAAGGTCCACGCAGGGTCCCGTTTATAAATAACAGCCTTCGGGGAAATGCAGAAATTTTGCAACTCTTACAGGTGTGACCATTTAGTGGTTACTGGATTTGACAGTGCAGTGGTTACTGGGCGTGACAGTGTAGTGATTACTGGGTGTGACTGTGTGGTGCTTACTGGGTGTGACAGTTTAGAGGTTACTGGGTATGACAGTGTTTTGGTTACAGGGTGCATCAGTGTAGTGGTTACTGGGTGTGACTGTGTAGTGTTAACTGGGTACGACAGTGTAGTGGATACAGGGTGTGCCAGTGCAATGCTTACTGGGTATGACAGTGTAGTGCTTACTGGGTGTGACAGTGTAGAGTTTAATGTGTATGATAGTGCAGTGGTTACTGGGTACGACAGTGTAGTGGGTTTTGTGTGTGACAGTGTAGTATTTCCTGGGTGTGAAACTTTAGTGGTGTAATGATCACTGGGTGCGTCAGTGTATTGGTTACTGGGTGCGACAGTGTAGTGGTTACTGGGTGTGACAGTTTTGTGGTTACTGGGTGTGATAGTGTAGTGGTTACTGGGTGTGACAGTGTAGTTTATACTGGGTGTGACAGTGCAGTGGTTACTGGGTGTGACAGTGTAGTGGTTACTGGGTGTGACAGTGTAGTGGTTACTGGGTGTGACAGTTTAGTGGTTACTGGGTACGACAGTGTTTTGTTTACTTGGTACGACAGTGTAGTGGATAGGGGGGGTGACAGTGTAGTGGTTACTGGTTGTGACAGTGTAGTGGTTACTGGGTCTGACAGAGTAGTGGTTACTGGATGTGACAGTGTAGTGGTTATTTGGTGTGTCATTGTAGTGGTTACTGGGGGTGACAGTTTAGTTGTTACTGGGTGTGACAGTGTAGTGGTTACTGGGTCTGACAGTGTAGTGGTTAATGGATGTGACAGTGTAGTGGTTATTGGGTGTGTCATTGTAGTTGTTACTGGGGGTGACAGTGTAGTGGATACTGGGTGTGACAGTGTAGTGGTTATTGGGTGTGACAATGTAGTAGTTACTGTGGGTGACAGTGTCGTTGTTACTGGGTGTGACAGTGTAGTGGTTACTGGGTGTGACAGTGTAGTGGTTACTGAGTGTGACAGTGTATTGGTTACTGGGTGTCACAGTGAAGTGGTTACTGGGATTTCCAGTGTAGTGGTTACTGGGTGTGACATTGTAGTGCTTACTGGGTCTGACAGTGTAGTGGTTGCTGGGTGTGACAGTGTAGTGGTTACTGGGTGTGTCAGTGTAGATTTTACAGGTTGTGACAGTTTAGTGGTTACTGGGTACGACAGTGTTTTGGTTACTTGGTACGACTGTGTAGTGGTTACTGGGTGTGACAGTGTTGTGGTTTCTGGATGTGACAGTGTTGTGGTTACTGGGTGTGACAGTGCAGTGGTTACTGGTTGTGACAGTGTAGTGGTTATTGGGTGTGACAGTGCACTGGTTACTGGGTGTGACAATGTCGTGGTTACTGGGTGTGTCAGTGTAATGATCACTGGGTGTGTCAGTGTATTGGTTACTGGGTGTGACAGTGTAGTGGTTACTGGGTGAGTCAGTGTAGTTGATACTGGGTGCGACAGTGTAGTGGTTACTGGGTGTGACAGTGTAGTGGTTACTGGGTGTGATATTGTAGTGGTTACTGGGTGTGACAGTGTAGTTTATACTGGGTGTGACAGTGCAGTGGTTACTGGGTGTGACAGTGTAGTGGTTACTGGGTGTGACAGTGTAGTGGTTACTGGGTGTGACAGTTTAGTGGTTACTTGGTACGACAGTGTTTTGTTTACTTGGTACGACAGTGTAGTGGATAGGGGGGGTGACAGTGTAGTGGTTACTGCTTGTGACAGTGTAGTGTTTACTGGGTCTGACAGAGTAGTGGTGACTGGATGTGACAGTGTAGTGGTTATTCGGTGTGTTATTGTAGTTGTTACTGGGGGTGACAGTTTAGTTGTTACTGGGTGTGACAGTGTAGTGGTTACTGGGTTTGACAGTGTAGTGGTTAATGGATGTGACAGTGTAGTGGTTATTGGGTGTGTCATTGTAGTTGTTACTGGGGGTGACAGTGTAGTGGATACTGGGTGTGACAGTGTAGTGGTTATTGGGTGTGACAATGTAATGGTTACTGTGGGTGACAGTGTCGTTGTTACTGGGTGTGACAGTGTAGTGGTTACTGGGTGTGACAGTGTAGTGGTTACTGAGTGTGACAGTGTACTGGTTTCTGGGTGTCACAGTGAAGTGGTTACTGGGATTTCCAGTGTAGTGGTTACTGGGTGTGACAGTGCAGTGGTTACTGGGTGTGACAATGTAGTGGTTACTGGGTGTGTCAGTGTAGTTGTTACTGGGTGTGACAGTGTAGTGGTTACTGGGTGTGAGAGTGTAGTGGTTTCTGGGTGTGACAGTGTAGCGGTTACTGGTTGTGACAGTGTAGTGGTTACTGGGTGTGACAGTGCAGTGGTTACTGGGTGAGAAAGTGTAGTGGTAACTGTGTGCGACAGTGTAGTGGTTACTGGGTGTGACAGTGCAGTGTTTACTGGGTGTGACAGTGCAGTGGTTATTGGGTGTGAAAGTGTAGTCATTACTGGGTGTGACAGTGTAGTGGTTACTGGGTGTGACAGTGTAGTGGTTACTGGGTGTGACAGTGTAGTTCTTACTGGGTCTGAAAGTGTAGTGGTTACTGGGTGTGACAGTAGTGTTTTCTGTGTTGAACAGTGTAGTGGTAACTGGGTGTGTCAGTGTAGTTTTTACTGGGTGTGACATTTTATTGGTTACTGGGTACGACAATGTTTTGTTTACTTGGTACAACTGTGTAGTGGTTACTGGGTGTGACAATGTAGTGGTTACTGGGTGTGTCAGTGTAGTTGATTCTGGGTGTGACAGTGTAGTGGTTACTGGGTGTGAGTGTGTAGTGGTTTCTGGGTGTGACAGTGTAGCGGTTACTGGTTGTGACAGTGTAGTGGTTACTGGGTGTGACAGTGCAGTGGTTACTGGGTGAGAAAGTGTAGTGGTAACTGTGTGCGACAGTGTAGTGGTTACTGGGTGTGACAGTGCAGTGTTTACTGGGTGTGACAGTGCAGTGGTTAGTGGGTGTGAAAGTGTAGTCGTTACTGGGTGTGACAGTGTAGTGGTTACTGGGTGTGACAGTGTAGTGGTTTCTGGGTGTGAGAGTGTAGTGGTTACTGATTGTGACAGTGTAGTGGTTACTGGGTGTGACAGTGCAGTGGTTACTGGGTGAGAAAGTGCAGTGGTAACTGTGTGCGACAGTGTAGAACTAACTGTGTGTGACAGTGAAGTGGTTACTGGGTGTGACAGTGTAGTTTTTACTGGGTTTGACAGTGTAGTCATTACTGGGTGTGACAGTGTAGTGGTTACTGGGTGTGACAGTGTAGTGGTTACTGGGTATGACATTGTAGTGGCTCCTGGGTGTGACAGTGTAGTGGTTACTGGTTGTGACAGTGTAGTGCTTACTGGGTTTGAAAGTGTAGCGGTTACTGGGTGTGACAGTAGTGTTTTCTGTGTGTGACAGTGTATTGGTTACTGGGTGTGTCAGTGTAGTTTTTACTGGGTGTGACATTTCATTGGTTACTGGGTACGACAGTGTTTTGTTTACTTGGCACAACTGTGTAGTGGTTACTGGTTGTGACATTGTAGTGGTTTCTTGGTGTGACATTGTTGTGGTTACTGGGTGTGACAGTGTAGTGGTTACTGGGTGTGTCAGTGTAGTTGTTACTGGGTGTGACAGTGTAGTGGTTACTGGGTGTGTCAGTGTAGTTGTTACTGTGTGTGAAAGTGTAGTGGTTACTGGGTGTGACAGTGGAGTGTTTATTGGTTTTACAGTGTAGTCATTAATGGGTGTGACAGAGTCGTGTTACTGGGTGTGGCAGATTGGTCGTTACTTGGTGTGGCAGTGCAGTGATAACTGGGTGTGACATTGTAGTGGTTACTGGGTGTGACAGTGTAGTGGTTACGGGGTGTGACAGTGCAGTGGGTACTGGGTGTGACAGTGCAGTTGTTAATGGGTGTGAAAGTGTAATGGTAACTGTGTGTGACAGTGTAGTGGTCACTGGGTGTGACAGAGCAGTGGTTACTGGGTGTGACAGTGTAGTGGTTACTGTATGTGACAGTGTAGTGGTAAATGTGTGTGACAGTGTAGTTGTTACTGGGTGTGACAGTGCAGTGGTTACTGGGTGTGACAGTGCAGTGGTTACTGGGTGTGAAATTGTAGTGGTAACTGTGTGACAATGTAGTGGTTAGTGGGTGTGACAGAGCAGTGGTCACTGGGTGTGACATTGTAGTGGTTACTGGGTGTGTCAGTGTAGTTGTTACTGGGTGTGACAGTGTAGTGGTTACTGGGTGTGACAGTGCAGTGGTTACTGGGTGTGACAGTGTAGTGGTTACTGTGTGTGAAAGTGTACTGGTTACTGGGTGAGACCGTGTAGTGGTTACTGGTTGTGACATTGTAGTGTTTACTGGGAGTGGCAGTGTAGTTGTTACTGGGTGTGACAGTGCAGTGTTTACTGGGTGTGACAATGCAGTAGTTAATGGGTACGACAGTGCTGTGTTTACTGTATGTGACAGTGTACTGGTTACTCGGTGTGACAGAGCAGTGGTTACCGGGTGTGACAATGTAGTGGTTACTGGCTGTGACAGTGTAGTAGTTACTGGGTGTGACAGTGTAGTCGTTACTGGGTGTGACAGTGTAGTGGTTACTGGGTGTGACAGTGTAGTGGTTACTGGGTGTGACAGTTTAGTGGTTACTAGGTGTGACAGTGTAGTGGTTTCTGGGTTTCACAGTGTAGTGGTTACTGGGTGTGACAGTGTAGTGGTTACTGGGTGTGACAGTGTAGTAGTTACTGGGTGTGACATTGCAGTGGTTACTAGGTGAGAAAGTGTAGTGGTAACTGTGTGCGACAGTGTAGTGGTTACTGGGTGTGACAGTGCAGTTTTTACTGGGTGTGACAGTGCAGTGGTTAGTGGCTGTGAAAGTGTAGTCGTTACTGGGTGTGACAGTGTAGTGGTTACTGGGTGTGACAGTGTAGTGGTTTCTGGGTGTGACAGTGTAGTGGTTACTGGTTGTGACAGCGTAGTGGTTACTGGGTGTGACAGTGCAGTGGTTACTGGCTGAGAGAGTGTAGTGGTAACTGTGTGCGACAGTGTAGTGGTAACTGTGTGTGACAGTGTAGTGGTTACTGGGTGAGACAGTGTAGTTTATACTGGGTTTGACAGTGTAGTCGTTATTGGGTGTGACAGTGTAGTGGTTACTGGGTGTGACAGTGTAGTGGTTTCTGGGTGTGACAGTGTAGTGGTTACTGGGTATGACATTGTAGTGGTTACTGGGTGTGACAGTGTAGTGGTTACTGGTTGTGACAGTGCAGTGCTTACTGGGTCTAAAAGTGTAGTGGTTACTGCGTGTGACAGTCGTGTTTTCTGTGTGTGACAGTGTTGTGGTTACTGGGTGTGTCAGTGTAGTTTTTACTGTGTGTGACATTTTATTGGTTACTGGGTACGACAGTGTTTTGTTTACTTGGTACAACTGTGTAGTGGTTACTGGGTGTGACATTGTAGTGGTTTCTGGGTGTGACATTGTTGTGGTTAATGGGTGTGACATTGTAGTGGTTACTGGGTGTGTCAGTGTAGTTGTTACTGGGTGTGACAGTGTAGTGGTTACTGGGTGTGACAGTGCAGTGGTTTCTGGATGTGACAGTGTAGTGGTTACTGGTTGTGACAGTGTAGTGGTTACTGGGTGTGACAGTGTAGTGGTTACTGGGTGTGACAGTGTAGTGTTTACTGGGTGTGACAGTGTATTTGTTTCTGGCTGTGACAGTGCAGTTGTTACTGAGTGTGAAAGTGTAGTGGTAACTGTGTGTGACAGTTTAGTGGTTACTGGGTGTGACAGTGTAGTGTTTATTGGTTTTACAGTGTAGTCATTAATGGGTGTGACAGAGTAGTGGTTACTGGGTGTGGCAGATTGGTCGTTACTTGGTGTGACAGTGCAGAGGTTACTGAGTGTGACATTGTAGTGGTTACTGGGTGTGGCAGTGTAGTGGTTACGGGGTGTGACAGTGCAGTGGTTACTGGGTGTGACAGTGCAGTTGTTACTGGGTGTGAAAGTGTAGTGGTTACTGGGTGTGACAGTTTAGTGGTTACTGGGTACGACAGTGTTTTGTTTACTTGGTACGACAGTGTAGTGGATAGGGGGGGTGACAGTGTAGTGGTTACTGGTTGTGACAGTGTAGTGGTTACTGGGTCTGACAGAGTAGTGGTTACTGGATGTGACAGTGTAGTGGTTATTTGGTGTGTCATTGTAGTGGTTACTGGGGGTGACAGTTTAGTTGTTACTGGGTGTGACAGTGTAGTGGTTACTGGGTCTGACAGTGTAGTGGTTAATGGATGTGACAGTGTAGTGGTTATTGGGTGTGTCATTGTAGTTGTTACTGGGGGTGACAGTGTAGTGGATACTGGGTGTGACAGTGTAGTGGTTATTGGGTGTGACAATGTAGTAGTTACTGTGGGTGACAGTGTCGTTGTTACTGGGTGTGACAGTGTAGTGGTTACTGGGTGTGACAGTGTAGTGGTTACTGAGTGTGACAGTGTATTGGTTACTGGGTGTCACAGTGAAGTGGTTACTGGGATTTCCAGTGTAGTGGTTACTGGGTGTGACATTGTAGTGCTTACTGGGTCTGACAGTGTAGTGGTTGCTGGGTGTGACAGTGTAGTGGTTACTGGGTGTGTCAGTGTAGATTTTACAGGTTGTGACAGTTTAGTGGTTACTGGGTACGACAGTGTTTTGGTTACTTGGTACGACTGTGTAGTGGTTACTGGGTGTGACAGTGTTGTGGTTTCTGGATGTGACAGTGTTGTGGTTACTGGGTGTGACAGTGCAGTGGTTACTGGTTGTGACAGTGTAGTGGTTATTGGGTGTGACAGTGCACTGGTTACTGGGTGTGACAATGTCGTGGTTACTGGGTGTGTCAGTGTAATGATCACTGGGTGTGTCAGTGTATTGGTTACTGGGTGTGACAGTGTAGTGGTTACTGGGTGAGTCAGTGTAGTTGATACTGGGTGCGACAGTGTAGTGGTTACTGGGTGTGACAGTGTAGTGGTTACTGGGTGTGATATTGTAGTGGTTACTGGGTGTGACAGTGTAGTTTATACTGGGTGTGACAGTGCAGTGGTTACTGGGTGTGACAGTGTAGTGGTTACTGGGTGTGACAGTGTAGTGGTTACTGGGTGTGACAGTTTAGTGGTTACTTGGTACGACAGTGTTTTGTTTACTTGGTACGACAGTGTAGTGGATAGGGGGGGTGACAGTGTAGTGGTTACTGCTTGTGACAGTGTAGTGTTTACTGGGTCTGACAGAGTAGTGGTGACTGGATGTGACAGTGTAGTGGTTATTCGGTGTGTTATTGTAGTTGTTACTGGGGGTGACAGTTTAGTTGTTACTGGGTGTGACAGTGTAGTGGTTACTGGGTTTGACAGTGTAGTGGTTAATGGATGTGACAGTGTAGTGGTTATTGGGTGTGTCATTGTAGTTGTTACTGGGGGTGACAGTGTAGTGGATACTGGGTGTGACAGTGTAGTGGTTATTGGGTGTGACAATGTAATGGTTACTGTGGGTGACAGTGTCGTTGTTACTGGGTGTGACAGTGTAGTGGTTACTGGGTGTGACAGTGTAGTGGTTACTGAGTGTGACAGTGTACTGGTTTCTGGGTGTCACAGTGAAGTGGTTACTGGGATTTCCAGTGTAGTGGTTACTGGGTGTGACAGTGCAGTGGTTACTGGGTGTGACAATGTAGTGGTTACTGGGTGTGTCAGTGTAGTTGTTACTGGGTGTGACAGTGTAGTGGTTACTGGGTGTGAGAGTGTAGTGGTTTCTGGGTGTGACAGTGTAGCGGTTACTGGTTGTGACAGTGTAGTGGTTACTGGGTGTGACAGTGCAGTGGTTACTGGGTGAGAAAGTGTAGTGGTAACTGTGTGCGACAGTGTAGTGGTTACTGGGTGTGACAGTGCAGTGTTTACTGGGTGTGACAGTGCAGTGGTTATTGGGTGTGAAAGTGTAGTCATTACTGGGTGTGACAGTGTAGTGGTTACTGGGTGTGACAGTGTAGTGGTTACTGGGTGTGACAGTGTAGTTCTTACTGGGTCTGAAAGTGTAGTGGTTACTGGGTGTGACAGTAGTGTTTTCTGTGTTGAACAGTGTAGTGGTAACTGGGTGTGTCAGTGTAGTTTTTACTGGGTGTGACATTTTATTGGTTACTGGGTACGACAATGTTTTGTTTACTTGGTACAACTGTGTAGTGGTTACTGGGTGTGACAATGTAGTGGTTACTGGGTGTGTCAGTGTAGTTGATTCTGGGTGTGACAGTGTAGTGGTTACTGGGTGTGAGTGTGTAGTGGTTTCTGGGTGTGACAGTGTAGCGGTTACTGGTTGTGACAGTGTAGTGGTTACTGGGTGTGACAGTGCAGTGGTTACTGGGTGAGAAAGTGTAGTGGTAACTGTGTGCGACAGTGTAGTGGTTACTGGGTGTGACAGTGCAGTGTTTACTGGGTGTGACAGTGCAGTGGTTAGTGGGTGTGAAAGTGTAGTCGTTACTGGGTGTGACAGTGTAGTGGTTACTGGGTGTGACAGTGTAGTGGTTTCTGGGTGTGAGAGTGTAGTGGTTACTGATTGTGACAGTGTAGTGGTTACTGGGTGTGACAGTGCAGTGGTTACTGGGTGAGAAAGTGCAGTGGTAACTGTGTGCGACAGTGTAGAACTAACTGTGTGTGACAGTGAAGTGGTTACTGGGTGTGACAGTGTAGTTTTTACTGGGTTTGACAGTGTAGTCATTACTGGGTGTGACAGTGTAGTGGTTACTGGGTGTGACAGTGTAGTGGTTACTGGGTATGACATTGTAGTGGCTCCTGGGTGTGACAGTGTAGTGGTTACTGGTTGTGACAGTGTAGTGCTTACTGGGTTTGAAAGTGTAGCGGTTACTGGGTGTGACAGTAGTGTTTTCTGTGTGTGACAGTGTATTGGTTACTGGGTGTGTCAGTGTAGTTTTTACTGGGTGTGACATTTCATTGGTTACTGGGTACGACAGTGTTTTGTTTACTTGGCACAACTGTGTAGTGGTTACTGGTTGTGACATTGTAGTGGTTTCTTGGTGTGACATTGTTGTGGTTACTGGGTGTGACAGTGTAGTGGTTACTGGGTGTGTCAGTGTAGTTGTTACTGGGTGTGACAGTGTAGTGGTTACTGGGTGTGTCAGTGTAGTTGTTACTGTGTGTGAAAGTGTAGTGGTTACTGGGTGTGACAGTGGAGTGTTTATTGGTTTTACAGTGTAGTCATTAATGGGTGTGACAGAGTCGTGTTACTGGGTGTGGCAGATTGGTCGTTACTTGGTGTGGCAGTGCAGTGATAACTGGGTGTGACATTGTAGTGGTTACTGGGTGTGACAGTGTAGTGGTTACGGGGTGTGACAGTGCAGTGGGTACTGGGTGTGACAGTGCAGTTGTTAATGGGTGTGAAAGTGTAATGGTAACTGTGTGTGACAGTGTAGTGGTCACTGGGTGTGACAGAGCAGTGGTTACTGGGTGTGACAGTGTAGTGGTTACTGTATGTGACAGTGTAGTGGTAAATGTGTGTGACAGTGTAGTTGTTACTGGGTGTGACAGTGCAGTGGTTACTGGGTGTGACAGTGCAGTGGTTACTGGGTGTGAAATTGTAGTGGTAACTGTGTGACAATGTAGTGGTTACTGGGTGTGACAGAGCAGTGGTCACTGGGTGTGACATTGTAGTGGTTACTGGGTGTGTCAGTGTAGTTGTTACTGGGTGTGACAGTGTAGTGGTTACTGGGTGTGACAGTGCAGTGGTTACTGGGTGTGACAGTGTAGTGGTTACTGTGTGTGAAAGTGTACTGGTTACTGGGTGAGACCGTGTAGTGGTTACTGGTTGTGACATTGTAGTGTTTACTGGGAGTGGCAGTGTAGTTGTTACTGGGTGTGACAGTGCAGTGTTTACTGGGTGTGACAATGCAGTAGTTAATGGGTACGACAGTGCTGTGTTTACTGTATGTGACAGTGTACTGGTTACTCGGTGTGACAGAGCAGTGGTTACCGGGTGTGACAATGTAGTGGTTACTGGCTGTGACAGTGTAGTAGTTACTGGGTGTGACAGTGTAGTCGTTACTGGGTGTGACAGTGTAGTGGTTACTGGGTGTGACAGTGTAGTGGTTACTGGGTGTGACAGTTTAGTGGTTACTAGGTGTGACAGTGTAGTGGTTTCTGGGTTTCACAGTGTAGTGGTTACTGGGTGTGACAGTGTAGTGGTTACTGGGTGTGACAGTGTAGTAGTTACTGGGTGTGACATTGCAGTGGTTACTAGGTGAGAAAGTGTAGTGGTAACTGTGTGCGACAGTGTAGTGGTTACTGGGTGTGACAGTGCAGTTTTTACTGGATGTGACAGTGCAGTGGTTAGTGGCTGTGAAAGTGTAGTCGTTACTGGGTGTGACAGTGTAGTGGTTACTGGGTGTGACAGTGTAGTGGTTTCTGGGTGTGACAGTGTAGTGGTTACTGGTTGTGACAGCGTAGTGGTTACTGGGTGTGACAGTGCAGTGGTTACTGGCTGAGAGAGTGTAGTGGTAACTGTGTGCGACAGTGTAGTGGTAACTGTGTGTGACAGTGTAGTGGTTACTGGGTGAGACAGTGTAGTTTATACTGGGTTTGACAGTGTAGTCGTTATTGGGTGTGACAGTGTAGTGGTTACTGGGTGTGACAGTGTAGTGGTTTCTGGGTGTGACAGTGTAGTGGTTACTGGGTATGACATTGTAGTGGTTACTGGGTGTGACAGTGTAGTGGTTACTGGTTGTGACAGTGCAGTGCTTACTGGGTCTAAAAGTGTAGTGGTTACTGCGTGTGACAGTCGTGTTTTCTGTGTGTGACAGTGTTGTGGTTACTGGGTGTGTCAGTGTAGTTTTTACTGTGTGTGACATTTTATTGGTTACTGGGTACGACAGTGTTTTGTTTACTTGGTACAACTGTGTAGTGGTTACTGGGTGTGACATTGTAGTGGTTTCTGGGTGTGACATTGTTGTGGTTAATGGGTGTGACATTGTAGTGGTTACTGGGTGTGTCAGTGTAGTTGTTACTGGGTGTGACAGTGTAGTGGTTACTGGGTGTGACAGTGCAGTGGTTTCTGGATGTGACAGTGTAGTGGTTACTGGTTGTGACAGTGTAGTGGTTACTGGGTGTGACAGTGTAGTGGTTACTGGGTGTGACAGTGTAGTGTTTACTGGGTGTGACAGTGTATTTGTTTCTGGCTGTGACAGTGCAGTGGTTACTGGGTGTGAAAGTGTAGTGGTAACTGTGTGTGACAGTTTAGTGGTTACTGGGTGTGACAGTGTAGTGTTTATTGGTTTTACAGTGTAGTCATTAATGGGTGTGACAGAGTAGTGGTTACTGGGTGTGGCAGATTGGTCGTTACTTGGTGTGACAGTGCAGAGGTTACTGAGTGTGACATTGTAGTGGTTACTGGGTGTGGCAGTGTAGTGGTTACGGGGTGTGACAGTGCAGTGGTTACTGGGTGTGACAGTGCAGTTGTTACTGGGTGTGAAAGTGTAGTGGTAACTGTGTGTGACAGTGTAGTGGTCACTGGGTGTGACAGAGCAGTTGTTACTGGGTGTGACAGTGCAGTGGTTACTGGGTGTGACAGTGCAGTGGTTACTGGGTGTGAAAGTGTAGTGGTAACTGTGTGTGACAATGTAGTGGTTAATGGGTGTGACAGAGCAGTGGTCACTGGGTGTGACAGTGTAGTTTTTACTGGGTGTGACAGTGTAGTCGTTACTGGTTGTGACAGTGTAGTCGTTACTGGGTGTGACAGTGTAGTGGTTACTAGGTGTGACAGTGTAGTGGTTACTGGGTGTGACAGTTTAGTGGTTACTAGGTGTGACAGTGTAGTGGTTTCTGGGTTTCACAGTGTAGTGGTTACTGGGTGTGACAGTTTCGTGGTTATTGGTACGACAGTGTTTTGTTTACTTGGTTCGACAGTGTAGTGGATACATGGTGTGACAGTGTAGTCGTTACTGGGTGTGACAGTGTATTGGTTACTGGTTGTGACAGTGTAGTCGTTTCTGGGTGTGACAGTGTATTGGTTACTGGGTGTGACAGTGTAGTGGTTACTGGGTGTGACAGTTTAGTGATTACTGGGTACGACAGTGTTTTGTTTATGTGGTACGACAGTGTAGTGGATACTGAGTGTGACAGTGTAGTGGTTACTGGTTTTGACAGTGTAGTGGTTACTGGGTCTGACAGTGTAGTGGTTACTGGATGTGACAGTGTAGTGGTTATTGGGTGTGTCATTGTAGTTGTTACTGGGTGTGACAGTGCAGTGTTTACTGGGTGTGACATTGTAGTGGTTACCGGGTATGACATTTTAGTGGTTACTAGGTGTGACAGTGTAGTGCTTACTGGGTCTGAAAATGTAGTGGTTACTGGGGGTGACAGTGTAGTTGTGATGCGCTATCATCAATTACTCAAAAGACTGAGGTTAAGCGAGTAACTAACAGGCTTTTATTAACAAGAGAATGAAGGTGTGCCTCGAGTGGTCGACCAGTCCAGCATACAGAGGGACTGTGGAGCAGTCTCCTTTATACCTGGACTCGTGGGAGGAGTCATCCGAGGCATGTACAGACATGTACACAGTGGAATACAAACACCCACACAGGCAGGTATAACAGTGGTTTACCACATTCACCCCTTGTTTAAAAATGAGTCCGGCGGGGTGAAGTGTATTAATAGTTTGTGTATTGGAGTCTCTCCAGAGCTCTTGTCTGCCGCTGTGATCGACGTGGCGACGGCAGGGGTAGTGAAGCTTCCGGCGTCGAGTCCCGCATAGGCTGGGGCACTGGTGTGTAGTCCTCGTGGGTGTCGAGCGGGTCGCGGGGCCCAGGCGTGCCATCTGCTGGGGTTGGATATTGGATCGTGGCGGGGGGGGTGGTAGTGGGTAGTGGGTTACTGGGGCCCCCGAGGGTGCGAGGTCTCGTATGGAGACTGTGTCCTCCCGCCCGTCCAGGTACGCAATGTAAGCATACTGGGGGTTGGCGTGGAGGAGATCGACCTTCTCGACCAGGGGGTCCATTTTATGGGTCCTCACGTGTCTTCTCAGTAGGAGCGGCCATTAGGACGTCAGCCATGGCGGTAGCGATGTCCCCGATGTGGACTTCCTTTGGAAGACAAACATTTTCTCATGAGGGGTGGCGTTAATGGCAGTGCAGAGCAGTGACCGAATAGAGTGGAGCGCATCGGGGAGCACATCCTGCCAGCGGGAGGTCGGAAGGCCCCTAGACTTTAAGGCTAGCAAGGCGGCCTTCCAAACTGTCGCATTCTCTCTTTCCACCTGTCCGTTCCCCCGGGGGTTGTAACTGGTGGTCCTGCTTGTGGCAATACCCCTAGCGAGCAGGTACTGGCGGAGTTCGTCGCTCATAAACGATGAGTCCCGGTCGCTATGGATATAGCTGGGGAAACCGAACAGGGTGAAGAGGTCGTTCAGACATTTAATGACCGTGGCACTGGTCATGCCCAGGCAGGGGATGGCGAACGGGAAACGGGAGTACTCATCAATAATGTTGAGGAAGTACACATTGCGGTCGGAGGAGGGGAGAGGCCCTTTAAAATCAACGCTCAGGCGCTCGAAGGGGCGAGTGGCTTTTATCAGGTGAGCCCTGTCTGGTCTATAAAAGTGTGGTTTGCACTCAGCGCAGACTTGGCAGTTCCTGGTCATGGTCCTGACCTCCTCAATGGAGTAAGGCAGCTTGCGGGCCTTGATGAAGTGGAAGAACCTGGTGACCCCCGGGTGCAGAGGTCATTGTGGAGGGCCCGCAGTCTATCGATCTGCGCGCTGGCGCAGTTGCCACGCGATAGAGCATCCGGGGGTTCATTGAGCTTCCCGGGCCGGTACAAGATCTCGTAATTGTAGGTGGAAAGTTCGATTCTCCACCTCAAGATCTTGTCGTTTTTGATTGTGCCCCTCTGCTTGTTGTTAAACATAAAAGCAACTGAACGCTGGTCAGTGAGCAGGGTAAATCATTTTCCGGCCAGGTCGTGCCTCCAATGACGCACAGGCTCCACAATAGCCTGGGCCTCCTTCTCAACAGCGGAGTGTCTGGCCTCCGGGCCCTGGAGGGTTCATGAAAAGAAGGCCACGGGTCTCCCCGCCTGATTAAGGGTAGCGGCCAGGGCAAAGTCGGATGCGTCGCTTTCCACCTGGAAGGGGATGGATTCGTCCACTGCGTGCATGGTGGCTTTGGCAATGTCTCCCTTGATACGGTGGAAGGCTAAGCGGGCCTCTGCCGTCAAGGGAAAAGAGGTGGACTTGATCAGCGGACGGGCCTTGTCCGCATAGTAGGGGACCCACTGGGCGTAATAGGAGAAAAACCCTAGGCACCTCTTCAGGGCCTTGAGGCAGTGGGGCAGTGGAAGTTCCATAAGGGGACGCATCCGGTCGGGGTCGGGACCGATGACTCCGTGTTCCACAACACAGCCAAGGATGGCGAGGCGTGTTGTGCGGAATATGCACTTCTCCTTGTTATACGTCAGGTTCAGGAGCTGGGCGGTGCAGAGGAATTTTTCGAGGTTTGCGTCATGGTCCTGCAAGTCATGGCCGCAGATGGTCACATTGTCCAGATATGGGAAAGTGGCCTGCAACGCATTTTGATCAACCATCCGGTCCATCTCCCTTTGGAAGACGGAGACCCCATTGGTGATGCCAAAGGGAACCCTAAGGAAGTGATAGAGGCGGCCGTTTGCCTCAAAGGCAGTATACTGGCGGTCCTCAGGGCAGATAGGGAGCTGGTGGTACGCTGATTTCAGGTCAATGGTCGAGTAGACGCGGTACTGCGCGATCTGGTTGACCATATCAGCTATGCGGGGGAGTGGGTAAGCGTCCAGCAGGGTGTAGCGTTTTATTGTCTGGCTGTAGTCGATGACCAGGCGCTGCTTCTCGCCGGTCTTAACGACCACAACCTGGGCTCGCCAGGGGCTGCTGCTGCCCTCAATAATCCTCTCCTTCAGGAGCCGCTCCACTTCGGTTTTAATGAAAACCCTGTCCCCGGCACTGTATCGCCTGCTCTTTGTGGCGATGGGCTTACAGTCGGGGGTGAGGTTAGCAAACAGTTGGGGGGGGGTGACTCTGAGTGTGGAGAGGTTGCACCTGGTGCGCGGCGGGCAGTTTGGAAGCTGCTGGCTGCGGACTGTGAGTGGGGGTAGGGGTCCACCGTACGCCATCGTAACACTTTTAAGGTGGCACTGAAAATCTAACCCCAGTAGAACGGCAGCGCAGAGGTGGGGCAGGACCAGAAGTTTAAAATTATCGTACACAGTCCCGTCTACTAAGAGTGTCACCACGCAGTAGCCGCCAATGTCCGCCGACTGGGACTCGGAAGCCATAGAAATCCGCTGGTGCGCAGGCAGGACTGGGAGAGAGCAACGCCGCACCGTGTCAGGGTGGATGAAGCTCTCCGTGCTCCCAGAGTCAAAAAGGCAGGTTGTTTCGTGACCATTTACCTTAATGTCCATTGTGGACCGGGCCAGTTGGTGCAGTCTCGCTTGGTCCAGCGTAACGGAGGCCAGCATAGGGGTCGGTGTGTCGCTGCGGGTATCAGATGAGGTGGTGTTGGGGGCCTGCTGCATCCCGGCTGGCGTCCAAGATGGCGGCGTCCATGATCCCCATGTGGCTGGAGGCGTCCAAAGTGGCTGCTGTTCCGGTGGTTCGCACATGGCTGGGGAGGCCCAAGATGGCGGCCCGCACGGCCCACACGCGGTGCTGCTGGGGTTCGGGGTGGCTTTGGCCCTGCAGACGCTGGCGTAGTGTCCCATCTTCCCGCAGCCCGAGCAGATCGCATTTTTCGCCGGGCAGCGCGCTCTGGGGTGTTTGGCCTGGCCACAGAAGTAGCATTTCTGGCCTTGGGACACTGCTGTGGTAGTTGGGCCGTTGCTGGGTTGTGTCTGGGGTGGCACGGCGCTATGAGACGGTCCTACCGTGTCCCAGGCTGTCGTTCCCCGCGACGTCCACGGTGCAGAGGAGTAGGCATCCATGCCCCGGTAGGCTGCGTCCAATGATAGTGCGAGTTCAGAGGCCTTGTTGAGGTCGAGGTCACTCTGCTCCAACAGTTGCTGTCGGGTGTAATTGGACCTGTGGCCCGCTACAAAAGCGTCCCGGATAAGTTCCTCTGTGTACACGGCGGCCTTTACATCCTTACAACCACAGGCCCGGCCAAGCACAGACAGTGCCTGAAGGTATTCCTCGGTCGATTCCCCAGGTTGTTGTTTACGACTCCCCTGGAGGTGCCTGGCGTACACCTCGTTCACTGGGCGCGTGTACTGGTCCTTGAGGAGCTTGAGAGCAGCCATGTACGAGGTCGCGTCCTGGATGACCGAGTACGCTCGGTGGTTCACTTTGGAGGTCAGGACATCCAGTTTGTCCTCATCCGATTTGACCGTTGCAGCGGAGGTGATCAGGAATCTTTCAAAGCACCTAAGCCAGTGAGCAAACTTGGTGGATGCATCCGCCTCCCGATGGTCTGAGTCCAGGCATGCTGGTGTGAGGATCTTCTCCATTATAAAAAAATCTTGTTAATAAAATTGATGCGCTATCAATTACTCAAAAGACTGAGGTTAAGCGAGTAACTAACAGGCTTTTATTAACAAGAGAATGAAGGTGTGCCTCGAGTGGTCGACCAGTCCAGAATACAGAGGGACTGTGGAGCAGTCACCTTTATACCTGGACTCGTGGGAGGAGTCAGCCGAGGCATGTACAGACATGTACACAGTGGAATACAAACACCCACACAGGCAGGTATAACAGTCGTTTACCACAAGTTGTTACTGGGTGTGACAGTATAGTGGTTACTGGGTGTGACAGTGTAGTGGTTACTGGGTGTGACAGTGTATTGGTTACTCGGTGTCACAGTGCAGTGGTTACTGGGTTTTCCAGTGTAGTGGTTACTGGGTGTGACAGTGTAGTGCTTACTGGGTCTGACAGTGTAGTGGTTACTGGGTGTGACAGGAGTGTTTTCTGTGTGTGACAGTGTTGTGGTTACTGGGTGTGACATTGTAGTGGTTACTGGGTGTGTCAGTGTAGCTTTTACTGGGTGTGACAGTTTAGTGGTTACTGGGTACGACAGTGTTTTGTTTACTTGGTATGACTGTGTAGTGGATACTGGGTGTGACAGTGTAGTGGTTTCTGGGTGTGGCAGTGTTGTGGTTACTGGGTGTTGTTGTGTATGTACCTTAAATGAGAACTGCTTTTATTCTGTAGTACCGGCAGTGACTACAAATGTATATATAGCCGTAGCAGGCTTCTGTACTTTCAGTTCCAGCATACCCTCTGTTCAGTAAACACCTGTTATTACCGTTCTCCTGCAGTCTGTGTGTTATTGATACGCGGACACTACAGTGGCGACGAGCAGGTTCGAACTCACCTGCAGTACTGCATCACCTCACGGGGATCCATCCCTGAAAAGAAGCTTCTTGGAGGTCGAAGTCAGAGCAACGGGCGTCGACCGTGGGCATCCGCCCAGTGATCCATCGGAGGTCAGTGAATCGCAGGGGAAGCTGTGGAGAGCTGGGCTTGGCTCCCCAGTCAAGGTGTTCCAGCAAATCGTGTTGGTTGCAGTTAGTGCGCTGACTCTTCCAGACTGCGGCGGGCTAGAGCTCGATCGAGCGGCTCTGCAAGGGGGCCATGCAGCATCGTCGGGAAGGAAAAGAGAGAGAGAGGGTGGAGCGCACAGGGCACGGTCGGTGCTCAAGAGCCGGGCAGCGTTAAAGAAAATAAACAGAAGGGAAGGAAAAGAGACGCGCAGTGGACAGCGTCGAAGAAGAATAAAAGTAAGAAAATTAATTATCAAAAGAGAGACGCGCAGAAGGCGCGGGGCACCGCCATTACTCTTTAGAATGCTAGGAGCAGCATTGGCAGCAGGGGGAAGAAGGAAAAGCGCGGGAGGCGCCATTTTAATCCATTGGGGAAGAAGGAAAAGCACGGGAGGCGCCATTTTAAACCACCCAAGATGCCGAAGAATGGCAGTATCACTGCTTTCGACAATGAAATAGAAGACTGGACCACGTATGTGGAAAGAATTGAAGTGAACTGCAAGGCAAATGAGGTGGCCGATGAAATGAAGGCGTTGGTATTATTAAATATGATGGGCGCGAGAGCGTACGGCCTATTGCGGAATTTAATTACCCCAGCTAAACCAATGGAGAAAAGCTTTGAAGAGATTGTTAATATCTTACAGGAACATCTAAACCCTACACCGCTGCTGATAGCAGAAAGATTCAAGTTCCATAAAAGAAACCAGCACAAAGATGAGAGTAATGCTGACTATCTTACGGAACTACGCAAGTTATCGAAACACTGCCAGTTCAGAGCAGGACTGGCAGATACCTTAAGGGATAAGTTTGTCTGCGGGCTCCAGAGTGAAGGAACCCAGAAACGACTACTTTTGGAAAAGGACCTTACGCTAGAAAAGGCTTTCAGCATGGCAGTATCCTATGAAGCAGCAGCACGGGGAGCTGCGGAAATACAACAGAAACCGCAAGAATATAACACCAACGAAATGGCATATGGAGCGGAAAAGCGCTATCGCTGCGGCAGAAGAACCCATGACCAGAAGGATTGCTGGTTTAAGGACAAAGTATGCAGGCAATGTGGAAAAGTGGGACACATAGCAAGAGTCTGCAGGTCGGGGAAGAAAAACCAATACTAAAAGAACTACTAAGGAAAAGTACAAGAAAGTAAAAAAAATGACAGACAGTAGTTCAGAAGATCAGGAGTGTGATAATGACTCCAGGGGCAGGAGACTAAGTTGTCTAAAGTTACACAACGTGATCGCAAAGGAGGATCACCGAACCATTTGGGTCACCCTCATGATAGCAGGGTCCCAAGTAAAGATGGAATTGGACACAGGATCAGCCCTAACAGTCATGAATCGACGAGACTACGAGCGGCTATTCTCACACATACCCTTGAAGGACACGTCCATTGTATTGAAGACATATATGGGGCAAAAAGTCTACCCCAGAGGAAAAATAAGAGCGCCCGTTAAATACAACGGCAAGGAAACACAGAAACTGTATCTATATATACTATAAGATGGAGGACCACCATTATTGGGACGAGAATGGATCCGAAAAATAAAATTGGATTGGCATTCCATTCAGGCGCTAACTGTGGCTGACAAAAAGGATGACGACGTCACACCTGGACGACTGTCAAAAATTCTAACTGATGCGAAAGAGGTGTTCCAGCAAGGACTTGGGACTCTAAAAGGCGTAACAGCAACGATAAAAATTGAAGGTAACGCAAATCCAAAATTTTGTAAGGCCAGACCGGTACCGTATGCGATCCGCCCAGCGGTCGAAGCAGAGCTGGAGAGTCTGGAGCGTTCGGGTGTGCTGTCCAAGGTGGACTGGAGCGAGTGGGCCACACCCATTGTTCCTGTTATGAAGAAATCATTGAGCAGCACGCCTGGGGAGCCGAAGAAGGTTCGCATCTGTGCGGACTTTAAGGTAACTGTGAACCCAGTCCTGCAC
Organism: Somniosus microcephalus; assembly: GCF_052327205.1. Lineage (NCBI taxonomy): Eukaryota > Metazoa > Chordata > Chondrichthyes > Squaliformes > Somniosidae > Somniosus > Somniosus microcephalus. The sequence goes on along the minus strand of NC_140989.1, from coordinate 218,409,003 downwards.
ACAGTACAATATCCACTTCCGTGGATAGAAGATATTTTCGCCTCACTATCTGGAGGGAAACGCTTTACGAAGATTGATCTGGCCCAAGCGTATCTTTAAATGGAGGTAGAAGAAGCATCTAGAAAAGACCTCATGATAAACACTCACAAAGGTCTTTACCAGTAAAACCGACTGGTATTCGGGGTAGCATCAGATCCGGCTATTTGGCAGAGGGTGATGGAACAAGTCTTGCAAGGGATCCCGGGGACCCAGTGTTATTTGGACGACATCCTGGTTACGGGCGAAAATGACAGTGAACACCTTGCCAACCTGGAGCAGGTGTTCACTAGATTACAAGAATATGGGCTACGAGCCAACCGCCCCAAATGCGAGTTTTTCAGGAAAAAAATCTCGTATTGTGGCCACGTGATTGATGAAGAGTGGTTACATAAATCCCCAGACAAGATTGAGGCAGTAGTCAAGGCTCCAGCATCGGAAAATGTGTCGCAACTGAGGTCGTTCCTCGGGTTGGTGAACTACTACCATAAGTTCTTGCCGAATTTATCTACAATTCTGCACCCACTGAAAGCCCTGCAACAAACTGGAGTAACATGGAAATGGAGTGATGAGTGCAAGTGTGCCTTTCAGAAATGTAAATGCCTAATTACGTCAAAAGAAGTATTGGCCCACTGCAATCCAACACTACCGATTCGGTTGGCATGTGATACGTCTCCCTATGGCATTGGAGCGGTGCTCTCACACAAATTCCTTGACGGTTCAGAAAGGACAATAGCCTTTGCGTCACGCTCATTAAACTCAGCCGAGCGTAACCACGCCCAGATTGACAGGGAGGCCCTCAGCCTGGTGTGGGGGGTGAAGAAGTTCAATCACTATCTGCAGGGGCAGAAATTCACCTTACTGACTGATCACAAGCCTCTTGTCACCATTTTTAACCCAAAGAAGGGCATTCCGGTGATGACGGCGCAACGGCTGCAAAGATGGTCCCTTTTTCTAGGGGCACATCAATACGACATAGAGTATAAGGGCACGAAACAGCATGGAAACGCTGATGGGCTGTCGCGCCTGCCGCTGCCTATGGTGGAGTAAGCACCTGCAGTGGACCCTGTTGAGATATTCCATTCGACCATAGTCGAATGTCTACCTGTTACAAACTCAAGTATAGAGAAGGAAATCCGAAATGACCCGACACTCTCTCGGGTCTATGATTTGACGGTGAAGGGGTGGCCAGCACATGACGACTCACTGTTGCCAGCATTCTCGCCAAGGAGAGAACAGCTGTCAGTGTGCCGGGGGACCTTGATGTGTGGATCCCGAGTGGTAATTCCACCCAAGTTGAGAGATAGAGTGCTCAATGAGCTTCATGAGGGTCATCTGGGAGGGGTAAAAATGAAGATCCTAGCCAGGGCGTTTGTGTGGTGGCCGGGAATCGATAAAGAAATCGAGGAAATGACCAAGAGATGCACAGGATGCCAGGAAGTCTAAAACGCTCCACCACAGGCCCCGCTACACCCATGGGAGTGGCCCTCATCTCCATGGCAACGGGTACACATTGATTTTGCTGGTCCATTTATGGACTCAATGTTTTTAATCGCCGTGGATGCACATTCGAAATGGACAGAGGTCATCAAAATGTCCTCCACCACCACGGAGAAAACTATTGCAGTCCTACGGACCATCTTTGCGAGGAATGGCTTGCCAGAATAGATTTACTCCGACAATGGTCCACAGTTTGTGTCCAAGGATTTCCGGAGGTTTTTGAGGAATAATTGGGTAAAGCATTACACATCTGCCCCATATCATCCAGCCACAAATGGATTGACTGAGAGGTTTGTTCAGACCTTTAAAAAAGCAATAAAGGCGATGTATAATGACAACATACCACTACAACACAAGGTGGATAATTTCTTGTTTGCTTACCGGAATGCGACTCATGCAGTCACCAACCAAGCTCCAGCCATAATGTTCTTTAACCGAAGGTTAAGATGTCGCCTGGATTTGCTCAAACCAAATATAAGACGAGATGTTGAGGATAAGCATTTCCAGCACATCAATGAGAAGCCAACCAGAAGCTTCAAGATAGGGCAACCAGTCTTGGCCCGCGACTACCGAACTGAAAAATGGCAGCCAGGAACGATATGCACACAGCAGGGACCACTAATGTACACAGTGGATGTAGGAGAGAGCATCGTGAGACGCCATGCTGACCAGATTCTAGAGTCACAGGAACAAGCCAAACCCATACCAAGAGCATGAGCACCTGGTGATGAACCCGAAGTACAGATTGCGTCTACCTCAGAATCAGTGGTATTGGAAGCTGACGAACCAAACAATGACAATGAGCCAGAATCGACTCCACCGCAAGAACAGGATACTCGAGAAAGGCGCTATCCAGACAGGATCAGGAATCCTCCTCAAAGACTGAATTTATAAATGATTACGTCAGCTGATGTAGAAAGTACGGAGAAAATTGTAATTGTAATTAGTTATTATTTAATTGTTAAATGAATGTTATGTACTGTTTATCTAAAAGGGGAGTATTTGTTGTGTATGTACCTTTAAGAGAGAACTGCTTTTATGATGTAGTACCGGCAGTGACCACACCTGCACATAAAGCCATAGCAGGCTTCTGTACTTTCAGTTCCAGAATACCCTCTGTTCAGTAAACACCTGTTATTACCGTTCTCCTGCAGTCCCTGTATTATTGATAGGTGGACACTACAGGTGTGACAGTGTAGTGGTTACTGGGTGTGTCAGTGTAGTTGTTACTGGGTGTGACAGTGTAGTGGTTTCTGGGTGTGACAGTGTAGTGGTTACTGGTTGTGACAGTGTAGTGGTTACTGGGTGTGACAGTGCAGTGGTTTCTGGCTGTGACAGTGCACTGGTTCCTGGGTGAGAAAGTGTAGTGTTAACTGTGTGTGACAGTGTAGTGGTTACTGGGTGTGAAAGTGTAGTGGTAACTGTGTGTGACAGTGTAGTGGTTACTGGGTGTGACAGTGCAGTGGATCCTGGGTGTGACAGTGCACTGGTTACTGGGTGTGACAATGCAGTGGTTACTGGGTGTGAAAGTGTAGTGGTAAATGTCTGTGACAGTGTAGTGGTTACTGGGTGTGACAGTGTAGTCATTACTGGGTGTAACAGTGTAGTGGTTACTGGGGGTGACAGTGTAGTGGATTCTGGGTGTGACAGTGTAGTGGTTACTGGGTGTGAGAGTGTAGTGCTTACTGGGTCTGACAGTGTAGTGGTTACTGGGTGTGACAGTAGTGTTTTCTGTGTGTGACAGTGTTGTGGTTACTGGGTGTGACAGTGTAGTGGTTACTGGGTGTGTCAGTGTAGCTTTTACTGGGTGTGACAGTTTACTGGTTACTGGGTATGACAGTGTTTTTTTAACTTGATACGACTGTGTAGTGGTTACTGGGTGTGACAGTGTAGTGGTTTCTAGGTGTGACAGTGTTGTCGTTAATGGGTGTGACAGTGCAGTGGTTACTGGGTGTGTCAATGTAGTTGTTACTGGGTGTGACAGTGTAGTGGTTACTGGGAGTGACAGTGTAGTGGTTTCTGGATGTGACAGTGTAGTGGTTACTGGTTGTGACAGTGTAGTGGTTACATGGTGTGACACTGCAGTGGTTACTGGGTGTGACAGTGTAGTGGTTACTGGGTGTGACAATGAAGTGGTTACTGGGTGTGACAGTGTAGTGGTTACTGGGTGTGACAGTGTAGTACTTACTCGGTGTGACAGTGTAGTGGTTACTGGGTGTGACAGTGTAGTGGTTTCTGGCTGTGACAGTGCAGTGGTTACTGGGTGAGAAAGTGTAGTGGTAACTGTGTGTGACAGTGTAGTGGTTACTGGGTGTGAAAGTGTAGTGGTAACTGTGTGTGACAGTGTAGTGGTTACTGGGTGTGACAGTGTAGTATTTACTGGGTGTGACACAGCAGTTGTTACTGGGTGTAACAGTGTAGTGGTTACTGGGTTTGACAGTGTGGTGGTGTAGTGATCACTGGGTGTGACAGTGTACTGTTTACTGGGTGTGACAGTGTAATGGTTATTGGGTGTGTCATTGTAGTTGTTACTGGGTGTGACAGTGCAGTGTTTACTGGGTGTGACAATGTACTGTTTACTGGGTGTGACAGAATAGTTGTTACTAGGTGTGACAGTTTAGTGGTTACTGGGTGTGACAGTTTAGTGGTTACTGGGTGTGACAGTTTAGTGGTTACTGGGTACGACAGTGTTTTGTTTACTTGGTACCGCAGTGTAGTTGTTACTGTGTGTGACAGTTTTGTGGTTACTGGGTACGACAATGTCTTGTTTACTTTGTACGACTGTGTAGTGGTTACTGGGTGTGACAGTGTAGTGGGTATTGGGTGTGACAGTGTATTGGTTACTGGGTGTGAGAGGGTAGTTGTTACTGTGTGTGACAGTGTAGTGGTTACTGGGTGTGAAAGTGTAGTGGTTTCTGGGTGTGACAGTGCAGTGGTTACTGGGTGTGACATTGTAGTGTTTACTGGGAGTGACAGTGAAGTTGTTACTGGGTGTGACAGTGCAGTGTTTACTGGGTGTGACCATGTAGTAGTTACTGGGTACGACAGTGTAGTGTTTACTGTAGGTGACAGTGTACTGGTTACTGGGTGTGACAGAGCAGTTGTTAACGGCTGTGACAGTGTACTGGTTGCCGGGTGTGACAGTGTAGTGGTTATTGGCTGTGGCAGTGTAGTAGTTACTGGGTGTGGCAGTGTAGTGGTTACTTAGTGAGACAGTGTACTCGTTACTGGGTGTGACAATGTAAAGTTTACTGGGTGTGACAGTGTAGTGGTTACTCGGTACGACAGTGTATTTGTTACTGGGTGTGACAGTTTAGTTGTTACTGGATACGACAGTGTATGGATACTGGGTGTGACCATGTAGTGCTTACTAGGTGTGACATAATTGTGGTTGCTGGGTGTGACAATGTAATGGTTACGGGGTGTGACAGTGCAGTGGTTACTGGGTGTGACAGTGTAGTGGATACGGGATGTGACACTGTAGTGGTTACGGGGTGTGACAGTGTATTGGTTACTGGGTGTGAGTGTATAGTGTTTACTGGGTGTGACAGTGTAGTGGTTACTGGGTGTGACAGTGTAGTGGTTACTGGGTGTCACCATGGAGTGGTTATTAGGTGCAACAGAATTGTGGTTACTGGGTGTGACAATGTAGTGGCTATGGGGTGTGACAGTGTCGTGGTTACTGGGTGTGACAGTGTAGTGGTTACTGGGTGTCACAGTGTAGTGGTTACGGGGTGTGACAGTGTAGTGGTTACTGGGTGTGACAGTGTAGTGTTTACTGGGAGTGACAGTGTAGTGGTTACTGGATGTGACAGTGTAGTGGTTACTGGGTGCGACCATGTCGTGGTTACTAAGTGTGACAGAATTTTGGTTACTGGGTGTGACAATGTAGAGGTTACAGGGTGTGACAATGTAGTGGTTATGGGGAGTGTCAGTGTAGTGGTTACTGGGTGTGACACTGTAGTGGTTACTGTGTGTGACAGTGCAGTGGTTACTGGGTGTGAATGTGTAGTGGTTACTGTGTGTGACTGTGTAATAGTAACTCAGTGTGACAATGTAGTATTTACTGGGTGTGATAGTCTAATTCTCAGTGGGTGTGACAGTTTAGTGGTTACTGGTTACGACAGTGTTTTGTTCACTTGGAACGACAGTGTATTGGATACTGGGTGTGACAGTGTAGTGGTTACTGGCTGTGACAGTGCATTGGTTACTGCGTGTGACAGTGTAGTGGTTACTGGGTGTGACAGTGCAGTTTTTACTGTGTGTGACAGTGTAGTTTTCACTGTATGTGACAGTGTACTGGTAACTGGGTGTGACAGAGCAGTGGTCACTGGGTGTGACAGTATAATTGTTACAGGGTGTACAGAGTAGTGGTTACTGGGTGTGACAGTGCAGTGATTACTGGGTGTGACATTGTAGTGGTTACTGGGAGTGAAAGAGTAATGGTTACTGCGTGTGACATTGTAGTGGTTACTGGGTGTGACAGTGTAGTGGTTGCTGGATACGACAGTGTAGTGGATATTGGGTGTGACCATGTAGTGGATACGAGGTGTGACAGAATTGTGGTTACTGGGTGTGACTATGTAGTGGTTACAGGGTGTGACAGTGTAGTGGTTACGGGGTGTGACAGTGTAGTCGTTACGCAGTGTGACAGTGTAGTTGTTACTGGGTGTGACAGTGTAGTGGTTACTTGGTGTGACAGTGTAGTGGTTATGGTGTGTGACAGTGTAGTGTTTACTGGGTGTGACAGTGTAGTGGTTAATGGGTGTGACAGTGTAATGTTTACTGGGTGTGACAGTGTAGTGGTTACTCGGTACTACAGTGTATTTGTTGCTGGGTGTGACAGTGTACTTGTTACTGGATACGATAGTGTTGTTGATACTGGGTGTGACCATGTAGTGGGTATTAGGTGTGACAGAATTTTGGTTACTGTATGTGACAGTGTACTGGTTATGGGGTGTGGCAGTGTAGTAGTTGCTGGGTGTGACAATGTAGTGGTTACTGGGTGTCACAGTGTAGTGTTTACTGGGTGTGACAGTGTTGGCGATACTGGGTGTGACAGTGTAGTGGTTACTGTGTGTGACAATGTAGTGGTTACTGGGTGTGACCGTGTAGTGGTTACTAGATGTGACAGTGTAGTGTTTACTGGGTGTGACAGTGTTGTCATTATTGGGTGTTACAGTGTATGGTTACTGTGTATGACATTTTAGTGGTTACTGGGTGTGACAGTGTAGTCGTTACTGTGTGTGACAGTGTAGTGGTTACTGGGTGTGACAATGTAGTGGTTACTGGATGTGCCAGTGTAGTGGTTACTGGGTGTGACAGTGTATTGATTACAGGGTGTGACAGTGTAATGTTTACTGGGTGTGACAGTATAGTGGTTACTCGGTGCAACATTGTATTTGTTACTGGGTGTGACCGTGTAGTTGTTACTGGTTACGACATTGTAGTGGATACTGGGTGTGACCATGTAGTTGTTACTAGGTGTGATAGAATTGTGGTTACTGGGTGTGACAATGTAGTGGTTACGGGGTGTGACAGTTTAGTGGTTAGGGGTGCGACAGTGTAGTCGTTTCTGGGTGTGACAATCTAGTGGTTACTGGGTGTGACAGTGTAGTGTTTACTGGGTGTGACAATGTAGTTGTTACTGGGTGTTACAGTGTAGTGGTTACTGTGTCTGACAATGTAGTGGTTACTGGGTGTGACCGTGTGGCGGTTACTAGGTGTGACAGTGTAGTTCTTACTGGGTGTGACAGTGTAGTCGTTACTGGGTGTTACAGTGTAGTGGTTACTGTGTGTGACAGTTTAGTGGTTACTGGGTGGGACAGTGTAGTGGTTACTGGGTGTGACAATGTAGTGGTTACTGGATGTGCCAGTGTAGTGGTTACTGGGTGTGACAGTGTATTGATTACAGGGTGTGACAGCGTAATGTTTACTGGATGTGACAGTGTAGTGGTTACTCGGTGCAACATTGTATTTGTTACTGGGTGTGACCGTGTAGTTGTTACTGGTTACGACATTGTAGTGGATACTGGGTGTGACCATGTAGTTGTTACTAGGTGTGATAGAATTGTGGTTACTGGGTGTGACAATGTAGTGGTTACGGGGTGTGACAGTTTAGTGGTTACGGGGTGCGACAGTGTAGTAGTTTCTGGGTGTGACAATCTAGTGGTTACTGGGTGTGACAGTGTAGTGTTTACTGGGTGTGACAATGTAGTTGTTACTGGGTGTGACATTGTAGTGGTTACTGGGTGTGACAGTGTAGTGGTTACTGGGTGTGACAATGTAGTGGTTAATGGGTGTGCCAGTGTAGTGGTTACTGGTTGTGACAGTGTATTGGTTACTGGGTGTGACAGTGTAATGTTTACTGGGTGTGACAGTGTAGTGGTTACTCGGTGCAACATTGTATTTGTTACTGGGTGTGACAGTGTAATTGTTACTGGATACGACAGTATAGTGGATACTGGGTGTGACCATGTAGTGGTTACTAGGTGTGATAGAATTGTGGTTACTGGGTGTGACAATGTAGCCATTACAGCGTGTGACAGTGTAGTGGTTATGGGGTGTGATGGTGTAGTGGTTACGGGGTGTGACAGTGTAGTGGTTACTGGGTGGGACAATGTGGTAGTTTATGTGTGTGACAGTGTAGTGGTTACTAGTTGTGACAGTATAGTTGTTACTTAGTGTGACAGTGTAGTGGTTACTGGGTGTGACAGTGTAGTGAATACTGGGTGTGACAGTGTAGTGGTTATGGTGTGTGACATTGTAGTGGTTACTGGGTGTGACAGTGTAGTGGTTACTCGGTGTGACAGTGTAGTGGTTACTGGGTGTGACAGTGTAGTGGTTACTTAGTGTGATAGTGTAGTGGTTAATGGCTGTGACAGTGTAATGTATACTGTGTGTGACAGTGTAGTGGTTACTCGGTACGACAGTGTATTTGTTACTGGGTGTGACAGTGTAGTGGTTATGGGGTCTGACATTGTAGTGGTTACTGGGTGTGACAGTGTAGTGGTTACTGGGTGTGAGAGTGTAGTGCCTACTGGGTCTGACAGTGTAGTGGTTACTGGGTGTGACAGTAGTCTTTTCTGTGTGTGACAGTGTTGTGGTTACTGGGTGTGACAGTGTAGTGGTTACTGGGTGTGTCAGTGTAGTTTTTACTGGGTGTGACAGTTTACTGGTTACTGGGTATGACAGTGTTTTTTTAACTTGATACGACTGTGTAGTGGTTACTGGGTGTGACAGTGTAGTGGTTTCTAGGTGTGACAGTGTTGTCGTTACTGGGTGTGACAGTGCAGTGGTTACTGGGTGTGTCAATGTAGTTGTTACTGGGTGTGACAGTGTAGTGGTTACTGGGAGTGACAGTGTAGTGGTTTCTGGATGTGACAGTGTAGTGGTTACTGGTTGTGACAGTGTAGTGGTTACATGGTGTGACACTGCAGTGGTTACTGGGTGTGACAGTGTAGTGGTTACTGGGTGTGACAATGAAGTGGTTACTGGGTGTGACAGAGTAGTGGTTACTGGGTGTGACAGTGTAGTGGTTACTGGGTGTGACAGTGTAGTGGTTTCTGGCTGTGACAGTGCACTGGTTACTGGGTGAGAAAGTGTAGTGGTAACTGTGTGTGACAGTGTAGTGGTTACTGGGTGTGACAGTGTAGTATTTACTGGGTGTGACACAGTAGTTGTTACTTGGTGTAACAGTGTAGTGGTTACTGGGTTTGACAGTGTGGTGGTGTAGTGATCACTGGGTGTGACAGTGTACTGTTTACTGGGTGTGACAGTGTAATGGTTAGTGGGTGTGTCATTGTAGTTGTTACTGGGTGTGACAGTGTAGTGGTTACTGGGTGTCACAGTGTAGTGGTTACGGGGTGTGACAGTGTGGTGGTTACTGGGTGTGACAGCAGTGTTTTCTGTGTGTGACAGTGTTGTGGTTACTGGGTGTGACAGTGTAGTGGTTACTGGGTGTGTCAGTGTAGTTTTTACTGGGTGTGACAGTTTACTGGTTACTGGGTATGACAGTGTTTTTTTAACTTGATACGACTGTGTAGTGGTTACTGGGTGTGACAGTGTAGTCGTTTCTAGGTGTGACAGTGTTGTCGTTACTGGGTGTGACAGTGCAGTGGTTACTGGGTGTGTCAATGTAGTTGTTACTGGGTGTGACAGTGTAGTGGTTACTGGGAGTGACAGTGTAGTGGTTTCTGGATGTGACAGTGCAGTGGTTACTGGTTGTGACAGTGTAGTGGTTACATGGTGTGACACTGCAGTGGTTACTGGGTGTGACAGTGTAGTGGTTACTGGGTGTGACAATGAAGTGGTTACTGGGTGTGACAGAGTAGTGGTTACTGGGTGTGACAGTGTAGTGGTTACTGGGTGTGACAGTGTAGTGGTTTCTGGCTGTGACAGTGCACTGGTTACTGGGTGAGAAAGTGTAGTGGTAACTGTGTGTGACAGTGTAGTGGTTACTGGGTGTGACAGTGTAGTATTTACTGGGTGTGACACAGTAGTTGTTACTTGGTGTAACAGTGTAGTGGTTACTGGGTTTGACAGTGTGGTGGTGTAGTGATCACTGGGTGTGACAGTGTACTGTTTACTGGGTGTGACAGTGTAATGGTTAGTGGGTGTGTCATTGTAGTTGTTACTGGGTGTGACAGTGTAGTGGTTACTGGGTGTCACAGTGTAGTGGTTACGGGGTGTGACAGTGTGGTGGTTACTGGGTGTGACAGCAGTGTTTTCTGTGTGTGACAGTGTTGTGGTTACTGGGTGTGACAGTGTAGTGGTTACTGGGTGTGTCAGTGTAGTTTTTACTGGGTGTGACAGTTTACTGGTTACTGGGTATGGCAGTGTTTTTTTAACTTGATACGACTGTGTAGTGGTTACTGGGTGTGACAGTGTAGTGGTTTCTAGGTGTGACAGTGTTGTCGTTACTGGGTGTGACAGTGCAGTGGTTACTGGGTGTGTCAATGTAGTTGTTACTGGGTGTGACAGTGTAGTGGTTACTGGGAGTGACAGTGTAGTGGTTTCTGGATGTGACAGTGTAGTGGTTACTGGTTGTGACAGTGTAGTGGTTACATGATGTGACACTGCAGTGGTTACTGGGTGTGACAGTGTAGTGGTTACTGGGTGTGACAAAGAAGTGGTTACTGGGTGTGACAGTGTAGTGGTTACTGGTTGTGACAGTGTAGTGGTTACTGGGTGTGACAGTGTAGTGGTTTCTGGCTGTGACAGTGCAGTGGTTACTGGGTGAGGAAGTGTAGTGGTAACTGTGTGTGACAGTGTAGTGGTTACTGGGTGTGAAAGTGTAGTGGTAACTGTGTGTGACAGTGTAGTGGTTACTGGGTGTGACAGTGTAGTATTTACTGGGTGTGACACAGTAGTTGTTGCTGGGTGTAACAGTGTAGTGGTTACTGGGTTTGACAGTGTGGTGGTGTAGTGATCACTGGGTGTGACAGTGTACTGTTTACTGGGTGTGACAGTGTAATGGTTAGTGGGTGTGTCATTGTAGTTGTTACTGGGTGTGACAGTGTAGTGGTTACTGGGTGTCACAGTGTAGTGGTTACGGGGTGTGACAGTGTGGTGGTTACTGGATGTGACAGTGTAGAGTTTACTGGGAGTGACAGTGTAGTGGTTACTGGATGTGACAGTGTAGTGGTTACTGGGTGCGACCATGTCGTGGTTACTAGGTGTGACAGAATTTTGGTTACTAGGTGTGACAATGTAGAGGTTACAGGGTGTGACAGTGTAGTGGTTATGGGGAGTGTCAGTGTAGTGGTTACTGGGTGTGACACTGTAGTGGTTACTGTGTGTGACAGTGCAGTGGTTACTGGGTGTGAATGTGTAGTGGTTACTGTGTGTGACTGTGTAATAGTAACTCAGTGTGACAATGTAGTATTTACTGGGTGTGATAGTCTAATTCTCACTGGGTGTGACAGTTTAGTGGTTACTGGTTACGACAGTGTTTTGTTCACTTGGAACGACAGTGTATTGGATACTGGGTGTGACAGTGTAGTGGTTACTGGCTGTGACAGTGCATTGGTTACTGCGTGTGACAGTGTAGTGGTTACTGGGTGTGACAGTGCAGTTTTTACTGTGTGTGACAGTGTAGTTTTCACTGTATGTGACAGTGTACTGGTAACTGGGTGTGACAGAGCAGTGGTCACTGGGTGTGACAGTATAATTGTTACAGGGTGTACAGAGTAGTGGTTACTGGGTGTGACAGTGCAGTGATTACTGGGTGTGACATTGTAGTGGTTACTGGGAGTGAAAGTGTAACGGTTACTGCGTGTGACATTGTAGTGGTTGCTGGATACGACAGTGTAATGGATATTGGGTGTGACCATGTAGTGGTTACGAGGTGTGACAGAATTGTGGTTACTGGGTGTGACTATGTAGTGGTTACAGGGTGTGGCAGTGTAGTGGTTGCTGGTTACGACAGTGTAGTGGATATTGGGTGTGACCATGTAGTGGTTACGAGGTGTGACAGAATTGTGGTTACTGGGTGTGACTATGTAGTGGTTACAGGGTGTGGCAGTGTAGTGGTTACGCAGTGTGACAGTGTAGTTGTTACTGGGTGTGACAGTGTAGTGGTTACTTGGTGTGACAGTGTAGTGTTTACTGAGTGTGACAGTGTAGTGGTTAATGGATGTGACAGTGTAATGTTTACTGGGTGTGACAGTGTAGTGGTTACTCGGTACTACAGTGTATTTGTTGCTGGGTGTGACAGTGTACTTGTTACTGGATACGATAGTGTTGTTGATACTGGGTGTGACCATGTAGTGGATATTAGGTGTGACAGAATTTTGGTTACTGTATGTGACAGTGTACTGGTTATGGGGTATGGCAGTGTAGTAGTTGCTGGGTGTGACAATGTAGTGGTTACTGGGTGTCACAGTGTAGTGTTTACTGGGTGTGACAGTGTTGTCGATACTGGGTGTGACAGTGTAGTGGTTACTGTGTGTGACAATGTAGTGGTTACTGGGTGTGACCGTGTAGTGGTTACTAGATGTGACAGTGTAGTGTTTACTGGCTGTGACAGTGTTGTCATTATTGGGTGTTACAGTGTATGGTTACTGTGTATGACATTTTAGTGGTTACTGGGTGTAACAGTGTAGTCGTTACTGTGTGTGACAGTGTAGTGGTTACTGGGTGGGACAGTGTAGTGGTTACTGGGTGTGACAATGTCGTGGTTACTGGATGTGCCAGTGTAGTGGTTACTGGGTGTGACAGTGTATTGATTACAGGGTGTGACAGTGTAATGTTTACTGGATGTGACAGTGTAGTGGTTACTCGGTGCAACATTGTATTTGTTACTGGGTGTGACCGTGTAGTTGTTACTGGTTACGACATTGTAGTGGATACTGGGTGTGACCATGTAGTTGTTTCTAGGTGTGATAGAATTGTGGTTACTGGGTGTGACAATGTAGTGGTTACGGGGTGTGACAGTTTAGTGGTTACGGGGTGCGACAGTGTAGTAGTTTCTGGGTGTGACAATCTAGTGGTTACTGGGTGTGACAGTGTAGTGTTTACTGGGTGTGACAATGTAGTTGTTACTGGGTGTTACAGTGTAGTGGTTACTGTGTCTGACAATGTAGTGGTTACTGGGTGTGACTGTGTGGCGGTTACTAGGTGTGACAGTGTAGTTCTTACTGGGTGTGACATTGTAGTCGTTACTGGGTGTTACAGTGTAGTGGTTACTGTGTGTGACAGTTTAGTGGTTACTGGGTGGGACAGTGTAGTGGTTACTGGGTGTGACAATGTAGTGGTTACTGGGTGTGACAGTGTAGTTCTTACTGGGTGTGACAGTGTAGTCGTTACTGGGTGTTACAGTGTAGAGGTTACTGTGTGTGACAGTTTAGTGGTTAATGGGGTGACAGTGTCATGGTTACTTGGTGTGACAATGTAGTGGTTACGGGGTGTGACAGTGTAGTGGTTACTGGGTGTGACATTGTAGTGGTTACTGGGTGTGACAGTGTAGTTTTTACCGGGAGTGACAGTGTATTGGTTACTGTGTGTGACAGTGTATTGGTTACTGGGTGTGACAATGTAGTGGTTAATGGGTGTGCCAGTGTAGTGGTTACTGGTTGTGACAGTGTATTGGTTACTGAGTGTGACAATGTAATGTTTACTGGGTGTGACAGTGTAGTGGTTACTCGGTGCAACATTGTATTTGTTACTGGGTGTGACAGTGTAATTGTTACTGGATACGACAGTGTAGTGGATACTGGGTGTGACCATGTAGTGGTTACTAGGTGTGATAGAATTGTGGTTACTGGGTGTGACAATGTAGCCATTACAGCGTTTTACAGTGTAGTGGTTACGGGGTGTGATGGTGTAGTGGTTACGGGGTGTGACAGTGTAGTGGTTACTGGGTGTGACAATGTGGTAGTTTATGTGTGTGACAGTGTAGTGGTTACTGGTTGTGACAGTATAGTTGTTACTTAGTGTGACAGTGTAGTGGTTACTGGGTGTGACAGTGTAGTGAGTACTGGGTGTGACAGTGTAGTGGTTACTGGGTGTGACAGTGCAGTGGTTACTGGGTGTGACGCTGTAGTGTTTACTGTGTGTGACAATGTATTTGTTACTGGGTGTGACAGTGTAGTGTTTTCTCGGTGTGACAGTTTACTGGTTAATGTGTGTGACAGTGTAGTGGTTACTGGGTGCGACATTGTAATGTTAACTGGGTGTAACAGTGTCGCGGTTACTCAATACGGCAGTGTATTTGTTACTGGGTGTGACAGTGCAGTTGATACTGGATACGACAGTGTAGTGAATACTAGGTGTGAACATGTAGTTGTTACTAGGTGTGACAGAATCGTGGTTACTGAATGTGACAATGTAGTGGTTACGGGGTGTGACAGTGTAGTGGTTACTGGGTGCGACAGTGTAGTGGTTACTTGGTGTGACAGTGTAGTGGTTACTGGGTGTGACAGTGTAGTGCTTACTGGGTGTGACAGTGCAGTGGTTACTGGGTGTGACAGTGTAGATTTACTGGGTGTGACAGTGTCGTGGTTACTTCGTGTGACAGTGTAGTGGATACTCGGTATGACAGTGTACCTGTTACTGGGTGTGAAAGTTTCGTTGTTACTCGATATAACAGTATAGTGGATATTGGGTGTGACCATGTAGTGGTTACTGGGTGTGACAGTGTAGTGGTTATTGGGTGTGACAGTGTAGTGGCTACTGGTTGTGACAGTGTAGTTGTTACTGGGTGTTACAGTGTAGTGGTTACTGGGTGTGACCATGTAGTGATTACTAGGTGTGACACTGTAGTGGATACTGGGTGTGACAGTGTCGTGGTTACTGGGTGTGACAATATAGTGGTTACTGGGTGTAACACTGTAGTGGTTACAGGGTTTGACATTGCAGTGGTTACTGGGTGTGAAAGAGTAGTGGTTACTGTGTGTGATAGTGTAGTTGTTACTTGGTGTGACAGAGCAGTGATCATTGGGTGTGACAGTGTACTATTTACTGGGTGTGACAGTGTAGTCGTTACTGGGTGTGACCGTTTAGTGGTTACTGGGTGTGACAGTGCAGTGGTTAATGGGTACGACAGTGTTTTGTTTACTTGGTACGACAGTGTAGTTGTTACTGGTTGTGACAGTGTATTGTTTACTGGGTGTAACAGTGTATTGGTTACTGGGTGTGAGTGTAGTGCATACTGGGTCTGACAGTGTTTTGGTTACTGGGTGTGACAGTGTCGTGTTTACTGTATGTGACAGTGTACTGGGTACTGGGTGTGACAGTGTAGTGGTTACTGGGTGTGACAGTTTAGTGGTTACTGGGTGTGACAGTGTAGTGTTTAATGTAAGTGACAGTGTACTGGTTACAGGGTGTACAGAGTAGTGGTTACTGGGTGTGACAGTCTAGTGGTTACTGGGTGTGACAGTTTAGTGGTTACTAGGTACGACAGTGTTTTGTATATTGGTATGGCTGTGTAGTGTTTACTGGGTGTGACAGTGTAGTGGTTTCTGGATGTGACAGCATTGTGGTTACTGGGTGTGACAGTGTAGTAGTTTCTGGGTGTGACAGTGTAGTAGCTACTGGTTATGACAGTGTAGTGGTTACTGGGTGTGACATGAAGTCGTTACTGGGTGTGGCAGTGCAATGGTTTCTGGGTGTGACAGTGCAGTGGTTACTGGGTGTGACTGTGTTGTGGTTACTGGGTGTGTCAGAGCAGCGGTCACTGGGTGTGACAGTGTAGTGGGTTACTCGGTGCAACATTGTATTTGTTACTGGGTGTGACAGTGCATTTGTTACTGGATACGACAATGTAGTGGATACTGGGAGTAACCATGTAGTTGTTACTAGGTGTGATAGAATTGTGGTTACTGGGTGTGACAATGTAGTCATTACGGTGTGTGACAGTGTAGTGGTTACGGGGTGTGACGGTGTAGTGTTTACGGGGTGTGACAGTGGAGTGGTTACTGGGTGTGACAGTGCAGTGGCTACTGGGTGTGACAGTGTAGTGGTTACTGGGTGTGACACACTGGTGGTTACTGTGTGTGACAGTGTAGTGGTTACTGGTTGTGACAGTGTAGAGGTTACTTAGTGTGACAGTGTAGTGGTTACTGGGTGTGACAGTGTAGTGATGACTGGGTGTGACAGTGTAGTGGTTACGGGGTGTGACTTTGTATTGGTTACTGAGTGTGACAATGTAGTGGTTACTGGGTGTGAGAGTGTGGTTGTTACTGGGTGTGACAGTGTAGTTGTTACTTAGTGTGATAGTGTAGTGGTTAATGGGTGTGACAGTGTAATGTTTACCGTGTGTGACAGTGTAGTGGTTACTCGGTACGACAGTGTATTTGTTACTGGGTGTGACAGTGTAGTGGTTATGGGGTCTGACATTGTAGTGGTTACTGGGTGTGACAGTGTAGTGGTTACTGGGTGTGACAGTGCAGTGGTTACTTGGTGTGACACTGTAGTGTTTACTGTGTGTGACAATGTATTTGTTACTGGGTGTGGCAGTGTAGTGGTTTCTCAGTGTGACAGTTTACTGGTTAATGTGTGTGACAGTGTAGTGGTTACTGGGTGCGACATTGTAATGTTTACTGGGTGTAACAGTGCCGTGGTTACTCAATACGGCAGTGTATTTGTTATTGGGTGTGACAGTGTAGTTGATACTGGATACGACAGTGTAGTGGATACTGGGTGTGACCATGTAGTTGTTACTAGGTGTGACAGAATCGTGGTTACTGGGTGTGACAATGTAGTGGTTACGGGGTGTGACATAGTAGTGGTTACGGGTTGTGACAGCGTAGTTGTTAATGGGTGTGACAGTGCAGTGGTTACTGGGTGTGACAGTGTAGTGGTTACTGGGTGTGACAGTGTAGTGGTTACTGGGTGTGACAGTGCAGTGGTTACTGGGTGTGACAGTGTAGTGGTTACTGGGTGTGACAGTGTAATGGTTACTTAGTGTGACAGTGTAGTGGATACTCGGTACGACAGTGTATTTGTTACTGGGTGTGAAAGTTTCATTGTTACTCGATACAACAGTATAGTGGATATTGGGTGTGACCATGTAGTGGCTACTGGGTGTGACAGTGTAGTGGTTACTGGGTGTGACAGTGTAGTGGTTACTGGTTGTGACAGTGTAGTGGTTACTGGGTGTGACCGTGTAGTGGTTACTGGGTGTGACCACGTAGTGGTTACTAGGTGTGACACTGTAGTGGATACTGGGTGTGACAGTGTAGTGGTTACTGGGTGTGACAGTGTAGTGGTTACTGGGTGTGACAGTGTAGTGGTTACTAGGTGTGACAGAATTGTGGTTACTGGTTGTCACAGTGTAGTGGTTACGGGGTGTGACATTGCAGTGGTTATGGGGAGTGACAGTGTAGTGTTTACTGGGTGTGACACTGTAGTGTTTACTGGGTGTGACAGTGCAGTGGTTACTGGGTGTGAATGTGTAGTGGTTACTGTTTGTGACAGTCTAGTGGTTAATGGGTGTGACAGTGTAGTGGTTACTGGGTGTGACAGTGTAGTGGTTACTGGGTGTGACAGTGTAGTGGTGACTGGGTGTGACAGTGTAGTGGTTTCTGGGTGTGACAGTGTAGTGGTTTCTGGGTGTGACAGTGTAGTGGTTCCTGGGTGTGACAGTGTAGTGGGTACTGGGTGTGACAGTGTAGTGGTTACTTTGTGTGCCAGTGTAGCTTTAACTGGGTGTGACAGTGCAGTTTTTACTGGGTGTGACCATGTAGTAGTTACTGGGTGCAACAGTGTATTGTTTATTGTATGTGACAGTGTACTGGTTACTGGGTGTGACAGAGCAGTGTCACTGGGTGTGACAATGTAGTCGTTACCGGGGGTGACAGTGTAGTGGTTACTGGGTGTGACAGTGCAAAGGTTACTGGGTGTGAAAGTGTCACAGTTAATGTATGTGACAGTGTCGTGCTTACTGGGTGTGGACAGTGTAGTGGTTACTGGGTGTGACATTGCAGTGGTTACTGGGTGAGAAGTTGTAGTGGTAACTGTGTGTGACAGTGTAGTGGTTACTGGGTGTGAACATGTAGTGGTTACTGGGTGCGACAGTGCAGTGGTTACTGCGTGTGACATTGTAGTGTTTACTGTGTGTGACAATGTAGTGGTCACTGGGTGTGTCAGTGTAGTGGTTTCTCGGTGTGACATTGTAATGTTTACTGGGTGTGACTGTGTCGTGGTTACTCAATACGACAGTTTTTTTGTTACTGGGTGTGACAGTGTAGTTGATACTGGATACGACAGTGTAGTGGATACTGGGTGAGACCATGTAGTGTTTACTAGGCGTGACAGAATCGTGGTTACTGGGTGTGACCATGTAGTGGTTACGGGGTGTGACATAGTAGTGGTTACGGGTTGTGACAGCGTAGTTGTTAATGGGTGTGACAGTGTAGTGGTTACTGGGTGTGACAGTGTAGTGGTTACTGGGTGTGACAGTGTAGTGGTTACTGGGTGTGACAGTGCAGTGGTTACTGCGTGTGACAGTGTAGTGGTTACTGGGTGTGACAGTGTAATGGTTACTTAGTGTGACAGTGTAGTGGATACTCGGTACGACAGTGTATTTCTTACTGGGTGTGAAAGTTTCATTGTTACTCGATACAACAGTATAGTGGATATTGGGTGTGACCATGTAGTGGCTACTGGGTGTGACAGTGTAGTGGTTACTGGGTGTGACAGTGTAGTGGTTACTGGTTGTGACAGTGTAGTGGTTACTGGGTGTGACCGTGTCGTGGTTACTGGGTGTGACCACGTAGTGGTTACTAGGTGTGACACTGTAGTGGATACTGGGTGTGTCAGTGTAGTGGTTACTGGGTGTGACAGTGTAGTGGTTACTGGGTGTGACAGTGTAGTGGTTACTAGGTGTGACAGAATTGTGGTTACTGGTTGTGACAGTGTAGTGGTTACGGGGTGTGACATTGCAGTGGTTATGGGGAGTGACAGTGTAGTGTTTACTGGCTGTGACACTGTAGTGTTTACTGGGTGTGACAGTGCAGTGGTTACTGGGTGTGAATGTGTAGTGGTTACTGTTTGTGACAGTCTAGTGGTTAATGGGTGTGACAGTGTAGTGGTTACTGCGTGTGACAGTGTAGTGATTACTGGGCGTGACAGTGTAGTGGTGACTGGGTGTGACAGTGTAGTAGTTTCTGGGTGTGACAGTGTAGTGGTTTCTGGGTGTGACAGTGTAGTGGTTCCTGGGTGTGACAGTGTAGTGGGTACTGGGTGTGACAGTGTAGTGGTTACTTTGTGTGCCAGTGTAGCTTTTAATGGGTGTGACAGTGCAGTTTTTACTGGGTGTGACCATGTAGTAGTTACTGGGTACAACAGTGTATTGTTTATTGTATGTGACAGTGTACTGGTTACTGGGTGTGACAGAGCAGTGTCACTGGGTGTGACAATGTAGTCGTTACCGGGGGTGACAGTGTAGTGGTTACTGGGTGTGACAGTGCAAAGGTTACTGGGTGTGAAAGTGTCGCAGTTAATGTGTGTGACAGTGTCGTGCTTACTGGGTGTGGACAGTGTAGTGGTTACTGGGTGTGACATTGCAGTGGTTACTGGGTGAGAAGTTGTAGTGGTAACTGTGTGTGACAGTGTAGTGGTTACTGGGTGTGAACATGTAGTGGTTACTGGGTGCGACAGTGCAGTGGTTACTGCGTGTGACATTGTAGTGTTTACTGTGTGTGACAATGTAGTGGTCACTGGGTGTGTCAGTGTAGTGATTTCTCGGTGTGACATTGTAATGTTTACTGGGTGTGACTGTGTTGTGGTTACTCAATACGACAGTTTTTTTGTTACTGGGTGTGACAGTGTAGTTGATACTGGATACGACATTGTAGTGGATACTGGGTGTTACCATGTAGTGTTTACTAGGCGTGACAGCATCGTGTTTACTGGGTGTGACAATGTAGTGGTTACGGGGTGTGACAGTGTAGTGTTTACTAGGTTTGACAGTGCAGTCGTTACTGGGTGTTACAGTGTAGTTTTTACTGGGAGTGACAGTGTAGTGGTTACTGGGTGTGACAGTGTCATGGTTACTGGGTGTGACAATGTAGTGGTTACTGGGTGTGCCAGTGTAGTGGTTACTGGGTGTGACAGTGTATTGGTTACTGGGTGTGACAGTGTAATGTTTACTGGGTGTGACAGTGTAGTTGTTACTCAGTGCAACATTGTATTTGTTACTGGGTGTGACAGTGTATTTGTTACTGGATACTACAGTGTAGTGGTTACTGGGTGTGACAGTGTAATGTTTACTGGGTGTGACAGTGTAGTGGGTTACTCGGTGCAACATTGTATTTGTTACTGGGTGTGACAGTGCATTTGTTACTGGATACAACAATGTAGTGGATACTGGGTGTGACCATGTAGTTGTTACTAGGTGTGATAGAATTGTGGTTACTGGGTGTGACAATGTAGTCATTACGGTGTGTGACAACGTAATGGTTACGGGGTGTGACGGTGTAGTGTTTACGGGGTGTGACAGTGGAGTGGTTACTGGGTGTGACAGTGCAGTGGCTACTGGGTGTGACAGTGTAGTGGTTGCTGGGTGTGACACATTGGTGGTTACTGTGTGTGACAGTGTAGTGGTTACTGGTTGTGACAGTGTAGAGGTTACTTAGTGTGACAGTGTAGTGGTTACTGGGTGTGACAGTGTAGTGATTACTGGGTGTGACAGTGTAGTGGTTAAGGGGTGTGACATTGTATTGGTTACTGGGTGTGACAATGTAGTGGTTACTGGGTGTGAGAGTATAGTTGTTCCTGATGTGACAGTGTAGTTGTTACTTAGTGTGATAGTGTAGTGGTTAATGGGTGTGACAGTGTAATGTTTACCGTGTGTGACAGTGTAGTGGTTACTCGGT
Organism: Somniosus microcephalus; assembly: GCF_052327205.1. Lineage (NCBI taxonomy): Eukaryota > Metazoa > Chordata > Chondrichthyes > Squaliformes > Somniosidae > Somniosus > Somniosus microcephalus. The sequence continues at coordinate 218,388,148 of NC_140989.1, read as the reverse complement.
ACGACAGTGTATTTGTTACTGGGTGTGACAGTGTAGTGGTTATGGGGTCTGACATTGTAGTGGTTACTGGGTGTGACAGTGTAGTGGTTACTGGGTGTGACAGTGCAGTGGTTACTTGGTGTGACACTGTAGTGTTTACTGTGTGTGACAATGTATTTGTTACTGGGTGTGGCAGTGTAGTGGTTTCTCAGTGTGACAGTTAACTGGTTAATGTGTGTGACAGTGTAGTCGTTACTGGGTGCGACATTGTAATGTTTACTGGGTGTAACAGTGCCGTGTTTACTCAATACGACAGTATAGTTGATACTGGATACGACAGTGTAGTGGATACTGGGTGTGACCATGTAGTGGTTACTAGGTGTGACAGAATCATGGTTACTGGGTGTGACAAATTAGTGGTTACGGGTTGTGACAGTGTAATGTTTACTGGGTATGACAATGTAGTCGTTGCTGGGTGTTACAGTGTAGTGGTTGCTGGGTGTTACAGTGTAGTGGTTACTGTGTGTGACAGTTTAGTGGTTACTGGGGGTGACAGTGTCATGGTTACTTGGTGTGACAATGTAGTGGTTACGGGGTGTGACAGTGTAGTGTTTACTGGATACGACAGTGTAGTGGATACTGGGTGTGACCGTGTAGTGGTTACTAGGTGTGATAGAATTGTGGTTACTGTGTGTGACAATGTAGCCATTACGGTGTGTGACAATGTAGTGGTTACGGCGTGTGACGGTGTAGTGGTTACGGGGCATGACAGTGAAGTGGTTACTGGGTGTGACAGTGTAGTGGCTACTGGGTGTGACAGTGTAGTGGTTACTGGGTGTGACAGAGCGGTGGTTACTGTGTGTGACAGTATAGTGGTTACTGGTTGTGACAGTGTAGTGGTTACTTAGTGTGACAGTGTAGTGGTTACTGGGTGTCGTAGTGTAGTGATTACTGATTGTGGCAGTGTAGTGGTTACAGGGTGTGACATTGAAGTGGTTACTGGGTGTGACAGTGTAGTGGTTACTGGGTGTGACAGTGTAGTGGTTACTGGGCGTGACAATGTAGTGGTTACTTAGTGTGACAGTGTAGTGGTTAATGGGTGTGACAGTGTAATGTTTACTGGGTGTGACAGTGTAGTGCTTACTCGATATGAAAGTGTATCTGTTACTGGGTGTGACAGTGTAGTTGTTACTGGATACGACAGTGTAGTTGATACTGGGTGTGACCATGTAGTGGTTATTAGGTGTGACAGAATTGTGGTTACTGGCTGTGACAGTGTTGTGGTTATGGGGTGTGACAGTGTAGTGGTTACTGGGTGTGACAATGTAGTCGTTACTGGGTGTTACAGTGTAGTGGTTACTGTGTGTGACAATGTAGTGGTTACTGGGTGTGACCATGTAGGGGTTACTAGGTGTGACAGTGTAGTATTTACTTGGTGTGACAATGCAGTCGTTACTGGATGTTACAGTGTAGTGGTTACTGTGTGTGACAGTGTAGTGGTTACTGGGTGTGACCGTGTAGTAGTTACTGGGGGTGACAGTGTAGTGTTTACTGGGTGTGACATTGTAGTGGTTTCTGGGTGTGAAAATGTTGTGGTTACTGGGTGTGACAGTGTAGTGGTTAATGGGTGTGACAGTCTAATTGTTACTGGGTGTGACAGTTTAGTGGTTACTGGGTACGACAGTGTTTTGCTTACTTGGTACGACAGTGTATTGGTTACTGGGTGTGACAGTGTAGTGGTTACTGGGTGTGACAATGTATTGGTTACTGGGTGTGACAGTGTCGTGCATACTGGGTCTGACAGTGTTGTGGTTACTGGGTGTGACAGTGTAGTGGTTACTGGGTGTGACAGTGTACTGGTTACTGGGTGTGACAGTGTAGTGGTTATTGGGTGTGTCATTGTAGTTGTTACTGGGTGTGACAATGTTGTGTTTACTGGGTGTGACAGTGTAGTGGTTACTGGGTGTGACATTGTAGTGGTTGCTGGTTGTAACAGTGTAGTCTTTACTTGGCGTGACAGTGTAGTTGTTACTGGATACGACAGTGTAGTTGATACTGGGTGTGACCATGTAGTGCTTACTAGGTGTGACAGAATTGTGGTTACTGTGTGTGACAATGTAATGGTTATGGGGTGTGACAGTGTAGTGGTTACGGGGTGTCACAGTGTAGTGGTTACTGGGTGTGACAGTGTAGTGGTTACTGGGTGTGACAGTGTAGTGGTTACTGGGTGTGACAGTGTAGTGGTTACTGGGTGTGACAGTGTAGTGGTTACTGGGTGTGACCATGTAGTCGTTACTAGGTGTGACAGAATTGTGGTTACTGGGTGTGACAATGTAGTGATTACGGGGTGTTACAGTGTAGTAGTTATGGGGAGTGACAGTGTAGTGTTTGCTGGGTGTGACTCTTAGTGGTTACTGGGTGTGAATGTGTAGTGGTTACTGTGTGTGACAGTGTAGTGGTTACTGGGTGTGACAGTGTAGTGGTTACTGGGTGTGACAGTGTAGTGGTTTCTGGGTGTGTCAGTGTTGCTTTTACTGGGTGTGACAGTGCAGTGTTCACTGGGTGTGACCATGTAGTAGTTACTGGTTACAACAGTGTATTATTTATTGTATGTGACAGTGTACTGGTTACTGGGTGTGACAGAGCAGTGGTCAATGGGTGTGACAATGTATTCATTACCAGGTGTGACAGTGTAGTGGTTACTGGGTGTGAGAGTGCAGTGGTTACTGGGTGTGAAAGTGTCATGGTTACTGTGTGTGACAGTGTCTTGGTTACTGGGTTGGGACAGTGTAGTGGTTACTGGGTGTGACATTGCAGTGGTTACTGGGTGAGAAATTGTAGTGGTAACTGTGTGTGACAGAGTAGTGGTTACTGGGTGTGACCATGTAGTGGTTACTGGGTATGACAGTGCAGTGGTTACTGGGTGTGACATTGTAGTGTTTACTTTGTGTGACAATGTACTGGTTACTGGGTGTGGCAGTGTAGCGGTTTCTCGGTGTGACAGTTTACTGGTTAATGTGTGTGACAGTGTAGTGGTTACTGGGTGCGACATTTTAATGTTTACTGGGTGTGACAGTGTCATGGTTACTCAATACGACAGTGTATTTGTTACTGGGTCTGACAGTGTAGTTGATACTGGATACGACAGTGTAGTGGATACTGGGTGTGACAATGTATTGGTTACGGGGTGTGACAGTGTAGTGGTTACGGGGTGTGACAGTGTAGTGGTTAATGGGTGTGACAGTGTAGTGTTTACTGGGTGTGACTGTGTCGCGGATACTGGGTGTGACAGTGTAGTGGTTACTGGGTGTGACAGTGTAGTGCTTACTGGGTGTGACAGTGTGGAGTTTATTGGGTGTGACAATGTAGTGGTTACTGGGTGTGACAGTGTAGTGGTTACTTAGTGTGACAGTGCAGTGGATACACGGTACGACAGTGTATATGTTACTGGCTGTGAATTTGTAGTTGTTACTCGATACAACAGTATAGTGGGTACTGGGTGTGACCATGTCGTGGTTACTGGGTATGGACAGTGTAGTGGTTATTGGGTGTGAGAGTGTATTGGTTACTGGTTGTGACAGTGTAGTGGTTACTGGGTGTGAAAGTGTAGTGGTTACTGGGTGTGACCATGTAGTGGTTACTAGGTGTGATACTGTAGTGGATGCTGGGTGTGACAGTGTAGTAGTTACTGGGTGTGACCGTGTAGTGGTTACTAGGCGTGACAGTGTAATGGTTACTGGGAGTGACATTGTAGTGGTTTCTGGGTGTGACAGTGTAGTGGTTTCTGGGTGTGTCAGTGTAGTTGCTTCTGGGTGTGACAGTGTAGTGGTTACTGTGTGTGACAGTGCAGTGGTTACTGTGTGTCAGTGTAGCTTTTACTGGGTGTGACAGTGCATTGTTTACTGTGTGTGTCCATGTAGTAGTTACTGGGTACAACAGTGTATTGTTTATTGTATGTGACAGTGTACTGGTCACTGGGTGTGACAATGTAGTCGTTACCGGGGGTGACAGTGTAGTGGTTACTGGGTGTGGCAGTGCAGTGTTTACTGGGTGTGAAAGTGTCATGGTTACTGTGTGTGACAGTGTTGTGCTTACTGGGTGCGGACAGTGTAGTGGCTACTGGGTATGACATTGCAGTGGTTACTGGGTGAGAAATTGCAGTGGTAACTGTTTGCGACAGTGCAGTGGTTACTGGGTGTGACCATGTATTGGTTACTGCGTGTGACAGTGCAGTGGTTACTGGGTGTGACATTGTAGTATTAACTGTGTGTGACAATGTAGTGTTTACTGGATGTGGCAGTGTAGTGGTTTCTCGGTGTGACAGTTTACTGGTTAATGTGTGTGACAATGTCGTGTTTACTGGGTGCGACATTGTAATGTTTACTGGGTGTGATAGTGTCGTGGTTACTCAATACGACAGTGTATTTGTTACTGGGTGTGACAGTGAAGTTGATACTGGATGCAAAAGTGTAGAGGATACTGGGTGTGACCATGTAGTGGTTACCAGGTGTGACAGAATCGTATTTACTGGGTGTGACAATGTAGTGGTTACGGGTTTGACAGTGTAGTGTTTACTGGGTGTGACATTGTAGTCGTTACTGGGTGTTACAGTGTAGTGGTTACTGTGTGTGACAGTATAGTGGTTACTGGCGGTGACAGTTTCATGGTAACTTGGTGTGACAATGTAGTGGTTACCGGGTGTGACAGTGTAGTGGTTACTGTGTGTGACAGTGTAGTGGCTGCTGGGTGTGACAGTGTAGTTTTTACTGGGTGTGACAGTGTAGTGGTTACTGGGTGTGCCAGTGTAGTGGTTACTGGGTGTGACAATGTAGTGGTTACTGGGTGTGCCAGTGTAGTGGTTACTGGGTGTGACAGAGTATTGGTTACTGGGTGTGACAGTGTAGTGTTTACTGGGTGTGACCGTGTGGTGGTTACACAGTGCAACATTGTATTTGTTACTGGTTGTGACAGTGTATTTGTTACTGGATACGACAGTGTAGTGGATACTGGGTGTGACCATATTGTGGTTACAAGGTGTGATAGAATTGTGGTTACTGGGTGTGACATTGTAGTCATTACGGTGTGTGACAATGTACTGGTTACGGGTTGTGACGGTGTAGTGGTTACGGGGTGTGACAGTGAAGTGGTTACTGGGTGTGACATTGTAGTGGCTACTGGGAGTGACAGTGTAGTGGTTACTTAGTGTCACAGTGTAGTTGTTACTGGGTGTGACAGTGTAATGATTACTGGGTGTGACAGTGTAGTGGTTATGGGGTGTGACATTGTAGTAGTTACTGGATGTGACAGTGTAGTGGTTACTTAGTGTGACAGTGTAGTGGTTAATGGGTGTGACAGTGTAATGTTTACTGTGTGTGACAGAGTAGTGCTTACTCGGTACGACAGTGTATCTGTTACTGGGTGTGACAGTGTAGTTGTTACTGGATACGACAGTGTAGTTGATACTGGGTGTGACCATGTAGTGGTTATTAGGTGTGACAGAATTGTGGTTACTGGCTGTGACAGTGTAGTGGTTACGGGGTGTGACAGTGTAGTGGTTACTGGTTGTGACAATGTAGTGATTACTGGGTGTGACAGTGTAGTGTGTATTGGGTGTGACAGTGTAGTCGTTACTGTGTGTGACAGTGCAATCGTTACTGGGTGTTACAGTGTACTGGTTACTGTGTGTGACAGTGTAGTGGTTACTGGGTGTGACTGTGTAGTGGTTACTAGGGGTGACAGTGTAGTGGTTACTGGGTGTGACATTGTAGTGGTTTCTGGGTGTGAAAATTTTGTGGTTACTGGGTGCGACAGTGTAGTGTTTAATGGGTGTGACAGTCTAATGGTTACTGGGTGTGACAGTTTAGTGGTTACTGGTTACGACAGTGTTTTGTTTACTTGGTACAACAGTTTAGTGGTTACTGGGTGTGACAGTGTAGTGGTTACTGGGTGTGACAGTGTATTGGTTACTGAGTGTGATAGTGTAGTGCATGCTGGATCTGACAGTTTTGTGGTTACTGGGTGTGACTGTGTTGAGGTTACTGGGTGTGACAGTGTACTTGTTACTGGGTGTGACAGTGTAGTGGTTATTGGGTGTGTCATTGTAGTTGTTACTGGGTGTGACAGAGCAGTGGTCACTGGTTGTGACAGTATAGTTGTTACACGGTGTACAGAGTAGTGGTTACTGGGTGTGACAATGTAGTGGTTACTGGGTGTGACAGTGTAGTGGTTACTGGGTGTGACATTGTAGTGTTTACTGGGTGTAACTGTGTAGTGGTCACAGGGTGTGACAGTGTAATCTTTACTGGGCGTGACATTGTAGTTGTTATTCAGTACGACAGTGTATTTGTTACTCGGTGTGACAGTGTAGTTGTTACTGGATACGACAGCGTAGTGGATACTGGGTGTGACCATGTAGTGCTTACTAGGTGTGACAGAATTGTGGTTACTGTGTGTGACAATGTAATGGTTACAGGGTGTGACAGTGTAGTGGTTACGGGGTGTGACAGTGTAGTGGTTACTGGGTGTAACATTGTAGTGGTTACTGGGTGTGACAGTGTAGTGGTTACTGGGTGTGACAGTGTAGTGGTTACTGGGTGTGACAGTGTAATGGTTACTTTGGTGTATGTAACTTGTTCCACCTTAAGAGAACTTAAACCTGTTCCACCTTAAGAGATGTATTACTTTCTCTGGCTGCTGTATACGGTAATACCGGTGGTGACCACACCGGTATATAAGTGCTGTGTAATAATTTGCTGGGTAGTACAGCCCTAACCTCCGAATAGTAAAGACCTATTGAAAAGTTATTCTTGTCGTCTGTGTCAGTAATTGACCTTAAATATAACTGGAACACACAGACTTAACAGTGGCGACGAGTCCGATCTTACCCTGCAGCAGTTTACATCCATGGCAGCTTCGTCCTCAGAACGGGCGTCGAGAAGAGGCATCCACCCTCATCATCCTGCTGAACAGCACGTCGTGCGGGAGGCATTGAGGACCGGAGTGAAGAAGAGAAATTCTGAACTCGAAGCCCCCATCAGCGGCAGACAACTATCTTCCTTCTACCACGGTGGTGGTTAAGCCAATCAGTGAAAGTCGGCCGCGTTGGCTGTAGCGAAGGGGAGGGAAGACGGAGGAAAGAGGGCGGTGAAATCGACCGCGGCCGGTGAAAAGGGCCGGGCCGCATTCGGGCCGAAAGGCGCAGCGACTGGGGCAGCTGAAGGTGCGAGAGCCACGGTGAATTCGAATGCAGCGGGTGCACATAACCGGGCTGCAAGAAGGGCTGCGAGGCGCGACGGCAGGGAAGCGCGAATGCCCACGGGAACCGCGGTGGAGTAGAAGCAGCGTCGGGGGAGTTGTTAACCACTGGGGAGGCGAGACCGGCAGCAGCACATCAATCGCCATTGCAGCCAGCGGGTGAAGAAGACGAGCACGGGAAAGACCGCCAAGCGCGGGAAGCCGCCATTTTGGAAAAAAAAATTGCAAAGATGCCTAAACATGGGAACATTAATACTTTTGATAGCGACATCGAAGATTGGACCACGTATGTAGAACGCATAGAAGTTTATTGTAGAGCAAATAAGATAACAGATGGGGAGAAAGCACTAACCTTATTAAACTTAATGGGTGCAAAGACATACGGGCAATTGAAACACCTTCTATCACCAGAGAAACCGGCGGATAAGACTTTCGCGGATATTGTTACCGTCCTGAAAAATCATTTAAGCCCCACGCCGCTGATGCTAGCGGAACGATTTAAATTTTACAGCAGAAAGCAGCTGAAAGAAGAAAGCAATGCTGAATTTTTTATTGAATTGCGTAAGCTAGCAAAGTACTGTCAGTTTGGAACAGGACTAACAGATGCGCTAAGAGATAAATTTGTGTGTGGATTGTTAAAAGAAGAGACAAAAAAGCGACTGCTTGAGGAGAATGAGCTGACGCTTGATAAAGCTGTCGCTATGGCAGCATCGCACGAAGCCGCAGCGAGAGGCACGACGGTAATGCAGCGATGGTCACCGGAACTCAGCACAAATCAAATGGTCTTGGGTACAGTAAAATGTTATCGTTGTGGAAAGACAACGCATGATCAGAACCAGTGCTGGTTCAAAAATAAGGAATGCAGAAAATGTGGCAGGCTTGGTCACATAGCTAAAGTATGCCGGTCAGGAGAGAAGACCAGCAACAAAAAGTCACCGCAGGGAAAGTACAGAAAGGTACACAAGGTGACAGAGAACAGTTCGAACGAACAGAAGTCAGATTCAGACGCCAGCAGTAATGAACTGGGTAGCTTAAGAGTACACAACGTTGGTAAGGAAGCAGACCTCCAGACAATTTGGGTCACACTTCAGATAGCAGGAGTCCAAGTGAAGATGGAATTGGACACTGGATCGGCATTGACGGTCATGAATAAGAAAGATTACAAAAGGTTATTCCAACATATTCCCCTACGGGATACGGAAATTGTATTGAAAACATACACGGGGCAAAGAGTATACCCCATCGGAAAGATAGAGGTAAAGGTGGTCCACAAGGGCAAAGAAAGCTGAGGAATGGACTTATATGTGCTACCTGAAGGGGGTCCACCATTACTGGGACGGGAGTGGATTAGAAAAATGAATATGGACTGGCATTCCTTAAAGGCACTAACAGTAGATGCCAGGGAAACAGATGTCAAACCTAAACGATTGTCCAGAATATTGGACGATACTGAAGAGGTGTTCCAGCAGGGACTGGGAACACTGAGAGGAATTACGGCAAACATCAAGATTGAAGAACATGCACAACCAAAATTTTTCAAAGCCTATGTGATACGACCTGCTGTGGAAGCGGAGCTGGAAGCGCTAGAACGTTCAGGAGTACTGTCTAAGGTAGACTGGAGTGACTGGGCTACACCCATTCTTCCCGTGATGAAACGTCCTTCGAGCAACAAGCCGGGAGAACCAGGGAAGGTTCGCATCTGTGGAGATTTCAAGATCACTGTTAATCCGGTGCTTCACACGGTGCAGTATTCGCTTCCGCGGATTGAGGATATCTTCGCTTCATTGTCGGGCGGGAAACACTTCACCAAGATAGACCTGGCGCAGGCGTACTTACAGATGGAAGTTGAGGAAGAGTCACGCCAGTACCTCACGATCAACACGCATAGAGGCTTGTACCGGTATAATAGACTGGTTTTTGGAGTGGCATCGGCTCCAGCAATTTGGCAGAGGGCCATGGAGCAGGTATTACAGGGAATTCCAGGCACACAATGTTACCTGGACGATATTCTGATTACAGGAGATGGTGACGAGGAACACCTCGCAAATTTGGAACTGGTGCTCATCAGATTGAAAGAATATGGACTTCGAGTTAATCGGCAGAAATGTGAGTTCTTTCAGAAGCGGATCTCGTACTGTGGCCATGTCATTGACCAAGAGGGACTTCATAAGTCTCCTGACAAGATCGAAGCGGTTGTGAAGGCTCCCGCTCCGGTTAATGTATCTCAGTTGAGGTCGTTCCTAGGATTGATTAACTATTACCATAAGTTTCTGCCAAATTTATCCACGGTACTGCACCCGCTGAACGCTCTTTTGCAGAAGGGAGTACCATGGGAGTGGAGCGAGGACTGTAAGAAGGCCTTTCGCAAAAGCAAGGAATTGATAACCTCAAAGGAAGTGTTGGCTCACTTCAACCCAACACTGCCTATTCCTTTGGCTTGTGATGCTTCTCCATATGGTATTGGGGCAGTACTCTCACACAAGTTGCCAAATGGCACGGAGAGGCCAGTCGCGTTCGCATCCAGATCATTGACCTCCGCTGAGCGCAACTATGCTCAGATAGATAAGGAGGCTCTCAGCCTTGTGTGTGGAGTAAAGAAGTTTAATCATTACCTGCAGGGCCAAAAGTTTACGCTTCTGACAGACCATCAGCCGTTGGTATCCATTTTTAACCCTAAGAAGGGTGTGTCGGTGATGACAGCACAGAGACTCCAGAGATGGTCCCTTTTCCTAGGGGCACATCAATATCAGATAGAATTCAAAGGTACAAAGCAGCATGGTAATGCTGATGGGCTGTCGTGCCTGCCACTACCTGAAGAAGAGGAGACAACGAAGGTTGACCCTGTTGAGTTATTTCACTCGACCATCATCGAGTGTTTACCAGTCACCAATGCAAGTATTGAAAGAGAAACCAGGAATGACCCGACACTGTCCCGAGTCTACGAGGTGACAGTGAAGGGATGGCCAGCACATGGTGATTCTCTGTTACCGGCATTCTCGGCAAGATGAAACCAGCTGTCCATCTGTCAAGGAGCATTGATGTATGGAATGAGAGTGATTATTCCTCCTAAGTTAAGGGAAAGAGTTCTAAAGGAACTGCATGAAGGTCATCTGGGGGGAGTCAAGATGAAAAGCCTTGCTAGGGCTTATGTGTGGTGGCCGGGTATCGACCAACAGATAGAGGAGCTGACGAAAAGCTGCTCAGGGTGCCAAAAAGTGCAAAATGCACCTCCGATTGCACCGCTGCATCCATGGGAATGGCCTTCAGCCCCATGGCAACGCATACATATTGACTTTGCTGGTCCATTCATGGACTCCATGTTTCTAATTGTGGTGGACGCACATTCTAAATGGCCAGAAGTGATCAAGATGACTACCACTACTTCAGAAAAGACAATTGCGGTGTTAAGAACGATATTCGCAAGGAACGGATTGCCAGAACAAATATGTTCCGACAACGGACCACAGTTCGTGTCAGAAGAATTCCAAAAATTCTTAAAGAAGAATGGGGTGAAACATTATACCTCTGCCCCATATCATCCGGCGACAAATGGGTTGGCCGAGAGATTTGTACAAACATTCAAAAAGGCAATAAAGGCCATGAGCGAAGATCAGATTCCACTACAACATAAAGTGGACAAGTTTCTACTGGCACATCGAAACGCCGCTCATGCAGTGACAAACCAAAGTCCTGCCATGATGTTTTATAACAGGAGGTTGCGGTCCAGGTTGGACTTGTTAAAACCAAATGTGCGGAGGGAAGTTGAAAACAAACAGTTCCAGCATATAAAAAACAAGACCACTCGGAGTTTCGAGGTAGGACAACCAGTGTTGGCCAGGGACTATGGAAACGAGAAATGGCAATCCGGAAGAATTCGGGCCAGACAAGGACCCCTGATGTACACGGTAGATGTTGGTAAAAATGTAATACGGCGTCATGCTGACCAACTGGTAGAATCGAGAACAAGGGTCGAACCCATGTTTACGACAGAGACAACCGTGGAAGAAGTTAGTGAACCTGAAGCATCTACCTCGGCAGTGAATGTACCCGATGATGATGTCCAAGACATAAGAGACCAACTAGAGGAGTCACCTCAGCAACAAGAATCAGAGACCCCTGAAAGGCATTATCCAACTCGAATCAGGAGGCCTCCTGAGAGACTGAACCTTTGAACTGTTTCTACATGAAGTTGTATATGTATATATGTTATTATGTTATGTTAAATGGGGATATAACTGTTAAGCTAAAAAGGGAGGATTGTGGTGTATGTAACTTGTTCCACCTTACGAGAACTTAAACCTGTTCCACCTTAAGAGATGTACTACTTTCTCTGGCTGCTGTATACGGTAATACCGGTGGTGACCACACCGGTATATAAGTGCTGTGTAGTAACTTGCTGGGTAGTACAGCCCTAACCTCCGAATAGTAAAGACCTATTGAAAAGTTATTCTTGTAGTCTGTGTCAGTAATTGACTTTAAATATAACTGGAACACACAGGCTTAACAGTTACTTGGTGTGACCATGTAGTGGTTACTAGGTGTGACAGAATTGTGGTTACTGGGTGTGACAATGTAGCAGTTACGGGGTGTGACAGTGTAGTGGTTATGGGGAGTGAAAGTGTAGTGTTTACTGGGTGTGACACTGTAGTGGTTACTGGGTGTGACAGTGCAATGGTTATTGGGTGTGAATGTGTAGTGGTTACTGTGTGTGACATTGTAGTGGTTACTGGGTGTGACAGTGTAGTGGTTACTGGGTGTGACAGTCTAGTAGTTTCTGGGTGTGACAGTGCAGTGGTTTCTGTGTGTGACAGTGTAGTGGTTTCTGGGTGTGACAGTGTAGTGGTTACTGGGTGTGACAGTGTAGTGGTTACTGTGTGTGTCAGTGTAGCTTTTACTGGGTGTGACAGTGCAGTGTTTACTGGGTGTGACCATGTAGTAGTTACTGGGTACAAAAGTGTATTGTTTATTGTATGTGACAGTGTACTGGTTACTGGGTGTGACAGAGCAGTGGTCACTGGGTGTGACAATGTAGTCGTTACTTGGTGTGACAGTGCAGTGGTTACTGGGTGTGAAAGTGTCATGGTTATTGTGTGTGACAGTGTCGTGGTTACTGGGTGTGGACAGTGTACTGGTTAGTGGGTGTGACATTGCAGTGGCTACTGGGTGAGAAATTGTAGTGGTAACTGTGTGTGACAGTGTAGTGGTTACTGGATGTGACCGTGTAGTGGTTACAGGGTGTGACAGTGCAGTGGTTACTGGGTGTGACATTGTAGTTTTTACTGTGTGTGATAATGTACTGGTTACTGGGTGTGGCAGTGTAGTGGTTACTCGGTGTGACAGTTTACTGATTAATGTGTGTGTCAGTGTAGTGGTTACTGGGTGCGACATTGTAATGTTTACTGGGTGTGAAAGTGTCGTGGTTACTCAATACGACAGTGTATTTGTTACTGGGTGTGCCAGTGTAGTTGATACTGCATACAACAGTGTAGTGGATACTGGGTGTGACCATGTAGTAGTTACTAGGTGTGACAGAATCGTGGTTACTGGGTGTGACAATGTAGTGGTTACGGGGTGTGACAGTGTAGTGGTTACGTGGTGTGCCAGTGTAGTGGTTAATGGGTGTGACAGTCTAGTGGTTACTGGGTGTGACAGTGTAGTGGATACTGGGTGTGACAGTGTAGTTGTTACTGGGTGTGACAGTGTAGTGCTTACTGGGTGTGACAGTGTAGTGGTTACTGGGTGTGACAGTGTAGTGGTTACTGGGTGTGACAGTGTAGTGTTTACTGGGTGTAACACTGTAGTGGTTACAGGGTTTGACAGTGCATTGGTTACTGGGTGTGAAAGAGTAGTGGTTACTGTGTGTGATAGTGTAATTGTTACTTGGTGTGACACAGCAGTGATCATTGGCTGTGACAGAGTAGTATTTACTGGGTGTGACAGTGTAGTCGTTACTGGGTGTTACAGTGTATTGGTTACTCAGTGTGACAGTGTAGTGCTTACTGGGTCTGACAGTGTTGTGGTTATTGGGTGTGACAGTGTACTGTTTACTGGGTGTGAAAGTGTATTGGTTATTGGGTGTGTCATTGTAGTTGTTACTGGGTGTGACAGTGCAGTGTTTACTGGGTGTGACAGTAGTTATTACTGTATGTGACAATGTACTGGTTACTGGGTGTGACAGAGCAGTGGTCACAGGATGTGACAGTATTGTGGTTATAGTGTCTGACAGTGTAGTAGTTACTGGGTACGAAAGTGTTTTGTTTATTTGGTACAACAGTGTAGTGGTTATTGGATGTGACAGTGTATTGATTACTGGGTGTAACAGTGTATTGGTTACTGGGTGTGAGTGTATTGCATACTGGGTCTGACAGTTTGATGGTTACTGGGTGTGACAGTGTCGTGTTTACTGTATGTGACAGTGTACTGGTTACAGGGTGTACTGAGTAGTGGTTACTGGGTGTGACAGTCTAGTGGTTACTGGGTGTGACAGTTTAGTGGTTACTGGGTACGACAGTGTTTTGTTTATTTGTACGGCTGTGTAGTGTTTACTGGGTGTGATAGTGTAGTGGTTACAGGGTGTGACAGTACCCTGCTTACTGGGTCTGACAATGTAGTGGTTACTGGGTGTGACAGTGTAGTGGTTTCTGGGTGTGACAGCATTGTGGTTACTGGGTGTGACAGTGTAGTGGTTTCTGTGTGTGACAGTGTAGTGGTTACTGGTTGTGACAGTGTAGTGGTTACTGGGTGTGGCAGTGTAGTGGTTTCTGGGTGTGACAGTGTAGTGGTTACTGGGTGTGATTGTGTTGTGGTTACAGTGTGTCAGAGCAGTGGTCACTGGGTGTGACAGTGTAGTGTTTACTGGGTGTGACAGTGTAGTCGTTACTGGTTGTGACAGTGTATTGGTTACTTTATGTGACAGTGTAGCAGTTACTGGGTGTGACCGTGTAGTGGTTACTGGCTGTGACCATGTAGTGGTTACTGGGTGTGACAGTGCAGTGCTTACATGGTGTGACATTGTAGTGTTTACTGGGAGTGACAGTGAAGTTGTTACTGGGTGTGACAGTGCAGTGTTTACTGGGTGTGACCATGTAGTAGTTACTGGGTATGACAGTGTAGTGTTTACTGTAAGTGACAGTGTACTGGTTACTGAGTTTGATAGAGCAATTGCTAACGGCTGTGACAGTGTACTGGTTGCCGGGTGTGACAGTGTAGTGGTTACTGGCTGTGACAGTGCAGTAGTTACTGGGTGTGGCAGTGTAGTGGTTACTTAGTGAGACAGTGTAGTCGTTACTGGGTGTGACAGTGTCATGTTTACTGGGTGTGACAGTGTAGTGGTTACTCGGTACGACAGTGTATTTGCTGCTGGGTGTAACAGTGTATTTCTTACTGGATACGACAGTGTATGGATACTGGGTGTGACCATGTAGTGGTTATTGGTGTGATAGAATTGTGGTTACTAGGTGTGACAATGTAGTGGTTACGGGGTGTGACAGTGTATTGGTTACTGGGTGTGATGTGTAGTGGTTACTGGGTGTGAGAGTGTAGTGGTTACTGGGTGTGACAGTGTAGTGGTTACTGGGTGTGACCATGTAGTGGTTACTAGTTGCGACAGAATTGTGGTTACTGGGTGTGACAATGAAGTGGTTATGGGGTGTGACAGTGTCGTGGTTACTGGGTGTGACAGTGTACTGGTTACTTAGTGTGACAGTGTAGTGGTTAAGGGGTATGACAGTGTAGTGGTTACTGGGTGCGACAGTGTTGTGTTTACTTTGTGTGACAGTGTAGTGGTTAATGGGTGTGACAGTGTAATGTTTACTGGGTGTGACAGTGTAGTGGTTACTCGGTACGACAGTGTATTTTTTACTGGGTGTGACAGTGTAGTTGATACTGGATACAACAGTGTAGTTGATACTGTGTGTGACCATGTAGTGGTTATTAGGTGTGACAGAATTGTGGTTACTGGGTGTGACAGTGTTGTGGTTACAGGGTGTGACAGTGTAGTAGTTACTGGGTGTGACAATGTAGTGGTTACTAGGTGTGACAGTGTAGTCATTACTGTGTGTGACAGTGTAGTGGTTACTGGGTGGGACAGTGTAGTGGTTACTGGGTGTGACAATGTAGTGGTTACTGGGTGTGCCAGTGTAGTGGTTACTGGGTGTGACAGTGTAGTCGTTACTGTGTGTGACAGTGTAGTGGTTACTGGGTGGGAGAGTGTAGTGGTTACTGGGTGTGACAATGTAGTGGTTACTGGGTGTGACTGTGTAGTGGTTACTAGGTGTGACAGTGTAGTGGTTACGGCGTGTGACAGTGTAGTTTTTACTGGGTGTGACAGTGTAGTGGTTAATGGGTGTAACAGTGTAATGTTTACTGGGTGTGACAGTGTAGTGGTTACTAGGTACGACCGTGTATTTGTTACTGGGTGTGACAGTGTAGTTGTTACTGGACGCGACAATGTACCTGATACTGGGTGTGACCATGTTGTGGTTATTAGGTGTGACAGAATTGTGGTTACTGGGTGTGACAGTGTACTGGTTACAGGGTGTGACAGTTTAGCAGTTACTGGGTGTGACAATGTAGTGGTTACTGGGTGTCACAGTGTAGTGTTTACTGGTTGTGACAGTGTTGTCGTTACTGGGTGTGACAGTGCAGTGGTTTCTGTGTGTGACAATGTAGTGGTTACTGGGTGTGACCATGCAGTGGTTATTAGATGTGACAGTGTAGTGGTTACTGGGTGTGACAGTGTAGTCGTTACTGGGTGTGACAGTGTAGTGGTTACTGGGTGTGACAGTGTAGCGGTTACTGGGTGGGACAGTGTAGCGGTTACTGGGCGTGACATTGTAGTGGATACTGGGTGTGCCAGTGTAGTGGTAACTGGGTGTGACAGTGTAGTCGTTACTGGGTGTGACAGTGTAGTGGTTACTGGGTGTGACAGTGTAGTGGTTACTGGGTGGGACAGTGTAGCGGCTACTGGGCGTGACATTGTAGTGGTTACTGGGTGTGCCAGTGTAGTGGTTACAGGGTGTGACAGTGTATTGGTAACAGGGTGTGACAGTGTAATGTTTACTGGGTGTGACAGTGTAGTGGTTACTCGGTGCAACATTGTATTTGTTACTGGGTGTGACAGTGTAGTTGTTACTGGATACGACAGTGTAGTGGATACTGGGTGTGACCATGTAGTGGTTACTAGGTGTGATAGAAGTGTGCTTACTGGGTTTGACAATGTAGTGGTTATGGGGTGTGACAGTGTAGTGATTACGGGTTGTGATAGTGCAGTGGTTATGGGGTGTGACAGTGTAGTGGTTAGGGGGTGTGACAGTGTAGTGGTTACTGGGCGAGACAGTGTAGTCTTTACTGGGTGTGACAGAGTAATGGTTATGGGGTATGACAGTGTAGTGGTTACTGGGTGAGACAGTGTAGTGGTTACTTAGTGTGACAGTGTAACGGTTACTGGGTATGACAGTGTAGTGGTTACTGGGTGTGACAGAGTAGTGGTTACGGGGTATGAAAGTGTAGTGGTTACTGGGTGTGACAGTGTAGTGTTTACATTGTGTGACAGTGTAGTGGTTAATGGGTGTGACAGTGTAATGTTTACTGGGTGTTACATTGCAGTGGTTACTCAGTGCGACAGTGTATTTTTTACTGTGTGTGACAGTGTAGTTGTTACTGCATACGACAGTGTAGTTGATACTGTGTGTGACCATGTAGTGGTTAATAGGTGTGACAGAATTGTGGTTACTGGGTGTGACAGTGTCATGGTTATGGGTTGTGACAGTGTAGTGGTTACTGGGTGTGACAGTGTAGTAGTTACTGGGTGTGACAATGTAGTGGATACTGGATGTGACAGTGTAGTATTTACTGGGTGTGACAGTGTCATCGTTACTGGGTGTTACAGTGTAGTGGTTACTGTGTGTGACAATGTATTGGTTACTGGTGTGACCGTGTAGTGGTTACTAGGTGTGACAGTGTAGTGTTTACTGGGTGTGACAGTGTAGTCGTTACTGGGTGTTACAGTGTAGTGGTTACTGGGTGTGACAGTGTAGTGGTTACTGGGTGTGACAGTGTACTGGTTACTGGGTGTGACAGTGTAGTTGTTATTGGGTGTGTCATTGTAGTTGTTACTGGGTGTGACAGAGCAGTGGTCACTTGGTGTGACAGTGTAGTTCTTACATGGTGTACAGAGTAGTGGTTACTGGGTGTGACAATGTAGTGGTTACTGGGTGTGACAGTGTAGTGGTTACTTGGTGTGACAGTGTAGTGGTTACAGGGTGTGACAGTGTAATCTTTACGGAGCGTGACAGTGTAGTTGTTACTCAGTACGACAGTGTATTGTTACTGCGTGCGACAGTGTAGTTGTTACTGGATATGACAGTGTAGTGGATACTGGGTGTGACCATGTAGTGCTTACTAGGTGTGACAGAATTGTGGGTACTGTGTGTGACAATGTAATGGTTATGGGGTGTGACAGTGTAGTTGTTACCGGGTGTGACAGTGTAGTTGTTAATGGGTGTGACAGTGTAGTGGTTACTGGGTGTGACAGTGTAGTGGTTACTGGGTGTGACAGTGTAGTGGTTACTGGGTGTGACAATGTAGTTGTTACTCGATACAACAGTATAGTGGATGCTGGGTGTGACCATGTAGTGGTTACTGGGTGTGGACAGTGTAGTGGTTATTGGGTGTGACAGTGTAGTGGTTACAGTGTGTGACAGTGTTGTGGTTACTGGGTGTGACAGTGTAGTGGATACTGGGTGTGACAATGTAGTGGTTACTAGGTGTGACACTGTAGTGGATACTACGTGTGACAGTGTAGTGCTTACTGGGTGTGACAGTGTAGTGGTTACTGGGTGTGACAGTGTAGTGGTTACTGGGTGTAACACTGTAGTGGTTACAGAGTTTGACAGTGCAGTGGTTACTGGGTGTGAAAGTGTAGTGGTTACTGTGTGTGACAGTGTAGTTGTTACATGGTGTGACAGAGCAGTGATCATTGGGTGTGACAGTGTAGTATCTACTGGGTGTTACAGTGTACTCGTTACTGGGTGTTACAGTGTAGTGGTTAATGGGTACGACAGTGTTATGTTTACTTGGTATGACATTGTAGTGGTTACTGGGTGTGACAGTGTAGTGGTTACTCGGTACAACAGTGTATTTGTTACTGGGTGTGACAGTATAGTTGTTACTGGATATGACAGTGCAGTTGATATTGGGTGTGACCATGTAGTGGTTGTTAGGTGTGACAGAATTGTGGTTACTGGGTGTGACAATGTAGTGGTTATGGGGTGTGACAGTGTAGTGGTTACTGGGTGTGACAGTGTAGTGATTACTGGGTTTGACAGTGTAGTGTTTACTTGGTGTGACAGTGTAGTGGCTACGGGGTGTGACAGTGTAGTTTTTACTGGGTGTGACAGTGTAGTGGTTGATGGGTGTGACAGTGTAATGATTACTGGGTGTGACAGTGTAGTGGTTACTCGGTACGACAGTGTATTTGTTACTGGGTGTGACAGTGTAGTTGTTACTGGATACGACAGTGTATGGATACTGGGAGTGACCATGTAGGGGTTATTAGGTGTGACAGAATTGTGGTTACTGGGTGTGACAGTGTACTGGTTACGGTGTGTAACAGTGTAGTAGTTACTGGGTGTGACAATGTAGTGGTTACTGGGTGTCACAGTGTAGTGCTTACTGGGTGTGACAGTGTTGTCGTTACTGGGTGTGACAGTGTAGTGGTTTCTGTGTGTGAAAATGTAGTGGTTACTGGGTGTGACCGTGTAGTGGTTATCAGATGTGACAGTGTAGTGTTTACTGGGTGTGACAGTGTAGTCGTTACTGGGTGTGACAGTGTAGTGGTTACTGTGTGTGACAGTTTAGTGGTTACTGGGTATGACATTGTAGTGGTTACTTGGTGTGACAATTTAGTGTTTACTTTGTGTGACAGTGTACGGTTACTGCGTGTGATAGTGTAGTGGTTACTGGGTGTGACAGTGTAGTCATTACTGGGGGTGACAGTGTAGTGGTTACGGGGTGGGACATTGTAGTGGTTACTGGGTGTGACATTGTATTGGTTACTGGGTGTGCCAGTGTAGTGGTTACTGGGTGTGACAGTGTATTGGTTACAGGTTGTGACAGTGTAATGTTTACTGCGTGTGACAGTGTAGTGGTTACTCGGTGCAACACTGTATTTGTTACTGGGTGTGACAGTGTATTTGTTACTGGATACGACAGTGTAGTTGATACTGGGGGTGACCATGTAGTGGTTACTAGGTGTGATAGAATTGTGGTTACTGGGTGTGACAATGTAGTGGTTATGGGGTGTGACAGTGTAGTGGATATGGAGTGTGATCATGTAGTGGTTATGGGGTGTGACAGTGTAGTGGTTGGGGGTGAGACAGTGTCGTGGTTACTGGGCGTGACAGTGTAGCAGTTACTCGGTACGACAGTGTATTTGTTACTGGGTGTGACAGTATAGATGTTACTGGATACGACAGTGTAGTGGATATTGGGTGTGACCATGTAGTGGTTACTAGGTGTGACAGAATTGTGCTTACTGGATGTGACAATGTAGTAGTTATGGGGTGTGACAGTGTAGTGGTTACGGGGCGTGACAGTGTAGTGGTTACGGAGTGTGACAGTGTAGTGCTTACTGGGTGTGACAATGTAGTGGTTACTTGGTGTGACAGTGTAGTGGTTACGGGGTGTGACAGTGTAGTTTTTACTGGGTGCGAGAGTGTAGTGGTTAATGGGTGTCACAGTGTAATATTTACTGTGTGTGACAGTGTAGTGGTTACTCGGTACGACCGTGTATTTGTTACTGGATGTGACAGTGTAGTTGTTTCTGGATACGACAGTGTAGCTGATACTGGGTGTGACCATGTAGTGGGTATTAGGTGTGACAAAATTGTGGTTACTGGGTCTGACAGTGTACTGGTTATGGGGTGTGACAGTGTAGTAGTTACTGGGTGTGACAATGTAGTGGTAACTGGGTGTCACAGTGTAGTGTTTACTGGGTGTGACAGTGTTGTCATTACTGGGTGAGGCAGTGTAGTGGTTTCTGTGTGTGACAATGTCGTGGTTACTGGGTGTGACCGTGTAGTGGTTATTAGATGTGACAGTGTAGTGTTTACTGGGTGTAACAGTGTAGTCGTTACTGGGTGTTACAGTGTAGTGGTTACTGTGTGTGACAGTTTAGTGGTTACTGTGTATGACATTGTAGTGGTTACTTGGTGTGACAATTTAGTGTTTACGGGGTGTGACAGTGTATTGATTACTGGGTGTGACAGTGTAGTGGTTACTGGGTGTGACAGTGTAGTCGTTACTGAATGTGACAGTGTAGTGGTTACTGGGTGGGACAGTGTAGTGGTTACTGGGTGTGACATTGTAGTGGTTACTGGGTGTGCCATTGTAGTGGTTACTGGGTGTGACTGTGTATTGGTTACAGTGTGTGACAGTGTAATGTTTACTGGGTGTGACAGTGTAGTGCTTACTCAGTGCAACATTGTATTTGTTACTGGGTGTGACAGTGTAGTTGTTACTGGATACGACAGTGTAGTGGATAATGGGTGTGACCATGTAGTGGTTACTGGTGTGACCGTGTAGTGGTTACTAGGTGTGACAGTGTAGTGTTTACTGGGTGTGACAGTGTAGTCGTTACTGGGTGTTACAGTGTAGTGGTTACTGGGTGTGACAGTGTAGTGGTTACTGGGTGTGACAGTGTACTGGTTACTGGGTGTGACAGTGTAGTTGTTATTGGGTGTGTCATTGTAGTTGTTACTGGGTGTGACAGAGCAGTGGTCACTTGGTGTGACAGTGTAGTTCTTACATGGTGTACAGAGTAGTGGTTACTGGGTGTGACAATGTAGTGGTTACTGGGTGTGACAGTGTAGTGGTTACTTGGTGTGACAGTGTAGTGGTTACAGGGTGTGACAGTGTAATCTTTACGGAGCGTGACAGTGTAGTTGTTACTCAGTACGACAGTGTATTGTTACTGCGTGCGACAGTGTAGTTGTTACTGGATATGACAGTGTAGTGGATACTGGGTGTGACCATGTAGTGCTTACTAGGTGTGACAGAATTGTGGGTACTGTGTGTGACAATGTAATGGTTATGGGGTGTGACAGTGTAGTTGTTACCGGGTGTGACAGTGTAGTTGTTAATGGGTGTGACAGTGTAGTGGTTACTGGGTGTGACAGTGTAGTGGTTACTGGGTGTGACAGTGTAGTGGTTACTGGGTGTGACAATGTAGTTGTTACTCGATACAACAGTATAGTGGATGCTGGGTGTGACCATGTAGTGGTTACTGGGTGTGGACAGTGTAGTGGTTATTGGGTGTGACAGTGTAGTGGTTACAGTGTGTGACAGTGTTGTGGTTACTGGGTGTGACAGTGTAGTGGATACTGGGTGTGACAATGTAGTGGTTACTAGGTGTGACACTGTAGTGGATACTACGTGTGACAGTGTAGTGCTTACTGGGTGTGACAGTGTAGTGGTTACTGGGTGTGACAGTGTAGTGGTTACTGGGTGTAACACTGTAGTGGTTACAGAGTTTGACAGTGCAGTGGTTACTGGGTGTGAAAGTGTAGTGGTTACTGTGTGTGACAGTGTAGTTGTTACATGGTGTGACAGAGCAGTGATCATTGGGTGTGACAGTGTAGTATCTACTGGGTGTTACAGTGTACTCGTTACTGGGTGTTACAGTGTAGTGGTTAATGGGTACGACAGTGTTATGTTTACTTGGTATGACATTGTAGTGGTTACTGGGTGTGACAGTGTAGTGGTTACTCGGTACAACAGTGTATTTGTTACTGGGTGTGACAGTATAGTTGTTACTGGATATGACAGTGCAGTTGATATTGGGTGTGACCATGTAGTGGTTGTTAGGTGTGACAGAATTGTGGTTACTGGGTGTGACAATGTAGTGGTTATGGGGTGTGACAGTGTAGTGGTTACTGGGTGTGACAGTGTAGTGATTACTGGGTTTGACAGTGTAGTGTTTACTTGGTGTGACAGTGTAGTGGCTACGGGGTGTGACAGTGTAGTTTTTACTGGGTGTGACAGTGTAGTGGTTGATGGGTGTGACAGTGTAATGATTACTGGGTGTGACAGTGTAGTGGTTACTCGGTACGACAGTGTATTTGTTACTGGGTGTGACAGTGTAGTTGTTACTGGATACGACAGTGTATGGATACTGGGAGTGACCATGTAGGGGTTATTAGGTGTGACAGAATTGTGGTTACTGGGTGTGACAGTGTACTGGTTACGGTGTGTAACAGTGTAGTAGTTACTGGGTGTGACAATGTAGTGGTTACTGGGTGTCACAGTGTAGTGCTTACTGGGTGTGACAGTGTTGTCGTTACTGGGTGTGACAGTGTAGTGGTTTCTGTGTGTGAAAATGTAGTGGTTACTGGGTGTGACCGTGTAGTGGTTATCAGATGTGACAGTGTAGTGTTTACTGGGTGTGACAGTGTAGTCGTTACTGGGTGTGACAGTGTAGTGGTTACTGTGTGTGACAGTTTAGTGGTTACTGGGTATGACATTGTAGTGGTTACTTGGTGTGACAATTTAGTGTTTACTTTGTGTGACAGTGTACGGTTACTGCGTGTGATAGTGTAGTGGTTACTGGGTGTGACAGTGTAGTCATTACTGGGGGTGACAGTGTAGTGGTTACGGGGTGGGACATTGTAGTGGTTACTGGGTGTGACATTGTATTGGTTACTGGGTGTGCCAGTGTAGTGGTTACTGGGTGTGACAGTGTATTGGTTACAGGTTGTGACAGTGTAATGTTTACTGCGTGTGACAGTGTAGTGGTTACTCGGTGCAACACTGTATTTGTTACTGGGTGTGATAGTGTATTTGTTACTGGATACGACAGTGTAGTTGATACTGGGGGTGACCATGTAGTGGTTACTAGGTGTGATAGAATTGTGGTTACTGGGTGTGACAATGTAGTGGTTTTGGGGTGTGACAGTGTAGTGGATATGGAGTGTGATCATGTAGTGGTTATGGGGTGTGACAGTGTAGTGGTTGGGGGTGAGACAGTGTCGTGGTTACTGGGCGTGACAGTGTAGCAGTTACTCGGTACGACAGTGTATTTGTTACTGGGTGTGACAGTATAGATGTTACTGGATACGACAGTGTAGTGGATATTGGGTGTGACCATGTAGTGGTTACTAGGTGTGACAGAATTGTGCTTACTGGATGTGACAATGTAGTAGTTATGGGGTGTGACAGTGTAGTGGTTACGGGGCGTGACAGTGTAGTGGTTACGGAGTGTGACAGTGTAGTGCTTACTGGGTGTGACAGTGTAGTGGTTACTTGGTGTGACAGTGTAGTGGTTACGGGGTGTGACAGTGTAATATTTACTGTGTGTGACAGTGTAGTGGTTACTCGGTACGACCGTGTATTTGTTACTGGATGTGACAGTGTAGTTGTTTCTGGATACGACAGTGTAGCTGATACTGGGTGTGACCATGTAGTGGGTATTAGGTGTGACAAAATTGTGGTTACTGGGTCTGACAGTGTACTGGTTACGGGGTGTGACAGTGTAGTAGTTACTGGGTGTGACAATGTAGTGGTAACTGGGTGTCACAGTGTAGTGTTTACTGGGTGTGACAGTGTTGTCATTACTGGGTGAGGCAGTGTAGTGGTTTCTGTGTGTGACAATGTAGTGGTTACTGGGTGTGACCGTGTAGTGGTTATTAGATGTGACAGTGTAGTGTTTACTGGGTGTAACAGTGTAGTCGTTACTGGGTGTTACAGTGTAGTGGTTACTGTGTGTGACAGTTTAGTGGTTACTGTGTATGACATTGTAGTGGTTACTTGGTGTGACAATTTAGTGTTTACGGGGTGTGACAGTGTATTGATTACTGGGTGTGACAGTGTAGTGGTTACTGGGTGTGACAGTGTAGTCGTTACTGAATGTGACAGTGTAGTGGTTACTGGGTGGGACAGTGTAGTGGTTACTGGGTGTGACATTGTAGTGGTTACTGGGTGTGCCATTGTAGTGGTTACTGGGTGTGACTGTGTATTGGTTACAGTGTGTGACAGTGTAATGTTTACTGGGTGTGACAGTGTAGTGCTTACTCAGTGCAACATTGTATTTGTTACTGGGTGTGACAGTGTAGTTGTTACTGGATACGACAGTGTAGTGGATAATGGGTGTGACCATGTAGTGGTTACTAGGTGTGATAGAATTGTGGTTACTGGCTGTGACAATGTAGTGGTTATGGGGTGTGACATTGTAGAGGTTACGGGGTGTGATGGTGTAGTGGTTATGGGGTGTGACAGTGTAGTGGTTAGGGGGTGTGACAGTGTAGTGGTTACTGGGTGTGACATTGTAGTGGTTACTGGGTGTGACAGTGCAGTGGTTACTGGGAGTGTCAGTGTGGTGGTTACTGGGTGTGACAGTGTACTGGTTACTGGGTGTGACAGTGTAGTGGTTACTTAGTGTGACAATGTAGTGGTTATGGGGTGTGACAGTGTAGTGGTTACTGGGTGTGACAGAGTAGTGGTTATGGGGTATGACAGTGTAGTGGTTACTGGGTGCGACAGTGTAGTGTTTACTTTGTGTGACAGTGTAGTGGTTAATGGGTGTGACAGTGTAATGTTTACTGGGTGTGACAGTGTAGTGGTTACTCGGTACGACAGTGTATTTTTTACTGGGTGTGACAGTGTAGTTGATACAGGATACGACAGTGTAGTTGATACTGTGTGTGACCATGTAGTGGTTATTAGGTGTGACAGAATTGTGGTTACTGGGTGTGACATTGTCGTGGTTACAGGGTGTGACAGTGTAGTAGTTACTGGGTGTGACAATGTAGTGGTTACTGGGTGTGACAGTGTAGTATTTACTGGGTGTGACAGTGTCATCGTTATTGGGTGTTACAGTGTAGTGTTTACTGTGTGTGACAATGTATTGGTTACTGGGTGTGACCGTGTAGTGGTTACTAGGTGTGACAGTGTAGTGTATACTGGGTGTGACAGTGTAGTCGTTACTGGGTGTTACAGTGTAGTGGTTACTGTGTGTGACAGTTTAGTGGTTACTGGGGGTGACAGTGTCATGGTTACTTGGTGTGACAATGTAGTGGTTACGGGGTTTGACAGTGTAGTGGTTACTGGGTGTGACAGTGTAGTGGTTACTGGGTATGACAGTGTAGTATTTACTGGGTGTGATGGTGTAGTGGTTACTGGGTGTGACAATGTAGTGGCTACATTGGTGTGCCATTGTAGTGGTTACTGGGTGTGACAGTGTATTGGTTGCTGGGTGTGACAGTGTAATGTTTACTGGGTGTGACAATGTAGTGGTTATCGGTGCAACATTGTATTTGTTGCTGGGTGTGACAGTGTATTTGTTACTGTATACGACAGTGTAGTGGATACTGGGTGTGACCATGTAGTGGTTACTAGGTGTGATAGAATTGTGGTAACTGGGTGTGACAATGTAGTCATTACGGTGTGTGACAGTGTACTGGTTACGGGGAGTGACGGTGTAGTGGTTACTGTGTGTGACAGTGTAGTGGTTACTGGGTGTGACATTGTAGTGGCTACTGGGTGTGACAGTGTAGTGGTTACTGGCTGTGACAGTGTGGTGGTTACTGTGTGTGACAGTGTAGTGGTTACTGGTTGTGACCGTGTTGTGCTTACTTAGTGTGCCAGTGTGGTTGTTACTGGGTGTGACAGTGTACTGATTCCTGGGTGTGACAGTGTAGTGGTTACAGAGTGTGACATTGTAGTCATTACTGGGTGTGACAGTGTAGTGGTTACTGGGTGTGACAGTGTAGTGGTTACGGGGAGTGACAGTGTAGTGGTTACTTAATTTGACAGTGTAGTGGATAATTTGTGTGACAGTGTAATGTTTCCTTTGTGTGACAGTGTAGTGATTACTCGGTATGGCAGTGTATTTGTTACTGGGTGTGACAGTGTAGTTGTTACTGGATATGACAGTGTAGTTGATACTGGGTGTGACCATGTAGTGGTTATTAGGTGTGACAGAATTGTGGTTACTGGCAGTGACAGTGTAGTGGTTACTGGGTGTGACAATGTAGTGGTTACTGGGTGTGACAGTGTAGTGTGTACTGGGTGTGACAGTGTAATATATACTGGGTGTGACAGTGCAGTCATTACTGGGTGTTGCAGTGTAGTGGTTACTGTGTGTGACAGTTTGTGGTTACTGGGTGTGACCTTGTAGTGGTTACTAGGGGTGACAGTGTAGTAGTTACTAGGTGTGACATTGTAGTGGTTTCTGGGTGTGAAAATGTTGTGGTTACTGGGTGTGACAGTGTAGTGGTTAATGGGTGTGACAGTCTAATGTTTACTGGGTGTGACAATTTAGAGGTTACTGGGTACGACATTGTTTTGTTTACTTGGTAAGAGAATGTGGTGGTTAATGGGTGTGACAGTGTAGTGGTTACTGGGTGTGACAGTGCATTGGTTACTGGGTGTGACAGTGTAGTGCATACTGGGTCTGCCAATGTTGTGTTTACTGGGTGTGACACTGTCGTGCTTACTGGGTGTGACAGTGTACTGGTTACTGGGTGTGACAGTGTAGTGGTTATTGTGTGTGTCATTGTAGTTGTTATTGGGTGTGACAGAGCAGTGGTCACTGGGTGTGACAGTGTAGTTCTTACACGGTTTACAGAGTAGTGGTTACTGGGTGTGACAATGTAGTGGTTACTGGGTGTGACAGTGTAGTGGTTACTGGCTGTGACATTGTAGTGGTTACGTGGTGTGAAAGTGTAGTGGTTACAGGGTGTGACAGTGTAATCTTTACTGGGCGTGACAGTGTAGTTGTTACTCAGTCTGACAGTGTTTTATTACTGGGTGTGACAGTGTAGTTGTAACTGGATACGACAGTGTAGTGGATACTGGGTGTTACCATGTAGTGCTTACTAGGTGTGACAGAATTGTGGGTACTGTGTGTGACAGTGTAGTGTTTACGGGGTGTGACAGTGTAGTGGTTAATGGGTGTGACAGTGTAGTGGTTACTGGGTGTGAAAGTGTCGTGGTTACTGGGTATGACAGTGTAGTGGTTACTGGGTGTGACAGTGTAGTGCTTATTGTGTGTGACAGTGCAGTGGTTACTGGGTGTGACAATGTAGTGGTTACTGGGTGTGACAGTGTAGTGGTCACTTAGTGTGACAGTGTAGTGGATACTCGGTATGACAGTGTATTTGTTACTGGGCATGAATGTGTAGTTGTTACTCGCTACAACAGTATAGTGGATACTGGGTGTGACCATGTAGTGGTTACTGGATGTGGACAGTGTAGTGGTTATTGGGTGTGACAGTGTAGTGTTTAATGGGTGTGACAGTGTAGTGGTTACTGGGTGTGACAGTGTAGTGGTTACTGGGTGTGACAGTGTAGTGATTACTGGGTGTAACACTGTAGTGGTTACATGGTTAGACAGTGCAGTGGTTACTGTGTGTGAAAGAGTAGTGTTTACTGCGTCTGACAGTGTAGATGTTACTTGGTGTGACAGAGCAGTGATCATTGGGTGTGACAGTGTACTATCTACTGGTTGTGACAGTGTAGTTGTTGCGGTGTGTGACAGTGTAGTGGTCACTGGGTGTGACCGTTTCGTGGTTACTGGGTGTGACAGTGCAGTGGTTAATGGGTACGACAGTGTATTGGTTACTCGGTGTGACAGTGTAGTGCTTACTGGGTCTGACAGTGTTGTGGTTACTGGATGTGACAGTGTACTGTTTACTGGGTGTGACAGTGTATTGGTTATTGGGTGTGTCATTGTAGTTGTTACTGGGTGTGACAGTGCAGTGTTTACTGGGTGTGACAGTAGTTTTTACTGTATGTGACAGTTTACTGGTTACTGGGTGTGACAGAGCAGTGGTCACTGGGTGTGACAGTGTTGTGGTTATAGAGTGTGACATTGTAGTGGTTTCTGGGTGTGACAGTTTAGTGGTTACTGGGTACGACAGTGTTTTGTTTAATTGGTACAACAGTGTAGTGGTTACTGGGTGTGACAGTTTAGTGGTTACTGGATACGACAGTGTTTTGTTTACTTGATACGACAGTGTAGTGGTTACGGGTTGTGACACTGTATTGGTTACTGGGTGTAACAGTCTATTGGTTACTGGGTGTGAGTGTAGTGCATACTGGGTCGAAAAGTGCTGTGGTTACTGGGTGTGACAATGTCGTGTTTACTGTATGTGACAGTGTACTGGTTACAGGGTGTACAGAGTAGTGGTTACTGGGTGTGACAGTCTAGTGGTTACTGAGTGTGACAGTTTAGTGGTTACTGGGTATGACAGTGTTTTGTTTATTGGTACGACTGTGTAGTGTTTACTGGGTGTGACAGTGTAGTGGTTACAGGGTGTGACAGTACCCTGCTTACTGGGTCTGACAATGTAGTTGTTACTGGGTGTGACAATGTAGTGGTTTCTGGGTGTGACAGCATTGTGGTTACTGGGTGTGACAGTGTAGTCCTTTCTGTGTGTGACAGTGTAGTGGTTACAGTTTGTGACAGTGCAGTGGTTACTGCGTGTAGCAGTGTAGTGGTTTCTGGGTGTGACAGTGTAGTGGTTACTGGGTGTGACTGTGTTGTGGTTACTGGGTGTGTCAGAGCAGTGGTCACTGAGTGTGACAGTGTAGTGTTTACTGGGTGTGACAGTGTAGTCGTTACTGGGTGTGACAGTGTAGTGATTACTGTATGTGACAGTGTAGTGGTAACAAGGATATGACCATGTAGTGGTTACTGGCTGTGACCATGTCGTAGTTACTGGGTGTGACAGTGCAGTGGTTACTGGGTGTGACATAGTAGTATTTACTGGGAGTTACAGTGAAGTTGTTACTGGGTATGACAGTGCAGTGTTAACTGTATGTGACAGTGTAGTGGTTACAGGGTGTGACAGAGCAGTTGTTAACGGCTGTGACAGTGTACTGGTTGCCGGGTGTGACAGTGTAGTGGTTACTGGCTTTGACAGTGTAGTAGTTACTGGGAGTGGCAGTGTAGTGGTTACTTAGTGAGACAGTGTAGTCGTTACTGGGTGTGACAGTGTAATGTTTACTGGGTGTGACAGTGTAGTGGTTACTCGGTACGACAGTGTATTTGTTACTGGGTGTGACAGTGTAGTTGTTACTGGATACGACAGTGTATGGATACTGGGAGTGACCATGCAGTGGTTACTAAGTGTGACAGAATTGTGGTCACTGGGTGTGACAATGTAGTAGTTACGGGGTATGACAGTGTAGTGTTTACTGTATGTGACAGTGTAGTGTTTATGGGGTGTGACAGTGTATTGGTTGCTGGGTGTGACTGTGTAATGGTTACTGGGTGTGACAGTGTAGTGGTTACTGGGTGTGACAGTGTAGTGGTTACTGGGTGTGACCATGTAGTGGTTACTAGGTGCGACAGAATTGTGGTTACTGGGTATGACAATGTAGTGGTTATGGGGTGTGACAGTGTCGTGGATACTGGGTGTGACAGTGTAGTGGTTACTGGATGTGACAGTGTAGTGGTTACTGTGTGCGACCATGTCGTGGTTACTAGGTGTGACAGAATTTTGGTTACTGGGTGTGACAATGTAGTGGTTACGCGGTGTGACAGTGTAGTGGTTATGGGGAGTGACCGTGTAGTGGTTACTGGGTGTGACACTGTAGTGGTTACTGTGTGTGACAGTGCAGTGGTTACTGGGTGTGAATGTGTAGTGGTTACTGTGTGTGACAGTGTAATGGCAACTCAGTGTGACAGTGTAGTGTTTACTGGGTGTGACAGTCTAATTCTCACTGGGTGTGACAGTTTAGTGGTTACTGGTTACGACAGTGTTTTGTTTACATGGTATGACAGTGTATTGGTTACTGGCTGCGGCAGTGTATTGGTTACTGCGTGTGACAGTGTTGTGGTTACTGGGTGTGACAGTGCAGTGTTTACTGGGTGTGACAGTGTAGTTTTCACTGTATGTGACATTGTACTGGTTAGTGGGTGTGACAGAGCAGTGGTCACTGTGTGTGACAGTGTAGTGGTTACAGTGTGTACAGAGTAGTGGTTAATGGGTGTGACAGTGTAGTAGTTACTGGGTGTGACATTGTAGTGGTTACTGGGTGTGACATTGTAGTGGTTACTGGGTGTGACATTGTAGTGGTTATTGGGTGTGATAGTGTAGTGGTTACTGGGAGTGACAGTGTAATGTTTACTGGTTGTGACAGTGTAGTGATTACTCGGTACGTCAGTGTATTTGTTACTGGGTGTGACAGTATAGTTGTTACTGGATACAACAGTGTAGTGGCTATTGGGTATGACCATGTAGTGGTTACAAGGTGTGACAGAATTGTGGTCACAGGGTGTGACAATGTAGTGGTTATGGGGTGTGACCGTGTAGTGGTTACGGAGTGTGACAGTGTAGTGATGACTGGGTGTGACAGTGTAGTGGTTACTTGGTGTGACAGTGTAGTGGTAACGGGGTGTGACAATGTAGTGTTTACTGGGTGTGACAGTGTAGTGGTTAATGGGTGTGACAGTGTAATGTTTCCTGGGTGTGACAGTATAGTGGTTACTCTGTACGACCGTGTATTTGTTACTGGGTGTGACGGTGTAGTTGTTACTGGATACGACAGTGTAGCTGATACTCGGTGTGACCATGTAGTGGTTATTAGGTGTGACAGAATTGTGGTTACTGGCTGAGACAGTGTACTGGTTACGGGGTGTGACAGTGTTGTCATTACTGGGAATGACAGTGTAGTGGTTACTGTGTGTGATAATGTAGTGGTTACTGGGTGTGACCGTGTAGTGGTTATTAGATGTGACAGTGTAGTGTTTACTGGGTGTTACAATGTAGTCATTACTGGGTGTTACAGTGTAGTGGTTACTGGGTGTGACATTGTAGTGGTTACATTGTGTGACAATTTAGTGGTTACGGGGTGTGACACTGTAGTGGTTACTGGGTGCGACAATGTAGTGGTTACTGGGTGTGACAGTGTAGTCGTTACTGGGTGTGACAGAGTAGTGGATACAGGGTGGGACAATGTAGTCATTACTGGGTGTGACAGTGTAGTGGTTACTGGGTGGGACAGTGTAATGGTTACTGGGTGTGACAATGTAGTGGTTACTCAGTGCAACATTGTATTTGTTACTGGGTGAGACATTGTAGTGTTTACTGGGTGTGACAGTGTAATGTTTACTGGTTGTGACAGTGTAGCGATTGCTCGGTACGACAGTGTATTTGTTACTGGGTGTGACAGTATAGTTGTTAATGGATATGACAGTGTAGTGTATATTGGGTGTGACCATGTAGTTGTTACTAGGTGTGACAGAATTGTGGTTCCTGGGTGTGACAATGTAGTGGTAATGGGGTGTGACAGTGTAGTGGTTACGGAGTGTGACAGTGTAGTGATTACCGGGTGTGACATTGTAGTGGTTACTTGGTGTGACAGTGTAGTGGTTACGGGGTGTGACAGTGTAGTTTTTACTGGGTGTGACATTGTAGTGGTTAATGGGTGTGACAGTGTAATGTTTACTGGGTGTGACAGTGTAGTGGTTACTTGGTACGACCGTGTATTTGTTACTGAGTGTGACAGTGTAGTTGTTACTGGATACGACAGTGTAGCTGATACTGGGTGTGACTATGTAATGGTTATTGGTGTGACAGAATTGTGGTTACTGGGTGTGACAGTGTACTGGTTATGGGGTGTGACAGTGTAGTAGTTACTGGGTGTGACAATGTAGTTGTTACTGGGTGTGACAGTGTAGTAGTTTCTGTGTGTGACAATGTAGTGGCTACTGGGTGTGACCGTGTAGTGGTTATTAGATGTGACAGTGTAGTGTTTACTGGGTGTGACAGTGTAGTCGTTACTGGGTGTTACATTGTAGTGGTTACTGTGTGTGACAATTTAGTGGTTACTGGGTGTGACATTGTAGTGGTTACTTAGTGTGACAATTTAGTGGTTACGGGGTGTGACAGTGTAGTGGTTACTGTGTGTGACAGTGTAATGGTTACTGGGTGTGACAGTTTAGTGGTTGCTGGGTATGATAGTGTTTTGTTTATTGGTACAGCTGTGTAGTTTTTACTGGGTGTGACAGTGTAGTGGTTACAGGGTGTGACAGTACCCTGCTTACTGGGTCTGACAATGTAGTGGTTACTGGGTGTGACAGTGTAGTGGTTTCTGGGTGTGACAGCGTTGTGGTTACTGGGTGTGACAGTGTAGTGGTTTCTGGGTGGGATAGTGTAGTGGTTACTGGTTGTGACAGTGTAGTGGTTACTGGGTGTGGCAGTGTAGTGGTTTCTGGGTGTGACAGTGTAGTGGTTACTGGGTGTGACTGTGTTGTGGTTACTGGTTGTGTCAGAGCAATGGTCACTGGGTGTGACAGTGTAGTGCTTACTGGGTGTGACATTGTAGTTGTTACTGGTTGTGACAGTGTAGTGGTTACTGTGTGTGACAGTGTAGTGTTTACTGGGTGTGACTGTGTTGTGGTTACTGGTTGTGTCAGAGCAATGGTCACTGGGTGTGACAGTGTAGTGCTTACTGGGTGTGACATTGTAGTCGTTACTGGTTGTGACAGTGTAGTGGTTACTGGGTGTGACCGTGTAGTGGTTACTGGGTGTGACAGTGCAGTGGTTACTGGGTGTGACAGTGTACTGATTACTGGGTGTGACAGAGCAGTTGTTAACGGCTGTGACAGTGTACTGGTTGACGGGTGTGACAGTGTAGTGGTTACTGGCTGTGACAGTGTAGTAGTTATTGGGTGCGACAGTGTAGTGGTTACTTAGTGAGACAGTGTAGTCGTTACTGGGTGTGACAGTGTATTTGTTACTGGGTGTGACAGTGTAGTTCTTACTGGATACGACAGTGTATGTATACTGGGTGTGACCATGTAGTGGTTACTAGGTGTGACAGAATTGTGGTTACTGAGTGTGACAATGTAGTGGTTAAGGAGTGTGACATTGCAGTGGTTACTGGGTGTGACAGTGTAGTGGTTACTGGGTGTGACATTGTAGTGGTTACTGGGTGTGACTGTGTAGTGGTTACTGGGTGTGACCATGTAGTGGGTACTAGGAGCGACAGAATTGTGGTTACTGGGTGTGACAATGTAGTGGTTATGGGATGTGACATTGTCATGGTTACTGGGTGTGACAGTGTAGTGGTTACGGGGTATGACAGTGTAGTGGTTACTGGGTGTGACAGTGTAGTGCTTACTGGGTGTGACAGTGTAGAGGTTACTGGATGTGACAGTGTAGTGGTTACTGTGTGCGACCATGTCGTGGTTACTAGGTGTGACAAAATTTTGGTTACTGGGTGTGACACTGTAGTGGTTAAGGGGTGTGACAGTGCAGTGGTTACTGGGTGTGATGGTGCAATTGTTCCTGGGTGTGACATTGTAGTGGTTACGGGGTTTGACAGTGTAGTGCTTATGGGGAGTGACAGTGTAGTGGTTACTGGGTGTGACACTGTAGTGGTTACTGTGTGTGACAGTGCAGTGGTTACTGGGTGTGACAGTGCAGTGGTTACTGGGTGTGAATGTGTTCTGGATACTGTGTGTGACAGTGTAATGGCAACTCAGTGTGACAGTGTAGTGTTTACAGGGTGTGACAGTCTAATTCTCATTGGGTGTGACAGTTTAGTGGTTACTGGTTACGACAGTGTTTTGTTTACTTGGTACGACAGTGTATTGGTTACTGGGTGTGACAGTGTAGTGGTTACTGGCTGTGACAGTGTATTGGTTACTGCGTGTGACAGTGTTGTTGTTACTGGATACGACAGTGTAGTGGATACTGGGTGTGACTATGTAGTGGTTACTAGGTGTGACAGAATTGTGGTTACTGGGTGTGACAATGTAGTGGTTATGGGGTGAGGCAGTGTAGTGGTTACGGGTGTGACAGTGTAGTGGTTATGGAGTGTGACAGTGTAGTGGTTACTGGGTCTGACAGTGTAGTGGTTACTTGGTGTAACAGTGTAGTGGTTACGGGGTGTGACAGTGTAGTGTTTACTGGGTGTGGCAGTGTATTGGTTAATGGGGTGACAGTGTAATATTTACTGGGCGTGACAGTGTAGTGGTTACTGCGTGTGACAGTGTTGTGCTTACTGGTTGTGATAGTGCAGTGTTTACTGGGTGTGACAGTGTAGTTTTCACTGTATGTGACAGTGTACTGGTTGCCAGGTGTGACAATGTAGTGGTTACTGGCTGTGACAGTGCAGTAGTTAATTGGTGTGGCAGTGTATTGGTTACTTAGTGAGACTTTGTAGTCGTTACTGGGTGTGACAGTGTAATGTTTACTGGGTGTGACAGTGTAGTGGTTTCTTGGTACAACAGTGTATCTGTTACTGGGTGTGACAGTGCAGTTGTTACTGGATACGACAGTGTATGGATACTGGGTGTGACCATGTAGTGGTTACTAGGTGTGACACAATTGTGGTTACTGCGTGTGACAATGTAGTGGTTACGGGGTGTAACAATGCAGTGGTTACTGGGTGTGACAGTGTAGTGGTTACGGAGTGTAACAGTGTAGTGGTTACGGGGTGTGACAGTGTATTGGTTACTGGGTGTGACTGTGTAGTGGTTACTGGGTGTGACAGTGTAGTGGTCACTGGGAGTGACAGTGTAGTGGTTACTGGGTGTGACCATGTACTAGTTACTAGGTGCAACAGAATTGTGGTTACTGGGTGTGACAATGCAGTGGTTATGGGGTGTGACAGTGTCATGGTTACTGGGTGTGACAGTGTAGTGGTTACAGGGTGTGACAGTGTAGTGGTTACGGAGTATGACAGTGTAGTGGTTACTTAGTGTGACAGTGTAGTTTTTACTGGTTGTGACAGTGTAGTGGTTACTGGATGTGACAGTGTAGTGGTTACTGGGTGCGACCATTTTGTGGTTACTAGATGTGACAGAATTTTGGTTACTGGTTGTGACAATGTAGTGGTTACGGGGTGTGACAGTGTACTGGTTACGGGGTGTGACAGTGTAGTGGTTATGGGGTGTGACGGTGTAGTGGTTAGGGGGTGTGACAGTGTAGGGCTTACTGGGAGTGACAGTGTAGTGGTTACTGGGTTTGACAGTGTAGTGTTTACTGGGTGTGACAGTGTAGTGGTTATTTAGTGTGACAATTTAGTGGTTACTGGGTGTGACAGTGTAATGGTTACTGGGTGTGACAGTGTAGTGGTTATGGGGTGTGACATTGTAGTGGTTACTGGGTGTGACAATGTAGTTTTTACTGGGTGTGACAGTGTAGTGGTTACTGGGTGTGACAGTGTAGTGGTTACTTAGTGTGACAGTGTAGTGTTAATGGGTGTGACAGAGTAATGTTTACTGGGTGTGATAGTGTAGTGATTAATCGGTGCGACAGTGTATTTGTTACTGGGTATGACAGTGTAGTTGTTACTGGATACGACAGTGTAGTTGATACTGAGTGTGACCATGTAGTGGTTATTAGGTGTGACAGAATTGTGGTTACTGCCTGTGACAGTGTAGTGGATGCGGGGTGTGACAGTGTAATGGTTACTGGGTGTGACAATGTAGTGGTTACTGGGTGTGACAGTATAGTGTGGGTTGTGACAGTGTAGTCGTTACTGGGTGTTACAGTGTAGTGGTTCCTGTGTGTGACAATGTACTGGTTACTGAGTGTGACCATGTAGTGGTTACTAGGTGTGACAGTGTAGTATTTACTGGGTGTGTCAGTGCAGTTGTTAATGGGTGTTACAGTGTAGTGTTTACTGTGTGCGACAGTGTAGTGGTTACTGCGTGGGACCTTGTAGTGGTTACTAGGGGTGACAGTGTAGTGTTTACTGGGTGTGACAGTGCAGTCATTACTGGGTGTTACAGTGTAGTGCTTACTGTGTGTGACAGTTTAGTGGTTACTGGGTGTGTCATTGTAGTGGTTACTTGGTGTGACAATGTAGTGGTTACGGGGTGTGACAGTGTAGTGGTTACTGGGTGTGAGAGTGTAGTGTTCACTGGGTGTGACAGTGTAGTGCTTACTGGGTGTGACAGTGTAGTGGTTACTGGGTGTGACAGTGTAGTGGTTACTGGGTGTGACAATATAGTGGTTACTGGGTGTGCCAGTGTAGTGGTTACTGGGTCTGACAGTGTATTGGTTACATTGTGTGACAGTTTAATGTTTACTGGGTGTGACATTGTAGTTGTTACTCGGTGCAACATTGTATTTGTTACTGGGTGTGACAGTGTATTTGTTACTGGATACGACAGTGTAGTAGATATTGGGTGTGACCATGTAGTGGTTACTAGGAGTGATAGAATTGTGGTTACTGGGTGTGACAACGTCGTGGTTACGGGGTGTGAAAGTGTAGTGGTTATGGGGTGTGACGGTGTAGTGGTTAGGGGGTGTGACAGTGTAGTGCTTACTGGGAGTGACAGTGTAGTGGTTACTGGGTGTGACAATGTAGCGGTTACTGGGAGTGACCGTGTAGTGGTTACTAGGTGTGACAGTGTAGTGTTTACTGGGTGTGACAGTGTAGCGGTTACTGGGTGTGACATTGTAGTGGTTACTGGGTGTGACAGTTTAGTGGTTACTGGGAGTGACAGTGTAATTTTTACTGATTGTGACTGTGTAGTATTTACTTGGTACGGCAGTGTATTTGTTACTGGGTGTGACAGTGTAGTTGTTACTGGATACAACAGCGTAGTGGACACTGGGTGTGACCATGTAGTGGTTACTAGGAGTGATAGAATTGTGGTTACTGGGTGTGACAATGTAGTGGTTATGGGGTGTGACAGTGTAGTGGTTACGGGGTGTGACAGTGTAGTGGTTATGGAGTGTGACAGTGTAGTGGTTACTGGGTGTGACAGTGTAGTGGTTACTTGGTGTGACAGTGTACTGGTTACGGGGTGTGACAGTGTAATGTTTACTGGGTGTGACAGTGTAGTGGTTAATGGGTGTAACATTGTAATGTTTACTGGGCGTGACAGTGTAGTGGTTACTCGGTACGACTGTGTATTTGTTACTGGGTGTGACAGTGTAGTTGTTACTGGATACGACATTGTAGTTGATACTGGGTGTGACCATGTTGTGGTTATTATGTGTGACAGAATTGTGGTTACTGGGTGTGAAAGTGTACTGGTTACGGGGTGTGACATTGTAGTAATTACTGGGTGTGACAATGTAGTGGTTACTGAGTATCACAGTGTAGTGGTTACTGGGTTGACAATGTTGTCGTTACCGGGTGTGACAGTGTAGTCGTTACTGTGTGTGACAATGTAGTGGTTACTGGGTGTGACCGTGTAGTGGTTACTAGTTGTGACAGTGTAGTGTTTACTAGGTGTGACAGTGTAGTCGTTACTGTGTGTTACAGTGTAGTGGTTACTGTGTGTAACAGTTTCGTGGTAACTGGGTGTATCATAGTAGTGGTTACTTGGTGTGACAATGCAGTGGTTACGGGGTGTGACAGTGTAGTGGTTACTGGGTGTGACAGTGTAGTGCTTACTGGGTGTGACAGTGTAGTCGTTACTGGGTGTGACAGTGTAGTGGTTACTGGGTGTGACAGTGTAGTGGTTACTGGGTGTGACAATA
This sequence comes from Somniosus microcephalus, assembly GCF_052327205.1. Classification (NCBI taxonomy): domain Eukaryota; kingdom Metazoa; phylum Chordata; class Chondrichthyes; order Squaliformes; family Somniosidae; genus Somniosus; species Somniosus microcephalus. The sequence goes on along the minus strand of NC_140989.1, from coordinate 218,350,463 downwards.
TAGTGGTTACTGGGTGTGCCAGTGTAGTGCTTACTGGGTGTGACAGTGTATTGGTTACAGGGTGTGACAGTGTAATGTTTACTGGGTGTGACATTGTAGTGGTTACTCGGTGCAACATTGTATTTTTTACTGGGTGTGACAGTGTAGTTGTTACTGGATACGACAGTGTAGTGGATATTGGGTGTGGCCATGTAGTGGTTACTAGGTGTGATAGAATTGTGGTTACTGGGAGTGACAATGTATTGGTTACGGGGTGTGACAGTGTAGTGGTTATGGGGTGTGACGGTGTAGTGGTTAGGGGGTGTGACAGTGTAGTGCTTACTGGGAGTGACAGTGTAGTGGTTACTGGGTGTGACAGTGTAGTGGTTACTGGGTGTGACAGAGTGGTGGTTACTAGGTGTGACAGTGTAGTGGTTACTGGTTGTGACAGTGTAGTGGTTACTTAGTGTGACAGTGTAGTGGTTACTGGTTGTGACAGTGTAGTGGTTACTGGGTGTGACAGTGTAGTGGTTACGGGGTATGACAGTGTAGTTGTTACTGGGTGTGACAGTGTCGTGTTTACTTTGTGTGACAGTGTAATGGTTAATGGATGTGACAGTGTAATGTTTACTGGGTGTGACAGTGTAGTGGTTCCTCGCTATGAGTGTATTTTTTACTGGGTGTGACAGTGTAGGTGTTACTGGATACGACAGTGTAGTTGATACTGTGTGTGACCATGTAGTGGTTATTAGGTGTGACAGAATTGTGGTTACTGGGTGTGACAGAGTCGTGGTTACGGGGTGTGACATTGTAGTAGTTACTGGGTGTGACAGTGTCGTGTTTACTTTGTGTGACAGTGTAATGGTTAATGGATGTGACAGTGTAATGTTTACTGGGTGTGACAGTGTAGTGGTTCCTCGCTATGAGTGTATTTTTTACTGGGTGTGACAGTGTAGGTGTTACTGGATACGACAGTGTAGTTGATACTGTGTGTGACCATGTAGTGGTTATTAGGTGTGACAGAATTGTGGTTACTGGGTGTGACAGAGTCGTGGTTACGGGGTGTGACATTGTAGTAGTTACTGGGTGTGACAATATAGTGGTTACTGGGTGTGACAGTGTAGTGTTTACTGGGTGGGACAGTGTAGTCATTACTAGGTGTGACAGTGTAGTATTTACTGGGTGTGACAGTGTAGTCTTTACTGTGTGCTACAGTGTAGTTCTTACTGTGTGTGACAGTTTAGTGATTACTGGGAGTGACAGTGTCATGGCTACTCGGTGTGACAATGTAGTGGTTACGGAGTGTGACAGTGTAGTGGTTACTAGGTGTGACAGTGTAGTGGTTGCTGGGTGTGACTGTAGTTTTTACTGGGTGTGACAGTGTAGTGGTTACTGGGTGTGACAGTGTAGTGGTTACTGGGTGTGGCAATGTAGTGATGACTGGGTGTGCCAGTATAATGGTTACTGGGTGTGACAGTGTATTGGTTACTGGGTGTGACAGTGTAATATTTACTGGGTGTGACAGTGTCGTGGTTACTTGGTGCAACATTGTATTTGTTACTGGGCGTGACAGTGTATTTGTTACTTGATACGACAGTGTAGTGGATACTGGGTGTGACCATGTAGTGGTTACTAAGTGTGATAGAATTGTGGTTACTGGGTGTGACAATGTAGTCATTATGGTGTGTGACAGTGTAGTGGTTACGGGGTGTGACGGTGTAGTGTTTATGGGGTGTGACAGTGTAGTGGTTACTGGGTGTGACAGTGTAGTGGTTACTGGGTGTGACAGTGTAGTGGTTACTGGGTGTGACAGAGTGGTGGTTACTGTGTGTGACAGTGTAGTGGTTACTGGGTGTGACAGTGTAGTGGTTTCTTAGTGTGACATTGTAGTGGTTACTGGGTGTGACAATGTCGTGGTTACTGCGTGTGACAGTGTAGTGGTTACTGGGTGTGACAGTGTAGTGGTTACTTAGTGTGACAGTGTGGTGGTTATTGGGTGTGACAGTGTAAATTTTACTGGGTGTGACTGTGTAGTGGTTACTCGGTGCGACAGTGTATTTGTTACTGGGTATGACAGTGTAGTTGATACTGGGTGTGACCATGTAGTGGTTATTAGGTGTGACAGAATTGTGGTTACTGGCTATGACAGTGTAGTCATTACGGGGTGTGACAGTGTACTGGTTACTGAGTGCAACATTGTATTTGTTACTGGGTGTGACAGTGTATTTGTTACTGGATACGACAGTGTAGTGGATACTGGGTGTGACCATGTAGTGGTTACAAAGTGTGATAGAATTGTGGTTACTGGGTGTGACAATGTAGTCATTATGGTGTGTGACAGTGTAGTGGTTATGGGGTGTGACGGTGTAGTTTATACGGGGTGTGAAAGTGTAGTGGTTACTGGGTGTGACAGTGTAGTGGATACTGGGTGTGACAGTGTAGTGGTTACTGGGTGTGACAGTGTGGTGGTTACTGTGTGTGACAGTGTAGTGGTTACTGCGTGTGACAGTGTAGTGGTTACTTAGTGTGACATTGTAGTGGTTACTGGGTGTGACAGTGTAATGGTTAGTGGGTGTGACAGTGTAGTGGTTATGGGGTGTGACATTGTAGTGGTTACTGGGTGTGACAATGTAGTCGTTACTGGGTGTGACAGTGTAGTGGTTACTGGGTGTGACAGTGTAGTTGTTACTTAGTGTGACAGTGTTGTGGTTATTGGGTGTGACAGTGTAAAGTTTACAGGGTGTGACTGTGTAGTGGTTACTCGGTGCGACAGTGTATTTGTTACTGGGTATGACAGTGTAGTTGTTACTGGACACGACAGTGTAGTTGATACTGGGTGTGACAGTGTAGTGGTTACTTAGTATGACAGTGTGGTGGTTATTGGGTGTGACAGTGTAAATTTTACTGGGTGTGACTGTGTAGTGGTTACTCGGTGCGACAGTGTATTTGTTACTGGGTATGACAGTGTAGTTGTTACTGGATACGACAGTGTAGTTGATACTGGGCGTGACCATGTAGTGGTTATTAGGTGTGACAGAATTGTGGTTACTGGCTATGACAGTGTAGTCATTACGGGGTGTGACAGTGTACTGGTTACTGAGTGCAACATTGTATTTGTTACTGGGTGTGACAGTGTATTTGTTACTGGATACGACAGTGTAGTGGATACTGGGTGTGACCATGTAGTGGTTACAAAGTGTGATAGAATTGTGGTTACTGGGTGTGACAATGTAGTCATTATGGTGTGTGACAGTGTAGTGGTTATGGGGTGTGACGGTGTAGTTTATACGGGGTGTGAAAGTGTAGTGGTTACTGGGTGTGACAGTGTAGTGGATACTGGGTGTGACAGTGTAGTGGTTACTGGGTGTGACAGTGTGGTGGTTACTGTGTGTGACAGTGTAGTGGTTACTGCGTGTGACAGTGTAGTGGTTACTTAGTGTGACATTGTAGTGGTTACTGGGTGTGACAGTGTAATGGTTAGTGGGTGTGACAGTGTAGTGGTTATGGGGTGTGACATTGTAGTGGTTACTGGGTGTGACAATGTAGTCGTTACTGGGTGTGACAGTGTAGTGGTTACTGGGTGTGACAGTGTAGTTGTTACTTAGTGTGACAGTGTTGTGGTTATTGGGTGTGACAGTGTAAAGTTTACAGGGTGTGACTGTGTAGTGGTTACTCGGTGCGACAGTGTATTTGTTACTGGGTATGACAGTGTAGTTGTTACTGGACACGACAGTGTAGTTGATACTGGGTGTGACCATGTAGTGGTTATTAGGTGTGACAGAATTGTGGTTACTGGCTATGACAGGGTAGTGGTTACGGGGTGTGACAGTGTAGTGGTTACTGGGTGTGACAATGTAGCGGTTACTGGGTTTGACAGTGCAGTGTGGGGTGTGACAGTGTAGTCGTTACTGTGTGTTACAGTGTAGTGGTTACTGTGCGTGACAGTGTAGTGGTTACTGCGTGTGACCTTGTAGTGGTTACTAGGGGTGACAGTGTAGTGGTTACTGGGTGTGACAGTGCAGTCGTTACTGGGTGTTACAGTGTAGTGGTTACTGTGCGTGACAGTGTAGTGGTTACTGAGTGTGACCATGTCGTGGTTACTAGGTGTGCCAGTGTAGTATTTACTGGGTGTGACAGTGCAGTCGTTACTGGGTGTTACAGTGTAGTGGTTACTGTGCGTGACAGTGTAGTGGTTACTGCGTGTGACCTTGTAGTGGTTACTAGGGGTGACAGTGTAGTGGTTACTGTGTGTGACAATGTAGTGGTTACTGAGTGTGACCATGTAGTTGTTACTAGGTGTGACAGTGTAGTATTTACTGGGTGTGACAGTGCAGTCGTTACTGGGTGTTACAGTGTAGTGGTTACTGTGTGTGACAGTGTAGTGGTTACTGGGTGTGACCTTGTAGTAGTTACTAGGGGTGACAGTGTAGCAATTACTGGGTGTGACATTGTAGTGGTTTCTGTGTGTGAAAATGTTGTGGTTACTGGGTGTGACAGTGTAGTAGTTAATGGGTGTGACAGTCTAATTGTTACTGGGTGTGCCAGTTTCATGTTTACTGGGTACGACAGTGTTTTGTTTACTTGGTACGACAGTGTAGTGGTTACTGGGTGTGACAGTGTAGTGGTTACTGGGTGTGACAGTGTAGTGGTGTAGTGATTACTGGGTGGGACAGTGTACCGTTTACTGGGTGTGACAGTGTAGTGGTTATTGTGTGTGTCATTGTAGTTGTTAATGGGTGTGACAATGCAGTATTTACTGGGTGTGACAGTATAGTGTTTACTGTATGTGACAGTGTACTTGTTACTGGTTGTGACAGAGCAGTGGTCACTGGGTGTGACTGTGTAGTCATTACAGGGTGTGACAGTGTAGCGGTTACTGGGTGTGACAATGTAGTGGTTACTGGGTGTGACAACGTAGTGGTTACTGGGTGTGACAGTGTACTGGTTACTGGGTGTGATGGTGTAGTGGTTACTGGATACGACAGTGTAGTTGATACTGTGTGTGACCATGTAGTGGTTATTAGGTGTGAATGAATTGTGGTTACTGTGTGTGACAGTGTCGTGGTTACGGGGTGTGACAGTGTAGTAGTTACTGAGTGTGACAATATAGTGGTGACTGGGTGTGACAGTGTAGTGTTTACTGGGTGTGACAGTGCAGTCGTTACTGGGTGTTACAGTGTAGTCATTACTGTGTGTGACAATGTATCGGTTACTGGGTGTAACCGTGTAGTCTTTACTGGGTGCTACAGTGTAGTGCTTACTGTGTGTGACAGTTTAGTGGTTACTGAGAGTGACAGTGTCATGGTTACTTGGTGTGACAATGTAGTGGTTACGGGGTGTGACAGTGTAGTGGTTACTGGGTGTGACAGTGTGGTGGTTACTGGGTGTGACAGTATAGTTTTTACTGGGTGTGACAGTGTAGTGGTTACTGGGTGTGACAGTGTAGTGGTTACTGGGTGTGACAATGTCGTGGTGACTGGGTGTGCCAGTATAATGGTTACTGGGTGTGACAGTGTATTGGTTACTGGGTGTGACAGTGTAATGTTTACTGGGTGTGACAGTGTAGTGGGTACTGGGTGCAACATTGTATTTGTTACTGGGTGTGACAGTGTATTTGTTACTGGATACGACAGTGTAGTGGATACTGGGTGTGACCATGTAGTGGTTACTAAGTGTGATATAATTGTGGTTACTGGGTGTGACAATGTAGTGGTTACAGGGTGTGACAGTGTAGTGGTTATGGGGTGTGACGGTGTAGTGGTTAGGGGGTGTGACAGTGTAGTGCTTACTCGGAGTGACAGTGTAGTGGTTACTGGGTTTGACAGTGTAGTGTTTACTGGGTGTGACAGTGTAGTGGTTACTTAGTCTGACAGTGTAGTGGTTACTGGGTGTGACAGTGTCGTGGTTACTTAGTGTGACAGTTTAGTGGTTACTGGGTGTGACAGTGTAATGGTTACTAGGGGTGACAGTGTAGCAATTACTGGGTGTGACATTGTAGTGGTTTCTGTGCGTGAAAATGTTGTGGTTACTGGGTGTGACAGTGTAGTAGTTAATGGGTGTGACAGTCTAATTGTTACTGGGTGTGCCAGTTTCGTGTTTACTGGGTACGACAGTGTTTTGTTTAATTGGTACAACAGTGTAGTGGTTACTGGGTGTGACAGTGTAGTGGTGTAGTGATTACTGGGTGGGACAGTGTACCGTTTACTGGGTGTGACAGTGTAGTGGTTATTGTGTGTGTCATTGCAGTTGTTAATGGGTGTGACAATGCAGTGTTTACTGGATGTGGCAGTGTAGTGTTTACTGTATGTGACAGTGAACTTGTTACTGGTTGTGACAGAGCAGTGGTCACTGGGTGTGACTGTGTAGTCATTACAGGGTGTGACAGTGTAGCGGTTACTGGGTGTGACAATGTAGTGGTTACTGGGTGTGACTTTGTAGTGGTTACTGGGTGTGACAACGTAGTGGTTACTGGGTGTGACAGTGTACTGGTTATTGGGTGTGATGGTGCAGTGGTTACTGGATATGACAGTGTAGTGGATGCTGGGTGTGCCCATGTAGTGGTTACTAGATGTGACAGAATTGTGGTTACTGGGTGTGAAAATGTAGTGGTTACGGGGTGTGATAGTGTAGTGGTTATAGCGTGTGACAGTGTAGTGGTTACGGGGTGTGACAGTGTAGTGGTTATTGGTGTGACCATGTAGTGGTTACTAGATGTGACAGAATTGTGGTTACTGGGTGTGAAAATGTAGTGGTTACGGGGTGTGACAGTGTAGTGGTTACGGGGTGCGACAGTGTAGTGGTTACTGGGTGTGACTCTGTAGTGGTTATTGGGTGTGACAGTGTAGTGATTACTTGGTGTGACAGTGCAGTGATTACTGGGTGTGACAGTGTAGTGGTTACGGGTTATGACAGTGTAGTGGTTACTGGGCGTGACAGTGTAGTGTTTACTTTGTGTGACAGTGTAGTGGTTAATGGGTGTGACAGTGTAATATTTACTGGGTGTGACAGTGTAGTGGTTCCTCGGTACGACAGCGTATTTTTTACCGGGTGTGACACTGTAGATGTTACTGGATACGACAGTGTAGTTGATACTGTGTGTGACCATGTCGTGGTTATTTGGTGAGACAGAATTGTGGTTACTGTGTGTGACAGTGTCGTGGTTACGGGGTGTGACAGTGTAGTAGTTACTGGGTGTGACAATATAGTGGTTACTGGGTGTGACAGTGTAGTGTTTACTTGGTGTGACAGTGTAGTCATTACTGGGTGTTACAGTGTAGTCATTACTGTGTGTGGCAATGTAGCGTTTACTGGGTGTGACCGTGTAGTGGTTACTAGGTGTGACAGTGTAGTGTTTACTGGGTGTGACAGTGTAGTCGTTACTGGGTGCTACAGTGTAGTGCTTACTGTGTGTGACAGTTTAGTGGTTACTGGGAGTGACAGTGTCATGGTTACTTGGTGTGACAATGTAGTGGTTACGGGGTGTGACAGTGTAGTGGTTACGGGGTGTGACAGTGTAGTGGTTACTGGGTGTGACTCTGTAGTGGTTATTGGGTGTGACAGTGTAGTGATTACTTAGTGTGACAGTGCAGTGGTTACTGGGTGTGACAGTGTAGTGATTACGGGGTATGACAGTGTAGTGGTTATTGGGTGTGACAGTGTAGTGATTACTTGGTGTGACACTGCAGTGATTACTGGGTGTGACAGTGTAGTGGTTACGGGGTATGACAGTGTAGTGGTTACTGGGCGTGACAGTGTAGTGTTTACTTTGTGTGACAGTGTAGTGGTTAATGGGTGTGACAGTGTAATATTTACTGGGTGTGACAGTGTAGTGGTTCCTCGGTACGACAGTGTATTTTTTACCGGGTGTGACAGTGTAGATGTTACTGGATACGACAGTGTAGATGATACTGTGTGTGACCATGTAGTGGTTATTAGGTGAGACAGAATTGTGGTTACTGTGTGTGACAGTGTCGTGGTTACGGGGTGTGACAGTGTAGTAGTTACTGGGTGTGACAATATAGTGGTTACTGGGTGTGACAGTGTAGTGTTTACTGGGTGTGACAGTGTCGTCATTACTGGGTGTTACAGTGTAGTCATTACTGTGTGTGACAATGTAGCGTTTACTGGGTGTGACCGTGTAGTGGTTACTAGGTGTGACAGTGTAGTGTTTACTGGGTGTGACAGTGTAGTCGTTACTGGGTGCTACAGTGTAGTGCTTACTTTGTGTGACAGTTTAGTGGTTACTGGGAGTGACAGTGTCATGGTTACTTGGTGTGACAATGTAGTGGTTACGGGGTGTGACAGTGTAGTGGTTACTGGGTGTGACAGTGTAGTGTTTATTGGGTGTGACAGAGTGGTGGTTACTGGGTGTGACAGTGTAGTGGTTACAGGTTGTGACAGTGTAGTGGTTACTTAGTGTGACAGTGTAGTGGTTACTGGGTGTGACAGTGTAGTGGTTACTGGGTGTGACAGTGTAGTGGTTACAGGGTATGACAGTGTAGTGGTTACTGGGTGTGACAGTGTACTGTTTACTTTGTGTGACAGTGTAGTGGTTAATGGGTGTGACAGTGTAATGTTTACTGGGTGAGACAGTGCAGTGGTTCCTCGGTACGACAGTGTATTTTTTACTGGGTGTGACAGTGTAGATGTTACTGGATACGACAGTGTAGTTGATACTGTGTGTGACCATGTAGTGGTTATTAGGTGTGACAGAATTGTGGTTACTGTGTGTGACAGTGTCGTGGTTACTGGGTGCAACATTGTATTTGTTACTGGGTGTGACAGTGTATTTGTTACTGGATACAACAGTGTAGTGGATAATGGGTGTGACCATGTAGTGGTTACTAAGTGTGATATAATTGTGGTTACTGGGTGTGACAATGTAGTGGTTACGGGGTGTGACAGTGCAGTGGTTATGGGGTGTGACGGTGTAGTGGTTAGAGGGTATGACAGTGTAGTGCTTACTGGGAGTGACAGTGTAGTGGTTACTGGGGTTGACAGTGTAGTGTTTACTGGGTGTGACAGTGTAGTGGTTACTTAGTCTGACAGTGTAGTGGTTACTGGGTGTGACAGTGTAGTGGTTATTTAGTGTGACAGTTTAGTGGTTACTGGGTGTGACAGTGTAATGGTTACTGGGTGTGACAGTGTCGTGGTCATGGGGTGTGACATTGTAGTGGTTACTGGGTGTGACAATGTAGTGGTTAATGGGTGTGACAATGTAGTGGTTACTGGGTGTGACAGTGTAGTGGTTACTTAGTGTGACAGTGTAGTGTTAATGGGTGTGACAGAGTAATGTTTACTGGGTGTGACAGTGTAGCGGTTACTCGGAGCGACAGTGTATTTGTTACTGGGTATGACAGTGTAGTTGTTACTGGATACGACAGTGTAGTTGATACTGGGTGTGACCATGTAGTGGTTATTAGGTGTGACAGAATTGTGGTTACTGCCTGTGACAGTGTAGTGGATACGGGGTGTGACAGTGTAATGGTTACTGGGTGTGACAATGTAGTGGTTACTGGGTGTGACAGTATAATGTGGGGTGTGACAGTGTAGTCGTTACTGGGTGTTACAGTGTAGTGGTTCCTGTGTGTGACAATGTAGTGGTTACTGAGTGTGACCATGTAGTGGTTACTGGGTGTGACAGTGTAGTGGTTACTGGGTGTGACAGTGTAGTGATTACTTAATGTGACAGTATAGTGGTTATTGGGTGTGACAGTGTAAAGTTTACTGTGTGTGACTGTGTAGTGGTTACTCAGTGGGACAGTGTATTTGTTACTGGGTATGATAGTGTAGTTGTTACTGGATACGACAGTGTAGTTGATACTGGGTGTGACCATGTATTGGTTATAAGGTGTGACAGAATTGTGGTTACTGGCTATGACAGTGTAGTGGTTATGGGGTGTGACAGTGTAGTGGTTACTGGGTGTGACAATTTAGCGGATACTGGGTGTGACAGTGTAGTGTGGGGTGTGACAGTGTAGTCGTTACTGTGTGTTACAGTGTAGTGGTTACTGTGTGTGACAATGCAGTGGTTACTGAGTGTGACCATGTAGTGGTTACTATGTGTGACAGTGTAGTATTTACTGGGTGTGACAGTGCAGTCATTACTGGGTGCTACAGTGTAGTGGTTACTGTGTGTGACAGTGTAATGGTTTCTGGGTGTGACCTGGTAGTGGTTACTAGGGGTGACAGTGTAGCAATTACTGGGTGTGACATTGTAGTGGTTTCTGTCTGTGAAAATGTTGTGGTTACTGGGTGTGACAGTGTAGTTGTTAATGGGTGTGACAGTCTAATTGTTACTGGGTGTGACAGTTTAGTGTTTACTGGGTACGACAGTGTTTTGTTTACTTGGTACGACAGTGTAGTGGTTACTGGGTGTGACAATGTAGTGGTTACTGGGTGTGACAGTGTAGTGGTGTAGTGATTACTGGGTGGGACAGTGTACCGTTTACTGGGTGTGACATTGTAGTGGTTATTGTGTGTGTCATTGTAGTTGTTAATGGGTGTGACAATGCAGTGTTTACTGGGTGTGACAGTGTAGTGCTTACTGTATGTGACAGTGTACCTGTTACTGGGTGTGACAGAGCAGTGGTCACTGGGTGTGACTGTGTAGTCATGACAGGGTGTGACAGTGTAGCGGTTACTGGGTGTGACAACGTAGTGGTTACTGGGTGTGACCTTGTAGTGGTTACTGGGTGTGACAACGTAGCAGTTACTGGGTGTGACAGTGTACTGGTTACTGGGTGTGACAGTGTAGTGGTTACTGGATATGACAGTGTAGTGGATACTGGGTGTGCCCATGTAGTGGTTACTAGATGTGACAGAATTGTGTTTACTGGGTGTGAAAATGTAGTGGTTATGGGGTGTGACAGTGTAGTGGTTACGGGGTGTGACAGTGTAGTGGTTACGGGGTGTGACAGTGTAGTGGTTATTGGTGTGACCGTGTAGTGGTTACTAGATGTGACAAAATTGTGGTTACTGGGTGTGAAAATGTAGTGGTTACGGGGTGTGACATTGTAGTGGTTACGGGGTGTGACAGTGTCGTGGTTACTGGGTGTGACAGTGTAGTGGTTACTGGGTGAGACAGTGTAGTTTTTACTGGGTGTGACAGTGTAGTGGTTACTGGGTGTGAAAGTGTAGTGATTACTGGGTGTGACAATGTAGTGGTGATTTGGTGTGCCAGTATAATGGTTACTGGGTGTGACACTGTATTGGTTACTGGGTGTGACAGTGTAGTTGTTACTGGGTGCAACATTGTATTTGTTACTGGGTGTGACAGTGTCTTTGTTACTGGATACGACAGTGTAGTGGATACTGGGTGTGACCATGTAGTGGTTACTAAGTGTGATAGAATTGTGGTTACTGGGTGTGACATTGTAGTCATTATGGTGTGTGACAGTGTAGTGGTTACGGGGTGTGAGGTGTAGTGTTTGCGGGGTGTGACAGTGTAGTAGTTACTGGGTGTGACAGTGTAGTGGCTACTGGGTGTGACAGTGTAGTGGTTACTGGGTGTGACAGTGAGCTGGTTACTGTGTGTGACAGTGTAGTGGTTACTTAGTGTGACAATGCAGTGATAACTGGGTGTGACAGTGTAGTGGTTATGGGGTATGACAGTGTAGTGGTTACTGGGTGTGACAGTGTAGTGTTTACTTTGTGTGACAGTGTCGTGGTTAATGGGTGTGACAGTGTAATGTTTACTGGGTGTGACAGTGTAGTGGTTCCTCGGTACGACAGTGTATTTTTTACCGGGTATGACAGTGTAGTTGTTACTGGATACGACAGTGTAGTTGATACTGTGTGTGACCATGTAGTGGTTATTAGGTGAGACAGAATTGTGGTTACTGTGTGTGACAATGTAGCGGTTACTGGGTGTGACCGTGTAGCGGTTACTAGGTGTGACAGTGTAGTGTTTACTGGGTGTGACAGTGTAGTCGTTACTGAGTGCTACAGCGTAGTGCTTACTGTGTGTGACAGTTTAGTGGTTTCTGGGAGTGACAGTGTCATGGTTACTTGGTGTGACAATGTAGTGGTTACGGGGTGTGACAGTGTAGTGGTTACTGGGTGTGACAGTGTAGTGGTTACTGGGTGTGACAGTGTAGTTTTTACTGGGTGTGACAGTGTAGTGGTTACTGGGTGTGACAGTGTAGTGGTTACTGGGTGTGACAATGTAGTGGTGATTTGGTGTGCCAGTATAATGGTTACTGGGTGTGACACTGTATTGGTTACTGGGTGTGACAGTGTAATGTTTACTGGGTGTGACAGTGTAGTGGTTACTGGGTGCAACATTGTATTTGTTACTGGGTGTGACAGTGTATTTGTTACTGCATACGACAGTGTAGTGGATACTGGGTGTGACCATGCAGTGGTTACTAAGTGTGATAGAATTGTGGTTACTGGGTGTGACAATGTAGTCATTATGGTGTGTGACAGTGCAGTGGTTACGGGGTGTGACGGTGTAGTGTTTGCGGGGTGTGACAGTGTAGTAGTTACTGGGTGTGACAGTGTAGTGGCTACTGGGTGTGACAGTGTAGTGGTAACTTGGTGTGACAGTGAGCTGGTTACTGTGTGTGACAGTGTAGTGGTTACTGGGTGTGACAGTGTAGTGGTTACTTAGTGTGACATTGTAGTGGTTACTGGGTGTGACAGTGTAATGGTTACTGGGTGTGACATTGTAGTGGTTATGGGGTGTGACATTGTAGTCGTTACTGGGTGTGACAATGTAGTGGTTACTGGGTGTGACAGTGTAGTGGTTACTGGGTGTGACAGTGTAGTGGTTACTGGGTGTGACAGTGTAGTGGTTACTGGGTGTGACAGTGTAGTGGTTACTCGGTGCGACAGTGTATTTGTTACTGGGTATGACAGTGCAGTTGTTACTGGATACGACAGTGTAGTTGATACTGGGTGTGACCATGTAGTGGTTATTAGGTGTGACAGAATTGTGGTTACTGCCTGTGACAGTGTAGTGGTTACGGGGTGTGACAGTGTAGTGGTTACTGGGTGTGACAATGTAGTGGTTACTGGGTGTGACAGTATAGTGTGGGGTGTTACAGTGTAGTCGTTACAGGGTGTTACAGAGTAGTGGTTACTGTGTGTGACAATGTAGTGGTTAATGAGTTTGACCATGTAGTGGCTACCAGGTGCGACAGTGTAGTATTTACTGAGTGTGACAGTGCAGTCGTTACTGGGTGTTACAGTGTAGTGGTTACTGTGTGTGACAGTGTAGTGGTTACTGCGTGTGACCTTGTAGTGGTTACTAGGTGTGACAGTGTAGTGTTTACTGGGTGTCACAGTGTAGTCGTTACTGGATGTTACAGTGTAGTGCTTACTGTGTGTGACAGTTTAGTGGTTACTGGGTGTGTCATTGTAGTGGTTACTTGGTGTGACAATGTAGTGGTTACTGGGTCTGAAAGTGTGGTGGTTACTGGGTGTGACAGTGTAGTGGTTACTTAGGGTGACATTTTAGTGGTTACTGGGTGTGACAGTGTAGTGGTTACTGGGTGTGACAGTGTAGTGGTTACTTAGTGTGACAGTATAGTGGTTATTGGGTGTGACAGTGTAAAGTTTACTGGGTGTGACTGTGTAGTGGTTACTCAGTGCGACAGTGTATTTGTTACTAGGTATGACAGTGTAGTTGTTACTGGATACGACAGTGTAGTTGATACTGGGTGTGACCATGTATTGGTTATAAGGTGTGACAGAATTGTGGTTACTGGCTATGACAGTGTAGTGGTTACGGGGTGTGACAGTGTAGTGGTTACTGGGTGTGACAATGTAGCGGATACTGGGTGTGACAGTGTAGTGTGGGGTGTGACAGTGTAGTCGTTACTGTGTGTTACAGTGTAGTGGTTACTGTGTGTGACAATGCAGTGGTTACTGAGTGTGACCATGTAGTGGTTACTACGTGTGACAGTGTAGTATTTACTGGGTGTGACAGTGCAGTCGTTACTGGGTGCTTCAGTGTAGTGGTTACTGTGTGTGACAGTGTAATGGTTTCTGGGTGTGACCTTGTAGTGGTTACTAGGGGTGACAGTGTAGCAATTACTGGGTGTGACATTGTATTGGTTTCTGTCTGTGAAAATGTTGTGGTTACTGGGTGTGACAGTGTAGTGGTTAATGGGTGTGACAGTCTAATTGTTACTGGGTGTGACAGTTTAGTGTTTACTGGGTACGACAGTGTTTTGTTTACTTGGTACGACAGTGTAGTGGTTACTGGGTGTGACAATGTAGTGGTTACTGGGTGTGACAGTGTAGTGGTGTAGTGATTACTGGGTGGGACAGTGTACTGTTTACTGGGTGTGACAGTGTAGTGGTTATTGTGTGTGTCATTGTAGTTGTTAATGGGTGTGACAATGCAGTGTTTACTGGGTGTGACAGTGTAGTGCTTACTGTATGTGACAGTGTACCTGTTACTGGGTGTGACAGAGCAGTGGTCACTGGGTGTGACTGTGTAGTAATGACAGGGTGTGACAGTGTAGCGGTTACTGGGTGTGACAACGTAGTGGTTACTGGGTGTGACCTTGTAGTGGTTACTGGGTGTGACAACGTAGCGGTTACTGAGTGTGACAGTGTACTGGTTACTGGGTGTGACAGTGTAGTGGTTACTGGATATGACAGTGTAGTGGATACTGGGTGTGCCCATGTAGTGGTTACTAGATGTGACAGAATTGTGTTTACTGGGTGTGAAAATGTAGTGGTTATTGGTGTGACCGTGTAGTGGTTACTAGATGTGACAAAATTGTGGTTACTGGGTGTGAAAATGTAGTGGTTACGGGGTGTGACATTGTTGTGGTTACGGGGTGTGACAGTGTTGTGGTTACTGGGTGTGACAGTGTAGTGGTTACTGGGTGTGACAGTGTAGTTTTTACTGGGTGTGACAGTGCAGTGGTTACTGGGTGTGAAAGTGTCGTGGTTACTGGGTGTGACAATGTAGTGGTGATTTGGTGTGCCAGTATAATGGTTACTGGGTGTGACACTGTATTGGTTACTGGGTGTGACAGTGTAATGTTTACTGGGTGTGACAGTGTAGTTGTTACTGGGTGCAACATTGTATTTGTTACTGGGTATGACAGTGTATTTGTTACTGGATACGACAGTGTAGTGGATACTGGGTGTGACCATGCAGTGGTTACTAAGTGTGATAGAATTGTGGTTACTGGGTGTGACAATGTAGTCATTATGGTGTGTGACAGTGTAGTGGTTATGGGGTGTGAGGTGTAGTGTTTGCGGGGTGTGACAGTGTAGTAGTTACTGGGTGTGACAGTGTAGTGGTTACTGGGTGTGACAGTGTAGTGGTTACTGGGTGTGACAGTGAGCTGGTTACTGTGTGTGACAGTGTAGTGGTTACTTAGTGTGACAATGCAGTGATTACTGGGTGTGACAGTGTAGTGGTTACGGGGTATGACAGTGTAGTGGTTACTGGGTGTGACAGTGTAGTGTTTACTTTGTGTGACAGTGTAGTGGTTAATGGGTGTGACAGTGTAATGTTTACTGGGTGTGACAGTGTAGTGGTTCCTCGGTACGACAGTGTATTTTTTACCGGGTATGACAGTGTAGATGTTACTGGATACGACAGTGTAGTTGATACTGTGTGTGACCATGTAGTGGTTATTAGGTGAGACAGAATTGTGGTTACTGTGTGTGACAGTGTCGTGGTTACTGGGTGTTACAGTGTAGTCATTACTGTGTGTGACAATGTAGCGGTTACTGGGTGTGACCGTGTAGCGGTTACTAGGTGTGACAGTGTAGTGTTTACTGGGTGTGACAGTGTAGTCGTTACTGAGTGCTACAGCGTAGTGCTTACTGTGTGTGACAGTTTAGTGGTTTCTGGGAGTGACAGTGTCATGGTTACTTGGTGTGACAATGTAGTGGTTACGGGGTGTGACAGTGTAGTGGTTACTGGGTGTGACAGTGTAGTGGTTACTGGGTGTGACAGTGTAGTTTTTACTGGGTGTGACAGTGTAGTGGTTACTGGGTGTGACAGTGTAATGGTTACTGGGTGTGACAATGTAGTGGTGATTTGGTGTGCCAGTATAATGGTTACTGGGTGTGACACTGTATTGGTTACTGGGTGTGACAGTGTAATGTTTACTGGGTGTGACAGTGTAGTGGTTACTGGGTGCAACATTGTATTTGTTACTGGGTGTGACAGTGTATTTGTTACTGCATACGACAGTGTAGTGGATACTGGGTGTGACCATGCAGTGGTTACTAAGTGTGATAGAATTGTGGTTACTGGGTGTGACAATGTAGTCATTATGGTGTGTGACAGTGTAGTGGTTATGGGGTGTGACGGTGTAGTGTTTGCGGGGTGTGACAGTGTAGTAGTTACTGGGTGTGACAGTGTAGTGGTTACTGGGTGTGACAGTGTAGTGGTTACTTAGTGTGACATTGTAGTGGTTACTGGGTGTGACAGTGTAATGGTTACTGGGTGTGACATTGTAGTGGTTATGGGGTGTGACATTGTAGTGGTTACTGGGTGTGACAATGTAGTGGTTACTGGGTGTGACAGTGTTGTGGTTACTGGGTGTGACAGTGCAGTGGTTACTGGGTGTGACAGTGTAGTGGTTCCTGGGTGTGACAGTGTAGTGGTTACTCGGTGCGACAGTGTATTTGTTACTGGGTATGACAGTGCAGTTGTTACTGGATACGACAGTGTAGTTGATACTGGGTGTGACCATGTAGTGGTTATTAGGTGTGACAGAATTGTGGTTACTGCCTGTGACAGTGTAGTGGTTACGGGGTGTGACAGTGTAGTGGTTACTGTGTGTGACAATGTAGTGGTTAATGAGTTTGACCATGTCGTGGCTACCAGGTGCGACAGTGTAGTATTTACTGAGTGTGACAGTGCAGTCGTTACTGGGTGTTACAGTGTAGTGGTTACTGTGTGTGACAGTGTAGTGGTTACTGCGTGTGACCTTGTAGTGGTTACTAGGGGTGACAGTGTAGTGTTTACTGGGTGTGACAGTGTAGTCGTTACTGGATGTTACAGTGTAGTGCTTACTGTGTGTGACAGTTCAGTGGTTACTGGGTGTGTCATTGTAGTGGTTAATTGGTGTGACAATGTAGTGGTTACTGGGTCTGACAGTGTGGTGGTTACTGGGTGTGACAGTGTAGTGGTTACTTAGTGTGACATTTTAGTGGTTACTGGGTGTGACAGTGTAGTGGTTACTGGGTGTGACAGTGTAGTGGTTACTTAGTGTGACAGTATAGTGGTTATTGGGTGTGACAGTGTAAAGTTTACTGGGTGTGACTGTGTAGTGGTTACTCAGTGCGACAGTGTATTTGTTACTGGGTATGACAGTGTAGTTGTTACTGGATATGACAGTGTAGTTGATACTGGGTGTGACCATGTAGTGGCTATTAGGTGTGACAGAATTGTGGTTACTGGCTATGACAGTGTAGTGGTTACGGGGTGTGACAGTGTAGAGGTTACTGGGTGTGACAATGTAGCGGATACTGGGTGTGACAGTGTAGTGTGGGGTGTGACAGTGTAGTCGTTACTGTGTGTTACATTGTGGTGGTTACTGTGTGTGACAATGCAGTGGTTACTGAGTGTGACCATGTAATGGTTACCAGGTGTGACAGTGTAGTATTTACTGGGTTTCACAGTGCAGTGGTTACTGGGTGTGACAGTGTAGTGGTTACTGGGTGTGACAGTGTAGTGGTTACTGGGTGTGACAGTGTAGTGGTTACTGGGTGTGACAGTGTAGTGATTACTGGGTGTGACAGTGTAATGGTTACTGGGTGTGACAGTGTAGTTGTTATTGGGTGTGACAGTGTAATGGTTACTGGGTGTGACAGTATAGTGGTTACTGGTTGTGACAGTGTAGTGGTTACTGGGTGTGACAGTGCCATGGTTACTGGGTGTGACAGTGTCGTGGTTATTGGGTGTGACAGTGTAGTGGTTACTGGGTGTGACAGTGTAGTGGTTACTTAGTGTGACAGTGTACTGGTTAATGGGCATGACAGTGTAGTGGCTACTGGGTGTGACAGTGTAGTGGTTACTGAGTGTGACAGTATAGTGGATACTGGGGGTGACCATGTAGTGGTTATTGGATATGACACTGTACTGGTTACTGGGTGTGACAGTGTAGTGGTTACTTAGTGTGACAGTGTAGTGGTTACTGGGTGGGACAGTGTAGTGGTTACTGCGTGTGACAGTGTATATGTTACTGGGTGTGACATTGTAGAGGTTACATAGTGTGACAGTGTAGTGGTTACTGGGTGTGACAGTGTAGTGGTTACTGGGTGTGACCATGTAGTTGTTACTGGGTGTTACAGAATTGTGGTTACTGGGTGTGACAATGTAGTGGTTAAGGGGTGTGACGGTGTAATTGTTACTGGGTGTGACAGTGTAGTTGTTACTGGATATGACAGTGTAGTGGATACTGGGTGTGACCATGCAGTGGTTGCTAGGTGTGACAGAATTGTGGTTACTGGGTGTGACAGTGTAGTGGTTACTTAGTGTGACAGTGTAGCGGTTACTGGGTGTGGCAGTGTAGTGGTTACTGGGTGTGGCAGTGTAGTGGTTACTGGGTGTGACAGTGTAGTGGTTACTTAGTGTGACAGTGTAGTGGTTACTGGGTGTGACAGTGTAGTTGTTACTGGATATGACAATGTAGTGGATACTGGGGTGACCATGTAGTGGTTACTGGGTGTGACACGATTGTGGTTACTGGGTGTGACAATGTAGTGGTTATGGCGTGTGACAGTGTAGTTGTTACTGGGTGTGACAGTGTAGTTGTTACTGGATATGACTGTGTAGTTGTTACTGGATATGACAGTGTAGTGGATACTGGGTGTGACCATGTAGTGGTTACTAGGTGTGACAGAATTGTGGTTACTGGGTGTGACAGTATAGTGGTTTCTGGGTGTAACAGTGTTGTGGTTACTGGGTGTGACAGTGTAGTGGTTATTGGGTGTTTCATTGTAGTTGTTACTGGGTGTGACAGAGCAGTGGACACTGGGTGTGACAGTGTAGTGGTTACAGAGTGTACAAAGTAGTGGTTAATGGGTGTGACAATGTAGTGGTTACTGGGTGTGACATTGTAGTGGTTAATGGGTGTGACAGTGTAGTGGTTACTGGGTGTGACAGTGTAATATTTACTGGGTGTGACAGTGTAGTGGTTACTGGGTGTGACAATGTCGTGGTTACTGGGTGTGACAGTGTAGTGGTTACTGGGTGTGACAGTGGAGTGGTTACTCGGTACGACACTGTATTTGTTACTGGGTGTGACAGTGTAGTTGTTACTGGATATGACAGAGTAGTGGATACTGGGTGTGTCAATGTAGTTCTTACTAGCTGTGACAGAATTGTGGTTACTGGGTGTGACAGTGTACTGGTTATGCAGTGTGACAGTGTTGTGTTTACGGGTTGTGACAGTGTAGTGGTTACTGGGTGTGACAGTGTAGTGTTTACTGGGTGTGACAGTGTAGTTGTTACTGGGTGTTACAGTGTAGTGGTTACTGAGTGTGACAGTTGAGTGGTTCCTTAGTGTGACAGTGTAGTGGTTACTGGGTGTGACAATGTAGTGCTTGCTGGGTGTGACAGTGCAGTGGTTACTGGGTGTGACAGTGTAGTGGTTACTGGGTGTGACAATGTAGTGGTTGCTGGGTGTGACATTGTAGTGGTTACTGGGTGTGACAGTGTAGTAGTTACTGGGTGTGACAGTGTAGTGGTTACTGCGTGTGACAATGTAGTGGTTGCAGGGTGTGACAGTGTAGTCGTTACTGGGTGTGACAGTGTAGTGATTACTGGGTGTGACAGTTTACTGGCTACTGGGTGTGACAGTGTAGTGTTTACTTAGTGTGACAGTGTAGAGGTTACTGGGTGTGACAGTGTAGTGGTTACTCGGTATGACAGCGTGTTTCTTACTGGGTGTGACAGTGTAGTGGTTACGGGGTGTGACACTGTAGTGGTTACTGGGTGTGGCAGTGTAGTGGTTTCTGGGTGTGACCTTGTAGTGGTTACTAGGGGTGACAGTGTAGCAATTACTGGGTGTGACATTGTAGTGGTTTCTGTCTGTGAAAATGTTGTGGTTACTGGGTGTGACAGTGCAGTGGTTAATGGGTGTGACAGTCTAATTGTTACTGGGTGTGACAGTTTAGTGTTTACTGGGTACGACAGTGTTTTGTTTACTTGGTACGACAGTGTAGTGGTTACTGGGTGTGACAATGTAGTGGTTACTGGGTGTGACAGTGTAGTGGTGTAGTGATTACTGGGTGGGACAGTGTACCATTTACTGGGTGTGACAGTGTAGTCGTTATTGTGTGTGTCATTGTAGTTGTTAATGGGTGTGACAATGCAGTGTTTACTGGGTGTGACAGTGTAGTGCTTACTTTATGTGACAGTGTACTTGTTACTGGGTGTGACAGAGCAGTGGTCACTGGGTTTGACTGTGTAGTCATGACAGGGTGTGACAGTGTAGCGGTTACTGGGTGTGACAATGTAGTGGTTACTGGGTGTGACCTTGTAGTGGTTACTGGGTGTGACAACGTAGTGGTTACTGGGTGTGACAGTGTACTGGTTACTGGGTGTGACAGTGGTTACTGGATATGACAGTGTAGTGGATACAGGGTGTGCCCATGTAGTGGTTACTAGATGTGACAGAATTGTGCTTACTGGGTGTGAAAATGTAGTGGTTATGGGGTGTGACAGTGTAGTGGTTACGGGGTGTGACAGTGTAGTGGTTACTGGGTGTGACTGTGTAGTGGTTATTGGGTGTGACAGTGTAGTGGTTACTTAGTGTGACAGTGCAGTGGTTACTGGGTGTGACAGTGTAGTGGTTACTTTGTGTGACAGTGCAGTGATTACTGGGTGTGACAGTGTAGTGGTTACGGGGTATGACAGTGTAGTGGTTACTGGGTGTGACAGTGTAGTGTTTACTTTGTGTGACAGTGTAGTGGTTAATGTGTGTGACAGTGTAATGTTTACTGGGTGTGACAGTGTAGTGGTTCCTCGGTACGACAGTGTATTTTTTACCGGGTGTGACAGTGTAGATGTTACTGGATACGACAGTGTAGTTGATACTGTGTGTGACCATGTAGTGGTTATTAGGTGAGACAGAATTGTGGTTACTGTGTGTGACAGTGTCGTGGTTACTGGGTGTTACAGTGCAGTCATTACTGTGTGTGACAATGTAGCAGTTACTGGGTGTGACCGTGTAGTGGTTACTAGGTGTGACAGTGTAGTGTTTACTGGGTGTGACAGTGTAGTCGTTACTGGGTGCTACAGTGTAGTGCTTACTGTGTGTGACAGTTTAGTGGTTTCTGGGAGTGACAGTGTCATGGTTACTTGGTGTGACAATGTAGTGGTTACGGGGTGTGACAGTGTAGTGGTTACTGGGTGTGACAGTGTCGTGGTTACTGTGTGTGACAGTGTAGTTTTTACTGGGTGTGACAGTGTAGTGGTTACTGGGTGTGACAGTGTAGTGGTTACTGGGTGTGACAATGCAGTGGTGATTTGGTGTGCCAGTATAATGGTTACTGGGTGTGACACTGTATTGGTTACTGGGTGTGACAGTGTAATGTTTACTGGGTGTGACAGTGTAGTGGTTACTGGTTGCAACATTGTATTTGTTACTGGGTGTGACAGTGTATTTGTTACTGGATACGACAGTGCAGTGGATACTGGGTGTGACCATGTAGTGGTTACTAAGTGTGATAGAATTGTGGTTACTGGGTGTGACAATGTAGTCATTATGGTGTGTGACAGTGTAGTGGTTACGGGGTGTGAGGTGTAGTGTTTGCGGGGTGTGACAGTGTAGTAGTTACTGGGTGTGACAGTGTAGTGGCTACTGGGTGTGACAGTGTAGTGGTAACTGGGTGTGACAGTGAGCTGGTTACTGTGTGTGACAGTGTAGTGGTTACTGGGTGTGACAATGTAGTGGTTACTGGGTGTGACAGTGTAGTGGTTACTGGGTGTGACAGTGTAGTGGTTACTGGGTGTGACAGTGTAGTGGTTACTGGGTGTGACAGTGTAGTGGTTCCTCGGTGCGACAGTGTATTTGTTACTGGGTATGACAGTGCAGTTGTTACTGGATACGACAGTGTAGTTGATACTGGGTGTGACCATGTAGTGGTTATTAGTTGTGACAGAATTCTGGTTACTGCCTGTGACAGTGTAGTGGTTACGGGGTGTGACAGTGTAGTGGTTACTGGGTGTGACAATGTAGTGGTTACTGGGTGTGACAGTACAGTGTGGGGTGTTACAGTGTAGTCGTTACTGGTTGTTACAGTGTAGTGGTTACTGTGTGTGACAATGTAGTGGTTAATGAGTGTGACCATGTAGTGGTTACTAGGTGTGACAGTGTAATATTTACTGAGTGTGACAGTGCAGTCGTTACTGGGTGTTACAGTGTAGTGGTTACTGTGTGTGACAGTGTAGTGGTTACTGCGTGTGACCTTGTAGTGGTTACTAGGGGTGACAGTGTAGTGTTTACTGGGTGTGACAGTGTAGTCGTTACTGGGTGTTACAGTGTAGTGCTTACTGTGTGTGACAGTTTAGTGGTTACTGGGTGTGTCATTGTAGTGGTTACTTGATGTGACAATGTAGTGGTTACGGGGTGTGACAGTGTAGTGGTTACTGGGTGTGACAGTTTAGTGCTCACTGGGTGTGACAGTGTAGTCGTTACTGGGTGTGACAGTGTAGTGGTTACTGGGTGTGACAGTGTATTGGTTACTGGGTGTGACAATATAGTGGTTACTGGGTGTGCCAGTGTAGTGGTTACTGGGTGTGACAGTGTATTGGTTACAGTGTGTGACAGTGTAATGTTTACTGGGTGTGACTTTGTAGTTGTTTCTCGGTGCAACATTGTATTTGTTACTGGGTGTGACAGTGTAGTTGTTACTGGATACGACAGTGTAGTGGGTACTGGGTGTGACCATGTAGTGGTTATTAGGTGTGACAGAATTGTGGTTACCGGCTATGACAGTGTAGTGGTTACGGGGTGTGACAGTGTAGTGGTTACTGGGTGCAACATTGTATTTGTTACTGGGTGTGACAGTGTATTTTTTACTGGATACGACAGTGTAGTCGTTACTAAGTGTGATAGAATTGTGGTTACTGGGTGTGACAATGTAGTCATTATGGTGTGTGACAGTGTAGTGGTTACGGGGTGTGACGGTGTAGTGTTTACGGGGTGTGACAGTGTACTGGTTACTGGGTGTGACAGTGCAGTGGTTACTGGGTGTGACAGTGTGGTGGTTACTGTGTGTGACAGTGTAGTGGTTACTGGGTCTGACAGTGTGGTGGTTACTGTGTGTGACATTGTAGTGGTTACTGGGTGTGACAGTGTAGTGGTTACTTAGTGTGACATTGTAGTGGTTACTGGGTGTGACAATGTAGTGGTTACTGGGTGTGACAGTGTAGTGGTTACTGGGTGTGACAGTGCAGTGGTTACTTAGTGTGACAGTATAGTGGTTATTGGGTGTCACAGTGTAAAGTTTACTGGGTGTGACTGTGTAGTGGTTACTCAGTGCGACAGTGTATTTGTTACTGGGTATGACAGTGTAGTTGTTACTGGATACGACAGTGTAGTTGATACTGGGTGTGACCATGTCGTGGCTATTAGGTGTGACAGAATTGTGGTTACTGGCTATGACAGTGTAGTGGTTACGGGGTGTGACAGTGTAGTGGTTACTGGGTGTGACAATGTAGCGGATACTGGGCGTGACAGTGTAGTGTGGGGTGTGACAGTGTAGTCGTTACTGTGTGTTACATTGTAGTGGTTACTGTGTGTGACAATGCAGTGGTTACTGAGTGTGACCATGTAGTGGTTACTAGGTGTGACAGTGTAGTATTTACTGAGTTTCACAGTGCAGTGGTTACTGGGTGTGACAGTGCAGTGGTTACTGGGTGTGACAGTGTAGTGGTTACTGGGTGTGACAGTGTAGTGGTTACTGAGTGTGACAGTGTAGTGATTACTGGGTGTGACAGTGTAATGGTTACTGGGTGTGACAGTGTAGTTGTTATTGGGTGTGACAGTGTAATGGTTACTGGGTGTGACAGTATAGTGGTTACTGGTTGTGACAGTGTAGTGGTTACTGGGTGTGACAGTGTCGTGGTTACTGGGTGTGACAGTGTCGTGGTTATTGGGTGTGACAGTGTAGTGCTTACTGGGTGTGACAGTGTAGTGGTTACTTAGTGTGACAGTGTAGTGGTTACTGGGCATGACAGTGTAGTGGTTACTGGGTGTGACAGTGTAGTGGTTACTGAGTGTGACAGTATAGTGGATACTGGGGGTGACCATGTAGTGGTTATTGGGTGTGACAGAATTGTGGTTACTGGGTGTGACAATGTAGTGGTTATGGGTTGTGACAGTGTATTTGTTATTGGATATGACAGTGTACTGGTTACTGGGTGTGACAGTGTAGTGGTTACTTAGTGTGACAGTGTAATGGTTACTGGGTGGGACAGTGTAGTGGTTACTGCGTGTGACAGTGTATACGTTACTGGGTGTGACATTGTAGAGGTTACATAGTGTGACAGTGTAGTGGTTACTGGGTGTGACAGTGTAGTGGCTACTGGGTGTGACCATGTAGTGGTTACTGGGTGTTACAGAATTGTGGTTACTGGGTGTGACAATGTAGTGGTTAAGGGGTGTGACTGTGTAATTGTTACTGGGTGTGACAGTGTAGTTGTTACTGGATATGACAGTGTAGTGGATACTGGGTGTGACCAGATAGTGGTTACTAGGTGTGACAGAATTGTGGTTACTGGCTATGACAGTGTAGTGGTTACGGGGTGTGACAGTGTAGAGGTTACTGGGTGTGACAATGTAGCGGATACTGGGTGTGACAGTGTAGTGTGGGGTGTGACAGTGTAGTCGTTACTGTGTGTTACATTGTGGTGGTTACTGTGTGTGACAATGCAGTGGTTACTGAGTGTGACCATGTAATGGTTACCAGGTGTGACAGTGTAGTATTTACTGGGTTTCACAGTGCAGTGGTTACTGGGTGTGACAGTGTAGTGGTTACTGGGTGTGACAGTGTAGTGGTTACTGGGTGTGACAGTGTAGTGGTTACTGGGTGTGACAGTGTAGTGATTACTGGGTGTGACAGTGTAATGGTTACTGGGTGTGACAGTGTAGTTGTTATTGGGTGTGACAGTGTAATGGTTACTGGGTGTGACAGTATAGTGGTTACTGGTTGTGACAGTGTAGTGGTTACTGGGTGTGACAGTGCCATGGTTACTGGGTGTGACAGTGTCGTGGTTATTGGGTGTGACAGTGTAGTGGTTACTGGGTGTGACAGTGTAGTGGTTACTTAGTGTGACAGTGTACTGGTTAATGGGCATGACAGTGTAGTGGCTACTGGGTGTGACAGTGTAGTGGTTACTGAGTGTGACAGTATAGTGGATACTGGGGGTGACCATGTAGTGGTTATTGGATATGACACTGTACTGGTTACTGGGTGTGACAGTGTAGTGTTTACTGGGTGTGACAGTGTAGTTGTTACTGGGTGTTACAGTGTAGTGGTTACTGAGTGTGACAGTTGAGTGGTTCCTTAGTGTGACAGTGTAGTGGTTACTGGGTGTGACAATGTAGTGCTTGCTGGGTGTGACAGTGCAGTGGTTACTGGGTGTGACAGTGTAGTGGTTACTGGGTGTGACAATGTAGTGGTTGCTGGGTGTGACATTGTAGTGGTTACTGGGTGTGACAGTGTAGTAGTTACTGGGTGTGACAGTGTAGTGGTTACTGCGTGTGACAATGTAGTGGTTGCAGGGTGTGACAGTGTAGTCGTTACTGGGTGTGACAGTGTAGTGATTACTGGGTGTGACAGTTTACTGGCTACTGGGTGTGACAGTGTAGTGTTTACTTAGTGTGACAGTGTAGAGGTTACTGGGTGTGACAGTGTAGTGGTTACTCGGTATGACAGCGTGTTTCTTACTGGGTGTGACAGTGTAGTGGTTACGGGGTGTGACACTGTAGTGGTTACTGGGTGTGGCAGTGTAGTGGTTTCTGGGTGTGACCTTGTAGTGGTTACTAGGGGTGACAGTGTAGCAATTACTGGGTGTGACATTGTAGTGGTTTCTGTCTGTGAAAATGTTGTGGTTACTGGGTGTGACAGTGCAGTGGTTAATGGGTGTGACAGTCTAATTGTTACTGGGTGTGACAGTTTAGTGTTTACTGGGTACGACAGTGTTTTGTTTACTTGGTACGACAGTGTAGTGGTTACTGGGTGTGACAATGTAGTGGTTACTGGGTGTGACAGTGTAGTGGTGTAGTGATTACTGGGTGGGACAGTGTACCATTTACTGGGTGTGACAGTGTAGTCGTTATTGTGTGTGTCATTGTAGTTGTTAATGGGTGTGACAATGCAGTGTTTACTGGGTGTGACAGTGTAGTGCTTACTTTATGTGACAGTGTACTTGTTACTGGGTGTGACAGAGCAGTGGTCACTGGGTGTGACTGTGTAGTCATGACAGGGTGTGACAGTGTAGCGGTTACTGGGTGTGACAATGTAGTGGTTACTGGGTGTGACCTTGTAGTGGTTACTGGGTGTGACAACGTAGTGGTTACTGGGTGTGACAGTGTACTGGTTACTGGGTGTGACAGTGGTTACTGGATATGACAGTGTAGTGGATACAGGGTGTGCCCATGTAGTGGTTACTAGATGTGACAGAATTGTGCTTACTGGGTGTGAAAATGTAGTGGTTATGGGGTGTGACAGTGTAGTGGTTACGGGGTGTGACAGTGTAGTGGTTACTGGGTGTGACTGTGTAGTGGTTATTGGGTGTGACAGTGTAGTGGTTACTTAGTGTGACAGTGCAGTGGTTACTGGGTGTGACAGTGTAGTGGTTACTTTGTGTGACAGTGCAGTGATTACTGGGTGTGACAGTGTAGTGGTTACGGGGTATGACAGTGTAGTGGTTACTGGGTGTGACAGTGTAGTGTTTACTTTGTGTGACAGTGTAGTGGTTAATGTGTGTGACAGTGTAATGTTTACTGGGTGTGACAGTGTAGTGGTTCCTCGGTACGACAGTGTATTTTTTACCGGGTGTGACAGTGTAGATGTTACTGGATACGACAGTGTAGTTGATACTGTGTGTGACCATGTAGTGGTTATTAGGTGAGACAGAATTGTGGTTACTGTGTGTGACAGTGTCGTGGTTACTGGGTGTTACAGTGCAGTCATTACTGTGTGTGACAATGTAGCAGTTACTGGGTGTGACCGTGTAGTGGTTACTAGGTGTGACAGTGTAGTGTTTACTGGGTGTGACAGTGTAGTCGTTACTGGGTGCTACAGTGTAGTGCTTACTGTGTGTGACAGTTTAGTGGTTTCTGGGAGTGACAGTGTCATGGTTACTTGGTGTGACAATGTAGTGGTTACGGGGTGTGACAGTGTAGTGGTTACTGGGTGTGACAGTGTCGTGGTTACTGTGTGTGACAGTGTAGTTTTTACTGGGTGTGACAGTGTAGTGGTTACTGGGTGTGACAGTGTAGTGGTTACTGGGTGTGACAATGCAGTGGTGATTTGGTGTGCCAGTATAATGGTTACTGGGTGTGACACTGTATTGGTTACTGGGTGTGACAGTGTAATGTTTACTGGGTGTGACAGTGTAGTGGTTACTGGTTGCAACATTGTATTTGTTACTGGGTGTGACAGTGTATTTGTTACTGGATACGACAGTGCAGTGGATACTGGGTGTGACCATGTAGTGGTTACTAAGTGTGATAGAATTGTGGTTACTGGGTGTGACAATGTAGTCATTATGGTGTGTGACAGTGTAGTGGTTACGGGGTGTGAGGTGTAGTGTTTGCGGGGTGTGACAGTGTAGTAGTTACTGGGTGTGACAGTGTAGTGGCTACTGGGTGTGACAGTGTAGTGGTAACTGGGTGTGACAGTGAGCTGGTTACTGTGTGTGACAGTGTAGTGGTTACTGGGTGTGACAATGTAGTGGTTACTGGGTGTGACAGTGTAGTGGTTACTGGGTGTGACAGTGTAGTGGTTACTGGGTGTGACAGTGTAGTGGTTACTGGGTGTGACAGTGTAGTGGTTCCTCGGTGCGACAGTGTATTTGTTACTGGGTATGACAGTGCAGTTGTTACTGGATACGACAGTGTAGTTGATACTGGGTGTGACCATGTAGTGGTTATTAGTTGTGACAGAATTCTGGTTACTGCCTGTGACAGTGTAGTGGTTACGGGGTGTGACAGTGTAGTGGTTACTGGGTGTGACAATGTAGTGGTTACTGGGTGTGACAGTACAGTGTGGGGTGTTACAGTGTAGTCGTTACTGGTTGTTACAGTGTAGTGGTTACTGTGTGTGACAATGTAGTGGTTAATGAGTGTGACCATGTAGTGGTTACTAGGTGTGACAGTGTAATATTTACTGAGTGTGACAGTGCAGTCGTTACTGGGTGTTACAGTGTAGTGGTTACTGTGTGTGACAGTGTAGTGGTTACTGCGTGTGACCTTGTAGTGGTTACTAGGGGTGACAGTGTAGTGTTTACTGGGTGTGACAGTGTAGTCGTTACTGGGTGTTACAGTGTAGTGCTTACTGTGTGTGACAGTTTAGTGGTTACTGGGTGTGTCATTGTAGTGGTTACTTGATGTGACAATGTAGTGGTTACGGGGTGTGACAGTGTAGTGGTTACTGGGTGTGACAGTTTAGTGCTCACTGGGTGTGACAGTGTAGTCGTTACTGGGTGTGACAGTGTAGTGGTTACTGGGTGTGACAGTGTATTGGTTACTGGGTGTGACAATATAGTGGTTACTGGGTGTGCCAGTGTAGTGGTTACTGGGTGTGACAGTGTATTGGTTACAGTGTGTGACAGTGTAATGTTTACTGGGTGTGACTTTGTAGTTGTTTCTCGGTGCAACATTGTATTTGTTACTGGGTGTGACAGTGTAGTTGTTACTGGATACGACAGTGTAGTGGGTACTGGGTGTGACCATGTAGTGGTTATTAGGTGTGACAGAATTGTGGTTACCGGCTATGACAGTGTAGTGGTTACGGGGTGTGACAGTGTAGTGGTTACTGGGTGCAACATTGTATTTGTTACTGGGTGTGACAGTGTATTTTTTACTGGATACGACAGTGTAGTCGTTACTAAGTGTGATAGAATTGTGGTTACTGGGTGTGACAATGTAGTCATTATGGTGTGTGACAGTGTAGTGGTTACGGGGTGTGACGGTGTAGTGTTTACGGGGTGTGACAGTGTACTGGTTACTGGGTGTGACAGTGCAGTGGTTACTGGGTGTGACAGTGTGGTGGTTACTGTGTGTGACAGTGTAGTGGTTACTGGGTCTGACAGTGTGGTGGTTACTGTGTGTGACATTGTAGTGGTTACTGGGTGTGACAGTGTAGTGGTTACTTAGTGTGACATTGTAGTGGTTACTGGGTGTGACAATGTAGTGGTTACTGGGTGTGACAGTGTAGTGGTTACTGGGTGTGACAGTGCAGTGGTTACTTAGTGTGACAGTATAGTGGTTATTGGGTGTCACAGTGTAAAGTTTACTGGGTGTGACTGTGTAGTGGTTACTCAGTGCGACAGTGTATTTGTTACTGGGTATGACAGTGTAGTTGTTACTGGATACGACAGTGTAGTTGATACTGGGTGTGACCATGTCGTGGCTATTAGGTGTGACAGAATTGTGGTTACTGGCTATGACAGTGTAGTGGTTACGGGGTGTGACAGTGTAGTGGTTACTGGGTGTGACAATGTAGCGGATACTGGGCGTGACAGTGTAGTGTGGGGTGTGACAGTGTAGTCGTTACTGTGTGTTACATTGTAGTGGTTACTGTGTGTGACAATGCAGTGGTTACTGAGTGTGACCATGTAGTGGTTACTAGGTGTGACAGTGTAGTATTTACTGAGTTTCACAGTGCAGTGGTTACTGGGTGTGACAGTGCAGTGGTTACTGGGTGTGACAGTGTAGTGGTTACTGGGTGTGACAGTGTAGTGGTTACTGAGTGTGACAGTGTAGTGATTACTGGGTGTGACAGTGTAATGGTTACTGGGTGTGACAGTGTAGTTGTTATTGGGTGTGACAGTGTAATGGTTACTGGGTGTGACAGTATAGTGGTTACTGGTTGTGACAGTGTAGTGGTTACTGGGTGTGACAGTGTCGTGGTTACTGGGTGTGACAGTGTCGTGGTTATTGGGTGTGACAGTGTAGTGCTTACTGGGTGTGACAGTGTAGTGGTTACTTAGTGTGACAGTGTAGTGGTTACTGGGCATGACAGTGTAGTGGTTACTGGGTGTGACAGTGTAGTGGTTACTGAGTGTGACAGTATAGTGGATACTGGGGGTGACCATGTAGTGGTTATTGGGTGTGACAGAATTGTGGTTACTGGGTGTGACAATGTAGTGGTTATGGGTTGTGACAGTGTATTTGTTATTGGATATGACAGTGTACTGGTTACTGGGTGTGACAGTGTAGTGGTTACTTAGTGTGACAGTGTAATGGTTACTGGGTGGGACAGTGTAGTGGTTACTGCATGTGACAGTGTATACGTTACTGGGTGTGACATTGTAGAGGTTACATAGTGTGACAGTGTAGTGGTTACTGGGTGTGACAGTGTAGTGGCTACTGGGTGTGACCATGTAGTGGTTACTGGGTGTTACAGAATTGTGGTTACTGGGTGTGACAATGTAGTGGTTAAGGGGTGTGACTGTGTAATTGTTACTGGGTGTGACAGTGTAGTTGTTACTGGATATGACAGTGTAGTGGATACTGGGTGTGACCAGATAGTGGTTACTAGGTGTGACAGAATTGTGGTTACTGGGTGTGACAGTGTAGTGGTTACTTAGTGTGACAGTGTAGCGGTTACTGGCTGTGGCAGTGTAGTGGCTACTGGGTGTGGCAGTGTAGTGGTTACTGGGTGTGACAGTGTAGTGGTTACTTAGTGTGACAGTGTAGTGGTTACTGGGTGTGACAGTGTAGTTGTTACTGGATATGACAATGTAGTGGATACTTGGGTGACCATGTAGTGGTTACTGGGTGTGACACGATGGTGGTTACTGGGTGTGACAATGTAGTGGTTATGGGGTGTGACAGTGTAGTTGTTACTGGGAGTGACAGTGTAGTTGTTACTGGATATGACTGTGTAGTTGTTACTGGATATGACAGTGTAGTGGATACTGGGTGTGACCATGTAGTGGTTACTAGGTTTGACAGAATTGTGGTTACTGGGTGTGACAGTATAGTGGTTTCTGGGTGTATCAGTGTTGTGGTTACTGGGTGTGACAGTGTAGTGGTTATTGGGTGTTACATTGTAGTTGTTACTGGGTGTGACAGAGCAGTGGACACTGGGTGTGACAGTGTAGTGGTTACAGAGTGTACAGAGTAGTGGTTAATGGGTGTGACAATGTCGTGGTTGCTGGGTGTGACATTGTAGTGGTTACTGGGTGTGACAGTGTAGTGGTTACTGGGTGTGACAGTGTAATGTTTACTGGGTGTGACAGTGTAGTGGTTACTGGGTGTGACAATGTCGTGGTTACTGGGTGTGACAGTGTAGTGGTTACTGGGTGTGACAGTGTAGTGATTACTCGGTACGACAGTGTATTTGTTACTGGGTGTGACAGTGTAGTTGTTACTGGAT
The DNA here is from genome assembly GCF_052327205.1 of Somniosus microcephalus. NCBI lineage: Eukaryota > Metazoa > Chordata > Chondrichthyes > Squaliformes > Somniosidae > Somniosus > Somniosus microcephalus. The sequence continues at coordinate 218,318,936 of NC_140989.1, read as the reverse complement.
ATGACAGAGTAGTGGATACTGGGTGTGTCAATGTAGTTCTTACTAGCTGTGACAGAATTGTGGTTACTGGGTGTGACAGTGTACTGGTTATGCGGTGTGACAGTGTAGTGGTTACGGGTTGTGACAGTGTAGTGGTTACTGGGTGTGACAGTGTAGTGTTTACTGGGAGTGACAGTGTAGTTGTTACTGGGTGTTACAGTGTAGTGGTTACTGAGTGTGACAGTTTAGTGGTTCCTTAGTGTGACAGTGTAGTGGTTACTGGGTGTGACAATGTAGTGTTTGCTGGGTGTGACAGTGTAGTGGTTACTGGGTGTGACAGTGTAGTGGTTACTGGGTGTGACAATGTAGTGGTTGCTGGGTGTGACATTGTAGTGGTTACTGGGTGTGACAGTGTAGTAGTTACTGGGTGTGACAGTGTAGTGGTTACTGCGTGTGACAATGTAGTGGTTGCTGGGTGTGACAGTGTAGTCGATACTGGGTGTGACAGTGTCGTGATTACTGGGTGTGACAGTTTACTGGCTACTGGGTGTGACAGTGTAGTGGTTACTGGGTGTGACAATATAGTGGTTACTGGGTGTGCCAGTGTAGTGGTTACTGGGTGTGACAGTGTATTGGTTACAGTGTGTGACAGTGTAATGTTTACTGGGTGTGACTTTGTAGTTGTTTCTCGGTGCATCATTGTATTTGTTACTGGGTGTGACAGTGTAGTTGTTACTGGATACGACAGTGCAGTGGATACTGGGTGTGACCATGTAGTGGTCATTATGTGTGACAGAATTGTGGTAACCGGCTATGACAGTGTAGTGGTTACAGGGTGTGACAGTGTCGTGGCTACTGGGTGCAACATTTTATTTGTTACTGGGTGTGACAGTGTATTTGTTACTGGATACGACAGTGTAGTGGTTACTAAGTGTGATAGAATTGTGGTTACTGGGTGTGACAATGTAGTCATTATGGTGTGTGACAGTGTAGTGGTTACGGGGTGTGACGGTGTAGTGTTTACGGGGTGTGACAGTGTACTGGTTACTGGGTGTGACAGTGTAGTGGCTACTGGGTGTGACAGTGTAGTGGTTACTGGGTGTGACAGTGTGGTGGTTACTGTGTGTGACAGTGTAGTGGTTACTGGGTCTGACAGTGTGGTGGTTACTGTGTGTGACAGTGTAGTGGTTACTGGGTGTGACAGTGTAGTGGTTACTTAGTGTGACATTGTAGTGGTTACTGGGTGTGACAATGTAGTGGTTACTGGGTGTGACAGTGTAGTGGTTACTGGGTGTGACAGTGTCGTGGTTACTTAGTGTGACAGTATAGTGGTTATTGGGTGTGACAGTGTAAAGTTTACTGGGTGTGACTGTGTAGTGGTTACTCAGTGCGACAGTGTATTTGTTACTGGGTATGACAGTGTAGTTGTTACTGGATACGACAATGTAGTTGATACTGGGTGTGACCATGTAGTGGCTATTAGGTGTGACAGAATTGTGGTTACTGGCTATGACAGTGCAGTGGTTACGGGGTGTGACAGTGTAGTGGTTACTGGGTGTGACAATGTAGCGGATACTGGGTGTGACAGTGTAGTGTGGGGTGTGACAGTGTAGTCGTTACTGTGTGTTACATTGTAGTGGTTACTGTGTGTGACAATGCAGTGGTTACTGAGTGTGACCATGTAGTGGTTACTAGGTGTGACAGTGTAGTATTTACTGGGTTTCACAGTGCAGTGGTTACTGGGTGTGACAGTGTAGTGGTTACTGGGTGTGACAGTGTAGTGGTTACTGGGTGTGACAGTGTAGTGGTTACTGGGTGTGACAGTGTAGTGATTACTGGGTGTGACAGTGTAATGGTTACTGGATGTGACAGTGTAGTTGTTATTGGGTGTGACAGTGTAATGGTTACTGGGTGTGACAGTATAGTGGTTACTGGTTGTGACAGTGTAGTGGTTACTGGGTGTGACAGTGTCGTGGTTACTGGGTGTGACAGTGTCGTGGTTATTGGGTGTGACAGTGTAGTGCTTACTGGGTGTGACAGTGTAGTAGTTACTTAGTGTGACAGTGTAGTGGTTACTGGGTGTGACAGTGTAGTGGTTACTGAGTGTGACAGTATAGTGGATACTGGGGGTGACCATGTAGTGGTTATTGGGTGTGACAGAATTGTGGTTACTGGATGTGACAATGTAGTGGTTACGGGTTGTGACAGTGTATTTGTTATTGGATATGACAGTGTACTGGTTACTGGGTGTGACAGTGTAGTGGTTACTTAGTGTGACAGTGCAGTGGTTACTGGGTGGGACAGTGTAGTGGTTACTGCGTGTGACAGTGTATATGTTACTGGGTGTGACATTGTAGAGGTTACATAGTGTGACAGTGTAGTGGTTACTGTGTGTGACAGTGTAGTGGTTACTGGGTGTGACCATGTAGTGGTTACTGGGTGTTACAGAATTGTGGTTACTGGGTGTGACAATGTAGTGGTTAAGGGGTGTGACTGTGTAATTGTTACTGGGTGTGACAGTGTAGTTGTTACTGGATATGACAGTGTAGTGGATACTGGGTGTGACCATATAGTGGTTACTAGGTGTGACAGAATTGTGGTTACTGGGTGTGACAGTGTAGTGGTTACTTAGTGTGACAGTGTAGCGGTTACTGGCTGTGGCAGTGTAGTGGCTACTGGGTGTGGCAGTGTAGTGATTACTGGGTGTGACAGTGTAGTGGTTACTTAGTGTGACAGTGTAGTGGTTACTGGGTGTGACAGTGTAGTTGTTACTGGATATGACAATGTAGTGGATACTGGGGTGACCATGTAGTGGTTACTGGGTGTGACAAGATTGTGGTTACTGGGTGTGACAATGTAGTGGTTATGGGGTGTGACAGTGTAGTTGTTACTGGGTGTGACAGTGTAGTTGTTACTGGATATGACTGTGTAGTTGTTACTGGATATGACAGTGTAGTGGATACTGGGTGTGACCATGTAGTGGTTACTAGGTGTGACAGAATTGTGGTTACTGGGTGTGACAGTATAGTGGTTCCTGGGTGTAACAGTGTTGTGGTTACTGGGTGTGACAGTGTAGTGGTTATTGGGTGTTTCATTGTAGTTGTTACTGGGTGTGACAGAGCAGTGGACACTGGGTGTGACAGTGTAGTGGTTACAGAGTGTTCAGAGTAGTGGTTAATGGGTGTGACAATGGAGTGGTTACTGGGTGTGACATTGTCGTGGTTACTGGGTGTGATAGTGTAGTGGTTACTGGGTGTGACAGTGTAATGTTTACTGGGTGTGACAGTGTAGTGGTTACTGGGTGTGACAATGTCGTGGTTACTGGGTGTGACAGTGTAGTGGTTACTGGGTGTGACAGTGTAGTGGTTACTCGGTACAACAGTGTATTTGTTACTGGGTGTGACACTGTAGTTGTTACTGGATATGAAAGAGTAGTGGATACTGGGTGTGTCAATGTAGTTCTTACTAGCTGTGACAGAATTGTGGTTACTGGGAGTGACAGTGCACTGGTTATGCGGTGTGACAGTGTAGTGGTAACGGGTTGTGACAGTGTAGTGGTTACTGGGTGTGACAGTGTAGTGTTTACTGGGAGTGACAGTGTAGTTGTTACTGGGTGTGACAGTGTAGTGGTTACGGAGTGTGACAGTTTAGTGGTTCCTTAGTGTGACTGTGTAGTGGTTACTGGGTGTGACAGTGTAGTGTTTACTGGGTGTGACAGTGTAGTAGTTACTGGGTGTGACAGTGTAGTGGTTACTGCGTGTGACAATGTAGTGGTTGCTGGGTGTGACAGTGTAGTCGTTACTGGGTGTGACAGTGTAGTGGTTACTGCGTGTGACAATGTAGTGGTTGCTGGGTGTGACAGTGTAGTCGTTACTGGGTGTGACAGTGTAGTGATTACTGGGTGTGACAGTTTACTGGCTACTGGGTGTGACAGTGTAGTGTTTACTTAGTGTGACAGTGTAGAGGTTACTGGGTGTGACAGTTTAGTGGTTACTCGGTATGACAGTGTATTTCTTACTGGGTGTGACAATGTAGTGGTTACGGGGTGTGACACTGTAGTGGTTACTGGGTGTGACAGCGTAGTGGTTACGGGGTGTGACAGTGTAGTGGTTACTGGGTGTGACAGTGTAGTGCTTACTGGGTGTGACATTGTATTGGATACTGGGTGTGACCATGTAGTGGTTACTGGGTGTGACAGAATTGTGGTTACTGGTTGTGACAATGTAGTGGTTACGGGGTGTGACAGTGTAGTTGTTACTGGGTGTGACACTGTAGTTGGTACTGGATACAACAGTGTATTGGTTACTGGGTGTGACAGAGTAGTGGTTACTTAGTGTGACAGTGTAGTGGTTACTGGGTGTGACAGTGTAGTGGTTACTGGGTGTGACAGTGTATTGGTTACTGGGTGTGACAGTGTAGTGGTTACTTAGTGTGACAGTGTAGTGGTTACTGGGTGTGACAGTGTAGTGGTTACTGGGTGTGACAGTGTAGTGGTTACTGGGTGTGACAGTGTAGTGGTTACTGGGTGTGACAGTGTAGTGGTTACTTAGTGTGACAGTGTAGTGGTTACTGGGTGTGACAGTGTAGTGGTTACTGGGTGTGACAGTGTAGTGGTTACTGGGTGTGACAGTGTAGTGGTTACTGGGTGTGACCATGTAGTTGTTACTCGGTGTGACAGAATTGTGGTTACTGGGTGTGACAGTGTCGTGGATACTGGGTGTGACAGTGTAGTTGTTACTGGATATGACAGTGTAGTGGATACTGGGTGTGACCATGTAGTGGTTACTAGGTGTGACAGAATTGTGGTTACTGGGTGTGACAGTGTAGTGGTTACTTAGTGTGACAGTGCAGTGGTTACTGTGTGTGACAGTGTAGTGGTTATTGGGTGTGCAGTGCAGTGGTTACTGGGTGTGACAGTGTAGTGGTTACTGGGTATGACAGTGTAGTGGTTACTAGGTGTGACAGTGTAGTGGTTACTGGGTGTGACAGTGTAGTGGTTACTGGGTGTGACAGTGTAGTGGTTACTAGGTGTGACATTGTAATGGTTACTGGGTGTGACAGTGTAGTGGCTACTGGGTGTGACAGTGTAGTGGTTACTGGGTGTGACAGTATAGTGGTTACTGGGTGTGACAGTGTAGTGGCTACTGGGTGTGACAGTGTACTGGTTACTGGGTGTGACAGTGTAGTGGTTACTGGGTGTGACAGTGTAGTAGTTACTGGGTGTGACAGTGTAGTGGTTACTGCGTGTGACAATGTAGTGGTTGCTGGGTGTGACAGTGTAGTCGTTACTGGGTGTGACAGTGTAGTGATTACTGGGTGTGACAGTTTACTGGCTACTGGGTGTGACAGTGTAGTGTTTACTTAGTGTGACAGTGTAGAGGTTACTGGGTGTGACAGTGTAGTGGTTACTCGGTATGACAGTGTATTTCTTACTGGGTGTGACAATGTAGTGGTTACGGGGTGTGACACTGTAGTGGTTACTGGGTGTGACAGCGTAGTGGTTACGGGGTGTGACAGTGTAATGGTTACTGGGTGTGACAGTGTAGTGCTTACTGGGTGTGACATTGTATTGGATACTGGGTGTGACCATGTAGTGGTTACTGGGTGTGACAGAATTGTGGTTACTGGTTGTGACAATGTAGTGGTTACGGGGTGTGACAGTGTAGTTGTTACTGGGTGTGACACTGTAGTTGGTACTGGATACAACAGTGTATTGGTTACTGGGTGTGGCAGAGTAGTGGTTACTTAGTGTGACAGTGTAGTGGTTACTGGGTGTGACAGTGTAGTGGTTACTGGGTGTGACAGTGTATTGGTTACTGGGTGTGACAGTGTAGTGGTTACTTAGTGTGACAGTGTAGTGGTTACTGGGTGTGACAGTGTAGTGGTTACTGGGTGTGACAGTGTAGTGGTTACTGGGTGTGACAGTGTAGTGGCTACTGGGTGCGACCATGTAGTTGTTACTCGGTGTGACAGAATTGTGGTTACTGGGTGTGACAGTGTCGTGGATACTGGGTGTGACAGTGTAGTTGTTACTGGATATGACAGTGTAGTGGATACTGGGTGTGACCATGTAGTGGTTACTAGGTGTGACAGAATTGTGGTTACTGGGTGTGACAGTGTAGTGGTTACTTAGTGTGACAGTGTAGTGGTTACTGTGTGTGACAGTGTAGTGGTTATTGGGTGTGCAGTGTAGTGGTTACTGGGTGTGACAGTGTAGTGGTTACTGGGTATGACAGTGTAGTGGTTACTAGGTGTGACAGTGTAGTGGTTACTGGGTGTGACAGTGTAGTGGTTACTGGGTGTGACAGTGTAGTGGTTACTAGGTGTGACATTGTAATGGTTACTGGGTGTGACAGTGTAGTGGCTACTGGGGGTGACAGTGTAGTGGTTACTGGGTGTGACAGTGTAGTGGTTACTGGGTGTGACAGTGTAGTAGTTACTGGGTGTGACAGTGTAGTGGTTACTGGGTGTGACAGTGTAGTGATTACTGGCTGTGACTGTGTAGTGATTACTGGGTGTGACAGTGTACTGGTTACTGGGTGTGACAGTGTAGTGGTTACTGGGTGTGACAGTGTAGTGGTTACTGGGTGTGACAGTGTAGTAGTTACTGGGTGTGACAGTGTAGTGGTTACTGGGTGTGACAGTGTAGTGATTCCTGGCTGTGACAGTGTAATGGTTACTGGGTGTGACAGTGTGCTGGTTACTGGGTGTGACAGTGTAGTGGTTACTGGGTGTGACAGTGTAGTGATTACTGGCTGTGACAGTGTAGTGATTACTGGGTGTGACAGTGTCATGGTTACTGGGTGTGACAGTGTAGTGATTACTGGGTTTGACAGTGTAATGGTTACTGGGTGTGACAGTGTAGTGGTGAATGGGTGTGACAGTGTAGTGGTTACTGGGTGTGACTGTGTAGTGGTTACTGGGTGTGACAGTGTAGTGATTATTGGGTGTGACAGTGTAGTGGTTACTGGGTGTGACAGTGTAGTGTTTACTGGGTGTGACAGTGTAGTGATTACTGGGTGTGACAGTGTAATGGTTACTGGGTGTGACAGTGTAGTGGTTACTGGGTGTGACAGTGTAGTGATTACTGGGTGTGACAGTGTAATGGTTCCTGGTTGTGACAGTGTAGTGGTTACTGGGTTTGCAGTGTAGTGGTTACTGGGTGTGACAGTGTACTGGTTACTGGGTGTGACAGTGTAGTGGTTACTGGGTATGACAGTGTAGTGATTACTAGGTGTAAGAGTGTAGTGGTTACTGGGTGTGACAGTGTAGTGGCTACTGGGTGTGACAGTGTAGTGGTTACTGGGTGTGACAGTGTAGAGCTTACTGGGTGTGACAGAGTAGTAGTTACTAGGTGTGACAGTGTAATGGTTACTGGGTGTGACAGTGTAGTGGTTACTGGGTGTGACAGTGTAGTGGTTACTGGGTGTGACAGTGTAGTGATTACTGGGTGTGACAGTGTAGTGATTGCTGGGTGTGACAGTGTAGTGGTTACTGGGTGTGACAGTGTAGTGATTACTGGGTGTGACAGTGTAATGGTTACTGGGTGTGACAGTGTAGTGGTTAATGGGTGTGACAGTGTAGTGGTTACTGGGTGTGACAGTGCAATGTTTACTGGGTGTGACAGTGTAGTGGCTAATGGTTGTGACAGTGTAGTGGTTACTGGGTGTGATAGTGTAGTGGTTACTGGGTGTGACAGTGTAGTGATTATTGGTTGTGACAGTGTAGTGGTTACTGGGTGTGACAGTGTAGTGGTTACTGGGTGGGACAGTGTAGTGGTTACTTGGTGTGCCAGTGTAGTGATTACTGGGTGTGACAGTGTAGTGGTTACTGGGTGTGACAGTGTAGTGGTTACTGGGTGTGACAGTGTAGTGGTTACTGGGTGTGACAGTGTAGTGGTTACTTAGTGTGACAGTGTAGTGGTTACTGGGTGTGACAGTGTAGTGGTTACTGGGTGTCAGTGTAGTGGTTACTGGGTGTGACCATGTAGTTGTTACTCGGTGTGACAGAATTGTGGTTACTGGGTGTGACAGTGTAGTGGATACTGGGTGTGACAGTGTAGTTGTTGCTGGATATGACAGTGTAGAGGATACTGGGTGTGACCATGTAGTGGTTACTAGGTGTGACAGAATTGTGGTTACTGGGTGTGACAGTGTAGTGGTTACTTAGTGTGACACTGTAGTGGTTACTGTGTGTGACAGTGTAGTGGTTACTGGGTGTGCAGTGTTGTGGTTACTGGGTGTGACAGTGTACTGGTTACTGCGTGTGACAGTGTAGTGGTTACTGGGTATGACAGTGTAGTGGTTACTAGGTGTGACAGTGTAGTTGTTACTGGGTGTGACAGTGTAGTGGTTACTGGGTGTGACAATGTAGTGGTTACTCGGTGTGACATTGTAATGGTTACTGTGTGTGACAGTGTAGTGGCTACTGGGTGTGACAGTGTAGTGGTTACTGGGCGTGACAGTGTAGTGGTTACTGGCTGTGACAGTGTAGTAGTTACTAGGTGTGACAGTGTAATGGTTACTGGGTGTGACAGTGTAGTGGTTACTGGGTGTGACAGTGTAGTGGTTACTGGGTGTGACAGTGTCATGGTTACTGGGTGTGACAGTGTAGTGATTACTGGGTGTGACAGTGTAATGGTTACTGGGTGTGACAGTGTAGTGGTTAATGGGTGTGACAGTGTAGTGGTTACTGGGTGTGACAGTGTAGTGGTTACTGGGTGTGACAGTGTAGTGATTATTGGGTGTGACTGTGTAGTGGTTACTGGGTGTGACAGTGTATTGGTTACTGGGTGTGACAGTGTAGTGGTTACTGGGTGTGACAGTGTATTGATTACTGGGTGTGACAGTGTAATGATTACTGGGTGTGACAGTGTAGTGGTTAATGGGTGTGACAGTGTCGTGATTACTGGGTGTGACAGTGTAATGGTTACTGGGTGTGACAGTGTAGTGGTTACTGGGTGTGCAGTGTAGTGGTTACTGGGTGTGACAGTGTACTGGTTACTGGGTGTGACAGTGTAGTGGTTACTGCGTATGACAGTGTAGTGGTTACTATGTGTGATAGTGCAGTGGTTACTGGGTGTGACAGTGTAGGTGTTACTGGGTGTGACAGTGTAGTAGTTACTAGGTGTGACAGTGTAATGGTTACTGGGTGTGACAGTGTAGTGGTTACTGGATGTGACAGTGTAGTGGTTACTGGGTGTGACAGTGTAGTGATTACAGGGTGTGACAGTGTAGTGATTGCTGGGTGTGACAGTGTAGTGGTTACTGGGTGTGACAGTGTAGTGATTACTGGGTTTGACATTGTAATGGTTACTGGGTGTGACAGTGCAGTGGTTAATGGGTGTGACAGTGTAGTGGTTACTGGGTGTGACAGTGTAATGGTTACTGGGTGTGACAGTGTAGTGGTTAATGGGTGTGACAGTGTAGTGGTTACTGGGTGTGACAGTGTAGTGGTTACTGGGTGTGACAGTGTAGTGATTATTGGGTGTGACAGTGTAGTGGTTACTGGGTGTGACAGTGTAGTGGTTACTGGGTGGGACAGTGTAGTGGTTACTGGGTGTGACAGTGTAGTGATTACTGGGTGTGACAGTGTAGTTGTTACTGGGTGTGACAGTGTAGTGTTTACTGTGTGTGACAGTGTAGTGATTACTGGGTGTGACAGTGTAGTAGTTACTAGGTGTGACAGTGTAATGGTTACTGGGTGTGACAGTGCAGTGGTTACTGGGTGTGACAGTGTAGTGGTTACTGGGTGTGACAGTGTAGTGATTACTGGGTGTGACAGTGTAGTTGTTACTGGGTGTGACAGTGTAGTGATTACTGGGTGTGACAGTGTAGTGATTACTGGGTGTGACAGTGTAATGGTTACTGGGTGTGACAGTGTTGTGGTTAATTGATGTGACTGTGTAGTGGTTACTGAGTGTGACAGTATGGTGGTTACTGGGTGTGACAGTGTAGTGATTATTGGGTGTGACAGTGTAGTGGTTACTGGGTGTGACAGTGTAATGGTTACTGGGTTTGACAGTGTAGTGATTACTGTGTGTGACAGTGTAATGGTTACTGGGTGTGACAGTGTAGTGGTTACTGGGTGTGACAGTGTAGTGATGACTGGTTGTGACAGTGTATTGGTTACTGGGTGTGACAGTGTAGTGGTTACTGGGTGTGACAGTGTAGTGGTTACTGGGTGTGTCAGTGTAGTGTTTACTGGGTGTGACAGTGTAGTGGTTACTGGGTGTGACAGTGTAGTGCTTACTGGGTGTGACATTGTAGTTACAACTGGGTGTGACAGTGTCATGGTTAATGGATGTGACAGTGTAGTGGTTACTGGGTGTGACAGTGTAGTGGTTACTGGGTGTGACAGTGTAGTGGTTACTGGGTGTGACAGTGTAGTGGTTACTGGGTGTGACAGTGTAGTGGTTACTGGTGTGACAGTGTAGTGGTTACTGGATGTGACAGTGTAGTGGTTACTGTGTGTGACATTGTAGTGGTTACTGGGTGTGACAGTGTAGTGGTTACTGGGAGTGACAGTGTAGTGGTTACTGGGTGTGACAGTGTAGAGGTTACTGGGTGTGACAGTGCAGTGGTTACTGGGTGTGACAGTGTAGTGGTTACTGGGTGTGACAGTGTAGTGGTTACTGGGTGTGACAGTGTAGTGATTACTGGGTGTGACAGTGTAGTGGTTACTGGGTGTGACAGTGTTGTGGTTACTGGGTGTGGCAGTGTAGTGGTTACTGGGTGTGACAGTGTAGTGGTTACTGGGTGGGACAGTGTAGTGGTTACTGGGTGTGACAGTGTAGTGATTACTGGGTGTGACAGTGTAGTGGTTACTGGGTGTGACAGTGTAGTGGTCACTGGGTGTGACAGTGTAGTGATTACTGTGTGTGACAGTGTAGTGGTTACTGTGTGTGACAGTGTAGTGATTACTGGGTGTGACAGTTTAGTGATTACTGGGTGTGACAGTGTAGTGGTTACTGTGTGTGACAGTGTAGTGATTACTGGGTGTGACAGTGTAGTGGTTACTGGGTGTGACAGTGTAGTGATTACTGTGTGCGACAGTGTAGTGATTACTGGGTGTGACAGTGTAGTGGTTACTGTGTGTGTCAGTGTAATGGTTACTGGGTTTGACAGTGTAGTGGTTACTGGGTGTGACAGTGTAGTGATTACTGGGTGTGACAGTGTAGTTGTTACTGGGTGTGACAGTGTAGTGATTACTGGGTGTGACAGTGTAGTGGTTACTTGGTGTGGCAGTGTAGTGATTACTGGGTGTGACAGTGTAGTGGTTACTGGGTGTGACAGTGTAGTGGTTACTGGGTGTGACAGTGTAGTGGTTACTGGGTGTGACAGTGTAGTGGTTACTGGGTGTGACTGTGTAGTGGTTACTGGGTGTGACAGTGTCGTGATTACTGTGTGTGACAGTGTAGTGGTTACTGGGTGTGACAGTGTAGTGATTACTGGGTGTGACATTGTAGTGGTTACTGGGTGTGGCAGTGTAGTGATTACTGGGTGTAACAGTGTAGTGGTTACTGGGTGTGACAGTGTAGTGGTTACTGGGTGTGACAGTGTAGTGATTACTGGGTATGACAGAGTAGTGGTCACTGGGTGTGACAGTGTAGTGGTTACTGGGTGTGACAGTGTAGTGGTTACTGGGTGTGACAGTTTAGTGATTACTGGTTGTGACAGTGTAGTGGTTACTGGGTGTGACAGTGTAGTGATTACTGGGTGTGACAGTGCAGTGTTTACTGGGTGTGACAGTGTATTGATTACAGGGTGTGACAGTGTAGTCGTTACTGGGTGTGACAGTGTAGTGGTTACTGGGTGTGACAGTGCAGTGCTTACTGGGTGTGACAGTGTAGTGGTTACTGGGTGTGACAGTGTAGTGGTTACTGGGTGCGACAGTGTAATGGTTACTGGGTGTGACAGTGTCGTGGTTACTGGGTGTGACAGTGTAGTGGTTACTGGGTGTGACAGTGTAGTGATTACTGGGTGTGACAGTGTAGTGGTTACTGAGTGTGACAGTGTAGTGGTTACTGGTTGTGATAGTGTAGTGATTACTGGGTGTGACAGTGTAGTGGTTACTGGGTGTGACAGTGTAGTGGTTACTGGGTGTGACAGTGTAGTGGTTACTGGGTGTGACAGTGTAGTGGTTACTGGGTGTGACAGTGTAGTGCTTACTGGGTGTGACATTGTAGTTACAACTGGGTGTGACAGTGTCATGGTTAATGGGTGTGACAGTGTAGTGGTTACTGGGTGTGACAGTGTAGTGGTTACTGGGTGTGACAGTGTAGTGGTTACTGGGTGTGACAGTGTAGTGGTTACTGGGTGTGACAGTGTAGTGGTTACTGGTGTGACAGTGTAGTGGTTACTGGATGTGACAGTGTAGTGGTTACTGGGTGTGACATTGTAGTGGTTACTGGGTGTGACAGTGTAGTGGTTACTGGGAGTGACAGTGTAGTGGTTACTGGGTGTGACAGTGTAGTGGTTACTGGGTGTGACAGTGCAGTGGTTATTGTGTGTGACAGTGTAGTGGTTACTGGGTGTGACAGTGTAGTGGTTACTGGGTGTGACAGTGTAGTGATTACTGGGTGTGACAGTGTAGTGGTTACTGGGTGTGACAGTGTTGTGGTTACTGGGTGTGACAGTGTAGTGGTTACTGGGTGTGACAGTGTAGTGGTTACTGGGTGGGACAGTGTAGTGGTTACTGGGTGTGACAGTGTAGTGATTACTGGGTGTGACAGTGTAGTGGTTACTGGGTGTGACAGTGTAGTGGTCACTGGGTGTGACAGTGTAGTGATTACTGTGTGTGACAGTGTAGTGGTTATTGTGTGTGACAGTGTAGTGATTACTGGGTGTGACAGTGTAGTGATTACTGGGTGTGACAGTGTAGTGGTTACTGGGTGTGACAGTGTAGTGATTACTGGGTGTGACAGTGTAATGGTTACTGGGTGTGACAGTGTTGTGTTTAATTGGTGTGACTGTGTAGTGGTTACTGGGTGTGACAGTATGGTGGTTACTGGGTGTGACAGTGTAGTGATTATTGGGTGTGACAGTGTAGTGGTTACTGGGTGTGACAGTGTAGTGTTTACTGGGTTTGACAGTGTAGTGATTACTGTGTGTGACAGTGTAATGGTTACTGGGTGTGACAGTGTAGTGGTTACTGGGTGTGACAGTGTAGTGATGACTGGTTGTGACAGTGTATTGGTTACTGGGTGTGACAGTGTAGTGGTTACTGGGTGTGACAGTGTAGTGGTTACTGGGTGTGTCAGTGTAGTGTCTACTGGGTGTGTCAGTGTAGTGGTCACTGATTGTGACATTGTAGTGGTTACTGGGTGTGACAGTGTCGTGTTTACTGGGTGTGACAGTGTAGTGGTTACTGGGTGTGACAGTGTAGTGCTAATGGGTGTGACATTGTAGTTACAACTGGGTGTGACAGTGTCATGGTTAATGGATGTGACAGTGTAGTGGTTACTGGGTGTGACAGTGTAGTGGTTACTGGGTGTGACAGTGTAGTGGTTACTGGGTGTGACAGTGTAGTGGTTACTGGGTGTGACAGTGTAGTGGTTACTGGTGTGACAGTGTAGTGGTTACTGGATGTGACAGTGTAGTGGTTACTGGGTGTGACATTGTAGTGGTTACTGGGTGTGACAGTGTAGTGGTTACTGGGAGTGACAGTGTAGTGGTTACTGGGTGTGACAGTGTAGTGGTTACTGGGTGTGACAGTGCAGTGGTTACTGGGTGTGACAGTGTAGTGGTTACTGGGTGTGACAGTGTAGTGGTTACTGGGTGTGACAGTGTAGTGATTACTGGGTGTGACAGTGTAGTGGTTACTGGGTGTGACAGTGTTATGGTTACTGGGTGTGGCAGTGTAGTGGTTACTGGGTGTGACAGTGTAGTGGTTACTGGGTGGGACAGTGTAGTGGTTACTGGGTGTGACAGTGTAGTGATTACTGGGTGTGACAGTGTAGTGGTTACTGGGTGTGACAGTGTAGTGGTCACTGGGTGTGACAGTGTAGTGATTACTGTGTGTGACAGTGTAGTGGTTACTGTGTGTGACAGTGTAGTGATTACTGGGTGTGACAGTGCAGTGCTTACTGGGTGTGACAGTGTAGTGGTTACTGGGTGTGACAGTGTAGTGGTTACTGGGTGCGACAGTGTAATGGTTACTGGGTGTGACAGTGTCATGGTTACTGGGTGTGACAGTGTAGTGGTTACTGGGTGTGACAGTGTAGTGATTACTGGGTGTGACAGTGTAGTGGTTACTGAGTGTGACAGTGTAGTGGTTACTGGTTGTGACAGTGTAGTGATTACTGGGTGTGACAGTGTAGTGGTTACTGGGTGTGACAGTGTAGTGGTTACTGGGTGTGACAGTGTAGTGGTTACTGGGTGTGACAGTGTAGTGGTTACTGGGTGTGACAGTGTAGTGCTTACTGGGTGTGACATTGTAGTTACAACTGGGTGTGACAGTGTCATGGTTAATGGGTGTGACAGTGTAGTGGTTACTGGGTGTGACAGTGTAGTGGTTACTGGGTGTGACAGTGTAGTGGTTACTGGGTGTGACAGTGTAGTGGTTACTGGGTGTGACAGTGTAGTGGTTACTGGTGTGACAGTGTAGTGGTTACTGGATGTGACAGTGTAGTGGTTACTGGGTGTGACATTGTAGTGGTTACTGGGTGTGACAGTGTAGTGGTTACTGGGAGTGACAGTGTAGTGGTTACTGGGTGTGACAGTGTAGTGGTTACTGGGTGTGACAGTGCAGTGGTTACTGGGTGTGACAGTGTAGTGGTTACTGGGTGTGACAGTGTAGTGGTTACTGGGTGTGACAGTGTAGTGATTACTGGGTGTGACAGTGTAGTGGTTACTGGGTGTGACAGTGTTGTGGTTACTGGGTGTGACAGTGTAGTGGTTACTGGGTGTGACAGTGTAGTGGTTACTGGGTGGGACAGTGTAGTGGTTACTGGGTGTGACAGTGTAGTGATTACTGGGTGTGACAGTGTAGTGGTTACTGGGTGTGACAGTGTAGTGGTCACTGGGTGTGACAGTGTAGTGATTACTGTGTGTGACAGTGTAGTGGTTACTGTGTGTGACAGTGTAGTGATTACTGGGTGTGACAGTGTAGTGATTACTGGGTGTGACAGTGTAGTGGTTACTGGGTGTGACAGTGTAGTGATTACTGGGTGTGACAGTGTAATGGTTACTGGGTGTGACAGTGTTGTGTTTAATTGGTGTGACTGTGTAGTGGTTACTGGGTGTGACAGTATGGTGGTTACTGGGTGTGACAGTGTAGTGATTATTGGGTGTGACAGTGTAGTGGTTACTGGGTGTGACAGTGTAGTGGTTACTGGGTTTGACAGTGTAGTGATTACTGTGTGTGACAGTGTAATGGTTACTGGGTGTGACAGTGTAGTGGTTACTGGGTGTGACAGTGTAGTGATGACTGGTTGTGACAGTGTATTGGTTACTGGGTGTGACAGTGTAGTGGTTACTGGGTGTGACAGTGTAGTGGTTACTGGGTGTGTCAGTGTAGTGTCTACTGGGTGTGTCAGTGTAGTGGTCACTGATTGTGACATTGTAGTGGTTACTGGGTGTGACAGTGTCGTGTTTACTGGGTGTGACAGTGTAGTGGTTACTGGGTGTGACAGTGTAGTGCTTACTGGGTGTGACATTGTAGTTACAACTGGGTGTGACAGTGTCATGGTTAATGGATGTGACAGTGTAGTGGTTACTGGGTGTGACAGTGTAGTGGTTACTGGGTGTGACAGTGTAGTGGTTACTGGGTGCGACAGTGTAGTGGTTACTGGGTGTGACAGTGTAGTGGTTACTGGTGTGACAGTGTAGTGGTTACTGGATGTGACAGTGTAGTGGTTACTGGGTGTGACATTGTAGTGGTTACTGGGTGTGACAGTGTAGTGGTTACTGGGAGTGACAGTGTAGTGGTTACTGGGTGTGACAGTGTAGTGGTTACTGGGTGTGACAGTGCAGTGGTTACTGGGTGTCACAGTGTAGTGGTTACTGGGTGTGACAGTGTAGTGGTTACTGGGTGTGACAGTGTAGTGATTACTGGGTGTGACAGTGTAGTGGTTACTGGGTGTGACAGTGTTATGGTTACTGGGTGTGGCAGTGTAGTGGTTACTGGGTGTGACAGTGTAGTGGTTACTGGGTGGGACAGTGTAGTGGTTACTGGGTGTGACAGTGTAGTGATTACTGGGTGTGACAGTGTAGTGGTTACTGGGTGTGACAGTGTAGTGGTCACTGGGTGTGACAGTGTAGTGATTACTGTGTGTGACAGTGTAGTGGTTACTGTGTGTGACAGTGTAGTGATTACTGGGTGTGACAGTGCAGTGCTTACTGGGTGTGACAGTGTAGTGGTTACTGGGTGTGACAGTGTAGTGGTTACTGGGTGCGACAGTGTAATGGTTACTGGGTGTGACAGTGTCGTGGTTACTGGGTGTGACAGTGTAGTGGTTACTGGGTGTGACAGTGTAGTGATTACTGGGTGTGACAGTGTAGTGGTTACTGGGTGTGACAGTGTAGTGATTACTGGGTGTGACATTGTAGTGGTTACTGGGTGTGACTGTGTAGTGGTTACTGGGTGTGACAGTGTAGTGATTACTGGGTGTGACAGAGTAGTGGTCACTGGGTGTGACAGTGTAGTGGTTACTGGGTGTGACAGTGTAGTGGTTACTGGGTGTGACAGTTTAGTGATTACTGGTTGTGACAGTGTAGTGGTTACTGGGTGTGACAGTGTAGTGATTACTGGGTGTGACAGTGCAGTGTTTACTGGGTGTGACAGTGTATTGATTACAGGGTGTGACAGTGTAGTCGTTACTGGGTGTGACAGTGTAGTGGTTACTGGGTGTGACAGTGCAGTGCTTACTGGGTGTGACAGTGTAGTGGTTACTGGGTGTGACAGTGTAGTGGTTACTGGGTGCGACAGTGTAATGGTTACTGGGTGTGACAGTGTCGTGGTTACTGGGTGTGACAGTGTAGTGGTTACTGGGTGTGACAGTGTAGTGATTACTGGGTGTGACAGTGTAGTGGTTACTGAGTGTGACAGTGTAGTGGTTACTGGTTGTGACAGTGTAGTGATTACTGGGTGTGACAGTGTAGTGGTTACTGGGTGTGACAGTGTAGTGGTTACTGGGTGTGACAGTGTAGTGGTTACTGGGTGTGACAGTGTAGTGGTTACTGGGTGTGACAGTGTAGTGCTTACTGGGTGTGACATTGTAGTTACAACTGGGTGTGACAGTGTCATGGTTAATGGGTGTGACAGTGTAGTGGTTACTGGGTGTGACAGTGTAGTGGTTACTGGGTGTGACAGTGTAGTGGTTACTGGGTGTGACAGTGTAGTGGTTACTGGGTGTGACAGTGTAGTGGTTACTGGTGTGACAGTGTAGTGGTTACTGGATGTGACAGTGTAGTGGTTACTGGGTGTGACATTGTAGTGGTTACTGGGTGTGACAGTGTAGTGGTTACTGGGAGTGACAGTGTAGTGGTTACTGGGTGTGACAGTGTAGTGGTTACTGGGTGTGACAGTGCAGTGGTTACTGGGTGTGACAGTGTAGTGGTTACTGGGTGTGACAGTGTAGTGGTTACTGGGTGTGACAGTGTAGTGATTACTGGGTGTGACAGTGTAGTGGTTACTGGGTGTGACAGTGTTGTGGTTACTGGGTGTGACAGTGTAGTGGTTACTGGGTGTGACAGTGTAGTGGTTACTGGGTGGGACAGTGTAGTGGTTACTGGGTGTGACAGTGTAGTGATTACTGGGTGTGACAGTGTAGTGGTTACTGGGTGTGACAGTGTAGTGGTCACTGGGTGTGACAGTGTAGTGATTACTGTGTGTGACAGTGTAGTGGTTATTGTGTGTGACAGTGTAGTGATTACTGGGTGTGACAGTGTAGTGATTACTGGGTGTGACAGTGTAGTGGTTACTGGGTGTGACAGTGTAGTGATTACTGGGTGTGACAGTGTAATGGTTACTGGGTGTGACAGTGTTGTGTTTAATTGGTGTGACTGTGTAGTGGTTACTGGGTGTGACAGTATGGTGGTTACTGGGTGTGACAGTGTAGTGATTATTGGGTGTGACAGTGTAGTGGTTACTGGGTGTGACAGTGTAGTGGTTACTGGGTTTGACAGTGTAGTGATTACTGTGTGTGACAGTGTAATGGTTACTGGGTGTGACAGTGTAGTGGTTACTGGGTGTGACAGTGTAGTGATGACTGGTTGTGACAGTGTATTGGTTACTGGGTGTGACAGTGTAGTGGTTACTGGGTGTGACAGTGTAGTGGTTACTGGGTGTGTCAGTGTAGTGTCTACTGGGTGTGTCAGTGTAGTGGTCACTGATTGTGACATTGTAGTGGTTACTGGGTGTGACAGTGTCGTGTTTACTGGGTGTGACAGTGTAGTGGTTATTGGGTGTGACAGTGTAGTGCTTACTGGGTGTGACATTGTAGTTACAACTGGGTGTGACAGTGTCATGGTTAATGGATGTGACAGTGTAGTGGTTACTGGGTGTGACAGTGTAGTGGTTACTGGGTGTGACAGTGTAGTGGTTACTGGGTGTGACAGTGTAGTGGTTACTGGGTGTGACAGTGTAGTGGTTACTGGTGTGACAGTGTAGTGGTTACTGGATGTGACAGTGTAGTGGTTACTGGGTGTGACATTGTAGTGGTTACTGGGTGTGACAGTGTAGTGGTTACTGGGAGTGACAGTGTAGTGGTTACTGGGTGTGACAGTGTAGTGGTTACTGGGTGTGACAGTGCAGTGGTTACTGGGTGTGACAGTGTAGTGGTTACTGGGTGTGACAGTGTAGTGGTTACTGGGTGTGACAGTGTAGTGATTACTGGGTGTGACAGTGTAGTGGTTACTGGGTGTGACAGTGTTATGGTTACTGGGTGTGGCAGTGTAGTGGTTACTGGGTGTGACAGTGTAGTGGTTACTGGGTGGGACAGTGTAGTGGTTACTGGGTGTGACAGTGTAGTGATTACTGGGTGTGACAGTGTAGTGGTTACTGGGTGTGACAGTGTAGTGGTCACTGGGTGTGACAGTGTAGTGATTACTGTGTGTGACAGTGTAGTGGTTACTGTGTGTGACAGTGTAGTGATTACTGGGTGTGACAGTGCAGTGCTTACTGGGTGTGACAGTGTAGTGGTTACTGGGTGTGACAGTGTAGTGGTTACTGGGTGCGACAGTGTAATGGTTACTGGGTGTGACAGTGTCGTGGTTACTGGGTGTGACAGTGTAGTGGTTACTGGGTGTGACAGTGTAGTGATTACTGGGTGTGACAGTGTAGTGGTTACTGAGTGTGACAGTGTAGTGCTTACTGGTTGTGACAGTGTAGTGATTACTGGGTGTGACAGTGTAGTGGTTACTGGGTGTGACAGTGTTATGGTTACTGGGTGTGACAGTGTAGTGGTTACTGGGTGTGACAGTGTAGTGGTTACTGGGTGTGACAGTGTAGTGCTTACTGGGTGTGACATTGTAGTTACAACTGGGTGTGACAGTGTCATGGTTAATGGGTGTGACAGTGTAGTGGTTACTGGGTGTGACAGTGTAGTGGTTACTGGGTGTGACAGTGTAGTGGTTACTGGGTGTGACAGTGTAGTGGTTACTGGGTGTGACAGTGTAGTGGTTACTGGTGTGACAGTGTAGTGGTTACTGGATGTGACAGTGTAGTGGTTACTGGGTGTGACATTGTAGTGGTTACTGGGTGTGACAGTGTAGTGGTTACTGGGAGTGACAGTGTAGTGGTTACTGGGTGTGACAGTGTAGTGGTTACTGGGTGTGACAGTGCAGTGGTTACTGGGTGTGACAGTGTAGTGGTTACTGGGTGTGACAGTGTAGTGGTTACTGGGTGTGACAGTGTAGTGATTACTGGGTGTGACAGTGTAGTGGTTACTGGGTGTGACAGTGTTGTGGTTACTGGGTGTGACAGTGTAGTGGTTACTGGGTGTGACAGTGTAGTGGTTACTGGGTGGGACAGTGTAGTGGTTACTGGGTGTGACAGTGTAGTGATTACTGGGTGTGACAGTGTAGTGGTTACTGGGTGTGACAGTGTAGTGGTCACTGGGTGTGACAGTGTAGTGATTACTGTGTGTGACAGTGTAGTGGTTACTGTGTGTGACAGTGTAGTGATTACTGGGTGTGACAGTGTAGTGATTACTGGGTGTGACAGTGTAGTGGTTACTGGGTGTGACAGTGTAGTGATTACTGGGTGTGACAGTGTAATGGTTACTGGGTGTGACAGTGTTGTGTTTAATTGGTGTGACTGTGTAGTGGTTACTGGGTGTGACAGTATGGTGGTTACTGGGTGTGACAGTGTAGTGATTATTGGGTGTGACAGTGTAGTGGTTACTGGGTGTGACAGTGTAGTGGTTACTGGGTTTGACAGTGTAGTGATTACTGTGTGTGACAGTGTAATGGTTACTGGGTGTGACAGTGTAGTGGTTACTGGGTGTGACAGTGTAGTGATGACTGGTTGTGACAGTGTATTGGTTACTGGGTGTGACAGTGTAGTGGTTACTGGGTGTGACAGTGTAGTGGTTACTGGGTGTGTCAGTGTAGTGTCTACTGGGTGTGTCAGTGTAGTGGTCACTGATTGTGACATTGTAGTGGTTACTGGGTGTGACAGTGTCGTGTTTACTGGGTGTGACAGTGTAGTGGTTACTGGGTGTGACAGTGTAGTGCTTACTGGGTGTGACATTGTAGTTACAACTGGGTGTGACAGTGTCATGGTTAATGGATGTGACAGTGTAGTGGTTACTGGGTGTGACAGTGTAGTGGTTACTGGGTGTGACAGTATAGTGGTTACTGGGTGTGACAGTGTAGTGGTTACTGGGTGTGACAGTGTAGTGGTTACTGGTGTGACAGTGTAGTGGTTACTGGATGTGACAGTGTAGTGGTTACTGGGTGTGACATTGTAGTGGTTACTGGGTGTGACAGTGTAGTGGTTACTGGGAGTGACAGTGTAGTGGTTACTGGGTGTGACAGTGTAGTGGTTACTGGGTGTGACAGTGCAGTGGTTACTGGGTGTGACAGTGTAGTGGTTACTGGGTGTGACAGTGTAGTGGTTACTGGGTGTGACAGTGTAGTGATTACTGGGTGTGACAGTGTAGTGGTTACTGGGTGTGACAGTGTTATGGTTACTGGGTGTGGCAGTGTAGTGGTTACTGGGTGTGACAGTGTAGTGGTTACTGGGTGGGACAGTGTAGTGGTTACTGGGTGTGACAGTGTAGTGATTACTGGGTGTGACAGTGTAGTGGTTACTGGGTGTGACAGTGTAGTGGTCACTGGGTGTGACAGTGTAGTGATTACTGTGTGTGACAGTGTAGTGGTTACTGTGTGTGACAGTGTAGTGATTACTGGGTGTGACAGTGCAGTGCTTACTGGGTGTGACAGTGTAGTGGTTACTGGGTGTGACAGTGTAGTGGTTACTGGGTGCGACAGTGTAATGGTTACTGGGTGTGACAGTGTCGTGGTTACTGGGTGTGACAGTGTAGTGGTTACTGGGTGTGACAGTGTAGTGATTACTGGGTGTGACAGTGTAGTGGTTACTGAGTGTGACAGTGTAGTGGTTACTGGTTGTGACAGTGTAGTGATTACTGGGTGTGACAGTGTAGTGGTTACTGGGTGTGACAGTGTAGTGGTTACTGGGTGTGACAGTGTAGTGGTTACTGGGTGTGACAGTGTAGTGGTTACTGGGTGTGACAGTGTAGTGCTTACTGGGTGTGACATTGTAGTTACAACTGGGTGTGACAGTGTCATGGTTAATGGGTGTGACAGTGTAGTGGTTACTGGGTGTGACAGTTTAGTGGTTACTGGGTGTGACAGTGTAGTGGTTACTGGGTGTGACAGTGTAGTGGTTACTGGGTGTGACAGTGTAGTGGTTACTGGTGTGAAAGTGTAGTGGTTACTGGATGTGACAGTGTAGTGGTTACTGGGTGTGACATTGTAGTGGTTACTGGGTGTGACAGTGTAGTGGTTACTGGGAGTGACAGTGTAGTGGTTACTGGGTGTGACAGTGTAGTGGTTACTGGGTGTGACAGTGCAGTGGTTACTGGGTGTGACAGTGTAGTGGTTACTGGGTGTGACATTGTAGTGGTTACTGGGTGTGACAGTGTAGTGATTACTGGGTGTGACAGTGTAGTGGTTACTGGGTGTGACAGTGTTGTGGTTACTGGGTGTGACAGTGTAGTGGTTACTGGGTGTGACAGTGTAGTGGTTACTGGGTGGGACAGTGTAGTGGTTACTGGGTGTGACAGTGTAGTGATTACTGGGTGTGACAGTGTAGTGGTTACTGGGTGTGACAGTGTAGTGGTCACTGGGTGTGACAGTGTAGTGATTACTGTGTGTGACAGTGTAGTGGTTACTGTGTGTGACAGTGTAGTGATTACTGGGTGTGACAGTGTAGTGATTACTGGGTGTGACAGTGTAGTGGTTACTGGGTGTGACAGTGTAGTGATTACTGGGTGTGACAGTGTAATGGTTACTGGGTGTGACAGTGTTGTGTTTAATTGGTGTGACTGTGTAGTGGTTACTGGGTGTGACAGTATGGTGGTTACTGGGTGTGACAGTGTAGTGATTATTGGGTGTGACAGTGTAGTGGTTACTGGGTGTGACAGTGTAGTGGTTACTGGGTTTGACAGTGTAGTGATTACACTGTGTGACAGTGTAATGGTTACTGGGTGTGACAGTGTAGTGGTTACTGGGTGTGACAGTGTAGTGATGACTGGTTGTGACAGTGTATTGGTTACTGGGTGTGACAGTGTAGTGGTTACTGGGTGTGACAGTGTAGTGGTTACTGGGTGTGTCAGTGTAGTGTCTACTGGGTGTGTCAGTGTAGTGGTCACTGATTGTGACATTGTAGTGGTTACTGGGTGTGACAGTGTCGTGTTTACTGGGTGTGACAGTGTAGTGGTTACTGGGTGTGACAGTGTAGTGCTTACTGGGTGTGACATTGTAGTTACAACTGGGTGTGACAGTGTCATGGTTAATGGATGTGACAGTGTAGTGGTTACTGGGTGTGACAGTGTAGTGGTTACTGGGTGTGACAGTGTAGTGGTTACTGGGTGTGACAGTGTAGTGGTTACTGGGTGTGACAGTGTAGTGGTTACTGGTGTGACAGTGTAGTGGTTACTGGATGTGACAGTGTAGTGGTTACTGGGTGTGACATTGTAGTGGTTACTGGGTGTGACAGTGTAGTGGTTACTGGGAGTGACAGTGTAGTGGTTACTGGGTGTGACAGTGTAGTGGTTACTGGGTGTGACAGTGCAGTGGTTACTGGGTGTGACAGTGTAGTGGTTACTGGGTGTGACAGTGTAGTGGTTACTGGGTGTGACAGTGTAGTGATTACTGGGTGTGACAGTGTAGTGGTTACTGGGTGTGACAGTGTTATGGTTACTGGGTGTGGCAGTGTAGTGGTTACTGGGTGTGACAGTGTAGTGGTTACTGGGTGGGACAGTGTAGTGGTTACTGGGTGTGACAGTGTAGTGATTACTGGGTGTGACAGTGTAGTGGTTACTGGGTGTGACAGTGTAGTGGTCACTGGGTGTGACAGTGTAGTGATTACTGTGTGTGACAGTGTAGTGGTTACTGTGTGTGACAGTGTAGTGATTACTGGGTGTGACAGTGTAGTGATTACTGGGTGTGACAGTGTAGTGGTTACTGTGTGTGACAGTGTAGTGATTACTGGGTGTGACAGTGTAGTGGTTACTGGGTGTGACAGTGTAGTGATTACTGTGTGCGACAGTGTAGTGATTACTGGGTGTGACAGTGTAGTGGTTACTGTGTGTGTCAGTGTAATGGTTACTGGGTTTGACAGTGTAGTGGTTACTGGGTGTGACAGTGTAGTGATTACTGGGTGTGACAGTGTAGTGGTTACTTGGTGTGACAGTGTAGTGATTACTGGGTGTGACAGTGTAGTGGTTACTTGGTGTGGCAGTGTAGTGATTACTGGGTGTGACAGTGTAGTGGTTACTGGGTGTGACTGTGTAGTGGTTACTGGGTGTGACAGTGTAGTGGTTACTGGGTGTGACAGTGTAGTGGTTACTGGGTGTGACTGTGTAGTGGTTACTGGGTGTGACAGTGTTGTGATTACTGTGTGTGACAGTGCAGTGGTTACTGGGTGTGACAGTGTAGTGATTACTGGGAGTGACATTGTAGTGGTTACTGGGTGTGGCAGTGTAGTGATTACTGGGTGTAACAGTGTAGTGGTTACTGGGTGTGACAGTGTAGTGGTTACTGGGTGTGACAGTGTAGTGATTACTGGGTGTGACAGAGTAGTGGTCACTGGGTGTGACAGTGTAGTGGTTACTGGGTGTGACAGTGTAGTGGTCACTGGGTGTGACAGTGTAGTGATTACTGTGTGTGACAGTGTAGTGGTTACTGTGTGTGACAGTGTAGTGATTACTGGGTGTGACAGTGTAGTGATTACTGGGTGTGACAGTGTAGTGGTTACTGTGTGTGACAGTGTAGTGATTACTGGGTGTGACAGTGTAGTGGTTACTGGGTGTGACAGTGTAGTGATTACTGTGTGTAACAGTGTAGTGATTACTGGGTGTGACAGTGTAGTGGTTACTGTGTGTGTCAGTGTCATGGTTACTGGGTTTGACAGTGTAGTGGTTACTGGGTGTGACAGTGTAGTGATTACTGGGTGTGACAGTGTAGTGGTTACTGGGTGTGACAGTGTAGTGATTACTGGGTGTGACAGTGTAGTGATTACTGGGTGTGACAGTGTAGTGGTTACTGGGTGTGACAGTGTAGTGGTTACTGGGTGTGACAGTGTAGTGGTTACTGGGTGTGACTGTGTAGTGGTTACTGGGTGTGACAGTGTCGTGATTACTGTGTGTGACAGTGTAGTGGTTACTGGGTGTGACAGTGTAGTGATTACTGGGTGTGACATTGTAGTGGTTACTGGGTGTGGCAGTGTAGTGATTACTGGGTGTAACAGTGTAGTGGTTACTGGGTGTGACAGTGTAGTGATTACTGGGTGTGACAGAGTAGTGGTCACTGGGTGTGACAGTGTAGTGGTTACTGGGTGTGACAGTGTAGTGGTTACTGGGTGTGACAGTTTAGTGATTACTGGTTGTGACAATGTAGTGGTTACTGGGTGTGACAGTGTAGTGATTACTGGGTGTGACAGTGCAGTGTTTACTGGGTGTGACAGTGTAGTGATTACAGGGTGTGACATTGTAGTCGTTACTGGGTGTGACAGTGTAGTGGTTACTGGGTGTGACAGTGCAGTGCTTACTGGGTGTGACAGTGTAGTGGTTACTGGGTGTGACAGTGTAGTGGTTACTGGGTGTGACAGTGTAGTGGTTACTGGGTGTGACAGTGTAGTGGTTACTGGGTGTGACAGTGTAGTGGTTACTGGGTGTGACAGTGTAGTGGTTACTGGGTGTGACAGTGTAATGGTTACTGGGTGTGACAGTGTCGTTGTTACTGGGTGTGACAGTGTAGTGGTTACTGGGTGTGACAGTGTAGTGATTACTGGGTGTGACAGTGTAGTGGTTACTGGGTGTGACAGTGTAGTGGTTACTGGTTGTGACAGTGTAGTGATTACTGGGTGTGACAGTGTAGTGGTTACTGGGTGTGACAGTGTAGTGGTTACTGGGTGTGACAGTGTACTGGTTACTGGGTGTGACAGTGTAGTGGTTACTGGGTGTGACAGTGTAGTGCTTACTGGGTGTGACATTGTAGTTACAACTGGGTGTGACAGTGTCATGGTTAATGGGTGTGACAGTGTAGTGGTTACTGGGTGTGACAGTGTAGTGGTTACTGGGTGTGACAGTGTAGTGGTTACTGGGTGTGACAGTGTAGTGGTTACTGGGTGTGACAGTGTAGTGGTTACTGGTGTGACAGTGTAGTGGTTACTGGATGTGACAGTGTAGTGGTTACTGGGTGTGACATTGTAGTGGTTACTGGGTGTGACAGTGTAGTGGTTACTGGGAGTGACAGTGTAGTGGTTACTGGGTGTGACAGTGTAGTGGTTACTGGGTGTGACAGTGCAGTGGTTACTGGGTGTGACAGTGTAGTGGTTACTGGGTGTGACAGTGTAGTGGTTACTGGGTGTGACAGTGTAGTGATTACTGGGTGTGACAGTGTAGTGGTTACAGGGTGTGACAGTGTTGTGGTTACTGGGTGTGACAGTGTAGTGGTTACTGGGTGTGACAGTGTAGTGGTTACTGGGTGGGACAGTGTAGTGGTTACTGGGTGTGACAGTGTAGTGATTACTGGGTGTGACAGTGTAGTGGTTACTGGGTGTGACAGTGTAGTGGTCACTGGGTGTGACAGTGTAGTGATTACTGTGTGTGACAGTGTAGTGGTTACTGTGTGTGACAGTGTAGTGATTACTGGGTGTGACAGTGTAGTGATTACTGGGTGTGACAGTGTAGTGGTTACTGTGTGTGTCAGTGTAGTGATTACTGGGTGTGACAGTGTAGTGGTTACTGGGTGTGACAGTGTAGTGATTACTGTGTGCGACAGTGCAGTGATTACTGGGTGTGACAGTGTAGTGGTTACTGTGTGTGTCAGTGTAATGGTTACTGGGTTTGACAGTGTAGTGGTTACTGGGTGTGACAGTGTAGTGATTACTGGGTGTGACAGTGTAGTGGTTACTGGGTGTGACAGTGTAGTGATTACTGGGTGTGACAGTGTAGTGGTTACTTGGTGTGGCAGTGTAGTGATTACTGGGTGTGACAGTGTAGTGGTTACTGGGTGTGACAGTGTAGTGGTTACTGGGTGTGACAGTGTAGTGGTTACTGGGTGTGACAGTGTAGTGGTTACTGGGTGTGACTGTGTAGTGGTTACTGGGTGTGACAGTGTCGTGATTACTGTGTGTGACAGTGTAGTGGTTACTGGGTGTGACAGTGTAGTGATTACTGGGTGTGACATTGTAGTGGTTACTGGGTGTGGCAGTGTAGTGATTACTGGGTGTAACAGTGTAGTGGTTACTGGGTGTGACAGTGTAGTGGTTACTGGGTGTGACAGTGTAGTGATTACTGGGTGTGACAGAGTAGTGGTCACTGGGTGTGACAGTGTAGTGGTTACTGGGTGTGACAGTGTAGTGGTCACTGGGTGTGACAGTGTAGTGATTACTGTGTGTGACAGTGTAGTGGTTACTGTGTGTGACAGTGTAGTGATTACTGGGTGTGACAGTGTAGTGATTACTGGGTGTGACAGTGTAGTGGTTACTGTGTGTGACAGTGTAGTGATTACTGGGTGTGACAGTGTAGTGGTTACTGGGTGTGACAGTGTAGTGATTACTGTGTGCAACAGTGTAGTGATTACTGGGTGTGACAGTGTAGTGGTTACTGTGTGTGTCAGTGTAATGGTTACTGGGTGTGACAGTGTAGTGATTACTGGGTGTGACAGTGTAGTGGTTACTGGGTGTGACAGTGTAGTGATTACTGGGTGTGACAGTGTAGTGGTTACTTGGTGTGGCAGTGTAGTGATTACTGGGTGTGACAGTGTAGTGGTTACTGGTTGTGACAGTGTAGTGGTTACTGGGTGTGACAGTGTAGTGGTTACTGGGTGTGACAGTGTAGTGATTACTGGGTGTGACTGTGTAGTGGTTACTGGGTGTGACAGTGTCGTGATTACTGTGTGTGACAGTGTAGTGGTTACTGGGTGTGACAGTGTAGTGATTACTGGGTGTGACATTGTAGTGGTTACTGGGTGTGGCAGTGTAGTGATTACTGGGTGTAACAGTGTAGTGGTTACTGGGTGTGACAGTGTAGTGGTTACTGGGTGTGACAGTGTAGTGATTACTGGGTGTGACAGAGTAGTGGTCACTGGGTGTGACAGTGTAGTGGTTACTGGGTATGACAGTGTAGTGGTTACTGGGTGTGACAGTTTAGTGATTACTGGTTGTGACAGTGTAGTGGTTACTGGGTGTGACAGTGTAGTGATTACTGGGTGTGACAGTGTTGTGTTTACTGGGTGTGACAGTGTAGTGATTACAGGGTGTGACAGTGTAGTCGTTACTGGGTGTGACAGTGTAGTGGTTACTGGGTGTGACAGTGTCGTGGTTACTGGGTGTGACAGTGTAGTGGTTACTGGGTGTGACAGTGCAGTGGTTACTGGGTGTGACAGTGTAGTGGTTACTGGGTGTGACAGTGTAATGGTTACTGGGTGTGACAGTGTAGTGGTTACTGGGTGTGACAGTGTAGTGGTTACTGGGTGTGACAGTGTAGTGGTTACTGGGTGTGACAGTGTAGTGGTTACTGGGTGTGACAGTGTAGTGGTTACTGGGTGTGACAGTGTAATGGTTACTGGGTGTGACAGTGTCGTGGTTACTGGGTGTGACAGTGTAGTGGTTACTGGGTGTGACAGTGTAGTGATTACTGGGTGTGACAGTGTAGTGGTTACTGGGTGTGACAGTGTAGTGGTTACTGGTTGTGACAGTGTCGTGATTACTGGGTGTGACAGTGTAGTGGTTACTGGGTGTGACAGTGTAGTGGTTACTGGGTGTGACAGTGTAGTGGTTACTGGGTGTGACAGTGTAGTGGTTACTGGGTGTGACAGTGTAGTGTTTACTGGGTGTGACAGTGTAGTGGTTACTGGGTGTGACAGTGTAGTGGTTACTGGGTGTGACAGTGTAGTGATTACTGGGTGTGACAGTGTAGTGATTACTGGGTCTGACAGTGTCGTGGTTACTGGGTGTGACAGTGTTGTGGTTACTGGGTGTGACAGTATAGTGGTTATCTGGGTGTGACTGTGTAGTGGTTATTGGGAGTTCAAATCCCACCACGGCAGGTTTCTAATTTGAATTCAGTTTTTGAAAAGCCATAATCAGTTAAAATGTACATGAAGCTGTCGGATTGGTGTAAAAACCCAACTGGTTCACTAATGTCCTTTTGGGAAGGAAACCTTCCATCCTTACCCGGTCCTGCCTTTGCGTGACTGCAGGCCCATACTAACGAGGTTGACTTTTAACTGCTTTCTGAAATGTCCCAGCATGACAGTCCATCTGGGGATGGGCTGTAATTATCGGCCTTGCCAGCGACGCTCATATCCCGAGAATGTAAATAAGTTTGGACGTTATCACGATTCCTTTCTGGGATTGCAGGAAAAGCAATCAATGATCCAAAGAATTACGAGAGCCAGAGGATGTCCTGTTGTTTCTGTGTGGTCAGTAGCGCCCCCTGCTGGTTATCAGAGGCCAAATAAGTTTGCGTACAACACCAGTGAATTAAATCTGGGGATGTTTATCACATCATAAGCTGGCTGTTAACTCTGAGGCCTCTGGAACTGTTTCATTGCACCAAACCCACTCCGAATAAAGGGCAGGCTATGACTCAGTGATAGCACTCTCCCCTCATAGTCAGAAGGTCATGGGCTGATGTCCAGGCTGACACTCCCAGTGCAGTACTGAGTGGGTGCTGCACTTTTGGAGGTGCCGTCTTTCGGATGAGATATTAAACTGTCTGCCCTCTCGGGTGGATGTAATAGATCCCATGGTACTTGAAGAAGAGCAGGTGATTTCGCCCTGTTTTCCTGGGCAACATTTATCCCTCAACCAACATCACTAATACAGATTAACTGGTCATTTATTTAATTGCTATTTGTGGGATCTTGCTCTGCACAAATTGGCTGCCAGGTTTCCTACGTTACAACAGTGACTACACTTCAAAAGTAGTTCATTGGCTACAAAGCAGTTTGGGACGTCCTGAGGTTGTGAAAGTCGCAGTATAAATCCTTTATAACAGGTTCTATAGAGGGCAGGTGATCACGTTGCCAGGTTACTGCCCCCGCCCTGGGGTGGGGATGCTGAAAATGACCCCCAGCAAATTCCACCCGCTGTGAGGCCAACATTAACTTTGCATCACAGTGAACTACAAGGGGCCAAATGGCCTTCTGACTCCGTATTTATTAAGTGTGCTCTGGCGTGAAGACTGGGAGGACAGGTTGCCTGATCCCAGTGGGAGCAATCAGCTGGGAGGCTAAAGATTGGCGTCATGACCTCCGGGTGAGGGAAGGGAGAAATGAGTCAGAGCTTCTATTCCTGATCATTTTCCAGTGATGACTGCTAGAAAATTCCTGTGCGCGGAGCTCAGGTGAGAACAAGGTCAGATTAGGAATTTAACCCCTCTGCACTCTACTTCGCTGCCGACACTCACTGTCACAGAATGAGGAATATCTACATCAGCAAAGTACCAGAGGACCACCAGTCTCTGTGGAACCTATCTCTGTAATCTACTCCATCTCCACAACCCTCCGAGAGATCTGCGCTCCTCTAATTCAGGCATCTAGAGCATCCCCGATGTTAATCACTCCACTACTGGTGGCCGTGCCTTCAGCTGCCTAGGCCCAAAACTCTGAAATTCCCACCCAAAACGTCTAGGCCTCTCAACCTCTATTTCCTCCTTTAAGACGCTCCTTAAAAGCTACCTCTTCGACCGTCATCTGCCCATATATCTCCTTATGTGGCTCAGCGTCAAATTGTGTTTTATAATGATCTGGTGATGCGGCTTGGGACGTTTCACTACGTCAAAGGTGCTATATAAATACAAGTTGTTGTTGTTGTTTCATGCAGTCATAGTCAGCATCTTCAGGAGAGGAGGGGAGTGGGACCCATAGAACAGTACCTCAGTGAGAGTCAGCAGCTTCAGGAGAGGAGGGGAATGGCCCAAGGAACTGCACCCCATTGAGAGACAGCATGTTCAGGAGAGGAGGGGATTCGGGCCCATGGAAATGTATCCCAGGGAAAGTCAGCACCTTCAGGAGAGGAGGGGAGCGGGGCCCATGGAAATGTACCCCAGTGAGAGTCAGCAGCTTCAGGAGAGGAGGGGAGTGGGGCCCAGGGAACTGTACCCCAGTGAGAGTCAGCATCTTCAGGAGAGGAGGGGAGTGCGGCCCATGGAATTGTCCCCCAGTGAGAGTCAGCACCTTCAGGAGAGGAGGGGAGTGGGGCCCATGGAAATGTACCCCAGTGACAGTTTGCACCTTCAGGAGGGGAGGGGAGTGGGCCCCATGGAACTGTACCCCAGGAAGAGTCAGCACCTTCAGGAGAGGAGGGGAGTGGGGTCTATATAACTGTACCCTAGTGAGAGTCAGACCCTTCAGAAGAGGAAGGGTGTGGGATCCATGAAACTGTACCCCGGTGAGAGTCAGCACCTTCAGGATAGGAGGAGAATGGGACCCATGGAACTGTACAACAGTGAGAGTCAACAGCATCAGGAGCGGAGGGGAGTGGGGCCCATGGAACTGCACCCCAGTGAGAGTCAGCATTTCAGGCAAGGAGGGGAGTGGGGCCCAGGGAAGTGTAACCCAGTGAGAGTCAGCACCTTCAGGAGAGGAGGGGAGTGGGGCCAATGGAACTGTAGTCCAATGAGAGTCAGCACCTTCAGGAGAGGAGGGGAGTGGGACCCATGGAACTGTAGCCAAGAGAAAGTCAAAATTTTCAGGAGAGGAGGGGAGCAGGGTCCATGGAACTGTACCCCAGAGAGAGTCAGCACCGTCAGGAAAGGAGGGGAATGTTGCCCATGGAACTGTACCCCAGTGAGAGTCAGCACCTTCAGGAGAGGAGAGGAGTGGGCCCAGGGAACTGTACCCCAGTGAGAGTCAGCACCTTCAGGAGAGGTGGGGAGTGGGACCCATGCAACTTTCGCCAAGAGAAAGTCAACATTTTCAGGAAAGGATGGGAGCGGGGTCCATGGTACTGCACCCCAGAGAGAGTCAGCACCCTCAGGAAAGAAGGGAATGTTGCCCATGGAACTGTACCCCAGTGAGAACCTGCACCTTCAGGAGAGAAGTGTCGTGGGGCCCAAGGAACTGAACCCCAGTAATAGTCAGCACCTGCAGGAGAGGAGAGGAATGGGGTCCATGGAACTGTACCCCAGGGAGTGTCAGCACCTTCAGGAGAGGAAGGGAGTGGGACCCATGGAACTGTACCCATGAGAGAGTCATCGCCTGCAGGAGAGGAGGGGAGTGGGACCCATGGAACTGTAGCCAAGAGAAAGTCAACATTTTCAGGAGAGGAGGGGAGCGGGGTCCATGGAACTGTGCCCCAGTGAGAGTCAGCACATTCAGGGAGGAGGGGAATGTTGCCCATCGAACTGTACCCCAGTGAGAGTCAGCACCTTCAGGAGAGGAGGGGAGTGGGACCCATGGAACTTTATCCCAGTGAGAGTCAGCACCTTCAGGAGAGGAGGGGAGTGGGACCCATGGAACTGTAGCCAAGAGAAAGCCAAAACTTTCAGGAGAGGAGGGGAGTGGGGTCCATGGAACTGTACCCTAGTGAGAGTCAGCACATTCAGGGAGGAGGGAAATGGTGCCCATGGAAATGTACCCCAGTGAGAGTCAGCACCTTCAGGAGAGAAGTGTAGTGGGGCCCATGGAACTGAAATCCAGTAAGAGTCAGCTCCTTCAGGAGAGGAGTGGAGTGGGGCCCAGGGAAATGTACCCCAGTGAGAGTCAGCACCTTCAGGAGAGGAGGGGAGCGGGGCCCATGGAACCGTACAACAGTGAGAGTGAGCACTGTAGTGTATGTACTTTGCAGAAGGATCTATATTCTGCAGCCCCTGTATACTGCAGTACCAGTAGTGACCACCCCTGTATATAAGCTTGTGTAGTAACTTTTGCATAGTAGTTCCAGTTTGTCTCCACTCAGTAAAGGCCTGTTGTAACCAACTCCTGCAGTCCGTGTCTCAATTACACACGGACATAATACTGGTGACGAGCAGCTCCGAACTTACCTACAGTCTGCACCACCTCATGGGGATCCATCCCTGAAGCGAAGTTGTCAGAGGTCGAGGCCAGAAGGGAGAAAGAAAAGAAAAAAATAAAACAAACAGAAGAAATGGGCGTCGACCGTGGGCAACCGCGTCTGATTCATCGGAGTTGAAGATTTGCAGGAGAGGCTGTCGAGAGCGGGGCTTGGTTATCCTGTCGATGGTGTTCCAGCTAATCGGGCTGGTGGCAGGTAGTACACTGAGCCTTCCTGGGCTGCGGCGGGCTAGAGCTCGATCGGGTGGCTTTTCAATGGGGCCGAGCAGCGTTGTCGGGAAGAGGAGAGAGAGAGAGAGGGTGGAGCACACAGGGCGCGGCCGGTGCTACGAAGCCGGGCAGCGTACAGACCCGAGAAGAGGGAGGAAAGTGTCCCGCAGGGTTGCTCCGACGACGGGGAAATAAAAGAAATTAGAAGCGCAGAAAGCCGCGAGGAGCTGCAGTTTGCCACGGGAACCGCGGAGAGCGGTGTTAGCAGCAGCACGGGGGGAAGTGCACGAAGACCATAGGGCGTCGCCATCAAGGCATAAAACGCCAGCAACAGTGCTAGCAGCAGCGGGGAAGACGGAAAGCGCGGGAGGCGCCATTTTGTTAAATCGGGGAAGAAGGCAAAGCACGGGAGGCGCCATCTTAGATTTTCAAGATGCCGAAGACTGGCAATATGACTGCCTTCGATAATGCAATAGAAGACTGGACCACGTATGTGGAAAGAGTCGAAGTATATTGCGAGGCAAACGAAGTAGCCGATGAGAAAAAGGCATCGGTACTACTAAACTTAATGGGCGCAAGAACGTAAGGCCTATTGCGGAACCTGATTACTCCAGCCAAACCGATGGCGAAGAGTTTTAACGAAATTATTGATATCCTACAGGAACACCTAAATCCTACACCGCTGCTGATAGCAGAAAGATTTAAATTCCACAGGAGAACTCAGCATAAAGATGAGAGCAATGCTGATTACCTTACGGAACTACGCAAGCTATCAAAGCACTGCCAGTTCAGAGCAGGACTGGCAGATACCCTACGGGACAAATTTGTCTGTGGACTCCTGAGTGAAGGAACCCAGAAGAGGTTACTCTCAGAGAAAGAGCTGACGCTAGATAAGGCTTTCAGCGTGGCAGTATCGTACGAAGCAGCAGCAAGGGGAGCTGCGGAAATACAACAAAAGCCACAGGAATACGGCACCCACAAAATGACACGGGGATTTGAAAAATGTTATCGCTGCGGCAGAACAACCCATGACCAGAAGGACTGCTGGTCCAAGGACAAAATATGCAGGCAATGCGGAAAGATGGGACACATTGCACGAGTTTGCAGGTCTGGGAAGAAGACTAACGACAACAAAAAGGCTACTAAGGAACAGTACAGGAAAGTACAAAAGATGACGGACAGTAGTTCCGAAGACCAGATGAGCGATAGTGAATCTGAGAACAAGAGACTAAGCTGTCTCAAACTTCACAACGTAATCGCAAAAGAGGATCACTGAACCATTTGGGTCACCCTCACGATAGCAGGGTCCCAAGTCAAAATGGAATTGGATACAGGATCAGCCCTGACCGTCATGAATCGACGAGACTACGAGCGGCTATTCTCACACATACCCTTGAAAGAGACATCCATTGTCTTGAAGACATATACGGGGCAAAAAGTATACCCCAGAGGGAAAATAAGAGTGCCTGTCGAATACAAGGGCAAGGAAATACAGAAATTGTATCTGTGCATACTGCAAGATGGTGGACCACCGTTATTGGGACGTGAATGGATCAGAAAGATAAGTTTAGACTGGCACTCCATTCAGGCACTGACGGTGGCTGGTAAAAAGGATGACGACGTCACACCTGGACGATTGTCAAAAATCTTAGCTAACGCCAAAGAGGTATTTCAACAAGAACTGGGAACTCTTAAAGGCGTAACCGCCTCGATAAAAATAGAAGAGAATGCAATTCCCAAATTTTTCAAAGCAAGACCGGTACCATATGCAATTCGCCCAGCCGTCGAGGCAGAGCTGGAGAATCTGGAGAATGCAGGCGTGTTAGCTAAGGTAGACTGGAGCGAGTGGGCGACACCCATCGTTCCTGTCATGAAGTAAACGTTAAACAATAAGTCTGAGGAGCCAAGGAAGGTTCGCATCTGTGGGGACTTCAAGGTGACGGTGAACCCAGTCCTTCACACAGTACAATATCCTCTCCCGAGGATAGAAGATATTTTCACCTCACTATCTGGAGGGAAGCATTTTACAAAAATTGACCTAGCACAAGCATATTTGCAGATGGAGGTTGAAGAATCCCCTCGGAAGTATCTCACGATAAACACTCACAAAGGTCTTTACCAGTATAATCGACTGGTATTCGGAGTAGCATCAGCTCCGGCGATATGGCAAAGAGCGATGGAACAAGTCCTGCAAGGGATTCCAGGGACTCAGTGTTACTTGGACGACATCCTAGTGACAGGTGAAGATGACAGTGAACACCTTGCCAACCTAGAGCAGGTGCTCACTGGACTAAGAGAACATGGGCTACGAGCCAATCGCCCCAAGTCCGAGTTTTTTAAGAAACAGATATCGTATTGTGGCCACGTGATTGATGAAGAGGGGTTACATAAGTCCCCTGACAAAATTGAAGCGGTAGTTAAGGCTCCAGCGCCTGAAAATGTGTTGCAACTGAGGTCATTCCTCGGATTGGTGAATTACTACCATAAGTTTTTGCCGAATTTGTCCACAATTCTGCATCCACTGAACGCTCTACTATGAACGGGAGTAGCATGGAAATGGAGCGATGAATGTAAGCGGGCCTTTCAGAAGAGTAAAGACCTAATCACTTCAAGAGAAGTATTGGCTCACTACAACCCATCACTACCGATAAGACTGGCGTGTGATGCGTCTCCCTATGGCATTGGAGCGGTACTGTCACATAAATTCCTTGATGGTTCAGAGAGGCCGATAGCTTTTGCGTCACGCTCGTTAACTTCAGCCGAGCGTAACTACGCCCAGATTGACAGAGAGGCCCTCAGCCTGGTGTGGGGGGTGAAGAAGTTCAATCACTACCTGCACGGTCAGAAATTTACTCTACTAACTGATCATCAACCTCTTGTCTCCATTTTCAACCCTCAGAAGGGTGTCCCGATAATGACAGCACAACGGCTACAGAGGTGGTCCCTTTTCCTAGGGGCACACCAATATGACATCGAGTATAAAGGAACTAAACAGCATGGGAATGCTGATGGATTGTCGCGCCTACCATTGCCGACAGTGGAAGAAGCACCTGCAGTGGATCCAGTGGAGATATTCCACTCGACCATAGTCAAATGTCTCCCTGTGACGAATGCAAACATAGAAAAGGAAACACGAAATGACCCGACACTCTCCTGGGTCTATGATTTAACGGTGAAGGGATGGCCAGCACATGGCAAACCACTGTTGCCAGCATTCTCGCCGAGAAGAGAACAGCTGTCAGTGTGCAGAGGAACCTTGATGTGTGGATCCAGAGTCGTAATTCCACCCAAAGTGAAGGATAGAGTGCTCAATGAGCTTCATGAGGGTCATCTGGGAGGGGTAAAAATGAAGAACTTAGCCAGAGTGTTTGTGTGGTGGCCGGGAATCGATAGAGAACTCGAAGAGATGACCAAGAGCTGTACAGGATACCAGAAGGTCCAAAACGCCCCACCACAAGCCCCTCTACATCCATGGGAGTGGCCCTCATCTCCATGGCAAAGGGTGCACATTGATTTTACTGGTCCATTTATGGACTCGATGTTTTTAATTGCGGTGGATGCACATTCAAAGTGGCCAGAGGTAATAAAAATGTCCTCAACCACTACAGAAAAAACTATCACAGTCTTATGAACCATATTCGCCAGAAATGGGCTGCCTGAACAGATTTGCTCCGACAATGGACCACAGTTTGTGTCTGAAGATTTCCGGAGGTTCTTAAAGAACAATGGTGTTAAGCATTACACATCCGCCCCATATCATCCAGCCACCAATGGATTGGCTGAGAGGTTCGTTCAAACATTCAAGAAGGCTATCAAGGCAATGTGTAATGAAGACATACCCCTACAACACATGGTGGATAACTTCTTTTTTGCCTACCGGAATGCGACACATGCGGTTACCAACCAAACTCCAGCCATGATGTTCTTCAATCGAAGACTACGATGCTGCTTGGATTTGGTTAAGCCAAACATCAGAAGAGATGTGGAGAACAGGCAGTTTCAGAATATGAATGAAAGGCTGACCAGGAGTTTTAAGATAGGTCAACCAGTTTTGGCCCGGTACTACCGCACAGAGAAATGGCAGCCAGGAACAATCTGTACACGGCAAGGACCTCTAATGTATACCGTGGACGTTGGAGAGAGCATTGTAAGATGCCATGCTGACCAGATTCTAGAGTCACTGGAAAACGTCAATTCCACACCATGATCCAATACACCTGGTGATGAAACCGAAGTACCAATTGCATCTACCTCAGAATCGGTGATATTGGAAGCAGACGAACCAAACAACGACGTTGATCCCGAATCAACTTTGCCAGAAGAACCTGATAACCCAAAGAGGCGTTATCCAGACAGAATCAGGAAACCTCCTCAAAGACTGAACTTATAATTGCTTAACTTCAGCTAATGTATCTAGCAACTGTAATTGTAAATATGTTATTTAATTATTAATCGAATGTTATGTACTGTTTCGCTAAAAGGGGAGGAATTGTAGTGTATGTACTTTGCAGAAGGAACTATATTCTGCAGCCACTGTATACTGCAGGACCAGTAGTGACCACCCCTATATATAAGCCTGTGTAGGAACTTTTGCATAGTAGTTCCAGTTTGTCTCCACTCAGCAAAGACCTGTTATAACCAACTCCTGCAGTCCGTGTCTCAATTACACACGGACATAATAAGCACCTTCAGGATAGGAGGGCAGTGGGGCCTATGGAACTGTACCCCAGTGAGAGTCAGCACATTCAGGAGAGGTGGGGAGTGGTGCCCATGGAACTGTACCCCTGTGAGAGTCAGCACCTTCAGGAGAGGAGTGGAGCGGGGTCCATGAAACTGTACCCCAGTGAGAGTCAGCACATTCAGGAGAGGAGGGGAGTGGTGCCCATGGAACTGTACCCCAGTGAGAGACAGCACCTTCAGGAGAGGAGGGACGTGGGGCCCATGGAAATGTACCCCAATGAGAGTCAGCACATTCATGAGAGGAGAGGAGTGGGGCCCATGGAACTTTACCCCAGTGAGAGTCAGCACCTTCAAGAGAGGAGGGGAGTGGGGCCCTTGGATCTGTAGCCCAGTGAGTGTCAGCACATTCATGAGAGGAGGGGAGTGGTGCCCATAGAACTGTACCCCAGTGAGCTTCAGCACCTTCAGGAGAGGAGGGGCGTGGGGCCCATGGAAATGTACCCCAATGAGAGTCAGCACCTTCAGGAGAGGAGTGGAGTGGGGCCCAGGGAAATGTACCCCAGAGAGAGTCAGCACCTTCAGGAGAGGAGTGGAGTGGGGCCCATGGAACTGTACCCCAGTGAGAGTAAGCACCATCAGGAGAAGAGGGGATTGGGGCCCATGGAACTGTACAACAGTGAGAGTCAGCACCTTCAGGATAGGAGTGGAGCGGGGTCCATGAAACTGTACCCAAGTGAGAGTCAGCACATGCAGGAGAGGAGGGGCATGGGGCCCAAGGAAATGTACCCCAATGAGAGTCAGCACCTTCAGAACAGGAGGGGAGTGGGGCCCATGGAACAGTACCCCAATGAGTGTCAGCACATTCAGGATAGGAGGGGAGTGGGGCCCATTGAACTTTACCCCAGTGAGAGTCAGCACTGTCAGGAGAGGAGGGGAGTGGGACCCATTGAACTGTATTCCATTGAGAGTCAGCACTTTCAGGAGAGGAGGGGATTGAGGTCCATGTAACTGTACCCGAGTGAGAGTCAGCACCTTCAGGAGAGCAGGGGAGTGGGACACATGCAACTGTAGCCAAGAAAAAGTCAACACTTTCAGGAGAGGATGGGAGCGGGATCCATGGAACTGTACCCCAGTGAGTGTCAGCACCTTCAGGAGAGGAGGGTAGTGGGGCCCATTGAACAGAACCCCAGAAAGAGTCAGCTCCTTCAGGAGACAAGAGGAATGGGGCGCATGGAACTTTACCCAAGTGAGAGTCAGCACCTTCAAGAGAGGAGGGGAGTGGGGCCATGGATCTGTAGCCCAGTGAGAGTCAGCACTTTCAAGAGAGGAGGGGAGTGGGGCCCATGGATCTGTAGCCCAGTGAGAGTCAGTACATTCATGAGAGGAGAGGAGTGGGGCCCATGGTACTGTACCCCAGTGAGAGTCAGCCCCATCAGGAGAGGAGTGGAGCGGGGTCCATGAAAATGTACCCCAGTGAGAATCAGCACCTTCAGGAGAGAATGGTAGTGGGGCCCATTGAACTGAACCCCAGTAAGAGTCAGCTCCTTCAGGAGACGAGAGGAATGGGGCCCAGGGAACTGTACCCCAGTGAGAGTCAGCACCTTCAGGAGAGGAGGGGAGTGGGGCCCATGGAACTGTACCCCAGTGAGAGTCAGCACCATCAAGAGAGGAGGGGAGTGGGGCCCATGGAACTGTACCCCAGTGAGAGTCAGCACCTTCAAGAGAGGAGGGGAGTGGGACCCATGGAACTGTACACCAGTGAAAGTCAGCACCTTCAGGAGAGGAGGGGTGTGGGGCCCAGGGAACTGTACCCAGTGAGATTCAGAACTTCAGGAGAGGAGAGGTGCGGGGCCCATCGAACTGTAGCCCTGTGAGAGTATGCACCTGCAGAAGAGGAGGGGAGTGGGGCTCATGGAACTGTACCACAGTGAGATTCAGCAGCTTCAGGGGAGGAGGGGAGTGCGGCCCATGGAACTGTACCCCTGTGAGAGTCAGCAACTTTAGGGGAGGAGGGGAGTGGTGCCCATGGAACTGTACCCCAATGAGATTCAGCACCTTCAGGAGAGGAGGGGATTGGAGCCCATGGAACTGTAGCCAAATGAGAGTCAGCAGCTTCAGTAGAGGAGGGAAGTGGGTCCCATGGAACTGTACCCCACTGAGATTCTAGCAACCTTCAGTGGAGGAGGGGACTGGGGCCAATGGAACATTAACCCAATGAGACACAGCACCTTCAGTGGAGGAGGGGAGTGGGGCCAATGGAACATTGACCCAGTGAGAGACAGCACCTTCAGGAGAGGAGGGGAGTGGGACTCATGGAAGTGTAGCCAAGAGAAAGTCAACATTTTCAGGAGAGGAGGGGAATGTTGCCCATGGAACTGTACCCCAGTGAGAGTCAGCTCCTTCAGGAGAGAAGTGTAGTGGGGCCCACAGAACTGAAACCAAGTAAGAGTCAGCACCTTCAGGAGAGGAGAGGAATGGGGCCCATGGAACTGTACCCCATGGCATGTCAGCACCTTCAGGAGAGGAGGGGAGTGGGGCCCATGGAACTGTACCCCAGGGAGTGTCAGCACCTTCAGGAGAGGAGGGGAGTGAGGCCCATGGAACTTTACCCCAGTGAGAATCAGCATCTTCAGGAGAGGAGGGCAGCGGGGCCCACGGAACTGTATCCCAGGGAGTGTCAGCACCTTCAGGGGAGGAGGAGAGTGGGGCCCATGGAACTTTACCCCAGTGAGAGTCAGCATCTTCAGGAGAGGAGGGCAGCGGGGCCCACGGAACTGTACCCCAGTGAGACTCAGCACCATCAGGAGAGGAGGTGAGTGGGACCCATGGAACTGTATTCCTTTGAGAGTCAGCACTTTCAGGAGAGGAGGGGATTGGGGTCCATGTAACTGTACCCCAGTGAGAGTCAGCACCTTCAGGAGAGGAGGGGAGTGGGACCCATGCAACTGTAGCCAAGAGAAAGTCAACACTTTCAGGGGAGGATGGGAGCGGGTTCCATGGAACTGTACCCCAGTGAGAGTCAGCACCTTCGGGAGAGGAGGGGAATGGTGCCCATGGAACTGTACCCCATTGAGAGTCAGCACATTCAGGAGAGAATGGTAGTGGGGCCCATTGAACTGAACCCCAGTAAGAGTCAGCTCCTTCAGGAGACAAGAGGAATGGGCCCAGGAAACTGTACTCCAGTGAGAGTCAGCAACTTCAGGAGAGGAGGGGAGTGGGGCCCATGGATATGCAGCCCAGTGAGAGTCAGCACATTCAGGAGAGGAGGGGAGTAGTGCCCATGGAACTGTACACCAGTGAGAGTCAGCAACTTCAGGAGAGGAGTGGAGCGGGGTCCATGAAACTGTACCCAAGTGAGAGTCAGCACATGCAGGAGAGGAGGGGCATGGGGCCCAAGGAAATGTACCCCAATGAGAGTCAGCACCTTCAGAACAGGAGGGGAGTGGGGCCCATGGAACAGTACCCCAATGAGTGTCAGCACATTCAGGATAGGAGGGGAGTGGGGCCCATTGAACTTTACCCCAGTGAGAGGCAGCATCTTCAGCAGAGATAGGGAGTGGGGCCCACGGAACTGTACCCCAGTGAGAGTCAGCACTGTCAGGAGAGGAGGGGAGTGGGACCCATTGAACTGTATTCCATTGAGAGTCAGCACTTTCAGGAGAGGAGGGGATTGAGGTCCATGTAACTGTACCCCAGTGAGAGTCAGCACCTTCAGGAGAGCAGGGGAGTGGGACACATGCAACTGTAGCCAAGAAAAAGTCAACACTTTCAGGAGAGGATGGGAGCGGGATCCATGGAACTGTACCCCAGTGAGAGTCAGCACCTTCAGGAGAGGAGGTGCATAGCGCCGATGGAACTGTACCCCAGTGAGAGGCTGCACCTTCAAGAGAGGAGGTGAGTGGGGCTCATGGAACTGTAGCCCAGTGAGAGTCAGCACCTTCAGGAGAGGAGGTGCATAGCGCCGATGGAACTGTACCCCAGTGAGAGGCTGCACCTTAAGGAGAAGAGGGGAGCGGGGCCCATGGAACTGTACAACAGTGAGAGTTAGCACCTTCAGGATAGGAGGGCAGTGGGGCCCATGGAACTGTATCCCAGTGAGAGTCAGCCCCTTCAGGAGAGGAGTGGAGCGAGGTCCATCAATATGTACCCCAGTGAGAGTCAGCACACTCAGGAGAGGAGGGGAGTGGTGCCCATGGAACTGTACCCCAGTGAGAGTCAGCACCTTCAGGAGAGGAGTGGAGCGGGGTCCATGAAACTGTACCCCACTGAGAGTCAGCACATTCAAAAGAGGAGGGGAGTGGTGCACATGGAAATGTACCCCAGTGAGAATCAGCACCTTCAGGAGAGAATGGTAGTGGGGCCCATTGAACTGAACCCCAGTGAGAGTCAGCTCCTTCAGGAGATGAGAGGAATGGGGCCCAGGGAACTGTACCCCAGTGAGACTCAGCACCATCAGGAGAGGAGGGGAGTGGGACCCATGGAACTGTATTCCTTTGAGAGTCAGCACTTTCAGGAGAGGAGGGGATTGGGGTCCATGTAACTGTACCCCAGTGAGAGTCAGCACCTTCAGGAGAGGAGGGGAGTGGGACCCATGCAACTGTAGCCAAGAGAAAGTCAACACTTTCAGGGGAGGATGGGAGCGGGTTCCATGGAACTGTACCCCAGTGAGAGTCAGCACCTTCGGGAGAGGAGGGGAATGGTGCCCATGGAACTGTACCCCATTGAGAGTCAGCACATTCAGGAGAGAATGGTAGTGGGGCCCATT
Source organism: Somniosus microcephalus (assembly GCF_052327205.1). Taxonomy (NCBI): domain Eukaryota; kingdom Metazoa; phylum Chordata; class Chondrichthyes; order Squaliformes; family Somniosidae; genus Somniosus; species Somniosus microcephalus. Next base: position 218,276,585 of record NC_140989.1, on the reverse strand, counting down.
GAACTGAACCCCAGTAAGAGTCAGCTCCTTCAGGAGACAAGAGGAATGGGCCCAGAAAACTGTACTCCAGTGAGAGTCAGCAACTTCAGGAGAGGAGGGGAGTGGGGCCCATGGAACTTTACCCCAGTGACAGTCAGCACCTTCAAGAGAGGAGGGGAGTGCGGCCCATGGAACTGTAGCCCAGTGAGAGTCAGCACCTTCAGGAGAGGAGTGGAGCGGGGTCCATGGAACTGTAGCCCAGTGAGAGTCAGCACCTTCAGGAGAGAATGGTAGTGGGGCCCATTGAACTGAACCCCAGTAAGAGTCAGCTCCTTCAAGAGAGGAGGGGAGTGCGGTCCATGGAACTGTAGCCCAGTGAGAGTCAGCATCTTCACGAGAGGAGGGGCAAGTTGCCCATGGAACTGTACCCCAGTGAGTGTCAGCACCTTCAGGAGAGAATGGTAGTGGGGCCCATTGAACTGAACCCCAGTAAGAGTCAGCTCCTTCAGGAGACGAGAGGAATGGGGCCCAGGGAACTGTACCCCAGTGAGAGTCAGCACCTTCAGGAGACGAGAGGAATGGGGCCCATGGGACTGTAGCCCAGTGAGAGTCAGCACCTTCAGTGGAGGAGGGGAGTGGGGCCAATGGAACATTAACCAATGAGAGTCAGCAACTTCAGGGGAGGAGGGGAGTGGCGCCCATGGAACTGTAGCCAAATGAGAGTCAGCACATTCAGTGGAGGAGGGGAGTGGGGCCAATGGAACATTAACCCAGTGAGAGACAGCACCTTCAGGAGAGGAGGGGAATGGGACCCATGGAAGTGTAGCCAAGAGAAGGTCAACATTTTCAGGAGAGGAGGGGAGCGGGGTCCTTGGAACTGTACCCCAGAGAGAGTCAGCACCTTCAGGAAAGGAGGGGAATGTTGCCCATGGAACTATACCCCAGTGAGAGTCAGCACCTTCAGGAGAGAAGTGTAGTGGGGCCCACGGAACTGAACCCCAGTAAGAGAAGCTCCTTCACGAGAGGAGGGGAGTGGGGCCCAGGGAACTGTACCCCAGTAAGAGTCAGCACCTTCAGGAGAGGAGAGGAATGGGGCCCATGGAACTGTACCCCAGGGAGTGTCAGCACCATCAGGAGAGGAGGGGAGTGGGGCCCATGGAAATTTACCCCAGTGAGAGTCAGCATCTTCAGGAGAGGAGGGAAGCGGGGCCCAAGGATCTGCACCCATGAGAGAGTCATTGACTTCAGGAGAGGAGGGGAGTGGGACCCATGGAACTGTATCCCAGTGAAAGTCAGCATCTTCAGGAGAGGATGGGAGTGGTGCCCATGGAACTGTACCCCACTGAGAGTCAGCACCTTCAGGAGAGGAGGGAAGTGGTGCCCATGGAGCATTAACCCAGTGAGAGGCAGCATCTTCAGCAGAGAAAGGGAGTGGGGTCCACGGAACTGTAACCCAGTGAGAGTCAGCACCTTCAGGAGAGGAGGGAAGTGGGACCCATGCAACTGTAGCCTGGAGAACGCCAAAACTTTCAGGAGAGGAGGGGAGTGGGGTCCATGGAAATGTACCCCAGTGAGAGTCAGCAGCTTCAGGGAGGAGGGAAATGGTGCCCATGGAAATGTACCCCAGTAAGAGTCAGCACCTTCAGGAGAGAAGTGTAGTGGGGCCCATGGAACTTAAACCCAGTAAGAGTCAGCTCCTTCAGGAGAGGAGTGGAGTGGGGCCCAGGGAAATGTACCCCAGTGAGAGTCAACACCATCAGGAGAGGAGGGGAGTGGGGCCCATGGAACTATAGCCCAGTGAGAGTCAGCACCTTCAGGAGAGGAGAGGAGTGGGGCCCATGGAACTGTACCCCAGTGGGAGTCAGCACCTTCAGGAGAGATGCGGAGTAGCGCTGATGGAACTGTATCCCAGTGAGAGGCAGCACCTTCAGGAGAGCAGGGGAATGGGACCAATGGAACTGTACCCCAGTGAGAGTCAGCACCTTCAGGAGAGGAGGGAGTCGGGCCCATGGAACAGTACCCCATTGAGAGTCAGCACTTTCAGGAGAGGAGGGGATTGGGATCCATGTAAATGTACCCCAGTGAGAGTCAGCACCTTCAGGAGAGGAGGGGAGTGGGGCCCATGGATGTGTAGCCCAGTGAGAGTCAGCACATTCATGAGAGGGGAGGAGTGGGGCCCATGGAACTGTACCCCAGTGAGAGTCAGCACCTTCAGGAGAGGAGAGGAGCGGGGCCCATCGAACTGTAGCCCTGTGAGAGTATGCACCTGCAGAAGAGGAGGGGAGTGGGGCTCATGGAACTGTGCCACAGTGAGAGTCAGCAACTTCAGGGGAGGAGGGGAGTGCGGCCCATGGAACTGTAGCCAAATGAGAGTCAGCACATTCAGTGGAGGAGGGGAGTGGGGCCAATGGAAGTGTAGCCAAGAGAAAGTCAACATTTTCAGGAGAGGAGGGGAGCGGGGTCCTTGGAACTGTATCCCAGGGAGTGTCAGCACCATCAGGGGAGGAGGGGAGTGGGGCCCATGGAAATTTACCCCAGTGAGAGTCAGCATCTTCAGGAGAGGAGGGAAGCGGGGCCCAAGGGTCTGTACCCATGAGAGAGTCATTGACTTCAGGAGAGGAGGGGAGTGGGACCCATGGAACTGTATCCCAGTGAAAGTCAGCATCTTCAGGAGAGGATGGGAGTGGTGCCCATGGAACTGCACCCCAATGAGAGTCAGCACCTTCAGGAGAGGAGTGGAGTTGAGCCCATATAACTGTACCCCACTGAGAGTCAGCACCTTCAGGAGAGGAGGGGAGTGGAGCCCATGGAGCATTGACCCAGTGAGAGGCAGCATCTTCAGCAGAGATAGGGAGTGGGGCCCACGGAACTGTAACCCAGTGAGAGTCAGCACCTTCAGGAGAGGAGGGGAGTGGGACCCATGCAACTGTAGCCAAGAGAAATCCAAAACATTCAGGAGAGGAGGGGAGTGGGGTCCATGGAACTGTACCCCAGTGAGAGTCAGCACCTTCAGGGAGGAGGGAAATGGTGCCCATGGAAATGTACCCCAGTAAGAGTCAGCACCTTCAGGAGAGAAGTGTAGTGGGGCCCATGGAACTTAAACCCAGTAAGAGTCAGCTCCTTCAGGAGAGGAGTGGAGTGGGGCCCAGGGAAATGTACCCCAGTGAGAGTCAACACCATCAGGAGAGGAGAGGAGTGGGGCCCATGGAACTGTACCCCAGTGGGAGTCAGCACCTTCAGGAGAGATGCGGAGTAGCGCTGATGGAACTGTATCCCAGTGAGAGGCAGCACCTTCAGGAGAGCAGGGGAATGGGACCAATGGAACTGTACCCCAGTGAGAGTCAGCACCTTCAGGAGAGGAGGGGCGTGGGGCCCATGGAAATGTACCCCAGTGAGAGTCAGCACCTTCAGGACAGGAGGGAGTCGGGCCCATGGAACAGTACCCCAATGAGAGTCAGCACATTCAGGATAGGAGGGGAGTGGGGCCCATTGTACTTTACCACAGTGAGAGGCAGCATCTTCAGCAGAGATAGGGAGTGGGGCCCACATAACTGCACCCCAGTGAGACTCAGCACCGTCAGGAGAGAATGGGAGTGGGACCCATGGAACTGCATTCCATTGAGAGTCAGCACTTTCAGGAGAGGAGGGGATTGGGGTCCATGTAACTGTACCCCAGTGAGAGTCAGCACCTTCAAGAGAGGAGGGGAGTGGGGCCCATGGATGTGTAGCCCAGTGAGAGTCAGCACATTCATGAGAGGGGAGGAGTGGGGCCCATGGATGTGTAGCCCAGTGAGAGTCAGCACATTCATGAGAGGGGAGGAGTGGGGCCCATGGAACTGTACCCCAGTGAGAGTCAGCACCTTCAGGAGAGGAGGGGAGTGGGGCCCAGGGAACTTTACCCCAGTGAGAGTCAGAACCTTCAGGAGAGGCGAGGAGCGGGGCCCATCGAACTGTAGCCCTGTGAGAGTATGCACCTGCAGAAGAGGAGGGGAGTGGGGCTCATGGAACTGTACCACAGTGAGAGTCAGCAACTTCAGGGAAGGAGGGGAGTGCGGCCCATGGAACTGTACCCCTGTGAGAGTCAGCAACTTTAGGGGAGGAGGGGAGTGGTGCCCATGGAACTGTACCCCAATGAAAGTCAGCACCTATGGGAGAGGAGGGGAGTGGAGCCCATGGAACTGTAGCCAATTGAGAGTCAGCAGCTTCAGGAGAGGAGGGGTGTGGGTCCCATGGAACTGTACCCCACTGAGAGTCAGCACCTTCAGTGGAGGAGGGGAGTGGGGCCAATGGAACATTAACCCAGTGAGAGACAGCACCTTCAGGAGAGGAGGGGAGTGGGATCCATGGAAGTGTAGCCAAGAGAAAGTCAACATTTTCAGGAGAGGAGGGGAGCAGGGTCCTTGGAACTGTACCCCAGAGAGAGTCAGCACCTTCAGGAAAGGAGGGGAATGTTGCCCATGGAACTGTACCCCAGTGAGAGTCAGCACCTTCAGGGAGAAGTGTAGTGGGGCCTGTATTGATTTGTATGTGGGTTCAAAGATGACACATTCATGAAAGAGAATGTCTTTTCATCAAAAGCTTGCTCATCTAAGTTAACAGCATTACAGGAGACACCATCTTAGAGATCCATCTAAAACGAAACTAAAACTAAACTGCTTGTCTCTCACATGCCCTCTGCTGGTAAGGTATAAATAATCAAACAGGCAAATATGCTGGTAAGGCATCATAATCAAACAGGCAAATACCATCACTATTTGCTGATATCATTACATCTCCCTTTCTTAAAACAAAAGTATTTTACTTTTATCTAACAACATGTTTTCTTTGTATTGCTCTGCATTTTAACTGTAACACTTAATGAACTTACATTATCATTATCATTATCAAGGTTTTTTAACCTTGTTTTGTGTGTTCACATGAAATATGTAAATACACTAGAACTTTAAGAGAGAATAAGATAACATTACTTCCTTCTATAACAAGAGTCCTTAAACTTGCTCAATGAGTCTCTCAGGAGGCTTCACGTGTCTTGAGGATTTTCTGATTGATTGTCCTTGAATCTGAGTTGTTGCCTCAGATGATGATTTCTCAGCTGTGTGATCAGGTTGTTCAACAGTATCAGTCTTTTGACCTGCTGTGTGATCAGGTTATTCAACAGTATCAGTCTTTTGACTTGCTGTGGCTGGTCCCATGAGATGGTCCTGATGATTTCTTCGCAGAACAGCACCCTCATCTGTCTGAATGGTGTATGATCTTGGTTGAACTTCACTCAGGACAGTTCCCCTCTGAGTCCATATGTTTGTTTTGTCTTTGAGCCTTACTCGGTCACCAGTGTGGAGTTCAGGTAGGTTTTGTGTTCCTCTGTCATAGTAGTACTTTTGCTTTTCTTTCTGTTGTTCTTTGAACTTCCTCACTTTCTCCCCCTCTTTTGTTTTCAGGAGGTTCTCCGGGATGGGTAGGTTTGACCTTAGCAGGCGTCCCATAAGGAGTTGGGCTGGTGACATACCACACTTGAGCGGCGTTGTGCGGTATACAAGCATGCTCTGGTAGAAGTCAGTTCCACTGTCTTTTGCCTTGTACATCAGTCTTTTCACTGTCTGGACCGATTTTTCCACTAGTCCATTGGACTGTGGAAAGTGAGGACTTGACGTTGTGTGGACAAAGTCCCACTCTTTGGCAAAGTATCGGAAACTTGCATTGTAAAACTGGGGTCCGTTGTCTGTGAAGACCTCACTTGCCACGCCATGTCTGGAGAATATGGCTTTCATACATGTTATCACAGCATCTGCAGTGGTGGTGTACAGTCTACAAACCTCTGGATACAGGGAGTAATAGTCTGTGACTACAAGATAGTCCTTCCCTTGACATACGAATAGGTCAGCACCTACCTTCTGGTAAGGTCTGTCTGGCACTGGGTGTGGCTTTAGTGGTTCTACCGGATTGCTTGCTCGATATTTCAGGCATATTGTGCAGTTTGACACCTCATTTGTCACATCTTGGTTGATTCGTGGCCAGTACATCACCTCTCGTGCTCTTTTCTTACACTTTTCGATTCCCGGATGTCCTCCATGGATCCTTTTTAACATCTCTTTTCTCAGACTCTTTGGGATAACTATTTTACTTCCTTTGTAGATGATGTCTTCGACCACCGATAGTTCCGCCCTGCAGTTCCAGTACTCTGCCATGTCAGGTGAGCAGTCTTGCTTCATGTTGGGCCATCCATCCAAGATGCTTTTCCTCAGTCGTCTCAGTGTTTCATCTTTGTTTGTCTCAGTCTTTATGAGCTCCATTTTTGCATCTGCTATGGGCAGTGCACTTGTGATCATGTCCACGTAGGCGTTCACTTTTTCATCCATTTTGGTGTTTGCGGGCTCACTTGGGTCAACAGCTCTGGACAACGTGTCTGCTGTATACATCAGCTTACCCGGTGTGTACGCAACATTCAGTGTATAGCGTTGCAGCCTGATCATCATTCTTTGTATTCTAAGCGGACAGCTATTTAGTGGCTTTTGGAACAATGCAATCAAGGGCTTACGGTCAGTCTCTACACTGATTGCTTGTCCTGCCAAAAACTAGTGAAATCTTTCACAGGCGTATGTGATGCTGAGCAGCTCCTTTTCTATTTGAGTATATCGCGTCTCCACGTCTGTCATTGAGTGCGATGCATATGCAATAGGTTGCCAGTAGTCATATTTTTGCAGAAGAACGGCACCGAGCCCACTCTGTGATGCATCTGATGATATCTTGATGGGTCTCGCTGGGTCATAAAACCTGAGAACTGGTTCCTCTGTGAGCAGTTTCTTTAGATCGCTCCATGACTTCTCATGCTCATGATTCCATTCCCATTCTATGTTCTTTTCAGTTAGTCTTCTCAGTGGCGCCATCTTTTCTGAGAGGTTGGATATGAATTTACCCACGTAGTTGATCATTCCATTAAACCTCTGCACGTCTTTTTTGCATTGTGGCTTTGGCATATTCTCAATGGCAGACACCTTTCTGGGATCTGGTCTGATGCCCTCACTGCTAAGGATATCTCCCACGAATGTCAGTTCTGTCACCCCGAGCTGGCATTTCTCTCTATTCAGCTTCAGGTTTGTTTTCCTTGTTGCTTCCAGCACTTTTTTCAGTCTCTCGTCATGCTCAGTTCTCGTGGTTCCCCATACTATGATGTCATCCATTGATGTATCAACTCCCTCCAGGTGCTCATAGATCATGTGGATAGTTTTGTGATACACTTCAGGAGCTGAGGCAATGCCAAATGGTAACCTTAGGAATCTGTATCTGCCACATGGACTGTTGAACGTGCACAGTCTTGAACTTGCCTCGTCCAGTTTCATCTGCCAAAATCCTGATGATGCATCTAACTTGCTGAAATACTTTGCATTTGCAAACTGTGACATGATTTCCTCACGTGTAGGAAGCTTGAAGTGCTCTCTCTTTATTGCTCTGTTTAGATCTCTTGGATCCAGGCAAATTCTGAGCTTTCCATTCTTTTTGTCCACAACGACAAGGGAACTCACCTACTCAGTTGGCTCATCTATCTTCTGAATCACGTTTAGGCTTTCCATCCTGTCCAACTCTGCCTTCAGTTGCTTTTGAAGAGCAAACAGAACCTTTCTGCATGGATGTATGACCGTTGGCATACTTTTATCTACTCTGATCGTGTGTTCTCCTGGAAGGCAGCCTAGACACTGAAATAGGTCGATGTACTCTTTCATGAGTTCATCATAGACTGTCTCTCCTTCGCTTTCCACAATGAGGACTCTCTTTACCAGGTTCAGTCTCTCACAGGCTATTAAACCTTGTATGGCCTGCACATCCTTTGGCATCACGATTAATGCTAGCGTGTGCTCTCTGTCCTTGTGTGTCACTTTGACAATGCATTTTCCTTTCACTGGTATATCAGTACCTGAGTATCCTGTCACTTTCACTTTTATTCCATGTATCTTTGGTCTGGGTCTAATTTTCTTAAAATCAGTCTCTGATATCACGTTAACTTGTGCTCCAGTATCCAATTTAAATGGAATGTGTATGTCATTCACTTTTAGTGTCAACATCCAGTCTCTTTTTTCTTTTTTGTTTTCAGACACAACATCTACATAGAACTCCTCTATCTCGCTTTCATCCACTGCATGGACCTTGCTTTGTTGTGCTTGGTTCTTACAGCAACGGGCATAATGGTTGTTCTTGTTGCAACTATTGCATGTTTTACCATATGCTGGACACTTTTTTGGTGGATGCTGTGTACCGCATCGACTACATGACTTTCGATTGCCCCTTTCATTTTTGTTCGCTGGCCACACCTCTTTATTCAAATTGGCGCTCTTTTTGTTAAATGGTTTGTGTCCGTTCATTCTCACTGCATCCACGTTGCAGCTACTATCACTGAACAGCTCCTTTGCCTGCGACTTCACAGTCTCTGTAGCCCTACACAGTGCTATGGCTATTCCCAGGTATAGATCTTGCTCTCTTAGCAGTCTTTCCCTTAGACCATTATCTGGAATACCACACACCAGTCTGTCTTTTATCAGCGAGTCTGTCAGTCCCCCAAATTCACATGTTTTGCTTCTGTTTCTCAGTTCAGTCACATACTGATCAATAGTCTCTCTCGTTTTCTGTACACATGTGAAAAATCTGTGCCTCTCAAACATCACGTTACAGTTAGGTATGCAATAGGCCTCAAACTGTTCCATTATTTTATCCAGCTTCATATTGTCTCCATCAGCAGCGAATGTGAAGTTATTATACACCTCCAGCGCTTCATCACCCACGACATGTAAGAACACTGATGCTTTCATTTTATCACTTTTCTCGTCAGCTCCGATTGCTGATAAATACAACTCCAAACGTTGTTTAAACCTCCTCCAATTTTCAGCCACATTACCTGTCAACTGAAGCTTCACCGGTGGGTGTAAACCTTCCATTTTTCACTTCGTTAACTATTCTCCAATGGTAAGTAACGATGTTCTCTTTTGGCTTGCTAATATGTGGAGAGCTGATTTAACTTCAGATTTTTCCTCTTCATCTCTTTCAATCACTTCTTCTGACACCATGTATTGGTTTGTATGTGGGTTCAATGATGACACATTCATGAAAGAGAATGTCTTTTAATCTAAAGCTTGTTCATCTAAGTTAACAGCATCACAGGAGACACCATCTTAGAGATCCATCTAAAATGAAACTAAAACTAAACTGCTTGTCTCTCACATGCCCTCTGCTGGTAAGGCATAAATAATCAAACAGGCAAATATGCTGGTAAGGCATCATAATCAAATAGGCAAATACCATCTCTATTTGCTGATATCATTACAGGGCCCACAGAACTGAACCCCAGTAAGAGAAGCTCCTTCAGGAGAGGAGAGGAGTGGGCCCAGGGAACTGTACCCCAGTGAGAGTCAGCACCTTCAGGAGAAGAGGGGAGTGGGGCCCATGCAACTGAACCACAGTAAGAGTCAGCACCTTCAGGTGAGGAGAGGAATGGGGCCCATGGAACTGTACCCCAGGGAGTGTCAGCACCTTCAGGAGAGGAAGGGAGTGGGGCCCATGGAACTGTAGCCCAATGAGAGTCAGCACCTTCAGGAGTGGAGGTGAGAGGGGCCCAAGGAACTGTATCCCAGGGAGTGTCAGCACCTTCAGGAGAGGGGGGAGTGGGGCCCAAGGAAATTTACCCCAGTGAGAGTCAGCATCTTCAGGAGAGGAGGGAAGCGGGGCCCAAGGAAATGTACCCATGAGAGAGTCATTGACTTCAGGAGAGGAGGGGAGTGGGACCCATGGAACTGTATCCCAGTGAAAGTCAGCATCTTCAGGAGAGGATGAGAGTGGTGCCCATGGAACTGTACCCCAATGAGAGTCAGCACCTTCAGGAGAGGAGGGGAGTGGAGCCCATGGAACTGTACCCCACTGAGAGTCAGCACCTTCAGGAGAGGAGGGGAGTGGAGCCCACGGAACAGTATTCCAGTGAGAGTCAGCACATTCACGAGAGGAGGGGAGTGGTGCCCATGGAGCATTTACCCAGTGAGAGGCAGCATCTTCAGCAGAGCTGGGGAGTGGGGCCCACGGAACAGTAACCCAGTGAGAGTCAGCACATTCAGGAGAGGAGGGGAGTGGGACCCATGCAACTGTAGCCAAGAGAAAGCCAAAACTTTCAGGAGAGGAGGGGAGTGGGGTACATGGAACTGTACCCCAGTGAGAGTCAGCACCTTCAGGGAGGAGGGAAATGGTGCCAATGTAAATGTGCCCCAGTGAGAGTCAGCACCTTCAGGAGAGAAGTGTAATGGGGCCCATGGAACTGTAGCCCAGTGAGAGTCAGCACCTTCTGGAGAGGAGTGGAGTGGGGCCCACGGAACTGTACCCCAGTGAGACTCAGCACCGTCAGGAGAGGAGGGGAGTGGGACCCATGCAACTGTAGCCAAGAAAAAACCAAAACTTTCAGGAGAGGAGGGGAGTGGGGTCCATGGAACTGTACCCAGTGAGAGTCAGCACCTTCAGGAGAGAAGTGTAGTGGGGCCCATGGAACTTAAACCCAGTAAGAGTCAGCTCCTTCAGGAGAGGAGTGGAGTGGGGCCCAGGGAAATGTACCCCAGTGAGAGTCAGCACCTTCAGGAGAGGAGGGGAGTGGGGCCCATGGAAATGTAGCCCAGTGAGAGTCAGCACATTCAGGAGAGGAGAGGAGTGGGGCCCATGGAACTGTACCCCAGTGAGAGTCAGCACCTTCAGGAGAGGAGAGGAGTGGGGCCCATGGAACTGTACCCCAGTGAGAGTCAGCACCTTCAGGAGAGGAGAGGAGTGGGGCCCATGGAACTGTACCCCAGTGAGAGTCAGCACCTTCAGGAGAGGAGAGGAGTGGGGCCCATGGAACTGTACCCCAGTGCGAGGCAGCAGCTTCAGGAGAGGAGGGGAGTGGGACCAATGGAACTGTACCCCAGTGAGAGTCAGCACCTTCAGGAGAGGAGGGGAGAGGGGCTCAAGGAACTGTATCCCAGGGAGTGTCAGCACCTTCAGGAGAGGAGGGGAGTGGGACCCATGGAACTGTACCCCTGTGAGAGTCAGCATCTTCAGGAGAGTAGTGGCGTGGGGCCCAGGGAACTGTACCCCAATGAGAGGCAGCATCTTCAGAAGAGATAGGGAGTGGGGCCCACAGAACTGTACCCCAGTGAGAGTCAGCATCTTCAGGAGAGGAGGGGCGTGGGGCCCAGGGAACTGTACCCCAATGAGAGGCAGCATCTTCAGAAGAGATAGGGAGTGGGGCCCATGGAACTGTACCACAGTGAGAGTCAGCACCGTCAGGAGAGGAGGGGAGTGGGACCCATGGAAATGTATTCCATTGAGAGTCAGCACTTTCAGGAGAGGAGGGGATTGGGATCCATGTAACTGTACCCCAGTGAGTGTCAGCACCTTCAGGAGAGAAGGGTAGTGGGGCTCATTGATCTGTAGCCCAGTGAGAGTCAGCACCTACAGGAGAGGAGAGGAGTGGGGCCCATGGAACTGTACCCCAGTGAGAGTCAGCACCTTCAAGAGAGGAGGGGAGTGGGGCCCATGGAACTGTAGCCCAGTGAGAGTCAGCACCTACAGGAGAGGAGGGGATTAGCGCTGATGGAACTGTACCCCAGTGAGAGTCAGCACCTTCAAGAGAGGAGGGGCGTGGGGCCCATGGAAATGTACCCCAGTGAGAGTCAGCACTTTCAGGACAGTAGGGGAGTGGGGCCCATAGAATAGTACCCCAATGAGAGTCAGCGCATTCAGGATAGGAGCGGAGTGGGGCCCATTGTACTTTACCACAGTGAGAGGCAGCATCTTCAGCAGAGATATGGTGTGGGGCCCACGGAACCGTACGCCAATGCGACTCAGCACCGTCAGGAGAGGAGGGGAGTGGGACCCATGGAACTGTATTCCATTGAGAGTCAGCACTTTCAGGAGAGGAGGGGATTGGGGTCCAAGTAACTGTACCCCAGTGAGAGTCAGCACCTTCAGGAGAGGATCGGAGTGGAACCCATGCAACTGTAGACAAGAGAAATTGAACACTTTCAGGAGAGGATGGGAGCGGGATCCATGGAACTGTACCCCAGTGAGAGTCAGCACCTTCAGGAGAGGTGGGGAATGGTGCCCATGGAACTGTACCCCATTGAGTGTCAGCACCTTCAGGAGAGAATGGTAGTGGGGCCCATTGAACTGAACCCCAGGAAGAGACAGCTCCTTCAGGGGATGAGATGAATGGGGCCCAGGGAACTGTACCCCAGTGAGAGTCAGCACCTTCAGGAGAGGATGGGTGTGGGGCCCAAGGAACTGTACCCCACTGAGAGTCAGCACCTTCAGTGGAGGAGGGGAGTGGGGCCAATGGAACATTAACCCAGTGAGAGACAGCACCTTCAGGAGAGGAGGAGAGTGGGACCCATGGAAGTGTAGCCAAGAGAAAGTCAACATTTTCAGGAGAGGAGGGGCCGGGGTCCATGGAACTGTACCCCAGAGAGAATCAGCACCTTCAGGAAAGGAGGGGAATGTTGCCCATGGAACTGTATCCCAGTGAGAGTCAGCAACTTCAGGAGAGGAGGGGAGCAGGGTCCATGGGACTGTACCCAAGTGAAAGTCTGCACTTTCAGGAGGGGAGGGGAGTGGTCCCCATGGAACTGAACCCCAGTGAGAGTCAGCACCTTCAGGAGAGGAGGGGCATGGGGCCCATGGAAATGTACCCAATGAGAGTCAGCACCTTCAGGACAGGAGGGGAGTGGAGCCCATGTAACAGTACCCCAATGGGAGTCAGCACATTCAGTATAGGAGGGGATTGGGGCCCATTGTACTTTACCCCAGTGAGAGGCAGCTTCTTCAGCAGAGATAGGGAGTGGGGCCCACGGAACTGTACCCCAGTGAGAGTCAGCACCGTCAGGAGAGGAGGGGAGGACTCATAAAAATCAACATTTCATTGTACAGCACACACGTCTGCTGCATATATGACAAATAAAATTGAATTGAATTGAATTGAATTGACTGGGACCCATGGAACTTTATTCCATTGAGAGTCAGCACTTTCAGGAGAGGAGGGGATTAGGGTCCATGTCACTGTACCCCAGTGAGAGTCAGCACCTTCACGAGAGGAGGGGAGTGGGACCCACGCAACTATAGCCAAGAGAAAGTCAACACTTTCAGGAGAGGATGGGAGCAGGATCCATGGAACTGTACCCCAGTGAGATTTAACACCTTCAGGAGAGAAGGGGAATGGTGCCCATGGAACTGCACCCCATTGAGAGTCAGCACCTTCAGGAGAGAAGCGTAGTGGGGCCCATTGAACTGAACCCGAGTTAGAATCAGCTCTTTCAGGAGACGAGAGGAATGGGGCCGAGGGATCTGTACCCCAGTGAGAGTCAGCACCTTCAGGAGAGGAGGGGAGTGGGGTCCATGAAACTGTACCCCAGTGAGAGTCAGCACATTCAGGAGATGAGGGGAGTGGTGCCCATGGAACTGAACCCCAGTGAGAGTCAGCACCTTCATGAGAGGAGAGGATTGGGGCGCATGGAAATGTACCCCAGTGAGAGTCAGCACCTTCAAGAGAGGAGGGGAGTGGGGCCCATGGAACTGTACACCAGTGAAAGTCAGCACCTTCAGGAGAGGAGGGGAGTGGGGCCCAGGGAACTGTACATCAGTGAAAGTCAGCACCTTCAGGAGAGGAGGGGAGTGGGGCCCAGGGAACTGTACCCCAATGAGAGTCAGCACCTTCAAGAGAGGAGAGGAGCGGGGCCCATTGAACTGTAGCCCTGTGAGAGTATGCACCTGCAGGAGAGGAGTGGAGTGGGGCTCATGGAACTGTACCACAGTGAGAGTCAGCAACTTCAGGGGAGGAGGGGAGTGGGGCCCATGGAACTGTACCTAAGTGAGAATCCGCATCTTCAGGAGTGGGGGGGCGTGGGGCCCAGGGAAGTGTAACCCAGTGAGAGTCAGCTCCTTCAGGAGAGGAGGGGAGCAGGGCCCATGGAGTTCTACCCCAGTGAGAGTCTGCACCCTCAGGAGAAATGGGGATTGGGGCCCATGGAACTGTAGCCCAATGTGAGTCAGCGCCTTCAGGAGAGGAGGTGAGTGGGGCCCATGGAACAGTGCCCCAGTGAAAGTCAGCACAAGCAGGAGAGGGGGGGAGAGGGGTCCATGTTAATTTACCCCAGTGAAAGGCAGCATGTTCAGGAGAGGAGGAGAGTGGGGCCCATGGAATTTTAACCCAGTGATAGGCAGCATCTTCAGGAGAGGAGGTGAGTGGGGCAAATGGAACTGTACCCCAGTGAGAGTCAGCACCTTCAGGAGAGGAGGGGAGTGGGACCCATGGAGCTGTATTCCAGTGAGAGTCAGCACTATCAGGAGAGGAGGGGAGTGGTGTCCATGTAACTGTACACCAGTGAGTGTCAGCACATTCAGGAGAGGAGGGGAGTGGTGCCCATGGAACTGTACTCCAGTGAGAGTCATCGCCTTCAGGAGAGGAGGGGAGTGGGACCCATGGAACTGTATCCCAGTGAGAGTCAGCACCTTCAAGAGAGGAGGGGAGTGGGGTCCAGGGATGTGTAACCCAGTGAGAGTCAGCGCCTTCAGGAGAGGAGGGATGCAGGTCCCAATTAACTGTACCCATTAGAGAGTCATCGCCCACAGGAGAGGAGATGAGTGGAGCCCATGGAACTCTACCCCAGTGAGAGTCAGCACCTTCAGGAGAGGGGTGGAGCAGGTCCCATGGAACTGTACCCCAGTGAGAGTCAGCACCTTCAGGAGAGGAGGGGAGTCGGACCCATGCAAATGTAGCCAAGTGAAAGTCAGCAGTTTCATGGGAGGAAGTGAGCAGGGTCCATGCAACTGTATCCAAGTGAGATTCAGCACCTTCAGCAGAGGAGGGGAGTGGTGCCCATGGAACTATACCTCAATGAGAGTCAGCACCTTCAGGAGAGCATGGGAGTGGGGCCCACGGAACTGTACCCCAGTGAGAGTCAGCATCTTCAGGAGAGGAGTGGTTTGCTGGCCAATGAACTTTGCCGCAGTGGGAGGCAGCATCTTCAGGAGAGATGGGGAGTGGGGCCCACGTATCTGTACCCCAGTGAGTCAGCACCTTCAGGAGAGGAGGGGAGTGGGACCCATGGAACTGTACCACAGTGAGAGTCAGCACCTTCACGAGTGGAGCAGAGTGGGGCCCAGGGAAGTGTACACCAGCGAGAGTCAGCACCTTCAGCAGAGGAAGGGAGTGGGCCCATGGAACTGAAGCCCAGTGAGATTTGACACCATCAGGAGGAGGGGAGTGGGGCCCATGGAACTGTACCTCAGTGAGAGTCACCACCTTTAGGAGAGGTGGGGAGTGGGGACCATGGACCTGTACCCCAGTGAAAGTCAGCACATTCAGGAAAGGTGGGGAGTGGAGCCATGGGAACTGTACCGCTTTGAGAGGCAGCATCTTCAGGAGAGATAGGGAATGGGGCCCATGGAACTGTACCCCTGTGAGAGTCAGCGTCATCAGGAGAGGAGGGGAGTGGGGCCCATGGAACTGTACCCCAGTGAGAGCCAGCACATTAAGGAGAGAAGGGTAGTTGGGCCCATGGAACTGAACCCCAGTAAGAGTCAGCTCCTGCAGGAGAGGAGCGGAGTTGTACCCGTGGAACTGAACCCCAGTGAGAGTCAGCACCTTCAGGAGAGCAGGGGAGTGGGGCCCATGGAACTGCACTCCAGTGAGAGTCAGCACCTTCAGGAGAGGAGGGGAGTGGGACACATGGAACTGCACCCCAGTGAGATTCAGCACCTTCAGGCGGAGAGGGGAGTGGGGCCCATGGAACTTGACCCAGTGAGAGTCAGCACCTTCAGGAGATGCGGGGAGTGGGGCCCATGGAACTGTACCCCTGTGAGAGTCAGAATCATCAGGAGAGGAGGGGGGTGGGGCCCATGGAACTGTACTCCATTGAGAGTCAGCACCTACAGGAGAGGAGGGGAGTGCGGTCCATGGAAATGTACCCCAGTGAGAGTCACCATCTTCAGGAGAGGAGGGGAGTGGTGCCCTTGGTACTGTAGCCCAGGGAGAGACAGCACCTTCAGGAGAGGAGGGGAGTGGGGCCCATGGAAATTTACCCCAGTGAGAGTCAGCGCATTCAGGAGAGGATGGGAGTGGGGCCCATGGAACTGTACCCCAGTGAAAGTCAGCACCTTCAGGAGAGGAGGGGAGTGGGATGAAGGAACTGTACCCCAGTGAATGTCAGCACCTTTAGGAGAGGAGGGGAGTGTGGCCCATGGAATTGTACCCCAGTGAGAGTCAGCATCTTCAGGAGAGGAGGGGAGTGGGGCCCATGGAACTTTACCCTAGCGAGAGTCAGCATCGTCAGGAGAGGAGGGGAGCAGAGTCCATGGAACTGTACCCCAGTGAGAGTCAGCACCTTCAGATGAGGAGGGGAGTGGGGCCCATGGATCTGTACCCCAGTGAGTGTCAACCCCTTCAGGAGAGGAGGATAGTGGGGTCAATGGACCTGTAACCCAGTGAGAGACAGCACCTTCAGGAGAGGAGGGGAGTGGGGTCCATGGAACTGTACCTCAATGAGTGTCAGCACCTTCAGGAGAGGAGGGGAGTGGGGCCCATGGAACTGTACCCCAGTGAGAGTCAGCACCTTCAGGAGAGGAGAGGTGTGGGGCCCAGGGAACTGTACCGCAGTGAAATTCAGCACATTGAGGAGAGGTGGGGAGTGGGGCCATTGGTCCTGTACTCCAATGAGAGTCAGCACCTTCTGGAGAGGAGGGGAGTGGGACCCATGGAACTGTACCCCAGTGAGAGTCAGCAGCTTCAGGAGGGGAAGGAGTGGGGCCCATGGTACTGGACCCAGTGAGAGTCAGCACCATCAGGAGAAGAGGGGAGTGCGGCCCATGGAACTGTACTCCAGTCAGAGTCAGCACCTTCAGGAGAGGAGTGGATTGCGGCCCATGGAACTGTACACCAGTGAGTGTCAGCACATTCAGGAGAGGAGGGGAGTGGTGCCCATGGAACTGTACTCCAGTGAGAGTCATCGCCTTCAGGAGAGGAGGGGAGTGGGACCCATGGAACTGTATCCCAGTGAGAGTCAGTGTGGTAAACCACGTTCACTATCGTATCACTGTTAGTAGTTAGCACTGTTCACCACTGTTCGTTATAACTGTATCACTGACCACTATTGTATCACGGTACGAGGTCGCCTCTTGCCACACTGCTATACCTGGGATGACCACTGCCGACTCCGCCTTGGCTCCACCCACCAGGCCAGGTATAAAGGTGAGCGACTGGCTGGTATTCCTCCTGCTTGGATCGGATCACCCACGAGAGTGGGCTCTGTTATTTAGTCAATAAAAACCTTTAGTCACCTTCGTAACTCTTCGCCTTTTATTGGAGGAATTGATAGGTATATCAATTTTATTGACTAAATTTAATGATGTCCGACAACGAGTCACAACCGGCGGAGGAGCCACCAGCGCAGCTCCCAGGAGCACAGCCACACCAGCCAGCTTGGCTGCGAGCCCTCAGACCGCCGTACCTGGACCTGAACCCACGAGCAGCAAACTCAGCCGCAGACTTTAAACACTGGCTGGTCTGCTTCGAATCATACCTGAGAGAATCCAGCGTCCCTCAGGCATCCAAACTAAGTGTCCTGCAGGCACAACTGAGCCCGAGAGTATACACTCTCATCGAGGACATGACTACCTACGAGACCGCCATCAACCTGCTGAAACAGAAGTACCGGACCCCGGTAAACTACATGTACGCTAGGCACCTCCTAAGATCACGGCCGCAACAGCCAGGAGAATCAGTAGCCGAATTCTCACAGGCGCTATATGCACTCGCCAGGAACTGTGAGTTTAAATCGGTGTCGGCAGCCGAAAATACTGAAGATAATATCCGCGACGCATTCCTGAAAGGCCTACGGTCCGAGTACTCACGGCAAAGACTGCTGGAAGCTAAAGACCTCAGCATGGAAAAAGCTGAAGCCCTCGCTATCTCCCTGGAAGTGGCCCACCAAGATCAGGAAGCATTCACCAGGTACTGCTCGCGACCCTGGGACTCGGGCCCGACCCCTACCACAGCACCCTTCCCAGCGCCGCCCCCGGGACCTACCTCTGCGTCGGCGTCCCGGACCCGACCGGCCCCGCCACCCCCGGCACCGGCCCCGACATCGGGCATCCGCGATCGGGCCGCCGGCTGTTTTTTTTGTGGCCAGGAGAAGCACCCGAGGTCGCGCTGCCCAGCCAAGAACTCCATATGTAAAACCTGCCTGAAGAAAGGCCACTTCTCCAAGGCCTGCAGGAGCGGATCCTCAGAGGCCAGCAGTGCCGCATGCGAACTATGGGGGCGGCCATCTTCGTTTAGGGCAACTGAGGCCAGCATCCCCACACATGAGTCATGGGGGCGGCCATCTTTGTTTAGGGCACCTGAGGCCAGCATCCCCACACATGAGTCATGGGGGCGGCCATCTTTGTTTAGGGCAACTGAGGCCAGCATCCCCACACATGAGTCATGGGGGCGGCCATCTTTGATTAAGGCAACCGACCCCAATAGTGCCTCATGGGGCCCTACCTCGTGGGAGACGCCATTTTACTCACCACGCCCGACCGCCTCGCCCGCAGATGACAACGACTCGCTCAGCTACACACTAGCTTCCGTCACCCTGGACCAAGCCCGCCCGCACCATCTGTCCAAGTCAATGATGGACATCAAAGTGAACGGCCACGCCACGACCTGCCTGTTCGACAGCGGAAGCACGGAGAGCTTCATCCACCCAGACACGGTGAGCCACTACTCCCTCTCTGTCCTACCAACGCGCAGCCGAATCTCGATGGCATCGAGGTCCCACGCCACGGACATCAGCGGCTACTGTGTCGTGACCCTGTCGGTTAAGGGCACGGAGTATAAAAACTTTAAACTCCTCGTCCTCCCCCATCTCTGCGCTGCCGTCCTACTAGGGCTGGACTTCCAATCCCACCTCCAAAGCGTAACCCTAGCATACGGTGGACCCCTCCCCCCACTCACAGTCAACAACCAGCAAACGTTAAACCGCCCACCGCGTAACACCTGCAGCCTCTCCACCCTCAAGGTCCCGCCACCCTCTCTGTTTGCTAACCTTACCCCTGACTGCAAACCCGTCGCTACCAAAAGCAGGCGGTATAGCGCCGGGGACAGAGCCTTCATTAGCTCTGAGGTGCGGCGCCTCCTGAAAGAGGGCATTATCGAGGGGAGCAGCAGCCCCTGGCGTGCCCAGGTCGTAGTCGTAAAGACCGGCGATAAAAACCGCCTGGTCATCGACTACAGCCAGACCATAAACAGATATACCCAGCTGGACGCATACCCCCTCCCCCGCATATCTGACATGGTCAATCAGATTGCACAGTATAAAGTATTCTCGACCATCGACCTGAAGTCGGCCTACCACCAACTCCCTATCCACCCTGAGGACCGCCAGTATACCGCCTTCGAGGCGAATGGGCGCCTATACCACTTCCTTAGGGTCCCCTTCGGTGTCACTAATGGGGTCTCGGTCTTCCAAAGGGAGATGGACCAGATGGTTGACCAGAACGAACTGCAGGCTACATTCCCCTACCTAGATAACGTCACTATCTGCGGCCGCGACCGGCAGGAACATGACGCGAATCTGGAGAAATTCCTCCGTACGGCCCAACGGCTGAACCTCACCTACAATAAGGAGAAATGCGTGTTTAACACCACGCGCCTTGCCATCCTCGGCTGCGTAGTGGAGAACGGAATCATCGGCCCCGACCCAGAAAGAATGCGCCCCCTCATGGAGCTACCCCTCCCCCACTGCCCTAAAGCACTTAGGAGAACCCTGGGGCTTTTCGCCTACTATGCCCAATGGGTACCCAATTACGCGGACAAAGCCAGACCCCTCCTGAAAGCCACTTCCTTCCCCCTCACGGAGGAGGCGTGCGCGGCCTTCTCCCTCATTAAGGGAGACATAGCCAAGGCCACGATGCACGCAGTGGACGAGTCCATCCCCTTTCAGGTGGAGAGCGACGCATCCGACTTCGCCTTAGCCGCCACCCTAAACCAGGAGGGGAGGCCAGTGGCCTTCTTCTCAAGGACCCTACAGGGCCCCGAGATCCGACATTCGTCGGTCGAGAAAGAGGCCCAAGCGATCGTGGAGGCAGTACGGCGCTGGAGGCACTACCTGGCAGGCAAACGATTTACCCTCCTCACCGACCAGCGTTCGGTGGCTTTCATGTTTAATAACAAGCTGAAGGGCAAAATCAAGAATGACAAGATTTTGAGATGGAGAATCGAGCTCTCCACCTACGATTATGAGATCTTGTACCGGCCAGGCAAGCTGAACGAATCCCCTGATGCCCTTTCACGAATGACATGCGCCAGCGCGCATATCGATAGGCTTCAGACCCTCCACGACCAGCTCTGCCACCCCGGAGTCACCAGACTCTACCATTTCATTAAGGCCCGCAACCTGACCTACTCCATCGAGGAGGTCAGGACCATGACCAGGAACTGCCAGACCTGTGCGGAGTGCAAACCGCACTTCTATAGGCCGGACCGAGCAAGCCTGATCAAGGCCACCCGCCCCTTCGAGCGCCTGAGCATCGACTTTAAGGGGCCCCTCCCGTCCTCTGACCGTAATGTGTACTTCCTCAACATCGTTGATGAGTACTCCCGTTTCCCCTTTGCCTTCCCCTGCCCCGACATGACCAGTAGCACGGTCATTAAGTGCCTGAATGCCCTCTTCGTCTTGTTCGGGTTCCCGAACTATATACACAGCGACCGGGGCTCCTCCTTCATGAGCGAGGAACTCCGGCAATTCCTCCTAGAGAGAGGTATTGCAGCAAGCAGGACCACCAGCTACAACCCCAGAGGTAACGGTCAGGTGGAAAGAGAGAACGCGACGGTATGGAAGGCCGTCCTCTTAGCCTTAAAGTCTAAGGGCCTCCCAACCTCCCGCTGGCAAGAAGTCCTCCCGACAGCGCTGCACTCCATCCGGTCATTACTTTGCACGGCCACTAACACCACCCCCCATGAACGAATGTTCGTTTTCCCCAGGAAGTCGACTACGGGAACCACTCTACCAACCTGGCTGACCGCCCCGGGGCCGGTCTGGCTGCGGAAACACGTGAGGACCCATAAAACGGACCCCCTGGTCGAGAGGGTGAACCTCCTGCACGCCAACCCCCAGTACGCCTACGTGGCGTACCCAGACGGGCGGGAGGACACTGTCTCCCTACGAGACCTCGCACCCTCAGCCGATCCGGAAACACCGCCACCACCCCCCCCAACCTCAGTCCAGGTAGACGGCATGCCGGAACCCCACGAGCCCTCGCCGACCACGCAAACACCAGCATCAACACCGGATAAGGCACCAGCACCGGATAAGGCAACACCACCGCTGCGGCGATCGGAGAGGCTTACGAAGCCTCCGGACAGACTGACCTACCAGAATTGGTAGTACACTTCACCCCGCCGGACTTAATTCTAAACAAGGGGTGAATGTGGTAAACCACGTTCACTATCGTATCACTGTTAGTAGTTAGCACTGTTCACCACTGTTCGTTATAACTGTATCACTGACCACTATTGTATCACGGTACGAGGTCGCCTCTTGCCACACTGCTATACCTGGGATGACCACTGCCGACTCCGCCTTGGCTCCACCCACCAGGCCAGGTATAAAGGTGAGCGACTGGCTGGTATTCCTCCTGCTTGGATCGGATCACCCACGAGAGTGGGCTCTGTTATTTAGTCAATAAAAACCTTTAGTCACCTTCGTAACTCTTCGCCTTTTATTGGAGGAATTGATAGGTATATCAGTCAGCACCTTCAAGAGAGGAGGGGAGTGGGGTCCAGGGATGTGTAACCCAGTGAGAGTCAGCGCCTTCAGGAGAGGAGGGATGCAGGTCCCAATTAACTGTACCCATTAGAGAGTCATCGCCCACAGGAGAGGAGATGAGTGGAGCCCATGGAACTCTACCCCAGTGAGAGTCAGCACCTTCAGGAGAGGGGTGGAGCAGGTCCCATGGAACTGTACCCCAGTGAGAGTCAGCACCTTCAGGAGAGGAGGGGAGTCGGACCCATGCAAATGTAGCCAAGTGAAAGTCAGCAGTTTCATGGGAGGAAGTGAGCAGGGTCCATGCAACTGTATCCAAGTGAGATTCAGCACCTTCAGCAGAGGAGGGGAGTGGTGCCCATGGAACTATACCTCAATGAGAGTCAGCACCTTCAGGAGAGCATGGGAGTGGGGCCCACGGAACTGTACCCCAGTGAGAGTCAGCATCTTCAGGAGAGGAGTGGTTTGCTGGCCAATGAACTTTGCCGCAGTGGGAGGCAGCATCTTCAGGAGAGATGGGGAGTGGGGCCCACGTATCTGTACCCCAGTGAGTCAGCACCTTCAGGAGAGGAGGGGAGTGGGACCCATGGAACTGTACCACAGTGAGAGTCAGCACCTTCACGAGTGGAGCAGAGTGGGGCCCAGGGAAGTGTACACCAGCGAGAGTCAGCACCTTCAGCAGAGGAAGGGAGTGGGCCCATGGAACTGAAGCCCAGTGAGATTTGACACCATCAGGAGGAGGGGAGTGGGGCCCATGGAACTGTACCTCAGTGAGAGTCACCACCTTTAGGAGAGGTGGGGAGTGGGGACCATGGACCTGTACCCCAGTGAAAGTCAGCACATTCAGGAAAGGTGGGGAGTGGAGCCATGGGAACTGTACCGCTTTGAGAGGCAGCATCTTCAGGAGAGATAGGGAATGGGGCCCATGGAACTGTACCCCTGTGAGAGTCAGCGTCATCAGGAGAGGAGGGGAGTGGGGCCCATGGAACTGTACCCCAGTGAGAGCCAGCACATTAAGGAGAGAAGGGTAGTTGGGCCCATGGAACTGAACCCCAGTAAGAGTCAGCTCCTGCAGGAGAGGAGCGGAGTTGTACCCGTGGAACTGAACCCCAGTGAGAGTCAGCACCTTCAGGAGAGCAGGGGAGTGGGGCCCATGGAACTGCACTCCAGTGAGAGTCAGCACCTTCAGGAGAGGAGGGGAGTGGGACACATGGAACTGCACCCCAGTGAGATTCAGCACCTTCAGGCGGAGAGGGGAGTGGGGCCCATGGAACTTGACCCAGTGAGAGTCAGCACCTTCAGGAGATGCGGGGAGTGGGGCCCATGGAACTGTACCCCTGTGAGAGTCAGAATCATCAGGAGAGGAGGGGGGTGGGGCCCATGGAACTGTACTCCATTGAGAGTCAGCACCTACAGGAGAGGAGGGGAGTGCGGTCCATGGAAATGTACCCCAGTGAGAGTCACCATCTTCAGGAGAGGAGGGGAGTGGTGCCCTTGGTACTGTAGCCCAGGGAGAGACAGCACCTTCAGGAGAGGAGGGGAGTGGGGCCCATGGAAATTTACCCCAGTGAGAGTCAGCGCATTCAGGAGAGGATGGGAGTGGGGCCCATGGAACTGTACCCCAGTGAAAGTCAGCACCTTCAGGAGAGGAGGGGAGTGGGATGAAGGAACTGTACCCCAGTGAATGTCAGCACCTTTAGGAGAGGAGGGGAGTGTGGCCCATGGAATTGTACCCCAGTGAGAGTCAGCATCTTCAGGAGAGGAGGGGAGTGGGGCCCATGGAACTTTACCCTAGCGAGAGTCAGCATCGTCAGGAGAGGAGGGGAGCAGAGTCCATGGAACTGTACCCCAGTGAGAGTCAGCACCTTCAGATGAGGAGGGGAGTGGGGCCCATGGATCTGTACCCCAGTGAGTGTCAACCCCTTCAGGAGAGGAGGATAGTGGGGTCAATGGACCTGTAACCCAGTGAGAGACAGCACCTTCAGGAGAGGAGGGGAGTGGGGTCCATGGAACTGTACCTCAATGAGTGTCAGCACCTTCAGGAGAGGAGGGGAGTGGGGCCCATGGAACTGTACCCCAGTGAGAGTCAGCACCTTCAGGAGAGGAGAGGTGTGGGGCCCAGGGAACTGTACCGCAGTGAAATTCAGCACATTGAGGAGAGGTGGGGAGTGGGGCCATTGGTCCTGTACTCCAATGAGAGTCAGCACCTTCTGGAGAGGAGGGGAGTGGGACCCATGGAACTGTACCCCAGTGAGAGTCAGCAGCTTCAGGAGGGGAAGGAGTGGGGCCCATGGTACTGGACCCAGTGAGAGTCAGCACCATCAGGAGAAGAGGGGAGTGCGGCCCATGGAACTGTACTCCAGTCAGAGTCAGCACCTTCAGGAGAGGAGTGGATTGCGGCCCATGGAACTGTATTCCAATGAGAGTCAGCCGATTCAGGAGATGATGGGAGTGGGGCCAATGCAACTTTACCCCAGTGAGAGTCGGCACATTCAGGAGAGGATGGGAGTGGGGCCCAACGAACTGTACCCCAGTGAAAGTTAGCACCTTCAGGAGAGGAGGGGAGTGGGGCCCAGGGAAGTGGACCCCAGTGAGTGTCAGCACCTTTAGGAGAGGAGGGTAGTGTGGCCCATGGAACTGTACCCCAGTGAGAGTCAGCACCTTCAGGAGAGGAGGGGAGTAGGGCCCAGGGAACTCTACCCCAGTGAGTGTCAGCACCTTCAGTAGAGGAGGGGTGTGGGGCCCATGGAACTGTAACCCAGTGAGCGTCAGCATCTTCAGGAGAGGAGGGGAGTAGGGCCCAGGGAAGTGTACCCCAGTGAGAGTCAGCACATTTGGGTGAGGAGGGGAGCGGGGCCCATGGAACTGTACCCCAGTGAGAGTCAGCACATTCAGGAGAGGAGGGGAGTGAGGCCTAGGGAACTGTACCCCAGTGAGAGTCAGCACCTTCAGGAGAGGAGGGGAGTGGGGCCCATGGAACTGTACCCCAGTGAGTGTCAGCACATTCAGGAGAGGAAGGGAGTGGGGTCAATAGGACTTTACTCCCAGTGTAAGGTTCGCAAAATTTCGGAAAATTTCAACAGCCCCCGAAGATTATTTGATTAAAGAAAACTTGGTTGGAATATACCTTAAAAACCCAGGGCATCAAAGATGGCTACCAGGCCTCATGGCAAAAGAGAAAGACAGCCTGTCTGAACATCTCCCATCACTGGCTGAAGTACTTGAGGTACTTTAACTGTCAATCAACTGCGGTTTAGGAAGTTCAACATCGAACAAAGGATTGTTTGTTTACAAGCTCTCAACAGTGTTGACTCAAGGGCTTAAGCACTTCAAGCTGTCAGTCAATTGCGGTTGGAATGTAACCGCAGGACAAAGGACTGTTTACTGAACACTTAAGGATTTGTTTGTCCAGCACTTGAGAAATCAGTGCAACATTTTAAACTGAGCACAAACCAGTTAAATGAATGGGAAACGCATTCAAACCCATTACGGTCAATGTGGACAGTTCGGTCCCTTTTGTGTACCCCGGATACGTCCAGATTTGAGCGCGAAGATAAGGGCTCCCAAATGGGGTATAAAGATAGCCCCTCAGGAAGCCATTCTCTCTCTCTCTCTACCGCCTCGTCTCCAGTGCCCTGCTTTGCAGAGGAACAGCTCAGCAGCCCGCCCAAAGAACTGGAATACCAGCAGTTACTTTTCAATTACTGGGGTATCTCTACTTTGGGGCGGTGAAGAATTCAAGGCAGGTCGCAGGGGCATGGAGCAGGCGTTTACTGTGAGCATTAACTTTCTGGCCCATTACAAGACAACCTAGATAGGTGTACGGGGTGGGAATTAAAGGGGAATTTTGTTAAATTGTCATTTTTAGTCAATTTTCCCTCGATGTGTCCGTTTTCTCTCCTCCCCGTTAAGTAAAGTGTGCAAGTGTGCTGTATTCATAATTATTTTCACTATATAGCAATTTATTCTTTATTTTTAATAAATGTTGGTCTTCTTTGCACCCGACCACGAGTCTCGTTTTGTCTATATCGCTACTGAAATAAGTCCGGCGGTCAGAACCAGAAAGGGAAGCGATTCGAAACCGCACGGGGCCTGGAGCAGCTCAGATACGCCTGACTCGCCAGACAAAAACCCCAAAACCAAATACCACCCCTGTTTCTACAAAATGGCGACTGCGGCAGGACCATCGGCAACAGTATGCGATGTAGCAGACAGTGGTCTGGGTCTGGAGAGAGCAGCAGTTATTGGTTTTCCTTTTATCACACCCCTGATATGTCTGTGGTTAGGTACCCGCAGGCTTAGGGAAGTTAAAGCAGAGAGTTGGGATAAGGAAATGGAGATTGAAGAATCCCAGGCCAAGATAGAGCGCCTGGTGGACCAGTTTAGTGAGGGCAAAAGCCACACGAGGTATGAGTTAGAGTACCTGAAGTGCCTAGTTGCAGAGGCGGAGAGCAATGAGATGAGGGTGCGGGAGGAGAACGCCCGCCTCATACAAGAAGTAAGAGAGCAGGAGGAAAAGGTTAGGGAGGTAAAGGCAGCGTATAAGCTGGCCTACGACCAAGGGTTTGAGGAAGCAGATCATGGCCCCTGTAGGGAAGAGATAGAAAGCTTGAATATGGCTTGAAAGAGGGCAAAGGGGATGATATGTCTTATCAGCCCGAAGACAGGTCAGTCGGACTTTACCGGCAACCCAAATAGAACCGTCCCACAGGCAACACCCAGAACGAAGTTGGTTAGGGAATCAGAGGCCCCCCAAAAGCGCCACCCACAGCGCCGAGCTTTCAGGAGCTCTGGCAGCGAGGGGGGGTGGAGGATGAGGTGGCAGAGGAAGCACAGCAGGCCCCGCTAGATAGGCCGGGACCAGGACCAGTGTACCCCCTCCGACAACGAAGGTACGGTCCGCCCGTTGATGAAGATGACCCAGGGGCCATCCAGAATCAGTTTGTGGTGCCGTATGGCACCCATCAGCTCAGGGACATGGTTAGCCATATCCCCAAGCTCACTAAAAAGGGAGACCCCTCTCTGCACTTCAGGGAGATAGAACAAGCAGCTTGTGTTAATGACTGCGATGACGCAGAGCAAGCAAAAATGCTGCTGTTTTCCCTGGGAGGTGATCTCCTCCAGGCCCTATCTGGCGAATGCAAAAGGGGGCAGAAGGATTATGAGGATCTGAGGAATGAGATATTGGAGGCCATGGGACTCAATGATGGTAGTTCGTTCGCCCGGTTAGAAAGAACGGTGCAGCTCCCAGGGGAGTCCCCGCAGGCGTTCGCAGACAGGCTGTGGCCAGTCTACCGGAGCGCATGCCCGGGAATGCCAGGGCGGGCAGCACTGAACCCAGTCCAATTGACTCACTGGCTCCGTTGTCTAATGACAAACAGCCTACCCCAGATCCAAGCCCAGGTCGCGGCTTGGTTTGACCCCCGAAACCCCCAGACCACCGAAGAAGCGGTGATCCGCCGGCTCACAGTAGCATTTAGAAACATGAGGTGTATCGAGGCGCCCCAACCCAAGAGAAATGTCCATGAGGTTAAACCTGGGAGCCAGAGTAAGAAAGAGTGGCACCAGGAGGGGAACCGTCCCTCCCAGGCTAAGTTAAATTGTTATGGGTGCGGGAAAGACAGTCACTGGAGAAAAGACTGTAAGAATTCCTGGAAAGATAACAAGGGAAAGGATCCCACAGCCCCAGCCCAAAAGGCAGGGCCAGATATCCCTCCCACTGCGATTGAGTCATTTTTACAGTCCCTACGCTCTCTCCTCCTGGCCAGCCAGGGTGAAATAGCTGCCACCACCGGTGCTGTAGTTCCCTCAGCCCCCTCTGCCGCCCCACAATGACTAGAGCCCGCGCAGCCTGTCTACCTGTGTGACGTCCGGTATGACGGATGGAAGAGACCGCTTGTACAGATGGAGGTAGAGAGGGTTAAAGGGACCTACCTACTGGATACGGGAGCATCACGCACTGTGATCCACGCAGCTAATCCCACCACCTCACCTCTGTCTAGCGGGGTTCCATATGCCCCATCACCGGTTCACCGGCTCACCGGTAAGGAACAGGCGGGAGTATTCTCCAAGCCGCTCTCAATCCGCCTGGGCACGATCCGGACCAAATGGATGTGCATCCTGGCAAGGTGGGAGGTGGAGGGAGGGAGGGGGATCCTAGGAGCCGACTTCCTGTTGGGCCACGGGATCCTCATGGATCTCCGCAATCATTGCTTTTTGGGAGCCAACACGGGTGAGGAGGGAGGTGTAGTAATCATTCCGAGCAAGGAAGGGAAGGAGACCCTGTGTACTGTGAAGCCTAAAGAAGGCTACGACCTCGGGCTCATGGTCGATGGTGTCCCGGGGGAATTTCAGGCAGTCGTGCAGGCCAAACTAGCTGCGTTTGCCACGCATAAGCATGACTGCGGGAGGGTCACAGGGTTTGAGGTTAGAGTGGATGGGGACCTCATGGCCCGGCCCCAGAAGCAGTATAATTTCCCCAAAGAAGCAGAACCCGACATTGAGGCAGCCATAATAACAACAGAAATTGCTGGAAAAACTCAGCAGGTCAGGCAACATCCGTGGAGAGAAATTTGAGTTGACGTTTCAGGTCGAAACCCTTCTTCAAAACTGGAAAGAAAAGAAAATAGATCGAAGGCAGGGCTGTGATCGAACAGGCAGCCATGTCCTCTTTAGTGCAGCAGGGAGTGTTGAGGCCCATAGCCACCCATGTTAATTCTCCGCTTTGGCCGGTTAGAAAACCAGACAATTCATGGAGAGCCACGGTGGACTATTGGGTGCTCAACAGTAATATCCCCGCGTGCGCCCCCACAGTGGCAGCAGTGGCCGACCTCATCGGGAATATTCCAGCATCCGCGACCATGTTCACAGTGCTGGATATTTCAAATGTGTTCTGGTCCATTCCCTTGAGTAGGGAGAACCAGTATAAGTTTGCTTTCACTTTTAAGGGGCAACAGTATACTTGGAACTGCTTGCCACAAGGCCTCCATAACAGCCCCAGCATCTTCCACCAGTGTATGGCAGATAGCTTGAAGGAATTTAGTCAGCCCACCCAGTTGCTGCAGCATGTGGATGACCTGCTTTTGTTTACCGACTCAGTCGGGGAGCATGCCCCGCTACTCGCCGAACTGCTGGAGCTGCTACAGAATAAAGGGTTCAAGGTCAACCCGAAAAAGGTGCAGATCAGTCAGCAGGAAGTTAAATTCCTGGGTCTAACCATCAGGGGAGAGAGCCATAGACAAGGCTAGGAGGGAAGCGGTCCAGGAATTGCTGGTCCCCAACACAGTGAGAGGGGTGAGGTCATTCCTAGGGTTAACAGGGTACTGCAGGGACTTCATTGAAGACTATGCAGCCACAGCAGCCCCCCTGCTCCGACTCCTACACAAGGGAGTGGAGTGGTCATGGGATGAGGATTGCCAGGCAGCATTTGTCCAACTCAAGAGAGACTTGCAGACCACACCAGCCCTAGGAGCTATAGATGGGGAGAAGGAGTTCTTTCTGGAGTTAGCGGCTAGTGGGGATAGCCTGAGTGCTGTGCTGCTCCAAGAGCAGCATGGTAGGCTAAAGCCCGTGGTTTACTCCTCCAGAGTACTCAGTGATGTGGAGAGGAGCTACTCAATATGCGAACGGCACCTTTTGGCCACGTATTGGGCTGTGAAAAGATCCTTGATCTTCACAGGCACCTCTCCCGTCACCCTCCTCACACACCATACACCCACCCAGATGCTTCTGGACAGGAGGATTAAAGATGGGACAGTTAGCAGTGTCCGCATTGTGCGCTGGACCCTCCTCCTCTCGCAGATGGATCTGAGGGTGAGGGGCCTTTGCGGGCCAAAGCTCGCGGCCAATATGGTATATCCTGGAACAGCCCATCGGTGTTCCATAGAAGGGGTATGGGAGGTGAACATAGGTTTACGGGCCGGGATTCATCCCTCAGGCTGCGAGATCTATGTAGACGGTTCCAGCATGGTATCTACTGGCAAACGACTCACGGGTTGTGGAGTCTATTACCCAACGCAAACATTGCCTTGGCAATCAAGCTCCCCAATAACATGAGCGCCCAACAGGCTGAACTGTCCGCAGTGATGTACGTGGTTACCTACCCCGAAATCTTCCCTACCCTGTACACGATTTGCTCTGACAGCATGTTCACTTGTAACTCGTGTACGGAATACCTGGCCATCTGGTCCCGTCGCGGGTATACCTCCGCCGACGAGAGGTCCTTAACAGTAAAGCCCCTGCTGGAGAAAATCCTGGCAGCCATGGGGGAGGGAGGCGAGGTCTTCATCCACAAAGTGAAGGCCCATTCCTCCACAGAACCCCGCAGCCAGGGTAACCAGCAAGCCGACATGCTGGCCAAGGAGGGTGCTCACACAGGCACTTTCTGGGACCCGTATGAGTCCGGGCCCGTGGCGGCAGTTAGAGGCAGGGATAGGACCCAAGGGAGCTTAGGGGTAGTGTTAGCCCCGGATCTTAAAATGGTCCAAGCCCAGGACCATGTCCTGAAAACTGTCATTAGTGCAGTAATGGAGGGCAGGAAGTTAGAAGGCCCTTACGGTGCAGCCCCCCTCTCCATAAGGGAAGGCATGCTGTTCAGAGAGGAACAGTGGGTAGTACCCCAGCAACACCGGAGGGAGTTCCTTCAACTGGCCCATGAGGGTCCGGGAGCGGGACACCCCGGGCCTGAGACCACCTGGCAATGGGTGGAACAGGCGGGATGGTGGCCAGGAATCCGGGAAGACGTCCGCGAGTTCTGTGCTAGCTGTCTTGTGTGCGCCGCAAATAACCCCGACCCCCACAGAAGGAAAGTGCCCATGGGACATGTTAGGAGGGTAGAGGGACCATGGCAGTCGATCCAGATCGACTACATCGGGCCCCTGCCCACCGCCCAGGGAGGCTACAAATATTGCCTCGTCCTGGTAGACGTGTTTATCAAGTGGTTGGAAGCCTTCCCCTGCAAAACTGCCACAGCATTAGGGACTGCAAGGATCTTGGTACAAGAAGTGTTCTCACGGTGGGGACTACCCCAGTTTGCGTAGTCCGACCAGGGAAGCCACTTCACCTGCCAAGACATGCAGAACACTCTTATGCTGCTCGGCATCAAGGGGAAGTGGCATGTAGCTCACAATCCACAGTCCTCAGGGATTGTGGAGTGCATGAACCGCACCATTAAGGAAAAGTTGAGGAAGGAGACAGTGGAGTCACCCCAAAAATGGGCAGAGGCCCTGCCTCTAGTCCTCATGGGGATCCGGGCCAGCCAGTCCAAGAGTACAGGATATTCCTCGCATGAACTCATGACCGGTAGGGTTAAGAGGACCCCACCCATGTCCTAGCCCCAGTCCTTACTGAAGGGCAACTTCGAGAAATAAATTGGGACAAATTCGCCCGAGCACTCCTCGAGCACCTAAAACAGATTTATGGGCAGGCAGCAGGTAGTATGGGGAAGCAGCATCGGAATAACCGGTTGCTGCTCGAGCCTAACAAGAGTCATCAGTGGGAGATAGGGGATCAAGTGATGGTTAGGAACTATGCCCGGATGGGGAGTTTAGAGCCACTGTATCTGGGACCCTATAACATAGTCGATAGAGCCAGCCCCATGGTTTATGCAATAAAACTGCCCCGGCGCACAAAATGGTTCCATGTGAATCAATGCAAATTGTTTAAGCTGGAGGCAGGGAAACAGGCAGCTGGGATTGAACCTGAGATTAGAAATCCTCAGCCTGCAGCGCGTACATTCACACAGACTGCACACGCAGGCGCAGTCACGTGCATGAAGGGAGAAGTTCCCCAGCACTTGGCCCGAGTGATTCCCCCTCTCTTATGGGACTCCGGGGAGGAGCCTGAACCAGGATTCAGACCTGTAGGGGAAGACTCTCAGCCACCGGCAGCCAGTGGCAAGGGATTGCCTGTCCCCAACCCAGGTTTGGGAAGGGAGGGACCCGAGGGAGAAGGTCCCAAACCAGCAAGGACTGTGAACCGAGCTAAGGGTCCGCCCGCCAGGGTAGCCCCACCAGCGACACTCCCTAGGAGGTCTCTTCAGGTACCCCAGCCCAAGAAAGTATGGTCACCCACTTTCCAGTGGAATAGGGCGGACTCCCGAGTCAGGGGGAAGCCAAAAGACAGAAGTCCCCAACCAGCAGCCATAAGCTGCGAGGGACGAGAAGTTGGGATCAGTCCAGCTTTGCTGCAGGCAGTAACCTGCAGCAGTCCAAACAGGGATTAGGCTGGCCGCCCGGAGATGGGCGGCGCTTGTATATAGCTTTGTTTAAGTAATGTGTATAGAGGATTAAGTTAGAATGTGTTAATTTTAATTTTATATTGCAATTCGGTAGTGTTAAGTATTAGAGTATAAGTTTTAAGTATGGTACCATTCCAGAGTGTTGTCTATGTGAGCCGAGGTCGCGGGACCCAATCACATTCCCCCGAGCCAGGGAACCTGGCTAGATGTTTTAATAAGTCTTTTTCAGTGTTTCGGAAGGTGCAGAGGACCATCGTGTCTTTGGACACTTGGCGAAGGGAGCACCCCTAGCCCATGAAGGGAGGGGTCTGCAGGAGGCAGATGCCCATGAGGGGAGCTGGCCAGGATGACTGGGATCCAAGGCAACCCAGTATTCTAGTGAGACCAGTTTCACGTATGGGGAGGCCTCCCTCCAGTGCCCGAGGATACGAACCATCACCCCAAGAAAAGGTGTTTCAGTAATTCTGTAAATTTGACTTTTCAGAGGTCAACAAGACTGAATTGTAACTAATCATGGGTGATGGCAGATGCTATCCGTGAGAAGTAATTTAAATTTTCTATTCAGTTTCACACACTAGAACACATTGATTGACATGTAGAATGTGTAACAATACTTGGCACTTTATTGTTCACAGCAATTAAACTGTTATTGGAAATCCAGATTAAGATTAAGAGTTTACAAAAGGCTTGTTAATTATTTTATATTTGTATTATGTACTGGTCCCAACTCCAAAGGAAATAATGTGTGAATTTAGTTCCTAACTGTGAGATTGTACTACTTGTTTAGAGTCAATTGAACAAATTGCATATGCCTGTGGATTGTTGTGTTTGTAGATTGTGGACATTTGAAATACATTTATGGCTGAAGAATGGTGCCATTTATTAAAGTGTCAGGCAATTGCATTACATAAAAAAGGGAAACTCGTTGCTTCAGTTTGTATTTTTAACAGATATGTTTTGGCTTGGTGGTAATCTCATCAAAGATGTTGTATTGTGTTAAAACTATGTCACAAGTGGTGCAGGGGCATTGGACCCCTCCATGCTTGAATTATGGTAAATCCTCAGTGGTGCAGGGGCATTGGACCCCTCCATGCTTGAATTATTGTAACTAATCATGTTTTTCTATCGATAGGTGCCTACCGGGCACTGCGATGCTCTCTGAGGAAGAGGGCTGGAGGTGTTAAGGGATCAGAGATAGACATAGATAAGTATAAGGGAAGGTTGTTTGTGGGGGATCAGAAATTCTTGCTCACCTTTAAACAGGATACTGCAAGCAAGTTTTAGTATCCCAGAGAGGACAGTAAGGTTTGCAAAATTTTGGAAAATTTCGACAGCCCCCTAAGATTATTTGATTAAAGAAAACCTGGTTGGAATGTACCTTAAAAACCCAGGGCATCAAAGATGGCTGCCAGGCCTCGTGGAAAAAGAGAAAGACAGCCTGTCTGAACATCTCCCTTTCACTGGCTGAAGTACTTGAGGTACTTAAACTGTCAATCAACTGCGGTTTAGGAAGTTCAACATCGAACAAAGGATTGTTTGTTTACAAGCTCTCAACAGTGTTGACTCAAGGGCTTAAGCACTTGAAGCTGTCAATCAATTGCAGTTGAAATGTAACCGCAGGACAAAGCACTGTTTACTGACCACTTAAGGATTTGTTTGTCCAGCACTTGAGAAATCAGTGCGACATTTTAAGCTGAGCACAAAGCAGTTAAACAAATGGGAAACACATTCAAACCCACTACAGTCAATGGGGACAGATTGGTCCCTTTTGTGTACCCCGGATACGTCCAGATTTGGGCGCGAAGATAAGGACTCCCAAATGGGGTATAAAAATAGCCCCTCAGGAAGCCATTCTCTCTCTCTCTACCGCCTCGCCTCCAGTGCCCTGCTTACCGGAGGAACAGCTCAGCAGCCGGCCCAAAGAAGTGGAATACCAGCAGTTACTTTTGAATTACTGGGGTATCTCTACTTCGGGGTGGTGAAGAATTCAAGGCAGGTCGCAGGGGCACGGGGCATGCATTTACTGGTGAGCATAGACTTTCTGGCCCATTACAAGGCAACCTAGATTTTAATCCGGGCCGTGTAAACTCAATATTGAACCCGAAATTAATCCTGATTGTAACAGCCTAGAATTTGCAGATGAAATAAGATAAAATGAATTTTATAAAATTGTTCAATTCAATAGGGAATTTTGTTAAATTGTCATTTTTAGTCAATTTTCCCTCGATGTGTCCATTTTCTCTCCTCCCCGTTAAGTAAAAGTGTGCAAGTGTGCTGTATTCATAATTATTTTCACTGTATAGCAATTTATTCTTTATTTTATATAAACATTGGTCTTCTTTGCACCCAACCACGAGTCTCATTTTGTCTATATCGCTACTGAAATAAGTCTGGCAGTCAGAACCAGAAAGGGAAGCAATTTGAAACCGCACAGGGCCTGCAGCAGCTCAGATACACCTGACTGGCCAGACAATAACCCCAAAACCAAATACCCACCATTTCTACACCAGTGAGAGTCAGCACTTTCAGGAGAGGTGGGGAGTGGGGCCCATGGTGCTGTACACCAGTGAGAGCCACGCTCCTCAGGAGAGGAGGGGAATAGAGCCCAGTGAAGTGAACCCCTGTGAAAGTCAGTGCCTTCAGGAGAGGAGGGGAACGGGGCCCATGGAACTGTACCCATGTGAGATTAACACCTTCAGGAGAGGAGGGGAGCGGTGCCCAGGGAACTCTACCCAATGACAGTCATCATCTTCAGGTGAGGAGCAGAGCGGGGCCCATGGAAATGTTCCCCAGTGAGAGTCAGCACCTTCAGGAGAGGAGGGGTGTGGGGCCATGGAACTGTACCCCAGTGAGAGACAGCACCTTCAGGAGAGGATTGGAATGGAACCCATGGAACTGTACCCCAGTGAGAGTCAGCTCCCTCAGGAGAGGAGAGGACTGGGGTCCATGGAACTTTACACCCACCGAGAGTCAGCAGCTTCAGGAGAGGAGAGGAGTGGGATCCATGAATCTGTACCCCAGTGAGAGTCAGCACCTTCAGGAGAGGAGGGGAGTGGGGCCCATGGAACTGTACCTCAGTGAGAGTTAGCAGCTACAGGAGCGGAGGGGACTGGGGCCCATGGAACTGTACCCCAGTGACAGTCAGCAACTTCAGGAGAGGAGGGGAGTGGGACCCATGGATCTGTACGCTAGGGAAAGTAAGCACCTTCAGGAAAGGAGGGGAGTGAGACCCATGGAACTGTACCCCAGTGAGATTCAGCACCTTCAGGAGAGGAGGGGAGTGGGACCAAGGAACTGTAGACCAGTGAGAGTCAGCACATTCAGGAGAGGAGGGGAGTGGGTCCCATGGAACTGTAGCCTAGAGAGAGTCAGCACGTTCAGGAGTGGAGGGGAGTGGGGCCCATGGAACTATACCCCAGTGATGGTCAGCACTTTTCAGGAGAGGAGGGGAGTGCGGCCCAAGGAACTGTACCCCAGTGAGAGACAGCACCTTCAAGAGAGGAGAGGATTGGGGCCCAGGGAACTGTACCCAAGTGAGAGACAGCACCTTCAGCAGAGGAGGGGAGCGGGGGCCATGGAACTGTACCCAAGTGAGATTCAGCACCTTCAGGAGAGGCGCCCATGGAACTGTACCCCAGTGAGTGTCAGCACCTTCAGGAGAGGAGGGGAGTGGTGCCCATGAAACTGCACCCCAGTGAGAGTCCGCACCTTCAGGAGAGGGGGGAAGCAGAGTCCATGAAACTGTACCACAGTCAGAATCAGCACCTTCAGGAGAGGAGGGGAGCAGGTCCCATGGAACAGTACCCCAGTGAGAGTCAGCTCCCTCAGGAGAGGATGGGAGTGGGGCCCAGGGAACTGCACCCCAGTGAGAGTCTGCACCTTCTGGAGAGGGGGGAAGCAGAGTCCATGAAACTGTACCACAGTCAGAATCAGCACCTTCAGGAGAGGAGGGGAGGGGTTCTATGGAACTGTTCCTCAGTGAGAGTCAGTGCCTTCAGGAGAGGAGGGGAGTGGGGCCCATGGAAGTGTACCCCAGTGAGAGTCAGCACCTTCAGGAGAGGAGGGGTGTGGGGCCCAGACAACTCTACCCAATGAGAGTCATCACCTTCAGGAGAGGAGCAGAGCGGGGCCCATGGAAATGTTCCCCAGTCAGAATCAGCACCTTCAGGAGAGGAGGGGAGGGGTTCTATGGAACTGTTCCCCAGTGAGAGTCAGCAACTTCAGGAGAAGAGGGGAGTGGGGCCCACTGATCTGTACACCAGGGAAAGTCAGCACCTTCAGGAAAGGAGGGGAGTGGGACCCATGGAACAGTACCCCAGTGAAAGCCAGCACTTCAGGAGTGGAGGAGAGTGGGGTTCATGGAATTGTTCCCCAGTGAGAGTCAGCCCCTTCAGGAGAGGAGGGGAGTGGGGCCCAAGGAACTGTAGCCTAGTGACAGTCAGCACGTTCAGGAGAGGAGGGGAGTGGGGCCCAAGGAACTGTAGCCTAGTGACAGTCAGAACCTTCAGGAGAGGAGGGGAGTGAGGTCCATGGAACTGTACCACAGTGAGAGTCAGTGCCTTCAGGAGAGGAGAGGAGTGGGGTCAATGGAAGTTTACACCCAGTGAGAGTCAGCATTTTCAGGAGAGATGGGGAGTGGGGCCCATGGAACTGTACCCCAGTGAGAACAGCACCTTCAGGAAAGTAGGGGTCTTGGGCCCAGGGAAGTGTTCCCCAGTGAGAGTCATCAGCTTCAGGAGAGGAGGGGTGTGGGGTCCATGGAATTGTACCCCAGTGAGAGTCAGCACCTTCAGGAGAGGAGCGGAGTGGGGGCCATGGAACTGTACCCAAGTGAGAGTCAACACCTTCAGGAGAGGAGGGGAGCGGTGCCCATGAAATTGTACCACAGTCAGAATCAGCACCTTCAGGAGAGGAGGGGAGGGGTTCTATGGAACTGTTCCCCAGTGAGAGTCAGCACTTCAGGAGTGGAGGAGAGTGGGGTCCATGGAATTGCTCCCCAGTGAGAGTCAGCCCCTTCAGGAGAGGAGGGGAGTGGGGCCCAAGGAACTGTAGCCTTGTGACAGTCAGAACGTTCAGGAGAGGAGGGGAGTGGGGTCCATGGAATTGTTCCCCAGTGAGAGTCAACACCTTCAGGAGAGGAGGGCAGTGGGGCCCCACGAACTGTACCTAGTGACAGTCAGCACGTTCAGGAGAGGAGGGGAGTGCAGCCCAAACAACTGTAGCCTAGTGACAGTCAGCACATTCAGGAGAGGAGGGGAGTAGGGTCCATGGAACTGTACCACAGTGAGAGTCAGCGCCTTCTTGGAGAGGAGGGGTGTGGGTCCCATGGAACGGTACCCCAGTGAGAGTCAGCACCTTCTGGAGAGGAGGGGAGTAGGTCCCATGGAACTGTACCCCAGTGAGAGTCAGCACCTTCAGGAGAGGAGAGGAGTGGGGTCAATGGAAGTTTACACCCAGTGAGAGTCAGCATTTTCAGGAGAGATGGGGAGTGGGGCCCATGGAACTGTAACCCCAGCGAGAACAGCACCTTCAGGAGAGTAGGGGTCTTAGGCCCAGGGAAGTGTTCCCCAGTGAGAATCATCAGCTTCAGGAGAGGAGGGGTGTGGGGCCCATGGAATTGTACCCCAGTGAGAGTCAACACCTTCAGGAGAGGAGGGGAGTGGGACCCATGAATCTGTACACCAGGGAATGTCAGCACCTTCAGGAAAGGAGGGTAGTGGGACCCATGGAACTGTACCACAGTGAGAGTCAGCGCCT
The DNA here is from genome assembly GCF_052327205.1 of Somniosus microcephalus. Classification (NCBI taxonomy): domain Eukaryota; kingdom Metazoa; phylum Chordata; class Chondrichthyes; order Squaliformes; family Somniosidae; genus Somniosus; species Somniosus microcephalus. Next base: position 218,238,815 of record NC_140989.1, on the reverse strand, counting down.
TCAGGAGAGGAGGGAAGTGGGTCCCTTGGAACTGTACCCCAGTGAGAGTCAGTACCTGCAAGAGAGGAGGAGAGTGGGGCCCAGGTAACTGTACCCCAGTGAGAGCCAGCACCTTCAGGAGAGGAGGGGAATGGGGCCCAGAGAACTGTACCCCAGTGAGAGCCAGCACCATCAGGAGAGGAGGGGAGTTGGGCTCATGGAACTGTACCCCAGTGAGAGTGAATAACCTCAGGAGAGGAGGAGAGTGGGGCCCAGGGAACTGTACCACAGTGAGAACCAGCAGCTTCAGGGGAGGAGGGGAGCACGGTGTGTTGTGTATGTAATATGTGTGCTACTTTGAACCTATGGACAGGACTGCACTACTTGTTGGGCGTAGTGATACGCAGTACCACTCCTGGCCATAGGGGTATAAATAGTACTGTGGGTACTGATCCCCCTCAGTTCCCGCCTGTGGGCATGAAGTAAAGACCTATGTATAGTCCCTCCCTCCAACCAGTAAAGACCTGTTTGAGTTATACGTTTAAGTCTTTGTGTTAATTGTTCAATACAATACACATACTTAACACTGGCGACGAGTCGGTTCGAACCCTGCGGCAGTTATTCCACAGCGGCTTCGTCCAAAGACAGGACGTTGAAGAGAGGTTCCAATCCTCAACACCCCACTGAAAACTGAAGGGCAGCAGAAATCCTCACAACTTCCAGCGACTGGATACGACAGGCATTAGGACCCTGAAGCCTCCATAACCTCGTGGGTAAGCCAGAGCCCGGGAGGGCGCGAGCGGGTAAGCTGGAGCCCGGGAGGGAGTGAGCAAGAGCCGCCGAGCGGCTGAGCCAGAGGCCGGGAGCCGCTTCAAGCGGGAGGCGCTTAGCGGGCCAGCGATCGCACCGGTGATAAGGGCTGAGAACCGTTTCGGGCGGGCGGCGCACCAGCGATCGCACAGGAGATAAGAGCCGCAGTCGGGCTGAAAGTCAGCGACGAGAAGCGCGGGAAAACCGCCATTGAAGTGGGCGGGGAGAGCGAGAAGCGCGGGAAAGCCGCCATTTTTCGCGGGAAAACCGCTGGGGAAGAAGGCAGAAGCGGGAAAACCGCCATTTTGTGGGCGGAGGACGACGGCAAGAGCGGGAAGCCGCCATCTTGGATAACAGTAAAAAAAAAAATTCTGAGAAATTGCAAATCTACAATGCCTAAACACGGGAATATTAGCAACTTTGATAGGGACATCGAAGATTGGGCCATATATGTTGAAAGAGTAAAAAATTATTGTAAGGCCAATAAAATTCGTGAGGCTGATAAAGCACTAACATTATTAAATTTAATGGGTGCGAAGACATACGGGCAATTGAAACACCTGTTATCACCAGATGAACCGGCGGATAAGACGTTCGATGAGATTGTTACTGTCCTGAAAGATCATCTAAACCCCACGCCGCTGATGCTAGCGGAACAATTTAAATTTTACAACAGAAGGCAGCTACAGCATGAAAGCAATGCTGATTATTTGCTGGAATTGCGTAAATTAGCGAAATATTGCCAGTTTGGAACGGGACTGACAGAGGCACTTCGAGACAAATTTGTGTGTGGTTTATTTAAACAGGATACACAAAAGCGACTGCTCGAGGAGAATGAGCTGACGCTTGAGAAGGCGGTCACTATGGCAGCAGCACACGAAGCCGCAGCGAGAGGCACGGCAGTAATGCAGCTACGGTCACCGGAGCTCAGTGCACACAAATTGGGTGTGAGTTCTGGCAAATGTTATCGTTGTGGAAAGACAACGCATGATCAGAACCAGTGTTGGTTTAAAAACCAAGAATGTAGAACTTGTGGTAGGCTTGGACATATAGCTAGAGTATGCAGGTCAGGGAAGAAGACCAGCAACAAGAAGTCACTGCAAGGAAAATACGCAAAGGTACACAAGGTGACCGAACAGGAGTCCGATTCAGACGCTAGCAGCAATGAACTGGCTAGCTTAAGCTGTAATGAACTGGCTAGCTTAAGAGTACTCAACGCTGGTAAGGGTGCAGACCTCCAGACAATTTGGGTCACTCTTCAGATAGAAGGAGTCCAAGTAAAACTGGAATTGGACACTGGATCGGCATTGACGGTCATAAATAAGAAAGATTACGGAAAGTTATTCCAACATATTCCCCTACAGGATACGGGGATTATATTGAAAACATACACGGGGCAAAGAGTGTACCCCATCGGGAAAATAGAGGTTGCAGTGGTCCACAAGGGCGAAGACAGTCAAATAATGGACTTATATGTGATATCTGAAGGAGGTCCTCCACTACTAGGACGGGAGTGGATTAGGAAAATGAATATGGACTGGCATTTCCTACAAACAATAACGAGTGAGAACTCGGTGAAGATAGTCGGCCCAGACTCTGGAACGGATGATGGTAAGCCCAACTCAGGTGCAAAAGACAAAGTTTCAGCACAGAATTCCACTGAGCAACAACAACATAGTTTAACTGTGGATTCTGAGTCTGGCAAGTCTACTGATGTGCCCATTTCTGAGGGACACCGGGCTCGAACTCAACTCCATTTCAAACTACAACAGCAATTAGAACAAATGCTTCGCCGTTTTGAGCAAGAGTTGAATGCAACGAAAGAGTTCTTTGATATAGAGTTGGAGAATCTGGAAAGACAACAGCAGCAGCTGATGGAGAAAATGGAGCAGGAGCACACAAAACGTCTGATGTCAGAGGAGTTAACGGTCAGCCAACTCCTGCATATGCTGAAGGACAGGACTCTGAAATGGGAAAAACTTGAACATGAACTTCAATATTCAAACGAAAGGGGTTCGGAGCTCTCAATGGTTATTGGAAGAGCTGAGGTGGCAACACAGACTGAGATGACTGCAACAGAGCAGCCCTTGGATGCCAAAAGTACGCTGACTCACGTCAACGTAGAACAACAGACCGCTGAAACAGCTGCTCCGGTAGAGGGATTGCATAGTCCGATCAATCAATCTCCAAAGGAAGTTGAAGTATTAAAATCACAAATGAGGTCACTAGTAAACGACTTGCTGAAAGCCCAGAAAAAGCTGGATGCAGAGGTACACATGAAGAAGTCTCTTCAGGAAAGATGTCTGGATTTGGAACAAGAGCTGGCTAACGCCCAGCTGGGTATGGAGGAAATAGACGACCCTCTCACTGGCCTAGCTCAGGACGACACCGAATATTACGATGTCCTGTCCTGCCCAGCTTGTAACTTCGACTCCCAAAGTGCAGAAATCATGGAGGAGCACCAAAAGTCTACGGAACATCAGGAGAAGCTGGCTCTACGACGGAAACAGGAGGAAGAGAAGGAAGAACTGCGCATGCAGCTGGCAGCTGTGGCAGCTGACAATGGAGCCCAGAGAGTCTCCAAGAAGCAGAAAAGGAAAAGTAAAAACAGAAGATGACCCATCTGAACCATTATCACCTCTACCAGATCACACACGTGGTCCCTCCGAACGGAGCCAATTCAGTTCGGAAGTTCAAACTGTTAAATCCATGGAAGGACTATTGAATGAGTCACTCCAGCAACGTGAACCGACTACACCACAGAGATTGAATCTGTGAACTGTTTTCCGCAGAGACTGAATCTGTGATCTGTTTTGACATGAAGTTATCTATGTATCTATGTTATTCTGTTATGTAAACCTGAAGTTATATATGTATATATGTTATTACGTTATGTTAAATGGGGAGATGACTGTAAAGCTAGGAAGGGAGGAATGTTGTGTATGTAATATGTTTGCTACTTTGAACCTATGGACAGGACTGCACTACTTGTTGGGCGTAGTGATACGCAGTACCACTCCTGGCCATAGGGGTATAAATAGTACTGTGGGTACTGATCCCCCTCAGTTCCCGCCTGTGGGCATGAAGTAAAGACCTATGTATAGTCCCTCCCTCCAACCAGTAAAGACCTGTTTGAGTTATACGTTTAAGTCTTTGTGTTAATTGTTCAATACACTACACATACTTAACACGGTGCATGGAACTTTACCCTAGTGAGAGTCAGCATCTTCAGGAGTGGTGAGGTGTGGGAGCCATGGGACTGTACCCCAGTGAGAGTCAGCACCTTCAGGAGAGGAGGGGAGTAGGACCCATGGATCTGTATGCCAGGGAATGTCAGCACCTTCAGGAGACGAGGGGAGTGGGGCCCATGGAACTGTGACACAGTGGAAGTCAGCATGTTCAGGTGAGGAGGGGATTGGGGTCCATGGAATTGTTCCCCAGTGAGAGTCAGCACCTTCAGGAGAGGAGGGGAGCGGGGCCCAAGGAACTGTAGCCTAGAGAGAGTCAGCACGTTCAGGAGAGGAGGGGAGCGGGGTCCATGGAAGTGTAACCCAGTGAAAGGCAGCACCTTCAGGAGAGGAGCAGAGCGGGGCCCATGGAACTCTACCCCAGTGAGAGGCAGCACCTTCAGGAGAGGAGGGGAGCAGGGTCCATTGATCTGTACCCCAGTGAGAGCCAGCGCCATCAGGAGAGGAGGGGAGTTGGGCCCATGGAATTGTAACCCAGTGAGAGTGAATACCTTCAGGAGAGGAGTGGAGTGGGGCCCAGGGAACTGTACCACAGTGAGAACCAGCACCTTCAGGAGAGGAGGGGAGTGCAGTACATGGAACTTTACCCTAGTGAGAGTCAGCATCCTCAGGAGTGGTGAGGTGTGGGGGCCATGGGACTGTACCCCAGTGAGAGTCAGCACCTTCAGGAGAGGAGGGGAGTGGGACCAATGAATCTTTACGCCAGGAAAAGTCAGCACCTTCAGGAAAGGAGGGGAGTGGTGAGGTGTGGGAGCCATGAAACTGTACCCCAGTGAGAGCCATCATCTTCAGGAGAGGAGGGGAATAGGGCCCAGTGAAGTGTACCCCAGTGAGAGTCAGCGCCTTCAGGAGAGGAGGGGAGTGGGGCCCATGGAACAGTACCCCAGTGAGAGTCAGTACCTGCAAGAGAGGAGGGGATTGGGGCCCAGGGAACTGTACCCCAGTGAGTGTCAGCAACTGTAGTGTCCGTGTGTTGATAAAGACACTGAAGACAAGAGTTGGCTCATAGGTATTTACTAAGCAAAGTCTGGGGGGGGAGTTCAAACGGATATACATAATATACAGGCTTATATAGCCCGAGTGGCAATTACCGGCATTACAGCACACCTGGGGCTCTTAAAGGCACATACACCACAATTCCTCCCCTTTTAGCTAACCAGTACATCATATTTTAAGTAATTATTAATTACATGTTATAAGCAAAATAATACACATGGCTGTAGTTAATTAATTATAAGTTACTCTCTCAGGAGGCTTCCTGACTCAGCCCGGATAACGCCTCGCGGGTGTAGTAGTTTCTGGTGGTGTAGTAGATTCTTCTGGCAAGGCTGATTCGGCTTGAATGCCAGTGTTGGTTTCATCGGGTTCCAGTATCACCGGATCGGAGGTAGATATGGGTATCTCTACTTCAGCGTTAGATGTATAGAGTTGTGGTGTAGGTTGTCCCTTTTCAGATGACTTTATGATTTGGTCAGCATGGCGCCTTATTATGCTTTCTCCGATGTCCACGGTATACATCAGTGGTCCTAGTCGTGTGCATATAGTTCCAGGCTGCCATTTCTCGGTACGGTAGTCCCGGGCCAAAACTTGTTGACCTATCTAGAAGGTTCTAGTTGGCCTTTCATTCATGCCTTGAAACTGCCGGTTCTCCACGTCCCTTCTGATGTTGGGCTTGACCAAATCCAGCCGGCATCTTAGGTTTCTATTGAAGAACATCATGGCGGGAGTTTGGTTGGTAACCATATGCGTTGCATTCCTGTATGCGAATAAGAAGTTATCCACCTTGTGCTGAAGTTTTATGTCTTCATTACCCATGGCCTTTATGGCCTTCTTGTAGGTCTGGACAAACCTTTCAGCCAATCCATTGGTGGCGGGATGGTATGGGGCAGACGTGTAGTGCTTAACCCCATTGTTTTTTAAGAACTTTCTGAATTCTTCGGACACAAATTGCGGTCCATTATCAGAACATATCTGTTCCGGCAGCCCATTCCTGGCAAGTATGGTCCTTAATACTGTGATGGTTTTTTTCGTGGTGGTGGAGGACATCTTTATTACCTCCGGCCACTTGGAGTGTGCATCAACCGCGATTAAGAACATTGAGTCCATAAATGGACCAGCAAAGTCGATGTGTACCCTTTGCCAGGGAGATGAGGGCCACTCCCATGGATGTAGAGGGGCTTGTGGTAGAGCGTTTTGGACCTTCTGGAATCCTAGACAGCTCTTGGTCATTTCTTCGATGTCTCCATCGATACCTGGCCACCATACAAACGCCCTGGCTAGGTTCTTCATTTTCACTCCACCCAGATGCCCCTCGTGAAGCTCCTTTAGCACTTTATCCTGGAGTTTGGGTGGAATCACCACTCTGGATCCACACATCAAGGTTCCTCAGCACACTGACAGCTGTTCTCTTCTTTGCGAGAATGCTGGCAACAGTGGTTCGCCATGTGCTGGTCATCCCTTCACTGTTAAATCGTAGACCCGTGAGAGAGTCGGGTCATTTCTCGTCTCCCTTTCAATGGCAGAATTTGTCACTGGTAGACATTCCACTATGGTAGAGTGGAACATCTCTACTGGGCCTACTGTAGGTGCCTCTTCTACCATTGGCAATGGTAGGCGCGATAAACCGTCAGCATTCCCAAGCTGTTTTGACCCTTTGTATTCTATGTTGTATTGGTGTGCCCCTAGAAAAAGGGACCACCTCTGTAGCCTATGCGCTGTCATAATGGGAACACCTTTTTTAGGGTGGAATATGGAGATGAGGGGTTGATGGTCAGTCAACAAGGTAAATTTTTGTCCGTGTAGGTAATGGTTGAATTTCTTGACTCCCCATATCAGGCTGAGTGCTTCCCTGTCGATTTGGGCATAGTTACGCTCAGCTGAGTTTAATGAGCGTGACGCAAAAGCTATCGGCCTTTCTGAGCCATCAGGGAATTTATGGGATAATACTGCTCCTATGCCGTAAGGGGATGCATCGCACGCCAGTCTGATTGGCAGTGATGGGTTGTAATGAGCCAAAACTTCTTCGGATTTATGGAAGGCACGTTTACAGTCTTCGTTCCATTTCCAAATCACTCCTGTTTGTAGAAGTTCATTAAGAGGGTGTAGAAGAGTTGACAAGTCCGGTAAAAATTTATGATAGTAATTTATTAATCCCAGGAACGCCCTTAATTGTGAAACATTTTCAGGTGCTGGGGCTTTTATAACCACTTCAATTTTTTCAGGTGACTTATGCAACCCTTCATTATTAATTATGTGGCCACAATATGATGTCTGATTTTGGAAAAATTCGCACTTGGGGCGATTCGCTTGTAGGCCCCGTTCTTTCAGCCTAGTGAGCACCTGCTCCAAATTGGCAAGGTGCTCGTTGTCGTTTTCTCCTGTTACAAGGATGTCGTCTAGGTAGCATTTGAGTCCCCGGAATCCCTTGCAGGACTTGCTCCATCGCTCTTTGCCAGATAGCTGGAGCTGATGCTACTCCAAAAACCAGTCAATTGTACTGGTACAGGCCTTTGTGTGTGTTTATCGTGAGATACTTTTTAGAGGCCTCCTCAACCTCCATCTGTAGATATGCCTGTGCCAAGTCAATTTTGGTGAAACGTTTCCCTCCGGATAGTGAGGTGAAAATATCTTCTATCCTCGGAAGAGGATACTGCACTGTATGAAGGACCGGGTTTACAGTCACCTTGAAGTCACCACAGATGCGAATTTTTCTCTGTTCTTCAGATTTATCTTTATTCAATGCTTTTTTCATGACTGGAACGATGGTTGTTGCCCATTCGCTCCAATCTATTTTGGATAATACGCCTGCTTTTTCCAAATTCTCTAGCTCTGCCTTGACTGCTGGATGTATTGCGTATGGCACCGGTCTTGCCTTAAAAAATTTGGGAATTGCTGCATCTTCCACTTTTATTGAGGCGGTGATGCCTTTCAAGATTCCTAGTTTCTCTTGAAACACTTCTTTGGCATTGGCCAAGATGTCTTTTAATCGTTCAGGTATGATGTCATCATTGTTTTTTTCCTTACTGGTCACCGTCAGTGCCTGAATGGAGTGCCAGTCTAAACGTATCTTCCTGATCCATTCACGTCCCAACAACGGTGGACCACCATCTTGTAGAATGTATAAATACAACTTTTGTATTTCTTTGCCGTTGTATACAACAGGCACCCTTATTTTCCCTTTGGGGTATACTTTCTGCCCCGTATATGTTTTTAAGATAATGGATGTGTCTTTTAGAGGTATATGCGAAAATAGCCTCGCGTAATCCCGTCGATTTATTACGGTTAGAGCTGATCCTGTATCTAGCTCCATTTTAACAGGGGACCCTGCTATTGTGAGGGTAACCCAAATGGTTTGGTAATCATCTTTGGCAAGCACATTATGTAATTTGAGACAGCTTAGTCTCTTGTTTTCGAAGTCGCTATCGCTCTTCTGGTCTTCGGAGCTACTGTCCGTCATCATTTGTACCTTCCTGTACTTTTCTTTATTGACTTTTTTTTCTGTCAGTGGATTTATTTTGTCCAGATCGGCATACCCGTGCAATGTGTCCAATCTTCCCGCATTGCCTGCATGCTTTGTCCTTGAACCAGCAGTCCCTCTGGTTATGGGTGGACCTGCCGCAGCGATAACACCTTTCAAAACCCTGTGTCATTTCATGGGTGCCGAAGTCCTGTGTCTTTTGTTGTATCTCTGCAGCTCCTTTTGCTGCTGCTTCGTATGATACAGCCATACTGAAAGCTTTGTCCAATGTTAAATCTTTTTCAGAAAGCAGTCCTTTTTGTGTTCCTTCACTTAAGAGACCGCAAACGAATTTGTCTCGAAAATAATCTGATAGTCCTGCCCCGAATTGGCAGTACTTTGATAGCTTTCTTAATTTGGTTAGGTAATCAGCGTTACTTTTATTCTTGTGTTGATTTCTCTTGAAGAACTTGAATCGTTCCGCTATCTGCAGCAGTGTTGGGCTTAAGTGCTCCTGCAGGGTATCAACAATTTCTTTAAAATTCTTGTCCTTTGGTTTGGCTGGAGTGATTAAATTTCATAACAGCCCGTATGTCTTTGCGCCCATTAAGTTCAGAAGTACTGAAGCTTTATTTTCATCTTCTATTCCATTTGCAGTGCAATATACCTCTACTCTTTCCACGTATGTGGTCCAATCCTCTATTTCGCTATCAAAAGCATCAATATTGCCAGACTTAGGCATTTCAGAAAAGATATGGTGCTTCCCGCACTTTTTTTTCCTTTCTGTAGCAAAGATGTGGCGCTTCCCGCGCTTTCCCGCCGCTGCTGCCGATAACAACGCTGTTTACTGCGGTTTCCGTTCTCTTTTTTTTTAAATTTACTGTTGGAGACTCGTTCCCGCCGGAGGTCTGAACGCTGACCTGCTTGCCGCGCCGGCCATCTCCTGAGTGCTCCCTCCCAGTCCATTATTGCTTGCCTCCGATTTGGCTGCCTGTCTCAGCTGTACAGCCAGCCGCTGGAGCCCCAGCCAGACGCCCAGGAAGGATTAGCGCAGTACCTGCCACCAGCTTGGCCAGCTGGTGAAACCACAGCTTCTCTCACTTCCTTGAGTCTTCTGGACGCCCGAGGAATCGATGTCCTTGAGGTGCTGCCGAATTGCAGGTAAGTCCGTTTCCACTTCGTCGCCACTGTAGTGTCCGTGTGTTGATAAAGACACTGAAGACAGGAGTTGGTTCATAGGTATTTACTAAGCAAAGTCTGGGGGGGGGGTTCTAATGGATATACACAATATACAGGCTTATATAGCCCGAGTGGCAATTACCGGCATTACAGCACACCTGGGGCTCTTAAAGGCACATACACCACAGCAACCTCAGGAGAGGAGGGGACTGGGGCCCAGGGAACTGAACACCAGTGAGAGACAGCACCTTCAGGAGAGGAGGGGCGTGGGGCCCATGGAACTGTAGCCCAGTGAGAATGAATACCTTCAGGAGAGGAGGGGACTGGGGCCCAGTGAACTGTACCACAGTGAGAACCAGCACCTTCAGGAGAGGAGGGGAGCACGGTACATGGAACTTTACCCTAGTGAGAGTCAGCATCTTCAGGAGAGGAGGGGAATAGGGTCCAGTGAAGTGTACCCCAGTGAGAGTCAGCTCCCTCAGCAGAGGAAGGGAGTGGGGCCCAGGGAACTGTACCCCAGTGAGAGTCAGCACCTTCAGGAGAGGAGGGGAGTGGGGCCCATGGAACTGTTTCCCAGTGAGAGTCATCACCTTCAGGAGAGGAGGGGAGCTGGGTAGATGGAACTTTGTCCCAGTGAGAACAGCATCTTCAGCAGCGGAGGGGAGTGGGGCCCATGGAACTGTACCCCAGTGAGAGTCAGCTCCTTCAGGAGAGGAGTGGACTGGGGTCCTTGGAACTTTACACCCAGTGAGAGTCAGCATTTTCAGGAGAAATGGGGAGTGGGGCCCATGGAATGGTACCCCACTAAGAGTCAGCACCTTCAGGGGAGGAGTGGTCTGGGGCCCATGGAACTTTACCCCAGTGAGTGTCAGCACCTTCAGGAGAGGAGGGGAGCTGGGTAGATGGAATTGTGCCCCAGTGAGAACAGCATCTTCATGAGAGGAGGGGAGTGGGACCCATGGAACTGTACCCCATCGAGAGTCAGCGCCTTCAGGAGAGGAGGTGTGTGGGGCCCATGGAACTGTACCCCAGTGAGAGACAGCACCTTCAGGAGAGGAGGGGAGTGGGGCCCAGGGAACACTACCCCAGTGGGTGTCAGCACCTTCAAGGGAGGAGGGGAGTGGGGCCCATGGAACTGTACCCCAGTGAGTGTCAGCACCTTCAGGAGAGGAGGGGAGCAGGGTCCATGGAACTGTACCCCAGTGAGTGTCAGCACCTTCAGGAGAGGAGGGAATTGGGGCCATGGAACTGTACCCCAGTGAGATCATATCTTCCTTGCTTTGGCACTCTATGCCACTTTTATATCGCCCATCCCATGTGCTTTATTAACAGCCTTTTCAACTTGCCCTGCCACTTTTAAAGATTTGTGCATGTGAACCCCCAGGTCTCCCTGTTGTTACACCCTTTTTTCATCTGCCATGTGTGTGCCCATTTCACCAGTCTGTCTATATCCTCCTGAAGTCTGTTACTATCTACCTCACTGTTTATTACAGTTCTGAGTTTCTACAAACTTTCAAATTATGCCCCGTATACCCAAGTCCAGATAATTAATATATATCAAAAAGAGCAGCAGTCCCAATACCGAACCCTGGGGACCCCTGTGTACCTCCCTCCAGTCTATAAACAACCATTCACCACTACTCTCTACTTTCTGCCCCTCAGCTAGTTTCCTATCCATGCTGCCACTGCCCCTTTAATCCCATGGGCTTCAATTTTGTAAACAAGTCTTGACATAAGAAAACTACTAGGCACTTGACCTAAGCTTTAATCAACTGTTTTACAACATGGACGTCTAGTTGTGTCCTTCACTAGTTCCTGTTAAGAATGTCATGCGCAAGCTGGGCCCGTGCCCACGTATTTATACTCTCCCTGGACAGCGCCACCCGTAGGCCGCTCAGTATTATTTCATAAGTCTTTCTTTCATGAATGACTGATTGATGTCAAGTCTATTACGTAGCACTTTATAAAATACCTTCTGAAAGTCCATATGCATAATATCAACTGCACTACCTTCATCATTCCTCTCCGTTATTTCATCAAAGAACTCAATCAAGTTCATCAAACACGATTTACCATTAACAAATCCGTGCAGGGGAAATTAGGATGAAAAAAATCAGGAAAATTCCTCTCCAATCGCTTTAGGCTATCGAAACCAGTCCAGTAGATCACATTGACCCTGATTTATATTGTAGGATAGACCTTTAGTACGAGGTGATCTCCGCCCCAGCCAGAAATGGTCCAGCTCTTGCTTGAAGGAATTCAGCGAGTCGGCGACCACAGCATGAGCCTGCAGGCTATTCCAGAGGTCCACTATTCTCTGGGAAAAGAAACACCTCCTGACATCTAACCTAGATATGTCATTTACATAACTTGTAAGCGCTGCTAAGAGGTAGAATTATTCCAGCCTCCCCCCAAGAAACAAATTTATTCCCAATCACATCACGTAGTGTTATTGGGCTTTAGGCAACAAAAGAACAGCAGCTTCAGAAATTCAGTTCCTGTGCCTGGAATACCTGCTCAGAGTGATTATGATTCGGATCAGGCTTTTCTCATCTCACTAGCGCTATTCATGATTTGATAAAGTTTCTTTGCAGAAAAAAAACAGGCATTTTATTTATATATTGAAGCAGCATTCCCATTTGTAATTGTACGAGAGGGGCAGCATGGATTGGGTCAGTTTCAACAATGCTGCTGAGTTGAAATGGCGTACAGAAGCAAGCAGCAGTTAACAGTCTATTTCCGACAGCTCGGGGAGTCTGTCCAACTACTGGGAAGGATACGACAGGGCAGAGGCTCCGTCCCGCAGCAAGTCAACCTATTTCACAATGCTTGCTCCTATAAGGGAGGCAAAGCAGAAAGATTCATGCCCATTCTTTTACACCCCTCGATCCCACCTCTTTTAGGGGTTCTTACACACTGCTGCATCACCATCTCCAGGGGCAGCTAATGCCCTTCTGTCAAACCAGGGTCCGACCAATTGCGAAAGCGTTCAGCTTACAGGAAGTCCCGCTGACAGGGCCACTATTATAGAGGGAGTCTCAGTGACAGGACCCCTATTATAGAGGGACTCTCACTGGCAGGACCACTATTATAGTGGGAGTCTCACTATCAGGACCCCTATTACAAAGTGAGTATCAGTGACAGGACCCCTATTATAGAGGGAGTCTCACTGACAGGACCCCTATTATACAGGGAGTCTCACTTAAAGGACCCCTATTACACAGGGAGTCTCAATGATAGGACCCCAATTATAGAGTGAGTCTCACTGACAGGACCCCTATTATAGAGGGAGTCTCACCGACACGACCCCTCGTATAGAGGGAGTCTTAATGACAGGACCCCTATTATAGAGGGAGTCTCACTGACAGGACCCCTATTACAAAGGGAGACTCAATTTCAGAGCCCCTATTATAGAAGGAGTCTCAGTGACAGGACCCCTATTACAGAGGGAGTCTCACTATCAGGACCCATATATTAGAGGGAGTCTCACTGACAGGACCCCTATTATAGAGGGAGTCTCACTGACAGGACCCCTATTATAGAGGGAGTCTCAGTGACAGGACCCCTATTATACAGGGAGTCTCAGTGACAGGACCCCTATTATAGAGGGAGTCTCGCTGACAGGACTCCTATTATAAAGGGAGTCTCAGTGACAGGACCCCTATTATAGAGTGAGTCTCACTGACAGGACCCCTATTATAGAGGGAGTCTCACTGACAGGGCCCCTATGATGTCCAAAGATGTGCGGGTTAGGTTGATTGGCTATGATAAATTGACTCTTAGTGTTAGGGGGATTAAATACGTGGGGTTACGGGGATAGGGTGGGATATGTGTCGGTGCAGGCTCGATGGGCCGAAATGGCCTCTATCTGCACTGTGGGGTTTTTGTGATTCTGTGATTCTGTGATAGAGTGAGTCTCACTGACAGGACCCCTATTAAAGACGGATTCTCACCGACACGACCCCTCGTATAGAGGGAGACTTAATGACAGGACCCCTATTATAGATGGAGTCTCACTTATAGGACCCCTATTACACAGGGAGTCTCAATGACAGAGCCCCTATTATAGAGGGAGTCTCAGTGACAGGACCCCTATTATAGAGGGAGTCTCACTATCAGGACCCTTATTATAGATGGAGCCTCACTGACAGGACCCCTATTATAGTGGGAGTCTCACTATCAGGACCCCTATTATCGAGGGAGTCTCACTGACAGGACCCCTATTATAGAGGGAGTCTCAATGACAGGACCCTATTATAGAGGGAGTCTCAGTGACAGGACCCCTATTATACAGGGAGTCTCAGGGACAGCACCCCTATTATAGAGCGAGTCTCGCTGACAGGATCCCTATTATAAAGGGAGTCCCAGTGACAGGACCCCTATTTGATATACCTATCAATTCATCCAATGAAAAGCGACGAGTTAAGAAAGTAACTATAGGTTTTTATTGGCTAAATAACAGAGCCCACCCTCGTGGGTGATCGGATCCAACAAGGAGGAATGCCAGCCAGTCGACCACCTTTATACCTGGGCAGGTAGGTGGAGCCATGGGCGGAGTCAGCAGTGGTCAGCCCAGGTATAACAGCGTGACAAGAGGCGACCTCGTATAGTGATACAACAGTGTGAACAGTGATAACCATAGAGTAACGATATAACAGTGATAACTATAGTGTAACGATAGTGAACGATAAAAGTGGTTTACCACATTCACCCCTTGTTTAGATTTGAGTCCGGCGGGGTGAAGTGTACTACCAGTTCTGGTATGTCAGTCTGTCCGGAGGCCTCGTAAGCCTTTCTGATCGTCGCAGCGGCGGTGTTGCATTATCCGGTGTTAATGCTGGTGTCTGCGTGGTCGGCGAAGACTCGTGGGGTTCCGGCATGCCGTCTACCTGGGCTGGAATTGGGGGGGGGGTGCGGGGGGGTAAAGGTGGTGTCTCCGGAATGCCCGAGGGTGCGAGGTCTCGTAAGGAGACTGTGTCCTCCCGCCCGTCTGGGTATGCCACATAGGCGTACTGGGGGTTGGCGTGCAGGAGGTTCACCCTCTCGACCAGGGGGTCCATTTTATGGGCCCTCACGTGCTTTCGCAGCAAGACGGGCCCCGGAGAGGTCAGCCAGGTTGGTAGCGTGGTTCCCGTAGTCGACTTCCTGGGGAAAACAAACATTCGTTCATGGGGGGTGGCGTTAATGGCAGTGCAAAGTAGTGACCGGATGGAATGCAGCGCTGCCGGGAGGACTTCCTGCCAGCGGGAGGTTGGGAGGCCCTTAGACTTTAAGGCTAAGAGGACGGCCTTCCATACAGTCGTGTTCTCTCTTTCCACCTGGCCGTTCCCTCGGGGGTTGTAGCTGGTGGTCCTGCTTGCAGCAATGCCTCTCGCTAGTAGGAACTGACGGAGTTCCTCGCTCATGAAGGAGGAGCCCCGGTCGCTATGTATATAGTTTGGGAACCCGAACAAGGCGAAGAGGTCGTTCAGGCATTTAATGACCGTGGTACTGGTCATGTCTGGGCAGGGGAAGGCAAAGGGGAAACGGGAGTACTCATCAACAATGTTGAGGAAGTACACATTACGGTCAGAGGACGGGAGGGGCCCCTTAAAATCGATGCTCAAGCGCTCGAAGGGGCGGGTGGCCTTGATCAGGCTTGCTCTGTCCGGCCTAAAGAAATGCGGTTTGCACTCGGCACAGGTCTGGCAGTTCCTGGTCATGGTCCTGACCTCCTCGATGGAGTAGGGCAGGTTGCGGGCCTTAATGAAGTGGTAAAGTCTGGTGACCCCGGGGTGGCAGAGGTCGTTGTGGAGGGTCTGAAGTCTATCAATTTGCGCGTTGGCGCATGTAATTCGTGATAGAGCATCAGGGGGTTCGTTCAGCTTACCTGGCCGGTACAAGATATCATAATCGTAGGTGGAGAGCTCGATTCTCCACCTCAAAATCTTGTCGTTCTTGATTTTGCCCCTCAGCTTGTTATTAAACATAAAAGCGACCGAACGCTGGTCGGTGAGGAGGGTAAATCGTTTGCCTGCCAGGTAATGCCTCCAGCGTCGTACAGCCTCCACGATCGCCTGGGCCTCCTTCTCGACCGACGAGTGTCGGATCTCAGGGCCCTGTAGGGTCCTTGAGAAGAAGGCCACCGGTCTCCCTTCCTGGTTAAGGGTAGCGGCTAGGGCGAAGTCGGATGCATCGCTCTCCACTTGGAAAGGGATGGACTCATCCACCGCGTGCATTGTGGCCTTAGCAATGTCTCCCTTAATGAGGGAGAAGGCTGCGCACGCTTCCTCCGTGAGGGGGAAGGATGTGGACTTCATGAGGGGTCTGGCTTTGTCCGCATAATTGGGCACCCATTGGGCATAGTAGGCGAAGAGCCCCAGGGTTCTCTTCAGCGCCTTTGGACAGTGGGGGAGGGGTAACTCCATGAGGGGGCGCATTCTTTCGGGATCGGGGCCGATGACTCCGTTCTCTACTACGCAGCCGAGGATGGCAAGGCGCGAGGTGTTAAACACACATTTCTCCTTATTGTAGGTGAGTTTCAGCCATTGGGCCGTACGGAGGAATCTTTCCAGATTAACATCATGGTCCTGCCGGTCGCGGCCGCAGATGGTGACGTTATCTAGATAGGGGAACGTGGCGTGCAGCCCATTCTGGTCAACCATCCGGTCCATCTCCCTTTGGAAGACCGAAACCCCGTTGGTGACGCCGAAGGGAACCCTAAGGAAGTGGTAGAGGCGGCCATTCGCCTCGAAGGCGGAATACTGGCGGTCCTCAGGATGGATAGGGAGTTGGTGGTAGGCCGACTTAAGGTCGATGGTAGAGAATACTCGGTATTGTGCAATCTGATTGACCATATCAGATATGCGGGGAAGGGGGTATGCATCCAGCTGGGTGCACCGGTTTATGGTTTGGCTGTAGTCGATGACCAGGCGGTTTTTATTGCCGGTCTTAACGACTACGACCTGGGCACGCCAGGGGCTGGTGCTCCCCTCAACGATGCCCTCCTTCAGGAGACGCTGCACCTCAGAGCTAATGAAAGCTCTGTCCCCGGCGCTGTACCGCCTGCTCTTGGTAGCGATGGGTTTGCAGTCGGAGGTGAGGTTAGCGAACAGGGAAGGTGGCGGGACCTTGAGGGTGGATAGGCCGCAGGTGTTACATGGTAGGCGGTTTAAAAGCGGCTGGTTGTCGACTGTGAGTGGGGGGAGGGGTCCACCGTATGCTAGAGTGACACTTTGGAGGTGGGATTGGAGGTCCAGCCCTAGTAGGACGGCAGCGCAGAGCTGGGGCAGGACGAGGAGTTTAAAATTTTTATACTCCGTGCCCTTAACCGACAGGGTCACAACACAGTAGCCGCTGATGTCTGTGGCGTGGGACCTCGATGCCATCGAGATCCGGCTGCACGTTGGCCGGACAGTGAGGGAGTAGTGGCTCACCGTGTCTGGGTGGATGAAACTCTCCGTGCTTCCGCTGTCGAACAGGCAGGTCGTGGCGCGGCCGTTTACTTTGATGTCCATCATGGACTTGGACAGGTGATGCGGGCGGGCTTGGTCCAGTGTGACGGAGGCTAGTGTATGGCTGAGCGAGCTGCTGTAGTCTGCGGGTGAGGCGGTGGTCGGGTCTGGAGGCAAGGTGGCGGTCGAGTGTGGTGGGTAAAATGGCGGCGCCCACGAGGTTGGACAAAATGGCGGAGAAGATGGCTGCCCCCACAACTCACATGAGGCACTGCTGGTGTCGGTTGCCTGGATCAAAGATGGCCGCCCCCATAACTCACACGTGGGGATGCTGGCATCTGTGGCCTTGATGGAAGATGGCCGCCCCCACAACTCGCATGAGGCACTGCTGGCCTCTGTTGATCTCCCTCTGCAGGCCTTAGCAAAGTGGCCTTTCTTCAGGCAGCTTGAGCATGTCGCGTTTCTCGCTGGGCAGCGCGCCCTCAGGTGTTTCGCCTGGCCGCAGAAGAAGCAGACGGCGGCCCGATCGCGGGGCTCCGATGTCACAGCCGGTACCGGGGGTGGCGGTCCCGTTCGGGTCCGGGATGCCGACGCTGAGGTAGGTCCCAGGGGCGGCGCTGCGAGGGGTATTGCAGTCGGGGTCGGTCCCGAGTCCCAGGGTCGCGAATTACAGTACCTGGAGTACGCCTCGAGGTCCCGATGGGCCACTTCTAGGGAGCGAGCGAGGGCTGCAGCTGTGTTCAGGTCGAGGTCCTTTGCTTCAAGCAGTCTTTGCCGTGAGTAGTCGGACCGCAGGCCTTTCACGAAGGCATCGCGGATATTATCTTCAGTATTTTCTGCCGCCGTTACCGCTTTAAAGTCACAGTCCCTGCCGAGTGTTTGTAGCGCCCGTAAAAATTCATCTACAGACTCTCCTGGCTGTTGCGGGCGGGATCTTAGGAGATGTCTGGCATACATGGAATTTACCGGGCTCTGGTACTGTTGTTTCAGCAGGTTGATGGCGGCCTCGTATGTAGTAAGGTCCCGGATGAGTGCGAATACTTTAGGGCTCACTTGGGCGGTCAGAACTCTTAGCTTGGATCTCTGAGGCATGCCGGATTCTCCCAGGTAGGATTCGAAACAGCTCAGCCAGTGTTCGAAGTCGAGGGCTGAGTTTGCTGCCTGTGGGTTTAGATCCAGGTACGGTGGTCGGAGGGCTCGCAGCCAGGCCGGCTGCTGTCGCTGTTGTAGCTGGGCGTCTGGCTGGTCGTTTGGCTGGTCGTTTGGCTGCTCAAGTAACGACATTTTAAAATTTAGCCAATAAAATTGATATACCTATCAATTCATCCAATGAAAAGCGATGAGTTAAGAAAGTAACTATAGGTTTTTATTGGCTAAATAACAGAGCCCACCCTCATGGGTGATCGGATCCAACAAGGAGGAATGCCAGCCAGTCGACCACCTTTATACCTGGGCAGGTAGGTGGAGCCATGGGCGGAGTCAGCAGTGGTCAGCCCAGGTATAACAGCGTGACAAGAGGTGACCTCGTATAGTGATACAACAGTGTGAACAGTGATAACCATAGAATAACGATATAACAGTGATAACTATACTGTAACGATAGTGAACGATAAAAGTGGTTTACCACACTATTATAGAGGGAGTCTCACTGACATGGCCCCTATTATAGAGGGAGTCTCACTGACAGGACCCCTATTCTAGAGGGAGTCTCACTGACATGGCCCCTATTATAGAGGGAGTCTCACTGACAGGACACCTATTATATAGGGAGTCTCACTGACAGGACCCCTATTATAGAGGGAGTCTCATTGACAGGACCCCTATTATAGAGGGAATCTCAGTGACAGGATCCCTATTATAGAGGGAGTCTCAGTGACAGGACCCCTATTATAGAGGGAGTCTCACTGACAGGACCCCTACTTTGAGAGGGAGTCTCACTGACAGGACCCCTATTATAGAGGGTGTCTCAGTGATAGGACCCCTATTATTGAGGGAGTTTCAGTGACAGGACCCCTTTTATAGAGGGAGTCTCACTGACAGGACCCCTATTATAGAGGGAGTCTCACCGACAGGACCCCTATTATAGAGGGAGTCTCACTGACAGGACCCCTATTATAGAGGGAGTCTCACCGACAGGACCCCTATTATAGAGGGAGTCTCAGTGATAGGACCCCTATTATTGAGGGAGTCTCAGTGACAGGACCCCTTTTATGGAGGGAGTCTCACTGACAGGACCCCTATTATAGAGGGAGTCTCACTGACAGGACCCCTATTTTGAGAGGGAGTCTCACTGACAGGACCCCTATTATAGAGGGTGTCTCACTGACAGGACAACTATTATACCGGGAGTCTCACTGACAGGAGCCCTATTATTGATGGATTCTCAGTGACAGGACCCCTATTATAGAGGGAGTGTCACTGACAGGACCCCTATTAAAGAGGGAGTCTCGGTGACAGGACCCCTATTTTAGAGGGAGTGTCACTGACAGGACCCCTATTAAAGAGGGAGTCTCGGTGACAGGACCTCTATTATAGCGGGAGTCTCGCTGACATGAACCCTATTATAGAGGGAGTCTCAATGACAGGACCCATATTATAGATGGAGTCCAAATGACAGGACCCCTGTTATAGAGCGATTCTCACCGACAGCACCCCTCGTATAGAGGGAGTCTTAATGACAGGACCACTATTATAGAGGGAGTCTCACTGACTGGACCACTATTATACAGGGAGTCTCAATGACAGAACCCCTACTTTAGAGGGAGTCTCAGTGTCAGGATCCCTATTATAGACGGAGCCTCACTGACAGGACCCCCATTATACAGGGAGTCTCGCTGACAGGACCCCTGTTATGAAGGGAGTCTCAGTGACAGGACCCCTATTATAGAGGGAGTCTCACCGACAGGACCCTTATTATAGAGGGAGTTTCAGTGACAGGACCCCTATTATAGAGGGAGTCTGAGTGACAGGACCCCTTTTATAGAGGGAGTCTCACCGACAGGACCGCTATTATAGAGGGAGTCTCACCGACAGGGCAGCTATTATAGAGGGAGTCTCAGTGATAGGACCCCTATTATTGAGGGAGTCTCAGTGACAGGACCCCTTTTATAGAGGGAGTCTCAGTGACAGGACCCCTTTTATAGAGGGAGTCTCACTGACAGGACCCCTATTATAGAGGGAGTCTCACTGACAGGACCCCTATTTTGAGAGGGAGTCTCACTGACAGGATCCCTATTATAGAGGGTGTCTCACTGACAGGACACCTATTATACAGGGAGTCTCACTGACAGGACCCCTATTATTGAGGGATTCTCAGTGACAGGACCCCTATTATACAGGGAGTCTCACTGACAGGACCCCTTTTATAGAGGGAGTCTCACTGACAGGACCCCTATTATAGAGGGAGTCTCACTGACAGGACCCCTATTTTGAGAGGGAGTCTCACTGACAGGATCCCTATTATAGAGGGTGTCTCACTGACAGGACACCTATTATAGAGGGAGTCTCAGAGACAGGACCCCTATTACAGAGATCAGCGGGGTACATATCAGGACCACTACAAAGACCACCACCACACCAACCGAGACCAGAGAGGATCCCCATGCAAAACATCAATATCAGACCTGCACCACTCCTGTCCCACAGGGGAACAGGACCGCTCCCAGCCAGACAGAGGGAGAGATGCACAGGACGTACGCAATACCTCAGACAGAAACAACCCATTAAGAGACAATAAGCAGATGTGCAGCAGCATCTACTTCCGCCTTATGGATCAAGGACTAATTAATAGAAAGAACTGTAACCAAATAGTATTAACTTTTATAGACAACTGAAGTGATCTTTTTTTCCCACACTTAGACACGACAAACACGTACCACTCTTTAACCTATCATAGTAAAAGATCAAACTTAACATGAAATCCTTATATATTTCGACCTGGAATATCCAAGGTCTACGCTCTTCGACGCTAGACGTGAAGAGTAGGACCCCAGAGTTCATAGATGAAACTAAAGATCTAGATATTATCATTTTACAGGAAACTTGGTATAAAGGAAAAGGACACACTGGCTGTCCCCAAGGGTACACTGAGCTGGTGGTCCCCTCCAATAAATTACCAAGTGTAACCCAAGGCAGAGACTCCGGAGGCATACTGATCTGGTTTAAAACAGAACTTAAGAATTACATCAAATTTATAAAAAAGGGCGAAAACCACATGTGGCTCAAACTTGAGAGGGAGATTACCTCAAACACCCAAGATGTTTACATTTGCGCACTTTATATCCCTCCAATTGATTCCCCGTACTTTAAAGAGGACACCTTCTCCAACATGGAGGGGGAAATTATCCAATACCAGGCCCAGGGGAACGTGTTGATCTGTGGGGACCTCAACTCAAGAACGGGCGAAGAACCAGACTTCACCAATAATCAGGGAAACAATTACATATTCGGGAATAACCACTTTGACATCCCTTCCCTTCCATACAGGCATAACTGCGACAAGCAGTCAAATACCAACGGAAAACAGCTACTACAGCTCTGTCGAAACCTGGGTCTGTACATTGTCAATGGTAGGTTCATAGGAGACCTCCTAGGAAGAGCGACCTATTGCTCACCTCTTGGCTGCAGCACAGTAGACTATATGATTACAGATTTAGACCCATCCTCTTTCAGAGCATTCACAGTCAAACCACAAACAACACTGTCAGATCACAGTCAAATTACTATGTATCTCAAAAAGACAGAAACAAACAACATAGAAACACAACCCAGTAAACTGTACAACACCAAAAAATCGTACAGATGGGCCAAAAACGACACGGAAAAATACCAGAAAACAATTAGCAATGCATCAACTCAAGCTCTCTTAGACACCTTTCTGGATAACATATACACTCACAATAAAGAAGGCGTAAACCGGGCAGTTATTAACCTAAACAATATTGAAAGCTCGCAAGAACAAACCCAAAACAAAAAACTATGAAAAATGGTTTGACCCAGATTGCCATAACATGAGGAAAAAACTTAGAAAAATATCAAAGCAAAAACACAGACATCCAGAAAACGAGGAATTACGCCTTACTTATTGTCAGACACTAACACAATACAGAAACACACTCAGAACCAAAAAAGAGCAATATATTGAGAACACACTCAGCTCCATGGAGGAATCCATTGATTCCAATTGTTTCTGGGACAACTTGAATACACTACACAAAAAACAACACGACGATTTGGCCATTCAAAATGGGGACACCTGGGTAAACCACTTTGAAAAATTATACCAGAAAAACACACTAAGACCAGAGCAACACCAAATATGCAAAAAACTGGAAAAGCTAGAAATGGCCATAAAAGATAACCAAAACCCGCTAGACGCCATAATAACAGAAAAAGAACTTCTTGAAAAACTCAAGGACCTGCGACCAGGAAAAGCTTGCGGGACAGACGGCATACTAAACGAGATGATTAAACACACAGACGACAAAATGAAACGGGCTATCCTAAAACTCTTCAACTTGGTTCTGAGTGCCGGTTATTTCCCTGATATCTGGAACAAAGGACTCATAACGCCCATATACAAAAGTGGGGACAAAATCGACCAAAACAACTATCGAGGCATCTGTGTAAACAGTAACCTGGGGAAGGTATTCTGTAGCATCATAAACAAAAGACTTATAAACTTCCTTGAGGAGCACAATGTCTTGAGTAAAAGCCAAATTGGATTCCTGCCAAACTATAGAACATCCGATCATATCTTCACCCTACAGACCCTAATTGACAAACACGTTCACCATAACAAAAGCAAAATCTACGCATGCTTTGTAGATTTCCAGAAGGCTTTCGACTCCATCTGGCATGACGGTTTATTCCTGAAACTTATCGAAAGCGGGGTAGGAGGGAAAACATATGATGTAATTAAATCAATGTATACAAACAACAAATGTGCAGTTAAAATAGGAGACAAACAAACAAAATACTTCCCACAGGGGCGGGGGGTGATGCAGGGCTCGCCAATCTCACCGACACTCTTTAATATTTACATAAATGGATTGGCAAAACTACTTGAACAATCTACAGCACCCGGCCTCACCCTATATGAATCCAAGGTTAAATTCCTCCTCTATGCAGGCGACCTGGTTCTGCTGTCACCAACTAAGGAGGGTCTACAGCAGAACCTGGACCTGCTGGAGTCGTACTGCCAGACTTGGGCCCTGACAATAAATTCCCAAAAAACCAAAGTCCTTGTGTTCCAGCAAAGATCCAAACATCAGGGACCCAAAATAAATTTCACAGTAGGAACAACCAAAATTGAACAAACCACTAACTGCACATACTTGGGCTTAAAAATCAGTTCTACGGGAAACTTCAAACTGGCTGTGAATGAACTGAAAGAGAAAGCAAGAAGGGCTTTCTATGCCATCAAAAAATCAATCCAAATAGAAATCCCAATTAGCATTTGGCTCAAAATTTTCAAATCAGTAATTGAACTAATTGCACTCTATGGCAGTGAGGTATGGGGACCGCTAACACAACAAGAATTTGCAAAATGGGACAAACACCCAATTGAGATCCTACATGCAGAATTCTGTAAAAGTATCCTCCGGACTCAAAGGAAAACAGTAAACAATGCATGCAGGGTGGAACTAGGCCGATATCCATTAATAATCACTATCCAAAAAAGAGCCACCAAATTTTGGAATCACCTACAAATGAGCAATCCCCAATGCTATCACTACGACGCCCTGAAATGCCAAGAGCTGACCATAAAGAATATTACCCTCAGTCAACTAGTCCTGGGACTCAGTGAAGTAACTACTAAAAATACTAACAATAACCAGCCCCAGGACAGTGACAGGGTAACACAAAGAATTGGACCCAACACAATCGTCGCTAAGCAAAAGGAAAAATATCTGACATATTGGGCAGAAACAACAAAAACCCAAAGCAAACTCAATTGCTACTTGGCCCTAAACAGACAATTGAACATAGCTGATTACCTGACCATGGTAAAGGATAACAAACTGAGAAGAACCTTGACAAGGTACAGACTTAGCGAACATAGCCTAGCGATCGAAAAAGGCAGACACAGGCAGACCAGGCTGCCAAGAGAAGACAGGATATGCGCTCACTGCAGTCAGGGAGTAGTAGAGACAGAGATGCACTTCCTCACAGCCTGTGGAAAATATCAGGGCATCAGGGAGAATTTCTACCAAAAATTCTCACAAATATGCCCTGAATTCAGAAATCTGAATGACAACCAAAAACTCCCATTCCTACTGGGGGAGGAGAGAAGCTGTGTAACACTGGCGGCACACTATGTTACAGCTTGCCATGAACAGAGGGACAACCAGTAAACTAAGAAAAGAGTATATATAAACAAGGCGAATGTATATTTATACACTCAGGGATATACCTGTTTATACACTGTATGAATAGAACTGTGTTTATTTGTTCAACCATAAATGTATTTTGATGCTTTGGCAACATAAGATGTACCTTATCATGCCAATAAAGCGATTTGAATTTGAATTTGAATTTGACTCTCAGTGACAGGACCCCTCTTATAGAGGGAGTCTCAGTGACAGGACCCCTATTTTAGAGGGACTCTCAGCGGCAGTACTCATATTATAGAGGGAGTCTCTCTAACAGGACCCCTATATAGAGGGACTCACAGTGACAGGACCCCTTTTAAAGCGGAAGTCTCACCGACAGGACCACTATTATAGAGGGAGTCGAAGTGGCAGGATCCCTATTATAGAGGGCCTCTCAATGAAAGGACCACTATTATAGAGGGAGTCTCAGTGGTAGAACCCCTATTATAGAGGGAGTCTCACTGACAGGACCACTATTAAAGAGGGAGTCTCAGTGACAGGACCCCTATTATAGAGGGATTCTCACTAACAGGACCCCTATTATAGAGGGAGTCTCAGTGACAGGACCCCTATTATAGAGGGAGTCTCACTGACAGGACCACTATTAAAGAGGGAGTCTCAGTGACAGGACCCCTAATATAGAGGGAGTCTCACTAACAGGACCCCTATTATAGAGGGAGTCTCAGTGACAGGACCCCTATTATAGAGGGAGTCTCACTGACAGGACCACTATTATAGAGGGAGTCTCAGTTACAGGACACCTATTATCGAGGGAGTCTCACTAAAAGGACCCCTATTATAGAGGAAGTCTCAGTGACAGGTAACCTATTATAGAGGGAGTCTCACTGACAGGACCACTATTATAGAGGGAGTCTCATTGACAGGACCCTTTTATAGAGGGAATCTCAGTGACAGGACCCCTATTATAGAGGCAGTCTCAGTGGTAGAACCACTATTATAGAGGGAGTCTCACTGACAGGGCCCCTATTATAGAGGGAGTCTCAGTGACAGGACCCCTATTATAGAGGGAGTCTCACTAACAGGACCCCTATTATAGAGGGAGTCTCAGTGACAGGACCCCTATTATAGAGGGAGTCTCACTGACAGGACCACTATTATAGAGGAAGTCTCAGTGACAGGTAACCTATTATAGAGGGAGTCTCACTGACATGTCCCCTATTATAGAGGGAGTCTCACTGACAGGACACCTATTATAGAGGGTGTCTCACTGACAGGACCCCTATTATAGAGGGCGTCTCATTGACAGGACCCTTTTATAGAGGGACTCTCAGTGACAGGACCCCTATTATAGAGGGAGTCTCAGTGACAGGACCCCTATTATAGAGGGAGTCTCAGTGACAGGACCCCTATTATAGAGGGAGTCTCAGTGACAGGACCCATATTATAGAGGGTGTCTCAGTGGCAGGACCCCTATTATAGAGGGACTCTCACCGACAGGTCCCCAATTATAGAGGGAGTCTCGCTGACAGGACCCCTATTATAGAGGGATTCTCAGTGGCAGGACCCCTATTATAGAGGAAGTCTCACTGACAGGACCTCTATTAAAAAGGGAGTCTCGGTGACAGGACCCCTATTATAGAGGGAGTCTTGCTGACAGGAACCCTATTATAGAGGGAGTCTCACTGACAGGACCCCTATTTTAGAGGGAGTCTCACTGACAGGACCCCTATTAAAGAGGGAGTCTCGGTGACAGGACCCCTATTATAGAGGGAGTCTCGCTGACAGGAACCCTATTATAGAGGGAGTCTCAATGACAGGACCCATATTATAGATGGAGTCCAAATGACAGGACCCCTGTTATAGATCGAGTCTCACCGACAGGACCCCTTGTATAGAGGGAGTCTTAATGGCAGGACCACTATTATAGAGGGAGTCTCACTGACTGGACCACTATTATACAGTGAGTCTCAATGACAGAACCCCTACTATAGAGGGTGTGCTGCCTCTCCCTCTAACTTAACCTCACTGTATGTATTTAACTTACTTATATATGTATAACCTACCTGTTGGGGCCGTTGCCCCTTTAACTTACCTTTAGGGCCATTGCCCCTTTAAGACGCGCCTTAGCGTGCTGACGTCACGTCACGTACGACGTAGCGTGCTGACTTCACGGCACGTACGACGTGACGTGCGTGAGGCGGCTGCCAGCCCGACTCGGCCTTCCAGAAAGGCCACCGGCACAGCCCGGCCTAGCGTCTTCGGCCGCATCTACCAGCCGCCGGGAGCGACGCGATCTTCCGCTCCCGCGGCAAGCACCGGCTCAGCCTGGCCTCCAGCTCCCGCTCCCGACTTCGGCCTCAACGGCCAGAAACGCGACCACGCGCATCACGTGATGCCCCAAGCGCGGACAACGCGACCGAGCGTGATGAGGTCATCACGCTCCCCACAGGACTGCTACGTAGTCCTCGTGGAGTCCTCGCTGGGACACAGACCTACACCACGGTGCTCCTACAGCAGCACAGGCTCCGAGCAGTTGTATTGTCCCCATGCTTGAGTCTTGGAAATTGTTTGTCTGTAAGTATACTAGAATGCTATAGATGATTAGTGTGCACTGTATGTTGTAGAAAATGTTTAGTTGTAACTTTTCTCTGTCTAGCTGATTAACTAGTAGCTGTATTTTGATACACTATGTACAGGGCTAATTTAAAGAGAATGCCTCCCAGTTTACTAAATGTACTGTGTTGCTCAGGCGTACCTAAATTTGTGTATACATATCAGTTATGCGCTTGTATACTAATGTGTGCTTCCATTTCTGTGTTGTATTTCAGTTTTACAACAATAAGAATCTTTCAGTAAAGTTTTACAAGAAAAGTCAAGCCTTGTGATTTTTATGGGAAGATATCAAGTTGTTCGCTATCTGTCTAGCTCTGCATAGCCACGCGTTGCGAGGGCAGAATAGAGGGAGTCTCAGTGTCAGGACCCCTATTAAAGAGGGAGTCTCATTATCAGGACCCCTATTATAGATGGAGTCTCACTGACAGGACCCCTATTATCGAGGGAGTCTCACTGACAGGACCCCTATTATAGAGAGAGTCTCAGTGACAGGACCCCTATTACAGACGGACTCTCAGTGACAGGAGCCCATTATATAGGGATTCTCGCTGACAGGACCCCTGTTATAAAGGGAGTCTCAGTGACAGGACCCCTATTATAGAGGGAGTCTCACCGACAGGACCCCTATTATAGAGGGAGTCTCAGTGACAGGCCCCTATTATAGAGGGAGTCTCAGTGACAGGACCCCTTTTATAGAGGGAGTCTCACCGACAGGACCCCTTTATAGAGGGAGTCTCACCGACAGGACCCCTATTATAGAGGGAGTCTCAGTGACAGGACCCCTATTATTGAGCTAGTCTCAGTGACAGGACCCATTTTATAGAGGGAGTCTCAGTAACGGACCCCTTTTATACAGGGAGTCTCACTGACAGGACCCCTATTATAGAGGGAGTCTCACTGACAGGACCCCTAGTTTGAGAGGGAGTCTCACTGACAGGACCCCTATTATAGAGAGTGTCTCACTGACAGGACACCTATTATAGAGGGTTTCTCACTGACAGGACCCCTATTATCGAGGGATTCTCACTGACAGGACCCCTATTATAGAGGGAGTCTCAGTGACAGGACCCCTATTACTGAGGGACTCTCAGCGGCAGGGCTCCTATTATAGAGGGACTCTCAGTGAGAGGACCCCTATTATAGAGGGAGTCTCAGTGACAGGACCCCTATTATAGAGGGAGTGTCAGTGACGGGACCCCTTTTATAGAGGAAGTCTCACCGACAGGACCCCTATTATAGAGGGAGTTTCGCTGACAGGACCACAATTATAGAGGGAGTCTCAGTGGTAGAACCCCTATTATAGAGGGAGTCTCACTGACAGGACCCCCTATTATAGAGGATGTCTCGCTGAGAGGACCCCAATTGTAAAGGGAGTCTCATTGACCGGACCACTTTTATAGAGGTAGTCTATGTGACAGGACTCCTATTAGAGAGGGAGTCTCAGTGACAGGTACCCTATTATTGAGTGAGTCGCAGTGACAGGACCCCTATGATAGAGGGAGTCTCACTGACAGGACCCCTATCATAGAGGGAGTCTCACTGACAGGACCCCTATTATAGAGGGATTCTCAGTGACAAGACCCCTGTTATAGAGGGTGTCTCAGTGACAGGACCACTATTATAGAGGGAGACTCAGTGACAGGACCCCTATTATAGAGGGAGTCTCATTGAAAGGACCCCTATTATAGAGTGAGTATCAGTTACAGCACCCTTATTATAGAGGGACTCTCACTGACAGGACCCCTATTATAGAGGGAGTCTCACTCACAGGACCCCTATTATAGAGGGAGTCTCAGTTACAGGACCCCTATTATCGAGGGAGTCTCACTAACAGGACCCCTATTATAGAGGGAGTCTGACTGACAGGACCCCCTATTAAAGAGAAAGTCTCGCTGAGAGGACCCCTATTATAGAGGGAGTCTCAGTGACAGGACCCCTATTATAGAGGGAGTCTCAGTGACAGGTACCCTATTATAGAGGGAGTCGCAGTGACAGGACCCCTCATGTAGAGGGAGTCTCAGTGACAGGAACCCGATTATAGAGGGAGTCTCAGTGAAAGGAGCCCTATTATAGAGGGAGTCTGTGACAGGACCCCTATTATAGAGGGAGTCTCAGTGACAGGACCCATATCATAGAGGGATTCTCAGTGACAGGCCCTTATTATAGAGGGAGTCTCAGTGACAGGACCCCTATTATAGAGGTTGTCTCAGTGACAGGACCACTAATATAGAGGGAATCTCAGTGACAGGACCCCTATTATAGAGGGAGTCTCAGTGACAGGACCCCTATTATAGAGGGAGTCTCACTGACAGGACCCCTACTTTGAGAGGGAGTCTCACTGACAGGACCCCTATTATAGAGGGTGTCTCAGTGATAGGACCCCTATTATTGAGGGAGTCTCAGTGACAGGACCCCTTTTATAGAGGGAGTCTCACTGACAGGACCCCTATTATAGAGGGAGTCTCACCGACAGGACCCCTATTATAGAGGGAGTCTCAGTGATAGGACCCCTATTATTGAGGGAGTCTCAGTGACAGGACCCCTTTTATGGAGGGAGTCTCACTGACAGGACCCCTATTATAGAGGGAGTCTCACTGACAGGACCCCTATTTTGAGAGGGAGTCTCACTGACAGGACCCCTATTATAGAGGGTGTCTCACTGACAGGACAACTATTATACCGGGAGTCTCACTGACAGGAGCCCTATTATTGATGGATTCTCAGTGACAGGACCCCTATTATAGAGGGAGTGTCACTGACAGGACCCCTATTATAGAGGGAGTCTCACTGAAAGGACCCATATTATACAGGGAGTCTCACTGACAGGACCCCTATTACACAGGGAGTCTCAATTGCAGAACCCCTATTATAGAGGGAGTCTCAGTGACAGGACCCCTATTATACAGGGAGACTCAGTGACAGGAACCGTATTATAGAGGGAGTCTCAGTGACAGGACTCCTATTATACAGGGAGTCTGTGAAAGGACCCCTATTATAGAGGGAGTCTCACAGACAGCACCCCTATTATAGAGGGAGCCTCAGTGACAGGACCCTTTTTATAGAGGGAGTATCACTGACATGGCCACTATTATAGAGGGAATCTCAGTGACAGGACCCCTGTTATCGAGGGAGTCTCAGTGACACGACCCCTATTATTGAGGGAGTTTCAGTGACAGGAGCCCTTTTATAGAGGGAGCCTCACTGACAGGACCTTTATTTCAGAGGGAGTCTCACTGACAGGACCCCTATTATAGAGGGACTCTCAGTGACAGGACCCCTATTATACAGGGACTCTCAGTGACAGGACCACTATTTTAGAGTGAGACTCAGTGACAGGACCTCTATTATAGAGGGAGTCTCACCGACAGGACCCCTATTATAGAGGGAGTCTCAGTGACAGGACCCCTATTATAGAGGCAGTCTCAGTGACAGGACCCCTATTATTGAGGGAGTCTCAGTGACAAGACCCCTTTTATAGAGGGAGTCTCAGTGACAGGACCCCTATTATAGAGGCAGTCTCAGTGACAGGACCCCTATTATTGAGGGAGTCTCAGTGACAAGACCCCTTTTATAGAGGGAGTCTCAGTGACAGGACCCCTTTTACAGAGGGAGTCTCACCGACAGGACCCCTATTATAGAGGGAGTCTCACTGACAGGACCCCTATTATCGAGGGAGTCTCAGTGACAGGACCCCTATTATAGAGGGAGTCTCAGTGACAGGACCCCTATTATAGAGGGACTCTCAGTGACAGTACCACTATTTTAGAGTGAGTCTCAGTGACAGGACCACTGTTATAGAGGGAGTCTCAGTGACAGGACCCCTATTATAGAGGGACTCTCAGTGACAGGACCCCTATTATAGAGGGAGTCTCAGTGACAGCACCCCGATTATAGAGGGACTCTCAGTGAAAGGACCCATATTATAGAGGGAGTATCAGTGACAGGATACCTATTATAGAGGGAGTCTCACTGACAGGACCCATATTATAGAGGGAGTCTCAGTGACAAAATCGACCCAAACAACTATCGAGGCATCTGCGTAAACAGTAACCTGGGGAAGGTATTCTGTAGCATCATAAACAAAAGACTTATAAACTTCCTTGAGGAGCACAATGTCTTGAGTAAAAGCCAAATTGGATTCCTGCCAAACTATAGAACGTCCGATCATATCTTCACCCTACAGACCCTAATTGACAAACACGTTCACCATAACAAAAGCAAAATCTACGCATGCTTTGTAGATTTCCAGAAAGCTTTTGACTCCATCTGGCATGACGGTTTATTTCTGAAACTTATCGAAAGCGGGGTAGGAGGGAAAACATATGATGTAATTAAATCAATGTATACAAACAACAAATGTGCAGTTAAAATTGGAGACAAACAAACAAAATACTTCCCACAGGGGCGGGGGGTGACGCAGGGCTCGCCAATCTCACCGACACTCTTTAATATTTACATAAATGGATTGGCAAAACTACTTGAACAATCCACAGCACCCGGCCTCACCCTATATGAATCCCAGGCTTAATTCCTCCTCTATGCAGACGACCTGGTTCTGCTGTCACCAACTAAAGAGGGTCTACAGCAGAACCTGGACCTGCTGGAGTCGTACTGCCAGACTTGGGCCCTGACAATAAATCCCCAAAAAACCAAAGTCCTTGTGTTCCAGCAAAGATCCAAACATCAGGGACCCAAAATAAATTTCACAGTAGGAACAACCAAAATTGAACAAACCACTAACTACACATACTTGGGCTTAAAAATCAGTTCTACGGGAAACTTCAAACTGGCTGTGAATGAACTGAAAGAGAAAGCAAGAAGGGCTTTCTATGCCATCAAAAAATCAATCCAAATAGAAATCCCAATTAGCATTTGGCTCAAAATTTTCAAATCAGTAATTGAACCAATTGCACTCTATGGCAGTGAAGTATGGGGACCGCTAACTCAACAAGAATTCGCAAAATGGGACAAACACCCAATTGAGATCCTACATGCAGAATTCTGTAAAAGTATCCTCCGGACTCAAAGGAAAACAGTAAACAATGCATGCAGGGCGGAACTAGGCCAATATCCATTACTAATCACTATCTAAAAAAGAGCCACCAAATTTTGGAACCACCTACAAATGAGCAACCCCCAATGCTATCACTACGACGCCCTGAAATGCCAAGAGCTGACCATAAAGAAGAATACCCTCAGTCAACTAGTCCTGGGACTCAGTGAAGTAACTACTAACAATACTAACAATAACCAGCCCCAGGACAGTGACAGGGTAACACAAAGAATTCGACCCAACACAATCGTCGCTAAGCAAAAGGAAAAATATCTGACATATTGGGCAGAAACAACAAAAACCCAAAGCAAACTCAATTGCTACTTGGCCCTATACAGACAATACAACATAGCTGATTACCTGACCATGGTAAAGGATAACAAACTGAGAAGAACCTTGACAAGGTACAGACTTAGCGAACATAGCCTAGCGATCGAAAAAGGCAGACACAGGCAGACCAGGCTGCCAAGAGAAGACAGGATATGCTCTCACTGCAATCAGGGAGTAGTGGAGACAGAGATGCACTTCCTCACAGCCTGTGGAAAATATCAGGACATCAGGGAGAATTTCTACCAAAAATTCTCACAAATATGCCCTGAATTCAGAAATCTGAATGACAACCAAAAACTCCGATTCCTACTGGGAGAGGAGAGAAGCTGTGTAACACTGGCGGCACACTATGTTACAGCTTGCCATGAACAGAGGGACAACCAGTAAACGAAGAAATGAATATATATAAAAATTGCGAATGTATATTTATACACTCAGGGATATACCTGTTTATACAATGTATGAATAGAACTGCGTTTATGTGCTCAACCATAAATGTTTTTTGATGCTTTGGCAACATAAGATGTAACTTATCATGAAAATAAAGCGATTTGAATTGTGAATTGTGAATTGAGTGGACCCCTATTATAGAGGGTGTCTCAGTGACAGGACCCCTATTACAGAGGGAGTGACAGTGACAGGACCCCTATTATAGAGAAAGTCCCACCGACAGGACCCCTATTATAGAGGGAATCTCGCTGACAGGACCGCGATTATAGAGGGAAGCTCAGTGGAAGGACCCCTATTATAGAGGGAGTCTCACTAACAGGACCCCTATTATCGAGGGAGTCTCAGTGACAGGACCACTATTATAGAGGGAGTCTCAATGATAGGACCACTATTATAGAGGGTGTCTCAGTGACAGGACCCCTATTATAGAAGGAGTCTCACTAATAGGAGCCTTATTATAGAGGGAGTCTCACTGATAGGACCCCCTATTATAGAGGAAGTCTCGCTCAGAGGACCCCAATTATAGAGGGAGTCTCAGTGACAGGACTCCTATTATAGAGGGAGTCTCAGTGACAGGTACCCTATAATTGAGTGAGTCGTAGTGACAGGACCCCTATTATAGAGGGAGTCTCAGTTACAGGACATCTATTATAGAGGGAGTCTCACTGACAGGACCCCTATTATAGAGGGAGTCTCAGTGGCAGGGACCCTATTATAGAGGGACTCTCAGCGGCAGGTCCCCTATTATAGAGGGAGTCTTACTAACAGGACCCATATTATAGAGGGACTCTCAGTGACAGGACCCTTATTATAGAGGGACTCTCAGTGAGTGGACCCCTATTATAGAGGGAGTCTCAGTGACAGGACCCCTATTACAGAGGGAGCGACAGTGACAGGACCCCTATTATAGAGGAAGTCTCACCGACAGGACGCCTATTGTAGAGGGAATCTTGCTGACAGGACCGCGATTATAGAGGGAAGCTCAGTGGAAGGACCCCTATTATAGAGGGAGTCTCACTAACAGGACCCCTATTATAGCGGGGTTCTCAGTGACAGGACCCCTATTATAGAGGGAGTCTCAATGACAGGACCACTATAATAGAGGGAGTCTCAGTGACATGACCCCTATTATAGAAGGAGTCTCACTAACAGGACCCCTATTATAGACGGAGTCTCACTGACAGGACCCCCTATTATAGAGGATGTCTCGCTGAGAGGACCCCAATTGTAGAGGGAGTCTCATTGACAGGACCCCTATAATAGAGGGAGTCTCAGTGACAGGACTCCTATTATAGAGGGAGTCTCAGTGACAGGTACCCTATTATTGAGTGATTCGCAGTGACAGGACCCCTATTATAGAGGGAGTCTCACTGACAGGACCCCTATCATAGAGGGAGTCTCAGTGACAGGACCACTATTATAGAGGGAGTCTAAGTGACAGGACCCCTATTATAGAGGGACTCTCATTGACAGGACCCCTATTATAGAGTGAGTATCAGTTACAGCACCCTTATTATAGAGGGACTCTCACTGACAGGACCCCTATTATAGTGGGAATCTCACTATCAGGAACCCTATTATAGAGTAAGTATCAATGACAGGACCCCTATTATAGAGGGAGTCTCAGTGACAGGACCCCTATTATAGAGGGAGTCTCATTGACAGTTAACCTATTATAGAGGGAGTCTCAGTGACAGGACCCCTATTATAGAGGGTGTCTCAGTGACAGGACCACTATTATAGAGTGAGTCTCAGTGACAGGAACCCTATTATACACGGAGTCTCATTGACAGGACCTCTTTTATAAAGTGAGTATCAGTGACAGGACCACTATTATAGAGGGACTCTCACTGACAGGACCCCTATTATAGTGGGAGTCTCACTATCAGGAACCGTATTATAGAGTAAGTATCAATGACAGGACCCCTATTATCGAGGGAGTCTCACTGACTGGACCCATATTATACAGGGCATCTCAATGACAGAACACCTACTTTAGAGGGAGTCTCAGTGACAGGACCCATATTATAGAGGGTGTCTCACTATCAGGACCCCTATTATTGAGGGAGACTCACTGATATGAACCCGATTATAGAGGGAGTCTCAAATACAGGACCCCTTTATAGATGGAGCCTCACTGACAGGATCCCTATTATAGTGGGAGTCTCACTATCAGGACCACTATTATAGAGGGAGTCTCAGTGACAGGACCCCTTTAATAGAGGGAGTCTCACTGACAGGTCCCCAATTATAGAGGGAGTCTCAGTGACAGGACCCCTATTATTGAGGGAGTCTCACCAACAGCACCGCTCGTATAAAGGGATTCTTAATGACAGGACCCCTTTAATAGAGGGAGTCTCACTGACAGGTCCCCTATTATAGAGGGAGTCTCAGTGACAGGACCCCTGATAAAGAGGGACTCTCATTGACAGGACCCCCATTATACAGGGAGTCTCGCAGACAGGACCCCTGTTATAAAGGGAGTCTCAGTGACAGGACCCCTATTATAGAGGGAGTCTCAGTGACAGGGACCCTATTATAGAGGGACTCTCAGCGGCAGGTCCCCAATTATAGAGGGAGTCTTACTAACAGGACCCATATTATAGAGGGACTCTCAGTGGCAGGACCCTTATTATAGAGGGACTCTCAGTGAGTGGACCCCTATTATAGAGGGAGTCTCAGTGACAGGACCCCTATTACAGAGGGAGCGACAGTGACAGGACCCCTATTATAGAGGAAGTCTCACCGACAGGACGCCTATTGTAGAGGGAATCTTGCTGACAGGACCGCGATTATAGAGGGAAGCTCAGTGGAAGGACCCCTATTATAGAGGGAGTCTCACTAACAGGACCCCTATTATAGCGGGGTTCTCAGTGACAGGACCCCTATTATAGAGGGAGTCTCAATGACAGGACCACTATAATAGAGGGAGTCTCAGTGACAGGACCCCTATTATAGAAGGAGTCTCACTAACAGGACCCCTATTATAGATGGAGTCTCACTGACAGGACCCCCTATTATAGAGGATGTCTCGCTGAGAGGACCCCAATTGTAGAGGGAGTCTCATTGACAGGACCCCTATAATAGAGGGAGTCTCAGTGACAGGACTCCTATTATAGAGGGAGTCTCAGTGACAGGTACCCTATTATTGAGTGATTCGCAGTGACAGGACCCCTATTATAGAGGGAGTCTCACTGACAGGACCCCTATCATAGAGGGAGTCTCAGTGACAGGGACCCTATTATAGAGGGACTCTCAGCGGCAGGTCCCCAATTATAGAGGGAGTCTTACTAACAGGACCCATATTATAGAGGGACTCTCAGTGGCAGGACCCTTATTATAGAGGGACTCTCAGTGAGTGGACCCCTATTATAGAGGGAGTCTCAGTGACAGGACCCCTATTACAGAGGGAGCGACAGTGACAGGACCCCTATTATAGAGGAAGTCTCACCGACAGGACGCCTATTGTAGAGGGAATCTTGCTGACAGGACCGCGATTATAGAGGGAAGCTCAGTGGAAGGACCCCTATTATAGAGGGAGTCTCACTAACAGGACCCCTATTATAGCGGGGTTCTCAGTGACAGGACCCCTATTATAGAGGGAGTCTCAATGACAGGACCACTATAATAGAGGGAGTCTCAGTGACAGGACCCCTATTATAGAAGGAGTCTCACTAACAGGACCCCTATTATAGATGGAGTCTCACTGACAGGACCCCCTATTATAGAGGATGTCTCGCTGAGAGGACCCCAATTGTAGAGGGAGTCTCATTGACAGGACCCCTATAATAGAGGGAGTCTCAGTGACAGGACTCCTATTATAGAGGGAGTCTCAGTGACAGGTACCCTATTATTGAGTGATTCGCAGTGACAGGACCCCTATTATAGAGGGAGTCTCACTGACAGGACCCCTATCATAGAGGGAGTCTCAGTGACAGGACCACTATTATAGAGGGAGTGTAAGTGACAGGACCCCTATTATAGAGGGACTCTCATTGACAGGACCCCTATTATAGAGTGAGTATCAGTTACAGCACCCTTATTATAGAGGGACTCTCACTGACAGGACCCCTATTATAGTGGGAATCTCACTATCAGGAACCCTATTATAGAGTAAGTATCAATGACAGGACCCCTATTATAGAGGGAGTCTCAGTGACAGGACCCCTATTATAGAGGGAGTCTCATTGACAGTTAACCTATTATAGAGGGAGTCTCAGTGACAGGACCCCTATTATAGAGGGAGTCTCAGTGACAGGACCCCTATTATAGAGGGTGTCTCAGTGACAGGACCACTATTATAGAGTGAGTCTCAGTGACAGGAACCCTATTATACACGGAGTCTCATTGACAGGACCCCTTTTATAAAGTGAGTATCAGTGACAGGACCACTATTATAGAGGGACTCTCACTGACAGGACCCCTATTATAGTGGGAGTCTCACTATCAGGAACCGTATTATAGAGTAAGTATCAATGACAGGACCCCTATTATCGAGGGAGTCCCACTGACTGGACCCATATTATACAGGGCATCTCAATGACAGAACACCTACTTTAGAGGGAGTCTCAGTGACAGGACCCATATTATAGAGGGTGTCTCACTATCAGGACCCCTATTATTGAGGGAGACTCACTGACATGAACCCGATTATAGAGGGAGTCTCAAATACAGGACCCCTTTATAGATGGAGCCTCACTGACAGGTCCCCAATTATAGTGGGAGTCTCACTATCAGGACCACTATTATAGAGGGAGTCTCAGTGACAGGACCCCTTTAATAGAGGGAGTCTCACTGACAGGTCCCCAATTATAGAGGGAGTCTCAGTGACAGGACCCCTATTATTGAGGGAGTCTCACCGACAGCACCGCTCGTATAAAGGGATTCTTAATGACAGGACCCCTTTAATAGAGGGAGTCTCACTGACAGGTCCCCTATTATAGAGGGAGTCTCAGTGACAGGACCCCTGATAAAGAGGGACTCTCATTGACAGGACCCCCATTATACAGGGAGTCTCGCAGACAGGACCCCTGTTATAAAGGGAGTCTCAGTGACAGGACCGCTATTATAGAGGGAGTCTCACTGACAGGACCCTTATTATAGAGGGACTCTCAGTGACAGGACCCCTATTATAGAGGGCGTCTCAGTGACAGGACCCCTATTATTGAGTAACTCTAAGTGACAGGACCCCTTTTATAGAGGGTGTCGCACCGACAGGTCCCCAATTATAGAGGGAGTCTCACCAACAGGACCCCTATTATTGAGGGAGACTCACTGACATGAACCCTATTATAGAGGGAGTCTCAAATACAGGACCCCTTTATAGAGGGAGTCACACTGACAGGACCCCTAATTTAGAGGGAGTCTCACTGACAGGACCCCTATTATAGAGGGAGTCTCACTGACAGGACACCTTTTATACAGGGAGTCTCACTGACAGCACCCCTTTTATAGAGGGAGTCTCACTGACAGGACCTCTATTATAGAGGGATCTCAGTGACAGGACCCCTATTATAGAGGGACTCTCAGTGACAGGACCACTATTTACAGGGACTCTCAGTGACAGGACCCCTGTTATAGAGGGAGTCTCAGTGACAGGACCCCTATTATAGATGACTCTCAGTGACAGGACACCTATTATAGGGGGAGTCACACTAACAGCACCCCTATTATAGAGGGAGTCTCAGTGACAGGACCCCTGTTATAGAGGGAGTCTCAGTGACAGGACCCCTAATATAGATGACTCTCAGTGACAGGACCGCTATTGTAGGGGAAGTCTCTGTGACAGGACCCCTATTATAGAGGGTGTCTCAGTGACAAAACTCCTATTATAGAGGGAGTCTCGCTGACAGGACCACTATTATAGAGGGAGTCTCAGTGACAGGACCCCTATTATAGAGGTAGTCTCAGTGCCAGAACCCCTGTTATAGAGGGTGTCTCAGTGACAGGACCACTATTATAGAGGGAGTCTCAGTGACAGGACCCCTATTATAGATGCGTCACAGTGACAGGACCCCTATTATAGGGGGAGTCACACTAACAGGACCCCTATTATAGAGGGAGTCTCAGTGACAGGACCCCTGTTATAGACGGAGTCTCAGTGACAGGACCCCAAATATACATGACTCTCAGTGACAGGACCCCTATTATAGGGGGAGTCACACTAACAGGACCCCTATTATAGAGGGAGTCTCAGTGACAGGACCCCTATTATAGAGGGAGTCTCAGTGACAGGACCCCTATTATAGAGGGAGTCTCAGTGACAGGACCCCTATTATAGAGGGAGTCTCAGTGACAGGACCCCTATTATAGAGGGAGTCTCACTGACAGGACCACTATTATAGAGGGAGTCTCAGTGACAGGACCCCTATAATGGAGGGAGTCTCAGTGACAGAACCCCTATTATATAGGGTGTCTCAGTGACAGGACCACTGTTATAGAGGGAGTCCCAATGACAGGACCCCTATTATAGAGGGTGTCTCAGCAACAGAACCCCTATTATAGAGGAAGTCTCACCGACAGGACCCCTATTATAGAGGGAGTCTCGCTGACAGGGCCACTATTATAGAGGGAGCCTCAGTGGCAGGATCCCTATTATAGAGGGAGTCTCACTACAAGGACACCTATTATAGACGGAGTCTCACTGACAGGATCCCATATTGTAGAGGGAGACTCACTGACAGGACCACTATTATAGAGGGACTCTCAGTGAGAGGACCCCTATTATAGAGGGAGTCTCAGTGGCAGGACCCCTATTATAGACGGAGTCTCACTAACAGGACCCCTTTTACAGAGGCAGTCTCATTGACAGGATCCCTATTATAGAGGGAATCTCACTGACAGGACCACTATTATAGAGGGAGAGTCAGTGACAGGACCCCTATTATAGAGGGAGTCTCACTGACAGGACCCCCTGTCATAGAGGAAGTCTCGCTGAGAGGACCCCTATTATATAGGGAGTCACAGTGACAGGACCCCTATTATAGAGGGAGGCTGAGTGACAGGTACCATATTATAGAGGGAGTCGCAGTGACAGGACCCCTATTATCGAGGGAGTCTCAGTGACAAGACCGCTATTATAGAGGGCGTCTCAGTGACAGGACCCCTATTCTCGAGGGACTCTCAGTGACAGGACCCCCATTTTCCAGGGAGTCTCGCTGACAGGACCCATGTTATAAAGGGAGTCTCAGTGACAGGACCCCTATTATAGAGGGAGTCTCACTGACAGGACCGCTATTATAGAGGCAGTCTCAGTGACAGGACCCCTTTTATAGAGGGCGTCTCAGTGACAGGACCCCTATTATAGAGGGAGTCTCACCGACAGGACCCGTATTATAGAGGGAGTCTCAGTGACAGGACCCCTATTATTGAGGGACTCTAAGTGACAGGACCCCTTTTATAGAGGGTGTCGCACCGACAGGACCGCAATTATAGAGGGAGTCTCACCAACAGTACCCCAATTATTGAGGGAGTCTCACTGACATGGCCCCTATTATAGAGGGAGTCTCAAATACAGGACCCCTTTATAGAGGGAGACTCACTGACTGGACCCCTATTTTAGAGGGAGTCTCACTGACAGGACCCCTATTATAGAGGGAGTCTCACTGACAGGACACCTTTTATACAGGGAGTCTCACTGACAGCACCCCTATTATCGAGGGAGTCTCACTGACAGGACACCTATTATAGAGGAACTCTCAGTGACAGTACCACTATTTACAGGAACTCTCAGTGACAGGACCCCTGTTATAGAGGGAGTCTCAGTGACAGGACCCCTATTATAGATGACTCTCAGTGACAGGACGCCTATTATAGGGGGAGTCACACTAACAGCACCCATATTATAGAGGGAGTCTCAGTGACAGGACCCCTGTTATAGAGGGAGTCTCAGTGACAGGACCCCTAATATAGATGACTCTCAGTGACAGGACCCCTATTATAGGGGAAGTCTCAGTGACAGGACCCCTATTATAGAGGGTGTCTCAGTGACAGGACTCCTATTATAGAGGGAGTCTCGCTGACAGGACCACTATTATAGAGGGAGTCTCAGTGGCAGGACCCCTATTATAAAGGGAGTCTCAGTGACAGGACCCCTGTTAAAGAGGGAGTCTCAGTGAC
This sequence comes from Somniosus microcephalus, assembly GCF_052327205.1. Taxonomy (NCBI): domain Eukaryota; kingdom Metazoa; phylum Chordata; class Chondrichthyes; order Squaliformes; family Somniosidae; genus Somniosus; species Somniosus microcephalus. The sequence goes on along the minus strand of NC_140989.1, from coordinate 218,197,812 downwards.
AGGACCCCAAATATAGATGACTCTCGATGACAGGACCCCTATTATAGGGGGAGTCACACTAACAGGACCACTATTATAGAGGGAGCCTCAGTGACAGGACCCCTATTATAGAGGGAGTCTCAGCAACAGAACCCCTATTATAGAGGGAGTCTCACTGACAGGATCCCTATTATAGAGGAAGTCTCACCGACAGGACCCCTATTATAGAGGGAGTCTCGCTGACAGGACCACTATTATAGAGGGAGTCTCAGTGGCAGGATCCCTATTATAGAGGGAGTCTCACTAACAGGACACCTATTATAGACGGAGTCTCACTAACAGGACCCCTTTTACAGAGGCAGTCGCATTGACAGCATCCCTATTATAGAGGGAGTCTGACTGACAGGAACCCTGTTATAGAGGAAGTCTCGTTGAGAGGACCCCTATTATATAGGGAGTCTCAGTGAAAGGACCCCTATTATAGAGGGAGTCTCATTGACAGGTACCATATTATAGAGGGAGTCTCACTAACAGGACCCCTATTATAGAGGGAGTCTCAGTGACAGGACCCCTATTCTCGAGGGACTCTCAGTGACAGTACCCCCATTTTCCAGGGAGTCTCGCTGACAGGACCCATGTTATAAAGGGAGTCTCAGTGACAGGACCCCTATTATAGAGGGAGTCTCACCGACAGGACCACTATTATAGAGGGAGTCTCACCGACAGGACCCCTATTATAGAGGGAGTCTCAGTGACTGAACCCCTATTATTGAGGGAGTCTCAGTGACAGCACCCCTTATACAGAGGGAGTCTCACTGACATGACTCCTATTATAAAGGGAGTCTCATTGACAGGAGCCCTTTATAGAGGGAGTCTCACTGACAGGACCCCTATTTGAGAGGGTGTCTCACTGACAGGACCCCTATTATAGAGGGAGTCTCACTGACAGGACCCCTATAATAGAGGGGCTCTCAGTGACAGGACCCCTATTTACAGGGAGTCTCAGTGACAGGACCCCTGTTATAGAGGGAGTCTCAGTGACAGGACCCCTATTATAGAGGGACTCTCAGTGACAGGACCACTATTTACAGGGAGTCTCAGTGACAGGACCCCTGTTATAGAGGGAGTCTCAGTGACTGAACCCCTATTATTGAGGGAGTCTCAGTGACTGAACCCCTATTATTGAGGGAGTCTCAGTGACAGCACCCCTTATACAGAGGGAGTCTCACTGACATGACTCCTATTATAAAGGGAGTCTCATTGACAGGACCCCTGTTATAGAGGGAGTCTCACTGACAGGACCCCTATAATAGAGGGGCTCTCAGTGACAGGACCACTATTTACAGGGAGTCTCAGTGACAGGACCCCTGTTATAGAGGGAGTCTCAGTGACAGGACCCCTATTATAGAGGGACTCTCAGTGACAGGACCTCCTAGTATAGGGGGAGTCACACTAACAGGACCTCTGTTATAGAGGGAGCCTCAGTGGCAGGACCACTATTACAGAGGAACTTTCAGTGACAGGACCACAATTTACAGGGAGTCTCAGTTACAGGACCCCTGTTATAGAGGGAGTCTCAGTGACAGGACCCCTATTATAGGGGCAGTCACACTAACAGGACCCCTATTATAGAGGGAGACTCAGTGACATGACCCCTATTATAGAGGGGGTCTCAGTGCAATGACCCATATTATAGAGGGAGTATCACCGACTGGACCACTATTATCGAGGGAGTCTCAGTGACAGGAACCCTACTATAGGGGAAGTCTCAGTGACAGGACCCCTATTATAGAGGGTATCTCAGTGAAAGGACTCCTATTATAGAGGGAGTCTCGCTGACAGGACCACTATTTTAGAGGGAGTCTCAGTGCCAGGACACCTATTATAGATGACTCACAGTGACAGGACCCCTATTATAGGGGGAGTCACACTAACAGGACCCCTATTATAGAGGGAGTCTCAGTGACAGGACCCCTATTATAGAGGGGGTCTCAATGACAGGAACCCTATTATATAGGCTGTCTCAGTGACAGGACCATTATTATAGAGGGAGTCTCAATGACAGGACCCCAATTATAGAGGGAGTCTCAGCAACAGGACCCCTATTATAGAGGGAGTCTCGCTGACAGGACCACTATTATACAGGGAGTCTCAGTGGCAGGATCCCTATTATAGAGGGAGTTTCACTAACTGGACACCTATTATAGACGGAGTCTCACTGACAGGATCCCCTATTGTAGAGGGAGGCTCACTGACAGGACCACTATTATAGAGGGACTCTCAGTGAGAGGACCCCTATTATAGAGTGAGTCTCAGTGGCAGGACCCCTATTACATAGATACATAGATACATAGAAGATAGGAGCAGGAGTAGGCCATTCGGCCCTTCGTGCCTGCTCCGCCATTCGATGAGATCATGGCTGATCCTTTAATTCAGTATCCCGTCCCCGCCTTCTCTCCGTAACCCTTAACCCCTTTTGCCCGTAGAAATATATCTAATTCCCTCTTAAATATATTTAATGAGCTGGCGTACACTGCCCTCTGTGGCAATGAGTTCCACAGGTTCACCACTCTCTGAGTGAAGAAATTCCCCCTCATCTCTGTCCTAAATGGTTTAGCCCTTATCCTTAAATTATGTCCTCTAGTTCTGTTCTCACCCGCCAAGGGAAACATTCCTTCTGCATCCAGTCTGTCTAGACCTGTCAGAATTTTATACACTTCTATGAGGTCCCCTCTCAATCTTCTAAACTCCAGTGTGTACATCCCTAAACTACATAGTCTCTCCTCATAGGTCATTCCCGCCATTCCTGGTATCAGCCTGGTGAATCGCCGCTGCACCCCCTCCATGGCAAGAACATCCTTCCTCAGATGAGGCGACCAAAACTGTACACAGTACTCGAGGTGTGGTCTCACCAGTGCCCTGTACAGCTGCAGCAAGGTATCCCTGTTCCTGTATTCTAACCCTTTTGCTATGAAGGCCAGCATACCGTTTGCCTTCTTGACCGCCTGTTGCACCTGCATGCTCGCCTTCAGTGACTGGTGTACAAGAACACCCAGGTCTCTCTGTACTTCCCCCTCTCCCAATCTATTGCCATTTAAATAATAATTTGCCCTCCCGTTCCTGCACCCAAGGTGGATAACTTCGCACTTGTCCACATTATAGTGCATCTGCCATTTATCCGCCCAATCGCCCAGTCTGTCCAAATCGCTCTGGAGCTTCCTGGTCTCTTCCTCTGAGCCCACCCCCCCTCCTAGTTTAGTGTCGTCTGCAAATTTGGAAATGCTGCATCCGACTCCCTGATCCAGGTCATTAATGTAAATTGTGAACAGCTGGGGGCCCAGGACAGATCCCTGTGGTACCCCACTTGTTACTGCCTGCCATTCAGAAAATGAGCCGTTTATTCCAACTCTCTGTTTTCTATCTGACAGCCAGTTCCCTATCCACGCCAAAACTTTCCCCTTTATCCCATGAGCCTCAATTTTCCATGCTAATCTTTTATGTGGGACCTTATCGAAGGCCTTTTGGAAGTCCAGGTACACCACATCTACTGGCTCTCCCCCATCTATTCTACCAGTTACTCCCTCAAAAAATTCCAATAGATTAGTCAAGCACGATTTACCCTTTGTAAATCCATGTTGACTCTGTCCTATCCTGTCCCCATTTGCTAAGTGCTCCGCTATTTCATCCTTAATGATGGACTCCAGCATTTTGCCCACAACTGATGTAAGGCTTACAGGTCTGTAATTACCTGCTTTTTCCCTACCCCCCTTTTTGAATAGTGGGGTAACGTTAGCTACCCTCCAATCCATCGGCACTGTTCCCGAGTCTAATGAATTCTGAAAAATCATCCTTAGTGCATCCGCTATCTCTAGGGCCACCTCCTTCAGTACCCTAGGATGCATGTTATCAGGCCCTGGGGATTTGTCCACCTTCAATCCCTTTAGCTTCCTTAACACCATATCCTTAGAGATATTGATTTGCGTCAGTTCCTCCTTTGCCAATGTCCCTATTTTTCCCGATATCCCAGGGAGGTTTTTTGTGTCTTCCTTCGTAAAGACTGACCCAAAGTATGCATTTAGTTGATCTGCCATTTCCTTATTTCCCATTATATATTCCCCCGTATCTGACTGCAATGGACCAACTTTGGTTTTCACCAGTCTTTTCCTTTTGATATACTTATAAAAGCTTTTGGAGTTAGTTTTTATATTTTCCGCCAGCTTGTTTTCGTAAGCTATTTTGCCCCTCTTGATTATGCCCTTTGCCCTCCTTTGCTCTATCTTAAACTGTTCCCAATCTTCCGCTCTGGCGCTTTTTTTGGCTATTTTATACGCCCTATCTTTGGATTTTATGCTGTCTCTAATTTCCCCTGTTATCCACGGTTGAGTCACCTTTTTAGATTTCCTTTTATGCCAGATTGGTATAAACAATTTTTGCAATTTTGTCATTCTATCTTTAAATGTTTGCCATTGTTTATCTACCTCCAGTCCTCCCAGGAACGTTGTCCAATCAGACCTACTCAGTTCCCGTCTCATGGCATCATAATTCCCCTTGTTTAAATTCAGGACCTTAGTCTCTGAGTCAATTTCTTCGCTCTCCATTTCGAGTGAGAAATCGATCATGTTATGATCGCTCTGACCCAAGGGTCCCCGTACAACAAGATTACTGATTAGTCCCTTCTCATTGCACAGTACCCAGTCCAATATAGCCTGTTCCCGAGTTGGTTCCTCGACATATTGATCCAGATAACCATCCCTCAAACACTCAAGGAATTCCTCCTCCTCATTATTTTTACTGATTAGGCTAGTCCAATCTATATGTAAGTTAAAGTCACCTATGATGACAGCTGTGCTCTTATTGCACGCTTCTCTAATTTCCCTCGTGATGCCCTCCCTAACCTCTATTTTACTATTTGGAGGCCTATATACCACTCCTATTAATGTTTTTCGCCCCTCGCTATTTCTTAGCTCCACCCATATAGATTCTGTATTAACTGAGTTAATATCCTTCCTTTCAATTGCATTTATCCCCTCTTTTACTAGCAATGCTACCCCTCCTCCCTTTCTTTTTTGTCGATCCTTCCTAAATACTGAATACCCCTGTATGTTAAGCTCCCAGCCCTGCTCACCCTGCAACCATGTTTCCGTAATCCCAATTAGGTCATAATTATTAACCTCTATTTCCACAGCTAATTCATCTACCTTGTTCCTGATGCTTCTCGCATTAAGGTATAAAACCCTCAGGCTTTTTTTATGCTCACATTTTTTATGAATTAGTTTGGCCCTTTGTTTTTTGTTCCTCACCCTTTTATCATTTATTTCTGTCTGCCTTTCACTTTCCTCTATTTCACTACATAGGTTTCTAGCCCCCTGCCATACTAGTTTAAATGCTCTCGAACTGCTTTATCAAAAATTACCCCGAGAACATCAGTTCCATCTCTGCACAGGTGTAGACCGTCCCTTTTGTATAGGTCACACCTACCACAAAACTGGTTCCAATGCCTCAAAAATTTAAAACCCTCCCTCTTACACCACTGCTCAAGCCACGTATTTAGCCTAACTATCCTGTTCTCTGTACTCTTACTAGCACGTGGCACTGGTAGTAATCCAGAGATTACTACCTTCGAGGTCCTACTTTTTAGCTTGGCTCCTAACTCCCGAAATTCTACTTGTAGGACCTCTTCCCTTTTTTTAGCTACGTCGTTGGTACCAACATGTATCACGACAACTGGCTGTTCCCCCTCCCCCTCCAGAATGTTCTGCACCCGCGCCGAGACATCCTTGACCCTTGCACCAGGGAGGCAACATACCATCCTGGAGTCTCGGTCGCGACCACAGAAACCCCTATCTATTCCCCTTACAATCGAATCCCCTATTACTATAGCCCTGCCACTCTTTTTCCCTCCCTTCTTTGCAACAGAGCCAGTCATGGTGCCATGAGCCTGGCTGCTGGTGCCTTCCCCCGATGTGTCACCCCCCCCGACAACAGTACCTAAGGCGGTGAACCTGTTGCTAAGGGAGACAACCCCAGGGGATTTCTGCACTACCTTCCTGCCCTTGCTCTGCCTTTTGGTCACCCATGTACTGTCTACGCTGGCCTTAACCTGCGGTGTGACCAACTCACTAAATGTGCTATCCACACCCCTCTCAGAATCGTGGATGCTCCAAAGTGAGTCCATCTGCAGCTCAAGGGCCGTCATGCGGTCCCACATGAGCTGCAGCTGGACACACTTCCTGCACACATAGTCGTCAGGGACACAGGAAGCGTCCCTGATTTCCCACATGTTACAGGAGGAGCATGACACAGGTCCGAGCTCTACTGCCATGACTTAACCCTTATATTACTTTTAATTTTCTAGTTTTAGTTTATTTATCGACTTTTGTTTTCCCGAAGCTTACTTAGACCAATGTATACTGTACTCCTCTTATTCCTTTTTAAACTAACCAAATCCCACTAGTTTTGGTTTTACTTCCTAGGAAGGTTTGAGGAAAGTACTTACCAGTTAGTCTTACCTCCCTGGTCTTTCGCTGACTTCCCGGTCTTGTGTCCCCTTGGTCCTACGCCGACTTCCCGCTCCTCCCGGTTCCTGCCCTGCTGAAAAGAAACTGAGACCAAAAAATTTGTGACCTCTGTTTTTAGACAGCTGCTAAAAGACTACTAGGTTAGAGGAGGGGTGCGGTGGGGGTTCCTACTCTGTAGGAACTCGGGTTTAAGCCACCACCCTCCTTAAATACCTTTCACCTGGGTGCTTCCCACCAGGTCCGCTTCTGAAAAAAAGCTCAAGAGCTGGACTTCCGCCTCAGCTGTTTTTTAAATGGCCCCGAGTCTCGCCGACTGCTGCCTCTCCGCTGCTGCTCTCTCCCGACTGGTCTCGGGCCTCGCTGGTCGCCGGGTTTCCTGCCGAGCTCCTCCTCGCTGCTCCCGCTGGTCCCGACTATTATAGAGGGAGTCTCACTGACAGGGCCCCTTTTACAGAGGCAGTCTCATTGACAGGATCCCTATTATAGAGGGAATCTCACTGACAGGACCACTATTGTAGAGGGAGTCTCAGTGACAGGACCCCTATTATAGAGGAAGTCTCACTGACAGGAACCCTGTTATAGAGGAAGTCTCGTTGAGAGGACCCCTATTATATAGGGAGTCGCAGTCACAGGACCCCTATAATCGAGGGAGTCTCAGTGAAAGGACCCCTATTATAGAGGGCGTCTCAGTGACAGGATCCCTATTATAGAGGAATTCTCACGAACAGGACCCCTTTTACAGAGGCAGTCTCATTGACAGGATCCCTATTATAGAGGGAATCTCACTGACAGGACCACTATTGTAGAGGGAGTCTCAGTGACAGGACCCCTATTATAGAGGAAGTCTCACTGACAGGAACCCTGTTATAGAGGAAGTCTCGTTGAGAGGACCCCTATTATATAGGGAGTCTCAGTGACAGGTACCATATTATAGAGGGAGTCGCAGTCACAGGACCCCTATAATCGAGGGAGTCTCAGTGAAAGGACCCCTATTATAGAGGGCGTCTCAGTGACAGGATCCCTATTATAGAGGGAGTCTCACTGACAGGGCCCCTATTATAGAGGGAGTCTCAGTGACAGGACCCCTATTCTCGAGGGACTCTCAATGACAGGACCCCCATTTTCCAGGGAGTCTCGCTGACAGGACCCATGTTATAAAGGGAGTCTCAGTGACAGGACCCCTATTATAGAGGGAGTCTCACTGACAGGACCGCTATTATAGAGGCAGTCTCAGTGACAGGACCCCTTTTATAGAGGGAGTCTCACCGACAGGACCCTTATTATACAGGGAGTCTCACCGACAGGACCCCTATTATAGAGGGAGTCTCAGTGACAGAACCCCTATTATTGAGGGAGTCTCAGTGACAACACCCCTTTTATAGAGGGAGTCTCACTGACATGACTCCTATTGTAGAGGGAGTCTCAAAGACAGGAGCCCTTTATAGAGGCAGTCTCACTGACAGGACCCCTATTTTAGAGGGAGTCTCACTGACAGGACCCCTATTATAGAGGGAGTTTCACTGACAGGACCCCTATTATAGAGGGGCTCTCAGTGACAGGACCACTATTTACAGGGATTCTCAGTGACAGGACCCCTGTTATAGAGGGAGTCTCCGTGACAGGACCCCTATCATAGAGGGACTCTCAATGACAGGACCCCTATTATAGGGGGAGTCACACTAACAGCACCCCTATTATAGAGGGAGTCTCAGTGACAGGACCCCTGTTATAGAGGCAGTCTCAGTGACAGGACCCCTAATATAGATGACTCTCAGTGACAGGACCCCTATTATAGGGGAAGTCTCAGTGACAGGACCCCTATTATAGAGGGTGTCTCAGTGACAGGACTCCTATTATAGAGGGAGTCTCGATGACAGGACCACTATTATAGAGGGAGTCTCAGTGGCAGGACCCCTATTATAGATGTTGTCTCAGTGACAGGACCCCTGTTATAGATGTTGTCTCAGTGACAGGACCCCTATTATAGATGTTGTCTCAGTGACAGGACCACTATTATAGGGGGAGTCACACTAACAGGACCCCTATTATAAAGGGAGTCTCAGTGACAGGACCCCTGTTATAGAGGGAGTCTCAGTGACAGGACCCTTATTATAGAGGGTGTCTCAGTGACAGGACCCCTATTATAGAGTGAGTCTCAGTGACAGGACCCCTATTATAGAGGGAGTCTCGGTGACAGTACCCCTATTATAGAGGGAGTCTCAGTGACAGGACCCCTATTTTTGAGGGAGTCTCAATGTCAGTACCCCTATTATATAGGGTGTCTCAGTGACAGGACCATTATTATAGAGGGAGTCTCAATGACAGGACGCCTATTATAGAGGGAGTCTCAGTAACAGAACCCCTATTATAGAGGGAGTCTCACTGACAGGATCCCTATTATAGAGGATGTCTCACCGACAGGACCCCTATTATAGAGGGAGTCTCGCTGACAGGACCACTATTATAGAGGAAGTCTCCGTGGCAGGACCCCTATTATAGAGGGTGTCTCACTAAAAGGACCCCTTTTACAGAGGCAGTCGCATTGACAGCATCCCTATTATAGAGGGAATCTCACTGACAGGACCACTATTATAGAGGGTGTCTCACTGACGGGACCCAATTCACAATTCACAATTCAAATCGCTTTATTGGCATGATAAGTTACATCTTATGTTGCCAAAGCATCAAAATACATTTATGGTTTAGCACATAAACGCAGTTCTATTCATACAGTGTATAAACAGGTATATCCCTGAGTGTATAAATATACATTCGCATTGTTTATATATATTCTTTTCTTAGTTTACTGGTTGTCCCTCTGTTCATGGCAAGCTGTAACATAGTGTGCCGCCAGTGTTATACAGCTTCTCTCCTCTCCCAGTAGGAATGGGAGTTTTTGGTTGTCATTCAGATTTCTGAAATCAGGGCATATTTGTGAGAATTTTTGGTAGAAATTCTCCCTGATGCCCTGATATTTTCCACAAGCTGTGAAGAAGTGCATCTCTGTCTCCACCACTCCCTGACTGCAGTGAGAGCATATCCTGTCCTCTCTTGGCAGCCTGGTCTGCCTGTGTCTGCCTTTTTCGATCGCTAGGCTATGTTCGCTAAGTCTGTACCTTGTCAAGGTTCTTCTCAGTTTGTTATCCTTTACCATGGTCAGGTAATCAGCTATGTTGTATTGTCTGTTTAGGGCCAAGTAGCAATTGAGTTTGCTTTGGGTTTTTGTTGTTTCTGCCCAATATGTCAGATATTTTTCCTTTTGCTTAGCGACGATTGTGTTGGGTCGAATTCTTTGTGTTACCCTGTCACTGTCCTGGGGCTGGTTATTGTTAGTATTGTTAGTAGTTACTTCACTGAGTCCCAGGACTAGTTGACTGAGGGTATTCTTCTTTATGGTCAGCTCTTGGCATTTCAGGGCGTCGTAGTGATAGCATTGGGGATTGCTCATTTGTAGGTGATTCCAAAATTTGGTGGCTCTTTTTTGGATAGTGATTATTAATGGATATTGGCCTAGTTCCGCCCTGCATGCATTGTTTACTGTTTTCCTTTGAGTCCGGAGGATACTTTTACAGAATTCTGCATGTAGGATCTCAATTGGGTGTTTGTCCCATTTTGCAAATTCTTGTTGAGTTAGCGGTCCCCATACCTCACTGCCATAGAGTGCAATTGGTTCAATTACTGATTTGAAAATTTTGAGCCCCTGTTATAGAGGAAGTCTCGTTGAGAGGACCCCTATTATATAGGGAGTCACAGTGACAGGACCCCTATTATAGAGGGAGTCTCAGTGACAGGTACCATATAATAGATGGAGTCGCAGTCACAGGACCCCTATTATCGAGGGAGTCTCAGTGAAAGGACCCCTATTATAGAGGGCGTCTCAGTGACAGGATCCCTATTATAGAGGGAGTCTCACTGACAGGACCCCTATTATAGAGGGAGTCTCAGTGACAGGACCCCTATTCTCGAGGGACTCTCAGTGACAGGACCCCCATTTTTCAGGGAGTCTCGCTGACAGGACCCATGTTATAAAGGGAGTCTCAGTGACAGGACCCCTATTAAAGAGGTAGTCTCACCGACAGGACCCCGATTATAGAGGGAGTCTCACTGACAGGACACCTTTTATACAGGGAGTCTCACTGACAGCACCCCTATTATAGAGGGAGTCTCACTGACAGGACCCTTATTATAGAGGGATCTCAGTGACAGGACCCCTATTATAGAGGGTCTCTCAGTGCCAGGACCACTATTTACAGGGACTCTCAGTGACAGGACCCCTGTTATAGAGGGAGTCTCAGTGACAGGACCCCTGTTATAGAGGGATCTCAGTGACAGGACCCCTGATATAGATGACTCTCAGTGACAGGACCCCTATTATAGGGGAAATCTCAGTGACAGGACCCCCCTTATACAGGGTGTCTCAGTGACAGGACTCCTATTATAGAGGGAGTCTCAGTGCCAGGACCCCTATTATAGAGGGAGTCTCAGTTCCAGGACCCCTATTATAGAGGGTGTCTCAGTGACAGGACCACTATTATAGAGGGAGTCTCAGTGCCAGGACCCCTATTATAGAGGGTGTCTCAGTGACAGGACACCTATTATAGATGACTCACAGTGACAGGACCCCTATTATAGGGGGAGTCACACGAACAGGACCCCTATTATAGATGGAGTCTCAGTGACAGGACCCCAAATATGGATGACTCTCAGTGACAGGACCCCTATTATAGGGGGAGTCACACTAACAGGACCCCTATTATAGAGGGAGTCTCAGTGACAAGACCCCTATTATAGAGGGAGTCTCTGTGACAGGATCCCTATTATAGAGGGATTCTCAGTGACAGGACCCCTATTATAGAGTGAGTCTCGCTGACAGAACCACTATTATAGAGGGAGTCTCAGTGACAGGACCCCTATTATAGAGGGAGTCTCAGTGACAGGACCCCTATTATATAGGGAGTCTCAATGACAGGACCCCTATTATCGAGGGAGTCTCAGCAACAGAACCCCTATTATAGAGGGAGTCTCAGTGACAGGACCCCTATTATATAGGGAGTCTCGCTGACAGGACCACTATTATAGAGGGAGTCTCACTGACAGGATCCATATTATAGAGGATGTCTCACCGACAGGACCCCTATTATAGAGGGAGTCTCGCTGACAGGACCACTATTATAGAGGGAGTCTCAGTGGCAGGATCCCTATTATAGAGGGAGTCTCACTAACAGGACACCTATTATAGACGGATTCTCACTGACAGGATCCCCTATTGTAGAGGGAGGCTCACTGACAGGACCACTATTATCGAGGGACTCTCAGTGAGAGGACCCCTATTATAGAGGGAGTCTCAGTGGCAGGACCCCTATTATAGAGGGAGTCTCACTAACAGGACCCCTTTTACAGAGGCAGTCTCATTGACAGGATCCCTATTATAGAGGGATTCTCACTGACAGAACCCCCTGTTATAGAGGAAGTCTCGCTGAGAGGGCCCCTATTATATAGGGAGTCACAGTGACAGTACCCCTATTATAGAGGGAGTCTCAGTGACAGGCACCATATTATAGAGTGAGTCGCCGTGACAGGACCCCTATTATCGAGGGAGTCTCAGTGAAAGGACCCCTATTATAGAGGGCGTCTCATTGACAGGGTCCCTATTATAGAGTCTCACTGACAGGAGCCCTATTATAGAGGGAGTCTCAGTGACAGGACCCCTATTCTCGAGGGACTCTCAGTGACAGGACCCCCATTTTCCAGGGCGTCTCGCTGACAGGACCCATGTTATAAAGGGAGTCTCAGTGACAGGACCCCTATTATAGAGGCAGTCTCAGTGGCAGGACCCCTTTTATAGAGGGAGTCTCACCGACAGAACCCCTATTATAGAGGGAGTCTCACCGACAGGACCTCTATTATAGAGGGAGTCTCAGTGACAGAACCCCTATTATTGAGGGAGTCTCAGTGACAGCACCCCTTTTATAGAGTGAGTCTCAGTGACAGGACACCTATTATACAGGGAGTCTCACTGACAGGGCCCCTATTATAGAGGGGCTCTCAGTGACAGGTCCACTATTTACAGGGAGTCTCAGTGACAGGACCCCTGTTATCGAGGGAGTCTCAGTGACAGGGCCCCTATTATAGAGGGACTCTCAGTTACAGGACCTCCTATTATAGGGGGAGTCACACTAACAGGACCTCTATTATAGAGGGAGCCTCAGTGACAGGACCTCTATTATAGAGGAACTTTCAGTGACAGGACCACTATTTACAGGGAGTCTCAGTGACAGGACCCCTGTTATAAAGGGAGTCTCAGTGACAGGACCCCTATTATAGGAGCAGTCACACTAACAGGACCCCTATTATAGAGGGAGTCTCAGTGCAAGGACCCCTATTATAGAGGGAGTATCACCGACTGGACCCCTATTAAAGAGGGAGTCTCACTGACAGGACCCCTATTATAGAGTGAGTCTCAGTTACAGGACACCAATTATAGAGGGAATCTCAGTGACAGTACCCCTATTGTAGAGGGAGTCTCAATGACAGGACCCCTATTATAGAGGGACTCTCAGCGGCAGGATCCCTATTATAGAGGAAGTCTCACTAACAGTGTTGAGTCTGTATGTCCCAGTTAGGTTTAGGATCAATCACTGGACACAGACAACAAGAATAACTTTAACCGGTCTTTACTATTCGAAGGTCAGGGCTGAACTGCCCAGCAAATCCTTGCACAACACTTATATACCGGTGTGGTCACCACCGGTATTACAGTATTACAGTATACAGCAGCCAAGAGAAAGTAGTACATCTCTTAAGGTAGTTCTCTTTAAGGTGGAACAGGTTACATACACCACAATCCTCCCTTTTTAGCTTAACAGTTATATCCCCATTTAACATAACATAATAACATATATATATACAACACAGTCCAAAGATGTGCGGGTTAGGTTGATTGGTTTTGATAAATTGACCCTTAGTGTTAGGGGGATTAAATACGTGGGGTTACGGGGATAGGGTGGGATATGTGTTGATGTAGGGGTTACGGGGATCGGGTGGGATATGTGTCGGTGCAGGCTCGATGGGCCGAAATGGCCTCTATCTGCACTGTGGGGTTTCTGTGATTCTGTGATTCTGTGAACTTCATGCAAAACAGTTCAAAGATTCAGTCTCTGAGGAGGCCTCCTGATTCGAGTTGGATAGCGCCTTTCAGGGGTCTCTGATTCTCGTTGCTGGGGTGACTCATCTAGTTGGTCTCTTATGGATTGGACATCATCATCAGGTACATTCACTTCTGAGGTAGATGCTTCAGGTTCACTAACTTCTTCCACGGTTGTCTCTGCCGTAACCATGGGTTCGACCCTTGTTCTCGATTCTACCAGTTGGTCAGCATGACGCCGTATTACATTTTCACCAATATCTACCGTGTACATCAGGGGTCCTTGTCTGGCCCGAATTGTTCCAGATTGCCATTTCTCATTTTTATAGTCCCGGGCTAACACTGATTGTCCTATTTCGAAACTCCGAGTGGTCTTGTTATTTATCTCCACGGATGTTGCCTGACCTGCTGAGTTTTTCCAGCATTTTCTGTTGTTATTTATATGCTGGAACTGTTTGTTTTCAACTTCCCTCCGCACATTTGGTTTTAACAAGTCCAACCTGGACCGCAACCTCCTGTTGTAGAACATCATGGCAGGACTTTGGTTTCTCACTGCATGAGTGGCGTTTCGATATGCCAGTAGGAATTTGTCCACCTTGTGTTGTAGTGGAATCTGATCTTCGCTCATGGCCTTTATTGCTTTTTTAAACGTTTGTACAAATCTCTCGGCCAACCCGTTTGTAGCCGGGTGATATGGGGCAGAGGTATAATGTTTCACCCCATTCTTCTTCATGAATCCCTGGAATTCTTCTGACACGAACTGCGGTCCGTTCTCTGAACATATTTGTTCTGGCAATCTATTTCTCGCAAATATCGTTCTTAACACCACGATCGTCTTTTCCGAGGTAGTGGTAGTCATCTTAATCACTTCTGGCCATTTAGAATGTGCGTCCACCGCAATTAAAAACATGGAGTCCATGAAAGGACCAGCAAAGTCAATATGTACACGTTGCCATGGGGTTGAAGGCCATTCCCATGGATGCAGCGGTGCAATCGGAGGTGCATTTTGCACTTTTTGGTACCCTGAGCAGCTTTTTGTCAGCTCCTCTATCTGTTGGTCAATACCCGGCCACCACACATAAGCCCTAGCAAGGCTTTTCATCTTGACTCCCCCCAGATGACCTTCATGCAGTTCCTTTAGAACTCTCTCTCTTAACTTAGGAGGAATAATCACCCTTGTTCCATACATCAATGTTCCTTGACAGACGGACAGCTGTTCTCGTCTTGCTGAGAATGCCGGTAACAGTGGATCACCATGTGCTGGCCATCCCTTCACTGTCACTTCGTAGACCCTGGACAGTGTCGGGTCGTTCCTGGTTTCTCTTTCAATACTTGCATTGGTGACTGGTAAACATTCGATGATGGTCGAGTGAAATAACTCAACAGGGTCAACCGTCGGTGCCTCCTCCTCTGTAGGTAGTGGCAGGCGCGACAGCCCATCAGCATTACCATGCAGCTTTGTACCTTTGAATTCTATCTGATATTGATGTGCCCCTAGGAAAAGGGACCATCTCTGGAGTCTCTGTGCTGTCATCGCCGAAACACCCTTCTTAGGGTTAAAAATGGATACCAACGGCTGGTGGTCTGTCAGAAGCGTAAACTTTTGGCCCTGCAGGTAATGATTAAGCTTCTTTACTCCCCATACAAGGCTGAGAGCCTCCCTATCTATCTGAGCATAATTGCGCTCAGCGGAGGTCAAGGATCTGGATGCGAACGCAACTGGCCTCTCCTGGCCATTTGGCAACTTATGTGAGAGTACTGCCCCAATACCATATGGAGAAGCATCACAAGCCAAACGAATAGGCAGCGTTGGGTTGAAGTGAGCCAACACTTCCTCTGAGGTGATCAATGCCTTGCTTTCGCGAAAGGCCCTCTTACAGTCCTCGCTCCACTTCCATGGTACTCCCTTCTGCAAAAGAGCGTTCAGCGGGTGCAGCACCGTGGATAAATTTGGCAGAAACTTATGGTAATAGTTAATCAACCCTAGAAACGACCTCAATTGGGATACATTATCCGGAGCGGGAGCCTTCACAACAGCTTCGATCTTGTCAGGAGACTTATGAAGCCCCTCCTGGTCAATGACATGACCACAGTACGAGATCCGCTTCTGAAAGTATTCACATTTCTGGCGATTAACTCGAAGACCATATTCTTTCAATCTGGTGAGCACCAGTTCCAAGTTTGCAAGGTGTTCCTCGTCATCATCTCCTGTAATCAGAATATCGTCCAGGTAACATTGTGTACCTGGAATTCCCTGTAATGCCTGCTCCATGGCCCTCTGCCAAATTGCTGGAGCCGATGCCACTCCAAAAACCAGTCTATTATACCGGTACAAGCCTCTATGCGTGTTGATCGTGAGATACTGGCGTGACTCTTCCTCAACTTCCATCTGTAAGTACGCCTGCGCCAGGTCTATCTTGGTGAAGTGTTTCCCGCCAGACAATGAAGCGAAGATATCCTCAATCCGTGGAAGCGGATACTGCACCGTGTGAAGCACCGGATTAACAGTGATCTTGAAATCACCACAGATGCGAACCTTCCCCGGTTCCCCCGGCTTGTTGCTCGATGAACGCTTCATGACTGGGACAATGGGCGTGGCCCACTCACTCCAGTCTACCTTAGACAGTACTCCTGAACGTTCTAGCCCTTCCAGCTCAGCTTCCACAGCCGGTCGTATTGCATAAGGTACCGGTTTGGCTTTGAAAAATTTCGGGTTGGCATGTTCTTCAATCTTGATGTTTGCCGTAATTCCTCTCAGTGTTCCCAGTCCTTGCTGGAACACCTCTTTAGCATCGTCCAATATTCTGGACAATCGTTTAGGTTTGACATCTTTTGTACCGGAATCTACCGTTAGTGCTTTTAAGGAATGCCAGTCCATATTTATTTTCCTAATCCACTCCCGTCCCAGTAGTGGTGGACCTCCCTCAGGTAGCACATATAAGTCCATTCCTCGGCTTTCTTTGCCCTTGTGGACCACCTTTACCTCTATCTTCCCGATGGGGTATACTCTTTGCCCCGTGTATGTTTTCAATACAATCTCCGTATCCCGTAGGGGAATATGTGGGAATAACCTTTTGTAATCTTTCTTATTCATGGCCGTCAATGCCGATCCAGTGTCCAATTCCATCTTCACTTGGACTCCTGCTATCTGAAGTGTGACCCAAATTGTTTGGAGGTCTGCTTCCTTACCAACATTGTGTACTCTTAGACTACCCAGTTCATTACTGCTGGCGTCTGAATCTGACTTCTGTTCGTTCGAACTGTTCTCTGTCACCTTGTGTACCTTTTTGTACTTTTCCTGCGGTGACTTTTTGTTGCTGGTCTTCTTTCCTGACCGGCATACTTTAGCTATGTGACCAAGCCTGCCACATTTTCTGCATTCCTGATTTTTGAACCAGCACTGGTTCTGATCGTGTGTTGTCTTTCCACAACGATAACATTTTACTGTACTCAAGACCATTTGATTGGTACAGAGTTCCGGTGACCGTAGCTGCATTTCCACAGTGCCTCTTGCTGTGGCTTCTTGCGATGCTGCAATAGTGACAGCTTTATCAAGCGTAAGATCATTCTCTTCAAGCAGTCGCTTTTGTGTTCCTTCTTTTAACAATCCACACACAAATTTATCTCTCAGCGCATCTGCTAGCCCTGTCCCAAACTGACAGTACTTCGATAGCTTACGTAGTTCAATTAAAAATTCAGCATTGCTTTCGTCTTTCAACTGCGTTCTTCTGTAAAATTTAAATCGTTCCGCTATCATCAGCGGCGTGGGGTTTAAATGATTTTTCAGGACAGTAACAATATTCGCGAAGGTCTGATCCGCCGGTTTATTTGGTGATAGAAGGTGCTTCAATAGCCCGTATGTCTTCGCCCCCATTGAGCTTAATAAGGTTAATGCTTTCTCATCATCTGGTACCTTATTTGCTTTACAATAAACTTCCAGGCGTTCTACATACGTGGTCCAATCTTCGACATCACTATCAAAGGTATTAATGCTCCCATGTTTAGGCATCCTTGCAAGTTTTTTAAATTTTTAAAGTTTTTTTTTTTAAATGGCAGCTTCCCGCGCTTGTCTTCTTCCCCCGCCTACTAAAATGGCGGCTTCCCGCGCTTGGCAGTCTTTCCCGTGCTCGTCTTCTTCCCCGCCGACTACAATGGCGGATTCCCGCGTTTGCCTTCTTCCCCCCCAGCTGGCTGCAATGGCGATTGCCTTGCTGCTGCCGTTCTCGCCTCCCCAGCGGTTCTCACTCCCCGACGCTGCTTTGCCTTGCAGCCCCGCTTGCAGCCCGGTCCTTTACACCGGCTGCGTTTGAATTCTCCGCGGCTCTCGTGCCTTAAGCTTCTCAATTCCCCGACGCTGCTTTGCCTCGCAGCCCCGCTCGCAGTCCGGTCCTGTACACTGGCTGCGTTTGAGTTCTCCGCGGCTCTCGAGCCTTAAGCTGCCCCAGTCGCTGCGCCTCTCGGCCTCGATTGCAGCCCGGCCCTTTCTACCGGCCGTGGTCGAGCTCTCCGCCCTTATTCCTCCGTTTTCCCTCCCCTGCTCCACATTCAACGCGGCCGACTTTCTGCTCGTGTCGCTGATCGGCTTACCCACCACCGTGGTAGAAGGGATGATCACTGCCTGTCGCTGATGGAGGGCTTCGTGGTCAGAATTCTTTTTCTTTTTAACCCGGGTTCTCGATGCCTCCCGTGCGATGGTGCTCAGCAGGATGATGAGGGCGGATGCCTCTTCTCGACGCCCGTTTTGAGGACGAAGCTGCCTTGGATGTAAATTTGCCGTAGGGTAAGATCGGACTCGTCGCCACTGTTGAGTCTGTATGTCCCAGTTAGGTTTAGGATCAATCACTGGACACAGACAACAAGAATAACTTTTAACAGGTCTTTACTATTCGAAGGCCAGGGCTGAACTGCCCAGCAAATCCTTGCACAACACTTATATACCGGTGTGGTCACCACCGGTATTACAGTATTACAGTATACAGCAGCCAAGAGAATGTAGTACATCTCTTAAGGTAGTTCTCTTTAAGGTGGAACAGGTTACATACACCACAAACAGGATCCCAATTATAGAGGGAGTCTCAGTGACAGGACCCCTATTATAGAGGGACTCTTGGTGACAGGACCGCTATTATACAGGGTCTCTCAGTGACAGGACCCCTATTATAGAGGGAGTGTCAGTGACAGCACCCCTATTATAGAGGAAGTCTCACCGACAGGACCCATATTATAGAGGGAGTCTCGCTGACAGGACCACTATTATAGAGGGAGTCTCAGTGGCAGGACCCCTGCTATAGAGGGAGTCTCACTAACAGGACCCCTATTATAGAGGGAGATTCTGTGATAGGACCCCTATTATAGAGGCAGTCTCACTGACTGGACCCCTATTATAGAGGGAGTCTCACTGACAGGACCCCTATTATAGAGGGAGTCTCAGTGACAGGACACCTATTATAGAGGGAGTCTCAGTGACAGAACCCCTATTATAGAGGGAGTCTCAGTGACAGGACCTCTATTATAGAGGGAGTCTCAGTGACAGGACCCCTATTATAGAGGGAGTCTCAGTGACAGGGCCCCTATTATAGAGGGAGTCTCACTGACAGGACCCCTATTATAGAAGGACTCTCACTGACAGGACCCCTATTATAGAGGGAGTCTCAGTGACAGGAACCCGATTATAGAGGTACTCTCAGCGGCAGGATCACATGTTATAGAGGGAGTCTCACTAACAGGACCCCAATTATAGAGGGAGTCTCAGTGACAGGAACCCTATTATAGAGAGAGTCTCACGAACAGGACCCCTATCATAGAGGGAGCTTCACTGACAGGACCCCATATTATAGAGGAATTCTCGCTGAGAGGACCCATATTATAGAGGGAGTGTCAGTGACAGGACCCCTATTATAGAGGGAGTCTCAGTCTCAGGAACCCTATTATAGAGGGAGTCTCACTGACAGGGTCCCGATTATAGAGGGAGTCTCAGTGACAGGACCCCTATTATAGACAGACTCACAGTGACAGGACCACTATTTTAGATTGAGTCTCAGTGACAGGACCCTTGTTATAGAGGGAGTCTCACTATCAGGACCCCTATTATAGATGGAGCCTCACTGACAGGACCCCTATTATAGTGGGAGTCTCACTATCAGGACCACTATTATAGAGGGAGTCTCAGTGACAGGACCCCTTTTATAGAGGGAGTCTCACTGAAAGGATCCCTGTTATAAAGTGAGTCTCAGTGACAGGACCCCTATTATAGAGGGAGTTTCACTGACAGGACCCCTATTATAGAGGGAGTCTCAGCGACAGGACCCCTATTATAGAGGGCGTCTCAGTGACAGGACTCCTATTATTGAGGGAATCTCAGTGACAGGAACCCTTTTATAGAGGGAGTCACAGTGACAGGACCCCTATTATAGAGGGAGTCTCACTGACAGGACCCCTATTATAGAGGGAGTCTCAGTGACAGGACCCCTATTATAGAGGGAGTCTCACTGACAGGATCCCTATTATAGAAGGAGTCACAATGACAGGACCCCTATTATAGAGGGAGTCTCAGAGACAGGACCACTTTTATAGAGTGAGTCTCACTGACAGTACCTCTATTCTAGAGGGAGTCTCAGTGACAGGGCCCCTATTATAGAGGGAGTCTCACTGACAGGACCCCTATTTTAGAGGGAGTCTCACTGACAGGACCCCTATTATAGAGGGAGTGTCACTGACAGGACCCCTATTATAGAGGGAGCCTCACTTACAGGACCGCTGGTATAGAGGGGGCCTCGCTGACAGGACACCTATTATAGAGGGAGTCTCACTGACAGGACCCCTATTATAGAGGAGTCTCACTGACAGGACCCCTATTATAATGGGTGTCTCACTGGCAGGACCCCTATTATAGAGGGAGTCTCACCGACAGGACCCCTGGGATAGAGGGAGCCTCGCTGGCAGGACCCCTATTATAGAGGGAGTCTCTTTGACAGGACCCCTATCATAAAGGGAATAACAGGGGAGTCTCACTGACAGGACACATATTATACATGGAGTCTCACTATCAGGACCCCTATTATAGAGGGAGTCTCAGTGACAGGACCCTATTATAGAGGGAGTCTCACTGACAGGACCCCAATTATAGAGGGAGTCTCAGTGACAGGACCCCTGTTATAAAGTGAATCTCGCTGACAGGACCGCTATTATAGAGGGAGTCTCACTGACAGGACACCTATTATAGAGTGAGTTTCACCGACAGGACCCCTATTATAGAGGGAGTCTCGCTGACAGGACCCCTATTATAGAGGGAGTCTCAGTGGCAGTAACCCTATTATACAGGGATTCTCAGTGACAGGATCCCTATTATAGAGGGACTCTCAGTGACAGGACTCTATTATAGAGGGACTCTCAGTGACAGGACCCCTATTATAGAGGGAGTCTCGCTGACAGGTCCCCTATTATAGAGGGAGTCTCACTGACATGACCAATGTTATAGAGGGAGACTCAGTGACAGAACCTCTATTATAGAGGGAGCCTCACTGACAGAAATCCTATTATACAGGGAGTCTCTCTGACAGGACCTCTATTATAGAGGGAGTCTCACTGACAGGAACCCTATTATAGAGGGAGTATCACTGACAGGACCCCTATTATACAGGGAGTCTCAGTGGCAGGACCTCTATTATAGAGGGAGTCTCAGTGACAGGACCCCTATTATAGACGGAGTCTCACTAACAGAACCCCTATTATGTGCGGAGTCTCACTGACAGGACCCCTATTATAGAGGGAGTCTCAGTGACAGGACCCCTATTATAGAGGGACTCTCAGTGATCACACCCCTATTACAGAGGGGATCTGAGTGACAGGACCCCTACTATAGAGGGAGTCTCACTGACAGGACCCCTGTTATAGAGGGAGTCTCACTGACAGGACGCCTATTATAGAGGGAGTCTCAGTGACAGGACCCCTATTATAGACGGAGTCTCACTGACAGGACCCCTATTTTAGAGGGACTCCCAGAGACTGGACCCCTATTATAGAGGGTTTCAGTGACAGGACCCCTATTAAGCAGGGGGTCTCACTAACAGGACACCTAATATAGGGGGAGTCTCAATGACAGGACAACTTTATAGAGGGAGTCTCAATGACAGGACCCCTATTATAGAGGGAGTCTCACTGACAGGACCCCTATTACAGAGGTAGTCTCACTGACAGAACTTCTATTATACAGTGAGTCTCACCGACAGGATCCCTATTATAGAGGGAGTCTCAATAACAGGACCCCTATTAGAGAGGGAGTCTCACTGACAGTACCCCTATTATAGAGGGTGTCTCAATGACAGGACCCCTATTATAGAGGGAGTCTCAGTGAAAGGAGCCCTATTATAGAGGGAGACTCCCTGACAGGACCCCTATTATAGAGGGACTCTCAGTGACAGGACCCCTGGTATACAGGGAGCCTCACTGACAGGACACCTTTTATAGAGGAAGTCTCACTGACAGGACCTCTATTATAGAGAGAGTCTCATTATCAGGACCCCTATTGTAGAGGGAGTCTCAGAGACAGGACCCTTATTATAGAGGGAGTCTCGCTGACAGGACCCCTATTATAGAGGGAGTCTCACCGACAGGACCTCTAATATAGAGGAGTCTCACTGACAGGACCGCTATTTTAGAGGAACTCTCAGTGACAGGACCCCTCTTATAGAGGGAATCTGAGTGACAGGACCCCTATTATAGAGGGAGTCTCACGGACAGGACCCATCATATAGAGGGAGTCTCACTGATAGGACCCCTATTATAGAGTGAGTCTCAGTGTCAGAACCCCTATTATAGAGGGAGTCTCAGTGACAGGACAAATATTATAAAGGGAATCTCAGTCACAGGACCCCTATTATAGAGGGAGTCTCACTGTCAGGACCCCTATTATAGAGGGATCCTCAGTGACAGGACCCCTATTATAAAGGGAGTCTCAATGACAGGACGCCTATTATAGAGGGGATCTCAGTGAAAGGAGCCCTATTATAGAGGGAGACTCCCTGACAGGACCCGTATTATAGAGTGACTCTCAGTGACAGGACCCCTATTATAGAGGGAGTCTCACTGACAGGACCCCTATTATAGAGGGAGTCTCACCAACAGGACCCCTGGTATAGAGGGGGCCTCGCGGACAGGACACCTATTATAGAGGAAGTCTCACTGACAGGACCCCTATTATAGAGAGTGTCTCATTATCAGGACCCCTATTATAGAGGGATTCTCAGTGACAGGACCCCTCTTATAGAAGGATTCTCAGTGACAGGACCCCTATTATAGAGGGAGTCTCACTGAAAGGACCCCTATTACAGAGGCAGTCTCACTGGCAGGACGCCTAGCATAGAGGGACTCTCAGTGATCAGACCCCTATTATAGAGGGAATCTGAGTGACAGTACCCCTCATATAGAGGGAGTCTCACTGATAGGACCCCTATTATAGAGTGAGTCTCAGTGATAGGACCCCTATTATAGAGGAAGTCTCAGTGACAGGACCACTATTATAGAGGGGCTCTCGCTGACAGGACCCCTTTTATAGAGGGAGTCTCACCGACAGGACCCCTAATGTAGAGGGAGTCTCACTGACAGGACCCCTATTTTAGAGGGACTCTCAGTGACAGGACCCCTCTTATAGAAGGATTCTCAGTGACAGGACCCCTATTATAGAGGGAGTCTCACTGAAAGGACCCCTATTACAGAGGCAGTCTCACTGGCAGGACGCCTAGCATAGAGGGACTCTCAGTGATCAGACCCCTATTATAGAGGGAATCTGAGTGACAGTACCCCTCATATAGAGGGAGTCTCACTGATAGGACCCCTATTATAGAGTGAGTCTCAGTGATAGGACCCCTATTATAGAGGAAGTCTCAGTGACAGGACCACTATTATAGAGGGAGCCTCATTGACAGGACCCCTATTATAGAGGGAGTCTCACTATCAGGACCCCTATTATAGAGGGAGTCTCAGTGACAGGACCTCTATTATAGAGGGAGTCTCACTGACAGGACCCCTGTTATAGTGGGATGCTCTCTGACAGGACCCCTATTATAGAGGAAGTCTCACTGACATGACCCCTATTATAGAGGGAATCTGAGTGACAGGAACCCTTTTAAAGAGGGAGTTTCACTGACAGGACCCCTATTATAGAGGGAGTCCCAGTGACAGGACCCCTATTGCAGAGGGAGCCTCACTGACAGGACCCCAATTATAGAGGGAGTCTCAGTGACAGGACCCCTATTATAGAGGGAGTCTCACTGACAGGACCCCTATTATAGAGGGTGTCTCACTGACAGGAACCCTATTATAAAGCGTGTCTCAGTGACAGGACCCCTATTATACAGGGTGTCTCATTGATCAGACCCCTATTATAGAGGGAATCTGAGTGACAGGACCCCTATTATAGAGGGTGTCTCGCTGACAGGACCCCTACTATGGAGGGAGTCTCAGTGACAGGACCCCTATTATAGAGGGAGTCTCACCGACAGGACCCCTATTATAGAGGGAGTCTCAATAACAGGACCCCTATTATAGAGGGAGTCTCAGTAACAGGACCATTTTATAGAGGGAGTCTCAATGATCACACCCCTATTACAGAGGAAATCTGAGTAACAGGACCCCTACTATAGAGGGAGTCTCACTGACAGGACCCCTATTATAGAGGGAGTCTCACTGACAGGAACCCTATTATAGGGGGAGTCTCAATGACAGGACCCCTTTATAGAGGGAGTATCACTGACAGGACCCCTATTATAGAGGGAGTCTCACTGACAAGACCCCTAAAATAGAGGAAGTCTCAGTGACATGACCCCTATTATAGAGTGAATCTCAGTGACAGGGCCCCTATTAAAGAGGGAGTCTCACTAACAGGACCCCTATTGCAGAGGTAGTCTCACTGACATACCCTCTATAATAGAGGTTCTCTCACCGACAGGACCCCTATTATAGAGGGAGTATCAATAACAGGATCCCTATTATAGAGGGAGTATCACTGACAGTACCCCTATTATAGAGGGAGTCTCTGTGACAGGATCCCTATTATAGAGGGAGTCTCACAGACAGGACACCTATTTTAGAGGGACTCCCAGTGACAGGTCCCCTATTATAGATGGTGTCTCAATGACAGGACCCCGATTATAGAGGGAGTCTCAGTGAAAGGAGCCCTATTATAGAGGGAGACTCCCTGACAGGACCCCTATTATAGAGGGACTCTCAGTGACAGGACCCCTGGTATAGAGGGAGCCTCACTGACAGGACACCTTTTATAGAGGAAGTCTCACTGACAGGACCTCTATTATAGAGAGAGTCTCATTATCAGGACCCCTATTATAGAGGGAGTCTCAGTGACAGGACCCTTATTATAGAGGGAGTCTCACCGACAGGACCCCTATTATAGAGGGAGTCTCACCGACAGGACCTCTAATATAGAGGGAATCTCACTGACAGGACCCCTATTATAGAGGGAGTCTCACCGACAGGACCTCTATTATAGAGGGAGTCTCGCTGACAGGACCCCTATTATAGAGGGAGTCTCACTGACAGGACCGCTATTTTAGAGGGACTTTCAGTGACAGGACCCCTCTTATAGAGGGAATCTGAGTGACAGGACCCCTATTATAGAGGGAGTCTCACGGACAGGACCCCTCATATAGAGGGAGTCTCAGAGATAGGACCCCTATTATAGAGTGAGTCTCAGTGTCAGAACCCCTATTATAGAGGGAGTCTCAGTGACAGGACAAATATTATAAAGGGAATCTCAGTCACAGGACCCCTATTATAGTGGGAGTCTCACTGCCAGGACCCCTATTATAGAGGGAGCCTCAGTGACAGGACCCCTATTATAGAGGGAGTCTCAGTGACAGGACTGTTATTATAGAGGGAATATCGGCGACAGGACCCCTATTATAGAGGGAGTCTCACTATCAGGACCCCTATTATAGAGGGTGTCTCAATGACAGGACCCCTATTATAGAGGGGGTCTCAGTGAAAGGAGCCCTATTATAGAGGGAGACTCCCTGACAGGACCCCTATTATAGAGGGACTCTCAGTGACAGGACCCCTATTATAGAGGGAGTCTCACTGACAGGACCCATATTATAGAGGGAGTCTCACCAACAGGACCCCTGGTATAGAGGGGGCCTCGCGGACAGGACACCTATTACAATTTCACAATTCAAATCGCTTTATTGGCATGATAAGTTACATCTTATGTTGCCAAAGCATCAAAATACATTTATGGTTTACCACATAAACGCAGTTCTATTCATACAGTGTATAAACAGGTATATCCCTGAGTGTATAAATATACATTCGCATTGTTTATATATATTCTTTTCTTAGTTTACTGGTTGGCTCTCTGTTCATGGCAAGCTGTAACATAGCGTGCCGCCAGTGTTATACAGCTTCTCTCCTCTCCCAGTAGGAATGGGAGTTTTTGGTTGTCATTCAGATTTCTGAAATCAGGGCATATTTGTGAGAATTTTTGGTAGAAATTCTCCCTGATGCCCTGATATTTTCCACAAGCTGTGAGGAAGTGCATCTCTGTCTCCACCACTCCGACTGCAGTGCGAGCATATCCTGTCTTCTCTTGGCAGACTGGTCTGCCTGTGTCTGCCTTTTTCGATCGCTAGGCTATGTTCGCTAAGTCTGTACCTTGTCAAGGTTCTTCTCAGTTTGTTATCCTTTACCATGGTCAGGTAATCAGCTATGTTGTATTGTCTGTTTAGGGCCAAGTAGCAATTGAGTTTGCTTTGGGTTTTTGTTGTTTCTGCCCAATATGTCAGATATTTTTCCTTTTGCTTAGCGACGATTGTGTTGGGTCGAATTCTTTGTGTTACCCTGTCACTGTCCTGGGGCTGGTTATTGTTAGTATTGTTAGTAGTTACTTCACTGAGTCCCAGGACTAGTTGACTGAGGGTATTCTTCTTTATGGTCAGCTCTTGGCATTTCAGGGCGTCGTAGTGATAGCATTGGGGATTGCTCATTTGTAGGTGATTCCAAAATTTGGTGGCTCTTTTTTGGATAGTGATTATTAATGGATATTGGCCTAGTTCCGCCCTGCATGCATTGTTTACTGTTTTCCGTTGAGTCCGGAGGATACTTTTACAGAATTCTGCATGTAGTATTATAGAGGAAGTCTCACTGACAGGACCCCTATTATAGAGAGTGTCTCATTATCAGGACCCCTATTATAGAGGGAGTCTCAGTGACAGGACCCCTATTATAGAGGGAGTCTCGCTGACAGGACCCCTTTTATAGAGGGAGTCTCACCGACAGGACCCCTAATGTAGAGGGAGTCTCACTGACAGGACCCCTATTTTAGAGGGACTCTCAGTGACAGGACCCCTCTTATAGAAGGAGTCTATTATAGAGGGAGTCTCACTGATAGGACCCCTATTACAGAGGGAGTCTCACTGACAGGACCCCTAGTATAGAGGGACTCTCAGTGATCAGGCCCCTATCATAGAGGGAATCTGAGTGACAGTACCCCTCATATAGAGGGAGTCTCACTGATAGGACCGCTATTATAGAGTGAGTCTCAGTGATAGAACCCCTATTATAGAGGAAGTCTCAGTGACAGGACCACTATTATAGAGGGAGCCTCATTGACAGGACCCCTATTATAGAGGGAGTTTCAGTGACAGGACTCCTATTATAGAGGGAATATCTGCGACAGGACCCCTATTATAGAGGGAGTCTCACTATCAGGACCCCTATTATAGAGGGAGTCTCAATGACAGGACCTCTATTATAGATGGACATCAGTGACAGGACCCCTATTATAGGGGGAGTCTAAGTGACAGGACCCCTATTATAGAGAGAGGCTCAGTGACAGGACCCCTATTATACAGGGATTCTCAGTGACATGACCCCTCTTATAGAGGGAGTCTCAGTGACAGGACCTCTATTATAGAGGGAGTCTCACTGACAGGACCCCTCTTATAGTGGGGTGCTCTCTGACAGGACCCCTATTATAGAGGAAGTCTCAGTGACATGACCCCTATTATAGAGGGAATCTGAGTGACAGGTTCCCTATTACAGAGGGAGTCTCAGTGACAGGACCCCTATTATAGAGGGATTCTCAGTGACAGGAACCCTTTTAAAGAGGGAGTTTCACTGACAGGACCCCTATTATAGAGGGAGTCTCAGTGACAGGACCCCTATTGCAGAGGGAGTCTCACTGACCGTACCCCAATTATAGAGGGAGTCTCAGTGACAGGACCCCTATTATAGAGGGAGTCTCACTGACAGGACCTCTATTATAGTGGGTGTCTCACTGACAGGACCCTATTATAAAGCGTGTCTCAGTGACAGGACCCCTATTATACAGGGTGTCTCAGTGATCAGACCCCTATTATAGAGGGAATCTGAGTGACAGGACCCCTATTAAAGAGGGTGTCTCGCTGACAGGACCCCTACTATAGAGGGAGTCTCAGTGACAGGACCCCTATTATAGAGGGAGTCTCACTTACAGGATCCCTATTGTAAAGGGAGCCTCAGTGACAGGACTCATTATAGAGGGAGTCTCACTCACAGGACCCCTATTATTGAGGGAGTCTCGCTGACAGGACCCCTATTATAGAGGGAGTCTCAGTGGCAGTAACCCTATTATACAGGGATTCTCCGTGACAGGATCCCTATTATAGAGGGACTCTCAGTGACAGGACCCTATTATAGAGGGACTCTCAGTGACAGGACCCCTATTATAGAGGGAGTCTCGCTGACAGGTCCCCTATTATAGAGGGAGTCTCACTGACAGAAATCCTATTATACAGGGAGTCTCTCTGACAGGACCTCTATTATAGAGGGAGTCTCACTGACAGGAACCCTATTATAGAGGGCGTATCACTGACAGGACCCCTATTATACAGGGAGTCTCAGTGGCAGGATCTCTATTATAGAGGGAGTCTCACTGACAGGACCCCTATTATACAGGGAGTCTCAGTGGCAGGACCCCTATTATAGAGGGATTCTCAGTGACAGGACCCCTATTATAGACGGAGTCTCACTAACAGAACCCCTATTATGTGCGGAGTCTCACTAACAGGACCCCTATTATAGAGGGAGTCTCAGTGACAGGACCCCTATTATAGAGGGACTCTCAGTGATCACACCCCTATTACAGAGGGGATCTGAGTGACAGGACCCCTACTATAGAGGGAGTCTCACTGACAGGACACCTTTTATAGAGGAAGTCTCACTGACAGGACCTCTATTATAGAGAGAGTCTCATTATCAGGACCCCTATTATAGAGGGAGTCTCAGTGACAGGACCCTTATTATAGAGGGAGTCTCGCTGACAGGATCCCTATTATAGAGGGAGTCTCACCGACAGGACCTCTAATATAGAGGAGTCTCACTGACAGGACCGCTATTTTAGAGGATCTCTCAGTGACAGGACCCCTCTTATAGAGGGAATCTGAGTGACAGGACCCCTATTATAGAGGGAGTCTCAGTGACAGGACAAATATTATAAAGGGAATCTCAGTCACAGGACCCCTATTATAGAGGGAGTCTCACTGTCAGGACCCCTATTATAGAGGGATCCTCAGTGACAGGACCCCTATTATAAAGGGAGTCTCACTATCAGGACCCCTATTATAGAATGTGTCTCAATTACAGGACGCCTATTATAGAGGGGAGTCTCAGTGACAGGACACCTATTATAAAGGGAGTCTCACTGGCAGGACCCCTATTATAGAGGAAGTCTCAGTGACAGGACCCCTATTATAGAGGGAGTCTCACCGACAGGACCCCTATATTAGAGGGACTCCCAGTGACAGGACCCTTATTATAGAGGGTCTCAGTGACAGGACCCCTATTAAGGAGGGAGCCTCACAGACAGGACACCTAATATAGGGGGAGTCTCAATGACAGGACCCCTTTATCGAGGGAGTATCACTGACAGGACCCCTATTACAGAGGGAGTCTCACTGACAAGACCCCTAAAATAGAGGAAGTCTCAGTGTCATGACCCCTATTATAGAGTGAATCTCAGTGACAGGGCCCCTATTAAAGAGGGAGTCTCACTAACAGGACCCCTATTGCAGAGGTAGTCTCACTGACAGAACCTCTATTATAGAGGGAGTTTCAATAACAGGACCCCTATTATAGAGGGAGACTCACTGACAGTACCCCTATTTTAGAGGGACTCCCAGTGACAGGTCCCCTATTATAGAAGGAGTCTCAGTGACAGGGCCCCTATTATAGAGGGTGTCTCAATGACAGGACCCCTATTATAGAGGAAGCCTCAGTGAAAGGAGCCCTATTATAGAGGGAGTCTCCCTGACAGGACCCCTATTATAGAGGGAGTCTCACTATCAGGACCCCTATTATAGAGGGAGTCTCAGTGACAGGACCCCTATTATAGAGGGAGTCTCGCTGACAGGGCCCCTATTATAGAGGTAGTCTCACCGACAGGACCCCTAATATAGAGGGAGTGTCACTGACAGGACCCGTATTTTAGAGAGAGTCTCAGTGACAGGACCCCTCTTATAGAGGGAGTCTCAGTGAAAGGACCCCTATTATAGAGGGACTCTCAGTGATCAGACGCCTATTATAGAGTGAGTCTCATTGACAGGACCCCTATTATAGATGGAGTCTCAGTGACAGGAGCACTATTATAGAGGGAATCTCAGTGACAGGACCCCTATTACAGAGGAAGTCTCAGTGACAGGACTCCTATTATAGAGGGAATATCTGCGACAGGACCCCTATTATAGAGGGAGTCTCACTATCAGGACCCCTATTATAGAGGGAGTCTCATTGACAGGGCCCCTATTTTAGAGGGACTCCCAGTGACAGGAACCCTATTATAGAGGGGCTCCCAGTGACAGGGCCCCTATTATAGGGGGAGCCTCAATCACAGGACCCCTTTATAGAGGTATTCTCAATGACAGGACACCTATTATAGTGGGAGTCTCAATGACAGGACCCCTATTATAGAGGGAATCTCAGTGACAGGGCCCCTATTGTAGAGGGAGTCTATAGAGGGAGTCTCGCTGACAGGACACCTATTATAGAGGGACTCTCACTGCCAGGACCCCTATTATAGAGGGACTCTCAGTGTCAGGACCCCTATTATAGAGGGCGTCTCACTAACAGGACCCCTATTATAGAGGGAGTCTCACCGACAGGACCCCTATTATAGAGGGATTCTCAGTGACAGGACCCCTATTATAGAGGGATTCTCAGTGACAGGATCCCTATTATAGAGGGGGTCTCAGTGACAGGACCCCTATTATAGAGGGAGTGTCACTGACAGGACCCCTATTATAGAGGGAGTCTCAGTGACAGGACCCCTCATATAGAGGGAGTCTCACCGACAGGACCCCTATTATAGAGGGAGTCTCACTGACAGGACCCCTATTATAGAGGGAGTCTCAGTGACAGGACCCCTATTATAGAGGGAGTCTCAGTGACAGGACCCCTATTATAGAGTGAGTCTCGCTGACAGGACCCCTATGATAGAGGGAGTCTCACCGACAGGACGCCTCATATAAAGGGAATCTCACTATCAGGACCCCTTTTATAGAGGGAGTCTCACCCACAGGACCACTATAATAGAGGGAGTCCCAGTGACAGGACCCCTATTATAGAGGGAGTCTCACTCTCAGGACCCCTATTTTAGAGGGACTCCCAGTGACAGGACCTCTATTATCAAATCCAATCAACTTTTATTGTCATTGTTAGTGCATAAGTGCAGTACAACGAAATGTAGGCTTGCGGCTCCCGAGAGAGTACATTTAGATTAAGACATTTAAACATTCAACATACATTTGGCTTGTAATACATTAAAAAAAAAATAACCTTCATAAAGTGCATTGGCAGAGGTGCAGGCTTTAGAATTTATTTGTGGAGTTCAGTAGGATGACAGCCCTGGGAAAGAAGCAGTTCCTAAATCTGGCCGTACGGGTGCGAATGCATCTGTAGCATCTCCCGGATGGCAGGAGGGCCAACAGACTGTGGCTGGGGTGGGTAGGGTCTTTGATGATGGACCGTGACCTCCGTAAACAGTGTTTCTGGTATATGTGCTCTATGGTCGGTAGCCGGGTGCCGGTAATGCGTTGGGCAGTTTTGACTACCCGCTGCAGGGCTTCCCGGTCATTGTAGCTACAGCTGCCATACCATACTGTGATACAGTTCGTCAGGATGCTCTCTATTGTGCAGCGGTAAAAGTTAGAGAGGATCAGGGGTGACAGGTTACATCCCTTCAGCCTCCTTAGGAAATATAGGCGCTGCTGGGTCTTCTTCACCAGAGAGGAGGTATTGAGGGACCAGGAGAGGTCTTCCGTGATGTGGACTCCGAGGAACTTAAAGCTGTCCACCCTTTCCACCACAGCCCCATTGATGTGGATGGGGGTGTTACTTCCGCCTTTAGACTTCCTGAAGTCCACAATGATTTCTTTGGTTTTCTTGATGTTAAGGGCCAGGGTGTTATCGGCGCACCACTTCACGAGATGCTGGACCTCCTCCCTGTAGGCTGACTCATCGTTGTTGGTGATCTGGCCTACTACCGTGGTATCACCCACAAACTTGATGATGGTGTTAGAACCATGAACAGCCACATAGTCGTGGGTGAAGAGGGAGTAGAGGAGGGGGCTCAGCACACATCCTTGTGGGGCCCCCGTGTTCAGGGTCGGCGGGGGGGAGGTGTGGTTACCTAATTTGACAGACTGGGGTCTGTTTGTTAGGAAGTCCAGGGTCCAGTTGCAGAGGGAAATGCTCAGGCCAAGAGTTTGGAGTTTGGTGGCCAGCTTGTTCGGGACGATTGTGTTGAATGCTGAGCTGTAGTCTATGAACAGCATTCTGATGTAGGTCTCTTTACCATCTAAGTGATTCAGTGCCGAGTGTAGAGCAGTTGTGATTGCATCCTCCATTGATCTGGTTGCACGATAGGCAAACTGGTGTTGGTCAAGAGAGGCGGGAACACTGGCTTTGATGTGAGCCAGGACCAGTCTCTCGAAACACTTCATTATGATGGGTGTGAGTGCGACAGGTCGATAGTCTTTCAGACACGTCACAGCCTTTTGTTTTGGCACAGGAATAATGGTAGCGGTCTTGAAGCATGTAGGGACTACTGCCTGGGCCAATGACAGATTGAAGATGGGGGTGTAGACATCAGCCAGCTGATCAGCACATTCCTTGAGTACCCGTCCAGGGATGCTATCCGGTCCAGCAGCCTTTCGTGTGTTCACTCCGCGTAGAACAGCCCTTACGCCAGAGGTCGACAGAGTGAGCACCTGGTTTTCCGGGGGTGGCAAGGCTTTGGTAGCCGGCTCCCTGTTGTCCCTGTCGAAGCGAGCGTAGAAGTTGTTAAGCTCCTCCGGAAGGGAGGCATCGCTAACCGGGGGGCTGGTATTTTTGCCCTTGTAGTTAGTGATGGACTGGATGCCTTGCCACATGCGCCGGGGGTCCGATTTGTTGTGGAAATGATCCTCTATCCGCAATGTCTGTTTCCTTTTGGCAGTCCTGATTGGGAGACTCACTGACAGGAACCCTATTATAGAGGGAGTCTCACCGACAGGACCCCTATTATAGAGGGAGTCTCACTGACAGGACCCCTATTATAGATGGACTCTCAATGACAGAACCCCTATTATAGAGTGAGTCTCGCAGACAGGACCCCTATAATTGAGGGAGTCTCACCGACAGGACGCCTCATATAGAGGGACTATCACTATCAGGGCCCCTACTATAGAGGGAGTCTCACCGACAGGACCACAATTATAGAGGGAGTCTCAGTGACAGGACCCCTATTATAGAGGGAGTCTCACTGACAGGACCCCTATTTTAGAGGGACTCCCAGTGACAGGACCCCTATTATCGAGGGAGTCTCACTGACAGGACCCCTATTTTAGAGGGACTCCCATTGACAGGACCCATATTATAGAGGGACTCTCAGTGTCAGGACCCCTATTATAGAGGGAGTGTCACTAACAGGACCCCTATTGTAGAGGGAGTCTCACCGACAGGACCCCTATTATAGAGGGAGTCTCAGTGACAGGACCCCTATTATAGAGGGAGTGTCACTGACAGGACCACTATTATAGAGGGTGTCCCTGTGACAGGACCCCTCGTATAGAGGCAGTCTCACCGACAGGACCCCTATTATAGAGGGAGTGTCACTGACAGGACCACTATTATAGAGGGAGTCACAGTGACAGGACCCCTATTATATAAGGAGTCTCAGTGATAGGACCCCTATTATAGAGGGAGTCTCGCTGACAGGACCGCTATTATACAGGGACTCTCAGTGACAGTACCCCTATTATAGAGGGAGTCTCAGTGACACGACTCCTATTATAGAGGCAGTCTCAATGACAGGACCCCTATTATAGAGGGAGTCTCAGAGACAGGACCCCTTTTATAGAGGGAGTCTCACTGACAGTACCCCTATTATAGATGGAGTCTCAGTGACAGGACCCCTATTATAGAGGGAGTCTCACCGACAGGAAACCTATTATAGAGGGAGTCTCACTGACAGGACCCCTATTATAGAAGGAGTCTCACCGAAGGACCCCTGGTATAGAGGGAGCCTCGCTAAAAGGACACCTGTTAAAGAGGGAGTCTCACTGACAGGACCCCTAATGTAGAGGGAGTCTCACCGACAGGACCCCTATTATAGAGGGCGTCTCACTGACAGGACCCCTATTATAGAGGGAGTCTCAGTGATAGGACCCCTATTATAAAGGGAGTCTCACTGAGAGTACCCCTATTATTGAGGGAGTCTCAATTGCAGGACCCCGATTATAGATGGACTCTCAATGACAGGACCCCTATGATAGAGGGAGTCTCACTGACAGGACCGCTATTATAATGGGACTCTCAGTGACATTACCCCTATTATAGAGGGAGTCTCAGTGACAGGACCCCTATTATAGAGTGAGTCTCGCTGACAGGACCCCTATGATAGAGGGAGTCTCACCGACAGGACGCCTCATATAAAGGGAATCTCACTATCAGGACCCCTTTTATAGAGGGAGTCTCACCCACAGGACCACTATAATAGAGGGAGTCCCAGTGACAGGACCCCTATTATAGAGGGAGTCTCACTCTCAGGACCCCTATTTTAGAGGGACTCCCAGTGACAGGACCTCTATTATCAAATCCAATCAACTTTTATTGTCATTGTTAGTGCATAAGTGCAGTACAACGAAATGTAGGCTTGCGGCTCCCGAGAGAGTACATTTAGATTAAGACATTTAAACATTCAACATACATTTGGCTTGTAATACATTAACATAAAGATAACCTTCATAAAGTGCATTGGCAGAGGTGCAGGCTTTAGAATTTATTTGTGGAGTTCAGTAGGATGACAGCCCTGGGAAAGAAGCAGTTCCTAAATCTGGTCATACGGGTGCGAATGCATCTGTAGCATCTCCCAGATGGCAGGAGGGCGAACAGACTGTGGCTGGGGTGGGTAGGGTCTTTGATGATGGACCGTGACCTCCGTAAACAGTGTTTCTGGTATATGTGCTCTATGGTCGGTAGCCGGGTGCCGGTAATGCGTTGGGCAGTTTTGACTACCCGCTGCAGGGCTTCCCGGTCATTGTAGCTACAGCTGCCATACCATACTGTGATACAGTTCGTCAGGATGCTCTCTATTGTGCAGCGGTAAAAGTTAGAGAGGATCAGGGGTGACAGGTTACATCCCTTCAGCCTCCTTAGGAAATATAGGCGCTGCTGGGCCTTCTTCACCAGAGAGGAGGTATTGAGGGACCAGGAGAGGTCTTCCGTGATGTGGACTCCGAGGAACTTAAAGCTGTCCACCCTTTCCACCACAGCCCCATTGATGTGGATGGGGGTGTTACTTCCGCCTTTAGACTTCCTGAAGTCCACAATGATTTCTTTGGTTTTCTTGATGTTAAGGGCCAGGATGTTATCGGTGTTGTGTATGTAATATGTGTGCTACTTTGAACCTATGGACAGGACTGCACTACTTGTTGGGCGTAGTGATACGCAGTACCACTCCTGGCCATAGGGGTATAAATAGTACTGTGGGTACTGATCTCCCCTCAGTTCCCGCCTGTGGGCATGAAGTAAAGACCTACGTATAGTCCCTACCTCCAACCAGTAAAGACCTGTTTGAGTTATACGTTTAAGTCTTTGTGTTAATTGTTCAATACAATACACATACTTAACACTGGCGACGAGTCAGGTTCTTACCGTGCGGCAGTTGAAGAGAGGTTTCAAACATCACCACCCCACTAGAAGCGACAGGCTTTAGGACTCTGAAGCCTCCATCAGCGACTGAGCACTGGAGTGCAGCAAACATCCTGACAGCTTCCAGCGACTGACAGAAGTCTTTCTGCAGTTTCCTTGTTCAACCTAGGTGGTGGGGTAAGCCGTGCAGTGTTGGCTGCAAAGACAGGGCTGGGGAAGTTGGAGAAGATAAGGGCGATCGCAATCCCTGATAAGAGCCGCGGTGAAACGCGCGAGCGGGTAAGCCAGAGCCCGGGAGGGAGCGAGCAAGAGCCGCGCGAGCGGGTGAGCCAGAGGCCGGGAGCCGCTTCAAGTGCGAGGCGCAGCGCGGGCCAGCGATCGGGACCAAAGATAAGGGCCGCACTCGGGGGCTGAAGGGAGACGGCGTCGGGGGACGGGTGAAGACCGCCAAGCGCGGGAAAACCGCCATTTTGTGGGCGGAGGACGCCGGCAAGAGCGGGAAGCCGCCATCTTTGATAACAAGTAAACAAAATAAAATCTGAGAAATTGCAAATCTACAATGCCTAAACACGGGAATATTAGTACCTTTGATAGTGACCTCGAAGATTGGGCCATATATGTTGAAAGAGTAAAAAATTATTGTAAGGCCAATAAAATTCGTGACCAAGATAAAGCTCTAACATTATTAAATTTAATGGGTGCGAAGACATACGGGCAATTGAAACACCTGTTATCACCAGATGAACCGGCGGATAAGACGTTCGATGAGATTGTTACTGTCCTGAAAGATCATCTAAACCCCACGCCGCTGATGCTAGCGGAACGATTTAAATTTTACGACAGAAGGCAGCTACAGCATGAAAGCAATGCTGAATATTTGCTGGAATTGCGTAAATTAGCGAAATATTGCCAGTTTCGAACGGGACTGACAGATGCACTACGAGACAAATTTGTGTGTGGGTTATTTAAACAGGATACACAAAAGCGACTGCTCGAGGAGAATGAGCTGACGCTTGAGAAGGCGGTCACTATGGCAGCAGCACACGAAGCCGCAGCGAGAGGCATGGCAGTAATGCAGCTACGGTCACCGGAGCTCAGTGCACACAAATTGGGTGTGAGTTCTGGCAAATGTTATCGTTGTGGAAAGACAACGCATGATCAGAACCAGTGTTGGTTTAAAAACCAAGAATGTAGAACTTGTGGTAGGCTTGGACATATAGCTCGAGTATGCAGGTCAGGGAAGAAGACCAGCAACAAGAAGTCACCGCAAGGGAAATACGCAAAGGTACACAAGGTGGCCGAACAGGAGTCCGATTCAGACGCAAGCAGTATTGAACTGGCTAGCTTAAGGGTACTCAACGTTGGTAAGGGTGCAGACCTCCAGACAATTTGGGTTACTCTTCAGATAGAAGGAGTCCAAGTAAAAATGAAATTGGACACTGGATCGGCATTGTCGGTCATGAATAAGAAAGATTACAGAAGGTTATTCCAACATATTCCCCTACAGGATACGGAGATTATATTGACAACCTACACGGGGCAGAGAGTGTACCCCATCGGGACAATAAAGGTTGCAGTGGCCAACAAGGGCGAAGGAAGTCAAATAATGGACTTATATGTGCTACCGGAGGGAGGTCCACCACTACTAGGCCGGGAGTGGTTTAGAAACATAAATATAGACTGGCATTCGCTAAAAGCCATAAAGAGTGAGAACTCGGTGCAGATAATCAGCCCAGACTCTAGAACTGATGATGGTAAGACCAACCCATGTGCAAAAGACAAAGTTTCAGCACAGAATTCCACTGAGCAACAACAACATAGTTTAACAGTGAATTCTGAGTCTGTCAAGTCTACTGATATGCACATTTTTGAGGGACACTGGGCTCGAACTCAACTCCATTTCAAACTACAACAGCAATTAGAACAAATGATTCGCCGTTTTGAGCAAGAGATGAATGAAATAAAAAAGTTCTTTGTTACAGAGTGGGAGAATCTGGAAAGGCAACAGAAGCAACTGATGGAGAAAATGGAGCAGGAGCACACCAACCATCTGCGCGAGGAGGCCGAACGAATCAAAGCTGATTCAGGTTCTGAAGGTGCGTGCCATAATCTGGTGTCAGAAGAGTTAACGGTCAGCCAACTCCTTCATATGCTGAGGGACAAGACTCTGAAATGGGAAAAACTTGAACACGAGCTGCGATCTTCAAAGGAAAAGGGTTCGGAGCTCTCAAAAGTCATTGAGATGGCTGATGTGACGACACAGACTGAAACGACTGCAACAGAGCAGCCATTGGATGCCAAAAGTATGCTGACTCACGTCAATGTAGAACAACAGACCGCTGAAACAGCTGCTCCGGTAGAGGGACTGCATAGTCCGAGCAATCAATCTCCAAAGGAAGTTGAAGTATTAAAATCACAAATGAGGTCACTAGTAAACGACTTGCTGAAAGCCCAGAAAAAGCTGGATGCAGAGGTACACATGAAGAAGTCTCTTCAGGAAAGATGTCTGGATTTGGAACAAGAGCTGGCTAACGTCCAGCTGGGTATGGAGGAAATAGACGACCCTCTCGCTGGCCTAGCTCAGGACGACACCGAATATTACCATGACCTGTCGGACGACTCCGAATATTACGATGTCCTGTCCTGCCCAGCTTGTAACTTCGACCCCCAAAGTGCAGAAATCATGGAGGAGCACCAAAAGTCTACGGAACATCGGAAGAAGGTGGCTCTACTACGGGAAGTAAGAGAGATAGAGAAGGAACAGCAGTCGGATAGCGTCCAGTTGGGTAAGGAAGAAGTAGAAGGGCCTCTCGACCTGTTGAGTGATAGTGAATACTACGAGGGTGTGGTATGCCCAAATTGTGATGGAAACTCCCAAAGTGCTGAAATCCGGAGGAAGCACTTAAGGTCTAAAGAACATAGAGAGTTGGTAGCATTACAGCTGTCCGCCGAGAAGATGGGAACGACAAGAGTTGTAAAAAGGCAGAAAAGAAAAAGAAGAGGCCGAAAATAATAATTGTTTAAAATATTGTTACTTCTACTACCTCCGGCCGAACACTACGAAAAGATGCTGTCTGGAACGAATTAAGATCAGAGACTGAATTTACGAACTGTTCCCACAGAGACTGAACCTGTAAACTGTTCCCACTAAGAGTATGTTGCAACTGTTCGTAGAGATTGAATCTGTGATCTGTTTTGACATGAAGTTATCTATGTATCTATGTTATTCTGTTATGTAAACCTGAAGTTATATATGTATATATGTTATTACGTTATGTTAAATGGGGAGATGACTGTAAAGCTAGGAAGGGAGGAATGTTGTGTTTGTAATATGTGTGCTACTTTGAACCTATGGACAGGACTGCACTACTTGTTGGGCGTAGTGATACGCAGTACCACTCCTGGCCATAGGGGTATAAATAGTACTGTGGGTACTGATCTCCCCTCAGTTCCCGCCTGTGGGCATGAAGTAAAGACCTACGTATAGTCCCTACCTCCAACCAGTAAAGACCTGTTTGAGTTATACGTTTAAGTCTTTGTGTTAATTGTTCAATACAATACACATACTTAACAATCGGCGCACCACTTCACGAGATGCTGGACCTCCTCCCTGTAGGCTGACTCATCGTTGTTGGTGATCTGGCCTACTACCGTGGTTGTTAAATCTGTGAGTTGTTCAAGTAATTAATACACAGACTTAATCAGTAACAATAAAACAAGTCTTTACTGGTTGGAGGTAGGGACTATACGTAGGTCTTTACTTCATGCCCACAGGCGGGAACTGAGGGGGATCAGTACCCACAGTACTATTTATACCCCTATGGCCAGGAGTGGTACTGCGTATCACTACGCCCAACAAGTAGTGCAGTCCTGTCCATAGGTTCAAAGTAGCACACATATTACATACACAACATTCCTCCCTTCCTAGCTTTACAGTCATCTCCCCATTTAACATAACGTAATAACATATATACATATATAACTTCAGGTTTACATAACAGAATAACATAGATACATAGATAACTTCATGTCAAAACAGATCACAGATTCAGTCTCTGCGGAAAACAGTTCACAGATTCAATCTCTGTGGTGGAGTCGGTTCACATTGCTGGAGTGACTCATTCAATAGTCCTTCCATGGGTTTAACAGTTTGAACTTCCGAACTGAATTGGCTCCGTTCGGAGGGACCACGTGTGTGATCTGGTAGAGGTAATAATGGTTCAGATGGGTCATCTTCTGTTTCGACTTTTCCTTTTCTGCTTCTTGGAGACTCTCTGGGCTCCACTGTCAGCTGCCAGCTGCATGTGCAGTTCCTCCTTCTCTCCCTCCTTTTTCCGTAGTAGAGCCACCTTCTCCCGATGTTCCGTAGACTTTCGGTGCTCCTCCATGATTTCTGTATGGTGGGAGTCGAAGTTACAAGTTGGGCAGGACAGGACATAGTAATATTCGGTGTCGTCCTGATCTAGGCCAGCGAGAGGGTCTTCTATTTCCTCCATACCCAGCTGGGCGTTAGCCAGCTTTTGTTCCAAGTCCAGACATCTTTCCTGAAGAGACTTCTTCATGCGTACCTCTTCATCCAGCTTTTTCTGGGCTTTCAGCAAGTCGTTTACTAATGACCTCATTTGAGATTTTACTACTTCAACTTCTTTTGGAGATTGATTGATCGGACTATTCAATCCCTCTACCGGAGCAGCTGTTTCAGCGGTCTGTTGTTCTACGTTGACGTGAGTCAGCGTACTTTTGGCATCCAAGGGCTGCTCTGTTGCAGTCATCTCAGTCTGTGTTGCCACCTCAGCTCTTCCAATAACCTTTGAGAGCTCCGAACCCCTTTCGTTTGAATATTGAAGTTCGTGTTCAAGTTTTTCCCATTTCAGAGTCCTGTCCTTCAGCATATGCAGGAGTTGGCTGACCGTTAACTCCTGTGACATCAGACGTTTTGTGTGCTCCTGCTCCATTTTCTCCATCAGCTGCTTCTGTTGTCTTTCCAGATTCTCCAACTCTATATCAAAGAACTCTTTCGTTGCATTCAACTCTTGCTCAAAACAGCGAAGCATTTGTTGTAATTGCTGTTGTAGTTTGAAATGGAGTTGAGTTCGAGCCCGATGTCCCTCAGAAATGGGCACATCAGTAGACTTGCCAGACTCAGAATCCACAGTTAAACTATGTTGTTGTTGCTCAGTGGAATTCTGTGCTGAAACTTTGTCTTTTGCACCTGAGTTGGGCTTACCATCATCCGTTCCAGAGTCTGGGCCGACTATCTTCACCGAGTTCTCACTCGTTATTGTTTGTAGGAAATGCCAGTCCATATTCATTTTCCTAATCCACTCCCGTCCTAGTAGTGGAGAACCTCCTTCAGATATCACATATAAGCCCATTATTTGACAGTCTTCGCCCTTGTGGACCACTGCAACCTCTATTTTCCCGATGGGGTACACTCTTTGCCCCGTGTATGTTTTCAATATAATCCCCGTATCCTGTAGGGGAATATGTTGGAATAACTTTCCGTAATCTTTCTTATTTATGACCGTCAATGCCGATCCAGTGTCCAATTCCAGTTTTACTTGGACTCCTTCTATCTGAAGAGTGACCCAAATTGTCTGGAGGTCTGCACCCTTACCAGCGTTGAGTACTCCTAAGCTAGCCAGTTCATTACAGCTTAAGCTAGCCAGTTCATTACTGCTAGCGTCTGAATCGGACTCCTGTTCGGTCACCTTGTGTACCTTTGCGTATTTTCCTTGCGGTGACTTCTTGTTGCTGGTCTTCTTCCCTGACCTGCATACTCTAGCTATATGTCCAAGCCTACCACAAGTTCTACATTCTTGGTTTTTAAACCAACACTGGTTCTGATCATGCGTTGTCTTTCCACAACGATAACATTTGCCAGAACTCACACCCAATTTGTGTGCACTGAGCTCCGGTGACCGTAGCTGCATTACTGCCGTGCCTCTCGCTGCGGCTTCGTGTGCTGCTGCCATAGTGACCGCCTTCTCAAGCGTCAGCTCATTCTCCTCGAGCAGTCGCTTTTGTGTATCCTGTTTAAATAAACCACACACAAATTTGTCTCGAAGTGCCTCTGTCAGTCCCGTTCCAAACTGGCAATATTTCGCTAATTTACGCAATTCCAGCAAATAATCAGCATTGCTTTCATGCTGTAGCTGCCTTCTGTCGTAAAATTTAAATCGTTCCGCTAGCATCAGCGGCGTGGGGTTTAGATGATCTTTCAGGACAGTAACAATCTCATCGAACGTCTTATCCGCCGGTTCATCTGGTGATAACAGGTGTTTCAATTGCCCGTATGTCTTCGCACCCATTAAATTTAATAATGTTAGAGCTTTATCTTGGTCACGAATTTTATTGGCCTTACAATAATTTTTTACTCTTTCAACATATATGGCCCAATCTTCGAGGTCACTATCAAAGGTGCTTATATTCCCGTGTTTAGGCATTGTAGATTTGCAATTTGTCAGATTTTTTTTTTTTACTGCTATCCAAGATGGCGGCTTCCCGCTCTTGCCGTCGTCCTCCGCCCACAAAATGGCAGTTTTCCCGCGCTTGGCGGTCTTCACCCGTCCCCCGACGCCGTCTCACTTCAGCCCCCGAGTGCGGCCCTTATCTTCGCCGCGATCACCCGAGTGCGGCCCTTATCAGCGGATGCGATCGCTGGATCGCGAAGCGGCTCTCGGCTCTTATCAGGAGATGTGATCGCTCTGTTGAAACGCCTCCCGCTCGAAGTGGCTCTCGCGCCCTATTCCTCCAGCTCCCCCAGCCCCGTTCGTGCGGCCAACGCGGTCGACTGCCTGTCGCGTCGCTGCCCGGCTCAGACAACGGATTACCCACCACCAAGCTGGAGAAGAAGCTGACGGTCGCCGATGGAGGCTCCGAGGTCAGGATGTCTTCCAGTGGGGTGGAGAGGGTGGAAACCTCTCTGCAACGTCCTGGCTGTGGACGAAGCTGCCGTGGAGTGACTGCCGCAGGGTCCGAATCAGACTCGTCGCCAGTGTTAAATCTGTGAGTTGTTCAAGTAATTAATACTCAGACTTAATCAGTAACAATAAAACAAGTCTTTACTGGTTGGAGGTAGGGACTATACGTAGGTCTTTTCTTCATGCCCACAGGCGGGAACTGAGGGAGATCAGTACCCACAGTACTATTTATACCCCTATGGCCAGGAGTGGTACTGCATATCACTACGCCCAACAAGTAGTGCAGTCCTGTCCATAGGTTCAAAGTAGCACACATATTACATACACAACAGTGGTATCATCCACAAACTTGTTGATGGTGTTAGAACCATGAACAGCC
The DNA here is from genome assembly GCF_052327205.1 of Somniosus microcephalus. Taxonomy (NCBI): domain Eukaryota; kingdom Metazoa; phylum Chordata; class Chondrichthyes; order Squaliformes; family Somniosidae; genus Somniosus; species Somniosus microcephalus. The sequence goes on along the minus strand of NC_140989.1, from coordinate 218,154,693 downwards.
ACATAGTCGTGGGTGAAGAGGGAGTAGAGGAGGGGGCTCAGCACACATCCTTGTGGGGCCCCCGTGTTCAGGGTCAGCGGGGGGGAGGTGTGGTTACCTAATTTGACAGACTGGGGTCTGTTTGTTAGGAAGTCCAGGGTCCAGTTGCAGAGGGAAGTGTTCAGGCCAAGAGTTTGGAGTTTGGTGGCCAGCTTGTTCGGGACGATAGTGTTGAATGCTGAGCTGTAGTCTATGAACAGCATTCTGATGGAGGTCTCTTTACCATCTAAGTGATTCAGTGCCGAGTGTAGAGCAGTTGTGATTGCATCCTCCATTGATCTGGTTGCACGATAGGCAAACTGGTGTTGGTCAAGAGAGGCGGGAACACTGGCTTTGATGTGAGCCAGGACCAGTCTCTCGAAACACTTCATTATGATGGGTGTGAGTGCGACAGGTCGATAGTCTTTCAGACACGTCACAGCCTTTTGTTTTGGCACAGGAATAATGGTAGCGGTCTTGAAGCATGTAGGGACTACTGCCTGGGCCAATGACAGATTGAAGATGGGGGTGTAGGCATCAGCCAGCTGATCAGCACATTCCTTGAGTACCCGTCCAGGGATGCTATCCGGTCCAGCAGCCTTTCGTGTGTTCACTCCGCGTAGAACAGCCCATACGCCAGAGGTCGACAGAGTGAGCACCTGGTCTTCCGGGGGTGGCAAGGCTTTGGTAGCCGGCTCCCTGTTGTCCCTGTCGAAGCGAGCGTAGAAGTTGTTAAGCTCCTCCGGAAGGGAGGCATCGCTAACCGGGGGGCTGGTATTTTTGCCCTTGTAGTTAGTGATGGACTGGATGCCTTGCCACATGCGCCGGGGGTCCGATTTATTGTGGAAATGATCCTCTATCCGCAGTGTCTGTTTCCTTTCGGCAGTCCTGATTGGGAGACTCACTGACAGGAACCCTATTATAGAGGGAGTCTCACCGACAGGACCCCTATTATAGAGGGAGTCTCACTGACAGGACCCCTATTATAGGTGGACTCTCAATGACAGAACCCCTATTATAGATGGACTCTCAATGACAGAACCCCTATTATAGAGTGAGTCTCGCTGACAGGACCCCTATAATTGAGGGAGTCTCACCGACAGGACGCCTCATATAGAGGGACTATCACTATCAGGACCCCTATTATAGAGGGAGTCTCACCGACAGGACCACAATTATAGAGGGAGTCTCAGTGACAGGACCCCTATTATAGAGGGAGTCTCACTGACAGGACCCCTATTTTAGAGGGACTCCCAGTGACAGGACCCCTATTATCGAGGGAGTCTCACTGACAGGACCCCTATTTTAGAGGGACTCCCATTGACAGGACCCATATTATAGAGGGAGTATCGCTGACAGGACCCCTATTATAGAGGGACTCTCAGTGTCAGGACCCCTATTATAGAGGGAGTGTCACTAACAGGACCCCTATTGTAGAGGGAGTCTCACCGACAGGACCCCTATTATAGAGGGAGTCTCAGTGACAGGACCCCTATTATAGAGGGAGTGTCACTGACAGGACCACTATTATAGAGGGTGTCCCTGTGACAGGACCCCTCGTATAGAGGCAGTCTCACCGACAGGACCCCTATTATAGAGGGAGTGTCACTGACAGGACCACTATTATAGAGGGAGTCACAGTGACAGGACCCCTATTATATAAGGAGTCTCAGTGATAGGACCCCTATTATAGAGGAAGTCTCGCTGACAGGAGCGCTATTATACAGGGACTCTCAGTGACAGTACCCCTATTATAGAGGGAGTCTCAGTGACACGACTCCTATTATAGAGGGAGTCTCACTGACAGGACCCCTATTATAGAAGGAGTCTCACCAAAGGACCCCTGGTATAGAGGGAGCCTCGCTAAAAGGACACCTATTAAAGAGGGAGCCTCAGTGACAGGACCCCTATTATAGAGGGTGTCTCACTGACAGGACCCCTATTATAGAGGGAGTCTCAGTGATAGGACCCCTATTATAAAGGGAGTCTCACTGAGAGTACCCCTATTATAGAGGGAGTCTCAATTGCAGGACCCTGATTATAGATGGACTCTCAATGACAGGACCCCTATGATAGAGGGAGTCTCACTGACAGGACCGCTATTATAGAGGGACTCTCAGTGACATTACCCCTATTATAGAGGGAGTCTCAGTGACAGGACCCCTATTATAGAGTGAGTCTCGCTGACAGGACCCCTATGATAGAGGGAGTCTCACCGACAGGACGCCTCATATAAAGGGAATCTCACTATCAGGACCCCTTTTATTGAGGGAGTCTCACCCACAGGACCACTATAATAGAGGGAGTCCCAGTGACAGGACCCCTATTATAGAGGGAGTCTCACTCTCAGGACTCCTATTTTAGAGGGACTCCCAGTGACAGGACCTCTATTATCAAATCCAATCAACTTTTATTGTCATTGTTAGTGCATAAGTGCAGTACAACGAAATGTAGGCTTGCGGGTCCCGAGAGAGTACATTTAGATTAAGACATTTAAACATTCAACATACATTTGGCTTGTAATACATTAACATAAAGATAACCTTCATAAAGTGCATTGGCAGAGGTGCAGGCTTTAGAATTTATTTGTGGAGTTCAGTAGGATGACAGCCCTGGGAAAGAAGCAGTTCCTAAATCTGGTCGTACGGGTGCGAATGCATCTGTAGCATCTCCCAGATGGCAGGAGGGCGAACAGACTGTGGCTGGGGTGGGTAGGGTCTTTGATGATGGACCGTGACCTCCGTAAACAGTGTTTCTGGTATATGTGCTCTATGGTCGGTAGCCGGGTGCCGGTAATGCGTTGGGCAGTTTTGACTACCCGCTGCAGGGCTTCCCGGTCATTGTAGCTACAGCTGCCATACCATACTGTGATACAGTTCGTCAGGATGCTCTCTATTGTGCAGCGGTAAAAGTTAGAGAGGATCAGGGGTGACAGGTTACATCCCTTCAGCCTCCTTAGGAAATATAGGCGCTGCTGGGCCTTCTTCACCAGAGAGGAGGTATTGAGGGACCAGGAGAGGTCTTCCGTGATGTGGACTCCGAGGAACTTAAAGCTGTCCATCCTTTCCACCACAGCCCCATTGATGTGGATGGGGGTGTTACTTCCGCCTTTAGACTTCCTGAACTCCACAATGATTTCTTTGGTTTTCTTGATGTTAAGGGCCAGGGTGTTATCGGCGCACCACTTCACGAGATGCTGGACCTCCTCCCTGTAGGCTGACTCATCGTTGTTGGTGATCTGGCCTACTACCGTGGTATCACCCACAAACTTGATGATGGTGTTAGAACCATGAACAGCCACATAGTCGTGGGTGAAGAGGGAGTAGAGGAGGGGGCTCAGCACACATCCTTGTGGGGCCCCCGTGTTCAGGGTCAGGGGGGGGGGAGGTGTGGTTACCTAATTTGACAGACTGGGGTCTGTTTGTTAGGAAGTCCAGGGTCCAGTTGCAGAGGGAAGTGTTCAGGCCAAGAGTTTGGAGTTTGGTGGCCAGCTTGTTCGGGACGATAGTGTTGAATGCTGAGCTGTAGTCTATGAACAGCATTCTGATGTAGGTCTCTTTACCATCTAAGTGATTCAGTGCCGAGTGTAGAGCAGTTGTGATTGCATCCTCCATTGATCTGGTTGCACGATAGGCAAACTGGTGTTGGTCAAGAGAGGCGGGAACACTGGCTTTGATGTGAGCCAGGACCAGTCTCTCGAAACACTTCATTATGATGGGTGTGAGTGCGACAGGTCGATAGTCTTTCAGACACGTCACAGCCTTTTGTTTTGGCACAGGAATAATGGTAGCGGTCTTGAAGCATGTAGGGACTACTGCCTGGGCCAATGACAGATTGAAGATGGCGGTGTAGACATCAGCCAGCTGATCAGCACATTCCTTGAGTACCCGTCCAGGGATGCTATCCGGTCCAGCAGCCTTTCGTGTGTTCACTCCGCGTAGAACAGCCCTTACGCCAGAGGTCGACAGAGTGAGCACCTGGTTTTCCGGGGGTGGCAAGGCTTTGGTAGCCGGCTCCCTGTTGTCCCTGTCGAAGCGAGCGTAGAAGTTGTTAAGCTCCTCCGGAAGGGAGGCATCGCTAACCGGGGGGCTGGTATTTTTGCCCTTGTAGTTAGTGATGGACTGGATGCCTTGCCACATGCGCCGGGGGTCCGATTTGCTGTGGAAATGATCCTCTATCCGCAGTGTCTGTTTCCTTTTGGCAGTCCTGATTGGGAGACTCACTGACAGGAACCCTATTATAGAGGGAGTCTCACCGACAGGACCCCTATTATAGAGGGAGTCTCACTGACAGGACCCCTATTATAGATGGACTCTCAATGACAGAACCCCTATTATAGAGTGAGTCTCGCTGACAGGACCCCTATAATTGAGGGAGTCTCACCGACAGGACGCCTCATATAGAGGGACTAACACTATCAGGACCCCTATTATAGAGGGAGTCTCACCGACAGGACCACTATTATAGAGGGAGTCTCACTGACAGGACCCCTATTTTAGAGGGACTCCCAGTGACAGGACCCTTATTATAGAGGGAGTCTCACTGACAGGACCCCTATTTTAGAGGGACTCCCATTGACAGGACCCATATTATAGAGGGAGTCTCGCTGACAGGACCCCTATTATAGAGGGACTCTCAGTGTCAGGACCCCTATTATAGAGGGGGTGTCACTAACAGGACCCCTATTGTAGAGGGAGTCTCACCGACAGGACCCCTATTATAGAGGGAGTCTCAGTGACAGGACCCCTATTATAGAGGGAGTGTCACCGACAGGATCAATATTATAGATGGTGTCCCGTGACAGGGCCCCTCGTATAGAGGGAGTCTCACCGACAGGACCCCTATTATAGAGGGAGTGTCACTGACAGGACCACTATTATAGAGGGAGTCACAGTGATAGGACCCCTATTATATAGGGAGTCTCAGTGACAGGACCCCTATTATAGAGGGAGTCTCGCTGACAGGACCGCTATTATACAGGGAATCTGAGTGACAACACCCCTATTATAGAGGGAGTCTCACTGACAGGACCCCTATTTTAGAGGGACTCCCAGTGACAGGACCCCTATTATAGAGGGAGTCTCACTGACAGGACCCCTATTATAGAGGGAGTCTCAGTGACAGGAGCACTATTATAGAGGGAATCTCAGTCACAGGACCCCTATTATAGAGGGAGTCTCACTGTCAGTACCCCTACTATAGAGGGAGCCTCAGTGACAGGACCCCTATTATTGAGGGAGTCTCAGTGACAGGACTCCTATTATAGAGGGAATATCTGCGACAGGACACCTATTATAGAGGGAGTCTCACTATCAGGACCCCTATTATAGAGGGAGTCTCAATGACAGGGCCCTATTTTAGTGGGACTCCCAGTGACAGGACCCCTATTATAGAGGGGCTCCCAGTGACAGGGCCCCTATTATAGAGGGAGTCTCACTGACAGGGCCCCTATTTTAGAGGGACTCACAGTGACAGGACCCCTATTATAGAGGGAGCCTCAGTGACAGGACCCCTATTAAGAAGGGAGTCTCACTGACAGGCCCGCTAATATAGGGGGAGTCTCAATGACAGGACCCCTTTATAGAGGTATTCTCAATGACAGGACACCTATTATAGTGGGAGTCGACCCCTATTACAGAGGGAGTCTCACTGACAGGACCCCTATTATAGAGGAAGTCTCAGAGACAAGGCCCCTTTTATAGAGGGAATCTCAGTGACAGGGCCCCTATTATAGAGGGAGTCTATAGAGGGAGTCTCGCTGACAGGACCCCTATTATAGAGGGAGTCTCACTGCCAGGACCCCTATTATAGAGGGACTCTCAGTGTCAGGACCCCTATTATAGAGGGCGTCTCCCTAACAGGACCCCTATTATAGAGGGAGTCTCACCGACAGGACCCCTATTATGGAGGGAGTCTCAGTGACAGGATCCCTATTATAGAGGGATTCTCAGTGACAGGATCCCTATTATAGAGGGGGTCTCAGTGACAGGACCCCTATTATAGAGGGAGTATCACTGACAGGACCACTATTGTAGAGGGAGTCTCAGTGACAGAACCCCTCGTATAGAGGGAGTCTCACCGACAGGACCCCTATTATAGAGGGAGTCTCACTGACAGGACCCCTATTATAGAGGGAGTCTCAGTGACAGGACCCCTATTATAGAGTGAGTCTCGCTGACAGGACCCCTATAATTGAGGGACTATCACTATCAGGACCCCTATTATAGAGGGAGTCTCACCGACAGGACCACAATTATAGAGGGAGTCTCAGTGACAACACCCCTATTATAGAGGGAGTCTCACTGACAGGACCCCTATTTTAGAGGGACTCCCAGTGACAGGACCCCTATTATAGAGGGAGTCTCACTGACAGGACCCCTATTTTAGAGGGACTCCCATTGACAGGACCCATATTATAGAGGGAGTCTCGCTGACAGGACCCCTATTATAGAGGGACTCTCAGTGTCAGGACCCCTATTATAGAGGGGGTGTCACTAACAGGACCCCTATTGTAGAGGGAGTCTCACCGACAGGACCCCTATTATAAAGGGAGTCTCAGTGACAGGACCCCTATTATAGAGGGAGTGTCACCGACAGGACCACTATTATAGAGGGTGTCCCTGTGACAGGGCCCCTCGTATAGAGGGAGTCTCACCGACAGGACCCCTATTATAGAGGGAGTGTCACTGACAGGACCACTATTATAGAGGGAGTCACAGTGCCAGGACCCCTATTATATAGGGAGTCTCGCTGACAGGACCGCTATTATACAGGGACTCTCAGTGACAGTACCCCTATTATAGAGGGAGTCTCAGTGACACGACTCCTATTATAGAGGGAGTCTCACAGACAGTACCCCTATTATAGATGGAGTCTCAGTGACAGGACCCCTATTATAGAGGGAGTCTCACTGACAGGACCCCTATTATAGAAGGAGTCTCACCGAAGGACCCCTGGTATCGAGGGAGCCTCGCTAACAGGACACCTATTAAAGAGGGAGTCTCACTGACAGGACCCCTAATGTAGAGGGAGTCTCACCGACAGGACCCCTATTATAGAGGGTGTCTCACTGACAGGACCCCTATTATAGAGGGAGTCTCAGTGATAGGACCACTATTATAAATCGAGTCTCACTGACAGGACCCCTATTATAAAGGGAGTCTCTGTGACAGGACCCCTATTATAGAGGGAGTCTCAATGACAGGACCCCTATTATAGAGGGAGTCTCGCTAACAGGACCCCTATTATAAAGGGAGTCTCAGTGACAGGACACCTATTATAGAGGGAGTCTCAGTGACAGGACCCCTATTATAGAGGGAGTCTCAGTGAAAGGACCCCTATTATAGAGGGAGTGGCACTGACAGGACCCCTATTATAGAGGGAGTCTCAGTGACAGGACCCCTATTATAGAGGGAGTCTCGCTGACAGGACCGTTATAATAGAGGGACTCTCAGTGACATTACCCCTATCATAGAGGGAGTCTCAGTGACACGACTCCTATTATAAAGGGAGTCTCAATGACAGGACCCCTATTATAGAGGGAGTGTCAGAGACAGGACCCCATTTATAGAGGAAGTCTCACTGACAGGATCCTTATTATAGAGGGAGTCTCACTGACAGGACCCCTATTGTAGAGGCAGTCTCACTGACAGGCCCCCTATTTTAGAGGGATTCTCACCGACAGGACCCCTAGTTTAGAGGGAGCCTCGCTAACAAGACACCTATTATAGAGGGAGTCTCACTGACAGGACCGCTATTGTAGAGGCAGTCTCAGTGACAGGACCCCTATTATAGAGGGAGTCTCACTGACAGGACACCTATTATAGAGGGAGTCTCACTGAGAGGACCCCTATTATAGAGGGAGTCTCAGTGACAGGACCCATCGTATAGAGGGAGTCTCACCGACAGGACCCCCATTATAGAGGGATTGTCACTGACAGGACCCCTATTATAGAGGGAGTCTCAGTGACAGGACACCTATTATAGAGGGAGTCTCAGTGACAGGACGCCTATTATAGAGGGAGTCTCGCTGACATGACCGCTATTATAGAGGGAGTCTCAGTGACACGATTCCTATTATAGAGTGAGTCTCAATGACAGGACCCCTATTATAGAGGGAGTCTCAGAGACAGGACCCCTTTTATCGAGGGAGTCTCACTGACAGTACCCCTATTATAGAGGGAGTCTCAGTGACAGGACCCCTATTATAGAGGGAGTCTCAATGATAGTAACCCTATTATAGAGGAAGCCTCACTGACAGGACCCCTATTATAGAGGGAGTCTCACCGACAGGACCCCTGGTATCGAGCGAGCCTCGTTAACAGGACACCTATTATAGAGGGAGTCTCACTGACAGGACCCCTACTGTAGAGGCAGTCTCACCGACAGGACCCCTATTATAGAGGGAGTCTCACCGACAGGACCACTATTATAGAGGGAGTCTCAGTGACAGGAACCCTATTATAGAGGGAGTCTCACTGGCAGGACCCCTATTTTAGAGGGGCTCCCAGTGACAGGACCCCTATTATAGAGGGACTCTCGCTGGCAGGACCCCTATTATAGAGGGAGTCTCACTGACAGTACCCCTATTTTAGAGGGTGTCTCACAGACAGGTCCCCTATTATAGAGGGAGTCACACTGACAGGACCTCTATTATAGAGGGAGTCTCACCGACAGGACCCCTGGCATAGAGGGAGCCTCGCTGACAGGACACCTATTATAGAGGGAGTCTCACTGACAGGACCCCTATTATAGAGGGAGTCTCAGCGACAGGACCCCTATTATAGAGGGACTCTCACTAACAGGACTCCTATTATAGTGGGAGTCTCACTGACAGTACCACTATTATAGAGGGAGTCTCACCGACAGGTCCCTATTATAGAGTGAGTCTCACTGACAGGACCCCTATTATAGAGGGAGTCTCAATGACAGGGCCCCTATTATAGAGGGAGTCTCGCTGACAGGACCCCTATAATAGAGGGAGTCTCACTGACAGGACCCCTATTATAGAGGGAGTCTCAGTGACAGGACCCCTATTATAGAGGGAGTCTCAGTGACAGGATCCCTATTATAGAGGGAGTCTCAGTGACATGCCCCCTATTATAGAGGGAGTCTCATTGACAGGACCCCTATTATAGAGGGACTCTCAGTGACAGGACCCCTATTATAGAGGGAGTCTCAGTGTCAGGTCCCATTTTATAGAGGGTGTCTCATTGTCAGAACCCCTATTATAGAGGGAGACTCACAGACAGGACCCCTATTATAGAGGGAGTCTCAGTGTCAGGTCCCATTTTATAGAGGGTGTCTCACTGTCAGAACCCCTATTGTAGAGGGAGACTCACTGACAGGACCCCTATTATAGAGGGAGTCTCTGTGACAGGACCCCTATTATAGAGGGAATCTCACTGACAGGACACATATTATAGAGGGAGTCTCACTGACAGGACCCCAATTATAGAGGGAGTCTCTGTGACAGGACCCCTATTATAGAGGGAGTCTCACTGACAGGACCCCTATTTTAGAGGGACTCCCAGTGACAGGACCCCTATTATAGAGGGAGTCTCACTGCCCGGACCCCTATTATTGAGGTACTCTCATTGTCAGGACCCTTATTATAGAGGGAGTCTCGCTGACAGGACCCCTATTATAAAGGGAGTCTCAGTGACAGGACCCTTATTATAGAGGGAGTCTCACTGACAGGACCCCTATTAAAATTGGAGACAAACAAACAAAAAACTTCCCACAGGGGCGTGGTGTGACACAGGTCTCGCCCATCTCACCGACACTCTTTAATATTTACATAAATGAATTGGCAAAACTACTTGAACAATCTACAGCACCCGGCCTCACCCTATATGAATCCAAGGTTAAATTCCTCCTCTATGCAGATGACCTGGTTCTGCTGTCACCAACTAAGGAGGGTCTACAGCATAACCTGGATCTGCTGGAGTCATTCTGTCAGGCCTGGGCCCTGACAATAAACCCCCAAAAAACCAAAGTCCTTGTGTTCCAGCAAAGATCCAGACATCAGGGACCCAGTATAAATTTCACACTAGGAACAACTAAAATTGAACAAACCACTAACTACACATGCTTGGGCTTAAAAATCAGCTCTACGGGAAATTTTCATCTGGCTGTGAATGAACTGAAAGAGAAAGCTGGAAGGGCTTTCTATGCCATTAAAAGATCAATCCAAATAGAAATCCCAATTAGCATTTGGCTCAAAATGTTTTAATCAGTAATTGAACCAATTGCACTCTATGGCAGTGAGGTGTGGGGACCGCTAACACAACAAGAATTTGCAAAATGGGACAAACACCCAATTGAGATCCTACATGCAGAATTCTGTAAAAGTATCCTCCGGTCTCAAAGGAAAACCGTAAAGAATGCATGCAGGGCAGAACTAGGCCAATATCCATTAATAATTACTATCCAAAAAAGAGCCACCAAATTTTGGAAACACCTAAAAATGAGCAACCCCCACTGCTATCATTACGAAGCCCTGAAATGCCAAGAGAGGACCATAAAGAAGAATACCCTCAGTCAACTAGTCCTGGGACTCAGTGAAGCAACCACTAACACTACTAACAATAACCAGCCCCAGGACAGTGACATCGTAGCACAGAGAATTCGACCCAACACAATTGTCACTAAGCAAAAGGAAAAATACCTGTCATATTGGGCAGAAACAACAAAAACCCAAAACAAACTCAATTGCTACTTGGCCCTAAACAGACAATACAACATGGCTGAATACCTGACCATGGTAAAGGATAGCAAACTGAGAAAAACCTTGACAAGGTACAGACTTAGTGAACATAGCCTGGCCATCGAAAAAGGCAGACACAGACAGACCCGGCTGCCAAGAGAGGACAGGATATGCTCTCACTGCAGTCAGTGAGTGGTGGAGACAGAGATGCACTTCCTCACAGCTTGTGGAAAATATCAAGGCATCAGGGAGAATTTCTACCAAAAATTCACACAAATATGCCCTGAATTCAGAAATTTGAATGACGACCAAAAACTCCCATACCTACTAGGGGAACAGAGAAACTGTGTAACCTTAGAGGCACAATATGTTACAGCTTGCCATAAACAGAGGGACAACCAGTAAACCTAAGAAAAGAGTATATACAAATTATACGAATGTATATTTATACACTCAGGGATATATCTGTTTATACACTGTGTGAATAGATCTGCATTTATGTGTTCAACCATAAATGTTTTTCGATGCTCTGGCAACATAAGATGTACCTTATCATGCCAATAAAGCGATTTGAATTTGAAATTTGAGTCTCACCGACAGGACCCCTGGTATAGAGCGAGCCTTGCTAACAGGACACCTATTATAGAGGGAGTCTCACTGACAGGACCCCTATTGTAGAGGCAGTCTCACCGACAGGACCCCTATTATAGAGGGAGTCTCACCGACAGGACCACTATTATAGAGGGAGTCTCAGTGACAGGACCCCTATTATAGAGGGAGTCTCACTGGCAGGACCCCTATTTTAGAGGGACTCCCAGTGACAGGACCCCTATTATAGAGGGAGTCTCAATGACAGGACCCCTTGTGGTAAACCACTGTTAACCCTGTAAATGTCTGTGTGGTAAACCACTGTTAACTCTGTACAAGTCCGGGCATGTCTCCACCCCTGGCTCCACCCCTAAGCCCGGGTATAAAGGTGACTCACCACCCTTCCCCCGGGAGCTCTTAGGATGGATTCACTAGCAGAGGCATGCTCCAGTTCTTAGTCAATAAAAGCCTACTTCATATAAGTCCATCTCGTAGTCTTTGGTGTTGTTGATAGCGCATCAATTTTATTGACTAATTTTCGACATGGAGCAAATCTTGAAGCCGGAACGTTTAGACCTGGATCCTCAAGCAGCAGATGCAGCCAATAACTTTGAACACTGGCTGAGCTGTTTCGAAGCCTTCCTGGAGGCCTCCAGCACTACCGTCACTACAGATGACGCGAAACGGCTTGTCTTGAACTCACGGGTGAGCCACCGAGTCTACTCAATCATCCGAGACGCCACTACTTACGCGGCCGCCATCGTGACGCTAAAGGAACAATACGTGAGGCCTGTTAACGAGGTCTACGCCAGACACCTCCTGGCTACCCGAAAACAGCGCCCCGGGGAATCGGGCGCCGAATATTTACTGGCACTGAGAGTCCTCGGCCGGGACTGTAATTGCAAAGCGGTGACGGCCAGGGAATGCACGGAAGGCCTGATCCGAGATGCCTACGTAGCCGGCATCAGGTCCAACTATACTCGGCAGAGGCTGCTGGAACAGAGGGGGCTCGACCTGCAGAAGACGGTGGCCCTCGCTAACTCGCTAGACGTGGCCCTCCAGAACATGGACGCCTACCCCCCTGACCGGATGGCCACGTGGATGCCGCGGGAGCAGCCATCTTGGGACCCGGTAAGGCCACAAGCCGCCAGCAGCCCAACTACAGCTGCAATGACCAGAGGCCAGAAATGCTACTTCTGCGGCCAGGCCAAGCACCCCAGACAGCAATGCCCAGCAAAGGACGCGACCTGCTCCAAATGCGGCAAGAAAGGCCATTACGCGAGAGTGTGCAGGGCGAAATCGACCCCCAATTCCAGCAGCGCCGCGTGTGAACCGTACAGGCCGCCATTTTGGACCCCACCAACCACGTGTGAGCCGTGCGGGCCGCCATTTTGGGCACCACCAGCCGAGGGGAAGCCGCCATCTTGGACACCATTCCGGGACCAGGCCCCCGGCGCGGGCGAATACTACAGCGACCCATCGACCTCGACGATGGCCTCCATCACCCTGGACCAATCTAGGCCCCATCAACTAGCCAGGTCCATGATGAACGTAAAGGTAAATGGCCATGCCACAAATTGCCTTTTCGACTGCGGAAGCACGGAGAGCTTCATCCACCCCGACACGGTGCGACGCTGCTCCCTATCGGTTATGCACACATGCCACCAGGTCTTTATGGCCTCAAAGTCCCATACGGCGGACGTCGGCGGCTACTGTGTAGCGACTCTGACAGTGAATGGCGTGGGGTACAGAGAGTTTAAATTCGTCGTCCTGCCACAGCTCTGCGCTCCCATACTGCTAGGATTAGACTTCCAGTGCCATCTGGAGAGCGTCACGATGGCATATGGCGGGCCCCTGACCCCACTTACAGTCTGCAGCCGGCAGAATTTAAACACGGCGCCGCGCAAAGTATGCAGCCTGTCCACCCTGAAGGTCAAACCCCCCCCCCGTTGTTCGCTAACCTCGCCAAAGACTGCAAGCCAATTGCTACTAAAAGCAGGCGGTACAGTGCCGGGGATAGGAGCTTTATTAAATCAGAAGTAGAAAGACTCCTGAGGGAAGGGATTATCGAGGGCAGCACCAGCCCATGGCGAGCCCAAGTGGTGGTAGTAAAGGCCGGCGAAAAACAGCGCCTGGTTATTGATTACAGTCAGACGATCAATCGATACACGCAATTAGACGCATACCCACTTCCCCGCATATCTGACATGGTCAACCAGATAGCACAATATCGGGTATTCTCGACGATTGATCTGAAGTCGGCATACCACCAGCTCCCCATCAGGCCTGAGGACCGCCAGTACACGGCCTTCGAGGCTGACGGTCACCTCTACCACTTCCTCCGAGTCCCCTTCGGCGTCACCAACGGGGTCTCGGTCTTCCAAAGGGAGATGGACCGGATGGTTGACCAGAACGCACTGCAGGCCACCTTCCCCTATCTAGACAACGTCACCATCTGCGGCCATGACCGGCAGGACCACGGCGCCAACCTAGAAAAATTCCTCCGTACGGCCCAACGGCTGAATCTGACATACAACAGAGAAAAATGTATGTTCCGCACCGCGCACCTCGCTATTCTTGGCTGCGTGGTGGAAAACGGAGTCATCGGCCCCGACCCCGACCGAATGCACCCCCTCCTGGAACTATCCCCCCCCCCACTGCCTAAAAGCCCTGAAGAGATGCCTAGGGTTCTTCTCTTACTATGCCCAGTGGGTGCCCAACTATGCGGACAAAGCCCGGCCCCTCATCAAGTCAGCCTCCTTCCCCCTGACGGCAGAGGCCCATGCGGCCTTCACCCTCATAAAAGAGGACATTGCGAAGGCCACAATGCACGCAGTGGATGAGTCCATCCCTTTCCAAGTGGAGAGCGATGCATCCGACTTCGCCCTAGCCGCAACCCTTAACCAGGCGGGGAGACCCGTGGCCTTCTTTTCACGGACCCTCCAGGGCCCCGAAATTCGACACTCCTCAGTCGAGAAGGAGGCCCAGGCGATAGTGGAGGCTGTACGGCACTGGAGCCATTACCTGGCCGGTAAACGTTTCACCCTGCTCACTGACCAACGGTCAGTAGCATTTATGTTTAACAACAGACAAAGGGGGAAAATCAAAAATGATAAGATATTGCGGTGGAGGATCGAGTTATCCACCTACAACTACGATATCTTATACCGGCCCGGGAAACTTAATGGGCCCCCAGACGCCCTATCCCGTGGGACATGTGCCAACACACAAGTCGATAGGCTACGGACCCTCCACAATGATCTCTGCCACCCGGGGGTCACCAGGTTCTTCCACTTTATTAAAGCTCGCAACCTGCCTTACTCCATCGAGGAGGTCAGGACCATGACCAGGAACTGCCAGGTCTGCGCCGAATGCAAACTGCATTTTTATAGGCCAGACAGGGCACACCTGATTAAAGCCACCCGCCCCTTCGAACGTCTCAGCGTCGATTTCAAGGGGCCCCTTCCCTCCTCTGACCGCAACACGTACTTCCTCAATATTATTGACGAGTACTCCCGTTTCCCCTTCGCCATCTCCTGCCCGGACATGACCAGCGCCACAGTCATCAGGTGCCTCAATGACCTGTTCGCCATATTTGGCTTCCCCAATTACATCCACAGCGACAGGGGCTCGTCGTTCATGAGCGACGAGCTGCGCCAGTACCTGCTCGAGAAGGGCATAGCCACGAGCAGGACTACCAGCTACAACCCCTGGGGTAACGGACAGGTAGAGAGGGAGATCGCAACGGTGTGGAAGACCGCCATGCTCACCCTAAAATCCAAGGGCCTCCCAATCTCCCGCTGGCAAGATGTCCTCCCCGATGCGCTCCACTCCATACGATCACTGCTCTGTACTGCCACAAACGCCACCCTCACGAGAAGATGTTCATCTTCCCCAGGAAATCCACCTCGGGGACATCACTACCGCCATGGCTGACGTCTCCGGGACCCGTCCTGCTCAGGAAACACGTGAGGAGCCATAAGACGGAACCCCTGGTCGAAAAGGTTCACCTCCTCCACGCCAACCCACAGTACGCCTACGTGACGTATCCGGACGGGCGGGAGGGCACAGTCTCAATTCGAGACCTCGCACCCTCAGGTACCACCCGAAACACCATCGATCACCATCCACTACCTCCACCCACCACCACTACCCACGACGTACCACCGGGGTGTCTAACACGAACTGACGACATGCCGGTGCCATCCCTACCCCAAGAGGACGACACGCCAGTGCTCCGCCCCACGCGTGAAGCGGCCGCGGGCAAAGAACCACCGCAACCGGCACCACGGAGATCATTACGGCAGACAAGACCCCCGGAGAGATTTTCGTATACGAACTTTTGAAACACTTCACCCCGCCGGTTTCTTTTTTTAAACAAGGGGTGAATGTGGTAAACCACTGTTAACCCTGTACATGTCTGTGTGGTAAACCACTGTTAACTCTGTACAAGTCCGGGCATGTCTCCACCCCTGGCTCCACCCCTAAGCCCGGGTATAAAGGTGACTCACCACCCTTCCCCCGGGAGCTTAGGATGGATTCACGAGCAGAGGCATACTCCAGTTCTTAGTCAATAAAAGCCTACTTCATATAAGTCCATCTCGTAGTCTTTGGTGTTGTTGATAGCGCATCACCCCTATTATAGAGGGAGTCTCACTGACAGTACCACTATTTTAGAGGGTGTCTCTCCGACAGGACATCTCGTACAGAGGGAGTCTCGCTGACAGGACACCTATTATAGAGGGAGTCTCAATGACAGGACCACTATTATAGAGGGAGTATCACTGACATGACCCCTATTATAGAGGGAGTCTCAGTGCCAGGACCCCTATTATACAGGGAGTCTCACCGACAGGACCCCTATTATAGAGGGAGTCTCAAAGACAGGACACAGATTATAGAGGTAGTCTCACTGACAGGTCCCCTATTATAGAGGGAGTCTCACTGACAGGACCCCTATTATAGAGGGAGTCTCACCGACAGAACCCCTGGCATAGAGGGAGCCTCGCTGACAGGACACCTATTATAGAGGGAGTCTCACTGACAGGACCCCTATTATAGAGGGAGTCTTAGTGACAGGACCCCTATTATAGAGGGAGTCTCACTAACAGGACTCCTACTTTAGTGGGAGTCTCACTGACAGGACCCCTATTATAGAGTGAGCCTCACTGACAGAACCTCTATTATAGAGGGAGTCATAGTTACAGGACCCCTATTATAGAGGGAGTCTCAGTGACAGGAGCCCTATTATCGAGGGAGTCTCGCTGACAGGACCCCTATAATCGAGGGAGTCTCACTGACAGGACCCCTATTATAGAGGGAGTCTCAGTGACATGACCACTATTATAGAGGGAGTCTCAGTGACAGGATCCCTATTATAGAGGGAGTCTCAGTGACAGGACCCCTATAATAGAGGGACTCTCAGTGACAGGGCCCCTATTATAGAGGGAGTCTCAGTGACATGACCCCTATTATAGAGGGAGTCTCAGTGACATGACCACTATTATAGAGGGAGTCTCAGTGACAGGATCCCTATTATAGAGGGAGTCTCATTGACAGGACCCCTATAATAGAGGGAGTCTCAGTGACATGACCACTATTATAGAGGGAGTCTCAGTGACAGGATCCCTATGATAGAGGGAGTCTCATTGACAGGACCCCTATAATAGAGGGACTCTCAGTGATAGGACCCCTATTATAGAGGGAGTCTCAGTGTCAGGTCCCATTTTATAGAGGGTGTCTCACTGTCAGAACCCCTATTATAGAGGGAGTCTCTGTGACAGGACCCCTATTATAGAGGGAGTCTCAGTGATAGGACACCTATTATAGAGGGAGTCTCAGTAACAGGATACCTATTATAGAGGGACTCTCACTGACAGGACCCAAGTTATAGAGGGAGTCTCTGTGACAGGACCCCTATTATAGGGGGAGTGTCACTGACAGGACCCCTATTATAGAGGGCGTCTCATTGACAGGACCCCTATTATAGAGGGAGTCTCACCGACATGACCCATGATATAGAGGAATCCTCGCTGACAGGACCCCTATTATAGAGGGAGTCTCACTGACAGGACCCCTATTATAGAGGGAGTCTCCGTGACAGGACCCTTATTATAGAGGGAGTCTCACCGACAGGACCCCTATTATTGAGGGAGTCTCTGTGACAGGAACACTATTATAGAGGGAGTCTCAGTGACAGGACCCCTATTATAGAGGGAGTCTCGCTGACAGGACCCCTATTATAAATGGAGTCTCAGTGACAGGATCCCTATTATAGAGGGAGTCTGAGTGACAGGACCCCTATTATAGAGGGAGTCTCAGTGACAGGACCCCTATTATAGAGGGGGTGTCACTGACAGGACCCCTATTATAGAGGGAGTTTCATTGACAGGACCCCTCGTGTAGAGGGAGTCTCACCGACAGGACCCCTAATATTGAGGGAGTCTCAGTGACAGGACCCCTATTATAGAGGGAGTGTCACTGACAGGACCCCTATTATAGAGGGCGTCTCATTGACAGGACCCCTATTATAGAGGGAGTCTCACCGACATGACCCATGGTATAGAGGAATACTCGCTGACAGGACCCCTATTATAGAGGGAGTCTAAGCGACAGGGCCCCTATTATAGAGGGATTCTCACTAACAGGACCCCTATTATAGAGGGAGTCTCAGTGATCAGACCCCCATTACAGAGGGAGTCTGCGTGACAGGACCCCTATTAAAGAGGGCGTCTCACCGACAGGACCCCTAATATTGAGGGAGTCTCTGTGACAGGACCACTATTATAGAGGGAGTCTCAGTGAAAGGACCCCTATTGTAGAGGGAGTCTCGCTGGCAGGACCCCTATTATAAATGGAGTCTCAGTGACAGGACCCCTATTATAGAGGGAGTCTCAGTGACAGGACCCCTATTACAGAGGGAGTCTGAGTGACAGGACCCCTATTATAGAGGGAGTCTCAGTGACAGGACCCCCATTATAGAGGGAGTCTCAGTGACAGGACCCCTATTACAGAGGGAGTCTGAGTGACCGGACCCCCATTATAGAGGGCGTGTCACTGACAGGACCCCTATTATAGAGGGAGTCTCATTTACAGGACCCCTCGTGTAGAGGGAGTCTCACCGACAGGACCCCTATTATCGAGGGAGTCTCAGTGACAGGACCCCTATTACAGAGGGATTCTCACTAACAGGACCCCTATTATACATGGAGTCTCAGTGATCAGACCCCTATTACAGAGGGAATCTGAGTGACAGGACCCATGCTATAGAGGGAGTCTCACTGACAGGCACCCTATTATAGAGGGAGTCTCAGTAACAGGACCCCTATTATAGACGGAGTCTCACTGACAGGACCCCTATTATAGAGGGAGTATCCGTGACAGGACCCCTATTATAGAGGGAGTCTCACCGACAGGACCCCTATTATTGAGGGAGTCTCTGTGACAGGACCCCTATTATAGCGGGAGTCTCAGTGACAGGACCCCTATTATAGAGGGAGTCTCGCTGACAGGACCCCTATTATAAATGGAGTCTCAGTGACAGGACCCCTATTATAGAGGGAGTCTCAGTGACAGGATCCCTATTATAGAGGGAGTCTCATTGACAGGACCCCTCGTGTAGAGGGAGTCTCACCGACAGGACCCCTATTATCGAGGGAGTCTCACTGACAGGACCCCTATTATAGAGGGAGTCTCGCTGACAGGACCCCTATTATAGAGGGACTCTCAGTGACTGGACCCCTATTATAGAGGCAGTCTCAGTGACAGGACCCCTATTATAGAGCGAGTCTCACTGACAGTGCCCCTATTATAGAGGGAGTCTCACCGACAGGACCCCTATTATAGAGGGAGTCTCTGTGACAGGACCCCTATTATAGAGGGAGTCTCAGTGACAGGACCCCTATTATGGAGGGAGTCTCACTGACAGGACCCCTATTATAAATGGAGTGTCAGTGACAGGATCCTAATTATAGAGTGAGTCTCACTGACAGAACCTCTTTTATAGAGGGAGTTTCAGTGACAGGACCCCTATTATAGAGGGAGTATCACTGACAGGACCCCTATAATAGAGGGAGTCTCACTGACAGGATCCCTATTATAGAGGGATTCTCAGTGACAGAACCCCTATTATAGAGGGAGTCTCAGTGACAGGACCCCTATTATAGAGGGAGTCTCAGTGACATGCCCCCTATTATAGAGGGAGTCTCATTGACAGGACCCCTATTATAGAGGGACTCTCAGTGACAGGTCCCATTTATAGAGGGTGTCTCACTGACAGAACCCTTATTATAGAGGGAGACTCACTCACAGGACCCCTATTATAGGGGGAGTCTCTGTGACAGGACCCCTATTATAGAGGGAGTCTCACTGACAGGACACCTATTATAGAGGGAGACTCAGTGACACGACTCCTATAATAGAGGGAGTGTCACTGACAGGACCCCTATTATAGAGGGAGTCTCACCGACGTGACCCATGGTATAGAGGGATCCTCGCTGACAGGACCCCATTATAGAGGAAGTCTCAGCGACAGGACCCCTATTATAGAAGGATTCTCACTAACAGGACCCATATTATCGAGGGAGTCTCAGTGACAGGACCCCTATTATAGAGGGAGTCTCAGTGACAGGACCCCTATTATAGAGGGAGTGTCACTGAGAGGACCCCTATTATAGAGGGAGTCTCAGTGACACGACTCCTATTATAGAGGGAGTCTCAGACAGGACCCCTTTTATAGAGGGAGTCTCACTGACAGTACCCATATTATAGAGGGAGTCTCAGTGACAGGACCCCTATTATAGAGGGAGTCTCAATGACAGGAAACCTATTATAGAGGGAGTCTCATTGACAGGACCCCTCATGTAGAGGGAGTCTCACCGACAGGACCCCTATTATCGAGGGAGTCTCAGTGACAGGACCCCTATTATAGAGGGAGTCTCACCGACAGGACCCCTATTATTGAGGGAGTCTCTGTGACAGGACCCCTATTATAGCGGGAGTCTCAGTGACAGGACCCCTATTATAGAGGGAGTCTCGCTGACAGGACCCCTATTATAAATGGAGTCTCAGTGACAGGACCCCTATTATAGAGGGAGTCTCAGTGACAGGATCCCTATTATAGAGGGAGTCTCATTGACAGGACCCCTCGTGTAGAGGGAGTCTCACCGACAGGACCCCTATTATCGAGGGAGTCTCACTGACAGGACCCCTATTATAGAGGGAGTCTCGCTGACAGGACCCCTATTATAGAGGGACTCTCAGTGACTGGACCCCTATTATAGAGGCAGTCTCAGTGACAGGACCCCTATTATAGAGCGAGTCTCACTGACAGTGCCCCTATTATAGAGGGAGTCTCACCGACAGGACCCCTATTATAGAGGGAGTCTCTGTGACAGGACCCCTATTATAGAGGGAGTCTCAGTGACAGGACCCCTATTATGGAGGGAGTCTCACTGACAGGACCCCTATTATAAATGGAGTGTCAGTGACAGGATCCTAATTATAGAGTGAGTCTCACTGACAGAACCTCTTTTATAGAGGAAGTTTCAGTGACAGGACCCCTATTATAGAGGGAGTATCACTGACAGGACCCCTATAATAGAGGGAGTCTCACTGACAGGATCCCTATTATAGAGGGATTCTCAGTGACAGAACCCCTATTATAGAGGGAGTCTCAGTGACAGGACCCCTATTATAGAGGGAGTCTCAGTGACATGCCCCCTATTATAGAGGGAGTCTCATTGACAGGACCCCTATTATAGAGGGACTCTCAGTGACAGGTCCCATTTATAGAGGGTGTCTCACTGACAGAACCCTTATTATAGAGGGAGACTCACTCACAGGACCCCTATTATAGGGGGAGTCTCTGTGACAGGACCCCTATTATAGAGGGAGTCTCACTGACAGGACACCTATTATAGAGGGAGACTCAGTGACACGACTCCTATAATAGAGGGAGTGTCACTGACAGGACCCCTATTATAGAGGGAGTCTCACCGACGTGACCCATGGTATAGAGGGATCCTCGCTGACAGGACCCCATTATAGAGGAAGTCTCAGCGACAGGACCCCTATTATAGAAGGATTCTCACTAACAGGACCCATATTATCGAGGGAGTCTCAGTGACAGGACCCCTATTATAGAGGGAGTCTCAGTGACAGGACCCCTATTATAGAGGGAGTGTCACTGAGAGGACCCCTATTATAGAGGGAGTCTCAGTGACACGACTCCTATTATAGAGGGAGTCTCAGACAGGACCCCTTTTATAGAGGGAGTCTCACTGACAGTACCCATATTATAGAGGGAGTCTCAGTGACAGGACCCCTATTATAGAGGGAGTCTCAATGACAGGAAACCTATTATAGAGGGAGTCTCATTGACAGGACCCCTCATGTAGAGGGAGTCTCACCGACAGGACCCCTATTATCGAGGGAGTCTCAGTGACAGGACTCCTATTATAGAGGGAGTGTCACTGACAGGACCCCTATTATAGAGGGCGTCTCATTGACAGGACCTCTATTTTGGAGGGAGTCTCACCGACATGACCCATGGTATAGAGGAATCCTCGTTGACAGGACCCCTATTATAGAGGGAGTCTAAGCGACAGGACCCCTATTATAGAGGGATTCTCACTAACAGGACCCCTAATATAGAGGGAGTCTCAGTGATCAGACCCCTATTACAGAGGGAATCTGAGTGACAGGACCTATACTATAGAGGGAGTCTCACTGACAGGATCCCTATTATAGAGGGAGTCTCACTGTCAGGACATCTATTATAGAGGGAGTCTCAGTAACAGGACCCCTATTATAGAGGGAGTCTCACTGACAGGACCCCTATTATAGAGGGAGTCTCAGTGACACGACTCCTATTATAGAGGGAGTCTCAATGACAGGACCCCTATTATAGAGGGAGTCTCACTGACAGGACCGCGATTATAGAGGGAGTCTCACTTTCAGGCCCCCTATTATAGAGGGAGTCTCGCCGACAGGACCCCTGGTACAGAGCCAGCCTCGCTAACAGGACACCTATTATAGAGGGAGTCTCACTGACAGGACCCCTATTGTAGATGCAGTCTCACCGACAGGACCCCTATTATAGAGGGAGTCTCACCGACAGGACCACTATTATACAGGGAGTCTCAGTGACAGGTCCCCTATTATAGAGGGAGTCTCATTGGCAGGACCCCTATTTTAGAGGGACTCCCAGTGGCAGGACCCCTATTATAGAGGGAGTCTCAATGACAGGACCCCTATTCTAGAGGGACTCTCGCTAGCAGGACCCCTATTATAGAGGGAGTCTCACTGACAGTTCCCCTATGATAGAGGGTGTCTCTCCGACAGGACGTCTCGTATAGAGGGAGTCTCGCTGACAGGACACCTATTATAGAGGGAGTCTCACTGACAGGACCCCGATTATAGAGGGAGTCTCACCGACAGGACCTCTGTTATAGAGAGAGTCTCCATAACAGGACCTCTATTATAGGGGGAGTCTCAGTGATATGACCCCTATTGTAGAGGGAGTCTCGCTGGCAGGCCCCCATTATAGAGGGAGTCTCATTGACAGGATCCTTATTATAGATGGAGTCTCACTGACAATACCCCTATTATAGAGGTAGTCTCCATCACAGGACCCATGTTATAGAGGGAGTCTCAATAACAGGACCCCTTTTATAGAGGGAGTCTCACTGACAGGACCCCTATTATAGAGGGGGTCTCACTGACAGGTCCCCTATTATAGAGGGAGTCTCACTGACAGGCCCCCTATTATAGAGGGATTCTCACCGACAGGACCCCTGGCATAGAGGGAGCCTGGCTGACAGAACCTCCCTTATAGAGGGAGTCTCAGTTACAGGACCCCTATTATAGAGGGAGTCTCAGTGACAGGACCCCTATAATAGAGAGAGTCTCGCTGACAGAACCCCTATAATAGAGGGAGTCTCACTGACAGGACCCCTATTATATAGGAAGGCTCAGTGACAGGACCACTATTATAGAGGGAGTCTCATTGACAGGACCCCTATTATAGAGGGAGTCTCTGTGACAGGACCCCTATTATAGAGGGAGTCTCAGTGACAGGACCCCTATTATAGAGGGAGTCTCAATGACAGGACCCCTATTATAGAGGGAGTCTCGCTGACAGGACCCCTATTATAAATGGAGTCTCACTGACAGGACCCCTATTATAGAGGGAGTTTCAGTGACAGGACCCCTATTATAGAGGGAGTCTCACTGACAGGACCCCTATTATAGAGGGAGTCTCAGTGACAGGACACCCATTATAGAGGGAGTCTCACTGACAGTACCCCTATTATAGAGGGAGTCTCAATGACAGCACCCCTATGATAGAGGGAGTCTCTGTGACAGGACCTCTATTATAGAGGGAGTCTCAGTGACATGTCCCCTATTATAGAGGGAGTCTCAGAGACAGGACCCCTATTATAGAGGGAGTCTCAGTGTCAGCTCGCATTTACAGAGGGTGTCTCACTGACAGAACCCCTATTATAGAGGGAGACTCACTGACAGGACCCCTATTATGGAGCGAGCCTTTGTGGCAGGTCCCCTATTTTTGAGGGAGACTCCCTGACAGGACACCTATTATAGAGGGAATCTCTGTAACAGGACCCCTATTATAGAGGGAGTCTCAGTAACAGGACCCCTCGTATAGAGGGAGTGTCACAGCCCCAGGTCAGTGACAGGGTAACACAAAGAATTCGACCCAACACAATCGTCGCTAAGCAAAAGGAAAAATATCTGACATATTGGGCAGAAACAACAAAAACCCAAAGCAAACTCAATTGCTACTTGGCCCTAAACAGACAGTACAACATAGCTGATTACCTGACCATGGTAAAGGATAACAAACTGAGAAGAACCTTGACAAGGTACAGACTTAGCGAACATAGCCTAGCGATCGAAAAAGGCAGACACAGGCAGACCAGGCTGCCAAGAGAAGACAGGATATGCTCTCACTGCAATCAGGGAGTAGTGGAGACAGAGATGCACTTCCTCACAGCCTGTGGAAAATATCAGGACGTCAGGGAGAATTTCTACCAAAAATTCTCACAAATATGCCCTGAATTCAGAAATCTGAATGACAACCAAAAACTCCCATTCCTACTGGGAGAGGAGAGAAGCTGTGTAACACTGGCGGCACACTATGTTACAGCTTGCCATGAACAGAGGGACAACCAGTAAACTAAGAAATGAATATATATAAACAATGCGAATGTATATTTATACACTCAGGGATATACCTGTTTATACACTGTATGAATAGAACTGCGTTTATGTGCTCAACCATAAATGTATTTTGATGCTTTGGCAACATAAGATGTAACTTATCATGCCAATAAAGCGATTTGAATTGTGAATTGTGAATATAGAGGGAGTCTCATTGACAGGACCCCTATTATAGAGGGAGTCTCACCGACATGGCCCATGGTATAGAGGGATCCTCACTGACAGGACACTATTATAGAGGGTGTCTCAGCGACAGGACCCCTATTATACAGGGTTTCTAACTGACAGGACCCCTATTATAGAGGGAGTCACAGTGATCAGACCCCTATTACAGAGGGAATCTGAGTGACAGGACCCATACTATAGAGGGAGTCTCACTGACAGGACCCCTATTATAGAGGGAGCCTCACTGACAGGACACCTATAATAAAGGGAGTCTCAGTAACAGGACCACTATTATAGAGGGAGTCTCACTGACAGGACCCCTATTATAGAGGGAGTCTCCGTGACAGGACACCTATTATAGAGGAAGTCTCACCGACAGGACCCCTATTATAGAGGGAGTCTCTGTGACAGGACCCCTATTATAGAGGGAGTCTCAATGACAGGACCCCTATTATAGAGGGAGTCTCGCTGACAGGACCCCTATTATAAATGAATTCTCAGTGACAGGACCTCTATAATAGAGGAAGTCTCAGTGACAGGAACCCTATTATAGAGGGAGTCTCAGTGACCGGAACCCTATAATGGAGGGAGTCTCAGTGACAGGACCCCTATTATAGAGGGAGTGTCACTGACAGGACCCCTATTAGAGAGGGATTCTCATTGACAGGACCCCTCTTGTAGAGGGAGTCTCACCGACAGGACCCCTATTATAGAGGGAGTCTCACTGACAGGACCCCTGTTATAGAGGGCGTCTCAGTGACAGGACCCCTATGATAGAGGGAGTCTCAGTGACAGGACCCCTATTATAGAGGGAGTCTCAGTGACAGGACCCCTATTATAGAGGGAGTCTCACTGACAGGACCCCTATTATAGAGTGACTCTCACTGACAGGACTCCTATTATAGAGGGAGTCCAACTGACAGTTCCCCTATTATAGAGCGAGTCTCAATGACGAGTCCCCCATTATAGAGGGAGTCCCACAGACAGGACCCCTTTGATAGAGTGAGTCTCACTGACAGTACCCCTGTTATAGAGGGAGTTTCAGTGACAGGACCCCTTTTATAGAGGAAGTCTCAATGACAGGACCCTTATTATAGAGGGAGTCTCACTGACAAGACCCCTATTATAGAGGGAGTCTCACCGACAGGAGCCCTGGTATAGAGGCAGCCTCGCTGACAGGACACCTATTATTGAGGGAGTCTCACTGACAGTACCCCTATTATAGAGGGAGTCTCAGCGACAGGACCCCTATTATAGAGGGAGTCTCACTAACAGGACCCCTATTATAGAGGGAGTCTCACTGACAGGACCCCTATTATAGAGGGTGTATCGCTGACAGGGCCCCTATTATAGAGGGAGTCTCACCGACAGGACGCCTCATATAGAGGGAGTCTCACTATCAGGAACACTATTATAGAGGGTTTCTCACCGACAGGACCCCTGTTATGGAGGGAGTCTCCCTGACAGGACCCCTATTATAGAGTGAGTCTCAGTGACAGGTCCCCTATTATAGAGGGAGTCTCATTGTCAGGACCCCTATAATAGAGGGACTCTCAGTGACAGGACCCCGATTATAGAGGGAGTCTCAGTGACAGGACCCATTTTATAGAGGAAATTTCACTGACAGGAAACCCAATTATAGAGGGAGTCTCACCGACATGACCCATGGTATAGAGGGAGCCTCAGTGACAGGACCCCAATTATAGAGGGATTCTCAGTGACAGGACCCCTACTATAGAGGGAGTCTTACTATCAGGACCCCTATTATACAGGGAGTCTCAATGACAGGAGCCCTATTATAGAGGGACTCTCGCTGGCAGGGCCCTATTGTAGAGGGAGTCTCACTGACAGTACCCCTTTTTTAGAGGGTGTCTCACCGACAGGACGTCTCGTATAGAGGGAGTCTCGCTGACAGGACACCTATTATAGAGGGAGTCTCACTGACAGGACCCCTATTATAGAGGGAGTCTCAGTGCCAGGACCTCTATTATAGAGGGAGTCTCACTGACAGGACCCCTATTATAGAGGGAGTCTCACCGACAGGACCCCTATTATCGAGTGAGTCTCACTGACAGAACCTATATTATAGAGGGAGTCTCAGTTACAGGACCCCTATTACAGAGGGAGTCTCAGTGACAGGACCCTCTATTATAGAGGGAGTCTCAGTGACAGGACCCTCTATTATAGAGGGAGTCTCAGTGACAGGACCCCCATTATAGAGGGAGTCTCAGTGACTGGACCCCTATTATAGAGGCAGTCTCAGTGACAGGACCCCTATTATAGAGCGAGTCTCACTGACAGTGCCCCTATTATAGAGGGAGTCTCACCGACAGGACCCCTATTATAGAGGGAGTCTCTGTGACAGGACCCCTATTATAGAGGGAGTCTCAGTGACAGGACCCCTATTATGGAGGGAGTCTCGCTGACAGGACCCCTATTATAAATGGAGTGTCAGTGACAGGATCCTAATTATAGAGTGAGTCTCACTGACAGAACCTCTTTTATAGAGGGAGTTTCAGTGACAGGACCCCTATTATAGAGGGAGTATCACTGACAGGACCCCTATAATAGAGGGAGTCTCACTGACAGGATCCCTATTATAGAGGGAGTCTCAGTGACAGGACCCCTATTATAGAGGGAGTCTCAGTGACATGCCCCCTATTATAGAGGGAGTCTCATTGACAGGACCCCTATTATAGAGGGACTCTCAGTGACAGGTCCCATTTATAGAGGGTGTCTCACTGACAGAACCCTTATTATAGAGGGAGACTCACTGACAGGACCCCTATTATAGAGGGAGTCTCTGTGACAGGACCCCTATTATAGAGGGAGTCTCACTGACAGGACACCTATTATAGAGGGAGTCTCAGTAGCAGGACCCCTATTATAGAGGGAGTGTCATTGACAGGACCCCTATTATAGAGGGAGTCTCAGTGACACGACTCCTATAATAGAGGGAGTGTCACTGACAGGACCCCTATTATAGAGGGAGTCTCACCGACGTGACCCATGGTATAGAGGGATCCTCGCTGACAGGACCCCATTATAAAGGAAGTCTCAGCGACAGGACCCCTATTATAGAAGGATTCTCACTAACAGGACCCATATTATCGAGGGAGTCTCAGTGACAGGACCCCTATTATAGAGGGAGTCTCAGTGACAGGACCCCTATTATAGAGGGAGTGTCACTGAGAGGACCCCTATTATAGAGGGAGTCTCAGTGACACGACTCCTATTATAGAGGGAGTATCAGACAGGACCCCTTTTACAGCTTGTGGAAAATATCAGGGCATCAGGGAGAATTTCTACCAAAAATTCTCACAAATATGCCCTGATTTCAGAAATCTGAATGACAACCAAAAACTCCCATTCCTACTGGGAGAGGAGAGAAGCTGTATAACACTGGCGGCGCACTATGTTACAGCTTGCCATGAACAGAGGGACAACCAGTAAACTAAGAAAAAAATATATATAAACAATGCGAATGTATATTTATACACTCAGGGATATACCTGTTTATACACTGTATGAATAGAACTGCGTTTATGTGCTAAACCATAAATGTATTTTGATGCTTTGGCAACATAAGATGTAACTTATCATGCCAATAAAGCGATTTAAATTGTAAAAAAAAAAAAATTGTATAGAGGGAGTCTCACTGACAGTACCCATATTATAGAGGGAGTCTCAGTGACAGGACCCCTATTATAGAGGGAGTCTCAATGACAGGAAACCTATTATAGAGGGAGTCTCATTGACAGGACCCCTCATGTAGAGGGAGTCTCACCGACAGGACCCCTCTTATCGAGGGAGTCTCAGTGACAGGACTCCTATTATAGAGGGAGTGTCACTGACAGGACCCCTATTATAGAGGGCGTCTCATTGACAGGACCTCTATTTTGGAGGGAGTCTCACTGACATGACCCATGGTATAGAGGAATCCTCGTTGACAGGACCCCTATTATAGAGGGAGTCTAAGCGACAGGACCCCTATTATAGAGGGATTCTCACCAACAGGACCCCTAATATAGAGGGAGTCTCAGTGATCAGACCCCTATTACAGAGGGAATCTGAGTGACAGGACCTATACTATAGAGGGAGTCTCACTGACAGGATCCCTATTATAGAGGGAGTCTCACTGACAGGAACCCTATTATAGAGGGAGTCTCACTGACAGGACCCCTATTATAGAGGGAGTCTCACCGACAGGACCCCTATTATAGAGGGAGTCTCACTGACAGGACCCCTATTATAGAGGGAGTCTCCGTGACAGGACCCCTATTATAGAGGGAGTCTCACCGACAGGACCCCTATTATAGAGGGAGTCTCACTGACAGGACCCCTATTATAGAGGGAGTCTCCGTGACAGGACCCCTATTATAGAGGGAGTCTCACCGACAGGACCCCTATTATAGAGGGAGTCTGAGTGACAGGACCCCTATTATAGAGGGAGTCTCAGTGAAAGGACCCCTATTATAGAGAGAGTGTCACTGACTGGACCCCTATTATAGAGGGAGTCTCATTGACAGGACCCCTCATGTAGAGGGAGTCTCACCGACAGGACCCCTATTATCGAGGGAGTCTCACTGACAGGACCCCTATTATAGAGCGAGTCTCACTGACAAGTGCCCCTTTTATAAATGGAGTCTCAGTGACAGGATCCCTATTATAGAGTGAGTCTCACTGACAGAACCTCTTTTATGGAGGGAGTCTAAGTTACAGGACCCCTATTATAGAGGGAGTATCAGTGACAGGACCCCTATTATAGAGGGAGTCTCACTGACAGGACCCCTATAATAGAGGGAGTCTCACTGACAGGACCACTATTATAGAGGGATTCTCAGTGACAGGACCCCTTTTATAGAGGGAGTCTCAGTGACAGGACACCTATTAAAGAGGGAGTCTCATTGACAGGACCCCTGTTATAGAGGGACTCTCAGTGTCATTTCCCATTTATAGAGGGTGTCTCACTGACATAACCCCTATTATTGAGGGAGACTCACTGACAGGACCCCTATTATAGCGGGAGTGTCACTGACAGGACCCCTATTATAGAGGGAGTCTCAGTGACACGACTCCTATTATAGAGGGAGTCTCAATGACAGGACCCCTATTATAGAGGGAGTCTCACAGACAGGACCCCTTTTATAGAGGGAGACTCACTGACAGTACCCCTATTATAGAGGGAGTCTCAGTGACAGGACCCCTATTATAGAGGGAGTCTCAATGACAGGAACCCTATTATAGAGGGAGTCTCACTGACAGGACCGCGATTATAGAGGGAGTCTCACTTTCAGGACCCCTATTATAGAGGGAGTCTCGCCGACAGGACCCCTGGTGCAGAGCGAGCCTCGCTAACAGGACACCTATTATAGAGGGAGTCTCACTGACAGGACCCCTATTGTAGATGCAGTCTCACCGACAGGACCCCTATTATAGAGGGAGTCTCACCGACAGGACCACTATTATACAGGGAGTCTCAGTGACAGGTCCCCTATTATAGAGGGAGTCTCATTGGCAGGACCCCTATTTTAGAGGGACTCCCAGTGACAGGACCCCTATTATAGAGGGAGTCTCAATGACAGGACCCCTATTCTAGAGGGACTCTCGCTAGCAGGACCCCTATTATAGAGGGAGTCTCACTGACAGTTCCCCTATGATAGAGGGTGTCTCTCCGACAGGACGTCTCGTATAGAGGGAGTCTCGCTGACAGGACAGCTATTATAGAGGGAGTCTCACTGACAGGACCCCGATTATAGAGGGAGTCTCACCGACAGGACCTCTGTTATAGAGAGAGTCTCCATAACAGGACCTCTATTATAGGGGGAGTCTCAGTGATATGACCCCTATTGTAGAGGGAGTCTCGCTGGCAGGCCCCCATTATAGAGGGAGTCTCAGTGACAGGACCCCTATTATAGAGGGAGTCTCACTGACAGGACCCCTATTATAGAGGGAGTCTCATTGACAGGATCCTTATTATAGATGGAGTCTCACTGACAATACCCCTATTATAGAGGTAGTCTCCATCACAGGACCCATGTTATAGAGGGAGTCTCAATAACAGGACCCCTTTTATAGAGGGAGTCTCACTGACAGGACCCCTATTATAGAGGGAGTCTCACTGACAGGTCCCCTATTATAGAGGGAGTCTCACTGACAGGCCCCCTATTATAGAGGGATTCTCACCGACAGGACCCCTGGCATAGAGGGAGCCTGGCTGACAGAACCTCCCTTATAGAGGGAGTCTCAGTTACAGGACCCCTATTATAGAGGGAGTCTCAGTGACAGGACCCCTATAATAGAGAGAGTCTCGCTGACAGAACCCCTATAATAGAGGGAGTCTCACTGACAGGACCCCTATTATATAGGAAGGCTCAGTGACAGGACCACTATTATAGAGGGAGTCTCATTGACAGGACCCCTATTATAGAGGGAGTCTCTGTGACAGGACCCCTATTATAGAGGGAGTCTCACTGACAGGACCCCTATTATAGAGGGATTCTCACTAAGAGGACCCCTATTATAGAGCGAGTCTCAGTAACAGGACCCCTATTATAGAGGGAGTCTCACTGACAGGACCCTTATTATAGAGGGTGTCTCCGTGAAAGGACCCCTATTATAGAGGGAGTCTCACCAACAGGACCACTATTATAGAGGGAGTCTCTGTGACAGGACCCCTATTATAGAGGGAGTCTCAGTGACAGGACCCCTATTATAGAGGGAGTCTCGCTGACAGGACCCCTATTATAAATGGAGTCTCAGTGACAGGACCCCTATTATAGAGGGAGTCTCAATGACAGGACCCTTATTATAGAGGGAGTCTCACTGACAGGACCCCTATTATAGAGGGAGTTTCAGTGACAGGGCCCCTATTATAGAGGGAGTCTCACTGACAGGACCCCTATTATAGAGGGAGTCTCAGTGACAGGACCCCTATTATAGAGGGAGTCTCAGTGACAGGACACCCATTATAGAGGGAGTCTCACTGACAGTACCCCTATTATAGAGGGAGTCTCAATGACAGCACCCCTATGATAGAGGGAGTCTCTGTGACAGGACCTCTATTATAGAGGGAGTCTCAGTGACAGGACCCCTATTATAGAGGGAGTCTCTGTGACAGGACCCCTATTATAGAGGGAGTCTCAGTGACATGTCCCCTATTATAGAGGGAGTCTCAGTAACAGGACCCCTATTATGGAGGGACTCTCAGAGACAGGACCCCTATTATAGAGGGAGTCTCAGTGTCAGCTCGCATTTACAGAGGGTGTCTCACTGACAGAACCCCTATTATAGAGGGAGACTCACTGACAGGACCCCTATTATAGAGCAAGCCTTTGTGGCAGGTCCCCTATTTTTGAGGGAGACTCCCTGACAGGACACCTATTATAGAGGGAATCTCTGTAACAGGACCCCTATTATAGAGGGAGTCTCAGTAACAGGACCCCTCGTATAGAGGGAGTGTCACAGCCCCAGGACAGTGACAGGGTAACACAAAGAATTCGACCCAACACAATCGTCGCTAAGGAAAAGGAAAAATATCTGACATATTGGGCAGAAACAACAAAAACCCAAAGCAAACTCAATTGCTACTTGGCCCTAAACAGACAGTACAACATAGCTGATTACCTGACCATGGTAAAGGATAACAAACTGAGAAGAACCTTGACAAGGTACAGACTTAGCGAACATAGCCTAGCGATCGAAAAAGGCAGACACAGGCAGACCAGGCTGCCAAGAGAAGACAGGATATGCTCTCACTGCAATCAGGGAGTAGTGGAGACAGAGATGCACTTCCTCACAGCCTGTGGAAAATATCAGGACGTCAGGGAGAATTTCTACCAAAAATTCTCACAAATATGCCCTGAATTCAGAAATCTGAATGACAACCAAAAACTCCCATTCCTACTGGGAGAGGAGAGAAGCTGTGTAACACTGGCGGCACACTATGTTACAGCTTGCCATGAACAGAGGGACAACCAGTAAACTAAGAAATGAATATATATAAACAATGCGAATGTATATTTATACACTCAGGGATATACCTGTTTATACACTGTATGAATAGAACTGCGTTTATGTGCTCAACCATAAATGTATTTTGATGCTTTGGCAACATAAGATGTAACTTATCATGCCAATAAAGCGATTTGAATTGTGAATTGTGAATATAGAGGGAGTCTCATTGACAGGACCCCTATTATAGAGGGAGTCTCACCGACATGGCCCATGGTATAGAGGGATCCTCACTGACAGGACACTATTATAGAGGGTGTCTCAGCGACAGGACCCCTATTATACAGGGTTTCTAACTGACAGGACCCCTATTATAGAGGGAGTCACAGTGATCAGACCCCTATTACAGAGGGAATCTGAGTGACAGGACCCATACTATAGAGGGAGTCTCACTGACAGGACCCCTATTATAGAGGGAGCCTCACTGACAGGACACCTATAATAAAGGGAGTCTCAGTAACAGGACCACTATTATAGAGGGAGTCTCACTGACAGGACCCCTATTATAGAGGGAGTCTCCGTGACAGGACACCTATTATAGAGGAAGTCTCACCGACAGGACCCCTATTATAGAGGGAGTCTCTGTGACAGGACCCCTATTATAGAGTGAGTCTCAATGACAGGACCCCTATTATAGAGGGAGTCTCGCTGACAGGACCCCTATTATAAATGAATTCTCAGTGACAGGACCTCTATAATAGAGGAAGTCTCAGTGACAGGAACCCTATTATAGAGGGAGTCTCAGTGACCGGAACCCTATAATGGAGGGAGTCTCAGTGACAGGACCCCTATTATAGAGGGAGTGTCACTGACAGGACCCCTATTAGAGAGGGATTCTCATTGACAGGACCCCTCTTGTAGAGGGAGTCTCACCGACAGGACCCCTATTATAGAGGGAGTCTCACTGACAGGACCCCTGTTATAGAGGGCGTCTCAGTGACAGGACCCCTATGATAGAGGGAGTCTCAGTGACAGGACCCCTATTATAGAGGGAGTCTCGCTGACAGGACCCCTATTATAGAGGGACTTTCAGTGACAGTACCCCTATTATAGAGGGAGTCTCAGTGACAGGACCCCTATTATAGAGGGAGTCTCGCTGACAGGACCCCTATTATAGAGTGACTCTCACTGACAGGACTCCTATTATAGAGGGAGTCCAACTGACAGTTCCCCTATTATAGAGCGAGTCTCAATGACGAGTCCCCCATTATAGAGGGAGTCCCACAGACAGGACCCCTTTGATAGAGTGAGTCTCACTGACAGTACCCCTGTTATAGAGGGAGTTTCAGTGACAGGACCCCTTTTATAGAGGAAGTCTCAATGACAGGACCCTTATTATAGAGGGAGTCTCACTGACAAGACCCCTATTATAGAGGGAGTCTCACCGACAGGAGCCCTGGTATAGAGGCAGCCTCGCTGACAGGACACCTATTATTGAGGGAGTCTCACTGACAGTACCCCTATTATAGAGGGAGTCTCAGCGACAGGACCCCTATTATAGAGGGAGTCTCACTAACAGGACCCCTATTATAGAGGGAGTCTCACTGACAGGACCCCTATTATAGAGGGTGTATCGCTGACAGGGCCCCTATTATAGAGGGAGTCTCACCGACAGGACGCCTCATATAGAGGGAGTCTCACTATCAGGAACACTATTATAGAGGGTTTCTCACCGACAGGACCCCTGTTATGGAGGGAGTCTCCCTGACAGGACCCCTATTATAGAGTGAGTCTCAGTGACAGGTCCCCTATTATAGAGGGAGTCTCATTGTCAGGACCCCTATAATAGAGGGACTCTCAGTGACAGGACCCCAATTATAGAGGGAGTCTCAGTGACAGGACCCATTTTATAGAGGAAATTTCACTGACAGGAAACCCAATTATAGAGGGAGTCTCACCGACATGACCCATGGTATAGAGGGAGCCTCAGTGACAGGACCCCAATTATAGAGGGATTCTCAGTGACAGGACCCCTACTATAGAGGGAGTCTTACTATCAGGACCCCTATTATACAGGGAGTCTCAATGACAGGAGCCCTATTATAGAGGGACTCTCGCTGGCAGGGCCCTATTGTAGAGGGAGTCTCACTGACAGTACCCCTTTTTTAGAGGGTGTCTCACCGACAGGACCCCTATTATAGAGGGAGTCTCAGTGCCAGGACCCCTATTATAGAGGGAGTCTCATTGACAGGAACCCTATTATAGAGGGAGTCTCAATGACAGGACCCCTATTATAGAGGGAGTCTCAGTGCCAGGACCCCTATTATAGAGGGAGTCTCATTGACAGGAACCCTATTATAGAGGGAGTCTCAATGACAGGACCCCTATTATAAAGGGCGTCTCACTGACAGGTCCCCTAGTATATAGGGAGTCTCACTGACAGGACCCCTATTATAGAGGGAGTCTCACCGACAGGACCCCTATTATCGAGTGAGTCTCACTGACAGAACCTATATTGTAGAGGGAGTCTCAGTTACAGGACCCCTATTACAGAGGGAGTCTCAGTGACAGGACCCTCTATTATAGAGGGAGTCTCAGTGACAGGACCCTCTATTATAGAGGGAGTCTCAGTGACAGGACCCCCATTATAGAGGGAGTCTCACTGACAGGACCCCTATTATCGAGGGAGTCTCACTGACAGGACCCCTATTATAGAGTGAGTCTCACCGACAGGACCCCTATTATAGAGGGAGTCTCGCTGACAGGACATCTATTATAGAGGGAGTCTCAGTGGCAGGACCCCTACTATAGAGGAATTAATAGAAACATAGAAGATAGGAGCAGGAGTAGGCCATTCGGCTCTTCGAGCCTTCACCGCCATTCAATGAGATCATGGCTGATCATCCAAATTCAGTACCCTGTCCCTGCCTTCTCCCCATATCCTTTGATCCCTTTAGCCTCCAGAAATATATCCAATTCTTTCTTGAATATATTAATGAACTGGCCTCCACCGCCCTCTGTGGCAGAGAATTCCACAGGAATGTCACTGGTGGGGCTACCCTGGCAAGCGGACCCTTAGCTCGGGTCACAGTCCTTGCTGTCTGGGGACCTTCTCCCTCGGGACCCTCCCTTCCCAAACCTGGGCTGGGGACAGGCAGTCCCTTGCCACTGGCTGCCGGTGCCTGACAGTCTTCCCCTTCAGGTCTCAAACCTGGTTCAGGCTGCTTCCCGGAGTCCCATAAGAGAGGAGGAATCGCTCGGGCCAAGTGCTGGGGACCTTTTCCTCTCACGCACACGACTGTACCTGCGTGTGCAGTCTGTGTGAGTGTATGCGTTGCAGACTGAGGATTTCTATCCTCAGGTTCAATCCCAGCTGCCCATTTCCCTGCCTCCGGCTTAAACAACCTGTATTGTTTAATATAACTGGCAGCCTGCCAGTAACCCTGTTCTAAATCCTTTTCCCTTACCAGGGCGGCCTTAAAGGCAGAATCTTGGGCTTGGACCTGCTTTTGGTCCAGGGCCAAAACTATCCCCTGTGTGCCTCCCTTGTCCCGGATTGCTGCTACTGCGCCTGCTCTACAGGGGTCCCAGAACTCTCCTTCCCTGTCCCCCTGCTTGGCCACCTCGTTGGTCTTGTGGTTACCCTCCCACGTGGTATGGAAGCATCCTAAACCTATGGCCAAAGGTTTTGACCTTTCCCCAGCCTGCTCGTTCCCTGTGAGTCCCATTAAGCTAAATGGGACCTTGTTAGACTGGGGTGAATTGGTCAGGTCTTCCGAGTGGACCACCGTGCTGGAAGCTCCAGTGTCCACCAAATATCTCCCCTGCACCGTCTTCGCCCCCATCTTATCATAGGGCCTGTTCCCCTCAGCATTTTCGCGGGGACACAGGTCAACAGGCTGCACTGGCTCGAGTCATTGCTGGGAGTGGGATGGGGCAGACGGGGTCAAAGTATCAGTGGTGGCTGCTATTCTCCCCTGGCCAGTCAGAAGAGACCGTAGGGACTGTAAAAATGACTCGATCGCCGCGGAAGGGATATCTGGCCCTGCCTTTTGGGCTGGGGCTGTGGGATCCTTTCCCTTGTTATCCTTCCAGGGATTCTTACAGTCTTTTCTCCAGTGACCGACTTTCCCGCACCCATAACAATTTAACCTAGCCTGGGAGGGACGGTTCCCCTCCTGGTGCCACTCTTTCTTACTCTGGCTCTCAGGTTTAACCTCATGGACTTTTCCCTTGGGTTGGGGCGCCTCGATACACTTCATGTTTCTAAAGGCTACTGTGAGCCGGCGGATCACCGCTTCTTCGGTGGTCTGGTGGTTTCGGGGGTCAAACCAAGCCACGACCTGGGCTTGGATCTGGGGTAGGCTGTTTTTCACAAGACACCAGAGCCAGTGAGTCAATTGGACTGGGTTCAGTGCTGCCCGCCCTGGCATTCCCAGGCATGCGCTCCGGTAGACTGGCCACAGCCTGTCTGCGAACGCCTGCGGGGACTCCCCTGGGAGCTGCACCGTTCTTTCCTTCCGGGCGAACGGGCTACCATCATTGAGTCCCATGGCCTCCAATATCTCATTCTTCAGATCCTCATAATCCTTCTGCCCCCTTTTGCACTTGCCAGATAGGGCCTGAAGGAGATCACCTCCCAGGGAAAACAGCAGCATTTCTGCTTGCTCTGCATCATCGCAGTCATTAACACAAGCTGCCCATTCTATCTCCCTGAAGTGCAGTGAGGTGTCTCCCTTTTTAGTGAGCTTGCAGATGTGGCTAACCATGTCCCTGAGCTGGTGGGTGCCATATGGCACCACAAGCTGATTCTGGATGGCCCCTGGGTCAACTTCATCAACGGGCGGACCGTACCTCCGTTGTCGGAGGGGGTACACTGGTCCTGGTCCCGGCCTATCTAGCGGGGCCTGCTGTGCTTCCTCTACCACCTCATCCTCCACCCCCCTTTGCTGCCAGAGCTCCTGAAAGCTCAGAGCTGTGGGTGGCAGTTATGGGACCTCTGATTCCCTGACCAACCTTGTTCTGGGTATTGCCTGTGGGATGGTTCTATTAGGCTTGTCGGTAAAATCCAACTGACCTGTCTTCGGGCTGATAAGACATATCATCCCCTTTGCCCTCTTTAAAGCCATATTCAAGCTTTCTATCTCTTCCCTACAGGGGCCATGATCTGCTTCCTCAAACCCTTGGTTGCAGGCCAGCTTATACGCTGCCTTTACCTCCCTATCCTTTTCCTCCTGCTCTTTTACTTCTTGTATGAGGCGGGCATTCTCCTCCCGCACCCTCATCTCATTGCTCTTGGCCTCTGCAACTAGGCACTTCAGGTACTCTAATTTGTACCTCGTGTGGCTTTTGCCCTCACTAAACTGGACCACCAGGCGCTCTATCTTGGCCTGGTATTCTTCAATCTCCCTTTCCTTATCCCAACTCTCTGCTCTAACTTCCCTAAGCCTGCGGGAACCTAACCACAAACAGATCAGTGGGATAAAGAGAAACCCAATAACTGCTGTTCTCTTCAGACCCAAACCACCGTCTGCTACGTCGCATACTGTTGCCGATGGTCCGGCCGCGGTCGTCATTTTGTAGAAACAGGGGGGTACTGGAGTTATTGTCTCTGGCCAGTCAGAAGTATCTGAGCTGCTCCAGAGCCCCGTGCGGTTTTGAGTCGCTCCCCCTTTTCTGGTTCTGACCGCCGGACTTATTTCAGTAGCGATATAGACAAAACGAGACTCGTGGTTGGGTGCAAAACATAGAAACATAGAAACATAGAAGATAGGAGCAGGAGTAGGCCATTCGGCCCTTCGAGCCTGCTCCGCCATTCAATGAGATCATGGCTGATCATCCAAATTCAGTACCCGGTCCCTGCCTTCTCCCCATATCCCTTGATCCCTTTAGCCTTTAGAAATATATCCAACTCTTTCTTGATTATACTTAATGAACTGGCCTCCACCACCCTCTGTGGCAGAGAATTCCACAGGTTCACCACTCTCTGGGTGAAGAAATTCCTCCTCATTTCAGTCCTAAATGGCTTACCCCTTATCCTTATACGATGACCCCTGGTTCTGGACTCCCCGGCCATCAGAAACATCCTTCCTGCATCTAGTCTGTCCAGGCCTGACAGAATTTTATAGGTTTCGATGAGATCCCCTCTCAATCTTCTAAACTCCAGTGAGTATAAGCCCTATTGACACAATCTCTCCTCATACGTCATTCCTGCCATCCCAGGTATCAGTCTGGTGAATCTTCGCTGCGCTCCTTCCATGGCAAGAATGTCCTTCCTCAGGTAAGGCGACCAAAACTGCACACAATACTCAAGGTGTGCTCTCACCAAGGCCCTGTACAACTGCAGCAAGACATCCTTGTTCTTGTACTCGAACCCTCTTGCTACGAAGGCCAACATACCATTTGCCTTCTTAACCGCCTGCTGCACCTGCATGCTTACCTTCAGCGACTGGTGTACAAGAACACCCAGGTCTCTTTGCACTTCCCCTTCTCCCAATCTATTGCCATTCAAATAATAATCTGCCTTCCTGTTTTTGCCACCAAAGTGGATAACCTCACATTTATCCACATTATAGTGCATTTGCCATGTTTCTGCCCAATCACCCACCCTGTTCAAATCGTGCTGGAGTTTCACGACATCCTCCTCACAGCATACCCTCCCACCCAGCTTTGTGTCATCTGCAAATTTGGAGATATTACATCCAATTCCCTCGTCCAGATCATTAATATATATTGTGAACAGCTGGGGTCCTAGGACCGATCCTTGCGGTACCCCGCTAGTCACTGCCTGCCACTCGGAAAACGACCCGTTTATTCCAACTCTTTGCTTTCTGTCCGCCAACCAGTTCTCTATCCAAGTCAATACCTTGCCCCCAATCCCATGTGCCTTAATTTTGCACGCTAATCTCTTATGCAGGGCCTTATCGAAAGCCTTCTGAAAGTCCAAATACACCACATCCACTGGTTCTCCCTTATCTATTTTACCAGTTACATCCTCAAAAAATTCCAGTAGATTAGTCAAGCATGATTTACCTTTTGTAAATCCATGTTGACTTTGTCCGATCCAGTCACTGCTTTCCAAGTGCTCTGCTATTACATCTTTTATAATGGACTCTAGCATTTTCCCCACTACCGATGTCAAGCTTACCGGTCTATAATTCCCCGCCTTTTCTCTACCACCTTTTTTGAATAGTGGGGTAACATTAGCTACCCGCCAATCCATGGGTACCGTTCCAGAGTCTTTCGAGTTCTGGAAGATGACCAGCAATGCATCTACTATTTCTAGGGCCACTTCCTTAAGTACTCTGGGATGTAGATTATCAGGCCCTGGGGATTTATCGGCCTTCAGTCCCATCAATTTTCCGAACACCATTTCCCTACAAATACTGGGCTGAAAATTCAGTAGGGTTAGCGCCCCATTTGAGGCGCTAGAGGGCCTAGCGCCGGAGTTATGGCCGGTTTGTAAATTCAGTGGGGCCCTGCCATCGGCGTTAGACCGGTTGCGCTGCGCCGGCACCGATGACGTCATCGGTGTGCGCAGCGTCCCGGTTGCCGTGGTGACGGGCCCCAATGCCGAAATTGAGTTGCGGCCGCTTCGCCCGTGGCAGCCGCAACTAACGATGTTTCAGCAGAGTCCTACGCGAGTTAGCGCCGGCGCATTAAGGTCGCGCGGCGGCCCGCCGCTTTCCCGCCGGCCGCCTGCCCGCACCTCCCTCCCCGGACTCCTCCACCCCCCCCTCCGTGGAACAGATGCGTCTGGCCTGCGAGCCCGGCACTTCTCCGAGGTGCCGGGCTCATTTTTTTCAAGATTTCAACGGCCAGCGGGCAGGTGCAGGCAGCTCCTCCTTAACTGAAGGAGGAGGCCTGCACTTCCCCAGCCTGCCGCACCGCATCGGGTGCCGCAGCGCCGGAATTGCGCCGCAATGCGGCAGTCAGCGCCTATTTCGAGGCGCTGACACCCTCCTGTAGCGCCGGCAGCCGTTTGGGCGCGGCGCTACTGAATTTTTGGCGCGCGCAGGGGGACTTAGCGCCGGCGCTAAATTTCCGACGCTAAAGCCCTGGCGCGGCGCCAACTGAATTTCTAGGCCACTGATTTCTTTCAGTTCCACCCTTTCATCAAACCCTATGTTCCCCGGCATCTCTGGGAGGTTATGTGTGTCCTCCTTTGTGAAGACAGAACCAAAATATGTATTTAGTTGGTCTGCCATTTCTTTGTTCCCCATTGTAAATTTCCCCGATTCTGACTGCAAGGGACCTACGCTTGACTTCACCAATCTTTTTCTCTTCACATATCTATAAAAGCTTTTACAGTCAGTTTTTATGTCCTCTGCAAGCTTACTCTCATATTCTATTTTCCCTTTCTTAATTAATCCCTTTGTCCTCCTTTGTTGAATTCTAAACTGCTCCCAATCCTCAGGATTATTGCTTTTTCTGGCCAATTTATATGCCCTCGCCTTGGACCTTATGCTATCCCTAATTTCCCTTGTTAGCCACAGTTGGGTCACCTTTTTTGTTTTATTTTTATGCCAAACTGGGATGAACAAATTCTGTAGTTCATCCATTCGGTCTTTGAATGTTTGCCATTGCCTATCCACCGTCAACCCTTTGATTGCCATTCCCCAATCAATCCTACCCAACTCGCTCCTCAGACCATCGTCGTTTCCTTTATTTAAATTGAGGACCCTAGTCTCCGAGTCAACGACTTCATTCTCCATCTTAATGAAGAATTCGACCATATTATGATCGCTCCAACCCAAGGGGCCTCGTACAACAACATAATACCCAGTCTAAGATGGCCTGATCTCTGGTTGGATCCTCGACATATTGGTCCAGGAAACCATCCCGTAAACACTCCAGGAATTCCTCCTCCACAGTATTGTTACTCATTTGGTTGGCCCAATCTATATGTAGATTAAAATCACCCATGATGACTGCTGTGCCCTTATTGCACGCTTCTTTAATTTCTCTTTTAATGCCATCCCCAACCTCCGCCTTACTGTTTGGAGGTCTATAAACCACTCCCACTAATGTTTTTTTCCCCTTAGTATTTCACAATTCTACCCATACAGATTCCAGCTCATCAGAGCTAATATCCTTCATTACAATTGTGTTAATCCCTTCTTTAACCAGTAATGCTACCCCACCTCCCTTTCCTTTTTGCCTATCTTTCCTGAATATCGAATACCCCTGGATGTTGAGTTCCCAGTCCTGGCCTTCCTTGAGCCACGTTTCCGTAATCCCAACCAAATCGTATTTGTTTACTTCTATTTGCGCAGCCAATTCATCCACCTTATTACAAATGCTCCTCGCATTAAGACACAAAGCCTTCAGTATTTATTGAAATAAAGAATAAATTGAAAATAATGAGGAATACAGCACACTTTTGCTTACTACAGCACACCTTTTCTTAATACAGCACACCTTTGCTTAATACAGCACACCTTTGCTTAACACAGCACTCTTTTGCTTAATACAGCACTCTTTTGCTTAACGGGAGGAGAAATGGACACATCGAGGGAAAATTGACTAAAATTACAGTTTAACAAAATTCCCCTTTAATTCCCACCCCTAATACCTATCTAGGTTGACTTGTAATGGGCCAGAAGGTTTTATGCTCACCAGTGAATACCTGCTCCATGCCCCTGCGGTCTGTCTTAGATTCTTCACCGCCCCGAAGTAGAGATACCCCAGTACTTCAAAAGTAACTGCTGGTACTCCACTTCTTTGGGCGGGCTGCTGAGCTGTTCTTCTTGTAGGCAGGGCATCGGAGGCAAGGTGGCAGAGAGACAGAGAGTGGCTTCCTGGGGGATTATCTTTATACCCCATTGGGAGCCGTTATCTGCGTGCCCAAATCTGGATGTATCTGGGCTATACAAAAGGGACTGAACTGTCCCCATTGACTGTGATGGGTTTGAATGTGTTACCCATTCATTTAACTGGTTTGCGACCAGTTTGAAATGTCCCACTGATTTCTCAAGTGTTCAGTCAACAGCACTCAAGTGCTTTGTAAACAATCCATTGTCCTGCGGTCACCGCCCAACCGCAACTGATTGATAGCTTTAAGTACTTAAGCCCTTGAGTCAACATCGTAGAGGGCTGGTAAACAAACAACCCTTTGTCCTGTGAGTGAAACTTCCTAAACTGCAGTTGATTGACAGTTTCAAGTATTTCATGCATATTCGCACAGGTTGGTGTTTTTATTCAAATCCTTTGTCAGCCAGGGATGGGAGATATGCAAGCAGGCTGTCTTTGTCTTCTGCCACGAGGCCTGACAGCCATTTTTGATGTCCTGGGTTTTTAAGGTACATTCCACCCAGGTTTTCTTTAATCAAAAATAATCTTCGGGGGCTGTAGAAATTCTCTGAAATTTTTGCAAACCTTACAGAGGGGGGCTTCTCAGTGGGGTCAGCAACCATACTATGCCTGTTGAGATAGATGTGAAAGATCCCATGGCTCTAGTCAGAGAAGAGCAGGGAGTTCTCCTCGTGTCCTGGCCATCATTCATCCCTCAACCAACACCACAGAACCAGATTAGCTGGTCATTTAAGTTTCAACCTTTGTTCACTCTCGCCTCTGACTCAGCCCTACTCCAAAGACATAATCTAGGTTGGCACATCATTGCAGTACTGAGGGAGTGCTACACCATCAGAAGTGTAATCTTTCAGTTATGCCCTGTCTGCCCGCTCAGGTGGATGTAAAAACTCCCACAGCATTGTTTGAAGAAGTGCAGGGGCATTCTCCCCAAAATCCTGACCTCTTAACCAACACCTAAAACGGATTATCTGGCCATTAATCCCATTGCTGTTTGTGGAGTCATGCTGTGCGTAAATTGCTGCTGTATTTCCTACATTACAATAGTGACTACATTGCAAAAGTACTTCATTGGCTGTAAAGCACTTTGGAACGCCCTGAGATTGTGAAAGGCGCTATATAAATGCAAGTCCTTTTTTTTAATCTCATTATTGTTTCTGGGATCCTGCTGTTTCTCTACATTATAACAGTGACTTAAAAAGTATTTAATTGGGTATAAAGTGTCCTGAGGGTGTGAAAGGCACAATGTAACTGAATGTTCTTTCTCTCTTACCTTCCAGCGTCTGCCACACATGTTCTGCAAGTAAAAGGTGTCTTTTTTCTGGTTAATGTTACACGTATATCCACCTGTCTGGAAGCAGTGTCTCCATAACCAATGTCATAGTGTAATGTCAGACCGCGTCACTTTGTTCTGATTATGTGCTAAAAATGCCATACGAATCCGAATCCACTGTAGTGCTGTCCTATGTATCTAGAGTTGCCAACTCTGGTTTGACATATTCCTGGCGATTTCATCACGTGACGCCCGCCTCCAACTGCCCCACCGAGTCAAACAGCCTTTTTTCCCCATCTCCATTATGTGACATATTCACCAGGACATCAGAGAGAGCTCCCCGGCTCTTTAAATAGTGCCATGAGATCTTATACATCCACCTGAGAGAGTAGACAGGGCCTCGGTTTAACGTCTCATCTGAAAGACGGCACCTCCGACAGTGCAGCACTCGCTCAGTCCTGATCTGGGAGTGTCAGCCTGGATTATGTGCTCAAGTCTCTGAAGCGGGACTTGAACCCACAACCTTCTGACTCAGAAGCAAGATCCCTACCCAACTGAGCCAAAAAGGTCTTCATCGAACCACAGCTGGAGTCGGCAGTAAAATGACAATCCCACCTCACCACATGCACTTTGTTCCCCTTCCTCACTCCCACCCTGTGCAAATCGTTCACTCCACCTCTCCTGAAAGTGCTGAACCTTGTTAGGGTCCAATTTTATGGCCAGCAGTAACCCTCTGGTTTGTCACCCAAGTGGTCATTCTTGAGGTGAGCCCAATTGTTAGCTTATTGAATTGTAGGGGGCGTCACTGCCAACTGCTCTCTCTGGTATGGGTTGGCTCGGGGTGTGCAGATGCAGCACGGGCCAGTGCTCGAATGTAATCTTGTTTAAATTCCCAGTTGGTAAAAATGTATCACTGTTGCAAAGATTAAACAACTAAGACCTTTGAACATCCACTTCCTGCACCGGGTTTTTTTTTTCAATTTTACTATCGCCGCACACTGTGTCCAGAGTCCATTCAAAATAAGAATTTTACTCTTCACTCAGAGAGTGGTG
The DNA here is from genome assembly GCF_052327205.1 of Somniosus microcephalus. Lineage (NCBI taxonomy): Eukaryota > Metazoa > Chordata > Chondrichthyes > Squaliformes > Somniosidae > Somniosus > Somniosus microcephalus. Next base: position 218,109,883 of record NC_140989.1, on the reverse strand, counting down.
AGAATGTGGAAGTCGCGACCACATGGAGTGGTTGAGGCGAATAACATAGACACATTTAAGAGGAAGGTAGAATTACATAGAATTACATACATGCACAGCACAGAAACAGGCCATTCAGCCCAACAGGCCTATGTCGGTGTTTATACTCAATGTCAGCAGCCGAAACATAAATCAAAAACAATTTGTGCGCGACAAGCTCACGAGGCATATAACTGCAACGTGGCTATATATCTTGGCAATTAAAGACAGTTTAATTAAAAGCGACTTATTTTCACTGCAGGGTGATTTCACAGGCTGCTTGTGAATGAAAGGGAGATGTTTCTGAGTGCCATAAAGCTTTAATTGACGCTGTTTACAATTCATTCTCCATCCCACATTGTAGGTTCCCTCCAGTTTGATTTAGATCGGACTGAACGAGACTGCGAGTCTGCGGCCTGTTAGTGGGGTTTCGTGTTCGATTCTCCTAACAATTAATAAACAGATTGGATTATGGGGAATCCAATTAAGCTTTTATCCAGTTCAACAATAAGGTGTAATTCCCGTGTTTAGCACATGGAAGAATTAATCAGAGTATGAATAAGATGCTGGTAATTAGGTAAGTTTTAATTATCCCAAGGTAAGTGATGTGTTGCAGCCTGCTCATTACAGTGTCAGGCGTGCCGTGGAATGCACTTATTGTGCTACAGAGTGGCCCAGGAACACCATTAATGAGAATGGAGTTTTTGAATGGAGTGACGGCACAGTTCTCATTTTGCGGTGAGTGAATGTTGAGTCGGAGATTTGAGAGTCAATCCGGTTCTGTGCTTGTACGCTCAGCAGCTGCTGCTCATGCATCAACGCCGGCCATGGTACCAGCCAATTTAACTATACCCCTCATTTTTCCCCACCTTAATGCCAGCCTATTGACTGAGCCTTGCTGACAGTCAGCCAGCCAGTTTACAACCCAGTGCTTTCCCCAGTTCACCAGTGTCCTGGAAGGTGACAACCCCGCCATCCAAAATAAATAATGAATTCATCTGTTTTATCCACCTTATCAGGTACGACCACCTCTTTGGTGCCTCCTAAGTAATTAATGAAAGCTGAAGGAACATAGAATCATGTGTGACCATTACTGAGTCGTGCCTTATTGTGCCAGCTTGGCTCACTTCAGTACCCCTGACTCTGAAGACCATGGGTTCCAGCCACTCCAAGACTTAGAATCATAACAACAACAACTTATATTTATATAATGCCTTTACCGCAATAAAACATCCCAAGGTGCTTCACAGGAGTGTAATCAAAAAACAAACACAATTTGACACCAAGCCATATAAGGAAATTTTAGGGCAGATGACCAAAACCTTGGTCAAAGGTAGGTTTTAAGGAGCGTCTTAAAGGAGGAAGGAGAGGTTTAGGGAGCGAATTCCAGAGCTTAGGACCTAGGCAACTGAAGGCACAGCCACCACTGGTGGAGTGATTAAAATCAGGGAAGTTCAAAAGGCCAGAATAGGCAGAGTGCAGAGGTCTATGGGGGATTATAGGGCTGAGGAGGATGAGGAGAAGGAGGAAGCGGAAGAAGAGAAGGAGGAGGAAGCAGAAGAGGAGGAAGCAGAGGAAGTGGAAGGGAGGAGGTAACCCAGGCAGCCCCTTTCTGCCTGGGCAGTCCATGATCAACTCATCCGACTATGGTACAAGTGAATGCAACCCCAATTCCCCATTCAATAATAGTCCCACACCTTACCTTCCCTCTGCTACTGACCATCACAGCATCCTCAACTACGCTGAAATAAAAGCCACCACAAAAGAAACATTCCAATCCAATGTTGTCTATCAATCCATCCAATATTACATAAAAAAGTCAACTCAGCACCCTTGTACATTCCCTTAGTGCCTGTCTTCAGTGTGCCTCTGCCAGTCCTAGTGTTCCTACAAAGTGCTACCATCAGTGGCTGCAACATGGCTGGTAGAAGACTGCTGACTTTCAGTGGGGGAGACTGCAGATGTCCTTACAGGACGACCTCTGGGCCTAGAAGGCCTGACTGCGGACTGCACCACCTCAGCATAGGCGGCAGCAGTCTGGGCTGGCTGGCTGACAGGCACCAGCAAGGGCACTGGCAGAGTGGCAGGGGTGGGATGACGAACGCTGTCATCCTGAGAGCGGGCAACAGGTTCTTGCTCCACAGAGCCAATGCCACTCCCCTGGGGCGGCGCCTCAGCAATCCTAGCCATCTGTTGGAGGGCAGATTGCTGGACTACTGTGACACCCTGCAAGCCCCTGTCAACACTGGTAAACCCAGCCATGATGGCAGCAAGCTGAGCTTGCATGACTTCAGTCAGAGCTTCCACTGCAGCACTCTGACATTGGGTGGCTTGTGCTTGTGCTGTAGTGGAAACAGAGACATCAGCCATCAGATGTTGCATGATGGATGGGTCCAGAAGTGCGCTGACGCTGGAGAGGATGGGCTCCAAGCTCTGCGCAAAGCCCTGTGCAAGGTCGCTGCCGGACACCTCCATGCTCCTTGACATTGCATTCAGGCTTTCTGGCAGGCCTGCCAATGCACCAAGCATTTCATAGTGTATACCCATCAGCTTTCTTCTGTAGGCCGCTCCATCAAAATCCTCATCTGAGTCGTCTGCAGCAGAATTCGTGTACAACCTCGCCCTCCGGGGAGCTGACACCTGCGCTTTCCGCCTGTCTTGGCTGTAACCCACTCATGCCCGGTGACTCACCACGTGCAGATCCTGCCTCTAAGCTACCCTCTAAACTACACGCAGTGCCACTATCTGAGCTGGTGGCTGCGAGTGTCAGATCGAGTGACTGTGTTTCTTCTTCTTCATCACTCTCCTCTCCCTCTCCTTGTACAACCACAGGCTGGGCAGGTTGGATTTCTTGGGTATCTGAAATGAGAAAGGCACAAGGGTAGGATTGTGATGAGGGGAGTGGGGAAAAAAAAGAGATGCAAGCTTACACCATGTGCAGATCATAAATCAGAAGAGATTGTGGGATGAGGGGGAAGTGGGATGTGAGAAGGAGGATAACGTATGAGGATATCGGCATCTTGTGTTCTTTCAGTCCCACTGCTGGCCAGGGTCTCAACCATGTCCCTCCCAAGAATGGCCAGCACCGTCTCTTCCAAGGGGGTGAGGTGATGCAGGAACACCAGTTATGCACCACCTTTTCCTGCAAGAGAAAGTGAAATGTGTCAGTGAGTGTGGTGCAATATGTTTGGGTGATATGCCTGTTATGATTGAATAGCTGCCAGTGTATGCAAGCTGTGAGATGTGAGTGTGAGGTTTGCAGGAGTGGTAAGTGTGTGAGGGTGAGGTGAAGCTATGAATGTGAGGTATGAGTCATATTTGGTAGATATTGTTGGTAGGTGAGTGATGGGAGTGTGGTGCATTGAGCAGTGCGTGAGGCTGGTGGTGCTGATGGTGGGATATGGCCTTTGAAGATGAATTCACTGACCGTGACCACTCGTGAGTTCATTAAACTTCTTCATACACTGCACCCACATCCTCGGGGCAACACTGCTGGCATTCATCACATTGGTTATCTGCTCCCATTGCAATTTGGTCTGTTGCCTGGAGGGCCTCCTGGCACCCTGTGGAAACAGGGCCTATCTCTTCGAATTGACCTCCTGCACCAAGGCCTCCAGTGCTGCATCGGAAACCCTTGGTTCATGCTCTTTCCCCTGTTGTGCCATCATTATTTGTGTTTTGGCACTGTCTTCCTCAGTCAGTTGAATGATGATCTTCAGGCAGAATGCACCTCCCCTTTAAGAGGTGCAGACTACCTTTAAGTAGTGCAGGCTATTTTTAATTGGTGCTAGCCTCACACAAACTTTGGCCCCTGCTGAGCGTTCAGTCACTCAGTAGCACATTATTGGGCTGAACAACACAATCATGCAAATGAACAGGAAATGCAAAGTTTGCGGGCTGCCTGCAGTCTCCCAAATGGGCATGGGTTGCTAGAGCATTGCGATCCCCATGCCCGTTTTTGGGGGCAAACCAATTTCTGGGCCCTGCAGATTTAGCACTCAAGTGCTATTTAGATGCAATTTCCATGGAGCAGAGTATCACAGAATCACAGAAACCCCACAGTGCAGATAGAGGCCATTTCGGCCCATCGAGCCCGCACCGACACATATCCCACCCGATCCCCATAACCCCTACACCAACACATGTCCCACTCTATCACCGTAACCCCACGTATTTAATCCCCCTAACACTAAGGGTCAATTTATCATAGCCAATCAACCTAACCCGCACATCTTTGGACTGTGGGAGGAAACCGGAGCACCCGGTGGAAACCCACGCAAACACGGGGAGAATGTGCAAACTCCACACAGACAGTCACCCGAGGCCAGATTCGAACCCGGGTCCCTGGCGCTGTGAGGCAACAGTGCTAACCACTATGCCACCATGCTATGCACCATGCAGGAGTATGTGGGCTCCTCGCATCCACTTCCACTGAAGGTGTGGAGTGCGCTGGCTGGCACACAGCAACACATTGCAGGATGGCTCAGGGACCGAGTGAGAGGGCCCACAGTTTCTCAGATGCAGCACTGGAGGCCCTAGTGGAGGAGGTCCAGAGGGGGAGGGATGCCCTGTACCCGCAGGGGGGAAGGACACCACCTCGCCCTCCTGTCCCTCTCTCCTGCAGCAGCTGGTGCTGCTCTGCCTGCCCTCATGCCCACCTCCCATTCCTCAGCCAGACCAAAGAGGTCCCCCAGCAAGATGCCCAGGACCAAGCACTCCCTTTCTCCTGGTGACTCCTATAAGGTGTCCAGTAAGGTGGAGCAGCACAGCACTTACCAGGTGAAGTCCTCAGAGAATTTCCAAAATAAATGTTGCTCAAGTCTTACATAAGATTACATAGGATATACGGTGCAGAAACAGGCCATTCGGCCCAACCAGTCCATGCCGGCGTTTATGCTCCACTCGAGCCTCCTCCTGTCTTTCCTCATCTAACTCTATCAGCCCTCTATTCCCTTCTCCCTCATATGCTTATCTAGCCTCCCCTTAAATGCATCTATACTATTTGCCTCAACCAATCCCTGTGGTAGCGAGTTCCACATTCTCACTACTCTCTGGGTAAAGAATTTTCCTCTGAATTCCCTATTGGATTTCTTGGTAACTATCTTATATTGATGGCCTCTAGTTATGCTCTTCCCCACAAGTGGAAACACTCTCTCTGTATCCACTCTATCAAAACCTTTCATAATTTTAAAGATCTCTATTAATTCACCCCTCAACCTTCTCTTTTCAAGACCAGCCTGTTCATCCTGTCGGTGAAGTCTTGACAAAGTGTCCCAGAAAGTCTCCCGATATGTTTCAGAGGTCCTCACAGCTCCAGCAGTAATGACCATGAAATGGTGAGTATCCCTTTAAGTGGTGAGTATCCCTTTAAGTAGCGCTTGAAATCAACATCAACGTCATGTTTACTCCCAAATAGCTGGTCACTGTGAGGAGAGGACATTAGTTGAAGCGATAACCACCAAAATGCCGTTCAGCTTCTTTAATGAGCGCTAGAAGGCATTTTAAGTTGCAATCAGCTGTTTAACAAGCCACCGGACGGCTGTTCCTAGTGCTGGTTTCAACTCCTTTACCAAGTTGGTGTCTTGCGCTAAATGCGGGTTAAACCGGCATTTCGGCTTAAGACCCCATCTTGGCCACCTCTTTAGCGCCTAAAGTTATCGGCGAATATTACCCCCTGAACATTGTACAGATGAAGTACTGCCCTTGCAGTTACAACTCACACGCCTTTGGGGGAGGCTGAGTGCAGCATTTTCTGTGCTTTGCCTCTGGAGAATCTGTAGGTTCATGGATAAGCAAATCATGTAGTGTGTTGGAGGGCCAGACTTGATAGCCTGCAGGACCATTACCTCCTCAGTGATTTCTTCGACCCTTGTAATGACATTATATAGTTGAATATAGCAAATAGAGTTGAATTCTATTTGAGATCATCATGGACGTATCATACTTCTTGTTATAGAGGTGCTGGCAGCAGACCTGATGTAATTGGTCCCATCTATCATCACTCAACGACAGTGAAAACATTTCTATAGTAAAAGGCAGACAAGCGTTTAATAGATGGAGTGTGTGTGACAATAATCAAACCTGGTGAGCTTAAAGGAGCAAAACAAAAATCAATTAGCAAACTTATTACTTTTTATGTGGCAAACTTCCATAATTTAGTGAAACTCTGCATCTGGTGTTGTACCGCGCTGTCTGATTGTCAATAGTAGCTAATTGGACCAGTAATGGACAACGATAAGCTAGATTATCTTCAAAGCTAGACAGCTCAGGAGTGATGTCAGGAAACACTTCTTCACACAAAGGGTAGTGGAAATCTGGCACTTTCTCCCCCAAAAAGTTGTTGAGGCTGGGGGTCAATTAAAAATGTCAAAACTGTGATTGATAGATTTTTGTTGGGTAAGGTTATTAAGGGATATGGAGCCAAGGAGGGTAGATGGAGCAAAGATACAGGTCAGCCATGATCTAATTGAATGGTGGAACAGGCTCAAAGGGCTGAATGGCCTCCTCCTGTTCCTAGGAAGATTCATTGAATTCAATTTCACAACTTGCAAATGGTGGGATTTGAACTCACAATGTCTAGGGTTGGTTAATCTGGTGCCACAACCACTAGGCTAATGCACCCTCAGCTTGGCTTCTGAATGGCAGATAGCTGAAGAATCCAGCAGCATTGTGCCCGATATCTTTCAACTGTGCTGCACAGTGCACTGCGGACGAGTGTGTGGTATAACTAGGGTTCAAGTTTGATCGCAGCAAAAACGGCCCCTTCTACAATTTCCAAAGCTGTGCAACTTATAGAATTCCATCTTACACAGTGAAGTGGCTCTTCCAGGGTCTGACAGCAGTAAAGTGCTTATCTGAAACTCCCCAGAAATTTCTCTGAAGTAATGGCCCAGAAATTCAGGTCGGAGGCTTCCCGCGGGTGCAAGCCTCCGACCTGCACTTACCTAGCGCGCCGGCCATTGAGCTGTGGGCCCGCGTGGGATTCCGATCCTGGGCCTGCTCCAACTGCCGGCGCGCAGTGCTTGCGTATCCCAGGGGTGCAGTTAGTTCGATGCATCCCCTGGGATCACGTGGGCCATGGAGAGCCAATGGTAGCAGGGAACCTCTATTCATAGATTTGACAGGAAGAGCTGTCAAATCTAGGATTAGAGTTCAGCCCCAAAACATAACTAAAACTTCAAATACATTTTTTTTAAATCACATTTTTAAAATAACTATAAATTACATAAAATAACTATTTTAAACAATAATTTACATTTTTGAAAAAATTAATTACAGTTTTTAGCGAGGCTAAAATTAAACTTACCTTTCTTTAAAGTATTTAAAAATAATAAACCTGTGGAAAAAATGTTTTAATTTTACTTAATTCACCACTTACCTTATGAAAAGCAGGCCTTGCGCCTGCTTTTAAAAAACGTAGCTCCTGGAGACTTACCCTCCCGGAGAAAGCTGGAAAAAAACCGGAAGTTCCAGGCATACGCGCTGCCTCTCCGGCACACGCGTTTGACCTGTGCACCCCTTCCTTTAAGGGAACGGAAGTTCCGGTTTCTCACGCACGCGCAGTGCATGCACGAAACCGTATCTTTCGTTGGGCCTACGCGTGAGTACCCCGTGCGTACTCACCTGTGGGGACCCAAATTTCTGGCCCAATGTGTGACACACAGCAATCACGCTTGGTTAGTTTACCTCCTTTTTAAGATGCTGTTCAGAATTTATGCTTTAACTTTTTTCTTTCTTCTTGTTCTAACTATGGGGCTTTTCCAATTTAAAAAAAATCCATTTTAGCCACACCTATATATCAAGCAATAATCATGAAATTGCAATATAGATAAGTGTGAGGTGGTGCATTTTGGTAGGAGGAATAAGGAAGCCGCATACTCCTTGGAAAATAAGGCCAAGAAATTCCCAGTGTCGTGCCACTGTTTAGGCCGGTATTATTGAAAAAATCATGGCCACCTTGCTTCCGCCCACTTCCGGCACGGGACACAGCGGCCACCATTTTGATGAGGGCCATAGCGCTGCCGTTGACAGCGCTGACCTCTCAAATTTAAATAAGCAGATTGTGACGTCAATCAACATGCAAGACTGCTATTTTGGATGTTCTCTCACATCATAATGCTCCGTCCTAAGTACGCACAAGAAAACATGCATGATGCAGCCCTGCAGAGATGCTGTCAGTACTTCTTAAAGGGACACACACATCTTTCAGGTAAGTTTGGATTTCAGCTCTTGAACTTTAAAAAAATATTTTATTGAAGTAGTGGCTTAGTTTTAAAAGTTGTTAAATTGTGCAGGGAGTACAGGGAGTGCTGCTGGATGCTTGCAAGGCTTTGCATGGTAAAGGAAGGCCCCTGAGAAGTCAGAAAATGCTGGAAATACTCAGCAGGTCAGGCAACATCCGTGGAGAGAGAAACAGAGTTAACATTTCAGTTCGATCTGCTGCCTGATCTGCTGAGTATTTCCAGCATTGACTGCTTTATTTCAGATTTCCAGCATTTGCTGTATTTGGCCTCCGAGAAGACCACTCGCTCACAGTCCTGGGAAGCACATGTAGATGAAGCAGAGGCAGCAAAGGGAACAAGCTGCTTGGAGAGGGAAGAGGTAGAAGCAGAAGAGCAAGACACAGAAAAGGAGGAATCAGAAGTGGAAGAAGCAAAAGAGGAAGGCGCAGAAGAGGAGGAAATGGAAGGGAGGATGCCAGGATATCTAGGATGGAATCATCCGCCTGCAGTACCAGTGAATACAACCCTTATTCCACTTTCAACATTGGTCCCACACCTTACCTTCCCACTGTTACTGACCTTCACAGCATCCTCTTGGCCACAATGCTGAAATAAAAGCCACCACAAAGCAAACTTTCCAATCCAACTTTAAATATATATATATATATATATATATATATATATATATATATATGCATCCAATATCCCATCAAGAAATCAACTAATCACCCTTGTGCATTCCCTCAGTGAGTGTCTGGTGTGTGCCTTTGCCTATCCTACTGATGTCATGCAGTGCTACCCCAGTGGCTGCAGCATGGCTGGTGGAAGGCTGCTGACTTTCAGTGGGGGACAGTGCAAATGGCCTTGCAGGACAACCTTGAGGAGCTGGTGGATGGGAGTATGAAATCAAGTGACAGTGTTTCTTCTTCTTTTTCACTCTACTCTCCCTTTTCTTGGTCACCATTGGCTGGGCAGGCTGGATTTCTTGGGTGTCTGAAATGTGGAAGGCACAAGGGTAGGGTTGTGGTGAGGGGAGGGCGGGTAAAGCAAGAGGTGCATGTTTACAATGTGCGCAGCTTGTAAATCAGAAGATATTGTGGAATGAGGGGGAAGTGGGATGTGAGGAGGATAACGTATGAGGATACCAGCATCTTGTGTTCTTTCAGCCCCGCCACTGGCCTAAGGCTCAGCCAAGCACCTTTCAAGAATGACGAGGATCGCCTCCTCCAAGGGGGTGAGGTGAAGCTAGGAATGTGAGGTGTGCCTTGTGTATGTTAGAGATTGTTGGTAGGTGAGTGATTGGGGGGCAGGGTAGGGAAGGGGTCGTGCAGTGAGCAGTGTGTGAGGCTAGTGCTGCAGTTGGTAGCAGACGGATTTTGAAGATGCATTCACTAACCTTGATCACTGGTCTGAGGTCATGAAACCTCTTTGGGCACTGAGCCAGGTCATGGAGGCGACACTGCTGGCAGTGATGGCCTCAACGATCTGGTCCCACATCCTTATTTCTAGAGGGCCTCAAGGCCCCTGTGGGCAGAGGAACTCTCTTCCAGTGTTGACCCCCTGCAAAAAGCTGGAGTGCTGTGTGCAAGGCCCTGGGTGCCTCTTCCCTGGCCTGTTGTGCCATTTGTGTTAGTGCTGAAGCACTTTTACCATTTTTTTATGTGCAGAAGGCAGATCACCTTTAAGAGCTGAAGACTGCCATTTTGGAATTACTTTTAACGTTTTTTTTAAGAAGGCAGTTGAGCTCTAAGGGCTAAAGACTCATTTTAAATGATTTTTATTTCTTTCATTTTAGAAGGCAGTTCCCATTTAAGGGCTCGAGACTGCTTTCTAAAATGACAGGCTAGCTTTAAGACAACGCTGCCTTGCTCCACAGATGCTACGGCCACGCTACTTTGGGCCTCCTGCTGACCGTACTGCCTGAAACATTGCATTTCACTGTAGGTTCTGAGCGCTGATCATTTAAATCAGCAGGCAGCACAAAAATAATGGTGCTGCCTGCACTCTTTTTATGGGCAGGAGTTTACAGGCATCGGCCATTTTCCCACGTTATTGAATTTCTAAGTGTCAAAATGGGGAAAGGAACAGAAGGATCTCGGGGGGCAGATACATAAAGGCACCAATGCAGGTTAATAAGGCTAAAAACAAAAACAAAGAATGCACTGGGGTTCATTGCTGGAGAGATAGATTTCAAAAGCAGAGAAGTTACATTAACTTTGGATATAATTTTGGTTGGACCATATTTGGAGTACTGTGAACAGTTCTGATATCCATATTTTAAAAAGGATACAGAGGTACTGGAGAAGGTGCAAAAAAGATTCAAAGGATGATACCAGCACTGAGAGGTTATAACTATCAGGAAAGACTGAACTGGCAGGAGCTCCTTTCTCTAGAAAAGAGAAGACTGAGGGTTGACCTAATAGGCGTCTTTAATATTATGAAAGATTTCAATAGGGTAGACGTAGAGAAGATGTTTCCATTTGTCGGGGAGAACAGAATTGGGGCCATAAATATAAGATAGGTCACGAATAAATCCCAATAGGGAGTACAGGAGACAGCATCTGGGAGATTGCTCACTCCCAGGTGCTCACTCACAGGTGCTCACTCCCAGGTGCTCTCTCCCAGGTGCTCTCTCCCAGGTGCTCACTCCCAGGTGCTCACTCCCAGGTGCTCTCTCCCAGGTGCTCTCTCTCAGGTGCACTCTCCCAGGTGCTCTCTCCCAGGTGCTCTCTCCCAGGTGCTCTCTCTCAGGTGCTCACTCCCAGGTGCTCACTGCCAGGTGCTCACTCCCAGGTGCTCTCTCCCAGGTGCTCTCTCCCAGGTGCTCTCTCCCAGGTGCTCTCTCTCAGGTGCTCACTCCCAGGTGCTCACTGCCAGGTGCTCACTCCCAGGTGCTCTCTCTCAGGTGCACTCTCCCAGGTGCACTCTCCCAGGTGCTCACTCCCAGGTGCTCTCTCCCAGGTGCTCTCTCTCAGGTGCACTCTCCCAGGTGCTCTCTCCCAGGTGCACTCTCCCAGGTGCTCTCTCCCAGGTGCACTCTCCCAGGTGCACTCTCCCAGGTGCTCTCTCCCAGGTGCTCTCTCCCAGGTGCTCACTCCCAGGTGCTCACTCCCAGGTGCTCACTCCCAGGTGCTCTCTCCCAGGTGCTCTCTCCCAGGTGCTCTCTCCCAGGTGCTCTCTCTCAGGTGCTCTCTCCCAGGTGCTCACTCCCAGGTGCTCACTCCCGGGTGCTCTCTCTCGGGTGCTCTCTCTCGGGTGCACTCTCCCAGGTGCTCTCTCCCAGGTGCTCTCTCCCAGGTGCTCTCTCCCAGGTGCTCGCTCCCAGGTGCTCTTTCCCAGGTGCTCTCTCCCAGGTGCACTCTCCCAGGTGCTCCCTCCCAGGTGCTCTCTCCCGTGTTCTCTCTCCCGTGTTCTCTCTCCCAGGTTCTCTCTGCCAGGTGAAATCTCCCAGGAGCACTGTCTCAGGTGCTCTCTCCCAGGTGCTCTCTCCCATGTAGACTTTCGCAGGTGCACTCTCCCAGGCGCTCTCTCCCAGGTGCACTCTCCCAGGTGCTCTCTCTCTGGTGCTCACTACCAGGTACTCTCTCCCTGGTGCTCACTACCAAGTGCTCTCTCCCGGGTGCTCACTACCAGGTGCTCTCTCCCAGGTGCTCTCTCCCAGCTGCTCACTCCCAGGTGTTCTCTCCCAGGTGCTCCCTCCCAGGTGCTCCCTCCCAGGTGCTCTCTCCCAGGTGCTCTCAGCCAAGTGCTCTAGCCCAGGTGCTCTCTCCCAGGTGCAATCTCCCATGTGCTCTATTCCAGGTACTCTCTCCCAGGTGCTCTCTTCCAGGTGCACTCTCCCAGGTGCATTCTCCCAGGTGCACTCTCCCAGGTGCTCTCTTCCAGGTGCACTCTCCCAGGTGCTCTCTCCCAGGTGCTCTCTCCCAGGTGCACTCTCCCAGGTGCACTCTCCCAGGTGCACTCTCCCAGGTGCAGTCTCCCAGGTGCTCTCTCCCAGGTGCTCTCTCCCAGGTGCTCACTCCCAGGTGCTCACTCCCAGGTGCTCTCTCCCAGGTGCTCTCTCCCAGGTGCTCACTCCCAGGTGCTCTCTCCCAGGTGCTCTCTCCCAGGTGCTCTCTCCCAGGTGCTCTCTCTCAGGTGCTCACTCCCGGGTGCTCACTCCCGGGTGCTCTCTCTCGGGTGCTCTCTCTCGGGTGCACTCTCCCAGGTGCTCTCTCCCAGGTGCTCTCTCCCAGGTGCTCGCTCCCAGGTGCTCTTTCCCAGGTGCTCTCTCCCAGGTGCACTCTCCCAGGTGCTCCCTCCCAGGTGCTCTCTCCCGTGTTCTCTCTCCCGTGTTCTCTCTCCCGTGTTCTCTCTCCCAGGTTCTCTCTGCCAGGTGAAATCTCCCAGGAGCACTGTCCCAGGTGCTCTCTCCCAGGTGCTCTCTCCCATGTAGACTTTCGCAGGTGCACTCTCCCAGGCGCTCTCTCCCAGGTGCACTCTCCCAGGTGCTCTCTCTCTGGTGCTCACTACCAGGTACTCTCTCCCTGGTGCTCACTACCAAGTGCTCTCTCCCGGGTGCTCACTACCAGGTGCTCTCTCCCAGGTGCTCTCTCCCAGCTGCTCACTCCCAGGTGTTCTCTCCCAGGTGCTCCCTCCCAGGTGCTCCCTCCCAGGTGCTCTCTCCCAGGTGCTCTCAGCCAAGTGCTCTAGCCCAGGTGCTCTCTCCCAGGTGCAATCTCCCATGTGCTCTATTCCAGGTACTCTCTCCCAGGTGCTCTCTCCCAGGTGCACTCTCCCAGGTGCATTCTCCCAGGTGTACTCTCCCAGGTGCTCTCTTCCAGGTGCACTCTCCCAGGTGCACTCTCCCAGGTGCTCTCTCCCAGGTGCTCACTCCCAGGTGCTCTATTCCAGGTACTCTCTCCCAGGTGCGCTCTCACAGGTGCTCTCTCCCTGGTTCTCTCTCTCGCAGATGCTTTCTCCCAGGTGCTCTCTCCACTAATTACCATCTCTCAGATCCCACTCCCAGGTGCTCTCTCCCAGTTACTCCCTCCCAGGAACCCTCTCCCAGGTGCACTCTCCCAGGCGCTCTCTTCCCAGGAGCTCTCTCCCAGGAGCTCCCTCCCAGGTGCACTCTCCCAGGTGATCTCTCACAGGTGCTGTTTCCCAGGTGCTCTCTCGCAGGTGCTCTCTCCTAGCTCCTCTCTCCCAGGTGCACTTGACCATTTGCACTCTCCCAGGTGCACTGCCCCAGGTGCTCTTTCCCAGGTGCTCTCTCCCAGGTACTCCCTCCCAGGAACTCTCTACCAGTCGCTCTCTCCCAGGTATCCTCTCCCAGGCACCCTGTCTCAGGTGCTCCCTCTCAGATGATCTCTCCCATGTGCATATTCCCAGCTGCCCTCCCCCAGGTGCTCTCTCCCAGGTCCTCCCTGCCAGGAACACTCTCCCAGGTGCTCGATCCCAGGAATCCTCTCCCAGGTGCTCCCTCCCAGGTGCTCTCTCTCAGGTGCACTCTCCCAGGTGCTCTCTCCCAGGCGCTCCCTCCCAGGCGCTCTCTCCCAGGTGCTCTCTCCCAGGTGCTCTTTCCCAGGTGCTCTCTCCGAGGTGCACTCTCCCAGGTGCTCCCTCCCAGGTGCTCTCTCCCAGGTGCTCCCTCCCAGGTGCTCTCTCCCATGTTCTCTCTCCCGTGTTCTCTCTCCCAGGTTCTCTCTCCGAGGTGCATTCTCCCAGGTGCTCTCTCCCAGGTGCTCTCCCCCATGTAGACTCTCCCAGGTGCACTCTTCCAGGTGCTCTCTGCCTGCTGCTCACTGCCAGGTTCTCTCTCCTGGGTGCACTCTCCCAGCTGCTCTAACCCAGGTGCACTCTCCCAGGTGCTCTCTCCCAGGTGCTCTCTCCCAGGTGCACTCTCCCAGGTGCCCTCTCCCAGGTGCTCACTACGAGGTATTCTCTCCCAGGTGCACTCTCCCAGGTGCTCTCTCCCAGGTGCTCTCTCAGGTGCACTCTCCCAGGTGCTCACTCCCAGGTGCCCCCTCCCAGGTGCTCTCTCCCTGGTGCTCTCTCCCAGGTGCTCTCTTCCAGGCGCTCTATCCCAGGTTCTCTCTCCCAGGAGCACTCCCACAGGTGCACTCTCCCAGGTGCACTCTCTCAGGTGCTCCCTCCCAGTTGCTCTCTTCCAGGTGCACTCTCCCAGGTGCTCTCTCCCAGGTGCACTCTCTCAGGTGCTCTATTCCAGGTACTCTCTCCCAGGTGCTCACTCCCAGGTGCTCTCTCCCAGGTGCTCTCTCTCAGGTGCACTCTCCCAGGTGCTCTCTCCCAGGTGTACTCTCCCAGGTGCTCTCTTCCAGGTGCACTCTCCCAGGTGCACTCTCCCAGGTGCTCTCTCCCAGGTGCTCATTCCCAGGTGCTCTATTCCAGGTACTCTCTCCCAGGTGCGCTCTCACAGGTGCTCTCTCCCTGGTTCTCTCTCTCGCAGATGCTTTCTCCCAGGTGCTCTCTCCACTAATTACCATCTCTCAGATCCCACTCCCAGGTGCTCTCTCCCAGTTACTCCCTCCCAGGAACCCTCTCCCAGGTGCACTCTCCCAGGCGCTCTCTTCCCAGGAGCTCTCTCCCAGGAGCTCCCTCCCAGGTGCACTCTCCCAGGTGATCTCTCACAGGTGCTGTTTCCCAGGTGCTCTCTCGCAGGTGCTCTCTCCTAGCTCCTCTCTCCCAGGTGCACTTGACCATTTGCACTCTCCCAGGTGCACTGCCCCAGGTGCTCTTTCCCAGGTGCTCTCTCCCAGGTACTCCCTCCCAGGAACTCTCTCCCAGTCGCTCTCTCCCAGGTATCCTCTCCCAGGCACCCTGTCTCAGGTGCTCCCTCTCAGATGATCTCTCCCATGTGCATATTCCCAGCTGCCCTCCCCCAGGTGCTCTCTCCCAGGTCCTCCCTGCCAGGAACACTCTCCCAGGTGCTCGATCCCAGGAATCCTCTCCCAGGTGCTCTCTCCCAGGTATCCTCTCCCAGGTGCTCCCTCCCAGGTGCTCTCTCTCAGGTGCACTCTCCCAGGTGCTCTCTCCCAGGCGCTCCCTCCCAGGTGCTCTCTCCCAGGTGCTCTCTCCCAGGTGCTCTTTCCCAGGTGCTCTCTCCGAGGTGCACTCTCCCAGGTGCTCCCTCCCAGGTGCTCTCTCCCATGTTCTCTCTCCCATGTTCTCTCTCCCGTGTTCTCTCTCCCAGGTTCTCTCTCCGAGGTGCATTCTCCCAGGTGCTCTCTCCCAGGTGCTCTCCCCCATGTAGACTCTCCCAGGTGCACTCTCCCAGGTGCACTCTCCCAGGTGCTCTCTCCCAGGTGCTCTCTCCCAGGTGCACTCTCCCAGGTGCCCTCTCCCAGGTGCTCACTACGAGGTATTCTCTCCCAGGTGCACTCTCCCAGGTGCTCTCTCAGGTGCACTCTCCCAGGTGCTCACTCCCAGGTGCCCCCTCCCAGGTGCTCTCTCCCTGGTGCTCTCTCCCAGGTGCTCTCTTCCAGGCGCTCTATCCCAGGTTCTCTCTCCCAGGAGCACTCCCACAGGTGCACTCTCCCAGGTGCACTCTCTCAGGTGCTCCCTCCCAGTTGCTCTCTTCCAGGTGCACTCTCCCAGGTGCTCTCTCCCAGGTGCACTCTCTCAGGTGCTCTATTCCAGGTACTCTCTCCCAGGTGCTCACTCCCAGGTGCTCTCTCCCAGGTGCTCTCTCTCAGGTGCACTCTCCCAGGTGCTCTCTCCCAGGTGCACTCTCCCAGGTGCTCTCTCCCAGGTGCACTCTCCCAGGTGCACTCTCCCAGGTGCTCTCTCCCAGGTGCTCTCTCCCAGGTGCTCTCTCCCAGGTGCACTCTCCCAGGTGCCCTCTCCCAGGTGCTCACTACGAGGTATTCTCTCCCAGGTGCCCTCTCCCAGGTGCTCTCTCCCTGGTGCTCTCTCCCAGGTGCTCTCTTCCAGGCGTTCTATCCCAGGTTCTCTCTCCCAGGTGCACTCCCACAGGTGCACTCTCCCAGGTGCTCTCTCCCAGGTGCTCTCTCCCAGGTACACTCTCTCAGGTGCTCCCTCCCAGGTGCTCTCTCCCAGGTGCACTCTCTCAGGTGCTCTATTCCTGGTACTCTCTCCCAGGTGCTCTCTCCCAGGTGCTCTCTCCCAGGTGCTCTCTCCCAGGTGCTCTCTCTCAGGTGCACTCTCCCAGGTGCTCTCTCCCAGGTGCTCTCTCCCTGGTGCACTCTCCCAGGTGTTCTCTCCCAGGTGCTCTCTCCCAGGTGCTCACTCCCAGGTGCTCTCTCCCAGGTGCTCTCTCTCAGGTGCACTCTCCCAGGTGCTATCTCCCTGGTGCTCTCTCCCAGGTGCTCTCTCTCAGGTGCTCTCTCCCAGGTGCTCTCTCCCAGGTGCTCTCTCCCAGGTGCTCTCTCCCAGGTGCACTCTCCCAGGTGCACTCTCCCAGGTGCTCTCTCCCAGGTGCTCTCTCCCAGGTGCTCTCTCCCAGGTGCTCTCTCTCAGATGTACTCTCCCAGGTGCTCTCCCTGGTGCTCTCTCCCAGGTGCTCTCTCTCAGGTGTACTCTCCCAGGTGCTCTCTCCCTGGTGCTCTCTCCCAGGTGCTCTCTCTCAGGTGCTCTCTCTCAGGTGCACTCTCCCAAGTGCACTCTCCCAGGTGCTCTCTCCCAGGTGCTCTCTCCCAGGTGCTCTCTCTCAGATGTACTCTCCCAGGTGCTCTCTCCCTGGTGCTCTCTCCCAGGTGCTCTCTCCCAGGTGCTCTCTCTCAGGTGTACTCTCCCAGGTGCACTCTCCCAGGCACTCTCTGCCAGGTGCTCTCTCCCAGGCGCTCTATCCCAAGCTTGAATAAAGGAGACTATGAAGGTATGAGAGCAGAACTGAGTAGAGTGGATTGGGAAAATAGGTTAAAGGGTAAGACGATACATGATCAGTGGTGTACATTTAAGGAGTTATTTTACAACTTCCAAAAAATATATATTCCACTGAGAAGAAAAGGGTGTAAAAGAAAAGACAGCCATTCGTGGCTAAGTAAAGAAATTAAGGATAGTATTCGACTAAAAACAAGGGCATATAAGGTAGCCAAATCTAATGGGAGGATAGAGGATTGGGAAAACTTTAAAAGACAGCAAAAAATAACAAAAAGATTGATTGAGAAAGGGAAGATTGATTATGAAAGTAAATTAGCAAAAAATATAAAAACAGATAGTAAGAGTTTTTATAGTTATAAAAAAAGAAAAAGGGTGGCTAAAGTAAATGTTGGTCCCTTAGAGGATGAGACCGGGAAATTAATGGTGGGAAATATGGAGATGGCAAAAACACTGAATGAATATTTTGTATCAGTCTTTACAGTAGAGGACACTAAGAATATCCCAACACTGGACAAACAGGGGGCTAAAGGGGGGGAGGAGCTAAACACGATCAAAATCACTAAGGAAGTGGTACTCGGTAAAATAATGGGACTCAAGGTGGATAAATCACCTGGACCTGATGGCTTACATCCAAGGGTCTTGAGGGAAGTGGCGGTAGGGATTGTGGATGCATTGGTAATAATTTTCCCAAACTCCATGGACTCAGCAAAGGTCCCGGCAGACTGGAAAACTGCTAATGTAACACCCTTATTTAAAAAGGGCAGTAGACAGAAGGCTGGAAACTATTGCCTAACATCTGTGGTAGGTAAAATTTTGGAGTCCATTATTAAGGAGACAGTAACAGAACATTTGGATAATCATAATTTAATAGGACAAAGTCAGCATGGTTTTATGAAGGGGAAGTCATGTTTGACAAATTTGCTGGAGTTCTTTAAGGAAGTAACATATAGGGTGGATAAAGGGGAACCAGTGGACGTAGTGTATTTAGACTTCCAGAAGGCATTTGACAAGGTGCCACACAAAAGATTATTGCTTAAGATAAAAAATCACGGGATTGGGGGTAATATTCTGGCATGGATAGAGGATTGGCTATCTAACAGAAGGCAGAGAGTTGGGATAAATGGTTCATTCTCAGACTGGCAATCAGTAACTAGTGGTGTTCCGCAGGGGTCAGTGCTGGGTCCCCAACTCTTTACAATCTATATTAACGATTTGGAGGAGGGGACCGAGTGTAACATATCAAAGTTTGCAGATGATACTAAGATGGGAGGGAAAATAGTGAGTGAGGATGACATAAAAAACCTGCAAGGGGACATAGACAGGCTAAGTAAGTGGGCAGAGACTTGGCAGATGGAATACAATACTGGAAAGTGTGAGGTTATGCACTTTGGCAGGAAAAATCGTAGAGCAAGTTATTATCTTAATGGCAAGAAACTGGAAAGTACTGAAGTACAAAGGGATCTGGGGGTCCTGGTGCATGAAACTCAAAAGGTTGGTATGCAGGTGCAGCAAGTGATTAAGAAGGCCAATGGAATGTTGGCTTTCATTGCTAGGGGGATAGTGTAGGAGTCTACGTACTCCTAACAAAATATGCTGAACTCGGAGAGGTTCAACAGAAAAGATTTAATTGTTGAGACTACATGTTGAACACAAAAATGGCGTCAGAGACTACACCAAGTTGGTCTGCCTTTCATCAGTCCACAGCTTCGACTGCTCCTCCCCCGCTCTGGGCTTAACTATGTTGCAGATCGAGTTTCTTAAAGGTGTGATCCTTCTTAAAGGCATGACGCCTGATTTATAGTCTACGGACCGAAAAGCGGATTGTGTCCTTTCTGTGATCGGTACGCCACACAGCTCCCCGCAGAATCCGTTAGTAGGGAGTGTACGAACCGGCGTGGCGGCTTGATGGCACGGCCGGAACGGCTCTTGGCAGTTGGTGTCGGGAGCGGGGCGGTCGGACGCGTCGGGCTCTTAGGTGGTCTGCCCCACGGTGGGGGTTGGCCCACTTGAACGGGTTCGTCGGGGTCTCGGTGCGCCAGCTTGAGCCGGTCGACCGACACCTTGTCAGTTCTGCCATCCACTTGGAGGAGGAAGAACATGTTCCCCGTCTGGAGTACCTTGTAGGGTTCGTCGTATGGGGGCCATAGAGGTCCTCGGTGGGTGTCATGGCGCACGAAAACAAATTTGGCCATGTGCAGGCTAGGTGGTACGCGGGTTGCTGGTTCGCCGTGCTGGCCGGTGGGTACCGGAGCGAACTGTTGTGCTCGGTTGGCGAAAGCGCGGCGTTGATGGTCAGCCGACCAGGGGATCGTAGCGGTGGGCAGGAACTCTCCGGGTACGTGCAGCGGCTGGCCGTACACGAGTTCCGCCGCCGAGGCTTGCAGGTCTTCCTTGACCGCGGAGCGTAGGCCAAGTAGCACCCACGGGAGGCGGTCGATCCAAGCCTCATCCTCGAGGCTGGCGTGGAGGGACGCCTTCATGGGCCTGTGGAATCGCTCGCACAGTCCGTTGGCTTGGGGGTGGTAAGCCGTGGTGCGGTGAACGGCCACCCCGAGGTTTCGGGCGATGGCGGCCCACAGATCAGAGGTGAACTGCGGGCCTCTATCCGACGTCATGTCGGAGGGGACGCCGAACCGAGCGACCCAGGTCCCGATGAACGCCCTCGCGATGTCGGCGGTGGTGGTGGACGTCAGTGGAATGGCCTCGGGCCAGCGGGTGGTACGGTCCACGATTGTCAGCAGGTGCGTGTGAACTTGTGATGGCGGCAGGGGGCCGACGAGGTCGATGTGGATGTGGTCAAACCTTCTTTCTGGCACGGTGAACTCCTCGAGTGGGGCTTTGACATGCTGGTGGATTTTGGCACGCTGGCAAGCTATGCAGGATCTGGACCAGACGTGCACATCTTTGCGCAGGCCGCGCCAGACAAATCGGTTGGCCACCAGTCTAATGGACGCGCGGGTGCCGGGGTGTGAGAGGCCGTGGACGATGTCGAACACCCGTTTTCGCCAGGACGCCGGGACTACGGGGCGGGGTTGCGCCAAGGAGGTGTCGCATTTGACTGTGATGGCAGACGGGCCGCAGGCGACGTCGGTCAGTCACAGCCCTGGGAGGGTTGTGGGCGCGGAGAGCAGATCGGGGTCGGTGCGTTGCTCCGCTGCCAGTTGAGCATAGTCCTTTGCCAGGTGGGCGCCGTGGACGGCGGGGCGGGATAGGCAGTCGGCCACCACGTTGTCTCGACCGGAGACGTGCTGGATATCCGTGGTGAATTCGGACACCGCGGCGAGCTGGCGTTGTTGCCTGGCTGACCACGGGTCCCCAGATTTTGCCATCGCGAATGTCAGGGGTTTGTGGTCGACAATCACGGTGAAGGGGCGGCCCTCCAGAAGAAATCTAAAATGGCGGACTGCCAGGTACAGTACGAGGAGCTCGCGGTCAAAGGCGCTGTATTTGGCCTCCGGGGGGCGCAGTTGGCGGCTGAAAAAGGCCAGCGGTTGCCAGGCCCCGTCGACCCACTGTTCATACACGGCGCTGACCGCGTGGTCAGAGGCGTCCATGGTGAGGGCCACCCTAGCGTTGGGCTGTGGGTGAGCGAGCATGGTGGCGTCGGCAAGCGTCTTTTTGGTCGAGTTGAAAGCGGTCAACATGTCCGCCGACCACTCGATCGCCATTCTGTCTTTCTTACCCCGGAGGGCTTCGTATGGGGGCCACATGAGGGAGGCCACTCCAGGAATGAAGCGGTTGTAAAAGTTGATCACCCCCAAGAACTCCTGGAGGCCTTTGATGGTGGTAGGCCGGGGGAACTGCTGGACGGCTTGCACCTTGGCAGGCAGGGGAATGGCTCCGTCCTGTGTGATGTGGTGGCCGATGAATTCGATCCTGCTGAGGCCGAATTGGCACTTGGCTGGGCTGATGATGAGCCCGTGCTCACTGAGCCGCTGGAACAGGGTGCGGAGGTGCTCGATGTGTTCCTGCTTGGAGGAGCTAGCTACCAGGATGTCATCCAGGTAGACAAAGAGGAACTTCAGGTCCCGGAGGACCGAGTCCATGAGCCGCTGGAAGGCCTGGGCCGCGTTTTTGAGGCCGATGGTCATTCGGAGGAACTCGAACAGCCCAAAAGGGTGATTATGGCCGTCTTGGGAACGTCCGTGGGGTGGACTGGCACCTGATGGTAACTGCGCACCAGGTCGACTTTGGAGAAGACTGAGCGGCCGGCCAGTCTAGCCGAGAAGTCTTGAATGTGCGGTATGGGGTACCGATCTGGCGTGGTGGCGTTGTTTAGGCGCCGGTCGTCCCCGCAGGGGCGCCATCCCCCGTCGGGTTTGGTGACGATGTGGTGTGGGGAGGCCCAGGGGCTGTTGGAGCGGCGGATGATGCCGAGCTGTTCCATTGTGGCAAACTCGGCCTGCGCGATCTCCAGCTTGGCCGGGTCCAGCCTGCGTGCGTGGGCATACACCGGTGGGGATGAAGTGTTCTACCCCGTGCTTAGCAACTTTCGCGGAGAAGGTCGGGTTGGTGAGGGCTGGGAACTCAGCCAGGAGTGCTGAGTAGTCGTCCGTTGAGCGGGCGCGGCACTGCCACGCCATTTCGGCAGGTTGGGAGGGGCCCATGTCCTCCGGGATAGGTGACATGGTGTTCATGTCCACGAGGCGGTGCCGAGGCATGTCGACCAACAGGCCGTGGGCGCACAGGAAATCCGCACCGAGGAGCGGGGAGAGCACCTTGGCGGTGATAAACTCCCAGTGGTAGCGGCGGCCTGCGAGGTCGATGGTGACGGTGCGGGTGCCGTACGTCCGGATGTCGGTGCCGTTGGCGGCAGCCAGCGCAGGGCCGCGGTCGCCTCGCTGGATCTCGAGGGCGGACGCGGGGATGATGCTGCGCTGCGCGCCTGTATCGCATAGGAAACGGTGTCCGGAGGCGCTGTCCGTAATATACAGCAGCGCGCCTGCTTGCCCCACGGCCATCGTGTAGGCCGGTGTGGGGGTGGTTGGAAACGTGCAGGGATGGCTGCAGCGGCATGCCCGTGCGCCGAACCGGGTATGGAAGTAGCAGTAGCCCGAGGTCGGAGGGCTTGGGGGATGTGGGGGCCTGGGGGGCCTCGTGGCCGAGCTGTGTGGCCGCGCGATAGAGGGTGGAGCGCGCACCGACGCTGCGGAGGCCAGGTCGGGGGTGACGGCATGGTTGGAGCCGGCGGACAGGAGCTTATCGGCTTCGTCGGCCAGGTCCTCGAGGTCCGTGAGGCTGGTCGCCACGATCGCCGGGCTGACGCTGGGGGTTAGTTGGCGGATAAAGAGCGTGCGGAAGAGGGAGCCGGGCGGTTTCTCGTCGGTCAGAGCAAGCATGTGTGAGAGCAAGTCTGACGGCGTGGAGTCACCGAGGCCCGGGAGGTCCAGGAGGTGGCAGTTGCGCACGAATTGGGAGGCTGTGAATTTTTTAAGGAGCGCGGCCTTGAGATGTGCGTACTTGCCTTCCTCCGAAGGGTTTTGTAGTGTTGTCCAGACTTTCGTGATTGTGGAGCTGCCCAGGGAGGCGAGGAGGTAGTCATACATCGTTGCGTCGGCGGTGATGCCGCGGAGTCGGAATTGCGACTCGGCTTGAAGGAACCAGGCGGTGGCTAGGTTCTCCCAGAACTCCGGCAGCTTCACAGAAACTGCGTTTGTGTCAGCCATGGTTACGCTTAGGAGTCGTCCTGAGCATCGGGGTCACCAATGTAGGAGTCTACGTACTCCTAACAAAATATACTGAACTCGGAGAGGTTCAACAGAAAAGGTTTAATTGTTGAGACTACATGTTGAACACAAAAATGGCGTCAGAGACTACACCAAGTTGGTCTGCCTTTCACCAGTCCACAGCTTCGACTGCTCCTCCCCCGCTCTGGGCTTAACTATGTTGCAGATCGAGTTTCTTAAAGGTGTGATCCTTCTTAAAGGCATGACACCTGATTTATAGTCTACGGACCGAAAAGCGGATTGTGTCCTTTCTGTGATCGGTACACCACAATAGAATATAAAAATAGGGAGGTATTGCTTCAGTTGTACAAGGTATTGGTGAGACCGCACCTGGAATACTGCATACAGTTTTGGTGTCCATACTTAAGAAAAGACATACTTGCTCTCGAGTCAGTACAAAGAAGGTTCACTCGGTTAATCCCGGGGATGAGGGGATGGACATATGAGGAGAGGTTGAGTAGATTGGGACTCTACTCATTGGAGTTCAGAAGAATGAGAGGCGATCTGATTGAAACATATAAGATTGTGAAGGGGTTGGATCGGGTGGATGCAGGGAGGATGTTCCCGATGATGGGTGAAACTAGAACTAGGGGACATAGTCCTAGAATATGGGGCTGCTCTTTCAAAACTGAGATGAGGAGGAACTACTTCACTCAGAGGGTGGTAGGTCCATGGAATATGCTGCCTCAAAAAGCTGTAGAAGCTATATCATGACATAAATTTAAAACAGAAATAGACAGTTTCCTAGAAGTAAAGGGAATTAAGGGTTACGGGGAACAGGCAGGAATTTGGACATGAGTCTAGGTTCGGATCGGACATGGCCCTGTGGGTAGCGGAGCGGGCCCAGGGGCCATGTAGTCTGATCCTGCTCCTATTTCGTGTGTCTAATTCTGTTAGATTCAGGAGATGGCTCTGTGATAGTAGATTGGCGGTTAGGATCAGATCAGCCATGATCTTATTGAATGGCGGAGCAGGCTCGAGGGGCCGATTGGCCTACTCCTGCTCCTATTTCTTATGTTCTTATGTTCTCTCCCCCAGGTGCACTCCCCCAGGTGCACTCTCCCAGGTGCTCTCTCCCAGGTGCTCTCTCCCAGGTGATCTCTCCCAGGTACACTCCCTCAGGTGCTCCATCCCAGGTGCACTCTCACAGGTACTCTCTCCCAGGTGATCTCTTCCAGGTGTACTCTCTCAGGTGCTCTATTCCAGGTACTCTCTCCCAGATGCTCTCTCCCAGGTGCAATCTCCCAGGTGCACTCTCCCAGGTGCTCTCCCCAGGTGCTCTCTCCCTGGTTCTCTCTCTTCCAGGTGCGGTCTCACAAGTGCTCTCTCCCAGGTTCTCTCTCTCCCAGGTGCTCTCTCCCAGGTGTTCTCTCCACCAATTACCATCTCTCAGATCCCACTCCCAGGTGCTCTCTCCCAGGTACTCCCTCCCAGGAACACTCTCCCAGGCGCACTCTCCCAGGCGCTCTATCCCAGGTGCTCTCCCCCAGGTGCTCCCTCCCATGTGCACTCTCCCAGGTGCTCTCTCACAGGTGCTCTCTCCCAGGTGCTCTTTCCCAGGTGCTCTCTCCTAGGTGCTCTCTCCCAGCTGCTCTCTCCCAGGTGCACTCGACCAGTTGCTCTCTCCCAGGTGCACTGTTCCAGGTGCTCTTTCCCAGGTGCTCTCTCCCAGGTACTCCCTCCCAGGAACTCTCTCCCAGTCGCTCTCTCCCAGGTATCCTCTCCCAAGCACCCTGTCTCAGGTGGTCCCTCTCCGATGATGTCTCCCATGTGCATATTCCCAGCTACCCTCTCCCAGGTGCTCAATCCCAGGAATCCTCTCCTGGGTGCTCTCTCCCAGGTATCCCCTCCCAGGTGCTCCCTCCCAGGTGCACTCTCCCAGGTGCACTCTCCCAGGTGCTCTCTCCCAGGTGCTCTCTCCCAGGTGTTCTCTCCCAGGCGCTCCCTCCCAGGTGCTCTCTCCCAGGTGCTCTTTCCCAGGTGCTCTCTCCCAGGTGCACTCTCCCATGTGCTCCCTTCCAGGTTCTCTCTCCCATGTTCTCTCTCCCAGGTGCACTCTCCCAGGTGCACTCTCCCAGGTGCTCTCTCCCAGGTGCTCTCTCCCAGGTGCTCTCTCCCATGTAAACATTCCCAGGTGCACTTCCCAGGCGCACTCTCCCAGGTGCTCTCTCCCCGGTGCTCTCTACCAGGTGCTCTCTCCCGGGTGCGCTCTCCCAGGTGCACTCTCCCAGGTGCGCTCTCCCAGGTGCACTCTCCCAGGTGCTCACTCCCAGGTGTTCTTTCCCAGATGCACTCTCCCTGGTGCTCTCTCCCAGGTGCTCTCTCCCAGGCGCTCTATCCCAGGTTCTCTCCCCCAGGTGCACTCCCCCAGGTGCACTCCCCCAGGTGCACTCTCCCAGGTGCACTCTCCCAGGTGCACTCTCCCAGGTGCACTCCCCCAGGTGCACTCCCCCAGGTGCACTCCCCCAGGTGCACTCTCCCAGGTGCACTCTCCCAGGTACACACTCTCAGGTGCTCCCTCCCAGGTGTGCTCTCTCAGGTGCTCTCTCCCAGGTAATCTCTCCCAGGTGATCACTTCCAGGTGCAATCTCCCAGGTGCTCTCTCCCAGGTGCACTCGCTCAGGTGCTCTATTCCAGGTACTCTCGCACAGGTGCTCTCTCCCAGGTGCACTCTCCCAGGTGCACTCTCCCAAGTGCTCGCTTCCAGGTGCTCTTCGCAGGTGCTCTCTGCCAGGATCTCACTCTTCCAGGTGCGCTCTCACAGGTGCTCTCTCACAGGTTCTCTCTCTCTCCCAGGTGTTCTCTAACAGGTGCTCTCTCCACCAATTACCATCTCTCAGATCCCACTCCCAGGTGCTCTCTCCCAGGTACTCCCTGCCAGGAACCCGCTCCCAGGTGCACTCTCCCAGGCGCTCTCTCCCAGGCGCTCTCTCCCAGGTGCTCTCTCCCAGGTGCTCTCTCCCAGGAGCTCCCTCCCAGGTGCACTCTCCCAGGTGCTCTCTCACAGGTGCTCTTTCCCAGGCACTCTCTCCCAGGTGCTCTTTCCCAGGTGCTCTCTCCCAGGTGCTCTCTCCCCGCTACTCTATCCGAGGTGCACTCGACCAGTTGCTCTCTCCCAGGTGCACTGTCCCAGGTGCTCTTTCCCAGGTGCTCTCTCCCAGGAACTCCCTCCCAGGAACTCTCTCCCAGTCGCTCTCTCCCAGGTATCCTCTCCCAGGCACCCTGTCTCAGGTGCTCCCTCTCAGATGATCTCTCCCATGTGCATATTCCCAGCTGCCCTCCCCCAGGTGCTCTCTCCCAGGTGCACTCTCCCAGGTGCACTCTCCCAGGTGCACTCTCCCAGGTGCTCTCTCCCAGGTGCTCACTATGAGGTATTCTCACCCAGGTGCACTCTCCCAGGTGCTCTCTCTCAGGTGCACTCTCCCAGGTGCTCACTCCCAGGTGATCTCTCCCAGGTGCTCTCTCCCTGGTGCTCTCTCCCAGGTGCTCTCTTCCAGGCGCTCTATCCCAGGTTCTCTCTCCCAGGTGCACTCCCACAGGTGCACTCTCCCAGGTGCTCTCTCCCAGGTGCTCTCTCCCAGGTGCACTCTCTCAGGTGCTCTATTCCAGGTACTCTCTCCCAGGTGCAGTCACCCAGGCGCACTCTCCCAGGTGCTCTCCCAAGGTGCTCTCCCCCAGGTTCTCTCTCTTCCAGGTGCGCTCTCACAGGTGCTCTCTCCCAGATTCTCTCTCTCCCAGGTGCTCTCTCCCAGGTGCTCTCTCCACCAATTACCTTCTCTCAGATCCCACTCCCAGGTGCTCTCTCCCAGGTACTCCCTCCCAGGAACCCTCTCCCAGGTGCACTCTCCCAGGCGCTCTCTCCCAGGTGCTCTCTCCCAGGAGCTCGCTCCCAGGATCCCACTCCCAGGTGCTGTACTCACAGGTGCCCTTTCCCAGGCGCTCCCAGGTGCTCTTTCCCAGGTGTTCTCTCCCAGCTGCTCTCTCCCAGGTGCACTCGACCAGTTGCTCTCTCCCAGGTGCACTGTCCCAGGTGCTCTTTCCCAGGTGCTCTCTCCCAGGTACTCCCTCCCAGGAACTCTCTCCCTGTCGCTCTTGCCCAGGTATCCTCTCCCAGGCACCCTGTCTCATGTGCTCCCTCTCAGATGATCTCGCCCACATGCATATTCCCAGCTGTCCTCCCCCAGGTGCTCTCTCCCAGGTCCTCTCTGCTAGGAACCATCTCCCAAGTGCTCGATCCCAGGAATCCTCTCCCAGGTGCTCTCTCCCAGGTATCCTCTCCCAGGTACTCCCTCCCAGGTGCTCCCTCCCAGGTGCTCCCTCCCAGGTGCTCTCTCCCAGGTGCTCTCTCCCAGGTGCGATCTCCCAGGTGCTCCCTCCCAGGTGCTCTCTTCCATGTTCTCTCTCCCAGGTTCTCTCTCCCAGGTGAAATCTCCCAGGTGAAATCTCCCAGGAGCACTCTCCCAGGTGCTCTCTCCCAGGTGCTCTCTCCCATGTAGACTTTCGCAGGTGCACTCTCCCAGGCGCTCTCTCCCAGGTGCACTCTCCCAGGTGCTCTCTTTCTGGTGCTCACTACCAGGTGCTCTCTCCCTGGTGCTCACTACCAAGTGCTCTCTCCCGGGTGCTCACTACCAGGTGCTCTCTCCCAGCTGCTCTCTCTCAGGTGCACTCTCCCAGGTGATCTCCCAGGTGCTCCCTCCCAGGTGCTCGCTCCCAGGCGCTCTTTCCCAGGTGCTCTCTCCCAGGTGCACTCTCCCAGGTGCTCCCTCCCAGGTGCTCTCTCCCATGTTCTCTCTCTCCCGTGTTCTCTCTCCCAGGTTCTCTCTCCCAGGTGAAATCTCGCAGGTGAAATCTCCCAGGAGCACTCTCCCAGGTGCTCTCTCCCATGTAGACTTTCGCAGGTGCACTCTCCCAGGCGCTCTCTCCCAGGTGCACTCTCCCAGGTGCTCTCTCTCTGGTGCTCACTACCAGGTGCTCTCTCCCTGGTGCTCACTACCAAGTGCTCTCTCCCGGGTGCTCACTACCAGGTGCTCTCTCCCAGGTGCTCTCTCCCAGCTGCTCACTCCCAGGTGTTCTCCCCCAGGTGCACTCTCCCAGGTGCACTCTCCCAGGTGCACTCTCCCAGGTGCTCCCTCCCAGGTGCTCTCTCCCAGGAGCTCGCTCCCAGGATCCCACTCCCAGGTGCTGTACTCACAGGTGCCCTTTCCCAGGCGCTCCCAGGTGCTCTTTCCCAGGTGTTCTCTCCCAGCTGCTCTCTCCCAGGTGCACTCGACCAGTTGCTCTCTCCCAGGTGCACTGTCCCAGGTGCTCTTTCCCAGGTGCTCTCTCCCAGGTACTCCCTCCCAGGAACTCTCTCCCTGTCGCTCTTGCCCAGGTATCCTCTCCCAGGCACCCTGTCTCATGTGCTCCCTCTCAGATGATCTCGCCCACATGCATATTCCCAGCTGTCCTCCCCCAGGTGCTCTCTCCCAGGTCCTCTCTGCTAGGAACCATCTCCCAAGTGCTCGATCCCAGGAATCCTCTCCCAGGTGCTCTCTCCCAGGTATCCTCTCCCAGGTACTCCCTCCCAGGTGCTCCCTCCCAGGTGCTCTCTCCCAGGTGCTCTCTCCCAGGTGCACTCTTCCAGTTGCTCTCTTCCAGGTGCTCTCTCCCAGGTACTCTTTCCCAGGTACTCTCTCCCAGGTGCGCTCTCACAGGTGCTCTCTCCCTGGTTCTCTCTCTCACAGATGCTCTCTCCCAGGTGCTCTCTCCACTAATTACCATCTCTCAGATCCCACTCCCAGGTGCTCTCTCCCAGGTACTCCCTTCCCGGAACCCTCTCCCAGGTGCACTCTCCCAGGTGATCTCTCACAGGTGCTCTTTCCCAGGTGCTCTCTCGCAGGTGCTCTCTCCTAGCTCCTCTCTCCCAGGTGCACTTGACCATTTGCACTCTCCCAGGTGCACTGCCCCAGGTGCTCTTTCCCAGGTGCTCTCTCCCAGGTACTCCCTCCCAGGAACTCTCTACCAGTCGCTCTCTCCCAGGTATCCTCTCCCAGGCACCCTGTCTCAGGTGCTCCCTCTCAGATGATCTCTCCCATGTGCATATTCCCAGCTGCCCTCCCCCAGGTGCTCTCTCCCAGGTCCTCCCTGCCAGGAACACTCTCCCAGGTGCTCGATCCCAGGAATCCT
Source organism: Somniosus microcephalus (assembly GCF_052327205.1). Taxonomy (NCBI): domain Eukaryota; kingdom Metazoa; phylum Chordata; class Chondrichthyes; order Squaliformes; family Somniosidae; genus Somniosus; species Somniosus microcephalus. The sequence goes on along the minus strand of NC_140989.1, from coordinate 218,080,908 downwards.
CTCCCAGGTGCTCTCTCCCAGGTGCTCCCTCCCAGGTGCTCCCTCCCAGGTGCTCTCTCTCAGGTGCACTCTCCCAGGCGCTCCCTCCCAGGTGCTCTCTCCCAGGTGCTCTTTCCCAGGTGCTCTTTCCCAGGTGCTCTCTCCCAGGTGCACTCTCCCAGGTGCTCCCTCCCAGGTGCTCTCTCCCATGTTCTCTCTCCCGTATTCTCTCTCCCAGGTTCTCTCTCCGAGGTGCATTCTCCCAGGCGCTCTCTCCCAGGTGCACTCTTCCAGGTGCTCTCTGCCTGCTGCTCACTGCCAGGTTCTCTCTCCTGGGTGCACTTTCCCAGGTGCTCTTTCTCAGGCTCTATCCCCCAGGTGCACCTTCTGAGGTGCTCTCTCCCAGGTGCTCTCTCCCAGGTGATCTCTAGCATGTGGTCTCTTCCCAGGTGCTCTCTCCAAGGTGCTCTCTTCCAGGTGCTCTCTCCCAGCCTCTCTCTCCCAGTTGCACTCTCCCAGTAGCTGTCTCCCAGGTGCTTGATCACAGGTGCACTCTCCCAACTGCTCACTCCCAGATTGTCTCTCCCACATGCACTCTCCCAGTCGCTCTCTCCCAGGTGCACATTCCCATGTGCTCTCTCTCAGGTTCTCTCTCCCTGGTGCTCTCTCCCAGGTGCCCTCTCCCAGGTGCACATTCCCAGGTGCTCTCTCTCAGTTTCTCTCTCCCAGGTGCTCTCTCCCAGGTGCACATTCTCAGGTTATCTCTCTCAGGTTCTCTCTCCGGGATGCACTTTCCCAGCTGCTCTCTCTCAGATTCTCTCTCCCAGGTGCACATTCCCAGGACCTATCCCTCAGGTTCTCTCTCCCAGTCACCCTCTCACAGGTGTCCTCTCACAGATGCATGCTCACAGTTATCTTCTCCCAGGTGCACTCGCCCAGTTGCTCTCTCTCTGGTACCCTTGCTCAGGTGCCCTATCCCTGGTGCACTCTCACATGTGCTCTCTCCCAGGTGCTCTCTCCCAGGTGCTCTCTCCCAGATGCATTCTCCGTGGTGCACTCTTACCAGGTGCACTCTCTGAGGTGCTGACTCCCAGGTGCACTCTCCTTGGAGCTCTCTCCCAGATGCACTCTCCGAGGTGCACTCTCCCCAGGTGCACTCTCTCAGGTGCTGACTCCCAGGTGCACTCTCCTTGGAGCTCTCTCCCAGATGCAATCTCCGAGGTGCACTCTCCCCAGGTGCACTCTCTCAGGTTCTGTCTCCCAGGTGCACTCTACCAGGTATACTCTCCTTGGTGCTCTCTCCCAGGTGATCACTCCCAGGAGCCCTCTCCCAGGTCCTCTCCCCCAGGTGCTCGCTCCCAGGTGATCTCTCCCAGGTGCACTCTCCCAGGTGTACTCACCTAGGTGCACTCTCCCAGGTGTTCTATCCCATTTTCTCCCTTCCAGGTGCTCCCTACCAGGTGCTCCGTCCCAGGTGCTCTCTCCCAGGGACCCTCTCCCAGGTGATCGCTCCCAGGTACCCTCTCCCAGGTACCCGCACCCAGGTACACTCACCAATGTGCTGTCTTCCAGTTGCTGTCTCCCAGGTGCTCTCTCCCAGGTGCTCTCTTCCAGGTGCTCTGTCCCAGGTGCTCTATCCCAGTTGCTCCCAGCCAGTTACTCTCTCCCAGATGCACTCTCCGAGCTGCACTCTTCCCAGGTGCACTCTCTCAGCTGCTGTCTCCCAGGTGCACTCTCCCAGGTATCCTTTCCTTGGTGCTCTCTCCCAGATGCTCGCTCCCAGGAGCCCTCTCCCAAGTCCTCTCTCCCAGGTGCTCGCTCCCAGATGAACTCTCCCACGTGAACTCTCCCATGTGCACTCTACCAGGTGCCCTCTCCCATTTTCTCATCCCAGGTGCTCTCTCCCAGGTGCTCGCTCCCAGGTGCTCTCTCCCAGGTGCTCTCTCCCAGGTGCTCTCTCCCAGGTGCTCTCTCCCAGGTGCTCTCTCCCAGGTGCTCTCTCCCATGTTGCCTCTCCCAGGTGCGCACTCCCAGGCACTCCCTCCCAGGTGCACTCTCCCAGGTGCTCTTTCTCAGGTTCCATCTCCCAGGTGCATCTTCTGAGCTGCTCTCTTGCAGGTGCTCTCTCCCAAGTGCCCTCTACCATGTGGTCTCTCCCAGGTGCTCTCAAAAAAGGTGCAATCTTCCAGGTGCTCCCTGCCAGGTGCTCTCTCCCAATCTCTCTCTCCCAGTTGCACGCTCCCAGGTGCTGTCTTCCAGGTGCTTGATCCCAGGTGAACTCTCAAAGGTGCTCCCTCCCAGTTGCAATTTCCCAGGTGCTTTCTCACCGGTGCACTCGTCCCAGGTGCTCACTCCCATTCGCTCTTTCCCACATGCACTCTCCCAGTCACTCTCTCCCAGGTGCTCTCTCCCAGGTGTTCTTTCCCAGGTGCTCTCTCTGAGGTACCCTCTCCCAGGTGCACATTCCCAGGTACTCTCAACTAGGTGCACATTCCCAGGTGATCTCCCCCAGGTGCTCTCTGCCAGTTGCCCTCTCCCAGGTGCTCATTCCCAGGTGCTCTCTCTCAGGTTCTCTCTACCAGGTGCTCTCTCTCAGGTGCCCTCTCCCAGGTGCACATTCCCAGGTACTCTCAACTAGGTGCACATTCCCAGGTACCCCCTCCCAGGTGCTCTCTCCCAGGTGCACATTCCCAGGTGCTCTCTCTCAACTTCTCTCTCCCAGGTGCTCTCTCGCAGGTGCACATTCCCAGGTTATCTCTCTCAGGTTCTCTCTCCGGGATGCACTTTCCCAGCTGCTCTCTCTCAGATTCTCTCTCCCAGGTGCACATTCCCAGGACCTATCCCTCAGTTTCTCTCTCCCAGTCACCCTCTCACAGGTGTTCTCTCCCAGGTGCATGCTCACAGTTATCTTCTCCCAGGTGCACTCGCCCAGTTGCTCTCTCTCTGGTACCTTCGCTCAGGTGCCCTATCCCAGGTGCAATCTCACATGTGCTCTCAACCAGTTGCTCTCTCCCAGGTGCTCTCTCCCAGATGCACTCTCCGAGGTGCACTCTTCCCAGGTGCACTCTCTCAGTTGCTGTCTCCCAGGTGCACTCTCCCAGGTATCCTCTCCTTGGTGCTCTCTCCCAGGTGCTCGCTCCCAGGTCCTCTCTCCCAGGTGCTCGCTCCCAGCTGAACTCTCCCAAGTGCACTCTCCCAGGTGTACTCTCCCAGGTGCACTCTCCCAGGTGTTCTCTCCCATTTTCTCCCTCCCAGGTGCTCCTACCAGGTGCTCCCTACCAGGTGCTCTCTCCCAGTTGCTCCCTTCCAAGTGCTGTCTCCCAGGGACCCTCTCCCAGGTGATCGCTCCCAGGTGCTCTCTCCCAGGTGCTCTCTCCACCAATTACCATCTCTCAGATCCCACTCCCAGGTGCTCTCTCCCAGGTACTCCCTCCCAGGAATCCTCTCCCAGGAATCCTCTCCCAGGTGCACTCTCCCAGGTGCTCTCCCCCAGGTGCTCCCTCCCAGGTGCACTCTCCCAGGTGCTCTCACACAGGGACTCTCTCCCAGGCGCTCTCTCCCAGGCGCTATTTCCCAGGTGCTCTCTCCCAGGTGCTCTCTCCCAGCTGCTCTCTCCCAGGTGCACTCGACCAGTTGCTCTCTCCCAGGTGCACTGTCCCAGGTGCTCTTTCCCAGGTGCTCTCTCCCAGGTACTCCCTCCCAGGAACTCTCTCCCAGTCGCTCTCTCCCAGGTATCCTCTCCCAGGCACACTGTCTCAGGTGCTCCCTCTCAGATGATGTCTCCCATGTGCATATTCCCTGTTACCCTCTCCCAGGTGCTCGATCCCAGGAATCCTCTCCCAGGTGCTCTCTCCCAGGTATCCTCTCCCAGGTGCTCCCTCCCAGGTGCACTCTCCCAGGTGCTCTCTCCCAGGTGCTCCCTCCCAGGTGCTCCCTCCCAGGTGCTCCCTCCCAGGTGCTCTCTCCCAGGTGCTCTTTCCCAGGTGCTCTCTCCCAGGTGCACTCTCCCAGTTGCTCGCTCCCAGGTACACTCTCCCAGGTGCTGTCTCCCAGGTGCTGTCTCCCAGGTGCTCGCTCCCAGGTGCTCGCTCCCAGGTGTACTCTCCCAGGTGCTATCTCCCAGGTTTCTTCTCACAGGTGCTTTCTCCCTGATGCTCTCTCCCAAGTGCTCTCTACCAGGTGCTCCCAGGTGCTCTCTCCCAGGTGCTCTAACCAAGGTACTCTCAACTAGGTGCATATTCCCAGGTACCCTCTCCCAGGTGCTCTCTCCCAGGTGCACATTCCCAGGTGCTCTCTCTGATGTTCTCTCTCCCAGGTGCACATTCACAGGTTATCTCTCTCAGGTTCTCTCTCCGTGATGCACTCTCCCAGCTGCTCTCTCTCAGATTCTCTCTCCCAGGTGCACATTCCCAGGACCTATCCCTCAGGTTCGCTCTCCCAGTCACCCTCTCACAGGTGTTCTCTCCCAGGTGCATGCTCACAGTTATCTTCTCCCGGGTGCACTCGCCCAGTTGCTCTCTCTCTGGTACCCTCACTCAGTTGCCCTATCCAAGGTTCACTCTCACGTATGCTCTCAACCAGTTGCTCTCTCCCAGGTGCCCTCTCCCAGATGCACTCTCCGAGCTGCACTCTTACTAGGTGCACTCTCTCAGGTGCTGTCTCCCAGGTGCACTCTCCCAGGTCGTCTCTCCCAGGTGCTCTCTCCCAGGTGTACTCTCCCAGGTGCACTCTCCCAGGTGCACTCTCCCAACTGTTCTCTCCCATTTTCTCCCTCCCAGGTGTTCCTACCAGGTGCTCGCTCCCAGGTGCTCCCTCCCAGGGACCCTTTCCCAGGTGATAGCTTACAGGTACCATCTCTCAGGTCCCCGCCCACAGGTACACTCACCCAGGTGTTGTCTCCCAGGTGCTCTCTCCCAGGTGCTCTCTCCCAGGTGCTCTCTCCCAGGTGCTCTGTCCCAGGCGCTCTGTCCCAGGTGCTCTCTCCCAGTTGCTCCCAGCCAGTTGCTCTCTCCCAAGTGCTCTCTCCCAGATGCACTCTCTGAGGTGCACTCTTCCTAGTTGCACTCTCTCAGCTGCTCGCTCCCAGGTGAACTCTCCCAGGTGCTCTCTCCCATGTAGACTCTCCCAGGTGCACTCTTCCAGGCCCTCTCTACCAGGTGCTCCTAACAAGTGATCCCTAGCAGGTGCACCCTACCCTGTGCTCACTGCCAATCTCTCTCTCCCAGTTGCACTCTCCCAGGTGCTCTCTCCAAGGTGCACTCTTCCAGGTGCACTCTCCCGTGTTCTCTCTCCCAGGTGCTCCCTACCAGGTTCTCTCTCCCAGTCTCTCTCTCTCCCACTTGCACTCTCCCAGGTGCTGTCTCCCAGATGCACTCTCTGAGGTGCACTCTTCCCAGGTGCACTCTCTCAGGAGCCCTCTCCCAGGAGCACGCTCCCAGTTGAACTCTCCCAGGTGCTCTCTCCCATGTAGACTCTCCCAGGTGCTCTCTCCCAGTTTTCTTCTCACAGGTGCTTTCTCCCTGATGCTCTCTCCCAAGCGCTCACTCCCAGGTGCTCTAACCCAGGTGCACTCTCCCAGGTGCTCTTTCTCAGTTTCTCTCTCCCAGGTGCTCTCTCCCAGGTGCTCTCTCCCAGGTGCTCTCTCCCAGGTGCTCTCTCCCACATGCTCTCTCCCAGGTGGTCTCTCCCAGGTGCTCTCTCCAAGGTGCACTCTTCCAGGTGCACTCTCCCGTGTTCTCTCTCCCAGGTGCTCCCTACCAGGTGCTCTCTCCCAGTCTCTCTCTCTCTCAGTTGCACTCTCCCAGGTGCTGCCTCCCAGGTGCTTGATCCCAGGTGCTCTCTCAAAGGTGCTCCTTCCCTGTCACAATTTCCCAGGTGCTCTCTCACAGGTGCACTCTTCCAGGTGCTCACTCCCAGGTGCTCCCAGGTGCTCACTCCCAGGTGCTCCCAGGTGCTCTCTCCCAGGTGCTCCCAGGTGCTCTCTCTCAGGTGCCCTTACCCTGGTGCTCTCTCCCAGGTGCTCTCTCAGGTGCTCTAACCCTGGTACTCTCTCCCAAGTGCTCTCTCCCAGGTGTTCCCGTTGCTCTATCTCAGGTGCTCTAAACCTGGTGCTCTCTCCCAGGTGCTCTTTCTCAATTTCTCTTTCCCAGGTGGTCATTCACAGGTGCACTCTCCCAGTCTCTCTCTCCCAGTTGCACTCTCCCAGGTGCTCTCTCCCAGTCTCTCTCTCCCAGGTGTTCCCGTTGCTCTATCTCAGGTGCTCTAAACCTGGTGCACTCTCCCAGGTGCTCTTTCTCAATTTCTCTCTCCCAGGTGGACATTCCCAGGTGCTCCCTCCCAGGAACCTTCTCCCAGGTGCTTTCTCCCAGGTGCTCTCAGCCAGGTGCTCTCAGCCAGGTGCTCTCTCCCAGGTGCTCTCTCCCATTTGCTCTCTCCCAGTTGCACTCCCCCTGGTGCACTCTCCCATTTGCACTCTTCCAGGAGCTCTCTCCCGTGTTCTCCCTCCCAGGTGCTCTCTCCAAGGTGCTCGCTCTCAGGTGCTCTCTCCTAGGTGCTTTCTCCCAGGTGCTATCTCCCAGGTGCTCTCTCCAAGGTGCTCGCTCTCAGGTGCTCTCTCCCAGGTGCTCTCTCCCAGCTGCTATCTTACAGGTGCTCTCTCCCAGGTCTTCTCTCCCAGTTGCACTTCCCCTGGTGCACTCGTCCACGTGCTCTCTCCCAGGAGCTCTCTCCCGTGTTCTCCCTCCTAGGTGCTCTCTCCCAGGTGCTCTCTCCCAGGTCCCTTCTCCCAGGTGCTCTCTTCCAGGTCCCTTCTCCCAGGTGATCACTCCCAGGTGCACTCTCCCAGGTGCACTCTCCCAGGTGCACTCTCCCAGGTGCTTTCTCCCAGGTGGTCTCTCCAAGGTGCTCTCTCCCAGGTGCCTTCTCCCAGGTGCTCTCTCCCAGATGCTCCCTACCAGCTGCTATTTTCCAGGTCCTCTCTCCCAGGTCCCTTCTCCCAGGTGCGCTCTCCCAGGTCCCTTCTCCCAGGTGATCGCTCCCAGGTGCTCTCTCCCAGGTGCACTCTCCCAGGTGCGTTCTCCCAGGTGCTCTCTCCAAGGTTCTCTCTCCCAGGTGCTCTCTCCCTGATGCTCTCTCCCTGGTGCTCTCTCCCTGATGCTCTCTCCCAGGTGCTCTCTCCCAGGTGCTCTCTGCCAGTTGCTATCTCCCAAGTCTTCTCTCCCAGGTTTCTTCTCCCAGGTGCTCTCTCCCAGGTGATCCCAGGTGCTCTCTCCCAGGTGCTCTAACCCTGGTGCACTCTCCCAGGTGCACTCTCCCAGGTGCACTCTGCCAGGTGCTCTTTTCCTTGTCCTCTCTCCCAGGTGCTCTCTCCCAGGTGCTCTCTCCCATGTCGACTCTCCGAGGTGCACTCTCCCAGGTGATCTCTCCCAGGTGCTCTCTCCCATGTAGACTCTCCGAGGTGCACTCTCCCAGGCGCTCTTTCAGAGGTGCACTCTCCCAGGTGATCTCTCCCAGGTGCTCGCTCCCAGGTGCTCTCTCCCAGTGCTCTCTCCCAGGTGCTCTCTCCCAAGTGCTCTCTCCCAGGTTCTGTCTCCCATGTAGACTCTCCCAGGTGCACACTACCAGGCCCTCCCACCCAGGTGCTATCTCCCAGGTGCACTCTCCCAGGTGCTCTCTCCCAGGTGCTCTAACACAGGTGCACTCTCCCAGGTGCTCTCTCCCAGGTAGACTCTCCCAGGTGCTCTCTCCCAGGTGCTCTCTCCCAGGTGCACTCTCCCAGGTGCTCTAACACAGGTGCACTCTCCCAGGTGCTCTTTCTCAGTTTCTATCTCCCAGGTGGACCTTCCCAGCTGCTGTCTTCCAGGTGCACTCTCCTGTGTTCTCTCTCCCAGGTGCTCCCTGCCAGGTGCTCTCTCCCAGTCTCTCTCTCTCCCAGTTGCACTCTCCCAGGTGCTGTCTCCCAGATGCACTCTCCAAGGTGCACTCTTCCCAGGTGCACTCTCTCAGGTGCTGTCTCCCAGGTGCACTCACCCAGGTATCCTCTCCTTGGTGCTCTCTCCCAGGTGCTTGCTCCCAGGAGCCCTCTCCCAGGAGCACTCTGCCAGGTCCTCTCTCCCAGGTGCTCTCTCCCATGTAGACTCTCCCAGGTGCACTCTTCCAGGCCCTCTCTCCCAGGTGCTCCTACCAGGTGCTCCCTACCAGGTGCTCTCTCCCAGGTGCTCCCTACTATGTGCTCACTGCCAGTCTCCCTCTCCCAGTTACATAGAAACATAAAAGATAGGAGCAGGAGTAGGCCATTTGGCCCCTCGAGCCTGCTCCGCCATTCAATGCGATCATGGCTAATCATCCAAATTCAGTACCCTGTCCCTGCTTTCTCCCCATATCCCTTGATTCCCTTAGCCTTAAGAAATATATCTAACTCCCTCTCGAATATATTTAATGAAGTGGCCTCCACTGTCTTCTGTGGTAGAGAATTCCACAGGTTCATCACTCTCTGGGTGAAGAAATTCCTCTTCATCTCAGTCCTAAATAGCTTACCCCTTATCCTTAGACTGTGACCCCTGGTTCTGGAATCCCCGCCATCAGGAACATCCTTCCTGAATCTAGTCTGACTAGTCCTGTTACAATTTTATAATTTTCAATGAGATCCCCTCTCATTCTTCTAAACTCTAGCGAATATAAGCCTAATCGACCCAATCTCTCCTCATACGTCATTCCTGCCATCCCAGGTATCAGTCTGGTGAACCTTCGCTGCACTCCCTCCATGGCAAGAACCTCCTTCCTCAGATAAGGACATCCTTCCTCAGATAAGGACATCCTTCCTCAGATAAGGACATCCTTCCTCAGATAACGACTGTGAAATTCATAATGTAACTCTGGAAATTCAGATCAAAGTGGGACAGTTCCTGCTGCCTGTGATAATAGGATTGAGGCCAGTTCTGTGCCTCTGTCGCTCTGTGAGTGATAATGTACTTACTGTGTGTCAGAAGGAGCTGCCTGCACTGTTACTTGCATTCCGGGTGGAGGAAAGATCATATTCATGCAGTTGCACTCTCACAGATGCTCGCTCCCGGGTGCTCTCTCCCGGGTGCTCTCTCCCAGGTGCTCTCTCACATTTAGACTCTCCCAGGTGCAATCTACCAGGCCCTCTCTCCCAGGTGCACTCTCCCAGGTGCTCTCTCCCAGGTGCTCTCTCCCAGGTGCTCTCTCCCAGGTGCTCTCTTCCTGCTGCACTCTCCCAGGTGCTCTCTCCCAGGTGTCTTCTCACAGGTGCTTTCTCCCTGATGCTCTCTCCCAAGTGCTCTCTCCCAGGTGCTCTAACCCAGGTGCACTCTCCCAGGTGCTCTCTCCCAATCTCTCTCTCCCAGTTGCACGCTCCCAGGTGCTGTCTTCCAGGTGCTTGATCCCAGGTGAACACTCAAAGGTGCTCCCTCCCAGTTGCAATTTCCCAGGTGCTTTCTCACCGGTGCACTCGTCCCAGGTGCTCACTCCCAGTCGCTCTTTCCCACATGCACTCTCCCAGTCACTCTCTCCCAGGTGCTCTCTCCCAGGTGTTCTTTCCCAGGTGCTCTCTCTGAGGTACCCTCTCCCAGGTGCACATTCCCAGGTACTCTCAACTAGGTGCACATTCCCAGGTGATCTCCCCCAGGTGCTCTCTGCCAGTTGCCCTCTCCCAGGTGCTCATTCCCAGGTGCTCTCTCTCAGGTTCTCTCTACCAGGTGCTCTCTCTCAGGTGCCCTCTCCCAGGTGCACATTCCCAGGTACTCTCAACTAGGTGCACATTCCCAGGTACCCCCTCCCAGGTGCTCTCTCCCAGGTGCTCTCTCCCAGGTGCACATTCCCAGGTGCTCTCTCTCAACTTCTCTCTCCCAGGTGCTCTCTCCCAGGTGCTCTCTCCCAGGTGCACATTCCCAGGTGCTCTCTCTCAACTTCTCTCTCCCAGGTGCTCTCTCGCAGGTGCACATTCACAGGTTATCTCTCTCAGGTTCTCTCTCCGTGATGCACTCTCCCAGCTGCTCTCTCTCAGATTCTCTCTCCCAGGTGCACATTCCCAGGACCTATCCCTCAGGTTCTCTCTCCCAGTCACCCTCTCACAGGTGTTCTCTCCCAGGTGCATGCTCACAGTTATCTTCTCCCAGGTGCACTCGCCCAGTTGCTCTCTCTCTGGTACCTTCGCTCAGGTGCCCTATCCCAGGTGCAATCTCACATGTGCTCTCAACCAGTTGCTCTCTCCCAGGTGCTCTCTCCGAGGTGCACTCTTCCCAGGTGCACTCTCTCAGTTGCTGTCTCCCAGGTGCACTCTCCCAGGTATCCTCTCCTTGGTGCTCTCTCCCAGGTGCTCGCTCCCAGGTCCTCTCTCCCAGGTGCTCGCTCCCAGCTGAACTCTCCCAAGTGCACTCTCCCAGGTGTACTCTCCCAGGTGCACTCTCCCAGGTGCACTCTCCCAGGTGTTCTCTCCCATTTTCTCCCTCCCAGGTGCTCCTACCAGGTGCTCCCTACCAGGTGCTCTCTCCCAGTTGCTCCCTTCCAAGTGCTGTCTCCCAGGGACCCTCTCCCAGGTGATCGCTCCCAGGTGCTCTCTCCCAGGTGCTCTCTCCACCAATTACCATCTCTCAGATCCCACTCCCAGGTGCTCTCTCCCAGGTACACCCTCCCAGGAATCCTCTCCCAGGAATCCTCTCCCAGGTGCACTCTCCCAGGTGCTCTCCCCCAGGTGCTCTCCCCCAGGTGCTCCCTCCCAGGTGCACTCTCCCAGGTGCTCTCACACAGGGGCTCTCTCCCAGTGGCTCTCTCCCAGGTGCTCTCTCCCAGCTGCTCTCTCCCAGGTGCACTCGACCAGTTGCTCTCTCCCAGGTGCACTGTCCCAGGTGCTCTTTCCCAGGTGCTCTCTCCCAGGTACTCTCTCCCAGTCGCTCTCTCCCAGGTATCCTCTCCCAGGCACACTGTCTCAGGTGCTCCCTCTCAGATGATGTCTCCCATGTGCATATTCCCTGCTACCCTCTCCCAGGTGCTCGATCCCAGGAATCCTCTCCCAGGTGCTCCCTCCCAGGTGCACTCTCCCAGGTGCACTCTCCCAGGTGCTCTCTCCCATGTGCTCTCTCCCAGGTGCTCCCTCCCAGGTGCTCCCTCCCAGGTGCTCCCTCCCAGGTGCTCCCTCCCAGGTGCTCCCTCCCAGGTGCTCCCTCCCAGGTGCTCTCTCCCAGGTGCTCTTTCCCAGGTGCTCTCTCCCAGGTGCACTCTAGCAGTTGCTCGCTCCCAGGTACACTCTCCCAGGTGCTGTCCCCCAGGTGCTGTCCCCCAGGTGCTGTCTCCCAGGTGCTCGCTCCCAGGTGCACTCTCCCAGGTGCACTCTCCCAGGTGCTATCTCCCAGGTTTCTTCTCACAGGTGCTTTCTCCCTGATGCTCTCTCCCAAGTGCTCTCTACCAGGTGCTCCCAGGTGCTCTCTCCCAGGTGCTCTAACCAAGGTACTCTCAACTAGGTGCATATTCCCAGGTACCCTCTCCCAGGTGCTCTCTCCCAGGTGCACATTCCCAGGTGCTCTCTCTGAGGTTCCCTCTCCCAGGTACTCTCTCCCAGGTGCACATTCACAGGTTATCTCTCTCAGGTTCTCTCTCCGGGATGCACTCTCCCAGCTGCTCTCTCTCAGATTCTCTCTCCCAGGTGCACATTCCCAGGACCTATCCCTCAGGTTCGCTCTCCCAGTCACCCTCTCACAAGTGTTCTCTCCCAGGTGCATGCTCACAGTTATCTTCTCCCGGGTGCACTCGCCCAGTTGCTCTCTCTCTGGTACCCTCACTCAGTTGCCCTATCCAAGGTTCACTCTCACGTATGCTCTCAACCAGTTGCTCTCTCCCAGGTGCTCTCTCCCAGATGCACTCTCCGAGGTGCACTCTTACTAGGTGCACTCTCTCAGGTGCTGTCTCCCAGGTGCACTCTCCCAGGTATACTCTCCTTGGTGCTCTCTCCCAGGTGCTCGCTCCCAGGAGCCCTCTCCCAGGTCCTCTCTCCCAGGTATACTCTCCCAGGTGCACTCTCCCAACTGTTCTCTCCCATTTTCTCCCTCCCAGGTGTTCCTACCAGGTGCTCGCTCCCAGGTGCTCCCTCCCAGGGACCCTTTCACAGGTGATAGCTTACAGGTACCATCTCTCAGGTCCCCGCCCACAGGTACACTCACCCAGGTGTTGTCTCCCAGGTGCTCTCTCCCAGGTGCTCCCTCCCAGGTGCTCTCTCCCAGGCGCTCTGTCCCAGGTGCTCTCTCCCAGTTGCTCCCAGCCAGTTGCTCTCTCCCAAGTGCTCTCTGCCAGATGCACTCTCTGAGGTGCACTCTTCCTAGGTGCACTCTCTCAGCTGCTCGCTCCCAGGTGAACTCTCCCAGGTGCTCTCTCCCATGTAGACTCTCCCAGGTGCACTCTTCCAGGCCCTCTCTACCAGGTTCTCCTAACAAGTGATCCCTAGCAGGTGCTCCCTACCCTGTGCTCACTGCCAATCTCTCTCTCCCAGTTGCACTCTCCCAGGTGCTCTCTCCAAGGTGCACTCTTCCAGGTGCACTCTCCCGTGTTCTCTCTCCCAGGTGCTCCCTACCAGGTGCTCTCTCCCAGTCTCTCTCCCAGTTGCACTCTCCCAGGTGCTGTCTCCCAGATGCACTCTCTGAGGTGCACTCTTCCCAGGTGCACTCTTCCCAGGTGCACTCTTCCCAGGAGCCCTCTCCCAGGAGCACGCTCCCAGTTGAACTCTCCCAGGTGCTCTCTCCCATGTAGACTCTCCCAGGTGCTCTCTCCCAGTTTTCTTCTCACAGGTGCTTTCTCCCTGATGCTCTCTCCCAAGTGCACACTCCCAGGTGCTCTAACCCAGGTGCACTCTCCCAGGTGCTCTTTCTCAGTTTCTCTCTCCCAGGTGCTCTCTCCCACATGCTCTCTCCCAGGTGGTCTCTCCCAGGTGCTCTCTCCAAGGTGCACTCTTCCAGGTGCACTCTCCCGTGTTCTCTCTCCCAGGTGCTCCCTACCAGGTGCTCTCTCCCAGTCTCTCTCTCTCTCAGTTGCACTGTCCCAGGTGCTGCCTCCCAGGTGCTTGATCCCAGGTGCTCTCTCAAAGGTGCTCCTTCCCTGTCACAATTTCCCAGGTGCTCTCTCACAGGTGCACTCTTCCAGGTGCTCACTCCCAGGTGCTCACTCCCAGGTGCTCCCAGGTGCTCTCTCCCAGGTGCTCTCTCTCAGGTGCCCTTACCCTGGTGCTCTCTCCCAGGTGCTCTCTCAGGTGCTCTAACCCTGGTACTCTCTCCCAAGTGCTCTCTCCCAGGTGTTCCCGTTGCTCTATCTCAGGTGCTCTAAACCTGGTGCACTCTCCCAGGTGCTCTTTCTCAATTTCTCTCTCCCAGGTGGTCATTCACAGGTGCACTCTCCCAGTCTCTCTCTCCCAGTTGCACTCTCCCAGGTGCTCTCTCCCAGTCTCTCTCTCCCAGGTGTACCCGTTGCTCTATCTCAGGTGCTCTAAACCTGGTGCACTCTCCCAGGTGCTCTTTCTCAATTTCTCTCTCCCAGGTGGACATTCCCAGGTGCACTCTCCCAGTCACTCTCTCCCAGGTGCTCCCTCCCAGGAACCTTCTCCCAGGTGCTTTCTCCCAGGTGCACTCAGCCAGGTGCTCTCTCCCAGGTGCTCTCTCCCATTTGCTCTCTCCCAGTTGCACTCCCCCTGGTGCACTCTCCCATTTGCACTCTTCCAGGAGCTCTCTCCCGTGTTCTCCCTCCCAGGTGCTCTCTCCAAGGTGCTCGCTCTCAGGTGCTCTCTCCTAGGTGCTTTCTCCCAGGTGCTATCTCCCAGGTGCTCTCTCCAAGGTGCTCGCTCTCAGGTGCTCTCTCCCAGGTGCTCTCTCCCAGCTGCTATCTTACAGGTGCTCTCTCCCAGGTCTTCTCTCCCAGTTGCACTTCCCCTGGTGCACTCGTCCACGTGCTCTCTCCCAGGAGCTCTCTCCCGTGTTCTCCCTCCCAGGTGCTCTCTCCCAGGTCCCTTCTCCCAGGTCCCTTCTCCCAGGTCCCTTCTCCCAGGTGATTGCTCCCAGGTGCTCTCTCCCAGGTGCACTCTCCCAGGTGCATTCTCCCAGGTGCTCTCTCCAAGGTGCTCTCTCCCAGGTGCCTTCTCCCAGGTGCTCTCTCCCAGATGCTCCCTCCCAGGTGCTATTTTCCAGGTCCTCTCTCCCAGGTCCCTTCTCCCAGGTGCGCTCTCCCAGGTCCCTTCTCCCAGGTGATCGCTCCCAGGTGCTCTCTCCCAGGTGCACTCTCCCAGGTGTGTTCTCCCAGGTGCTCTCTCCAAGGTTCTCTCTCCCAGGTGCCCTCTCCCAGGTGCCCTCTCACAGTTGCTCTCTCTCAGGTGCCCTATCTCAGGTGAAATCTCCAAGGTGCACTCTCCCAGGTGCACTCTCCCAGGTGCTCTCTCCCTGATGCTCTCTCCCAGGTGCTCTCTCCCAGGTGCTCTCTCCCAGTTGCTATCTCCCAGGTGCTCTCTCCCAGGTTTCTTCTCCCAGGTGCTCTCTCCCAGGTGATCCCAGGTGCTCTCTCCCAGGTGCTCTAACCCTGGTGCACTCTCCCAGGTGCACTCTCCCAGGTGCACTCTGCCAGGTGCTCTTTTCCTTGTCCTCTCTCCCAGGTGCTCTCTCCCAGGTGCTCTCTTCTAGGTTTCTTCTACCAGGTGCTCTCTCCCTGATGCTCTCTCCCAGGTGCTCTTTCTCAGTTTCTATCTCCCAGGTGCTCCTTCCGAGGTGCTCTCTCCCAGGTGCTCTCTCCCAGGTGCTCTCTCCCATGTAGACTCTCCGAGGTGCACTCTCCCAGGCGCTCTTTCAGAGGTGCACTCTCCCAGGTGATCTCTCCCAGGTGCTCGCTCCCAGGTGCTCTCTCCCAGGTGCTCTCTCCCAGGTGCTCTCTCCCATGTAGACTCTCCGAGGTGCACTCTCCCAGGCGCTCTTTCAGAGGTGCACTCTCCCAGGTGATCTCTCCCAGGTGCTCGCTCCCAGGTTCTCTCTCCCAGGTGCTCACTCCCAGGTGCTCTCTCCAAGGTTCTCTCTCCCAGGTGCTCTCTCCCTGATGCTCTCTCCCTGGTGCTCTCTCCCTGATGCTCTCTCCCAGGTGCTCTCTCCCAGGTGCTCTCTGCCAGTTGCTATCTCCCAAGTCTTCTCTCCCAGGTTTCTTCTCCCAGGTGCTCTCTCCCAGGTGATCCCAGGTGCTCTCTCCCAGGTGCTCTAACCCTGGTGCACTCTCCCAGGTGCACTCTCCCAGGTGCACTCTGCCAGGTGCTCTTTTCCTTGTCCTCTCTCCCAGGTGCTCTCTCCCAGGTGCTCTCTTCTAGGTTTCTTCTACCAGGTGCTCTCTCCCTGATGCTCTCTCCCAGGTGCTCTTTCTCAGTTTCTATCTCCCAGGTGCTCCTTCCGAGGTGCTCTCTCCCAGGTGCTCTCTCCCAGGTGCTCTCTCCCATGTAGACTCTCCGAGGTGCACTCTCCCAGGCGCTCTTTCAGAGGTGCACTCTCCCAGGTGATCTCTCCCAGGTGCTCGCTCCCAGGTTCTCTCTCCCATGTAGACTCTCCCAGGTGCACTCTACCAGGCCCTCCCACCCAGGTGCTCTCTCCCAGGTGCACTCTCCCAGGTGCTCTCTCCCAGTTGCTCTAACACAGGTGCACTCTCCCAGGTGCTCTCTCCCATGTAGACTCTCCCAGGTGCTCTCTCCCAGGTGCTCTCTCCCAGGTGCTCTCTCCCAGGTGCACTCTCCCAGGTGCTCTCTCCCAGGTAGACTCTCCCAGGTGCTCTCTCCCATGTAGACTCTCCCAGGTGCCCTCTCCCAGGTGCTCTAACACAGATGCACTCTCCCAGGTGCTCTTTCTCAGTTTCTATCTCCCAGGTGGACCTTCCCAGCTGCTGTCTTCCAGGTGCACTCTCCTGTGTTCTCTCTCCCAGGTGCTCCCTGCCAGGTGCTCTCTCCCAGTCTCTCTCTCTCCCAGTTGCACTCTCCCAGGTGCTGTCTCCCAGATGCACTCTCCAAGGTGCACTCTTCCCAGGTGCACTCTCTCAGGTGCTGTCTCCCAGGTGCACTCACCCAGGTATCCTCTCCTTGGTGCTCTCTCCCAGGTGCTTGCTCCCAGGAGCCCTCTCCCAGGAGCACTCTGCCAGGTCCTCTCTCCCAGGTGCTCTCTCCCATGTAGACTCTCCCAGGTGCACTCTTCCAGGCCCTCTCTCCCAGGTGCTCCTACCAGGTGCTCCCTACCAGGTGCTCTCTCCCAGGTGCTCCCTACTATGTGCTCACTGCCAGTCTCCCTCTCCCAGTTACATAGAAACATAAAAGATAGGAGCAGGAGTAGGCCATTTGGCCCCTCGAGCCTGCTCCGCCATTCAATGCGATCATGGCTAATCATCCAAATTCAGTACCCTGTCCCTGCTTTCTCCCCATATCCCTTGATTCCCTTAGCCTTAAGAAATATATCTAACTCCCTCTCGAATATATTTAATGAAGTGGCCTCCACTGTCTTCTGTGGTAGAGAATTCCACAGGTTCATCACTCTCTGGGTGAAGAAATTCCTCTTCATCTCAGTCCTAAATAGCTTACCCCTTATCCTTAGACTGTGACCCCTGGTTCTGGAATCCCCCGCCATCAGGAACAGCCTTCCTGAATCTAGTCTGACTAGTCCTGTTACAATTTTATAAGTTTCAATGAGATCCCCTCTCATTCTTCTAAACTCTAGCGAATATAAGCCTAATCGACCCAATCTCTCCTCATACGTCATTCCTGCCATCCCAGGTATCAGTCTGGTGAACCTTCGCTGCACTCCCTCCATGGCAAGAACCTCCTTCCTCAGATAAGGACATCCTTCCTCAGATAAGGACATCCTTCCTCAGATAACGACTGTGAGATTCATAATGTAACTCAGGAAATTCAGCTCAAAGTGGGACAGTTCCTGCTGCCTGTGATAATAGGATTGAGGCCAGTTCTGTGCCTCTGTCGCTCTGTGAGTGATAATGTACTTACTGTGTGTCAGAAGGAGCTGCCTGCACTGTTCCTTGCATTCCGGGTGGAGGAAAGATCATATTCATGCAGTTGCACTCTCACAGATGCTCGCTCCCGGGTGCTCTCTCCCAGGTGCTCTCTCACATTTAGACTCTCCCAGGCGCAATCTACCAGGCCCTCTCTCCCAGGTGCACTCTCCCAGGTGCTCTCTCCCAGGTGCACATTCCCAGGACCTATCCCTCAGGTTCGCTCTCCCAGTCACCCTCTCACAGGTGTTCTCTCCCAGGTGCATGCTCACAGTTATCTTCTCCCGGGTGCACTCGCCCAGTTGCTCTCTCTCTGGTACCCTCACTCAGTTGCCCTATCCAAGGTTCACTCTCACGTATGCTCTCAACCAGTTGCTCTCTCCCAGGTGCTCTCTCCCAGATGCACTCTCTGAGCTGCACTCTTACTAGGTGCACTCTCTCAGGTGCTGTCTCCCAGGTGCACTCTCCCAGGTATACTCTCCTTGGTGCTCTCTCCCAGGTGCTCGCTCCCAGGAGCCCTCTCCCAGGTGCTCTCTCCCAGGTGTACTCTCCCAGGTGCACTCTCCCAACTGTTCTCTCCCATTTTCTCCCTCCCAGGTGTTCCTACCAGGTGCTCGCTCCCAGGTGCTCCCTCCCAGGGACCCTTTCCCAGGTGATAGCTTACAGGTACCATCTCTCAGGTCCCCGCCCACAGGTACACTCACCCAGGTGTTGTCTCCCAGGTGCTCTCTCCCAGGTGCTCCCTCCCAGGTGCTCTCTCCCAGGTGCTCTGTCCCAGGCGCTCTGTCCCAGGTGCTCTCTCCCAGTTGCTCCCAGCCAGTTGCTCTCTCCCAAGTGCTCTCTGCCAGATGCACTCTCTGAGGTGCACTCTTCCTCGGTGCACTCTCTCAGCTGCTCGCTCCCAGGTGAACTCTCCCAGGTGCTCTCTCCCATGTAGACTCTCCCAGGTGCACTCTTCCAGGCCCTCTCTACCAGGTGCTCCTAACAAGTGATCCCTAGCAGGTGCTCCCTACCCTGTGCTCACTGCCAATCTCTCTCTCCCAGTTGCACTCTCCCAGGTGCTCTCTCCAAGGTGCACTCTTCCAGGTGCACTCTCCCGTGTTCTCTCTCCCAGGTGCTCCCTACCAGGTGCTCTCTCCCAGTCTCTCTCCCAGTTGCACTCTCCCAGGTGCTGTCTCCCAGATGCACTCTCTGAGGTGCACTCTTCCCAGGTGCACTCTCTCAGGAGCCCTCTCCCAGGAGCACGCTCCCAGTTGAACTCTCCCAGGTGCTCTCTCCCATGTAGACTCTCCCAGGTGCTCTCTCCCAGTTTTCTTCTCACAGGTGCTTTCTCCCTGATGCTCTCTCCCAAGTGCACACTCCCAGGTGCTCTAACCCAGGTGCACTCTCCCAGGTGCACTTTCTCAGTTTCTCTCTCCCAGGTGCTCTCTCCCAGGTGCTCTCTCCCACATGCTCTCTCCCAGGTGGTCTCTCCCAGGTGCTCTCTCCAAGGTGCACTCTTCCAGGTGCACTCTCCCGTGTTCTCTCTCCCAGGTGCTCCCTACCAGGTGCTCTCTCCCAGTCTCTCTCTCTCTCAGTTGCACTCTCCCAGGTGCTGCCTCCCAGGTGCTTGATCCCAGGTGCTCTCTCAAAGGTGCTCCTTCCCTGTCACAATTTCCCAGGTGCTCTCTCACAGGTGCACTCTTCCAGGTGCTCACTCCCAGGTGCTCACTCCCAGGTGCTCCCAGGTGCTCTCTCCCAGGTGCTCTCTCTCAGGTGCCCTTACCCTGGTGCTCTCTCCCAGGTGCTCTCTCAGATGCTCTAACCCTGGTACTCTCTCCCAAGTGCTCTCTCCCAGGTGTTCCCGTTGCTCTATCTCAGGTGCTCTAAACCTGGTGCACTCTCCCAGGTGCTCTTTCTCAATTTCTCTCTCCCAGGTGGTCATTCACAGGTGCACTCTCCCAGTCTCTCTCTCCCAGTTGCACTCTGCCAGGTGCTCTCTCCCAGTCTCTCTCTCCCAGGTGTTCCCGTTGCTCTATCTCAGGTGCTCTAAACCTGGTGCACTCTCCCAGGTGCTCTTTCTCAATTTCTCTCTCCGAGGTGGACATTCCCAGGTGCACTCTCCCAGTCACTCTCTCCCAGTTGCACTCTCCCAGGTGCTCCCTCCCAGGTGCTTTCTCCCAGGTGCTTTCTCCCAGGTGCTCTCAGCCAGGTGCTCTCAGCCAGGTGCTCTCTCCCAGGTGCTCTCTCCCATTTGCTCTCTCCCAGTTGCACTCCCCCTGGTGCACTCTCCCATTTGCACTCTTCCAGGAGCTCTCTCCCGTGTTCTCCCTCCCAGGTGCTCTCTCCAAGGTGCTCGCTCTCAGGTGCTCTCTCCCAGGTGCTCTCTCCCAGCTGCTATCTTACAGGTGCTCTCTCCCAGGTCTTCTCTCCCAGTTGCACTTCCCCTGGTGCACTCGCCCACGTGCTCTCTCCCAGGAGCTCTCTCCCGTGTTCTCCCTCCCAGCTGCTCTCTCCCAGGTCCCTTCTCCCAGGTCCCTTCTCCCAGGTCCCTTCTCCCAGGTGATCGCTCCCAGGTGCTCTCTCCCAGGTGCACTCTCCCAGGTGCATTCTCCCAGGTGCTCTCTCCAAGGTGCTCTCTCCCAGGTGCCTTCTCCCAGGTGCTCTCTCCCAGATGCTCCCTCCCAGGTGCTATTTTCCAGGTCCTCTCTCCCAGGTCCCTTCTCCCAGGTGCGCTCTCCCAGGTCCCTTCTCCCAGGTGCTCACTCCCAGGTGCTCACTCCCAGGTGCTCTCTCCCAGGTGCTCACTCCCAGGTGCTCTCTCCAAGGTTCTCTCTCCCAGGTGCATTCTCCCAGGTGCTCTCTCCCAGGTGCTCTCTCCCAGGTGCACTCTCCCAGGTGCACTCTCCAAGGTTCTCTCTCCCAGGTGCTCACTCCCAGGTGCTCTCTCCAAGGTTCTCTCTCCCAGGTGCACTCTCCCAGGTGCTCTCTCCCAGGTGCTCTCTCCCAGGTGCACTCTCCCAGGTGCTCTCTCCCAGGTGCTCTCTCCCAGGTGCACTCTCCCAGGTGCTCTCTCCCAGGTGCTCTCTCCCAGGTGCACTCTCCCAGGTGCACTCTCCAAGGTTCTCTCTCCCAGGTGCACTCTCCCAGGTGCTCTCTCCCAGGTGCACTCTCCCAGGTGCGCTCTCCCAGGTGCACTCTCCCAGGTGCTCTCTCCCTGATGCTCTCTCCCAGGTGCTCTCTCCCAGTTGCTATCTCCCAGGTGCTCTCTCCCAGGTTTCTTCTCCCAGGTGCTCTCTCCCAGGTGATCCCAGGTGCTCTCTCCCCGGTGCACTCTGCCAGGTGCTCTTTTCCTTGTCCTCTCTCCCAGGTGCTCTCTTCTAGGTTTCTTCTACCAGGTGCTCTCTCCCTGATGCTCTCTCCCAGGTGCTCTTTCTCAGTTTCTATCTCCCAGGTGCTCCTTCCGAGGTGCTCTCTCCCAGGTGCTCGCTCCCAGGTGCTCTGTCCCAGGTGCTCTCTCCCAAGTGCTCTCTCCCAGGTGCACTCTCCCAGGTGCACTCTCCCAGGTGCTCTCTCCCAGGTGCTCTCTCCCAAGTGCTCTCTCCCAGGTTCTGTCTCCCATGTAGACTCTCCCAGGTGCACTCTACCAGGCCCTCCCCCCCAGGTGCTCTCTCCCAGGTGCACTCTCCCAGGTGCACTCTCCCAGGTGCTCTCTCCCAGGTGCTCTCTCCCAGGTGCTCTCTCCCAGGTGCTCTCTCCCAGGTGCAGTCTCCCAGGTGCTCTCTCCCAGGTGCTCTAACACAGGTGCACTCTCCCAGGTGCTCTCTCCCATGTAGACTCTCCCAGGTGCTCTAACACAGGTGCACTCTCCCAGGTGCTCTTTCTCAGTTTCTATCTCCCAGGTGGACCTTCCCAGCTGCTGTCTTCCAGGTGCACTCTCCTGTGTTCTCTCTCCCAGGTGCTCCCTGCCAGGTGCTCTCTCCCAGTCTCTCTCTCTCCCAGTTGCACTCTCCCAGGTGCTGTCTCCCAGATGCACTCTCCAAGGTGCACTCTTCCCAGGTGCACTCTCTCAGGTGCTTTCTCCCAGGTGCACTCACCCAGGTATCCTCTCCTTGGTGCTCTCTCCCAGGTGCTTGCTCCCAGGAGCCCTCTCCCAGGAGCACTCTGCCAGGTCCTCTCTCCCAGGTGCTCTCTCCCATGTAGACTCTCCCAGGTGCACTCTTCCAGGCCCTCTCTCCCAGGTGCTCCCTACCAGGTGCTCCCTACCAGGTGCTCTCTCCCAGGTGCTCCCTACTATGTGCTCACTGCCAGTCTCCCTCTCCCAGTTACATAGAAACATAAAAGATAGGAGCAGGAGTAGGCCATTTGGCCCCTCGAGCCTGCTCCGCCATTCAATGCGATCATGGCTAATCATCCAAATTCAGTACCCTGTCCCTGCTTTCTCCCCATATCCCTTGATTCCCTTAGCCTTAAGAAATATATCTAACTCCCTCTCGAATATATTTAATGAAGTGGCCTCCACTGTCTTCTGTGGTAGAGAATTCCACAGGTTCATCACTCTCTGGGTGAAGAAATTCCTCTTCATCTCAGTCCTAAATAGCTTACCCCTTATCCTTAGACTGTGACCCCTGGTTCTGGAATCCCCCGCCATCAGGAACAGCCTTCCTGAATCTAGTCTGACTAGTCCTGTTACAATTTTATAAGTTTCAATGAGATCCCCTCTCATTCTTCTAAACTCTAGCGAATATAAGCCTACTCGACCCAATCTCTCCTCATACGTCATTCCTGCCATCCCAGGTATCAGTCTGGTGAATCTTCGCTGCACTCCCTCCATGGCAAGAACCTCCTTCCTCAGATAAGGACATCCTTCCTCAGATAAGGACATCCTTCCTCAGATAAGGACATCCTTCCTCAGATAACGACTGTGAGATTCATAATGTAACTCAGGAAATTCAGATCAAAGTGGGACAGTTCCTGCTGCCTGTGATAATAGGATTGAGGCCAGTTCTGTGCCTCTGTCGCTCTGTGAGTGATAATGTACTTACTGTGTGTCAGAAGGAGCTGCCTGCACTGTTCCTTGCATTCCGGGTGGAGGAAAGATCATATTCATGCAGTTGCACTCTCACAGATGCTCGCTCCCGGGTGCTCTCTCCCAGGTGCTCTCTCACATTTAGACTCTCCCAGGCGCAATCTACCAGGCCCTCTCTCCCAGGTGCTCTCTCCCAGGTGCTCTCTGCCAGGTGCTCACTCCCAGGTGCTCTCTCCCTGCTGCACTCTCCCAGGTGCTCTCTCCCAGGTGTCTTCTCACAGGTGCTTTCTCCCTGATGCTCTCTCCCAAGTGCTCTCTCCCAGGTGCTCTAACCCAGGTGCACTCTCCCAGGTGCTCTTTCTCAGTTTCTATCTCCCAGGTGCACCTTCCCAGGTGCTCTCTCCCAGGTGCTCTCTCCCAGGTGTTCTCTCCAAGGTGCACTCTTGCAGGTGCACTCTCCCGTGTTCTCTCTCCCAGGTGCTCCTATAGTAATCTGGGATGTTATGATTAAGGTTATCCACCAGGTGGTGCTGTAGCCAATTCTGCTGCTAAGGTAAGAGGTTTGCTTCCTGTTAAGGTCAGAGGTTTGCTTCCTGCCAAGATCAGCAAAGGTGCAATGCCTGGATGCAAGCCTGCCTGGTTGTTTTGCAGTCATTTAATAAAGTACTCTTATTAATCCTAATACCTCGCCTCTTCGAGTCCTTGTCTCACTACATGGATTTATCACATTTGGCGACGAAGATAACTAAAGGACCTTGAATAAAGAACAAAAGTCTGCCAGGACGTTTAAACAACAAAATTACGAGCTACGATTAGCTAGCAGCTGGAAGAGAGCATGGCTGCCACAGTAGGAATGGTTTCTGCTTTTGATAGTCAAGCACAAACCTAGGAGGAATACTGTGAAATGTTGGGTTATTTTTTCGAAGCAAATGAAATAAATGATGCCGGAAAAAGGAAAGCCATTCTGCTCAGTTCAGTGGGAAGCCAAACCTACAGTTTGATGAAGAATCTGCTCAGTCCTGAAAAGCCTGGAGACAAATAATTTGTTGAATTAGTGGCCTTGCTACAGAGATTGGAGAGGGCAGGTTTCCGGCTCAAGAGGAGTAAGTGCACTTTCCTGGGGAATGAGGCAGTGTTCCTGGGACACAGAGTGGACGCCACGGGGCTCCATCCACTCAAGGAGAAGGTACAAGCACTGCAGGATGCCCCTGCTCCTACAAATATGGCTGAGTTAAAAGCTTACCTGGGACTGCTGAACTATTATAACAGGTTTTTACCAAACTTGTCAACTGTGTTAGCACCTCTTCACAAACTACTGCGCAAGGAGACACAGTGACAGTGGGGAGAGGAGCAGCGGGTTTCATTTGAACAGTCCAAGAAACTGATGCTGTCGTCGGATGTGCTGGTTCACTACAATGCAGAGAAAGACATCATTCTCTCTTGTGACGCTTCACCTTACGGGGTGGGGGCAGTTCTTTCACACTGCATGGAAGATGGAACTGAAAGACCAATAGGGTTTATGTCCTGAACTCTAACACCAGCGGAAAAAAACTATTCCCAGTTAGACAAAGAGGGGTTAGCAGTAACGTTTGGGTTACAGAGGTTCCACAAGTACATATATGGCAGGAAGTTCACCATATGCACCGATCATAAACCTCTTCTCTCTCTTTTCAATGAAATGAAAGGAGTTCCACAGATGGTGTCACCCCGGATCCAGAGGTGGGCAGTGACGTTGAGGGCACATGAGTATGTCATCGTCTACAAGGCGGGCAAGTACCATGGGAACGCAGATGCCTTGAGCCATCTTCCACTGCCAGGCACACCTATCTGTGCAGCTCCAGAGGACAGAGTTTTGATGTTGGAGGACACTGACACAGCACTTGTGACTGCAGAGCAAGTAATAACATGGACAGGTAAAGATCCAGTACTGTCTAGAGTTCAAGAATATGTGGTGAGGGGATGGCCACAGCATCAGGAAGGGGCTGACTTCACACCCTACAGTGTCAGGAAAACAAAGCTGAGTGTGCAGGATGGTTGCGTGTTGTGGGGAGCATGAGTGATTATTCCACAGCCAGCATGACAGTCTATCCTAGAGCAACTACATCAGTGTCATCCTGGGGTTTCGCGTATGAAAGCCTTGGCTAGGAGTTACTTGTGGTGGTCAGAGCTAGATGAGGAGATAGAAAATCTAGTCAAGACATGCAGCACTTGTCGGGAACACCGGAAGGCATCAGCAGCGGCTCCTCTCCACCCCTGGGAGTGGCCGGATAAACCATGGAGAAGATTGCACTTAGATTATGCGGGTCCATTCATGGGGAAGATGTTCCTCATAATCATTGATGCACATTCCAAATGGATGGATGTTTATCCTGTAAATTCTGCTTCCGCCACTACTACTATAGACTGCCTGCGTCGGAGCTTTAGTAATCAAGGGCTACCGGAGATCGTGGTGAGTGACAATGCCACTTGTTTTGTGAGTACAGAGACAAAAGAGTTCCTGAGAAAAAATGGCATAGTGCAGGTGACCTCGGCTCCATATCATCCATCCTCGAATGGACTTGCGGAGAGAGCCATACAAACATTTAAGGAGATGATGAAAAAAAGTGCAGAAGGGAGTTTAGCAGCCAAAGTGTCACGGGTTCTGTTCAGCTACAGAATAACACCTCAATCCACCACAGGACTCTCTCCTGCTGAGATGTTATTAGGTCGTAGACTACACTCCACTCTTGACCTTGTCCACCCAGACCTAAAAAGGAAAATGGAAAACAGATAAAACAAACAAAAAGAGAACCATGACAAAAGAACAAAGAGCCGAAGTTTTGGAGAAGTAGATGCAGTCCTTACCAGGAATTTCAGTTATGGACCAACGTGGATTCCTGGCTTCATTGACTCAATGACAGGTCCAGTATCATACAAGGTCATGTTGGGAGATGATAGGGTAGTACGCAGACATGTAGATCAGATACTTACCAGACAAGGGGAAATTGAAATGAAGGTTCCAGATGCAATGACTGAAGACAGGGTTGCCCCCAGTTATCCAAGTGCATCTGTGATGCCACCACCAGGGACAGAGACAATTCCACAGGAACCTATTCATCAAGAGGAAACCATCGTTGCAGAGTCAGATACTCTGAGCACTGCTCAGGAGCAGCTGGTGGCTTCACCACAAACAATCAGGGACTTTACTGTTAGATGTTCACAAAGGACTCGCAAGCCACCAGAGAGATTGACACTGAACTGTTAGATTTGTCAAGTATGGAACATGATGAATGGAGACTCCTTATGTGATCCTCAGGAATGGTTGTTTGTTAAGAAATTCATATTGAAATCTTAAGAGGGGAGGGATATAGTAATCTGGGATGTTATGAGTAAGGTTATCCACCAGGTGGTGCTGTAGCCAATGCTGCTGCTAAGGTCAGAGGTTTGCTTCCTGTTAAGGTCAGAGGTTTGCTTCCTGCCAAGGTCAGCAAAGGTGCAATGACTGGATGCAAGCCTGCCTGGTTGTTTCACAGTTGTTTAATAAAGTACTCTTATTAATCCTAATACCTCGCCTCTTCGAGTCCTTGTATCACTACATGGATTTATCACAGCTCCCTACCAGGTGCTCTCTCCCAGTCTCTCTCTCTCCCAGTTGCACTCTCCCAGGTGCTGTCTCCCAGGAGCTGTTTCCCAGGTGTTCTCTCAAAGGAGCTCCCTCCCAGGTGCTCACTCCCAGATTGTCTCTCCCACATGCACTCTCCCAGTCACACTCTCCCAGTCGCTCTCTCCCAGGTGCTCTCTCCCAGGTGCTCTCTCCCAGGTGTCCTCTCCCAGGAGCACATTCCCAGGTGCTCTCTCTCACGTTTTCTCTCCCAGGTGCTCTCTCTGAGGTACCCTCTCCCAGGTGCACATTCTCAGGTACTCTCAACTAGGTGCACATTCCCAGGTGCTCTCTCCCAGGTACTCTCTCCCAGGTGCACACTCGCAGGTGCTCTCTCCCAGTTACCATGTCTCAGGTCCCTCTCCCAGGTGCCATTTCCCAGGTGCTCTCTCCCAGGTGCTTGCTCCCAGGTTCTCTCTCCCAGGTGCTCTCTCCCAGGTGCTCCCAGGTGCTCTATCCCAGGTTCCCTCTCTCTGTGGTCCACTCTCCCAGGTGCTCAGCCCCAGTCTCTCTCTCCCAGTTGCATTCTTCCAGGTGCTCTCTCCCAGGTGCTCTCTCCCAGGTGCTTTCTTCCAGGTGCACTCTCCGAGGTGCTCTCTTCCCAGGTGCACTCTCTCAGGTGCAATCTCCCAGGTATCCTTTCTTTGGTGCAAGCTCCCAGGAGCCCTCTCCCAGGTGCTCTCTCCCAGGTGCTGTGTCCGAGTTCAACTCTCCCAGGAGCCCTCTCCCAGGTGGCCTCTCCCAGGTCCACTCTCCCAGGTGCAATCTCCCAGGTGCTCTCTCCAATTTTCTCCCTCCCAGATGCTCCCTGCCAGGTGCTCTCTCACAGCTGCTCTTTCTCAGGTGCACTCTCCCAGGAGCTCTCTCCCAGGAGCTCTCTCCCAGGAGCTCTCTCCCATGTGCTCTCTCCCAGGTGCTCTCTCCCAGATCTCCTCTCCCAGGTGCTCTCCCCCAGATGCTATGTCCCAAGTGCTCGCTCCCAGGTGCTCTCTCCCAGGTAAACAATCCCAGGTGATATCTCCCAGGTGCACATTTGCAGGTGCTCTCTCTCAGGTTCTCTCTCCCAGGTGCACTCTCCCAGGTGCTCTCTCCCAGGTGCTCTTTCCCAGGTGCACTCTCCCAGGTGCTCTCTCCCAGGTGCTCCCTTTCAGGTGCACTCTCCCAGGTGCTCGCTCTCAGGTTCTCTCTCTCAGCTGGACATTCCCAGGTGAACTCTCCCATTTACTCTCTCCCATGTGCTCTTTCCCAAGTGCTCTCTACCAGGTGCATTCTCCCAGGTGCTCTCTCCCAGGTGCACAATCCCAGCTGCTCTCTCCCAGCTGCTCTCTCCCTGGTATCCTCTCCCAGGTGCTCTCTCCCAGGTGCGCTCTCCCAGGTGTCCTCTCCCAGATGTTCTCTCCAAGGTGCTCTCTCCCAAGTGTTCCCAGGTGCTCGCTCGCAGGTACTATCTCCGAGATGCACTCTCCCAGATGCTCACTCCGAGGTACACTCTCCCATTGCACATTCCCGGGAGTAAACTCCAAGGTTCACATTCCCAGGTGCTCTCTCTCAGGTTCTCTTTCCCAGGTGCACTGTCCAAGGTACACACTCCCAGGAGCACTCTCCCAGGTGCTCTCTCCCAGGTGCTCACTCCTAGGTGCTCTCTCCCAGTCTCTCTCTCCCAGTCAATCTCTCCCAGGTACTCTCTCCAAGGTGCTCTTTCCCAGGTGCTCTCTCCCAGGTGCTCTCTCCCAGGTGCTCTCTCCCAGGTGCTCCCTCCCAGGTGCACTCTCCCAGGTGCTCTCTCCCAGGTGCTCTCTCCCAGGTGCTCTCTCCCAGGTGCTCGCTCCCAGCTGCCTTCTCCCAGTTGTTCTCTCCCAGATGCTCTCTCCCAGGTGCTCCCTCCCAAGTGCTCCCAGGTGCTCTCTCGCAGATGGTATCTCCAAGGTGCACTCTCCCAGGAGCTCACTCCGAGGTACCCTCTCCCATTGCATATTCCCGGGTGGGAAGTCACTCCCAGGTGCACATTCCCAGGTGCTCTCTCTCAGGTTCTCTCTCCCAGGTGCACATTCCCAGGTGCAATCTCCCAGGTGCTTCCTCCCAGGTGCTCTCTCCCAGGTGCACTCTGCATGGTGCTCTCTCCCAGGTTCTCTCTCCCAGGTGCAGTCTCGCAAGTACACTCTCCCAGGTGCTCTCTCCCAGGTGCACTCTGCATGATGCTCCCTCCCAGGTGCTTGCTCCAAGATGTTCTCTCCAAGGTGCCGTGTCCCAGGGGCCGTCTCCCAGGTGCTCTCTCTCCCAGATGCTATCTCCCAGGTGATCTCTCCCAGGTGCTCCCATGTGCTCTCTACCAGGTGCTCTCTCCGAGGTACCCTGTCCCAGGTGCTTATTCCCAGGTGAACTCTCCCAGTTGCACATTCCCAGGTGCTCTCTCAGGTTCTCTCTCCCAGGTGCGCTCTCCCAGGTCCTCTCTCCCAGTTGCTCATCCCAGGTGCTCTCTCCCAGGTGCTCTCTCCCAGGTGCTGTCTCCCAGGTGCTGTCTCTGAGTTCAACTATCCCAAGTGTACTCTCCCAGGTGCACTCTCCCAGGTGTTCACTGCCAGTCTCGCTCTCTCCCAGTTGCACTCTCTCAGTTGATCCCAAGTGCCCTCTCCCAGGTCCACTCTCCCAGGTGCTCACTCCCAGGTTCTCTCTCTCAGCTGGACATTCCCAGGTGCACTCTCCCATTTACTCTCTCCCATGTGCTCTTTCCCAGGTGCTCTCTACCAGGTGCATTCTCCCAGGTGCTCTCTCCCAGGTGCACACTCCCAGCTGCTCTCTCCCAGGTACACTCTCCCAGATGTTCTCTCCAAGGTGCTCTCTCCCAAGTGCTCCCAGGTGCTCGCTCGCAGGTACTATCTCCGAGATGCACTCTCCCAGATGCTCATCCGAGGTACACTCTCCCATTGCACATTCCCAGGAGTAAACTCCAAGGTGCACATTCCCAGGTGCTCTCTCTCAGGTTCTCTTTCCCAGGTGCACTGTCCCAGGTGCACAATCCCAGGAGCAGTCTCCCAGGTGCTCTCTCCCAGGTGCTCGCTCCCAGGTGCTCTCCCCCAGGTGACCTCTACCAGGTGCTCTCTCCCTGGTTCCCTCTCCTAAGTGCTCTCCCCGAGGTGCGCTCCCCCAGGTGCACTCTCCCAGTTGCACTGTCCCTGGTACTCTCTCCCATGTGCACTCTCCCAGGCGCTGTCTCCCAGGTGATCTCTCCCAGGTGATCTCTCCCAGGTGCTCTCTCCCAGGTGCACTGTCCCAGGTGCTGTCTCCCAGAGGCTCTCTCCCTGATGCTCTCTCCTAGGGCCTCCCTACCAGGTGCACTTTCAAAGGTTCCCTCTCCCAATTGCTTTCTCCCAGGTGCACTCCCCCAGGTGCTCTCTCCCAGAGGCTCTCACCCTGGTGCTCTCTCCCAGGTACTCTCCCCCAGGGGCTCCCTACCAGGTGCGCTTTCACAGGTTCCCTCTCCCAAGTTCTCTCTCCCAGGTGCTCTCTCCCAGGTGCACTCTCCCAGGTGCTCTCTCTCAGTTTCTCTCTCTCAGGTGGACATTCCCAGGTGCACACTCCCATGTGCTCTCTCCCAGGTGCGCTCTCCCAGATGCTCTTTCCCAGGTGCACTCTCCCAAGTGATCTCTCCCAGGTGCTCTCTCCCAGGTGCTCTCTCCCAGGTGCTCTCTCCCAGGTGCTTTCTCCCAGGGGCTCTCTCAGAGGTGCTCCCTCCAAGGTGCGCTCCCTCAGGTGCTCTCTCTCAGTTTCTCTCTCTCAGGTGGACATTCCCAATTGCACTCTCCCATGTGCTCTCTCCCATTTGCTCATTCCCAGCTGCTCTCTACCAGGTGCAGTCTCCCAGGTGCTCTCTCCCAGATGCTCTCTCCCAAGTGCTCCCAGGTGCTCTCTCGCAGGTGCTATTTCCGAGGTGCACTCTCCCAGGTGCTCACTCCGAGGTAGCCTCTCCCATTGCATATTCCCTGGAGTAAACTTCCATGTGCATATTCCCAGGTGCTCTCTCTCTCAGGTTCTCTCTCCCAGGTGCACTGTCCCAGGTGCACACACCCAGGAGCACTCTCCCAGGTGCACACACCCAGGAGCACTCTCCCAGGTGCTCTCTCCCAGGTGCTCTCTCACAGGTGCTCACTCCCAGGTGCTCTCTCCCAGTCTCTCTCTCCCATGTGCTCTCACCTAGGTGGTCTCTCCCAGGTGCACTCTCTCAGGTGCACTCTCCCAGGTGCTCTCTCCGAGATGCTCTCTCCGAGGTGCTCGCTCCCAGGTGCTCTCTCCCAGGTGCTCGCTCCCAGGTGCTCTCTCCCAGGTGCACTCTCCATGGTGCTCTCTCCCAGGTGCTCTCTCTCCCAGATGCTATGTCCCAGGTGCTCTCTCCCAATTGCTCCCACGCAGTCTTACGAGGCGCTCTCTCCGAGGTACCCTCTCCCAGGTGCACATTCCCAGGTGCTCTCTCTCAGGTTCTCTCTCCCAACTGCTTTCTCACAGGTGCACTCACAAAAGTGTTCCCTCCCAGGTGCTCTCTCCAAGGTGCTCCCAGGTGCACTCTCGCAGGTGCTCTCTCTCAGTTTCTCACTCTCAGGTGGACATTCCCAGGTGCACTCTCCCATGTGCTCTCTCCCTGTGTCCTATCCCAGGTGCTCTCTACCAGGTGCACTCTCCCAGGTGCTCTCTCCAATTTTCTCCCTCCCAGGTGCTCCCTGCCAGGTGCTCTCCCACAGCTGCTCTTTCTCAGGTGCACTCTCCCAGGAGCTCTCTCCCAGGAGCTCTCTCCCAGGAGCTCTCTCCCATGTGCTCTCTC
The DNA here is from genome assembly GCF_052327205.1 of Somniosus microcephalus. Lineage (NCBI taxonomy): Eukaryota > Metazoa > Chordata > Chondrichthyes > Squaliformes > Somniosidae > Somniosus > Somniosus microcephalus. Next base: position 218,050,461 of record NC_140989.1, on the reverse strand, counting down.
CCAGGTGCTCTCTCCCAGATCTCCTCTCCCAGGTGCTCTCCCCCAGATGCTATGTCCCAAGTGCTCGCTCCCAGGTGCTCTCTCCCAGGTACACAATCCCAGGTGATATCTCCCAGGTGCACATTTGCAGGTGCTCTCTCTCAGGTTCTCTCTCCCAGGTGCACTCTCCCAGGTGCTCTCTCCCGGGTGCTCTCTCCCAGGTGCTCTTTCCCAGGTGCACTCTCCCAGGTGCACTCTCCCAGGTGCTCTCTCCCAGGTGCTCTTTCCCAGGTGCACTCTCCCAGGTGCTCTCTCCCAGGTGCTCCCTTTCAGGTGCACTCTCCCAGGTGCTCTCTCTCAGGTTCTCTCTCTCAGCTGGACATTCCCAGGTGCACTCTCCCATTTACTCTCTCCCATGTGCTCTTTCCCATGTGCTCTCTACCAGGTGCATTCTCCCAGCTGCTCTCTCCCAGGTGCACATTCCCAGCTGCTCTCTCCCTGGTATCCTCTCCCAGGTGCTCTCTCCCAGGTGCGCTCTCCCAGGTGTCCTCTCCCAGATGTTCTCTCCAAGGTGCTCTCTCCCAACTGTTCCCAGGTGCTCGCTCGCAGGTACTATCTCCGAGATGCACTCTCCCAGATGCTCACTCCGAGGTACACTCTCCCATTGCACATTCCCGGGAGTAAACTCCAAGGTTCACATTCCCAGGTGCTCTCTCTCAGGTTCTCTTTCCCAGGTGCATTGTCCAAGGTGCACACTCCCAGGAGCACTCTCCCAGGTGCTCTCTCCCAGGTGCTCACTCCCAGGAGCTCTCTCCCAGTCTCTCTCTCCCAGTCAATCTCTCCCAGGTACTCTCTCCAAAGTGCTCTCTCCCAGGTGCTCTCTCCCAAGTGCTCCCTCCCAGGTGCACTCTCCCAGGTGCTCTCTCCCAGGTGCTCTCTCCCAGGTGCTCGCTCCCAGCTGCCTTCTCCCAGTTGTTCTCTCCCAGATGCTCTCTCCCAGGTGCTCCCTCCCAAGTGCTCCCAGGTGCTCTCTCGCAGGTGGTATCTCCGAAGTGCACTCTCCCAGGTGCTCACTCCGAGGTACCCTCTCCCATTGCATATTCCCAGGTGGGAACTCACTCCCAGGTGCACATTCCCAGGTGCTCTCTCCCAGGTGCTCCCATGTGCTCTCTACCAGGTGCTCTCTCCGAGGTAGCCTGTCCCAGGTGCTTATTCCCAGGTGAACTCTCCCAGTTGCACATTCCCAGGTGCTCTCTCAGGCTCTCTCTCCCAGGTGCGCTCTCCCAGGTCCTCTCTCCCAGTTGCTCATCCCAGGTGCTCTCTCCCAGGTGCTCTCTCCCAGGTGCTGTCTCCCAGGTGCTGTCTCTGAGTTCAACTATCCCAAGTGTCCTCTCCCAGGTGCACTCTCCCAGGTGTTCACTGCCAGTCTCGCTCTCTCCCAGTTGCACTCTCTCAATGGATCCCAAGTGCCCTCTCCCAGGTCCACTCTCCCAGGTGCTCTCTCCCAGGTGCTCTCTCCCAGGTGCACACTCGCAGCTGCTCTCTCCCAGGTGCTCGCTCCCTGGTATCCTCTCCCAGGTGCTCTCTCCCAGGTGCGCTCTCCCAGGTACACTCTCCCAGATGTTCTCTCCAAGGTGCTCTCTCCCAAGTGCTCCCAGGTGCTCGCTCGCAGGTACTATATCTGAGATGCACTCTCCCAGATGCTCACTCCGAGGTACACTCTCCCATTGCACATTCCAGGGAGTAAACTCCAAGGTGCACATTTCCAGGTGCTCTCTCTCAGGTTCTCTTTCCCAGGTGCACTGTCCCAGATGCACACTCCCAGGAGCACTCTCCCAGGTGCGCTCTCCCAGGTGGTCGCTCCCAGGTGCTCTCTCCCAGTCTCTCTCTCCCAGTCAATCTCTCCCAGGTGTTCTCTCCAAGGTGCTCTCTCCCAGGTGCTTTCTCCCAGGTGCTCTCTCCCAGGTGCTCGCTCCCAGCTGCCTTCTCCCAGTTGTTCTCTCCCAGATGCTCTCTCCCAGCTGCTCCCTCCCAAGTGCTCCCAGGTGCTCTCTTGCAGGTGCTATCTCCGAGGTGCACTCTCCCAGGTGCTCACTCCGAGGTACCCTCTCCCATTGCATATTCCCGGGTGGGAACTCCCAGGTGCACATTCCCAGGTGCTCTCTCTCAGATTCTCTCTCCCAGGTGCACATTCCCAGTTGCAGTCTCCCAGGTGCTTCCTCCCAGATGCTCTCTCCCAGGTGCACTCTGCATGGTGCTCTCTCCCAGGTTCTCTCTCCCAGGTGCCGTCTCGCAAGTGCACTCTCCCAGGTGCTCTCTCCCAGGTGCACTCTGCATGATGCTCCCTCCCAGGTGCTTGCTCCTAGATGTTCTCTTCCAGGTGCCGTCTCCCAGTGGCCTTCTCCCAGGTGCTCTCTCTCCCAGATGCTGTCTCCCAGGTGCTCTCTCCCAGGTGCTCCCATGTGCTCTCTACCCGGTGCTCTCTCCGATGTACCCTGTCCCAGGTGCTTATTCCCAGGTGAACTCTCCCAGTTGCACATTCCCAGGTGCTCTCTCAGGCTCTCTCTCCCAGGTGCACCCTCCCAGGTGATCTCTCCCAGTTGCTCATCCCAGGTGCTCTCTCCCAGCTGCTCTCTCCCAGGTGCTGTCTCCCAGGTGCTGTCTCTGAGTTCAACTCTCCCAAGTGTACTCTCCCAGGTGATCACTCCCAGGTGTTCACTGCCAGTCTCGCTCTCTCCCAGTTGCACTCTCTCAGTTGCTCCCAAGTGCCCTCTCCCATGTCCACTCTCCCAGGTGCTCGCTCCCAGTTGCAGTCTCCCAGGTGCACTCTCCCAGGTGCTCTCTCCAATTTTCTCCCTCCCAGGTGCTCCCTGCCAGGTACTCTTTCACAGCTGCTCTTTCTCAGGTGCACTCTCCCAGGAGCTCTCTCCCAGGAGCTCTCTCCCAGGAGCTCTCTCCCATGTGCTCTCTCCCAGGGGCTCTCTCCCAGATCTCTTCTCCCAGGTGCACTCTCCCAGAAGCTATCTCCCAGGTGCTCGCCCCCAGGTGCTCGCCCCCAGGTGCTCTCTCCCAGGTGCTTTCTCCCAGGTGCTTTCTCCCAGGTGCTTGATCCCAGGTGTTCTCTCCCAGGGGCTCTCTCAAAGGAGCTCCCTCCCAGGTGCACTCCCCCAGGTGCTCTCTCTCAGTTTCTCTCTCTCAGGTGGACATTCCCAATTGCACTCTCCCATGTGCTCGCTCCCATGTGCTCTTTCCCAGGTGCTCTCTACCAGGTGCACTCTCCAGGTGCTCTCCCCCAGATGCACTCTCCCAGGTGCTCTCTCCCAAGTGCTCCCAGGTGCTCTCTCGCAGGTGCTATTTCCGAGGAGCACTCTTCCAGGTGCTCACTCCGATGTACCCTCTCCCATTGCACATTCCCGGGAGTAAACTTCCAGGTGCATATTCCCAGGTGCTCTCTCTCAGGCTCTCTCTCCCAGGTGCACTGTCCCAGGTGCACACACCCAGGAGCACTCTCCCAGGTGCTCTCTCCCAAGTGCTCACTCCCAGGAGCTCTCTCCCAGTCTCTCTCTCCCATGTGCTCTCTCCCAGGTGCTCTCTCCCATGTGCTCCCTCCCAGGTGCTCTCTCCCTGATGCACTGTCTCAGGTGCACTCTCCCAGGTGCTCGCTCTGAGATGCTCTCTCCGAGGTGCTCTCTCCCAGGGGCACTCTCCCAGGGGCACTCTCCCAGGGGCACTCTCCCAGGTGCTCTCTCCCAGGTGCTCTCTCCCAGGTGCTCTCTCCCAGGTGCTCTCTCTCAGGCGCTCTCTCCCAGCTGCACTCTCCCAGGTGCTCTCTCCCAGGTGCTCACTCCCAGGTGCTCTCTCCCAGTCTCTCACTCCCATGTGCTCTCTCCCAGGTGCTCTCTCCCAGGTGTTCCCTCCCAGGTGCTCTCTCTCAGGTTCTCTCTCCCAGGTGCACTGTCCCAGATGCACACACCCAGGTGCTCTCCCCCAGGTGCACTCTCCCAGGTGCTCTCTCCCAGGTGCTCACTTCCAGGTGCTCTCTCTCAGTCTCTCTCTCCTAGGTGCTCTCTCCCAGGTGCTCTCTCTCCCAGATGCTATCTCCCAGGTGCTCTCTCCCAGTTGCTCCCAGGCACGCTCTGCCAGGCGCTCTCTCCGAGGTAACCTCTCCCAGGTGCACGTTCCCTGGTGCTCTCTCTCAGGTTCTCTCTCCCAGGTTCTCTCTCCCAGAGGCACTCTCCCATGTTCTCTCTCCCAGGTATCCTCTCCCAGGTTCTCTCTTCCAGGTGCTCTCTCCCATGTGCTCTCTCCCAGGCATCCTCTCCCAGGTGTTCTCTCCCAGGTGCGTTTTCTCAGGTGCTCTCTCCCAGATGCTCTCTCCCAGGTATCCTCTCCCAGGTGTTCGCTCCCATGTGCTCTCTCCCAGGAATCCTCTCCCAGGTGCTCCCTCCCAGGTTCTCTCTCCCAGGTGCTCTCTCCCATGTGCTCTCTCCCAGTTATCCTCTCCCAGGTGCTCTTTCCCAGGTGCTCTTTCCCAGGTGCTCTCTCCCAAGTGCTCCCGCATGTACTATCTCCGAAGTGCACTCTCCCAGGTGCTCACTAGGAGGTACCCTCTCCCATTGCACATTCCCAGGAGTAAACTCCCAGGTGCACATTTCCAGGTGCTCTCTCTCAGGTTCTCTCTCCCAGGTGCACTCTCCCAGGTGCTCACTCCCAGGTGCTCTCTCCCAGTCTCTCTCTCCCATGTGTGCTCTCCCAGGTGCTCTCATCAGGTGCTCCCTCCCAGGTGCTCTCTCCCAGTTGCTCTCTCCCAGTTGCTCTCTCCCAGGTGCACTCTCCATGGTGCTCTCTCCCAGGTGCTCTTTCCCCCAGGTGCTCTCTCCCATGTGCTCCCAGGCACTCTCTACCAGGCGCTCTCTCCGAGGTACCCTCTCCCAGGTGCACATTCCCAGGTGATATCTCCCAGGTGCACATTCCCAGGTGATCTCTCAGGTTCTCTCTCCCAGTAGCAATCTCCCAGGTGCTCTCTCTCAGTTTCTCTCTCCCAGGTGGACATTCCCAGGTGCTCTCTCCCTGGTCCTCTCTCCCAGCTGCTCACTCCCAGGTGCTCTTCCCAGGTGCCCTCTCCCAGGTGCTTTCTCCCAGGTGATCTCTCCCAGGTGCTCTCTCCCTGGATCCCTCTCCTAAGTGCTCTCCCCGAGGTGTGCTCCCCCAGGTGCGCACTCCCTGTTGCACTGTCCCTGGTGCTCTCTCCCATGTGCACTCTCCCAGGTGCTGTCTCCCAGGTGACCTCTCCCAGGTGATCTCTCCCAGGTGATCTCTCCCAGGTGCTGTCTCCCAGGTGATCTCTCCCAGGTGCTCTCTCCCATGTGCACTCTCCCAGGTGATCTCTCCCAGGTGATCTCCCCCAGGTGATCTCTCCCAGGTGCTCTCTCCCAGGTGCACTGTCCCAGGTGCTGTCTCCCAGAGGCTCTCTCCCTGATGCTGTCTCCCAGGGCCTCCCTACCAGTTGCACTTTCAAAGGTTCCCTCTCCCAATTGCTTTCTCCCAGGTGCACTCCCCCAGGTGCTCTCTCCCAGAGGCTCTCTCCGTGGTGCTCTCTCCCAGGTACTCTCTCCCAGGGTCTCCCTACCAGGTGCGCTTTCACAGGTTCCCTCTCCCAAGTGCTCTCTCCCAGGTATTCTCTCCCAGGTGTTCTCTCCCAGGTGCACTCTCCCAGGTGCTCTCTCTCAATTTTGCTCTCTTAGGTGGACATTCCCAGGTGCACACTCCCATGTGCTCTTTCCCAGGTGCTCTCTCCCAGGTGCTCTCTCCCAGGTGCTCTCTCGCAGGTGCTCTCTCCCAGGTGCTTTCTCTCAGGTGCTTTCTCCCAGGTGCTTGATCCCAGATGCTCTCTCCCAGGGGCCCTCTCAGAAGTGCTCCCTCCCAGGTGCACTCCCCCAGGTGCTCTCTCTCAGTTTCTCTCTCTCAGGTGGACATTCCCAATTGCACTCTCCCATGTGCTCTCTCCCATGTGCTCATTCCCAGGTGCTCTCTACCAGGTGCACTCTCCCAGGAGCTCTCTCCCAGATGCTCTCTCCCAGGTGCTCTCTCCCAAGTGCTCCCAGGTGCTCTCTCGCAGGTGCTTTTCCGAGGTGCACTCTCCCAGGTGCTCACTCTGAGGTAGCCTCTCCCATTGCACATTCTCGGGAGTGAACTTCCAGGTGCATTTTCCCAGGTGCTCTCTCCCAGGTGCTCTCTCCCAGGTGCTCACTCCCAGGTGCTCTCTCCCAGTCTCTCTCTCCCATGTGCTCTCACCTAGGTGGTCTCTCCCAGGTGCTCCCTCACAGGTGCTCTCTCCCAGGTGCTCTCTCCCAGGTGCACTCTCTCAGGTGCACTCTCCCAGGTGCTCTCTCCGAGATGCTCTCTCCGAGGTGCTCTCTCCCAGGTGCTCTCTCCCAGGTGCTCTCTCCCAGGTGCTCTCTCCCAGGTGCTCGCTCCCAGGTGCATTCTCCATGGTGCTCTCTCCCAGGTGCTCTCTCTCCCAGATGCTATGTCCCAGGTGCTCTCTCCCAGTTGCTCCCACGCAGTCTTACGAGGCGCTCTCTCCGAGGTACCCTCTCCCAGGTGCACATTCCCAGGTGCTCTCTCTCAGGTTCTCTCTCCCAACTGCTATCTGCCAGGTGCACTCACAAATGTGTTCCCTCCCAGGTGCTCTCTCCAAGGTGCTCCCAGGTGCACTCTCGCAGGTGCTCTCTCTCAGTTTCTCTCTCTCAGGTGGACATTCCCAGGTGCACTCTCCCATGTGCTCTCTCCCTGTGTTCTATTCCAGGTGCTATCTACCAGGTGCACTCTCCCAGGTGCTCTCTCCCAGGTGCTCTCTCCCAGCTGCTCCCTCGCAGGTGCACTCTCCCAGGTGCTCTCACCCAGGTGCTTCCTCTCTGGTTCTCTCTCCCATGTGCTCTCTCCCAGGTATCCTCTCCCACGTGCTCTCTCCCAGGTGCGCTCTCCCAGGTGCTCTCTCCCAGATGCTCTCTCCCAGCTGCTCTCTCCCAAGTGCTCCCGCATGTACTATCTCCCAGGTGCACTCTCCCAGGTGCTCACTACGAAGTACCCTCTCCCATTGCACGTTCCCAGGTGCTCTCTCCCAGGTGCGCTCTCCCAGGTGATCTCTCCCATGTGCTCTCTCCCTGGATCCCTCTCCCAAGTGCTCTCCCCCAGGTCCGCTCCCCCAGGTGCACACTCCCAGTTGCACTGTCCCTGGTGCTCTCTCCCATGTGCACTCTCCCAGGTGCTGTCTCCCAGGTGATCTCTCCCAGGTGATCTCTCCCAGGTGCTCTCTCCAAGTGCACTGTCCCAGGTGCTTTCTCCCAGAGGCTCTCTCCCAGGGCCTCCATACCAGGTGCACTTTCAAAGGTTCCCTCTCCCAATTGCTTTTTCCCAGGTGCACACCCCCAGGTGCTCTCTCCCAGAGGCTCTCTCCCTGGGCATCTCTCCCAGGTACTCCCTCCCAGGGGTTGCCTACCAGGTGCGCTTTCACAGGTTCCCTCTCCCAAGTGCTCTCTCCCAGGTGCTCTCTCCCAGGTGCACTCTCCCAGGTGCTCTCTCTCAGTTTCCCTCTCTCAGGTGGACACTCCCAGGTGCACACTCCCATGTGCTCTCTCCCAGGTGCTCTCTCCCAGGTGCACTCTCCCAGGTGCTCTTTCCCAGGTGCACTCTCCCAAGTGATCTCTCCCAAGTGATCTCTCCCAGGTTCTCTCTCCCAGGTGCACTCTCCCAGGTGCTCTCTCCCAGGTGCTTTCTCCCAGGTGCTTTCTCCAGGAGCTTGATCCCAGGTGCTCTCTCCCAGGGGCTCTCTCAGAGGTGCTCCCTCCCAGGTGCACTCTCGCAGGTGCTCTCTCTCAGTTTCTCTCTCTCAGGTGGACATTCCCAATTGCACTCTCCCATGTGCTCTTTCCCATGTGTTCTTTCCCAGGTGCTCTCTCCCAGTCTCTCTCTCCCATGTGCTCTCTCCCAGCTGCTCGCTCCCAGCTGCTTGCTCCCAGGTGCTCGTTCCCAGGTACTCGTTCCCAGGTGCTCGTTCCCAGGTGCTCTCTCCCAGGTGCACTCTCCCAGGTGCTCTCTCCGAGGTGCTCTCTCCGAGATGCTCTCTCCGAGATGCTCTCTCCGAGGTGCTCTCTCCCAGGTGCTCTCTCCCAGGTGCTCTCTGCCAGGTGCTCTCTGCCAGGTGCTCTCTGCCAGGTGCTCTCTCCCAGGTGCTCCCTCCCAGCTGCTTGCTCCCAGGTGCTCGCTCCCAGGTGCTCTCTCCCAGGTGCACTCTCCCTATGCTCTCTCCCAGGTGCACTCTCCATGGTGCTCTCTTCCAGGTGCTCTCTCTCCCAGATGCTATCTCCCAGGTGCTCTCTCCCAGTTGCTCCCAGGCACTCTTATAAAGCCCTCTCTCCGAGGTACCCTCTCCCAGGTGCACATTCCCAGGTGATAGCTCCAAGATGCACATTCCCAGGTGATCTCTCTCAGGTTCTCTCTCCCAGGTGCTCACTCCCAGGTGCTCTCTTCCAGGTGCTCTCTCCCAACTGCTATCTCACAGGTGCACTCACAAATGTGCTCCCACCCAGGTGCTCCCTCCAAGGTGCTCCCAGGTGCACTCTTGCAGGTGCTCTCTCTCAGTTTCTCTCTCTCAGGTGGACATTCCCAGGTGCACTCTCCCATGTGCTCTCTCCCTGTGTTCTATCCCAGGTGCTCTCTCCCAGTTGCTCTCTCCGAGGTGCCTTCTCCAGGTGCCTTCTTCCAGGTGCTCTTTCCCCCAGGTGCTCTCTCCCAGGTACTCCCAGGCACTCTCTACCAGGTGCTCTCTCAAAGGTACCCTCTCCCAGGTGCACATTCCCAGGTGATATCTCCCAGGTGCACATTCCCAGGTGATCTCTCAGGTTCTCTCTCCCAGTAGCAATCTCCCAGGTGCTCTTCCCAGGTGCACTCTCCCAGGTGCTCGCACCCAGCTGCTCGGTCCCAGGTGCACTCTCCCAGGAGCTTTCTCCCACGGGCTCTCTCCCTGGTGCTCTCCCAGGTGCTGTCTCCCAGGTGATCTCTTCCCGGTGCTCTCTCCCTGGTTCCCTCTCCCAAGTGCTCTCCCCCAGGTGCTCTCTCCCAGCTGCTAATTTCCAGGTGTTCTCTTCCTGGTGTTCTCTCCCAGCTGCTCCCTCCCAGGTGCACTCTCCCAGGTGCACTCTCCCAGGTGCTCTCTCCCAGGTGCTCTCTCCCAGGTGCTCTCTCCCAGCTGCTCCCTCTCCCAGGTGCTCTCTCCCAGGTGCTCTCTCCCAGGTGCTCTCTCCCAGGTGCTCTCTCCCAGCTGCTCCCTCCCAGGTGCACTCTCCCAGGTGCTCTCTCCCAGGTGCTCTTTCCCAGGTTCTCTCTCCCAGGTGCTCTCTCCCATGTGCTCTCTCCCAGGTATCCTCTCCCAGGTACTCTCTCCCAAGTGCTCCCGCATGTACTATCTCTGAGGTGCACTCTCCCAGGTGCTCACTACGAGGTACCCTCTCCCATTTCACATTCCCGGGAGTAAACTCCCAGGTGCACATTCCCAGGTGTTCTCTCTCAGGTTCTCACTCCCAGATGCACTCTCCCAGGTGCTCACTCCCAGGTGCTCTCTCCCAGTCCCACTCTACCATGTGTGCTCTCCCAGGTGCTCTCATCAGGTGCTCGCTCCCAGTTGCTCTCTCCCAGTTGCTCTCTCCCAGTTGCTCTCTCCCTGGTGCACTCTCCATGGTGCTCTCTCCCAGGTGCTCTCCCAGATGTTCTCTCCCAGGTGCATTCTCCAGGTGCCTTCACCCAGGTGCTCTTTCTCCCAGGTACTCTCTCCCAGGTGCTCCCAGGCACTCTCTACCAGGCGCTCTCTCCGAGGTACCCTCTCCCAGGTGCACATTCGCAGGTGATATCTCCCAGGTGCACATTCCCAGGTGATCTCTCAGGTTCTCACTCCCAGTAGCAATCTCCCAGGACCTCTCTCTCAGTTTCTCTCTCCCAGGTGGACATTCCCAGGTGTTGTCTCCCAGGTGCTGTCTCCCAGGTGCTGTCTCCCAGGTGCTGTCTCCCAGGTGCTGTCTCCCAGGTGCTCTCTCCCAGGTGCTCACTCCCAGGCGCTCGCTCCCTGGTTCCCTCTCCCAAGTGCTCTCCCCCAGGTGCGCTCCCCCAGGTGCACTCTCCCAGTTGCACTGTCCCTGGTGCTCTCTCCCATGTGCACTCTCCCAGGTGCTGTCTCCCAGTTGATCTCTCCCAGGTGCTCTCTCCCAGGTGCACTGTCCCAGGAGCTGTCTCCCAGAGGCTTTCTCCCTGATGCTCTCTCCCAGGGCCTCCCTACCAGGTGCACTTTCAGAGGTTCCCTCTCCCAATTGCTTTCTCCCAGGTGCACTCCCCCAGGTGCTCTCTCCCAGAGGCTCTCTCCCTGGTGCTCTCTCCAAGGTAGTCTCTCCCAGGGGCTCCCTACCAGATGCGCTTTCACAGGTTCCCTCTCCCAAGCACTCTCTCCAAAGGTGCGCTCTCCCAGGTGCACTCTCCCAGGTGCTCTCTCCCAGGTGCTCTCTCCCAGGTGCTCTCTCCCAGGTGCCTTCTCCCAGGTGCTCTCTCCCGGTTGCTCTCTCTCAGGTCCTCTCTCCCAGGTGCTCTCTCCCAGATCTCTTTTCCCAGGTGCTCTCTCCCAGATGCCATCTCCCAGGTGCTCGCTCCCAGGCGCTCTCTACCAGGTGCTTTCTCCGAGGTACACTCTCCCAGGTGCAAATTCCCAGGTGATATCTCCCAGGTGCACATTCCCAGGTGATCTCTCAGGTTCTCTCTCCCAGTAGCAATCTCCCAGGTGCTCTCTCTCAGTTTCTCTCTCCCAGGTGGACATTCCCAGGTGCTCTCTCCCTGGTCCTCTCTCCCAGCTGCTCACTCCCAGGTGCTCTTCCCAGGTGCTCTCTCCCAGGTGCTTTCTCCCAGGGGCTCTCTCCCTGCTGCTCTCTCCCAGGTGCTGTCTCCCAGGTGATCTCTCCCAGGTGCTCTCTCCCTGGTTCCCTCTCCTAAGTGCTCTCCCCGAGGTGCGCTCCCCCAGGTGCACTCTCCCTGTTGCACTGTCCCTGGTGCTCTCTCCCATGTGCACTCTCCCAGGTGCTGTCTCCCAGGTGATCTCTCCCAGGTTATCTCTCCCAGGTGATCTCTCCCAGGTGATCTCCCCCAGGTGATCTCTCCCAGGTGCTCTCTCCCAGGTGCACTGTCCCAGGTGCTGTCTCCCAGAGGCTCTCTCCCTGATGCTGTCTCCCAGGGCCTCCCTACCAGGTGCACTTTCAAAGGTTCCCTCTCCCAATTGCTTTCTCCCAGGTGCACTCCCCCAGGTGCTCTCTCCCAGAGGCTCTCTCTGTGGTGCTCTCTCCCAGGTGCTCTCTCCCAGCGTCTCCCTACCACGTGCGCTTTCACAGGTTCCCTCTCCCAAGTGCTCTCTCCCAGGTGTTCTCTCCCAGGTGCACTCTCCCAGGTGCTCTCTCTCAATTTCGCTCTCTCAGGTGGACATTCCCAGGTGCACACTCCCATGTGCTCTTTCCCAGGTGCTCTCTCCCAGGTGCACTCTCCCAGGTGCTCTTTCCCAGGTGCACTCTCCCAAGTGATCTCTCCCAGGTGCTTTCTCTCAGGTGCTTTCTCCCAGGTGCTTGATCCCAGATGCTCTCTCCCAGGGGCCCTCTCAGAAGTGCTCCCTCCCAGGTGCACTCCCCCAGGTGCTCTCTCTCAGTTTCTCTCTCAGGTGGACATTCCCAATTGCACTCTCCCATGTGCTCTCTCCCATGTGCTCATTCCCAGGTGCTCTCTACCAGGTGCACTCTCCCAGGTGCTCTCTCCCAGATGCTCTCTCCCAGGTGCTCTCTCCCAAGTGCTCCCAGGTGCTCTCTCGCAGGTGCTTTTCCGAGGTGCACTCTCCCAGGTACTCACTCTGAGGTAGCCTCTCCCATTGCACATTCCCGGGAGTAAACTTCCAGGTGCATTTTCCCAGGTGCTCTCTCCCAGGTGCTCTCTCCCAGGTGCCCACTCCCAGGTGTTCTCTCCCAGTCTCTCTCTCCCATGTGCTCTCACCTAGGTGGTCTCTCCCAGGTGCTCCCTCCCAGGTGCTCTCTCCCAGGTGCACTCTCTCAGGTGCACTCTCCCAGGTGCTCTCTCCGAGGTGCTCTCTCCGAGATGCTCTCTCCGAGATGCTCTCTCCGAGGTGCTCTCTCCCAGGTGCTCTCTGCCAGGTGCTCTCTGCCAGGTGCTCTCTGCCAGGTGCTCTCTCCCAGGTGCTCCCTCCCAGCTGCTTGCTCCCAGGTGCTCGCTCCCAGGTGCTCTCTCCCAGGTGCACTCTCCCTATGCTCTCTCCCAGGTGCACTCTCCATGGTGCTCTCTTCCAGGTGCTCTCTCTCCCAGATGCTATCTCCCAGGTGCTCTCTCCCAGTTGCTCCCAGGCACTCTTATAAAGCCCTCTCTCCGAGGTACCCTCTCCCAGGTGCACATTCCCAGGTGATAGCTCCAAGATGCACATTCCCAGGTGATCTCTCTCAGGTTCTCTCTCCCAGGTGCTCACTCCCAGGTGCTCTCTTCCAGGTGCTCTCTCCCAACTGCTATCTCACAGGTGCACTCACAAATGTGCTCCCTCCCAGGTGCTCCCTCCAAGGTGCTCCCAGGTGCACTCTTGCAGGTGCTCTCTCTCAGTTTCTCTCTCTCAGGTGGACATTCCCAGGTGCACTCTCCCATGTGCTCTCTCCCTGTGTTCTATCCCAGGTGCTCTCTCCCAGTTGCTCTCTCCGAGGTGCCTTCTCCAGGTGCCTTCTTCCAGGTGCTCTTTCCCCCAGGTGCTCTCTCCCAGGTACTCCCAGGCACTCTCTACCAGGTGCTCTCTCAAAGGTACCCTCTCCCAGGTGCACATTCCCAGGTGATATCTCCCAGGTGCACATTCCCAGGTGATCTCTCAGGTTCTCTCTCCCAGTAGCAATCTCCCAGGTGCTCTCTCTCAGTTTCTCTCTCCCAGGTGCTCTCTCCCAGGTGCTCTTCCCAGGTGCACTCTCCCAGGTGCTCGCACCCAGCTGCTCGGTCCCAGGTGCACTCTCCCAGGAGCTTTCTCCCACGGGCTCTCTCCCTGGTGCTCTCCCAGGTGCTGTCTCCCAGGTGATCTCTTCCCGGTGCTCTCTCCCTGGTTCCCTCTCCCAAGTGCTCTCCCCCAGGTGCTCTCTCCCAGCTGCTAATTTCCAGGTGTTCTCTTCCTGGTGTTCTCTCCCAGCTGCTCCCTCCCAGGTGCACTCTCCCAGGTGCACTCTCCCAGGTGCTCTCTCCCAGGTGCTCTCTCCCAGGTGCTCTCTCCCAGCTGCTCCCTCTCCCAGGTGCTCTCTCCCAGGTGCTCTCTCCCAGGTGCTCTCTCCCAGCTGCTCCCTCCCAGGTGCACTCTCCCAGGTGCTCTCTCCCAGGTGCTCTTTCCCAGGTTCTCTCTCCCAGGTGCTCTCTCCCATGTGCTCTCTCCCAGGTATCCTCTCCCAGGTACTCTCTCCCAGGTGCTCTCTCCCAAGTGCTCCCGCATGTACTATCTCTGAGGTGCACTCTCCCAGGTGCTCACTACGAGGTACCCTCTCCCATTTCACATTCCCGGGAGTAAACTCCCAGGTGCACATTCCCAGGTGTTCTCTCTCAGGTTCTCACTCCCAGATGCACTCTCCCAGGTGCTCACTCCCAGGTGCTCTCTCCCAGTCCCACTCTACCATGTGTGCTCTCCCAGGTGCTCTCATCAGGTGCTCGCTCCCAGTTGCTCTCTCCCAGTTGCTCTCTCCCAGTTGCTCTCTCCCTGGTGCACTCTCCATGGTGCTCTCTCCCAGGTGCTCTCCCAGATGTTCTCTCCCAGGTGCATTCTCCAGGTGCCTTCACCCAGGTGCTCTTTCTCCCAGGTACTCTCTCCCAGGTGCTCCCAGGCACTCTCTACCAGGCGCTCTCTCCGAGGTACCCTCTCCCAGGTGCACATTCGCAGGTGATATCTCCCAGGTGCACATTCCCAGGTGATCTCTCAGGTTCTCACTCCCAGTAGCAATCTCCCAGGACCTCTCTCTCAGTTTCTCTCTCCCAGGTGGACATTCCCAGGTGTTGTCTCCCAGGTGCTGTCTCCCAGGTGCTGTCTCCCAGGTGCTGTCTCCCAGGTGCTCTCTCCCAGGTGCTCACTCCCAGGTGCTCTTCCCTGGTGCTCTCGCCCAGGTGTTCGCACCCAGCTGCTTGTTCCCAGGTGCTCTCTCCCAGGTGCTGTCTCCCAGGTGATCTCTCCCAGGCGCTCGCTCCCTGGTTCCCTCTCCCAAGTGCTCTCCCCCAGGTGCGCTCCCCCAGGTGCACTCTCCCAGTTGCACTGTCCCTGGTGCTCTCTCCCATGTGCACTCTCCCAGGTGCTGTCTCCCAGTTGATCTCTCCCAGGTGCTCTCTCCCAGGTGCACTGTCCCAGGAGCTGTCTCCCAGAGGCTTTCTCCCTGATGCTCTCTCCCAGGGCCTCCCTACCAGGTGCACTTTCAGAGGTTCCCTCTCCCAATTGCTTTCTCCCAGGTGCACTCCCCCAGGTGCTCTCTCCCAGAGGCTCTCTCCCTGGTGCTCTCTCCAAGGTAGTCTCTCCCAGGGGCTCCCTACCAGATGCGCTTTCACAGGTTCCCTCTCCCAAGCACTCTCTCCAAAGGTGCGCTCTCCCAGGTGCACTCTCCCAGGTGCTCTCTCCCAGGTGCTCTCTCCCAGGTGCCTTCTCCCAGGTGCTCTCTCCCGGTTGCTCTCTCTCAGGTCCTCTCTCCCAGGTGCTCTCTCCCAGATCTCTTTTCCCAGGTGCTCTCTCCCAGATGCCATCTCCCAGGTGCTCGCTCCCAGGCGCTCTCTACCAGGTGCTTTCTCCGAGGTACACTCTCCCAGGTGCAAATTCCCAGGTGATATCTCCCAGGTGCACATTCCCAGGTGATCTCTCAGGTTCTCTCTCCCAGTAGCAATCTCCCAGGTGCTCTCTCTCAGTTTCTCTCTCCCAGGTGGACATTCCCAGGTGCTCTCTCCCTGGTCCTCTCTCCCAGCTGCTCACTCCCAGGTGCTCTTCCCAGGTGCTCTCTCCCAGGTGCTTTCTCCCAGGGGCTCTCTCCCTGCTGCTCTCTCCAAGGTGCTGTCTCCCAGGTGATCTCTCCCAGGTGCTCTCTCCCTGGTTCCCTCTCCTAAGTGCTCTCCCCGAGGTGCGCTCCCCCAGGTGCACTCTCCCTGTTGCACTGTCCCTGGTGCTCTCTCCCATGTGCACTCTCCCAGGTGCTGTCTCCCAGGTGATCTCTCCCAGGTTATCTCTCCCAGGTGATCTCTCCCAGGTGATCACCCCCAGGTGATCTCTCCCAGGTGCTCTCTCCCAGGTGCACTGTCCCAGGTGCTGTCTCCCAGAGGCTCTCTCCCTGATGCTGTCTCCCAGGGCCTCCCTACCAGGTGCACTTTCAAAGGTTCCCTCTCCCAATTGCTTTCTCCCAGGTGCACTCCCCCAGGTGCTCTCTCCCAGAGGCTCTCTCTGTGGTGCTCTCTCCCAGGTACTCTCTCCCAGCGTCTCCCTACCACGTGCGCTTTCACAGGTTCCCTCTCCCAAGTGCTCTCTCCCAGGTGTTCTCTCCCAGGTGCACTCTCCCAGGTGCTCTCTCTCAATTTCGCTCTCTCAGGTGGACATTCCCAGGTGCACACTCCCATGTGCTCTTTCCCAGGTGCTCTCTCCCAGGTGCACTCTCCCAGGTGCTCTTTCCCAGGTGCACTCTCCCAAGTGATCTCTCCCAGGTGCTTTCTCTCAGGTGCTTTCTCCCAGGTGCTTGATCCCAGATGCTCTCTCCCAGGGGCCCTCTCAGAAGTGCTCCCTCCCAGGTGCACTCCCCCAGGTGCTCTCTCTCAGTTTCTCTCTCAGGTGGACATTCCCAATTGCACTCTCCCATGTGCTCTCTCCCATGTGCTCATTCCCAGGTGCTCTCTACCAGGTGCACTCTCCCAGGTGCTCTCTCCCAGATGCTCTCTCCCAGGTGCTCTCTCCCAAGTGCTCCCAGGTGCTCTCTCGCAGGTGCTTTTCCGAGGTGCACTCTCCCAGGTACTCACTCTGAGGTAGCCTCTCCCATTGCACATTCCCGGGAGTAAACTTCCAGGTGCATTTTCCCAGGTGCTCTCTCCCAGGTGCTCTCTCCCAGGTGCCCACTCCCAGGTGTTCTCTCCCAGTCTCTCTCTCCCATGTGCTCTCACCTAGGTGGTCTCTCCCAGGTGCTCCCTCCCAGGTGCTCTCTCCCAGGTGCACTCTCTCAGGTGCACTCTCCCAGGTGCTCTCTCCGAGATGCTCTCTCCGAGATGCTCTCTCCGAGGTGCTCTCTCCCATGTGCTCCCTCCCAGGTGCTCTCTCCCAGGTGCACTCTCTCAGGTGCACTCTCCCAGGTGCTCTCTCCGAGATGCTCTCTCCAAGATGCTCTCTCCGAGATGCTCTCTCCGAGGTGCTCTCTCCCAGGTGCTCTCTCCCAGGTGCTCTCTCCCAGGTGCTCGCTCCCAGGTGCTCTCTCCCAGGTGCACTCTCCATGGTGCTCTCTCCCAGGTGCTCTCTCTCCCAGATGCTATGTCCCAGGTGCTCTCTCCCAGTTGCTCCCACGCAGTCTTACGAGGCGCTCTCTCCGAGGTACCCTCTCCCAGGTGCACATTCCCAGGTGCTCTCTCTCAGGTTCTCTTTCCCAACTGCTATCTCCCAGGTGCACTCACAAATGTGTTCCCTCCCAGGTGCTCTCTCCAAGCTGCTCCCAGGTGCACTCTCGCAGGTGCTCTCTCTCAGTTTCTCTCTCTCAGGTGGACATTCCCAGGTGCACTCTCCCATGTGCTCTCTCCCTGTGTTCTATCCCAGGTGCTCTCTACCAGGTGCACTCTCCCAGGTGCTCTCTCCCAGGTGCTCTCTCCCAGCTGCTCCCTCGCAGGTGCACTCTCCCAGGTGCTCTCACCCAGGTACTTCCTCTCTGGTTCTCTCTCCCAGGTGCTCTCTCCCATGTGTTCTTTCCCAGGTGCTCTCTCCCAGGTGCTCACTCCCAGGTGCAATCTCCCAGGTGCTCTCTCCCAGGTGCTCTCTCCCAGGTGCTCTCTCCCAGGATCAATCTCCCAGGTGCTCTCTCCCAGATGCTCTCTCCCAGGTGCTCTCTCCCAAGTGCTCCCAGGTGCTCTCTCGCAGGTGCTGTTTCCGAGTGCACTCTCCCAGGTGCTCACTCTGAGGTAGCCTCTCCCATTGCACATTCCCGGGAGTAAACTTCCAGCTGCATATTCCCAGGTGCTCTCTCTCATGTTCTCTCTCCCAGGTGCACTGTCCCAGGTGCACACAGCCAGGAGCACTCTCCAAGGTGCTCTCTCCCAGGTTCTCACTCCCAGGTGCTCCCTCCCAGTCTCTCTCTCCCATGTGCTCTCTCCCAGGTGCTCTCTCCCTGGTGCTCCCTCCCAGGTGCTCTTTCCCTGGTGCAATATCTCAGGTGCACTCTCCCAGGTGCTCTCTCCGAGGTGCTCTCTCTGAGGTGCTCTCTCCCAGGTGCTCACTCCCAGCTGCTTGCTCCCAGGTGCTCGTTCCCAGGTGCTCCCTCCCAGGTGCTCTCTCCCAGGCGCACTCTCTCAGGTGCAATCTCCCAGGTGCTCTCTCTGAGATGCTCTCTCCGAGGTGCTCTCTCCCAGGTGCTCTCTCCCAGGTGCTCTCTCCCAGGTGCTCGCTCCCAGCTGCTTGCTCCCAGGTGCTCGCTCCCAGGTGCTCTCTCCCAGGTGATCTCTCCCTGTGCTCTCTCCCAGGTGCACTCTCCATGGTGCTCTCTTCCAGGTGCTCTCTCTCCCAGATGCTATCTACCAGGTGCTCTCTCCCAGTTGCTCTCTCCCAGCTGCTCCCTCGCAGGTGCACTCTCCCAGGTGCTCTCACCCAGGTACTTCCTCTCTGGTTCTCTCTCCCAGGTGCTCTCTCCCATGTGCTCTCTCCCAGGTGCTCTCTCCCAGGTGCGCTCTCCCAGGTGCTCTCTCCCAGATGCTCTCTCCCAGCTGCTCTCTCCCAAGTGCTCCCGCATGTACTATCTCCCAGGTGCACTCTCCCAGGTGCTCACTACGAGGTACACTCTCCCATTGCACGTTCCCAGGTGCTCTCTCCCTGGTGCGCTCTCCCAGGTGATCTCTCCCAGGTGCTCTCTCCCTGGATCCCTCTCCCAAGTGCTCTCCCCCAGGTGCGCTCCCCCAGGTGCACACTCCCAGTTGCACTGTCCCTGGTGCTCTCTCCCATGTGCACTCTCCCAGGTGCTGTCTCCCAGGTGATCTCTCCCAGGTGATCTCTCCCAGGTGCTTTCTCCAAGTGCACTGTCCCAGGTGCTGTCTCCCAGAGGCTCTCTCCCAGGGCCTCCATAACAGGTGCACTTTCAAAGGTTCCCTCTCCCAATTGCTTTCTCCCAGGTGCACACCCCCAGGTGCTCTCTCCCAGAGACTCTCTCCCTGGGCATCTCTCCCAGGTACTCCCTCCCAGGGGCTCCCTACCAGGTGCGCTTTCACAGGTTCCCTCTCCCAAGTGCTCTCTCCCAGGTGCACTCTCCCAGGTGCTCTCTCTCAGTTTCTCTCTCTCAGGTGGACACTCCCAGGTGCACACGCCCATGTGCTCTTTCCCAGGTGCTCTCTCCCAGGTGCTCTCTCCCAGGTGCACTCTCCCAGGTGCACTCTCCCAAGTGATCTCTCCCAGGTGCTCTCTCCCAGGTGCTCTCTCCCAGGTGCTTTCTCCCAGGTGCTTTCTCCAGGAGCTTGATCCCAGGTGCTCTCTCCCAGGGGCTCTCTCAGAGGTGCTCCCTCCCAGGTGCACTCTCGCAGGTGCTCTCTCTCAGTTTCTCTCCCTCAGGTGGACATTCCCAATTGCACTCTCCCATGTGCTCTCTCCCATGTGTTCTTTCCCAGGTGCTCTCTCCCAGGTGCTCACTCCCAGGTGCAATCTCCCAGGTGCTCTCTCCCAGGTGCTCTCTCCCAGGTGCTCTCTCCCAGGATCAATCTCCCAGGTGCTCTCTCCCAGATGCTCTCTCCCAGGTGCTCTCTCCCAAGTGCTCCCAGGTGCTCTCTCGCAGGTGCTGTTTCCGAGTGCACTCTCCCAGGTGCTCACTCCGAGGTAGCCTCTCCCATTGCACATTCCCGGGAATAAACTTCCAGCTGCATATTCCCAGGTGCTCTCTCTCATGTTCTCTCTCCCAGGTGCACTGTCCCAGGTGCACACAGCCAGGAGCACTCTCCAAGGTGCTCTCTCCCAGGTTCTCACTCCCAGGTGCTCCCTCCCAGTCTCTCTCTCCCATGTGCTCTCTCCCAGGTGCTCTCTCCCTGGTGCTCCCTCCCAGGTGCTCTTTCCCTGGTGCAATATCTCAGGTGCACTCTCCCAGGTGCTCTCTCCGAGGTGCTCTCTCTGAGGTGCTCTCTCCCAGGTGCTCACTCCCAGCTGCTTGCTCCCAGGTGCTCGTTCCCAGGTGCTCCCTCCCAGGTGCTCTCTCCCAGGCGCACTCTCTCAGGTGCAATCTCCCAGGTGCTCTCTCTGAGATGCTCTCTCCGAGGTGCTCTCTCCCAGGTGCTCTCTCCCAGGTGCTCTCTCCCAGGTGCTCGCTCCCAGCTGCTTGCTCCCAGGTGCTCGCTCCCAGGTGCTCTCTCCCAGGTGATCTCTCCCTGTGCTCTCTCCCAGGTGCACTCTCCATGGTGCTCTCTTCCAGGTGCTCTCTCTCCCAGATGCTATCTCCCAGGTGCTCTCTCCCAGTTGCTCCCAGGCACTCTTATAAAGCCCTCTCTCCGAGGTACCCTCTCCCAGGTGCACATTCCCAGGTGATAGCTCCAAGATGCACATTCCCAGGTGATCTCTCTCAGGTTCTCTCTCCCAGGTGCTCACTCCCAGGTGCTCTCTTCCAGGTGCTCTCTCCCAACTGCTATCTCACAGGTGCACTCACAAATGTGCTCCCTCCCAGGTGCTCCCTCCAAGGTGCTCCCAGGTGCACTCTTGCAGGTGCTCTCTCTCAGTTTCTCTCTCTCAGGTGGACATTCCCAGGTGCACTCTCCCATGTGCTCTCTCCCTGTGTTCTATCCCAGGTGCTCTCTCCCAGTTGCTCTCTCCGAGGTGCCTTCTCCAGGTGCCTTCTTCCAGGTGCTCTTTCCCCCAGGTGCTCTCTCCCAGGTACTCCCAGGCACTCTCTACCAGGTGCTCTCTCAAAGGTACCCTCTCCCAGGTGCACATTCCCAGGTGATATCTCCCAGGTGCACATTCCCAGGTGATCTCTCAGGTTCTCTCTCCCAGTAGCAATCTCCCAGGTGCTCTCTCTCAGTTTCTCTCTCCCAGGTGCTCTCTCCCAGGTGCTCTTCCCAGGTGCACTCTCCCAGGTGCTCGCACCCAGCTGCTCGGTCCCAGGTGCACTCTCCCAGGAGCTTTCTCCCACGGGCTCTCTCCCTGGTGCTCTCCCAGGTGCTGTCTCCCAGGTGATCTCTTCCCGGTGCTCTCTCCCTGGTTCCCTCTCCCAAGTGCTCTCCCCCAGGTGCTCTCTCCCAGCTGCTAATTTCCAGGTGTTCTCTTCCTGGTGTTCTCCCCCAGCTGCTCCCTCCCAGGTGCACTCTCCCAGGTGCACTCTCCCAGGTGCTCTCTCCCAGGTGCTCTCTCCCAGGTGCTCTCTCCCAGCTGCTCCCTCTCCCAGGTGCTCTCTCCCAGGTGCTCTCTCCCAGGTGCTCTCTCCCAGCTGCTCCCTCCCAGGTGCACTCTCCCAGGTGCTCTCTCCCAGGTGCTCTTTCCCAGGTTCTCTCTCCCAGGTGCTCTCTCCCATGTGCTCTCTCCCAGGTACTCTCTCCCAGGTGCTCTCTCCCAAGTGCTCCCGCATGTACTATCTCTGAGGTGCACTCTCCCAGGTGCTCACTACGAGGTACCCTCTCCCATTTCACATTCCCGGGAGTAAACTCCCAGGTGCACATTCCCAGGTGTTCTCTCTCAGGTTCTCACTCCCAGATGCACTCTCCCAGGTGCTCACTCCCAGGTGCTCTCTCCCAGTCCCACTCTACCATGTGTGCTCTCCCAGGTGCTCTCATCAGGTGCTCGCTCCCAGTTGCTCTCTCCCAGTTGCTCTCTCCCTGGTGCACTCTCCATGGTGCTCTCTCCCAGGTGCTCTCCCAGATGTTCTCTCCCAGGTGCATTCTCCAGGTGCCTTCACCCAGGTGCTCTTTCTCCCAGGTACTCTCTCCCAGGTGCTCCCAGGCACTCTCTACCAGGCGCTCTCTCCGAGGTACCCTCTCCCAGGTGCACATTCGCAGGTGATATCTCCCAGGTGCACATTCCCAGGTGATCTCTCAGGTTCTCACTCCCAGTAGCAATCTCCCAGGACCTCTCTCTCAGTTTCTCTCTCCCAGGTGGACATTCCCAGGTGCTCTCTCCCAGGTGCTGTCTCCAGGTGCTGTCTCCCAGGTGCTGTCTCCCAGGTGCTGTCTCCCAGGTGCTGTCTCCCAGGTGCTCTCTCCCAGGTGCTCACTCCCAGGTGCTCTTCCCTGGTGCTCTCGCCCAGGTGTTCGCACCCAGCTGCTTGTTCCCAGGTGCTCTCTCCCAGGTGCTGTCTCCCAGGTGATCTCTACCAGGTGCTCGCTCCCTGGTTCCCTCTCCCAAGTGCTCTCCCCCAGGTGCGCTGCCCCAGGTGCACTCTCCCAGTTGCACTGTCCCTGGTGCTCTCTCCCATGTGCACTCTCCCAGGTGCTGTCTCCCAGTTGATCTCTCCCAGGTGCTCTCTCCCAGGTGCACTGTCCCAGGAGCTGTCTCCCAGAGGCTTTCTCCCTGATGCTCTCTCCCAGGGCCTCCCTACCAGGTGCACTTTCAGAGGTTCCCTCTCCCAATTGCTTTCTCCCAGGTGCACTCCCCCAGGTGCTCTCTCCCAGAGGCTCTCTCCCTGGTGCTCTCTCCAAGGTAGTCTCTCCCAGGGGCTCCCTACCAGATGCGCTTTCACAGGTTCCCTCTCCCAAGCACTCTCTCCAAAGGTGCGCTCTCCCAGGTGCCCTCTCCCAGGTGCTCTCTCCCAGGTGCTCTCTCCCAGGTGCCTTCTCCCAGGTGCTCTCTCCCGGTTGCTCTCTCTCAGGTCCTCTCTCCCAGGTGCTCTCTCCCAGATCTCTTTTCCCAGGTGCTCTCTCCCAGATGCCATCTCCCAGGTGCTCTCTCCCTGGTCCTCTCTCCCAGCTGCTCACTCCCAGGTGCTCTTCCCAGGTGCTCTCTCCCAGGTGCTTTCTCCCAGGGGCTCTCTCCCTGGTGCTCTCTCCCAGGTGCTGTCTCCCAGGTGATCTCTCCCAGGTGCTCTCTCCCTGGTTCCCTCTCCTAAGTGCTCTCCCCGAGGTGCGCTCCCCCAGGTGCACTCTCCCTGTTGCACTGTCCCTGGAGCTCTCTCCCATGTGCACTCTCCCAGGTGCTGTCTCCCAGGTGATCTCTCCCAGGTTATCTCTCCCAGGTGATCTCTCCCAGGTGCTGTCTCCCAGGTGATCTCTCCCAGGTGCTCTCTCCCATGTGCACTCTCACAGGTGATCTCTCCCAGGTGATCTCCCCCAGGTGATCTCTCCCAGGTGCTCTCTCCCAGGTGCACTGTCCCAGGTGCTGTCTCCCAGAGGCTCTCTCCCTGATGCTGTCTCCCAGGGCCTCCCTACCAGGTGCACTTTCAAAGGTTCCCTCTCCCAATTGCTTTCTCCCAGGTGCACTCCCCCAGGTGCTCTCTCCCAGAGGCTCTCTCTGTGGTGCTCTCTCCCAGGTACTCTCTCCCAGCGTCTCCCTACCACGTGCGCTTTCACAGGTTCCCTCTCCCAAGTGCTCTCTCCCAGGTGTTCTCTCCCAGGTGCACTCTCCCAGGTGCTCTCTCTCAATTTCGCTCTCTCAGGTGGACATTCCCAGGTGCACACTCCCATGTGCTCTTTCCCAGGTGCTCTCTCCCAGGTGCACTCTCCCAGGTGCTCTTTCCCAGGTGCACTCTCCCAAGTGATCTCTCCCAGGTGCTCTCTCCCAGGTGCTCTCTCCCAGGTGCTCTCTCCCAGGTGCTCTCTCCCAGGTGCTTTCTCTCAGGTGCTTTCTCCCAGGTGCTTGATCCCAGATGCTCTCTCCCAGGGGCCCTCTCAGAAGTGCTCCCTCCCAGGTGCACTCCCCCAGGTGCTCTCTCTCAGTTTCTCTCTCAGGTGGACATTCCCAATTGCACTCTCCCATGTGCTCTCTCCCATGTGCTCTCTCCCATGTGCTCATTCCCAGGTGCTCTCTACCAGGTGCACTCTCCCAGGTGCTCTCTCCCAGATGCTCTCTCCCAGGTGCTCTCTCCCAAGTGCTCCCAGGTGCTCTCTCGCAGGTGCTTTTCCGAGGTGCACTCTCCCAGGTACTCACTCTGAGGTAGCCTCTCCCATTGCACATTCCCGGGAGTAAACTTCCAGGTGCATTTTCCCAGGTGCTCTCTCCCAGGTGCTCTCTCCCAGGTGCTCACTCCCAGGTGCTCTCTCCCAGTCTCTCTCTCCCATGTGCTCTCACCTAGGTGGTCTCTCCCAGGTGCTCCCTCCCAGGTGCTCTCTCCCAGGTGCACTCTCTCAGGTGCACTCTCCCAGGTGCTCTCTCCGAGATGCTCTCTCCGAGATGCTCTCTCCGAGGTGCTCTCTCCCAGGTGCTCTCTCCCAGGTGCTCTCTCCCAGGTGCTCGCTCCCAGGTGCTCTCTCCCAGGTGCACTCTCCATGGTGCTCTCTCCCAGGTGCTCTCTCTCCCAGATGCTATGTCCCAGGTGCTCTCTCCCAGTTGCTCCCACGCAGTCTTACGAGGCGCTCTCTCCGAGGTACCCTCTCCCAGGTGCACATTCCCAGGTGCTCTCTCTCAGGTTCTCTTTCCCAACTGCTATCTCCCAGGTGCACTCACAAATGTGTTCCCTCCCAGGTGCTCTCTCCAAGCTGCTCCCAGGTGCACTCTCGCAGGTGCTCTCTCTCAGTTTCTCTCTCTCAGGTGGACATTCCCAGGTGCACTCTCCCATGTGCTCACTCCCTGTGTTCTATCCCAGGTGCTCTCTACCAGGTGCACTCTCCCAGGTGCTCTCTCCCAGGTGCTCTCTCCCAGCTGCTCCCTCGCAGGTGCACTCTCCCAAGTGCTCTCACCCAGGTACTTCCTCTCTGGTTCTCTCTCCCAGGTGCTCTCTCCCATGTGCTCTCTCCCAGGTGCTCTCTCCCAGGTGCGCTCTCCCAGGTGCTCTCTCCCAGATGCTCTCTCCCAGCTGCTCTCTCCCAAGTGCTCCCGCATGTACTATCTCCCAGGTGCACTCTCCCAGGTGCTCACTACGAGGTACCCTCTCCCATTGCACGTTCCCAGGTGCTCTCTCCCTGGTGCGCTCTCCCAGGTGATCTCTCCCAGGTGCTCTCTCCCTGGATCCCTCTCCCAAGTGCTCTCCCCCAGGTGCGCTCCCCCAGGTGCACACTCCCAGTTGCACTGTCCCTGGTGCTCTCTCCCATGTGCACTCTCCCAGGTGCTGTCTCCCAGGTCATCTCTCCCAGGTGATCTCTCCCAGGTGCTTTCTCCAAGTGCACTGTCCCAGGTGCTGTCTCCCAGAGGCTCTCTCCCAGGGCCTCCATACCAGGTGCACTTTCAAAGGTTCCCTCTCCCAATTGCTTTCTCCCAGGTGCACACCCCCAGGTGCTCTCTCCCAGAGGCTCTCTCCCTGGGCATCTCTCCCAGGTACTCCCTCCCAGGGGCTCCCTACCAGGTGCGCTTTCACAGGTTCCCTCTCCCAAGTGCTCTCTCCCAGGTGCACTCTCCCAGGTGCTCTCTCTCAGTTTCTCTCTCTCAGGTGGACACTCCCAGGTGCACACGCCCATGTGCTCTTTCCCAGGTGCTCTCTCCCAGGTGCACTCTCCCAGGTGCACTCTCCCAAGTGATCTCTCCCAGGTGCTCTCTCCCAGGTGCTCTCTCCCAGGTGCTCTCTCCCAGGTGCTTTCTCCCAGGTGCTTTCTCCAGGAGCTTGATCCCAGGTGCTCTCTCCCAGGGGCTCTCTCAGAGGTGCTCCCTCCCAGGTGCACTCTCGCAGGTGCTCTCTCTCAGTTTCTCTCTCTCAGGTGGACATTCCCAATTGCACTCTCCCATGTGCTCTCTCCCATGTGTTCTTTCCCAGGTGCTCTCTCCCAGGTGCTCACTCCCAGGTGCAATCTCCCAGGTGCTCTCTCCCAGGTGCTCTCTCCCAGGTGCTCTCTCCCAGGCGCAATCTCCCAGGTGCTCTCTCCCAGATGCTCTCTCCCAGGTGCTCTCTCCCAAGTGCTCCCAGGTGCTCTCTCGCAGGTGCTGTTTCCGAGTGCACTCTCCAGGTGCTCAATCCGAGGTAGCCTCTCCCATTGCACATTCCCGGGAGTAAACTTCCAGCTGCATATTCCCAGGTGCTCTCTCTCATGTTCTCTCTCCCAGGTGCACTGTCCCAGGTGCACACAGCCAGGAGCACTCTCCAAGCTGCTCTCTCCCAGGTTCTCACTCCCAGGTGCTCCCTCCCAGTCTCTCTCTCCCATGTGCTCTCTCCCAGGTGCTCTCTCCCTGGTGCTCCCTCCCAGGTGCTCTTTCCCTGGTGCAATATCTCAGGTGCACTCTCCCAGGTGCTCTCTCCGAGGTGCTCTCTCTGAGGTGCTCTCTCCCAGGTGCTCACTCCCAGCTGCTTGCTCCCAGGTGCTCGTTCCCAGGTGCTCCCTCCCAGGTGCTCTCTCCCAGGCGCACTCTCTCAGGTGCAATCTCCCAGGTGCTCTCTCCGAGATGCTCTCTCCGAGGTGCTCTCTCCCAGGTGCTCTCTCCCAGGTGCTCTCTCCCAGGTGCTCGCTCCCAGCTGCTTGCTCCCAGGTGCTCGCTCCCAGGTGCTCTCTCCCAGGTGATCTCTCCCTGTGCTCTCTCCCAGGTGCACTCTCCATGGTGCTCTCTTCCAGGTGCTCTCTCTCCCAGATGCTATCTCCCAGGTGCTCTCTCCCAGTTGCTCCCAGGCACTCTTACAAAGCCCTCTCTCCGAGGAACCCTCTCCCAGGTGCACATTCCCAGGTGATAGCTCCAAGATGCACATTCCCAGGTGATCTCTCTCAGGTTCTCTCTCCCAGGTGCTCACTCCCAGGTGCTCTCTTCCAGGTGCTCTCTCCCAACTGCTATCTCACAGGTGCACTCACAAATGTGCTCCCTCCCAGGTGCTCCCTCCAAGGTGCTCCCAGGTGCACTCTTGCAGGTGCTCTCTCTCAGTTTCTCTCTCTCAGGTGGACATTCCCATGTGCACTCTCCCATGTGCTCTCTCCCTGTGTTCTATCCCGGGTGCTCTCTACCAGGTGCACTCTCCCATGTGCTCTCTCCCTGTGTTCTATCCCAGGTGCTCTCTACCAGGTGCACTCTCCCAGGTGCACTCTCCCAGGTGCTCTCTCCCAGCTGCTCCCTCCCAGGTGCTCTCTCCCAGGTGCTCTCTCCCAGATGCTCCCTCCCTGGTTCTCTCTCCCAGGTGCTCTCTCCCATGTGCTCTCTCCCAGGTATCCTCTCCCAGGTGCTCTCTCCCAAGTGCTCCTGCATGTACTATCTCCGAGGTGCACTCTCCCAGCTGCTCACTATGAGGTAATCTCTCCCATTGCACATTCCCGGGAGTAAACTCCCAGGTGCACATTCCCAGTTGCTCTCTCTCAGGTTCTCTCTCCCAGGTGAACTCTTCCAGGTGCTCGCTCCCAGGTGCTCTCTCCTAGTCTCTCTCTCCCATGTGTGCTCTCCCAGGTGCTCTCATCAGGTGCTCCCTCCCAGGTGCTCTCTCCCAGTTGCTCTCTCCCAGTTGATCTCTCCCAGGTGCACTCTACATGGTGCTCTCTCCCAGATGTTCACACCCAGGTGCCTTCTCCAGGTGCCTTCTCCCAGGTGCTCTTTCCCCCAGGGGCTCTCTCCCAGGTGCCCCCAGGCACTCTCTACCAGGCGCTCTCTCCGAGGTACCCTCTCCAAGGTGCACATTCCAAGGTGATATCTCCCAGGTGCACAGTCCCAGGTGATTTCACAGGTTCTCTCTCCCAGTAGCAATCTCCCAGGTGCTCTCTCTCAGTTTCTGTCTCCCAGGTGGACATTCCCAGGTGCTCTCTCCCTGGTTCCCTCTCCCAAGTGCTCTCCCCCAGGTGCGCTCCCCCAGGTGCACTCTCCCAGTTGCACTGTCCCTGTTGCTCTCTCCCATGTGCACTCTCCCATGTGCACTCTCCCAGGTGCTGTCTCCCAGCTGATCTCTCCCAGGTGATCTCTCCCAGGTGCTCTCTCCCAGGTGCAATCTCCCAGGTGCTCTCTCCCAGCTGCTCCCTCCCAGGTGCACTCTTCCAGGTGCTCTCTCCCATGTGCTCTCTCCCAAGTATCCTTTCCCAGGTGCTCTCTCCCAGGTGCGCTCTCCCAGGTGCTCCCTCCCAGATGCTCTCTCCCAGGTGCTCTCTCCCAAGTGCTCCTGCATGTACTATCTCTGAGGTGCACTCTCCCAGGTGCTCACTACAAGGTAACCTCTCCCATTGCACATTCCCGGGAGTAAACTCCCAGGTGCACATTCCCAGGTGCTCTCTCTCAGCTTCTCTCTCCCATGTGTGCTCTCCCAGGTGCTCTCATCAGGAGCTCCCTCCCAGTTGCTCTCTCCCAGTTGCTCTCTCCCAGTTGATCTCTCCCAGGTGCACTCTCCATGGTGCTCTCTCCGAGGTGCTCGCTCCCAGATGTTCTCTCCCAGTTGCCTTCTCCACGTGCCTTCTTCCAGGTGCTCTTTCCCCCAGGTGCTCTCTCCCAGGTACTCCCAGGCACTCTCTACCAGGTGCTCTCTCAAAGGTACCCTCTCCCAGGTGCACATTCCCAGGTGATATCTCCCAGGTGCACATTCCCAGGTGATCTCTCATGTTCTCTCTCCCAGTAGCAATCTCCCAGGTGCTCTCTCTCAGTTTCTCTCTCCCAGGTGCTCTCTCCCAGGTGCTCTCTCCCAGGTGCACTCTCCCAGGTGCTCTCTCCCAGGTGCTCTCTCCCAGGTGCTCTTCCCAGGTGCACTCTCCCAGGTGCTCACACCCAGCTGCTCGGTCCCAGGGGCTCTCTCCCAGGTGCTCTCTCCCAGGTGCTGTCTCCCAGGTGATCTCTCCCCGGTGCTCTCTCCCTGGTTCCCTCTCCCAAGTGCTCTCCCCCAGGTGCTCCCTCCCAGCTGCTCCCTTCCAGGTGTTCTCTTCCAGGTGTTCTCTCCCAGCTGCTCCCTCCCAGGTGCACTCTCCCAGGTGCACTCTCCCAGTTGCTCTCTCCCAGGTGCTGTCTCCCAGGTGCTCTCTCCCAGGTGCTCTCTCCCAGCTGCTCCCTCTCCCAGGTGCTCTCTCCCAGGTGCTCTCTCCCAGGTGCTCTCTCCCAGCTGCTCATTCCCAGGTTCTCTCTCCCAGGTGCTCTCTCCCATGTGCTCTCTCCCAGGTATCCTCTCCCAGGTACTCTCTCCCAGGTGCTCTCTCCCAAGTGCTCCCGCATGTACTATCTCTGAGGTGCACTCTCCCAGGTGCTCACTACGAGGTACCCTCTCCCATTGCACATTCCCGGGAGTAAACTCCCAGGTGCACATTCCCAGGTGTTCTCTCTCAGGTTCTCACTCCCAGGTGCACTGTCCCAGGTGCTCACTCCCAGGTGCTCTCTCCCAGTCTCTCTCTACCATGTGTGCTCTCCCAGGTGCTCTCATCAGGTGCTCTCTCCCAGTTGCTCTCTCCCAGTTGCTCTCTCCCTGGTGCACTCTCCATGGTGCTCTCTCCCAGGTGCTCTCTCCCAGTTGCTCTCTCCCAGTTGCTCTCTTCCTGGTGCACTCTCCCAGGTGCTCTCTCCCAGGTGCTCTCTCCCAGATGTTCTCTCCCAGGTGCCTTCTTCAGGTGCCTTCACCCAGGTGCTCTTTCTCCCAGGTAGTCTCTCCCAGGTGCTCCCAGGCACTCTCTACCAGGCGCTCTCTCCAAGATACCCTCTCCCAGGTGCACATTCGCAGGTGATATCTCCCAGGTGCACATTCCCAGGTGATCTCTCAGGTTCTCACTCCCAGTAGCAATCTCCCAGGACCTCTCTCTCAGTTTCTCTCTCCCAGGTGGACATTCCCAGGTGCTGTCTCCCAGGTGCTCTCTCCCAGGTGCTCACTCCCAGGTGCTCTTCCCTTGTGCTCTCGCCCAGGTGTTTGCACCCAGCTGCTCCTTCCCAGGTGCACTCTCCCTGGTGCTTTCTCCCAGGGGCTAACTCCCTGGTGCTCTCTCCCAGGTGCTGTCTCCCAGGTGATCTCTCCCAGGCGCTCGCTCCCTGGTTCCCTCTCCCAAGTGCTCTCCCCCAGGTGCGCTCCCCCAGGTGCACTCTCCCAGTTGCAATGTCCCTGGTGCTCTCTCCCATGTGCACTCTCCCAGGTGCTGTCTCCCAGGTGCTGTCTCCCAGTTGATCTCTCCCAGGTGCTCTCTCCCAGGTGCACTGTCCCAGGTGCTGTCTCCCAGAGGCTCTCTCCCTGATGCTCTCTCCCAGGGCCTCCCTACCAGGTGCACTTTCAGAGGTTCCCTCTCCCAATTGCTTTCTCCCAGGTGCACTCCCCCAGGTGCTCTCTCCCAGAGGCTCTCTCCCTGGTGCTCTCTCCAAGGTAGTCTCTCCCAGGGGCTCCCTACCAGATGCGCTTTCACAGGTTCCCTCTCCCAAGTACTCTCTCCAAAGGTGCGCTCTCCCAGGTGCACTCTCCCAGGTGCACTCTCCCAGGTGCTCTCTCCCAGGTGCTCTCTCCCAGGTGCTCTCTCCCAGGTGCTCTCTCCCAGGTGCCTTCTCCCTGGTGCTCTCTCCCGGTTGCTCTCTCTCAGGTCCTATCTCCCAGGTGCTCTCTCCCAGATCTCTTTTCCCAGGTGCTCTCTCCCAGATGCCATCTCCCAGGTGCTCGCTCCCAGGCGCTCTCTACCAGGTGCTTTCTCCGAGGTACCCTCTCCCAGGTGCAAATTCCAAGGTGATATCTCCCAGGTGAACATTCACAGGGGCTCTCTCTCAGGTTATTTCTCCCAGGTTCACTATCCCAGGCACTCTCTCTCAGTTTCTCTCTCTCAGGTGCTCTTTCCCAGGTGCACTCTCCCAGGTGCTGTCTCCCAGGTGCTTGATCCCAGGTACTCTCTCCCAGGTGGTCTCTCAAAGGTGCTCCCAAATGCATTCTCCCAGGTGCTCACTCTCACTTTCTCTCTCCCAGGTGGACATTCACAGGGGCTCTCTCCCAAATGCTCTCTCCCATGTGCTTTCCCCCAGGGGCTCTCTCCCTGGTGCCCTCTCCCAAGTGCTCACTCCCAGGTGCTCTTCCCAGGTGCTCTCTCCCAGGTGCTCGCTCCCTGCTGCTCGGTCCCAGGTGCACTCTTCCAGGTGCTTTCTCCCTGGGGCTCTCTCCCAGGTGCTCTCTCCCAGGTGCTCTCTCCCAGGTGCTCGCTCCCAGCTGCTCGGTCCCAGCTGCTCTCTCCCAGGTGCTTTCTCCCAGGGGCTCTCTCCCTGGTGCTCTCTCCCAGGTGCTCTCTCCCATGTGTACACTCCCACGTGCTGTCTCTCATATGATCTCTCCCAGGTGCTCTCTCCCTGGTGCACTCTCCCACGTGCTCTCTCCCAGGTGATCTCTCGCAGGTGCTCTCTCCCTGGTGCACTGTCCCAGGTGCTGTCTCCAAGGGGCTCTCCCCCTGGTCCTCTCTCCGAGGTGCTCTCTCCCAGTGGCTTCCTACCAGGTGTACTTTCACAGGTTCCCGCTCCCAGGTGCACTCTCCCAGGTGCACTCTCCCAGGTGCTCTCTCCCAGGTGCTCTCTCCCGGGTGCCTTCTCCCAGGTGCTCTCTCCCGGGTGCTCTCTCTCAGGTCCTCTCTCCCAGGTGCTCTCTCCCAGATCTCTTCTCCCAGGTGCTCTTTCCCAGATGCTATCTCCCAGGTGCTTGCTCCCAGGCGCTCTCTACCAGGTGCTTTCTCCAAGGTACACTCTCCCAGGTGCACATTCCCAGGTGATATCTCCCAGGTGAACATTCCCAGGTGCTCTCTTCCAGGTGCTCTCTCCCAGGTGCTCTCTCCCAGGTGCTCTTTCCCAGGTGCTCTCTCCCATGTGCTCCCTCCCAGGTGCTCTCTTGAGGTGCTTTCTCCCAGGTGCTTGATCCCAGGTGCTCTCTCCCAGGTGCTCTCTCAAAGGTGCTGCCTCCCAGGTGCTCTCTCCAAGGTGCTCCCAGGTGCACTCTCCCAGGTTCTCTCTCACAGTTTCTCTCTCTCAGGTGGACATTCCCAAGTGCACACTCACAGGTGCTCTCTCCCAGGTGTTCTCTCCCAGGTGCACTCTCCCAGGTGCACTCTCCCAGGTGCTCTCTCCCATGTGGTCTCTCCCAAGTGCTCCCAGGTGCTCTCTCACAGGTGCTATCTCCGAGGTGCATGTACTGTATGTGCTTTTAAGAGCCCCATGTGTACTGTAATGCCGGCAATGGCCACTCGGGCTATATAAGCCTGTATATTGTGTTGTATCAGTTAGTTCCCCTCCAGACTTTGTTTAGTAAACACCTATGAAACCAACTCCTGTCTTCAGTGTCTCTATCAACACACAGACACAACAGTGGTGACGAATTGGAAATGGACTTACCTGCAATTCGGCAGCACCTCAAGGACATCGGTTCCTCTGGCGTCCAAAGTTGAAGAAAATCAAGAAAAAGAAGAAGCTGTGGTTTCACCAGCTAGCCAAGCTGGTGGCAGGTACTGCAATAATCCTTCCTGGGCGTCGGGCTGGGGCTCCAGCGGCTGGCTCTACAGCTAGGCCAAGCAGCGAAAGCGGAGGCAAGCAGTAACAGACGGAGAGGGAGCACTCGGGAGACGGCCAGCGCTGCAAGCAGGTCGGCGTTCAGACCTAGAGAGAGAGTTCGGCGGGAACGAGTCTCCAACTGTAAATAAATAAATAAAAAGAACGGAAACCACGGGAAACAGCGTTGTCATCGGCAGCAGCGGCGGGGAAATGCGGGAAGCGCCATTTTTTTCTAGGATGCCTATGTCTGGCTATATTGATGCTTTTGATAACAAGATAGAGGATTGGACCACATATGTGGAAAGAGTGGAGGTATATTGCACCGCAAATGGAATAGAAGATGAAAAAAAAGCTTCAGTACTTCTAAATCTAATGGGTGCAAAGACATATAAGCTGTTACGAAACTTAATCTCTCCAGCCGAACCGATGGACAAGAATTTTAAGGAGATTGTTGATACCCTACACTGCCAATTCGGGGCAGGACTGGCAGATTCTCTACAAGACAAATTCATCTGCGGTCTCCGAAGTGAAGGAACACAAATAAGGCTACTTTCTGAGAAAGATTTGACACTGGACAAGGCTTTCAGTGCAAGAGGAGCTGCAGAAATACAGCAAAAGCCACAGGACTTCGGCACCCATGAAATGACACGGGGTTTCAAGAGATGTTATCGCTGTGGCAGATCCACCCATGACCAGAGGGACTGCTGGTTCAAGGACATAGCATGCAGGCAATGCGGAAAGATGGGACACATTACACGTGTATGCCGATCTGGAAACAAAAAATCCACTAACAGAAAAAAAATCAATAAGGAAAATCACAGAAAGGTACAAATGGTGACGGACAGTAGCTCCGAAGACCAAAAGATCGATAGCGACTCCGGAAACAAGAGACTAAGCTCTCTCAAATTACATAATGTAATTGCCAAAGAAGATTACCAGACCATTTGGGTTACCCTCACAATAGCAGGGTCCCCAGTTAAAATGGAGCTAGATACAGGATCAGCTCTGACCGTCATAAATCGATGGGATTACGAGCGGCTATTTCCGCATATACCTTTAAAAGACACATCCATTATCTTGAAAATATATACGGGGCAGAAAGTATACCCCAAAGGAAAAATAAGGGTGCCTGTTGTATACAACGGCAAGGAAATACAGAAGTTGTATTTATACGTTCTACAAGGTGGTGGTCCACCGCTGTTGGGACATGAATGGATCAGGAAAATACATTTAGACTGGCACTCCATTCAGGCAGTGACGGTGACCAGTAAGGAAAAAAATGATGATGACGTCATACCTGAACGATTAAAAGACATCTTGGCCAACGCCAAGGAAGTGTTTCAAGAGAAACTAGGAACCTTGAAAGGCATCACCGCCTCAATAAAAGTGGAAGATGCGGCAATTCCCAAATTTTTTAAGGCAAGGCCGGTGCCATAAACAATTCGTCCAGCAGTCGAGGCAGAGCTGGAGAATTTGGAAAAGGCAGGCGTATTATCCAAACAGATTGGAGCGAGTGGGCAACACCCATCTTCCCGGTCATGAAGAAAACGTTGAATAATGATAAATCTGAAGAACAGAGAAAAATTCGCATCTGTGGAGACTTCAAGGTGACTGTAAACCCGGTCCTTCACACGGTACAGTATCCTCTTCCGAGGATAGAAGATATTTTCACCTCACTATCCGGAGGGAAACATTTCACCAAAATTGACTTGGCACAGGCATATCTACAGATGGAGGTTGAAGAGGCCTCTAAAAAGTATCTCACGATAAACACACACAAAGGCCTGTACCAGTACAATCGACTGGTTTTCGGAGTAGCATCCGCTCCAGCTATCTGGCAAAGAGCTATGGAGCAAGTCCTCCAAGGGATTCCGGGGACTCAATGCTACCTAGACGACATCCTTGTAACAGGAGAAAACGACAACGAGCACCTTGCCAATTTGGAGCAGGTGCTCACTAGGCTGAGAGAACGGGGCCTACGAGCGAATCGCCCCAAGTGCGAATTTTTCCAGAATCAAATATCATATTGTGGCCACATAATTAACAAGGAAGGGTTGCATAAGTCACCTGAAAAAATTGAAGCGGTCATAAAAGCCCCAGCACCTGAAAATGTTTCACAACTAAGGTCGTTCCTGGGATTAATAAATTACTATCATAAATTTTTACCGAACTTATCAACTCTTCTACACCCTCTTAATGAACTGCTACAAACAGGAGTAATTTGGAAATGGAGCGAAGATTGTAAACGTGCCTTCCATAAATGCAAAGACATAATCATGTCCAAAGAAGTTTTGACTCATTACAACCCATCACTGCCAATCAGACTGGCATGCGATGCATCCCCTTACGGCGTAGGATCAGTATTATCGCATAAATTCCCTGATGGCTCGGAACGGCCGATAGCTTTTGCGTCACGCTCATTGAACTCAGCTGAGCGTAACTATGCCCAAATCGACAGGGAAGCACTCAGCCTGGTATGGGGAGTGAAGAAATTCAACCATTACCTACATGGACAAAAATTTACCTTGTTGACTGACCATCAACCCCTCATCTCCATATTCAACCCTAAAAAGGGTGTTCCCATTATGACAGCGCAAAGGCTACAGAGGTGGTCCCTTTTTCTAGGGGCACACCAATACAACATAGAATACAAAGGATCAAAACAGCAAGGGAATGCTGACGGGTTATCGCGCCTACCATTGCCAACGGTAGAAGAAGCACCTACCGTAGACCCAGTGGAGATTTTCCACTCTACCATAGTCGAATGTCTACCAGTAACAAATTCTGCCATTGAAAGGGAAACTAGAAATGACCCGACTCTCTCACGAGTCTACGATTTAACAGTGAAGGGATGGCCAGCACATGGCGAACCACTGTTGCCAGCATTCTCGCAAAGAAGAGAACAGCTGTCAGTGTGACGAGGAACCTTGATGTGTGGATCCAGAGTGGTGATTCCACCCAAACTCCAGGATAAAGTTCTAAAGGAGCTTCACGAGGGGCATCTGGGTGGAGTGAAAATGAAGAACCTAGCCAGGGCGTTTGTATGGTGGCCAGGTATCGATGGAGACATTGAAGAAATGACCAAGAGCTGCCTGGAATGCCAGAAGGTCCAAAACGCTCCACCCCAAGCCCCTCTACATCCATGGAGTGGCCCTCATCTCCCTGGCAAAGGTTACACATCGACTTTGTTGGTCCATTTATGGACTCAATGTTCTTAATCGCGGTTGATGCACACTCCAAGTGGCCGGAGGTAATAAAGATGTCCTCCACCACCATGGAAAAAACCATCACAGTGTTAAGGACCATATTTGCCAGGAATGGGCTGCCGGAACAGATATGTTCTGATAATGGACCGCAATTTGTGTCCGAAGAATTCAGGAAGTTCTTAAAAAAACAATGGGGTTAAGCACTACACGTCCGCCCCATACCATCCCGCCACCAATGGATTGGCTGAAAGGTTTGTCCAGACCTTCAAGGAGGCCATAAAGGCCATGGGTAATGAAGACATAAAACTTCAGCACAAGGTGGATAACTTCTTGTTCGCATACAGGAATGCAACACATATGGTTACAAACTAAACTCCCGCCATGATGTTCTTCAATAGAAGCCTAAGATGCCGGCTGGATTTGATCAAGCCCAAGATCAGAAGGGACGTGGAGAACCGGCAATTTCAAGGCATGAATGAAAGGCCAACTAGAAACTTCCAGATAGGTCAACATGTTTTGGCCCGGGACTACCGTACCGAGAAATGGCAGCCTGGAACTATCTGCACACGACTAGGACCGCTGATGTATACCGTGGACATCGGAGAAAGCATAATAAGGCGCCATGCTGACCAAATCATAGAGTCATCCGAAAAGGGACAACCTACACCACAACTCTATACGCCTAATGATGAAGTAGAGATACCCATATCTACCTCCGATCCGGTGATACTGGAACCCGATGAACCCGACACTGGCATTCAAGCCGAATCAGCCTTGCCAAAAGAACCTACTACACCACCAGAAACTACTACACCACCGAAGCGTGATCCGAACCGAGTCAGGAAGCCTCCAGAGAGACTGACTTATAATTAATTAACTGCAGCAATGTGTGGATTATTTTTCTTGTAAGATGTAATTAATAATTACTTAAAATATTATGTACTGGTTGGCTAAAAGGGGAGGAATTGTAGTGTATGTGCCTTTAAGAGCCCCATGTGTACTGTAATGCCGGTAATGGCCACTCGGGCTATATAAGCCTGTATATTGTGTTGTATCAGTTAGTTCCCCTCCAGACTTTGTTTAGTAAACACTTATGAAACCAACTCCTGTCTTCAGTGTCTTTATCAACACACAGACACAACAGTGCACTCTCCTAGTTGCTCACTGCGAGGTACCCTCTCCCATTGCACATTCCCAGGAGCAAATTCCCAGGTGCACATTCCCAGGTGCTCTCTCTCAGGTTCTCTCTCCCAGGTGCACTGTCCCAGGTGCACACTCCCAGGAGCACTCTCCCAGGTGCTCTCTCCCAGGTGCTCTCTCCCATGTGCTCTCTCCCAGGTGCTCTCTCCCAGTTGCTCCCTCCCAGGTGCTCCCTCCCAGGTGCACTCTCCCAGGTGCTCTCTCCCAGGTGCTCTCTCCCAGGTGCTCATTCCCAGGTGCTCTCTCCGAGCTGCTCTCTCCCAGGTGCTCTCTCCCAGGTGCTCTCTCCCAGGTGCTCCCTCCCAGGTGCTCTCTCCCAAGTGCTCTTTCCCAGGTGCTCTCTCCGAGCTGCTCACTCCCAGGTGCTCTCTCCCAGGTGCTCTCTCCCAGGTGCTCCCTCCCAGGTGCTCTCTCCCAACTGCTCTTTCCCAGGTGCTCTCTCCCAGGTGCTCACTCCCAGGTGCTCTCTCTCAGGTGCTCTCTCCCAGGTGCTCTCTCCCAGGTGCTCTCTCCCAGATGCTCGCTCCCAGCTGTTCGCTCCCAGGTGTGCACTCCCAGGTGCTTTCTCCCAGGGGCTGTCTCCCTGGTGCTCTCTCCCAAGTGCTCTTTCCCAGGTGCTCTCTCCGAGTTGCTCACTCCCAGGTGCTCTCTCCCAGGTGCTCTCTCCCAGTTGTTCTCTCCCAGCTGCCTTCTCCCAGGTGCTCTCTCCCAGGTGCTCCCTCCCAGGTGCTCCCTCCCAGGTGCTCCCTCCCAGGTGCTCCCTCCCAGGTGCTCTCTCCCAGGTGCTCCCTCTCAGGTGCTCCCTCCCAGGTGCTCTCCCCCAGGTGCTCCCTCCCAGGTGCTCCCTCTCAGGTGCTCCCTCCCAGGTGCTCTCCCCCAGGTGCTCCCTCCCAGGTGCTCCCTCTCAGATGCTCCCTCGCTGCTGCTCTCTCCCATGTGCTGTCTCCCAGGTGCTCCCAGGTGCTCTCTACCAGGTGCTCTCTACCAGGTGCTCTCTCCAAGGTACTCTCTCCCAGGTGCACATTCCCAGGTGATATCTCCCAGGTGCACATTCCCTGGTGCTCTCTCAGGTTCTCTCTCCCTGGTGCTCTCTCCCAGGTGCTCTCTCCCAGGGGCTCCCTACCAGGTGCACTTTCACAGCTTCGCTATCCCAGGTGCCCTCTCTCAGGTGCACTCTACCAGTTGCTCTCTCTCAGGTGCCCTCTCTCAGGTAGCCTCTCCCTTTTGCTCTCTCCCAGGTGCTCTCCCCCAGGTGCAACCCCCCATGTGGTCTCTCCCAGGGGCTTTCACCCAGGTGCCCTCTCCCAGGTACTCGCTCCTAGTTGTTCTCTCCCAGGTACCCTCTCCCAGGTGTAATGTCCCAGGAGCACTCTCCCAGGTGTTCTCTCCCAGGTGCTCACTCCCAGGTACTCGCGCTAGGGTTCTGTCTCCCAGGTGCACATTCCCAGGTGCTCTCTCCCAGGTGTTCTCTCCCAGGTTCTCGCTCCCAGGTGCTCTCTCCCAGTCTCTCTCTCCCAGGTGCTCTCTCCCAGGTGCTCCCTCCCAGGTGTTCACTCGCAGTTTCTCTCTCCCAGGTGCTCTCTCCCAGGTGCATTCTCCCAGGCACACTCTCCCAGGTGTTCTCTCCCATGTTCTCTCTCAGGTGCTCGCCCCCAGATATACTCCCCCAGGTGCGCTCTCCAAGGTGCTCTCTCCCAGGTACTTGCTCCCAGATGTTCTCTCCCAGGTGCACTCTCCCAGGTGCACTCACCCAGGTGCTCACTCCCAGGTGCTCTCTCCCAGGCGCTCTCTCCCATGTGCTATCCCCCAAATGTTCTCTCCCAGGTGCACTCACCCAGGTAATCACTCCCAGGTGCTCTCTCCCAGGGGCTCTCTCCCAGGGGCTCGCTCCCAGGTGCTCGCTCCCAGTCTCTCTCTCCCATGTGCTCACTCCCAGGAGCTTTCTCCCAGTCTCTCTCTCCCATGTGCTCTCTCTCAGGTGCTCTCTCTCAGGTGCTCTCTCCCAGGTGCTTCTCCCCCAGATGTTCTCTCCCAGGTGCACTCTCCCAGGTGCACTCACCCAGGTGCTCACTCCCAGGTGCTCTCTCCCAGGTGCTCTCTCCCATGTGCTATCCCCCAAATGTTCTCTCCCAGGTGTCCTCACCCAGGTACTCACTCCCAGGTGCTCTCTCCCAGGGGCTCTCTCCCAGGGGTTCGCTCCCAGGTGCTCGCTCCCAGTCTCTCTCTCCCATGTGCTCACTCCCAGGAGCTTTCTCCCAGTCTCTCTCTCCCATGTGCTCACTCCCAGGAGCTTTCTCCCAGTCTCTCTCTCTCCCATGTGCTCTCTCTCAGGTGCTCTCTCTCAGCTGCTCTCTCCCAGGTGCTTCTCCCCCAGATGTTCTCTACCTGGTGCTCTCTCCCTGGCGATCTTGCCCAGGTGCAACCTCCTAGATGCTCTCTCCCAGTTGCTCTTTCCCAGGTGCTCTCTCACAGGCACCCTCTCCCAGGTGCTCTCTCCCAGGTGCTCTCTCCCAGGTGCACTCTCCCAGGTGCACTCTCTCAGGTGCTCTCTCCCAGGTGCACTCTCCCAGGTGCTCACTCCCAGGTGCTCTCTCCCAGGTGCTCACTCCCAGGTGCTCTCTCCCAGTCTCTCTCTCCCATGTGCTCTCTCCCAGGTGCTCGCTCCCAGGTGCTCTCTCCCAGTCTCTCTCTCCCATGTGCTCTCTCCCAGGTGCTCTCTCCCAGGTGATCTCTCCCAGGTGCTCCCTCCCATGTGCACTCTCTCAGGTGCATTCTCCCAGGTTCTCTCTCCCAGGTGCTCTCTCCCAGTTGCTCTCTCCCAGGTTCTCTCTCCCAGGTGCTCTCTCCCAGGTGCTCTCTCCCAGGTGCTCTCTCTCAGGTGCACTCTCTCAGGTGCACTCTCTCAGGTGCCCTCTCCCAGTTGCTCTCTCCCAGGTGCTCTCTCCCAGGTGCATTCTCCCAGGTGCTCTCTCCCAGGTGCTCTCCACCTGGTGCTCTCTCCCAGGGGCTCTCTTCCAGGTGCTCTGTACCAGGTGCCTTCTCCAAGGTGCTCTCTCCCAGGTGCTCTCTCCAAAATGCTCCCAGGTGCTATCTCCGAGGTGCACTCTCCCAGGTGCACAGTCCCATGTGCTCTCTCGCATGTTCTCTCTCCCAGGTACACATTCCCAGGAGCTCTCTCCCAGGTAGCTTCTACCAGGTGCTATCTCCCATGTGCTCTCTCCCAGGTGCTCTATCCCAAGTACCCTCTCCCAGCTGCTCCCTCCCAGGTGCTCTCTCCCATCTAAACTCTCCCAGGTGCCCTCGCCCAGGAACCCTCTCCCAGATACCCACTCCCAGGTGCTCTCTCCCAGGTACCCTCTCCCAGGTACTCATTCCCAGGCACCCTCTCCCTGTTGCCCGCTACCGGGTGCTCTCTGCCAGTCAGTCTCTCCCAGTTGCACTCTCGCAGTGCTCTCTCCCAGCTGCTCTTTCCCAGGTGCTCCCTCCCTGCCGCCCTCTCCCAGCTGCACTCTCCCAGGTGCACACTCCCAGGTGCTTTCTCCCACGTGCCGTCTCCCAGGAGCTCTCTCCCAGATGCTGTCTCCCAGGTGCTCTCTCACAGGTCCTCCCAGGTGCTCTATCCCATGTGCTCTCTTCCAGGTCCTCCCAGGTGCTCTCTCCCAGGTACTCCCATTCCAGGTGCTCTCTCTCAGGTACCCTCTCTCAGGTGCTCTCTCCCAGGTACCCTCTCCCAGTTGTTCTCTCCCAGGTGCTCATGCCCAGGTACCCTCTCCCAGGTGCACTCTCCCAGGTGCTCTCTCCCAGGTGATCTCTCCCAGGTGCACTATCCCAGTTACTCGCTCCCAGGTGCTCACTCCCAGGTTCTCTCTCCCAGGCGCTCACTCCCAGCTTCTCTCTCCCAGGTGATCTCACCCAGGTGCCCTCTCCCACGAGCACTCTCCCAGGTACACAGCCACGGATGCTCACTCCCAGGTGCTCTCTCCCAGGTGATCTATCACAACTGCTCTCTCCCAGGTTCTCTTTCCCGGGTGCTCTCTCCTGGGTTCTCTCTCCCATGTGCTCTCTCCCAGGTGCTCTCTCCCAGGCGATCTATCCCAGGTGCTCTCTCCCAGGGGCTTCTCGCAGTTGCTCCCTCCAAGGTGCTCTCTCCCAGGTGCGCTCCCCCAGTTTCTCTCCCCCAGGGGCTGTCTCCCAGTTGCTCCCTCCCAGGTGCTCTCTCCCACGTGCACTCTCCCAGGTGCCCTCTCCAAGGTACTTTCTCCCAAGTGCTCTCTCCCAGGTGCACTCCCGCAGTCGCACTCCCACAGGTGCTATTTCCCAGGTGCTCTCTCCCAGGTGCACTCCCCCAGTTGCACTCCTCCAGGTGCTAATTCCCAGGTTCTCTCTCCCATGTGCACTCGCCCAGGTCCTCTCTCCCTTTTGCTCTCTCCCAGGAGCACACTCCCAGGAGCTTTCTCCCAGGTAGCTTCTCCCAGGTTCTCTCGCCCAGATGCTCTCTCCCAGTTGTTCTCTCCCAGGTGCTCCCTCCCAGGTGCTCCCTCCCAGGTGCTCCCTCCCAGGTGCTCCCTCCCAGGTGCTGCATCCCAGGTGCTCCCTCCCAGGTCCACTCTCCCAGGTGCACTCTCCCAGGTGCTCTCTCCCGTGTTCTCTCTCCCTGCTGCTCTCTCTCAGGTGCTCCCTCCCAGTTGCTCCCTCCCAGGTGCGCTCTCCCAAGTGCACTCTCCCAGGTGCTCTCACCCATGTTCTCTCCCGTGTTCTCTCTCCCTGCTGCTCTCTCTCAGGTGCTCTCCCCCAGACGTTCTCTCCCAGGTGCTCCCTCCCAGGTGCCTTCTCCCAGGTGCTTTCTCCCAGGTGCTATCTCCCAGGTGCTCTCTCCCAGGTGCTCTCTACCAGGTGCTCTCTACCAGGTGCTCTCTCCGAGGTACCCTCTCCCAGGTGCATATTCCCAGGTGATATC
The DNA here is from genome assembly GCF_052327205.1 of Somniosus microcephalus. Lineage (NCBI taxonomy): Eukaryota > Metazoa > Chordata > Chondrichthyes > Squaliformes > Somniosidae > Somniosus > Somniosus microcephalus. Next base: position 218,009,402 of record NC_140989.1, on the reverse strand, counting down.
TCCCAGGTGCACATTCCCTGGTGCTCTCTCAGGTTCTCTCTCCCTGGAGCTCTCTCCCAGATGCTCTCTCCCAGGGGCTCCCTACCAGGTGCACTTTCACAGCTTCGCTCTCCCAGGTGCCCTCCCTCAGGTGCGCTCTACCAGTTGCTCTCTCTCAGGTGCCCTCTCTCAGGAAGCCTCCCCCCTTTGCTCTCTCCCAGGTGCTCTCCCCCAGGTGCAATCTCCCATGTGGTCTCTCCCAGGGGCTCTCACCCAGGTGCCCTCTCCCAGGTACTCGCTCCTAGTTGTTCTCTCCCAGGTACCCTCTCCCAGATGTAATCTCCCAGGAGCACTCTCCCAGGTGCTCTCTCCCGGGTGCTCATTCCCAGGTACTCACGCTAAGTATCTGTATCCCAGGTGCACATTCCCAGGTGCTCTCTCCCAGGTGCTCTCTCCCTGGTGCTCGCTCCCAGGTGCTCTCTCCCAGTCTCTCTCTCCCAGGTGCTCTCTCCCAGGTGCTCCCTTCCAGGTGCTCGCTCACAGTTTCTCTCTCCCAGGTGCTCTCTCCCAGGTGCATTCTCCCAGCTGCACTCTCCCAGGTGCTCTCTCCCATGTTCTCTCTCAGGTGCTGTCCCCCAGATATTCTCTCCCAGGTGCTCTCCCAACAGTGCTCTCTCCCATGTACTTGCTTCCAGATGTTCTCTTCCAGATGCTATCTCCCATATGCTCACTCCCAGGTTCTCCCAGGCGCTCTCTACCAAGTGCTCTCTTCGAGGTATCCTCTCCCAGGTGCTCATTCCCAGGTGATATCTCCCAGGTGAACATTCCCAGGTGCTCTCTCTCACATTCTCTCTCCCAGGTGCTCACTTCCAGGTGCTCTCTCCCAGTCTCTCTCTCCCATGTGCTATCCCCCAGATGCTCTCTCCCAGGTGCTCTCTCCCAGATGCCTTCTCCCAGGTGCTCTCTCCCAGCTGCTCTCTCCCATGTGCTATCCCCCAGATGTTCTCTCCCAGGTGCTCTCTCCCAGGTGCATGCTCCCAGATGTTCTCTCCCAGGTGCTCTCTCCCAGGTGCACCCAGGTGCTCTCTACCAGGTGCTCGCTCTGAGGTACCCTCTCCCAGGTACACATTCCCAGGTGATATCTCCCAGTTGCACATTCCCAGGTGCTCTCTCTCAGGCTCTCTCTCCCAGGTGCACTCTCCCAGGTGCTCACTCCCTGGTGCTCTCTCCCGTGTTCTCTCTCCCTGGTGCTCTCTCCCAGGTGCTCTCTCCCGTGTTCTCTCTCCCTGGTGCTCTCTCCCAGGTGCTCTCTCCCAGGGGCTCCATACCAGGTGCTTTCTCCCAGGTGCTCTCTCCCGTGTTCTCTCTCCCTGGTGCTCTCTCCCAGGTGCTCTCCCCCAGGGGCTCCCTACCAGGTGCATTCTCACAGGTTCCCTCTCCCAAGTGCTCTCTCCCATGTGCTCTCCACCTGGTGCTCTCCCCCCGGTGCACTCGCCCAGGTTCACTCTCCCAGGTGCTTGATCCCGTGTTCTCTCTCCCTGGTTCTCTCTCCCAGGTGCGCTGTCACTCCCAAGGGCTCTCTCCCAGGTGCTCTCTCCCAGATGATCTCTCCCAGTTGTTCTCTCCCAGCTGCCTTCTCCCAGGTGTTCTCTCCCAGATGCTCTCTCCCAGGTGCTCTCTCCCAAGTGCTCCCTCCCAGATGCTCTCTCCCAGTTGTTCTCTCCCAGCTGCCTTCTCCCAGCAGCCTTCTCCCAGGTGCTCTCTCCCAGGTGCTCCCTCCCAGGTGCTCCTTCTCAGGTGCTCTCTCCCAGGTGCTCTCTCCCAGGTGCTCTCTCCCAGGTGCACTCTCCCAGGTGCTCCCTCTCAGGTGCTCTCTCCCAGGTGCTCTCTCCCAGGTGCTCTCTCCCAGGTGCACTCTCCGAGGTGCACTCTCCCAGGTGCTCCCTCTCAGGTGCTCTCTCCCAGGTGCACTCTCCCAGGTGCTCTCTCCCAGGTGCTCTCTCCCAGGTGCTCTCTCCCAGATGCTCTCTCCCAGTTGTTCTCTCCCAGCTGCCTTCTCCCAGGTGTTCTCTCCCAGATGCTCTCTCCCAGGTGCTCTCTCCCAGGTGCTCTCTCCTAGATGCTCTCTCCCAGTTGTTCTCTCCCAGTTGTTCTCTCCCAGCTGCCTTCTCCCAGGTGCTCTCTCCCAGGTGCTCCCTCCCAGGTGCTCCCTCTCAGGTGCTCTCCCCCAGGTGCTACCTCCCAGGTGTTCCCTCTCATGTGCTCCCTCCCAGGTGCTCTCCCCCAGGTGCTCCCTCCCAGGTGCTCCCTCTCAGATGCTCCCTCCCTGCTGCTTTCTCCCAGGTGCTTTCTCCCAGATGCTATCTCCCATGTGCTGTCTCCGAGGTGCTCCCAGGTGCTCTCTACCAGGTGCTCTCTACCAGGTGCTCTCTCCAAGGTACCCTCTCCCAGGTGCACATTCCCAGGTGATATCTCCCAGGTGCACATTCCCTGGTGCTCTCTCCGGTTCTCTCTCCCTTTAGCTCACTCCCAGGTGCTCTCTCCCAGGGGCTCCCTACCAGGTGCACTTTCACAGCTTCGCTATCCCAGGTGCCCTCTCTCAGGTGCGCTCTACCAGTTGCTCTCTCTCAGGTGCCCTCTCTCAGGTAGCCTCTCCCTTTTGCTCTCTCCCAGGTGCTCTCCCCCAGGTGCAATCCCCCATGTGGTCTCTCCCAGGGGCTCTCACCCAGGTGCCCTCTCCCAGGTACTCGCTCCTAGTTGTTCTCTCACAGGTACCCTCTCCCAGGTGTAATGTCCCAGGAGCACTCTCCCAGGTGCTCTCTCCCGGGTGCTCACTCCCAGGTACTCGCGCTATGGTTCTGTCTCCCATGTGCAAATTCCCAGGTGCTCTCTCCCAGGTGCTCTCTCCCAGGTTCTCGCTCCAAGGTGCTCTCTCCCAGTCTCTCTCTCCCAGGTGCTCTCTCCCAGGTGCTCCCTCCCAGGTGCTAACTCGTAGTTTCTCTCTCCCAGGTGCTCTCTCCCAGGTGCATTCTCCCAGGCACACTCTCCCAGGTGCTCTCTCCCGTGTTCTCTCTCAGTTGCTCACCCCCAGATGTACTCCCCCAGGTGCGCTTTCCAAGGTGCTCTCTCCCAGGTACTTGCTCCCAGATGTTCTCTCCCAGGTGCACTCTCCCAGGTGCACTCACCCAGGTGCTCACTCCCAGGTGCTCACTCCCAGGTGCTCTCTCCCAAGTGCTCTCTCCCAGGTGCTCTCTCCCATGTGCTATCCCCCAAATGTTCTCTCCCAGGTGTACTCACCCAGGTGCTCACTCCCAGGTGCTCACTCCCAGGTGCTCTCTCCCAGGTGCTCGCTCCCAGGTGCTCGCTCCCAGGTGCTCGCTCCCAGTCTCTCTCTCCCATGTGCCCGCTCCCAGGTGCTTTCTCCCAGTCTCTCTCTCCCATTTGCTCTCTCTCAGGTGCTCTCTCCCAGGTGCAACCTCCTAGATGCTCTCTCCCAGTTGCTCTTTCCCAGGTGCACTCTCTCAGGCGCACTCTCCCAGGTGCTCTCTCCCAGGTGCACTCTCCCAGGTGCACTCACCCAGGTGCTCTCTCCCAGGTGCGCTCTCTCAGGTGCACTCTCCCAGGTGCTCTCTCCCAGGTACCCTCTCCCAGGTACTCATTCCCAGGCACCCTCTCCCTGTTGCCCGCTACCGGGTGCTCTCTGCCAGTCAGTCTCTCCCAGTTGCTCTCTCGCAGTGCTCTCTCCCAGCTGCTCTTTCCCAGGTGCTCCCTCCCTGCTGCCCTCTCCCAGCTGCACTCTCCCAGGTGCACACTCCCAGGTGCTTTCTCCCATGTGCCTTCTCCCAGGAGCTCTCTCCCAGATGCTGTCTCCCAGGTGCTCTCTCACAGGTCCTCCCAGGTGCTCTATCCCAGGTGCTCTCTCCCAGGTGCTCTCTCCCAGGTACTCCCATTCCAGGTGCTCTCTCTCAGGTACCCTCTCTCAGGTGCTCTCTCCCAGGTACCCTCTCCCAATTGTTCTCTCCCAGGTGCTCATGCCCAGGTGCTCTCTCCCAGGTGCTCTCTCCCAGGTGCTCTCTCCCAGTTGCTCGCTCCCAGGTGCTCTCTCCCAGGTGCTCTCTCCCAGGTGCTCTCTCCCAGGTGCACTATCCCAGTTGCTCGCTCCCAGGTGCTCTCTCCCAGGTGCTCACTCCCAGGTTCTCTCTACCAGGTGCTCACTCCCAGCTTCTCTCTCCCAGGTGCACTCTCCCAGGTGCTCTCTCCCAGGTGATCTCACCCAGGTGCCCTCTCCCACGAGCACTCTCCCAGGTACACAACCACGGATGCTCTCTCCCAGGTGCTCTCTCCCAGGTGATCTATCACAACTGCTCTCTCCCAGGTTCTCTTTCCCGGATGCTCTCTCCTGGGTTCTCTCTCCCAGGTGCTCTCTCCCAGGTGCTCTCTCCCAGGTGATCTATCCCAGGTGCTCTCTCCCAGGAGCTTCTCGCAGTTGCTCCCTCCAAGGTGCTCTCTCCCAGGTGCTCTCCCCCAGTTGCTCTCCCCCAGGGGCTGTCTCCCAGTTGCTCCCTCCCAGGTGCTCTCTCCCATGTGCACTCTCCCAGGTGTCCTCTCCAAGGTACTTTCTCCCAAGTGCTCTCCCCCAGGTGCACTCCCGCAGTCGCACTCCCACAGGTGCTATTTCCCAGGTGCTCTCTCCCAGGTGCACTCCCCCAGTTGCACGCCTCCAGGTGCTAATTCCCATGTTCTCTCTCCCATGTGCACTCTCCCAGGTCCTCTCTCCCTTTTGCTCTCTCCCAGGAGCACACTCCCAGGAGCTCTCTCCCAGGTAGCTTCTCCCAGGTGCTATCTCCCATGTGCTCTCTCCCAGGTGCTCTATCCCAGGTACCCTCTCACAGGTGCTCCCTCCCAGGTGCTCTCTCCCATCTAAACTCTCCCAGGTGCCCTCTCCCAGGAACCCTCTCCCAGATACCCACTCCCAGGTGCTCTCTCCCAGGTACCCTCTCCCAGGTACTCACTCCCATGTACCCTCTCCCTGTTGCTCCCTACCGGGTGCTCTCTGCCAGTCAGTCTCTCCCAGTTGCACTCTCGCAGTGCTCTCTCCCAGCTGCTATTTCCCAGGTGCTCCCTCCCAGATGCTCCCTCCCAGCTGTACTCTCCCAGGTGCACACTCCCAGGTGCTCTCTCCCAGGTGCTTTCCCCCACGTGCCTTCTCCCAGGAGCTCTCTCCCAGATGCTGTCTCCCAGGTACTCTCTCACAGGTCCTCCCAGATGCTCTCTCCCAGGTGCTCTCTCCCAGGTGCTCCCATTCCAGATGCTCTCTCTCAGGCGCTCTCTCCCAGGTACCCTCTCCCAGATGCTCTCTCCCAGGTGCTCTCTCCCAGGTGCACTCTCACAGAAGCACTCTCCCAGGTGCTCATTCCCAGCTGCTCTCCCCCAGGTGCTCACTCCCAGGTTCTCTCTCCCAGGTGCCCACTCCCAGGTTCTCTCTCCCAGGTGCACTATCCCAGGTGCTCTATCCCAGGTGCTCTCTCACAGGTGCTCCCATTCCAGATACTCTCTCTCAGGTACCCTCTCCCAGATGCTCTTTCCCAGGTGCTCATGCCCAGGTATCCTCTCCCAGGTGCTCTCTCCCAGGTGCACTCTCACAGAAGCACTCTCCCAGGTGCTCACTCCCAGGTTCTCTCTCCCAGGTGCTCTCTCCCAGGTGAACTCTCCCAGGTGCTCTCTCCCATGTATGCTCTCCCAGTTGCCCTCTCCCAGGTGCCCTCTCCCACGAGTACTCTCTCAGGTACACAGAACCGGATGCTCTCTCCCAGGTGCACTCTCCCAGATGATCTCTCCGGGGTGCTCTCCCCCAGGTGCTCTCCCCCAGGTGCTCTCTCCCAGGTGCTCTCTCCCGGGTGCTCTCTCCCAGGTGCTCTCTCCCAGGTGCTCTCTCCCAGGTGCTCTCTCACAGGTGCTCTATCTCAGGAGCTCTCTCTCAGGTACCCTCTCCCAGATGCTCTTTCCCAGGTGCTCATGCCCAGGTATCCTCTCCCAGGTGCTCTCTCCCAGGTGCACTCTCACAGAAGCACTCTCCCAGGTGCTCACTCCCAGGTTCTCTCTCCCAGGTGCTCTCTCCCAGGTGAACTCTCCCAGGTGCTCTCTCCCATGTATGCTCTCCCAGTTGCCCTCTCCCAGGTGCCCTCTCCCACGAGTACTCTCTCAGGTACACAGAACCGGATGCTCTCTCCCAGGTGCACTCTCCCAGATGATCTCTCCGGAATGCTCTCCCCCAGGTGCTCTCTCCCAGGTGCTCTCTCCCAGGTGCTCTATCTCAGGAGCTCTCTCCCAGGTGCTCTCCCACAGTTGCTCTCCCCCAGGGGCTGTCTCCCAGTTGCTCCCTCCCAGGTGCTCTCTCCCACGAGCACTCTCCCAGGTACACAGCCCCGGATGCTCTCTCCCAGGTGACCTATCCCAGGTGCTCTCTCCTGGGTGCTCTCTCCCGGGTGCTCTCTCCCGGGTGCTCTCTCCCGGGTGCTCTCTCCCAGGTGCTCTCTCCCAGGTGATCTATCCCAGGTGCTCTCTCCCAGGGGCTTCTCGCAGTTGCTCCCTCCAAGGTGCTCTCTCCCAGGTGCACTCCCCCAGTAGCTCTCCCCCAGGGGCTGTCTCCCAGTTGCTCCCTCCCAGGTGCTCTCTCCCACGTGCACTCTCCCAGGTGTCCTCTCCAAGGTACTTTTTCCCAAGTGCTCTCTCCCAGGTGCACTCCCGCAGTCGCACTCCCACAGGTGCTATTTCCCAGGTGCTCTCTCCCAGGTGCACTCCCCCAGTTGCACTCCCCCAGCTGCTCTTTCCCAGGTGCTCCCTCCCAGCTGCACTCTCTCAGGTGCACACTCCCAGGTGCTCTCTCCCAGGTGCTTTCTCCCACGTGCCTTCTCCCAGGAGAGCTCTCTCCCAGATGCTGTCTCCCAGGTGCTCTCTCACAGGTCCTCTCAGATGCTCTCTCCCAGGTGCTCTTTCCCAGGTGCTCCCATTCCAGATGCTCTCTCTCAGGTGCTCTCTCCCAGGTACCCTCTCCCAGATGCTCTCTCCCAGATGCTCTCTCCCAGGTGCTCTCTCCCAGGTGCCCACTCCCAGGTTCTCTCTCCCAGGTGCCCACTCCCAGGTTCTCTCTCCCAGGTGCCCACTCCCAGCTGCTCTCCCCCATGTGCTCACTCCCAGGTTCTCTCTCCCAGGTGCTCACTCCCAGGTTCTCTCTCCCAGGTGCCCACTCCCAGGTTCTCTCTCTCAGGTACCCTCTCTCAGGTGCTCTCTCCTAGGTACCCTCTCCCAGATGCTCTCTCCCAGGTGCTCATGCCCAGGTACCCTCTCCCAGTTGCTCTCTCCCAGGTGCTCTCTCCCAGGTGCACTCTCACAGAAGCACTCTCCCAGGTGCTCACTCCCAGGTTCTCTCTCCCAGGTGCTCTCTCCCATGTTTGCTCTCCCAGTTGCCCTCTCCCAGGTGCCCTCTCCCACGAGCATTTTCCCAGGTACACAGCCCCGGATGCTCTCTCCCAGGTGCTCTCTCCCAGGTGATCTATCACAGGTGCTCTCTCCCAGGTGCTCTCTCCCAGATGATCTCTCCTGGGTGCTTTCCCCCAGGTGCTCTCTCCCAGGTGCTCTCTCCCAGGTGCTCCCTGTTGTGTATGTAATAGGTATGTTACTTTAAACCTATGGCCAGGGCAGCACTACTTTGTAGGGCGTAGTGATACCGTAGTACCACTCCTGGCCATAGGGGTATAAATAGTACTGTGGGTACTGATCTCCCCTCAGTTCCTGCCTGTTGGTATTAAGTAAAGACCTACGTTGAATCTTCCAAGCTGTCTCTTCATTATTGGATTAAGTATAGACACATACTTTACACTGGCGATGAGTAAGGTTCGAACTCACCAGTACACGGTGCAACAAAGGAACGGTAGCAGTACGGAGAGAGAAGGAGAGAGGCTTCTTACCAGCCAGCCTGCAGAGTCCAGCGTCGACCGAAGGAGGCCGCCCAGCACTCCGGGTTCGGGAGGAGCGGCAGTAATGGAGCGAGAGAGAGAGGTTTCCAGCGGAGGCTGCAGCAGCTGAGAGAAGAGGCTGAACGGGAGCTCCAGCCATGGGGCAAAAGTCCACCCAGGGCCAGGTAAACTGAAATCCTTCCCGGGGAACGGGAGCTGCAAGGGCCAGAATGGGCAGGCGATCTGGGGAACAAACGGAGCCACGAGGGCTAGCAAGCCACGAGAGGGGAAGGTCTTTGTTAATCGCGGCAGTGGCAATAACGGGAGCTGGCCAAAAATAACGATGCTGGAGAGAGGTCATTAGCAGCAGCAGGAGAAAAGGCGGGAAAAACGCCATCTAGTGGACAAAGGGGAAAAGTTTTTTTTTCTCTTCAGCAGTTTAAAATTAAAAAAAATAAAAACGCCATCTAGTGGAGAAAGGCGGGAAAAGCTCTTCAGCAGTTTAGAATGTCGAAAGAAGGCTGGTTGTCAGCGTTTGTTGAGGACACAGAAGAGTGGGATGCCTATATCGAAAGGCATGAACTTTATTGCATAGTAAACAAGGTGGAAGATGACAAAAAGGTAGCAACCTTATTAAATTGTATGGGGGCAAAAACATACGGTCTGCTGAGGAATCTTCTTACTCCAGAAAAGCCAGCAGACAAAACGTATGCCCAAATTGTTGATACGTTAAAGGAACATTTAAACCCTAAGCCACCATTTATAGCGGAAAGGTACCGCTTCTACAGACGCGACCAAAGGAATGATGAGTCGCAGGCAGCCTATTTAGCTGAGCTCAGAAGGTTGTCCAAACATTGCCAGTTTCGAGCCATATTGGCGGACGCGATCAGAGACAGATTTGTCTGTGGCATGTTAAATGAGAGTACACGAAAACGGTTGCTAGCCAAGAAACAGCTCAGCCTAGATCAGGCGATTGAAATAGCATCGTTCCACGAAGCAGCAGCACAGGGTGCTGCTCAAATGCGACAAAACACAACCTGCTATGACACCCATGAGGTGACATTTCACAAAGGTAAATGCTACCGTTGTGGCAAAACCACCCACGACCAAAGTAATTGTTGGTTTCGTGATAAAATATGCCGGCAGTGTGAAAAAAAGGGGCATATAGCGAAAGTTTGTCGGTCGGGTACGAAACCCAATAGTGGGGGCAGTCCGAGCAGTACCAAGGCAAGGATAAAAATACATAAGATGTCTGACAGTAGCTCAGACGAGTCACAGGAAGGCACAAAAGCAGAGCCTAAAGGTCTGGGATGTCTCAAGTTATATGGCGTAGACAAAACGGAGGACCACAGCACAATGTGGGTTAAAATGAAGGTAGCAGGCGTCGAAGTTAATATGGAGCTGGACACGGGTTCGGTCCTATCAGTAATTAATGAACAAGATTATAACAGGCTGTTCAAACGCATTCCCTTAAAGGATACGGAAATTAAATTAAAAACATATACGGGACAAAAAGTTTACCCGAAGGGAAAAATGCAAGTAACAGTTAAATACAACGGCAGGAAAGTGCCAGGACTTTATTTATACGTCCTACCAAATGGTGGACCACCACTTTTGGGTAGGGAATGGATAAGAAAAATCCATTTCGACTGGAAGTCGATACACAAGTTAAAAGTAGAGACCACCAAGGATGATACAACCATTACAAGCAGGCTGTCGAAAATATTGGCAAAAACACCAGAGGTGTTCCAACAAGGGCTGCGGACCTTAAAGGACATTAGAGCAAAAATAACTATTGCTCAAGACGCAAACCCCAAGTTTTGTAAGGCCAGACCGGTGCCTTACACCATTTGGCCAGCTGTGGAAGCAGAACTGGATGCCTTAGAGAATGCAGGTGTCCTTACAAAGATTGAGTGGAGTGAGTGGGCCACGCCCATCATCCCAGTTATAAAGAAATCTGCAAATAACACACCGGGGGAACCAAAGAAGGTTCGCATTTGCGGGGATTTTAAGATAACTATTAAACCAGTCCTGCACACGGTACAGTATCCGCTGCCGCGGATAGAGGACATATTCGCATCATTAGCTGGGGGTAGACACTTTACGAAGATTGACCTTTGTCAAGCTTATTTACAGATGGAGGTGGAACAGGACTCGAAAAAGCTCCTAACGATTAACACACACAAGGGATTGTACCAGTACAATCACCTGGTATTTGGTGTGGCATCCGCCCCGGCAATATGGCAGAGGACCATGGAACAGGTCCTACAGGGCATTCCAGGAACGCAGTGCTACCTGGATGACATCCTGGTGACAGGACAAACGGATAACGACCACCTCGCTAACCTGGAGCGAGTACTTCTGCGGTTGCAACAATACGGACTCAGGGCGAACAAGCAGAAATGTGAGTTTTTCCAGGAACGTATCTCATACTGTGGTCACATTATAGATAAGGAAGGCCTGCATAAGTCCCCGGAAAAGATCGAGGCAGTAGTGAAGGCCCCGACCCCTGAGAATGTATCTCAGTTACGATCATTCTTAGGCCTTATAAACTATTACCATAAGTTCCTCCCGAACTTATCGTCCATTTTACATCCACTAAATTCCTTGCTGCAAAAGGGAATCTCCTGGAATTGGGACGAAGCGTGTGAGGCTGCTTTTAAAAAGGGTAAACAACTCATTACATCAAAGGAAGTGCTCGCACACTTTGACCCAAAAATGCCAATGAGGTTGGCATGTGACGCCTCCCCGTACGGTATAGGGGCAGTGTTGTCACACAAATTTCCCAACGGGACGGAGAGGCCAATAGCATTTGCCTCAAGGTCGTTAACTACAGCCGAAAGAAACTATGCGCAAATCGACAGGGAGGCCCTCAGTCTGGTGTGGGGTGTAAAAAAATTCCACCACTACCTGCATGGGCAACGTTTCACACTACTGACGGATCATCAACCGTTGGTGTCGATATTTAATCCAACAAAAGGGGTGCCCCTGATGACGGCCCAAAGGCTACAGAGATGGTCACTGTTCTTAGGAGCACACAAGTACCTTATCGAATATAAGGGTACCAAACAGCATGGCAATGCGGATGGCCTGTCGCGGCTACCCTTGCCTGCCGAGATCGAAGAGATAGTACAGGACCCCGTGGAAATATATCATACGGCTGTTATGGAACACTTGCCCATCACCAGCCAATGTATCGAGCGGGAAACACGGAATGACCCGACATTGGCAAGGGTTTACGAGTTAACCGTGAAAGGCTGGCCGGCGCAGGGTGATGCATCATTGCCGGCATTTTCGGCAAGGAAGGACCAGTTGTCCGTCTGCCGGGGCACATTGATGTGCGGAGCCAGGGTGGTGGTCCCTCAAAAATTACAACATAAAGTGTTGCAGGACTTACACGAAGGACATCTGGGGGGTGTCAAAATGAAAAGCCTCGCCAGAGCCTACGTCTGGTGGCCCGGCATTGACAGGGACGTTGAGGAAGTAGCAAAAGCATGCCAAGGGTGCCAGATGGTACAGAACGTACCACCACAAGCCCCATTACATCCGTGGGAGTGGCCCTCAACGCCGTGGCAAAGGATCCACGTGGACTTCGCTGGCCCCTTCCTGTATGCGATGTTCCTTATTGTAGTGGACGCCCATTCAAAATGGCCGGAGGTCATAAAGATGTCATCAACGACAGCCGAAAAGACGGTCGCAGTCTTAAGGACCATTTTTGCCCGAAATGGGGTGCCCAAGCAAGTCTGTTCGGACAATGGGCCACAATTTGTGGCAGAAGAATTTCAAGCATTCCTAAAAAGGAATGGAGTGCGACATTATACGTCCGCACCATATCATCCGGCTACAAATGGGCTGGCAGAGCGCTTTGTACAGACTTTTAAAATGGCCATCAAGGCGATGGGGGAGGAAAGGTTGCCACTACAACACAAGGTGGACAACTTCCTATTCGCATACCGGAATGCTGCACATACGGTGACCAACCAGGCCCCTGCCGTCATGTTCTTTAATAGAAGAAGGTCTCGCCTTGAATTGCTCAGACCAAACATTCGGAGAGATGTGGAAAACCGAGTATTTCGTAGGGCTCCTGACAGACAGACACGGAGCTTCGAGGTGGGGCAGCAAGTGTTGGCCCGTGATTATCGGAATGAAAAGTGGCGGTCTGGTACGATAAAGGCCCGCCAGGGACCCTTGATGTACACAGTTGAGACAGGGGAAGGCATAATCAGATGACATGCTGATCAATTTGTGGAGTCCAGAAACCCAACTGATTCACTACCTCAAACGTCTCAGCACATTGTTACAGCGGAATCACGGCCCAGCTCGTCGTTACAGAGGTCTCAGAATTGCGAGGAGTTCAGCACTCCAGTGATCTCCACGGCACAGGATGTGCCATCAGACACCGACGAGTCCAGCGATGAAGGGGTGACGGAAGTACCGCCGCCTACACCGAGACCGACTAGAGAAAGACGTTATCCTAGTCGAGATAGGAGGCCTCCTCAGAGACTGAATCTATAACATGTTTCTGTTTATATATATATATATAAGTAGACAACTCTTGATGTAAATATGTTATGTATATTGTGTTACCAAATGTTATTAGCCCTAGTTATGGGGCATTTATTGACTTAATTGCATGGGTACGTTTTAATTAAAAGGGGAGGAATGTTGTGTATGTAATAGGTATGTTACTTTAAACCTATGGCCAGGGCAGCACTACTTTGTAGGGCGTAGTGATACCGCAGTACCACTCCTGGCCATAGGGGTATAAATAGTACTGTGGGTACTAATCTCCCCTCAGTTCCCGCCTGTTGGTATTAAGTAAAGACCTACGTTGAATCTTCCAAGCTGTCTCTTCATTATTGGATTAAGTATAGACACATACTTTACACTCTCTCCCGGGTGCTCTCTCCCAGGTGATCTATCCCAGGTACTCTTTCCCAGGTGCTCTCCTGCAGTTGCTCTCCCCCAGGGGCTGTCTCCCAGTTGCTCCCTCCCAGGTGCTCTCTCCCAGGTGCTCTTTCCCAGTTGTCCTCTCCAAGGTACTTTCTCCCAAGTGCTCTCTCCGAGGTGCGCTCTCTCCCAGTTGCATTCCCACAGTCGCACTCCCACAGGTGCTATTTCCAGGTGCTCTCTCCCAGGTGCACTCCCCCAGTTGCACCGCCCCAGGTGCTAATTCCCAGGTTCTCTCTCCAATGTGCACTCTCCCAGGAGCACACTCCCAGGTGCTCTCTCCCTGGTGCTCTCTCCCAGGTGCTCTCTCTAAGGTGCTCTCTCCTGGTAGCACCCTCCCAAGTGTTCTCTCCCAGGTGCTCTCTCCCAGGAGCACCCTCCCAGGTGCACCCTCCCAGGTAAACCCACTCAGGTGCTCTCTCCCATGTGATCTCTCCCAGTTGCACTCTACCCATGTGCAATCTCTCAGCTGTTCTCTCCCAGGTGCTGTCTCCCAGGTGCTCTCTCCCATGTTCTCTCTCCCATGTGATCTCTCCCAGTTGCACTCTACCCATGTGCAAACTCTCAGCAGTTCTCTCCCAGGTGCTGTCTCCCAGGTGCTCTCTCCCTGGAGAACACTCTCAGGTGCTCTCTCCCAGGTGCTCTCTCCCAGGAGCAGTCTCTAAGGTGCTCCATCCCAGGTGCACTTCCCAAGTGCCCGCTCCGAGGAGCACTCTCTCAGGAGCTCCCTCCCAGGTGCACTCCAAATGTTGCACTCCTCCAGGTGCTATTTCCCAGGTCCACTCTTCCTGATGCTCTCTCCCAGGAGCTCTCTCCCATGTGCTCTCTCCTAGGTGCTTTCTATCAGGTACACTCTCCAAGGTGCTCTCTCCCAGGTGCTCTCTCACAGGTGCTCTCTCACAGGTGCTCTCTCTCATGTGCACTCCCCGAGTTGCACTTCCCCAGGTGCTAATTCCCAGGTTTTCTCTCCCATGTGCACTCTCCCAGGTCCTCTCTCCCAGGTGCACTCTCCCAGGTCCTCTCTCGCAGGTGCTCTGTCCCAGGTGCTTTCTCGCAGGTGCTCTATCCCAGGAGCACTCTCCCAGGTGCTCTCTCCCAGTTTCTCTCTCCCAGGTGCTCCCTCCCAGGTGCTCCCTCCCAGCTGCACTCTCCCAGGTGTGCTATCCCAGATGCTCTCTCCCAGGTGCACTATTCCAGGTGCTCTCTCCCAGGTGCTCTCTCCCTGGTGCTCTCTCCCATTTCCTCTCTCCCATTTCCTCTCTCCCAGGTGCTCTCTCCCATTTCCTCTCTCCCAGGTGCACTCCCCCGGGTGCACTCTCTCAGTTACTCTCTCCCAGGTGCACTCTCTCAGGTGCCCTCTCCCAAGTGCTCACTACCAGGTGCTCTCTCCCAGGTGCTCTCCCCCAGGTGCTCTCCCCCAGGTGCTCTCCCACAGGTGCCCTCTCCTAGCTGCTCTCTCCCAGGTGCTCTATCCCAGGTGCACTCTCCCAGGTGCTCTCTCCCAGTGGCACTTTAACAGGTGTTCTCTCCCAATGGCACTCAACAGGTGCACTCTCCCAGGTGCTCTCCCCCAGGTGCTCTCTCCCAGTTGCTCTCTCTCAGGTGCTCTCTCCCAGGTGCTCTCTCCCAGGTGCTCTCTCCCAGGTGCTGTCTCCCAGGTGCTCTCTTCCAGGTGCTGTCTCCCAAGTGATCTATCCCAGGTGCTCTCTCCCAGGTACACTCTCCCAGGTGCTCTCTCCCCTTTGTTCTCTCGCAGTTGCTCTCTCCCTGGTGCATGTTCCCAGGTGCTCACCCCCAGGTGCTCTCTCCCAGTTGCTCTCTCTCAGGTGCTCTCCCCCAGGTGCTCTCTCCCAGGTGCTCTCTCCCAGGTGCTGTCTCCTAGGTGATCTATCCCAGGTGCTCTCTCCCAGGTGCTCTCTCCCAGGTACACTCTCCCAGATGCTCTCTCCCAGTTGCTCTCTCTCAGGTGCTCTCTCCCAGGTGCATGTTCCCAGGTGCACGCTCCCCCAGATGCTCTCTCCCATGTGTGCATTGCTGGTCATCTTCCAACATTCAATAGACTCTGGAACAATACCCATGGATTGGAGGGTAGCTAATTTTACCCCACTATTCAAAAAAGGTGGTAGAGAGAAAACGGGGAATTACCTGACATCGGTAGTGGGGAAAATGCTAGAGTCCATTATAAAAGATTTAATAGCAGAGCACTTGGAAAACAGTGACAGGATTGGACAAAGTCAACATGGATTTACAAAAGGTAAATCATGCTTGACTGATCTACTGGAATTTTTTGAGGATGTAACTGGTAAAATAGATAAGGGAGAACCAGTAGATGTGGTGTATTTGGACTTTCAAAAGGCTTTCGATAAGGTCCCACATAAGAGATTAGCATGTAAAGTTAAGGCACATAGGATTGGGGGCAAGGTATTGACTTGGATAGAGAACTGGTTGGCAGACAGAAAGCAAAGAGTTGGAATAAACGGCTCTTTTTCCGAGTGGCAGTCAGTGACTAGTAGGGTACCGCAGGGATCGGTCCTTGGATCCCAGCTATTCACAATATATATTAATGATCTGGATGAGGGAACTAGATGTAATATCTCCAAGTTTGCAGATGACATAAAGTTGGGTGGGCGTGTGTGCTGTGAGGAGGATGCCGAGAAACTCCAGTATGATTTGGACAGGTTGGGTGATTGGGCAGAAGCATGGCAGATGCAATATAATATGGATAAATGCGAGGTTATCCACTTTGGTGTCAAAAACAGGAAGGCAGATTATTATCTGAATGGCAATAGATTGGGAAAAGGGGAAGTGCAAAGAGACCTGGGTGTCCTTGTGCACCAGTCGCTGAAGGTAAGCATGCAGGTGCAGCAGGCGGTTAAGAAGGCAAATGGTATGTTGGCCTTCATAGCGAGAGTGTTTGAGTACAGGAACAAGGATGTCTTGCTGCAGTTGTACAGGGCCTTGGTGAGACCACATCTTGAGTATTGTGTGCAGTTTTGGTCGCATTATCTGAGGAAGGATGTTCTTGCCATGGAGGGAGTGCAACGAAGATTCACCAGGCTGATACCTGGGATGGCAGGAATGATGTATGAGGAGAGATTGGGTCGATTGGGCTTATACTCACTGGAGTTTAAAAGAATGAGAGGGGATCTCATTGAAACCTATAAAATTCTAACAGGACTAGACAGACTAGATGCAGGAAGGATGTTCCCGATGGTCGGGGAGTCCAGAACCAGGAGTCACAGTCTAAGGATAAGGGGTAAGCCATTTAGGCCAGAGATGAGGAGGAATTTCTTCACCCAGAGAGTGGTGAACCTGTGGAATTCTCTGCCACAGAAGGCAGTAGAGGCCAATTCATTAAATATATTCAAGAAGGAGTTGGATATATTTCTTAAGGCTAAAGGGATCAAGGGATATGGAGAGAAGGCAGGAACAGGGTACCGAATTTGGATGATCAGCCATGATCTCATTGAATGGCGGAGCAGGCTCGAGGGGCTGAATGGCCGATTCTGCTCCGATCTTCAATGTTTCTATGTGCTCTCTCTTAGGTGCTCTCACCCATGTACCCTCTCTCAGATGCTGTCTCCCAGGTGCTTTCTATCAGGTACACTCTCCCAGGAGCTCTCTCCCAGGTGCTCGCTCCCATGTGCACTCTCCCAGGTGCTGTCTCTCAGGAGCACTCTCCCAGGTGCTGTCTCCCAGGTGCTGTCTCCCAGGAGCTCTCTCCCAGGTGCTCGCTCCCATGTGCACTCTCCCAGGTGCTGTCTCCCAGGTGCTGTCTCCCAGGTGCTCTCTCCCAGGTGCTCTCTCCCAGGTGCTCTCTCCCAGGTGCACGCTTCCAGGTGCACTCTCCCAGGTGCTCGCTCCCAGGTGCTGTCTCCCAGGTGCTCTCTCCCAGGTGCTGTCTCCCAGGTGCTCTCTCCCAGGTGCTCTCTCCCAGGTGCTCTCTCCCAGGTGCACGCTTCCAGGTGCACTCTCCCAGGTGATCTCTCCCAGGTGCTCGCTCCCAGGTGCTGTCTCCCAGGTGCTGTCTCCCAGGTGCTCTCTCCCAGGTGATCTCTCCCAGGTGATCTCTCCCAGGTGCTCTCTCCCAGGTGCTCTCTCCCAGGTGCTCGCTCCCAGGTGCTGTCTCCCAGGTGCTGTCTCCCAGGTGCTCTCTCCCAGGTGATCTCTCCCAGGTGATCTCTCCCAGGTGATCTCTCCCAGGTGCTCTCTCCCAGGTGCTCTCTCCCAGGTGCTCGCTCCCAGGTGCTGTCTCCCAGGTGCTGTCTCCCAGGTGCTCTCTCCCAGGTGATCTCTCCCAGGTGCTCTCTCCCAGGTGCTGTCTCCCAGGTGCTCTCTCCCAGGTGACCTCTCCCAGGTGCTCTCTCCCAGGTGCTCTCTCCCAGGTGCTGTCTCCCAGGTGATCTCTCCCAGGTGCTCTCTCCTGGTTGCACTCTCTCAGGTGCAATCACACTGAGTGTCTTTGTGGAGATGCTTCATACAAGAAAGCGTGGCTGAATTTTTTCAAGATTAATATTTTACTGGGAGAGATCTGGTGAGAGAGCAGCTGCTGCTCGACCAGCATTCTGCCACAGGAGGGAGTAGTGTTGCTTCTCCTGGTCATACAGCCCAGATGCAGCAACCTAATGCTGCCACATTGTGATGCTGTGACCTAAGGTATTCAGCAAAATCCTCGACATAAGGAAAGCCAAGGCTCTCAAAATGCACTTCATCCCGCTGCATTTATTACTTGAAATATCCTTTAACAGTTCAATTATATTTAACGATTTCAAACTCTTAGTTAATACTGAGTCTGACGGTCAGGAGCCAGCGGCGGGACATCAAGTAGAGACCCGCATAAGAGATTAGCGTGTAAAGTTAAGGCACATGGGATTGGGGGCAAGGTATTGACTTGGATAGAGAACTGGTTGGCAGACAGAAAGCAAAGAGTTGGAATAAACGGCTCTTTTTCCGAGTGGCAGGCAGTGACTAGTGGGGTACCACAGGGATCGGTCCTTGGACCCCAGCTATTCACAATATATATTAATGATCTGGACGAGGGAACTAGACGTAATATCTCCAAGTTTGCAGACGACACAAAGCTGGGTGGGCGTGTGTGCTGTGAGGAGGATGCCGAGAAACTCCAGTATGATTCAGACAGGTTGGGTGATTGGGCAGAAGCATGGCAGATGCAATATAACATGGACAAATGCGAGGTTATCCACTTTGGTGTCAAAAACAAGAAGGGAGATTATTTTCTGAATGGCAATAGATTGGGAGAAGGGGAAGTGCAACGAGACCTGGGCGTCCTTGTGCACCAGTCGCTGAAGGTAAGCATGCAGGTGTAGCAGGCGGTTAAGAAGGCAAATGGTATGTTGGCCTTCGTAGCGAGAGGGTTTGAGTACAGGAACAAGGATGTCTTGCTGCAGCTGTACAGGGCCTTGGTGAGACCACATCTTGAGTATTGTGTGCAGTTTTGGTCGCCTTATCTGAGGAAGGATGTTCTTGCCATGGAAGGAGTGCAGCGAAGATTCACCAGGCTGATACCTGGGATGGCAGGAATGATGTATGAGGAGAGATTGGGTCAATTAGGCTTATACTCACTAGAGTTTAGAAGAATGAGAGGGGATCTCATTGAAACTTATAAAATTCTAACAGGACTAGACAGACTAGATGCAGGAAGGATGTTCCCGATGGTCGGGGAGTCCAGAATCAGGGGTCACAGTTTAAGGATAAGGGGTAAGCCATTTAGGACAGAGATGAGGAGGAATTTCTTCACCCAGAGAGTGGTGAACCTGTGGAATTCTCTACCACAGAAGGCAGTAGAGGCCAATTCATTAAATACTTTCAAGAAGGAGTTAGATATATTTCTTAATGTTAAGGAGTCAAGGGATATGGGGAGAAAGCAGGGACAGGGTACTGAATTTGGATGATCAGCCATGATCGCATTCAATGGCGGAACAGGCTCGAGGGGCCAAATGGTCTACTCCTGCTCCTATCTTCTATGTTTCTATGTTTCTATGAGAGAGCGGAGGAACAGCGCCGACCTATTTAGAGGCAGCAGCGGGACATCAAGGAGAGAGCGGAGGAACAGCGCCGACCTAATTGGAGGTAGCGGCGGCCGAACCTTCCAGAAATTCCATAAAAAATGATGTGATGTCACAGGACAGCAGGTAGGTGAGTATTAAGGTGTTTTCTCTCTCTAAACTAGGACAGTGGTTTAAACTAGGACCGGGAAACTATAACAAACTGTATTAAATTGATAGCTTAACTAGTTAAACTAATTAATAAAACTATAAATAATTGTTGATTAAAGACTTTAACAAATTAAATAAATAAAATCAGGCTAGACTAAGATATGGCAGGGCAGGTTGTGTGTCTGGACGGCAGTATGTGGGAGTTTGTGGACAGCGAGACTGTCCCGAGCGAACACGTCTGCAGGCGATGTCTCCATCTCGAATCTCTCCGGCTCAGAGTCATTGAGCTGGAGTGCAAGTTGGAGACACTCTGACACATAAGGGAAGGGGAGGAATTTCTGGACAGTTTTATCCAGAATACAGTCACACCCCAGAGGAAAGCACAGGTTCAGGAAAGGGAGGGTGTGACTGTTAGGGAGCCGGGTAGCGGGGATTTAGGAGAGGTTGATAAGGAGGTCCCCCAGACACTGGTCCTGTCCAACAGGTACGATGTACTCGCTACCTGTGAGGATGAGGAGAAAGACTGCAGCGAGAGCAGCCACAATGCAGACCAAGGCACCATGACTCAGAAGGCTGGCCAAGGGGTGAGGGGGGGGGAAGAGCAGAATAGAAATGTGGTCATGGTAGGGGACTCTATAATTAGGGGGATAGATAGCGCCCTCTGCAGCCAAGAACGAGAATCCCGAAGGGTGTGTTGCCAGGGTAAGAGATATCTCACGGCGGCTGGAGAGGAACTTACAAAGGGAGGGGGTAAATCCAGTTGTCATGGTCCATATTGGCACAAACGACATAGGTAGGTACAGGGAAGAGGTCCTGCTGCAAGAGTTTCAGGAGTTAGGATCTAAATTAAAAAGCAGGACCTCAAGAGTAACAATCTCTGGATTATTGCTCGAGCCACGTGCAAATTGGCATAGAAGCAGTCAGATCAGGAGAATTAACACATGGCTAAAGGGCTGGTGTTGGAAAGAGGGGTTCCTTTTCATGGGACACTAGCACCAGTTCTGGGACAGGAAGGAGCTGTACCGATGGGACAGGCTCCATCTGAACCAGGATGGGACCCGTGTCCTACCGGAAAGGGTAAATAGGGAGGTGGCAAAGGCTTTAAACTAGTAAGAAGTGGGGAAAGATCTACAAGAAACGTAAGCAGCCTAAATATAAACAAAACAGGAAAAGAGGGCATAGGAAAAAATAAAGTAAGGGAGGACATTCATGGCAAGGGAATAAAACGAGGCCCAGGTGCAAGGTCGAGGCCCAGGTGCGAGCTCGAGGCTCAGAAGCAGTGACGGGGGGAGCAGCGAGGTAGGGACCCAGGACCGAGGACAGGACCCATGAGCAAGGATGAGGCCCGGGGTGAGGACAGGGCCCAGGAGCGAGGACGAGCCCAGTAGCGTGGCCGAGGCCCAGAAACGAGGATGGGACCCAGGAGCAAGGATGAGGCTCAGGGGTGAGGACGGGGCCCAGGGGCGAGGTCAGGACCCAGGAGTGAGGACGAGCCCAGTAGCGTAGTCGAGGCCCAGGAGTGGCTCAGGGTGGACCAGCAGCGGGGTCGGGACCCAGGGAAGGTGCAGCATGGGCCAACAGCGAGATCGGGAGGATCACACTGCATCCTATGAAACCCAGGCAGAGAGGACCTGCAGGAAGGTGGGAGGAGGACAGTAAGAGTATGTTTGTGCATGTGTGCTAGGCCGATGTAGCAGAGCCTGGTCTCCAATCGTCTTGGATCCACTTGCCATTGGACCAAGACCTTGCTCTGTCAAGCCAGTGTGGTAGCTGGTGTGCAACGGCCACCCCACATTAAAAGAATTCACGCACAGGCATCTTCCGCGCTTTAAAAAAAGTTTGGGACCTGGAATGCCAGAACCCTCATGGACAACCCCAACAGCAACAGATCGGAACACCATACTGCTATCGTTGCCCGTGAGCTCAGATGTTTCGACATAGACATCTAGAAAGGCAAACCTGAAGAAGAATGCCGCCTCCATGGGGTAGGCTTCGCCATTAAGAATGAGCTAGTTGGGCGTCTCAGAGACTCTCCTAGTGGTATAAATGAGCACCTCATGACTCTTCGGCTCACCCTAGTCCGGAACCAGTGTGCAACAGTCATCAGTGCGTACGCCCCAACACTGGAAGCCACAGACGAGACCAAAGAGGAATTCTACTCCAGCCTCGAACAATCCCTGTCCCAAGTCCCAACGGGCGACAAGCTGATCCTCCTTGACGACTTTAACGCCAGAGTTGGAAAGGACACAGATCTCTGGGAAGGTGTGATCGGCAGAGAGGGGGTAGGGAAAGCCAACTCCAACGGTACCCTCCTCCTGACGAAATGCTTAGAACATGGCCTTGTCATAACCAACACCTTGTTCCGGCAGAGAGACAAGTACAAGGCTTCATGGCAGCACCCTCGCTCCAAGCACTAGCATCTGTTGGACTACGTCATCGTCCAAGTGAGGGGCCGCAAGGATGTTCGCATCACCCGTGCCATGACAGGAGCTGATGACTGCTGGACAGACCACCGCCTAATTCGCTCTGTCATCTCCATCAATGTAGCCCCAAAACAGCAGCGGCAACAGAAACAATGCTGCAGGAAAATCAATGTTGGAGCACTCAAAGACCCCGCTAAGAAAGCCGTATTCAGCCTGCGCCTCACAATCAACCTGACGACTCCCAGTGATGCACAGACACAGAGTGCCCACAACGCCTGGTCTACACTCAAGGCCTCCATAATCAGCACCTGTGAAGAGACGCTCGGTCACTCGACCAGGAAACACCAAGACTGGTTCAACGAGAATGACCAGGAGATCCAGGAGCTAATAAACCACAAGCGCATGGCATTCCTGATCTGGAAACAGCAACAGAACTCGAGAGCAAGAAAGTAGCTCTACAGACGCCTGAAGGCCGAGGTCCAACAAAACACTCGCAACCTAAAGAACAGGTGGTGGGTGGAGAAAGCCCAGGAGATCCAGCAGCTAGCCGACAAACACGATGTGCATGGATTCTTTAGTGCAGTCAAGACCACCTATGGCCCAAGAACCCAAGGTCCTACCCCACTGTGAGCCAAGAACGGAGAGGTGCCCATCAAGGACATAGAGGCAGTCAGTGCCCGCTGGAGGGAGCACTTCAAAGATCTCCTTAACTGAAACTCTGTCTTCGACGCGAGTGTCCTCAACTCCATCCCGCAGCATGCTACACACCACCACCTCAGCACAACCCCAGCTCAGCATGAGGTTGAAAAGGCCATCTGACATCTGAAGAACAGCAAGGCCTCAGGAGCAGATAGAATCCCTGCCGAGGCACTAAAGCATGGTGGAGAAGCACTATTGGCATGAATACATGAACTCATTTCTCTTATTTGGAAAGAGGAGAGCATGCCAGGGGATCTCAGAGATGCTGTAATCAGGACCATCTTCAGGAAAGGTGACAAGTCCGATTGCGACAATTACAGAGGAGTTTCCCTGCTGTCTGCCACAGGGAAAGTCATCGCAAGAATCCTCCTCAATTGCCTTCTCCAGTGGCTGAACAGCTACTCCCAGAGTCGCAATGCGGATTCTGCCTACTAAGGGGCACAATGGACATGATCTTCACCGCGCATCAAATACAAGAGAAATGCAGGGAACAGCAGCAACCACTGTACATGGCCTTCTTTGACCTCACAAAGACCTTTGAC
This sequence comes from Somniosus microcephalus, assembly GCF_052327205.1. NCBI lineage: Eukaryota > Metazoa > Chordata > Chondrichthyes > Squaliformes > Somniosidae > Somniosus > Somniosus microcephalus. The sequence goes on along the minus strand of NC_140989.1, from coordinate 217,986,678 downwards.
ACCGTCAACCGTGAGGGATTATGGAGTTTCCTCCTCAAATTTGGCTGCCCTCAAAAGTTTGTCACCATCCTCCGCCTGCTTCACGACGACATGCAAGCCGTGATCCTGACCAATGGATCCACCACAGACCCAATTCACGTACGGACCGAGGTCAAGCAAGGCTGTGTCATTGCACCAACGCTCTTCTCGATCTTCCTGGCTGCAATGCTCCATCTCACCCTCAGTAAGCTCCCCGCTGGAGTGGACCTAATCTACAGAACAAACGGGAAATTGTTCAACCTCTGTCGCCTCCAGTCCAGATCCAAGGTCGTCCCAACCTCTGTCGTCGAATTACAGTATGCAGACAACGCTTGCGTCTGCGCTCACTCGGAGGTCGAACTCCAAACCATCGTCAACACCTTCACCGAAGTGTACGAGAGCATGGGCCTTACACTAAACATCCGTAAGCCAAAGGTCCTCTACCAACCTGCCCCCACCACACAGTACTGCTCCCCGAATATCAAAATCCACAACAAGGCCTTGGACAACGTGAACCACTTTCCATACCTCGGGAGCCTGCTGTCAACAAGGGCAGACGTCAATGATAAAGTCCAACACCGCCTTCAGTGTGCCAGTGCAGCCTTTGGTCACCTGAGGAAGAGAGTGTTTGAAGACCAGGACCTCAAACCTGGCACGAAGCTCATGGTCTACAGAGCAGTAGTGATTTCCACCCTCCTGTATGCTTCAGAGACATGGACCATGTACAGCAGGCACCTCAAAGCACTGGAGAGGTACCATCAATGCTGCCTCTGTAAGATCCTGCAAATCCATTGGCACAATAGACGCACCAACATCAGTGTTCTCGCCCAGGCCAACATATCTAGCATTGAAGCTTTGACCACGCTCGATCAGCTCCGATGGACGGGCCACATCATCCGCATGCCCGATACGAGACTCCCAAAACAAGCCCTGTACTCAGAGCTCCGACACGGCAAGCGAGCCCTAGGTGGACAGAGGAAACGCTTCAAAGCCTCCTTGAAAAAGTGCAACATCCCCACCGACACCTGGGAATCCCTGGCCTAAGTGGAAGCTCAAAGTGGAAGAGAAGGCACCGAACACCTCGAGACTCTTTGCCAGGAGGAAGCGGAAGCCAAGCGCAAACAGCGGAAGGAGCGCACGTCCACCCAAGCACCTCATCCACCCGCCCCTTCAACCACCGTCTGCCCCACCTGTGACAGAGACTGTAGGTCCCGCATTGGACTCATCAGTCACCTGAGAACTTATTTTTAGCGGGGAAGCAAGTCATCCTCGGTTCCAAGGGACCACCTAAGAAGAAGAGTTATAAAACAGGAGTCTAAAAAGATGGTTAAACATAAAGTGAGAATTAATCCTATTAAAAATGAGATATACTGTCTGTACAGCAATGCACACAGTGTCAGCAATAAAACAGGGGAGCTGGAGGCAATCATATATTGCAAGGAACCAGACATAGTAGGGATTAGTGAGACATGGCTACAGAAAAATCAGGACTGGGAATTAAACATTGCAGGGTATTTAGTAAAGATACGGAGGGAAAAAGGGAAGGTGGAGTAGCTGTACTTATGAGGGATAACATAATGGCAGTATGTAGTGTATGTACCTTTAAGAGCCCCTGTGTACTGTAATACCGGTAGTGACCACTCGGGTATATAAGCCTGTATAGCGTCTTGTATCTTTTAGTTCACCTCCAGACTTTGTTCAGTAAACACCTGTTAAACCAACTCCTGCATTCCGTGTCTCCATTAACATACGGATACAACAGTGGCGACGAATTGGAAACGGATTTACCTGCAATTTGGCAGCACCTCAAGGAGATCGATTCCTCAGACGAAGGTCGAATAAAGAAAAAAAAACTGTGGTTTCACCAGCTAGCCGGGCTGGTGGCAGGTACTGCACTAATCCTTCCTGAGCGGCGGGCTGGGGCTCGATCGGGTGGCTCTGCAGCGGGGCCGAGCAGCGAGTCGGAAGGCGGAGGCAAACAGAGACGGAGGGTGGAGCACTCGGGAGACGGCCGGCGCTGCAAAGCAGGTCGGCGTTCGGACCAAGCAGAGGCAGGGAAAAGTCCCAGAGAGTCCGGCGGGAACGAGTCTCCAACTATTAAAAATATCTGTGTAAATAAAAACCGCGGAGAACAGCGTTGTCAGCAGCAGCAGCGGCGGGAAAGCGCGGGAGGCGCCATTTTTTCTCGGCAGGGAACAAAGGAACGCGCGGGAGGCGCCATTTTTGATTTTCAGGATGCCTAAGACTGGCAATATTACTGCTTTCGATAGTAATATAGAGGATTGGATGACATATGTGGGAAGAATGGAGGTATATTGCACAGCGAATGAAGTAGAGGATGATAAAAAGGCATCGGTGCTTCTAAATCTGATGGGCGCAAGGACATACGGGCTGTTACGAAACTTAATCACTCCAGCCAAACTGATGGACAAGAATTTTAAGGAGATTGTTGATACCCTACAGGAGCACTTAAACCCAACACCGCTGCTGATAGCGGAACGATTCAAATTCTTCAGGAGGAATCAGCACAAGAATGAAAGTAACGCTGATTACCTCACCGAATTAAGGAAGCTGTCAAAGCACTGCCAATTCGGGGCAGGACTGGCAGATTCTCTACGAGACAAATTCGTCTGTGGTCTCCTAAGTGAAGGAACACAGAAAAGGCTACTTTCTGAGAAAGATTTGACACTGGACAAGTCTTTCAGTGTGGCTGTATCATACGAAGCAGCAGCAAGAGGAGCTGCAGAGATACAGCAAAAGCCACAGGACTTCGGCACCCATGAAATGACACAGGGTTTCGAGAGATGTTATCGCTGCGGCAGATCCACCCATGACCAGAGGGACTGCTGGTTCAAGGACAAAGCATGCAGGCAATGCGGAAAGATGGGACACATTGCATGTGTATGCCGATCTGGAAACAAAAAATCCACTGACAGAAAAAAAATCAATAAGGAAATGTACAGAAAGGTACAAATGATGACGGACAGTAGCTCCGAAGACCAGAAGAGCGATAGCGACTCCGGAAACAAGAGACTAAGCTGTCTCAAATTACATAATGTAATTGCCAAAGAAGATTACCAGACCATTTGGGTTACCCTCACGATAGCGGGGTCCCCAGTTAAAATGGAGCTAGATACAGGATCAGCTCTGACCGTCATAAGTCGACGGGATTACGAGCGGCTATTTCCGCATATACCTTTGAAAGACACATCCAATATCTTGAAGACATATACGGGGCAGAAAGTGTACCCCAGAGGGAAAATAAGGGTGCCTGTTGTATACAACGGCAAGGAAATACAGAAGTTGTATTTATACCTTTAAGAGCCCCTGTGTACTGTAATACCGGTAGCGACCACTCGGGTATATAAGCCTGTATAGTGTCTTGTATCTTTTAGTTCACCTCCAGACTTTGTTCAGTAAACACCTGTTAAACCAACTCCTGCATTCCGTGTCTCCATTAACACACGGATACAACAGTGGCGATGAGGATGGGATGACGGGCGATATTACGGAGGTGGAGGCGGGAGATATTATGGAGGTGGAGACGGGTGATGTTGTCCAAGGTAGATTGGAGCGAGTGGGCAACACCCATCGTCCCGGTCATGAAGAAAACGTTGAATAATAATAAATCTGAAGAACAGAGAAAAATTCGCATCTGTGGGGACTTCAAGGTGACTGTAAACCCAGTCCTTCACACGGTACAGTATCCTCTTCCGAGGATAGAAGATATTTTCGCCTCACTATCCGGAGGGAATCGTTTCACCAAAATTGACTTGGCACAGGCATATCTACAGATGGAGGTTGAGGAGGCCTCTAAAAAGTATCTCACGATAAACACACACAAAGGCCTGTACCAGTACAATTGACTGGTTTTCGGAGTAGCATCAGCTCCGGCTATCTGGCAAAGAGCTATGGAGCAAGTCCTCCAGGGGATTCCGCGGACTCAATGCTACCAAGAAGACAACCTTGTAACAGGAGAAAACGACAACGAGCACCTTGCCAATTTGGAGCAGGTGCTCACTAGGCTGAGAGAACGGGGCCTACGAGCAAATTGCCCCAAGTGCGAATTTTTCCAGGAACAAATATCATATTGTGGCCATATAATTAACGAAGAAGGGTTGCATAAGTCACCTGAAAAAATTGAAGCGGTCATAAAAGCCCCAGCACCTGAAAATGTCTCACAATTAAGGTCGTTCCTGGGATTGATAAATTACTATCATAAATTTTTACCGAACTTATCAACTGTTCTGCACCCTCTAAACGCACTGCTACAAACGGGAGTAATTTGGAAATGGAGCGAAGACTGTAAACGTGCCTTCCATAAATGCAAAGGCTTGATCACGTCCAAGGAAGTGTTGGCTCATTACAACCTATCACTGCCAATCAGACTGGCGTGCGACGCATCCCCTTACGGCGTAGGAGCGGTATTATCGCATAGATTCCCTGATGGCTCGGAGCGGCCGATAGCTTTTGCGTCACGTTCATTGAACTCAGCTGAGCGTAACTATGCCCAGATCGACAGGGAAGCACTCAGCCTGGTGTGGGGAGTGAAGAAATTCAACCATTACCTACACGGACAAAAATGTACCTTGTTGACTGACCATCAACCCCTCGTCTCCATATTCAACCCTAAAAAGGGCGTTCCCATTATGACAGCGCAAAGGCTACAGAGGTGGTCCCTTTTCCTAGGGGCACACCAATATGACATAGAATACAAAGGATCAAAACAGCATGGGAATGCTGATGGTTTATCGCGCCTACCGTTGCCAAAGGTAGAAGAGGCACCTACAGTGGACCCAGTGGAGATGTTCCACTCAACCATAGTGGAATGTCTACCAGTAACAAATTCTACCATTGAAAAGGAAACGAGAAATGACCCGACTCTCTCACGAGTCTACGATTTAACGTTGAAGGGATGGCCAGCACATGGCGAACCACTGTTGCCAGCCTTCTCGCAAAGAAGAGAACAGCTGTCAGTGTGCCGAGGAACCTTGATGTGTGGATCCAGAGTGGTGATTCCACCCAAACTCCAGGTTAAAGTGCTAAAGGAGCTTCACGAGGGGCATCTGGGTGGAGTGAAAATGAAGAACCTAGCCAGAGCGTTTGTGTGGTGGCCAGGAATCGATGGAGACATCGAAGAAATGACCAAGAGCTGTCTAGGATGCCAGAAGGTACAAAACGCCCCACCACTAGCCCCTCTACATCCATGGGAGTGGCCCTCATCTCCATGGCAAAGGGTACATATCGACTTTGCTGGTCCATTTATGGACTCAATGTTCTTAATCGCGGTTGATGCACACGCCAAGTGGCCGGAGGTAATAAAGATGTCCTCCACCACCACGGAAAAAACCATCACAGTATTAAGGACCATATTTGCCAGGAATGGGCTGCCTGAACAGATCTGTTCTGATAATGGACCGCAATTTGTGTCCGAAGAATTCAGGAAGTTCTTAAAAAACAATGGGGTTAAGCACTACACGTCCGCCCCATACCATCCCGCCACCAATGGATTAGCTGAATGGTTTGTCCAGACCTTCAAGAAGGCCATAAAGGCCATGGGTAATGAAGACATAAAACTACAACATAAGGTAGATAACTTCTTGTTTGCGTACAGGAATGCAACACATGTGGTTACAAACCAAACTCCCGCCATGATGTTTTTCAATAGAAGACTAAGATGCCGGCTGGATTTGATCAAGCCAAACATCAGAAGGGGCATAGAGAACCGGCAATTTCAAGGCATGAATGAAAGGCCAACTAGAACCTTCTGGATAGGTCAACAAGTTTTGGCCCGGGACTACCGTACCGAGAAATGGCAGCCTGGAACTATTTGCACACGACTAGGACCGCTGATGTATACCGTGGACATTGGAGAAAGCATAATAAGGCGCCATGCTGACCAGATCATAGAATCATCCGAAAAGGGACAACCTACACCACAATTCTATACGCCTAATGATGAAGCAGAGATACCCATAGTATCTACCTCCGATCCGATAATACTGGAACCAGATGAACCCGACACTGGCATTCAAGCCGAATCGACCTTGCCAAAAGAACCTACTACACCACCGAAAACTACTACACCACCGAGGCGTTATCCGGACCGAGTCAGGAAACCTCCAGAGAGACTGACTTATAATTGATTAACTGCAGCAAATGTGTAGATTATTGTTCTTGTAAACATGTTAATTAATGATTACTTAAAATGTTATGTACTAATTATCTAAAAGGGGAGGAATTGTAGTGTATGTACCTTTAAGAGCCCCTGGCCCCTGTGTACTGTAATACCGGTAGTGACCACTCAGGTATATAAGCCTGTATAGCGTCTTGTATCTTTTAGTTCACCTCCAGACTTTGTTCAGTAAACACCTGTTAAACCAACTCCTGCATTCCGTGTCTCCATTAACACACGGGTACAACACAGTAGAAAAAATTGACGCAGATATCACCTTTTTTTAAATTCATTTTTATGGGATGTGGGCATCGCTGGCAAGGCCAGCATTTATTGCCCATCCCTAATTGCCCTTGAGAAAGTAGTGGTGAGCCACCTTCTTGAACCGCTGCAGTCCGTGTAGTGAAGGTAATGAGCAAGCAGCTGAGCAGCCTGTCCCTGAGGGTACCATAGAGAGTGAGGCGGAAGAAGAGGAGGACGAAGAACGCACCGTGTCACTGCATGTCTCACCCACAGGCACCAGCCCAGATACTGGCACTACGCATTCTTTAGAGGCTAGTATAGTAGCGGGATCTGTTCAGGGTGAGGCACCGGGGACGAGCGGGCTGCAACACGGCCAGGGGGAAAAGGTAGCCGGGAAGCCAGCTCCCCAGAGGGTGAGTTCGCACGCGAGTACTGCTGCATAGGACTCAGATGAGGACCTCGATGCGGAGGCCTTTAGCAGAAGGGTGATGGGTATGCACACAGCGATGATAGGTACAATGGCAAGGGTGCCTGAGAACCTCTCGGCAATGGTAAGGAGTGTGGAGGAGTCCACCTCCAACACTACACAGAGCTCTGCACACACCATGGAGCCCATTATTTGCAGGCCGTGGTGACCCAGATCTCATGTCGTGTGTGATGGGAAATGTCACAGCTTCCATTGCAGCACAGGCGGAAGCCACGCAATGTCTTAGTGCTGTAATGCAGTCTATGCTTGGTGGCATCCAATCTCAGACTGCACTCATGCAGTCTCAGCTTGATGCCACACAAGCTCTGACTGCTGCCATTGAGGCTGGGTCAACCACCGTCCACTGGGGCTTTCACGGTGTCGCAGCAGGCCAGCAATCTGTGCTCCAGGAGATTGCTAGGGATGCTGAGGTGCTGCCCCGGGGGAGTGGCAGAGTGTCGGTCGAGCAGAAACCTGCTGTCCTCTCTGGATTACAGCATTCCTGCTCCCACCACTGCCACTCAGCCGTTGCCCTTGTCGCTGCCTGTCATGCAGCCAGCCCAGACTACTGCCACCCATGCTGAGGTGGTGCAGTCTACAGCTGGGCCTTCCAGGCCCAGAGCTGGTCGAGTGTGTCCTGCAAGGCCATCTGAAGTCCCCTGCATGGACACTCAGAAGCCTTCCTCCAGCCCTGCTGCAGCCACAGTGGGCCAACACTTCGTAGGAGCACTAGAGTAGGCAAAGGCACAGTAACAAGAGACACTAAGGGATTGCACGAGGGTGAATAGCTAATATTGTTGTTGTAACTATGTGTTCACTGATTATTGATAAATGTATTAATTGGCTTTGGTTGATTTTGTGGTGTCTCTCATTTCAGCTTTGCCCTGTGATATGGCCTGCGACAGGGATGGAATGATGGGGATGTGATGAGCAACGGGGATCTGGGGTTTAATTCATTTGAACCACAGTCTGATGAGCCGCAATTCCGGAAGGCCGATTGGGTGGCTGCCTCCTCCCTCGCTCCTGTTCCTTCTCCGCCTTCTCCTCCTCCTCATCTTCCTCTTGCTCCTCGTCCTCCTCGTCCTACTCCTCCTCTCACTCTTCCTCCTCCTGAGGTGGTCCCGCAATCCCTTGTGGCAAGGGCTTGGCCCTCATGATGGCCAAGTTGTGGAGCATGCAGCAGACCACCATGAAATGGGACACCCACTCAGCCTAGTACTGGAGGGCTCCTCCGAACAGTCAAGGTAGTGGAACTGTTGCTTGAGCAGGCCAATGTTCTGCTCGATGATGTTCCTGGTGGCAGCATGGCTCTCATTATATGAGTGCTGGGCAGGAGTGTTGGGGTTGCAGAGGGGAGTCATGACCCAGGTGGAGAGCGGATAGCCCTTGTCACTGACCAGCCAGCCACGAGCTTGATGTGGCACACCAGTCTGGCACAGGATGAAGGCATCGTGGCTGCTGCCAGGAAAACGGGCATTGACGGTGAGGATTCGTTGTCTGTGGTCGCACAACAACTGCACATTAAGTGACTGGTAGCCTTTGCGATTATGGAAGATCCCAGGATTGTTATGCAGCGCCTGCAAAGCTATGTGGGTGCAGTCAATGGCGTCCTGCACCATGGGGAATCCCGCTCTCCTGGCAAAGCCACAGGCACTTTCGTCCTGCTTCACTCTGGTGATGGGGAAGGAAATTATGTCCCTTCTCCTACTGTAGAGAAACTCTGTGACCTCCTGGTTGCAGCGATGGACGGCGAACTGTGAGGTCATAGAATCATAGAAAGTTACAGCACGGAAGGAGGCCATTTCGGCCCATCGTGTCTGCGCCGGCCAACAAAGAGCTATCCAGCCTAATCCCACTTCCCAGCACTTGGTCCATAGCCCTGCAGGGTAGAGCATCCCAAGTGCACATCCAAGTACTTTTTAAATGTGGTTAGGGTTCCTGCCTCTACCACCCTTTCAGGCAGTGAGTTCCAGACCCCCACAACCCTCTGGGTGATGAAATTTCCCCTCAAATCCCCTCTAAACCTTCCACCAATTACTTTAAATCTGTGCCCCCTGGTTTTTGAACCCTCTGCTAAGGGAAATAGGTCCTTTCTATCCACTTTATCTATGCCCCTCATAATTTTTACACCTCAATAAGGTCTCCCCTCAGCCTCCTCTGTTCCAAGGAAAACAGACCCAGCCTATCCAGTCTTTCCTCATAGCTAAGATTCTTTACTCCCGGCAACATCCTCATAAATCTCCTCTGTACCCTCTCTAGTGCAATCACATCTTTCCTATAATGTGGTGACCAGAACTGCATGCAGTACTCTAGCTGAGGCCTAACTAGTGTTTCATACAGTTGAAGCATAACCCCCCCTGCTCTTGTATTCTATGCAATGGCTAATAAAGACAAGCATTCCATATTCCTTCTTAACCAACTTATCTACCTGGCCTGCTAACTTCAGCGATCTGTGGACATGCACTCCAAGGTCCCTTTGTTCCTCTACACTACTCAGTGTCCTACCATTTCATGTGTATTCCCTTTCCTTGTTAACCCTCCCCAAATGCATTACCTCACACTTCTCCGGGTTGAATTCCATTTGCCACTGTTCTGCCCACCTCACCAATTTATTGAAATCTTCTTACAGTCTACAGCTTCCTTCTTCAGTATCAACCACACAGCCGCTTTAAGTATCATCTGCAAACTTCTGAATCATAACCTCTATATTCAAGTCTAGATCATTGATATATACAGGTAGACTATCTTTTATCCGAAAACCTCGGGACCAGCTGTGTTTCGGTTTTTGGAAAATTTCGGATTTCGGAAGGTATTTTATAAGACTGGGAAATTTGTCGGGGGTGGGTCGGCGGGGGGGTCGGGGGTGGGGGTCGTCGGGGTCAGCGGTGGGGGTCGGCGGGGGGGTCGGCGGGAGTCGGGGTCGGCGGGGGGGTCAGCGGGGGTCCGCGGGGGGGTCGGCGGGAGTCGGGGTCCGCGGGGGGGTCGGCGGGGGTCCGCGGGGGGGTCGGCGGGAGTCGGGGTCGGCGGGGGGGTCAGCGGGGGTCCGCGGGGGGTCGTCGGCGGGGGTCGGGGTCGTGCGCCACTCTGGTCATGTCGTGCGCACGACTTACGCTGAACGAATAAACCTTCGGTTTTTAGAGGGTTTCGGTTTTCGGAAGTTCGGATAAAAGGTAGTCTACCTGTACCACAAAAAGCAAGGGACCTAGTACTGAGCCCTGCGGAACCCCACTGGAAACAGCCTTCCAGTCACAAAAACACCCATCAACCATTACCCCCTGCTTCCTGTCTCCAAGCCAGTTTTGAATCCAACTTGAATCCAATGTTAGAGTCCATTATAAAATATGTAATAGCAGAGCACTTGGAAAACAGTGACAGGATCGGACAAAGTCAACACGGATTTACTAAAGGTAAATCATGCTTGACTAATCTACTGGAATTTTTTGAGGATGTAACTGGTGGAATAGATAAGGGAGAACCAGTGGATGTGGTGTATTTGGACTTTCAAAAGGCTTTCGATAAGGTCCCGCATAAGAGATTGGCGTGCCAAGTTGAAGCACATGAGATTGGGGGTAAGGTACTGACTTGGATAGAGAACTGTTTGGCAGACAGGAAGCAAAGAGTTGGAATAAACGGGTCTTTTTCCAAGTAGCAGGCAGTGACTAGTGGGGTACTGCAGGGATCGGTGCAAGGACCCCAGCTATTCACAATATATATTAATGATATAGACGAGGGAACTAGATGTAATATCTCCAAGTTTCCAGGCGACACAAAGCTGGGTGGGCGTGTTTATTGTGAGGAGGATGCAGGGAAACTCCAGTATGATTTGGACAGGTTGGGTGAGTGAGCAGATGCATGGCAGGTGCAGTATAATGTGGATAAATGCAAGGTTATCCACTTTGGTGGCAAAAACAGGAAGACAGATTATTATCTGAACGGCAATAGATTGGGAAAAGGGGAAGTGCAACGAGACCTGGGTGTCCTTGTGCACCAGTCGCTGAAGGTAAGCATGCAGGTGCAGCAAGCGGTTAAGAAGGCAAATGGTATGTTGGCCTTCATAGCGAGAGGATTCGAGTACAGGAGTGAGGGTGTTTGCTGCAGTTGTACAGGGCCTTGGTGAGATCACACCTTGAGTGTGCAGTTTTGGTCACCTTATCTGAGGAAGGATGTTCTTGCCATGGAGGGAGTGCAGCGAAGATTCACCAGACTGATACCTGGGATGGCAGGAATGATATATGAAGAGAGATTTGGTCGATTAGGCTTATATTCACTAGAGTTTAGAAGAATGAGAGGGGATCTCATTGAAACTTATAAAATTCTATTAGGACTAGACAGACTAGATGCAGGAAGGATGTTCCCGATGGCAGGTGAGTCCAGAACCAGGAGTCACAGTCTAATGATAAGGGGTAAGCCATTTAGGACTGAGATGAGGAGGAATTTCTTCACCCAGAGAGTGGTGAACCTGTGGAATTCTCTACCACAGAATGCAGTTGAGCCCAATTCATTAAATATATTCAAGAAGGAGTTAGATATATTTCTTAAGGCTAAAGGGATCAAGGGATATGGGGAGAAAGCAGGGACAGGGTACTGAATTTGGATGATCAGCCATGATCTCATTAAATGGTGGAACAGGCTCGAGGGGCCAAATGGCCTACTCCTGCTCCTATCTTCTATGTTTCTATGTTTCTATGACACTTTGCCCTGGATCCCACGGGCTTTTAACTTCATGACCAGTCTGCCATGTGGAACTTTATCAAAAGCCTTGCTAAGGTCCATATACACTACATCAAATGCAATACCCTCATCTACCCTCCTTGTTACCTCATCAAAAAATTCAATCAAGTTTGTCAGACACGACCTTCCCTTAACAAATCCGTGCTGACTATGCTTGATTAATCCGTGTCTTTCTAAATGAAGATTTATCCTGTCCTTCAGAATACTTTCCAATAATTTTCCCACCACCGAGGTTAGGCTGACTGGCCTGTATTTACTCGGTCTATCCTTTTCTCCCTTTTTAAACAAGGGTACCACATTAGCAGTCCTCCGGTACCACACCTGAAGACAGGGAGCATTGAAAAATGATGGTCAGGGCCTCTGCTATTTCCTCTTTTGCTTCGCTTAACAGCCTGGGATACATTTCACTTTTAAAGCTGCTAAACCCCTTAATATTTCCTCTCACTATGTTTATTTCATCTAATATTTCACACTTCTTCCCCCTGATAGCAATGTCTGCTTTGCCTCTCCTTGGTGAAAACAGACGCTAAGGGCTGGATTTTGATACTGGAGGCGTGTAGGAGGCGCGACTACAACTTTTGGGGTTGTAGTCCCGCCTCCATCGAGCTGTGGCCAACCCACGCGATTTTCACTTGATGGACCTTGTTGAGCCCGCCCAGTGGGCTCAGCAGGCCAATTAAGGGCCACCCGGCAACAGGTGATGTCACAGATTGACATTTCACCTGTCAAGAGCTTTTGACAGATGAAATATCAGCGTTTGACAGCTCTTTGAAGCTGTCAAACACTGACAATCTGTACTCCAAGTTAATTCCTTCCTCTCAGGCTGATTTAGAGATCTCTCCAGAACAGAAAGCTGAATGCTGCAGATTTTGATAGCTCGCGGCCATTCTGCTTTCTGTGCCGGTGAGATGAGGGACTCCCGAGACCTGAAGGAAGGAAGGCTGTAAAGGTAAGTAAAACTACTTTTAACAATTTACTCACACCAAACACACTTACCTCTGCACTCATGCACCCATCACTCACCTGAACACCGGACATCTCGAACCCTCCAAGCCCTTCAGCCCGACGGTCCGCCTCGCTAACTTGGCATGGTTTGGAGTCATCTGGAATCCCACACTTCAGGAATAAAAATAGGGATTAGGCTAAAAACTGCCTGTTAACTACCTGTTAACAGGCAGTTAATTGGCACTAATCCCCTTCCCGCCTCGGGGAGGCGGCTCCCAGCACAGGTCGGGTATCCGCCTCCTTTGAAACTGGCATGGAGGCGGGTTGGGGGCGGGATGGGTTCATGTCCCCCAATTTCATGATTTTAACCCCCCACACACCTCCAATCCCGCCTCCACGGCCCAATGATAATCCTGCCCAAAGTATTCATTAAGAACCCTACCAACGTCTCCTGCCTCCACACACAGATGTTAGCTATATCTCCTATTGCAGACTGGAAGGATCCACTGGTGAAGAGATTGAGGGCAACGGTGACCTTGACTGCAACTGAGAGAGCCGTGGTCACACTGATCTGGGGCTGGAGGTCTGGTTGGAGGAGGTGGCAGAGTTCTGTGACCAACTCCTTGGTGAAGTGGAGCCTTCTCATACACTTCTCCTCGCTTAATTGGAGGTGGGAGAAGAGCTCTCGAAATACCCTAGGAGGGTAAGGCCTCCTGTTGAGAGTCCTGCTCCCCCTCCTCCTTCTGGGCACATGTTCCAATCTTTCTCGCTGCCTCCACTCCCTCCGCAGTAGATCCTGGAGGGCGAGATCGAATGCCAGTACAGCCCCCATTAATGTAACCAAGTGAAGCACTTTGATATCTTGTCAAAATAAATGTCACTATTTCTGAGTAGCCTCAACACTGCTGAAAGTAAAAAACCTTTAAATGACTGAAATAAACTGTTGCACAATCTCAAACTGATAAGGAAGCAGTGAAACAGCACTAACCCGAAAGCTGCGACTGATCCCTTTAAGTAGCGCCCCTGGAGCCGCCATCTGCCTGCTTGACGCATCCCCTCCCTGTTGTTGTCAGGGCGAGGTGCTAAGGCAGGGGGCGATAATCAATTTGGCAGATGGGGCGCTCAGTGAGCGTTGCATGCTCACTGACGTCATGATCTGCCTGGCGCTAAAGCCCCAGGCGCTAACTGTTAGCAGCGGCGCTAAGGAGCGACTGGATTTGGTGTGCGGCACTAATGGGAGGCGTTAACCAGCTGAATTTCTCCCCCATAAAATATTAAAAGTCTTGCACATTGTTCACTTCCGGTTTTCGCACTTACTTCCTGTAACGCTTTCCCCCTCACACCTTGTCCATAACCTATCCGCATTGTTATAAAACACCTCCGGACGGTGTGGCGCTCGCGGCAACGCCACGGGAGGACTCTCAACAAAGCATGCCCAGGGTGAGTCTGTCACACTCCAGGCATCACGCTTCAAAGTGTCAAGAATCATATTCCAACCTTGGAAACAAGTGATTGATCCCAGGAGATGCTTAGCTTCAAAGTGACCACAGGATGTCCTTGTTTACAGCAATTAGACCACGGAAGGCTTTAAAGGGACATGGTAGATTGTGTGGTACAGTGCTGCTGTCGTTAAGAAGCAACGTATCATTGGGACCGGAATCTCAAAGCTGACATGCTTGTACATCGACCAAGAATAGATCACATGGCCGCTCAATGAACCCAGCCACATCCAGCTGCCCACCCAGCACAGAAACCATCGTCACCCACTCCCGAAAATGAGACCGGCGCCCCCCGAGCCCCCCCACCGCCCCCGCCCCCAACAGCTCGACATATCCTCCAGATAGCTTCAAAGCCAAACCCCAGGGTGAAAGGACAACCAGGCTGCGGCCCAGACCCAAAACTCTGGCCAGCATCGACCGTTGCCTCAGCTGTGAGCTTGAAGCTGTGAGACTGACAACTCCTCTCACTGCCTTTGGCAGGGCAAATCTGGCGAATGTCTGCCACTTCTGTTCTTCATTGAACTCCAGACACAGCATTTAATTCACAAATCACAACCACTCAATTTAATCAATAAGCAATAAGGAAAAAGAAAGAAGACTTGCACTTATAATTAGAGAATCATGCCGGCTCTCCCTATCCCCGTAGCCCTGCAAATTTTTTTCCTTCAGGTACTTATCCAATTCCCACTTATCCAATTCCCTTGTGAAAGCCATAATCGAGTCTGCCTCCACAAACATTCCAGATCCTAACCACTCACTGCATAAAAAAGTTTTTCCTCATGTCGTCTTTGGTTCTTTTACCAATCACCTTAATCTGTGCATTTGGTTCTCGACCCTTCTGCCAATGGGAACAGTTTCTCTCTATCTACTCTGTCTAGACCCACCATGACTATTAAATCTCCTCTCAACCTTCTCTGCTCTAAGGAGAACAATCCCAGTTTCTCCAGTCTATCCACATAACTGAAGTCTCTGATCCCCAGAATCATTCTTGTAAATCTGTTCTGCACCCTCTCTAAGGCCTTCACATCCTTCCTAAAGAGCGGTGCCCAGAATTGGACAGAATATTCCAGTTGAGATAGCACACAATAGCAATTTCTATAGAATTGTTTACGACCTCAAGACATCACAATGTGCTTTACAGCCAATGAAATACTTTTTAAAGTATAGTCGCTGTAATATAGGAAAACGTGGCAGCCAAATTGTGCACAGCAAGATCCCACTAACAGCAATGAGAAAAACAAACAGATAATCTGTAGTTAGTGATAACGACCAGGCAATCTGTTTTAATGATATTGATTGAGGGATAAATATTGGCCAGGACACCACGGAGAACTCCACTGCTCCTCTTCAAAATAGTGCCATGGGATCTTTTGCAGTCACCTGATAGGGCAGACGGGGCTTCGGTTTAACATTTCTTCCAAAACGTCTCCAACAGTGCTGCACTCCCTCAGTATGGTACTGTGGTAAAACCACCAATGAACTCCTGTACAAATGAATAACTGTCTTTAAAGCAATGTTACAGCACCTATGTCCGTTTGCTGAGTGTAAACAAGCTTTCTGTAAAAACCCTGAAACAACGCGATGACGTCATCACGTTGGTCACGTGGTGCCCCGAGTGGCGGGAAACGTGATGACGTCATGATGTCAGAGGTGGGAGGTTCTGAGTTCAGACCTCGTGGAACAAGCGGAGGCTCAGTTCCAACTGCGAAACATAGTGCTGGATCAGACCCGTTACCTTTAGTGGTCTCCGCACTGGACAGCTCGACGGCTTCCCGCATTATCAGCCTGCTGGAGACCCTGCCTGTGGAGAACAAGTACGAAACGCTCAAGGCACGCCTCATGTAAGTATTCGGTCTCACAAAGGTGGAGCGCGCACGACGCTTGCTCGCACTCCCCGGGTTAGGCGATGCTAAGCCTTCTGAGTTGATGAGCCACATGATCACCCTCCTCGGGTCTGAGCTGCAGTGTTTTATATTTCGTGAACTGTTCCTGAGCCAGCTCCCTGAGCAGGTACAAGCAGCCCTGGCCAGGTCGACGGCTACGGACGGTGTGGCGCTCGCGGCTGAAGCCAACACCATTTACGCGGTGATGCAACAGTATTGTGCCACCTCGACGCGCCCCGCCTCCAAGAACCCCGCCTCGGCACCTTCACAGACCAGCCTTTGCTACTACCACGCCTGTTTCGGTCAGAAAGCCAGATGCTGCCGACCCCCGTGTAAATTCGTGCCGCCGGCACCGAGAAAGCAGCAACACCGATTGCGCGACCGGAAGGGAAGCCCCGAGGTCGATTTCGCCTCCACAATGACAGTTGGTGATTCCGGGAATATCGGAGTCGCTCCGACAGGATTGTCCGACCCCCTCTGCGATTGACTTTGATGATTAAAGACACTTCTGGGGTGGCGCATGTGGTAAAACCACCAATGAACTCCTGTACAAATAAATAACTGTCTTTAAAGCAATGTTACAGCACCTATGCCCGTTTGCTGAGTGTAAACAAGCTTTCTGTAAAAACCCTGAAACAACGCGATGACGCCATCACGTTGGTCACGTGGTGCCCCGAGTGGCGGGAAACGTGATGACGTCATGACGTCAGAGGTGGGAGGTTCTGAGTTCAGACCTTGTGGAACAAGCTACTGTATAGACCTGTTTGCTGTTGCTCCTGCATGTTTTTGTTTTGTTCACCAGCTTAATTAAATTCGGTTAATTTACTGAACTGACTCGACCTCAGTGATTTAGATAGGAATCCATTGATTCCTACAGTACTGGAGTTTCAGGCAAGATTATGTGCTCAAGTCTCTGGAGTGGGACTTGAACCAATGACCTTTTTACTCAGAGGTGAGAACGCTAACACATTCCTCTTCTGCTAAGGAATTTGTAATCATGAAGCTGAAGCAGGATAGTGCTTGAAATCTTCCCTATCTGATGACAAAATGCCACTTTCAAACACTCCCAGGACAGGTACAGCACGGGTTAGATACAGAGTAAAGCTTCCTCTACAATGTCCCAATAATATTTCCCAGCAACAAATTCAGGAGGATTCCTCTTCTGCACTAATGTGACATGTTCCATTTCCTACTCTGGGCTTCCTGTGGTCTATCTTGAATGAAATGTCCAATTTAGAGGAAAGAATTTCATGCATGAACACATTCCCACAGTGCTTTTGGGAGTGTGTTCCAGGACTTCGATCCAGCGACAATGAAGGAACATCGACATATTTCCAAGTCAGGATGGTGTGTCACTTGGAGGGGAACTTGGAGTTGGTGGTGTTCCCATGCGCCTGCTGCCATCATCTTTTTGGGTGGTAGAAGTCATGGGTTTGGGAGGTGCTGCCGAAGAAGCCTTGATGAGTTGCTGAAGTGCATCTTGTAAATGGTGCACACTGCAGCCACGGTACACTGATGGTGGAGGGAGTGAATGTTGAAAGGGGATGATGGGTATGGCCGAGCAGCAACTGTGGCGAGACTGCCCAAGCCCATGTTACAGAGAACCCTCACCCCTAACAGGCAGAGGAAATGTATGCCTCCTCAGGCCAAGCCAGATTTGAGCCCAACCCCAGAGGTGAAAGGGCAGTGGTTCCCCCCACTCCTCACTCTTATTTAACCTTTTTAAATGTTAAATCCACAGCCCTGATTGGGATAGAAAGAGTTAAATGATGTATTAGACTTTGACTGGAACAGCAAATAACCCAGAAGGAAGAAATGAACCAGGCAGTTTGTCAAAAGTTAATGAAGTAAGGCCATTTTTTGTTTGTCGGTGTCATTAATAACATGAAGGGGCATCCAGCAATTTTGTAAAAACTGCTTTTGCAAATAGTTTCCATTATGATGTGGTGAAAGGGCGGTCGAAGCAGATTTAATAATAACTTTCAAATGGGAATTGAATATAGACTTGAAAAGAAAAATGCAGGGCTATGGGGAAAGAGCAGGGGTGTGGGATGAATTGGACGGCTCTTTCAAAGAGCCAGCACAGGCATGAAGGGCCCAATGGCCTCCTTCTGTGCTGTATGATTCTATGATTCTATTATTAAAAGCCCGCCTGTTGCTGCTCTCTGTGTTGCCTTGCCAGTAAAAGTGAACCGTGAACTAATGTTGTTGCTAACTAAGCAAGTGAGTGCCAAATAAATCAGCAATAAATCTGAATCCTCTTGAGTAACGCAGCTCTGTTTCTGGCCTATTGGCAGCTCATTCTAACTAGCTTGCTTGTTTAAGAAAGAAAGAACGTGCATTTATACGTCCCAAAGCACTTTACTGCTAATGAGGTACTTTTGAAGTGTAGTCACTGTTGTAATGTGGGAAAAGTGGCAGCCAATGTGCACACATCGAGATGCCACAAACAGCAATGTGATAACGACCAGACATTCTGTTTTAATGATATTGATTGAGGGTTAAATATTGGCCAGGACACCAGGGTGAACTCCCCTGCTCATCTTTGAAATAGTGCCGTGGGATCCTTTACGTCCACCTGAGAGAGCAGACAGAGCCTCGGTTTAACGTCTCGTCCCAAAGACGGCACCTCCGACAGAGCAGCACTCCCTCAGTACCGCACTGGACTGTCAGCCTAGATTATGTATGCAAGTCTCTGGAGTGGGCCTTGAAGCCACAACCTTCTGACTCAGAGACGAGAGTGCGATCAGTGAGCCACAGCTGCTCAGGAGGCCTTATTATCAATCACATCCGATCTTTCTCAAAACAAAACACCTGGAATTCTAAAATACACTGGCACAGTGCAGTGGGTCGGGGAACCGTGCTTCAAGTGGGATTCTTTGAGATCTTTGAGATGTTAATGACCTAAGCTCAAGGAGAGGTGCACCTAGCGCAGGTGCAGGCGGGCGATTTAGCAGGGACCCCGGGCTCGTGATGAGAAGGCACAACAAGAGAAAAACGAACAAGCTTTAAGCAAGGTTAGAGACCAGGAAGGTTGGAATTTCCTACGGTTGGGTGTAACTGGGAGGTTCTGAACATGTGGTTCAACCATTTTGCCAACATCTAATTACACCTAAATTTCCTGCCAATCTTCATTAACATACACTGGAACATAAAAATGGCCATAAACAATCAGGGCCTGAGGAAAGCACGGAACTCCCATCAAGTATCCCTTCTTTAAGTATGAGTATTAAAGTTTCAAAGCATCTAACCATCATTCATGCCCATGCCCATTGTTTAAGATCCTGCAATCGTAAAAACTTTTCAATTTTTACTGTGACTTATGAACATACAAAATTGACGGGCAGGAAAAGATCAGCTGATCCATCAAGCCTGTCCCACACCTCATGATAGCCAGAGCATCACGACTAAACACAGGGGTCGCTATATTGATGCAAAAGAGCGAGGAAATTCTGTTGGTTCATTTCATTTTGGTCTCCCCTCCAAATATCTCCTCTTGGGCTCGGCAGCGAGTTTCAGTCTGGTTACGTCTCCACGCAGCACCTTGGGACATTTTCCCTATGTTAAAGACGCCGTATAAATGCAGGTTGTCGTTTGTGGGAAGTGCGCCCGAGTGAATGTCAGGTAAGGACAGAATCAGGCTCAGCCGCGATGCACCCCGGAGGTCGAAAAGCCAGCCAACACTCGCTGTCTCTGCTCACACAGATGAGACTCGGGAAGTAGGGACAACCAGCAACTGTGGGACCCCAGTACCCTGACAAGCTATCAAGAGGGGGTGGAAGTTGGAGAGGAACATCATAAGCTACTGAATCTCGTGTGACTTTTCTCACAGTGATTCGAAAGGAGGTGTTGACTATTAATAGGGAGAACATAAGAACATAAGAAATAGGAGCAGGAGTAGACCATTCGGCCCTTCGAGCCTGCTCCGCCATTCAATGAGATCATGGCTGATCTTCTGCCTCAACTCCATTCACCGGCCCTATCGCCATATCCCTTGATGCCCTTACTAGTCAGAAATCTATCGACTTCTGTTTTGAATATACCCACTGACTGAGCCTCCACAGACCTCTGGGGTAGAGAATTCCAAAGATTCACCACCCTCTGTGTGAAGAAATTTCTTCTCATCTCAGTCCTGAATGGCCTACCCTTGATCCTGAGGCTATAGCCCCTGGTTCTAGACTCCCCAGCCAAGGGAAACAATCTCCCAGCATCCATCCTATCAAGCCCTGTAATAATTTTGTATGCGTCAATGAGATCCCCTCTCATTCTTCTGAATTCAAGAGAATACAGGTATTTAGGCAGAGTTACTGCAAAACAATAATGGCCTCTACAGCCCTTGGCTCTTGTTTCTAGGAGTGATCTTCAAAGATGGCTTAACGTTCTCTTCGATGATGTGGCTTTGGATGGGTTGCTTAGGCTTGTGTCCAGCAACCACTCGATTTTAAAATCCTCATCCTTGTTTTCAAATCCCTCCATGGCCTAGCCCCCGTCCCCATCTCTGTAACCTCCTCCAGCCCTGCAGCCCTCTGAAATCTCTGCGCTCCTCCAATTCTGGTCTCTTGCACTGCGCCGAATTTCTTCAATTCTCCATTGGTGGCAATGTCTTCTGCTGCCGAGGCCCAAAGCTCTGGAATTCCATCCCTAAACCTCTCCACCCCTCTACCTCACTCTCCTCCTTTAAGACGCTCCTTGAAACCTACCTCTTTGACCAAGCTTTCTGTCGCCTGTCCTAATATCTCATTATGTGACTCTGTGTCAATTTTTATCCAATTCGCCCCTGTGAAGTACCTTGGGATGTTTTACTACATTAAGGTATTATATAAATGCAAGTTGTTGTTGTTGTGTTGGTGAGCCCTCTCCTCAGCCCCAAAGAGTTGGCGATTTTTCCTTTGGAGTGGCGCAGTAAATCCCAGCAGGATAGAGCTCCGGCTCTGAATTCTGGGTTGGCATCTGGTGGGTGTGGGTACGTGGATTGTGGGAGCCCATTAAAACACTCCCACCATTTAGGACTAACCACTCGATCGGCTGGTATAAAGATGGTTACAGCCATGGAAGGAGCCTGTCAGACTATTAATCAGTCTGCGAATCCTCCCACTACTCCACACCATTCTCCAAGGCCAGAGGGTGAAGATACAAAAAACCAACAGTTTAAAGTCCCAGGAAAGAATGCGTTAGAGTAAGAGACAGTGGGAGGAGCCTTGATTTCAACACAGTGAGGATGCCGGGAGGAGGGCGGTATGAAGGGCCGGGTAAGTGCGGCTGAGGGACAATGACAGAGGAAAGTTCAGAGGAACACTGACCAGAGTAGTATTGATAAAATAGAGAGAGGGAGAAAGAAAGATGACAGAGACACAGAATGAGAGAGAGATGAGAGAGAGAGAGAGTGTTACATAGTTATAGTATCACATCGTTAAATGGAACTACTTTGGTATGGCATAGTTATATTGCTATGTGGCACACTGTGCACGGGCAGTGCACAGTGCAGCGTCGGACATCTTGTATCACTCCGCACCATGCGGCAGCACTGTAACAAAGCAAAAAAATACAGCTGAGTAAAAGCACTAACTAAAATGAACTAAAGTGTCTGTAATATATATAGTGGTCCAGTAATTCCTGTCGGGGGCTTGCCACGCGTGCAAGCCCCCGATGTGCACTTACCCGGCGCGCCGACATCTGAAACCTGGCCCGCAGTGGATTTCCTGTCAGTGGCCCGGTTCTGATGTTGGCGCGCTGTGCTAACCTGACCCAGCGGCGTAGTTAGTGCGATGTGCCGGCTGGGATCAGGTGAGCACTGTTCAGCCAATCGGGGGAGGGGAAACTTCATTCAAAAGTTTGATAGTAAAGACTGTCAAACTCATGAAAAGTACGGCACCCCAAAACACTACTTAAACTTTAAATACAATTTTAAAAAGCATCCCAATAATTAAATTAACTATGAATAACTTTAAAAAACTATTTTAAACAATTAATCAAATTTTTGAAAAAAATAAATTTTTAAAAAATAGGGTCTAAAACTAAACTTACCTTACTGTAGATTCTTTAAAAATAATAAACCTGTGGAAAAAAAAATTCTAAATTGTACTAAAAGACCACTTACCTGTAAAACTAAGTACTTACGTGTGGTTTTTCAATGCGTAAAAACCGGAGCCCTTTACACATGCGCAAATCTGTAAAAATACAGGAAATCCAAGTCGCACGCGCTGCCCAATACCGCGCATGCGTTCAGCCTCTTAACCCCTTGGGTCAGAGGACAGGAAATGCCGGTTTTCAGCGCATGCGCTGTGCATGCTGAAAACCGGCAATTCCTCCTGGCACACGTGTGAGTACCCTGTCCGTACTCACGCGTTGTGACAGGAATTACTGGGCCATTATAAGTACACAAGGAGACACAACATGGTGGCAGCGGTATAAGTGAGTACAAAACTGTGCTATACGAACTACGAATAAGACGAAAAGTGATTTTATGCGGTGATTGAGAGTGAATCGTACGGGAAACTAAAATGACGGCACTGACTGTGCAAATGCAAACCCTCATGAACTGAGAAGCCGACGATATAGTAGAAGCATTCCGCAAGTTCAAACAGAAACGTGAGCTTACAATCAACAGCTTCCTGAAGGATACTACCAACGAGGAAAAGATTAGTTACATTCTGTTGTGGACAGGAGAAAAAGGTCTAGATTTGTATAATAGCTGGAGTTTGACTGAAGAGGAAAAGGAAAACCCTGCGACAATTTTTGATAAATTCAGCAACCATCTACAGCCTAAATCCAATCACCGTATACACAGATACAAATTCCAGAGTTTAAGACAGGAACCCGGTGAAACAGCTGACAATTTCCTGACAAGGCTGAGAAATGAAGCCAGCAAGTGTAAATTTAAGGAAATGGAGGAAAGGCTTGTGGACCAGCTAATATGGGGGTCAGCGCATGTAGAGGTACAAAAACCCCTGATAGGAAAAGAAAAGCTTGGAATAACAGAGGCTATAGATACTGCGAGAGCTCATGAAGCCATGAAGCAGCAAATGAAAACGCTGATTTCTCAAACGGCTGACATGCGGACGGCTTCTGAGACGGACAACAGAGTGGATGCAGTGAGAGAAAAGTACAACACACAAAGACATGCACACGACAACGGGGGAAACATGTGCAGAAATTGTGGAAGACCGCATGATTACACAGACAAGAGGAAATGTCCAGCATATGGAACAAGCTGCAATGCATGTGGCAAACTAAACCACTGGGAAAAGAGGTGTAGAATGAAGAAAGGAGGAACATACATCAAAAACAAAGGTGGACAGCAGAACCAGAGAAAGAAACACAATAGCCATGCCATGGATGAGCAGGATGATGATGATGATCACGACAATGCACTAAACATCAAAACAATAAAGATACAGCTTCACGAGATGTCCAGAGCGGAAAATACTCCGAGGAGAGAATTGCACACCATCATCCAAATCAATAACAAGGTCAAAGGTCAGCCCACAACCATCAACTTAAAGTTCAAGCTGGAGACAGGGGCTCAGAGCAACATTTCCCATTGAGACTGTACCAGCAGATCTTTCCCGAAAACCTGAGAGAAGATGGCTACCCGAAAAATGGTTGTTTAAAGGTAAGTAATGTCACGCTGACAGCATATGGGGGGAGTGAGATTAAACAACTCGGAATAACCTTTATCAAAGGGACACATAAAAGAAAGAACATCAACTGCATGTTCTATGTCACCGACACTGAGGGGCCAGCGATCCTGGGATTAAACAGCTGCGAGAAGTTGAGATTGATCTCAGTGCATCACGAGCTGACGGAAACGCCACTGAAGATAGACAGCAACACCCCACTGGAGAACCGCCCACAAATCAAGAATAAAAAAGACTTGATAGACATGTATCCGGAATGTTTCGATGATACAGTGGGATGTTTCGGAGATTTCCAATACCACATCACCATCGATCCAGAGGTAAAGCCCATTATCCATGCTCCACGAAAAGTACCCATCGAGCTGAAGACAAAGCTTGAAAGAGAGCTAAAGGAGATGGAAGAAACAGGAGTGATCGTAAAGGTCACTGAACCCACAGACTTGGTAAACTCAATTGTGGTACGAGAAAAGCCAAACGGACATCTTAGAATATGTTTGGACCCCAAAGATCTAAACCAGGCGATAAAGAGGGACCACTATCCCACCCCAATGCTAGAGGAGATTACGCCATCACTGGCAGGAGCCAAGGTTTTCTCAAAACTAGATGCCAGAAATGGATATTGGAACGTGAAGTTGTATGAGGAATCAACATAACTAACAACATTCACCACACCATTTGGGCATTACAAATTCCTACGGCTACCATTCGGGCTAAAGGTCAGTCAAGATATCTTTCAACAGAAAATAGACGAGACATGCAGAGGCTGTGAAGGAGCTATAGGAATAGCTAATGATATTCAGGTCTACGGAGCAGATGAAAGAGACCATGACATGCACCGACATGAGGCCATGGAGAGTACCAGGAAGGCTGGCATCAAGTTAAATGCAGATAAGTGCATAGTTAAAGTCAAGGAATGCCAATTCTTCGGTATTATATCTATCTTTATATATGTAAAGTGGTGCTTCTGTCGTTCTGTCTGTCTGTCTGTCTTCTTTCCTTAAAATTTTTTCGGCTATTGTAGTTAGGAGGGCTTCTTTTTAAAAAAAATACAAATTTTGGATGTTGTACTTTGTAGCTCCTCTTTTTAAAAATAAAGACATTTTGCAGTTTTTTATTTAAAATAAAGACATTTTGCCTGCTTCCAGCCGACATGTCAAAATGGCCTCTGCCTTCTTCACCCGCCTTGAAGGCTGGCCGGACCTGCCCTGAAAGCTGGCTGACAGCTTTTTTTTCTTTACCCACCGCCCCCCCCGCCCCGGCTCCCCGTTGCTCGCGCGTCCGGTGACTTAGGCCGGGACCTTGTGGTCTCCTGGGCGGTTGCGTCCGCAGCGCGATATCACGAGCGGCGCCGGCGTCATGCCGGAGAGGGGGGAGGGGGAGGGCCGGAAAGACTGAGGGGTGGGTGGGAGAGGGAGGGAGGGAAGGAGTGAGGGGTGGGAGAGGGAGGGAGGGAAGGAGCGCGGGGAGGGAGGGAGAGGGGGAGGGAGGGAGAAAGTGAAAGGGAGGGAGTGAGAGGAGGGAGGAGGGGAGGGAGAGGGGGAGGGAGGGAGAAAGTGAAAGGGAGGGAGTGAGAGGAGGGAGGAGAGGAGGGGGGAGGGAGGAGAGAGGGGGAGTGAGAGGAGGGAGGAGAGGAGGGGGGAGGGAGGAGAGAGGGGGAGGGAGGAGAGAGGGGGAGAGAGGGGGAGGGAGGAGAGGAAGGGGGAGGGAGGAGAGGAGGGGGGAGGGAGGAGTGGAGGGGGAGGGAGGAGAGGAGGGAGGAGGGAGGAGCAGAGGGGGGAGGGAGGAGAGAGGGGGAGAGAGGGGGAGGGAGGAGAGAGGGGGAGGAAGGAGGAGAGAGGGGGAGGGAGGGGGAGGGAGGGGGAGGGAGGAGGGAGGAGAGAGGGGGAGGGAGGAGGGAGGGAGGAGGAGGGACGAGGGAGGGAGAGAGTGAAGGGGGGAAGGGAGAGAGAGAGTGAAGGGGGGTGGGAGGGAGAGAGTGAAGAGGGGAGGGAGGGAGAGAGTGGAGGCAGAGAGTGAAGGGGAGGGAGAGAGAGGGAGAGAGGGTGAGGGAGGGGGAGCGAGAGGCAGGGGGGAGCCAGATCACCCCCCACACACCCGGGGGGTGTTGGGCTCAGCTCAGCTCAGACTCACTGTGAAAGAGGAGGAGGAGGCTGGGGATCCGCGGGCTGCCGCCTCAACATCAATGCCCGAGCTCAGACGTTTAGCTAAGTGCAGAGAGATGGAGAGACTCACCTCAGATGGTGTCCACCGGGGCTGCGCAGAGTCTCCGTCTCCTCACACAACACACACCCTCTCCCTCCCTCTATCCTCCTCCCTCCCTCTCCTCCCCTCCTCCCCCTCCTTCCTCTCCCCCTCCCTCCCTCTGTCCTTCCCACACAGACAGACAGACACACTCATTTGTACATAGAAAAATTATTTTTTCTTTTTTCATAACAGAATGCCCCCAAGAAAATGTACAAGACTTGGACGCAAACCTTCCGATGCTTCCCGGAAAAAGGAACAGAGAGCTGCTGAAACTGAGGAGCAGAGACAGGCTCGCCTTCACGCTGACCAGGCCAGACATGCTGCTGCTAGATCAGCTGAGACTTCTGAACATTCTGAGGGACGTCTCACTGGTGACAGAGCAAGACATGCTCAAGCCAGATCAGCTGAGACTTCTGAATATTCTGAGGGACGTCTTACTGCTGACAGAGGAAGACATGCTCAAGCCAGATCAGCTGAGACTTCTGAACATTCTGAGGGACGTCTTACTGCTGACAGAGCAAGACATGCCCAAGCCAGATCAGCTGAGACTTCTGAACATTCTGAGGGACGTCTTACTGCTGACAGAGCAAGACATGCCCAAGCCAGATCAGCTGAGACTTCTGAACAATCTGAGGGACGTCTTACTGCTGACAGAGGAAGACATGCTCAAGCCAGATCAGCTGAGACTTCTGAACATTCTGAGGGACGTCTTACTGCTGACAGAGCAAGACATGCCCAAGCCAGATCAGCTGAGACTTCTGAACAATCTGAGGGATGTCTTACAATTGACAGAGCAAGACATGCCCAAGCCACTGCCTCAGAGACTCCTCAGCAGAGTCAGGCATGCCAAGCTGCTAATCGGGTGAGCCATACCCAAGCCAGAGCCTCCGAGACTCCTGACCAGACTCAGTCACGTCGCCAAGCCGACAGCAGATGCAGGGCCATTGCCACATCTGACATTTGGAATCATTGGGTCGAAGCAGCCTTCTCCTATACACCCACAATCGATTATGAAGCAGACCACACAGTCATCATTGGCAACATGACCATCATTTGCCCTCACTGTGGCGCTCTGAAGTGGGAAGGAGAAATTGCTGGGATCTGCTGCAATAGAGGAAAGGTTAAACTTCCAACACTAACAGCTCCACCTGAACCCCTACACTCACTTCTGTTTGGCCAAAATCCAGCTTCAACACATTTCCTCACTCACATCAGAAAGTACAACAACTGCTTTGCAATGACCTCTTTTGGTACAAACAGAGTGCGTGAATCAGGATTTTGCCCAACTTTTAAAGTTCATGGACAGGTGTACCATACAGTTGGCTCACTACTTCCTCTCCCAAACAAAAGACCTCAGTTTCTGCAAATCTACTTCTTGGGTGATGGCGAAGAGCAAGCCAATCACCGCAGGGAAGCTGCTGTTCTGCCCGCACAACAACACCAAATCAAGCAAACAACTTTGGTTGAGTTACAGCGGATGCTTAATGACCAAAACCCATATGTTAAGACTTTCAAAACAGCCATCGAAAAAACAACAAATGAAGACCTCAAAGTTGTCATCAAAGCTGACAAGACTCCTGCAGGTGAACATGAGCGATGCTTCAATGCTCCGACCACCAATGAGGTAGCCATTGTCATTGTGGGCCAACAATTTGAACAACGGGACATTGTCTTGCATATCAGAGGTGGTCCACTCAAAAGGATTTCTGAGCTTCACAGGTCATATGATCCTCTGCAATACCCGCTTTTGTTTTGCCATGGGGAAGATGGATACGATGCTTATAACAAGATCCCACATGTTGACCCCGAAACTGGTGTGCCACCTACAGCCCAAAGGCAAAAGATGGTTTCTCGCATGGAATTCTATTCATACAGGCTGATGGAACGACAAACTGCTTCAAACCACCTGCTTCACTCTGGACGACTTCTCCACCAGTTCCTCACTGACATGTATGTGAAAATAGGAGAGTGGCTTAATTGGTTCTGGAATAACCAAAATCATTTGAGAGTCACAGACTCTATACACTTACGAGATGCTGTGGCCAATGATGGCAACACTGAGGACATTGGTCAACTGGTCATCCTACCATCCACCTTCGTTGGAGGTCCTAGGTACATGCATGAGCACACGCAAGATGCCATGACCTATGTCAGAAACTATGGCAGACCTGACCTCTTCATCACCATGACTTGCAATCCCCAATGGCAGGAGTTCCCACCCAAAGCTGGTACTGAAAGACATGAGCTCATAGCACGGGTCTTCAACCTCAAAGTTAAAAAACTGCTCAAACTGCTGACTGTGGCAAACTTTTTGGTGCACACAATTGCTACATGTACAGCATTGAGTGACAGAAGAGAGGACTTCCTCATGTTCATCTGTTGCTCTGGCTTCAGGAAAAGATTTGCCCCAATCAAGTTGATTCCTTTATTTCTGCAGAGCTACCTGATAAGGACCAGGATCCAATCCTCTTTGATGTTGTTGTAAAACATATGATTCATGGTCCTTGTGGGTGACACAACCCTTTTTCTCCCTGCATGAAAAACAATGCATGTACAAAAGGGTACCCAAAGCCACTCCATGAAGAAACTCAGCATGGGGATGATGGCTATCCTTTGTACAGGAGAAGGGGCAAAGACAGTGGAGGTTTCAGCACTGAGATAAGAATGCGAACTAAAAAATCTAGCCACTCGAGTCAACCTGGTCCGTCAACTCAGACAACACAGCAAAGACAGACATTTGAAGTTGACAACCGTTGGATTGTTTCTTACTGTCCACTCCTATCCAGGCTCTTCAAATGTCACATCAATGTGGAGTACTGCCACTCAGTTAAGTCTATCAAATATGTGTGCAAGTACCTCCATAAGGGC
Organism: Somniosus microcephalus; assembly: GCF_052327205.1. Taxonomy (NCBI): domain Eukaryota; kingdom Metazoa; phylum Chordata; class Chondrichthyes; order Squaliformes; family Somniosidae; genus Somniosus; species Somniosus microcephalus. The sequence continues at coordinate 217,957,969 of NC_140989.1, read as the reverse complement.
AGTGACCAAGCCGTATTTGATCTTCAAGCGGCTGGACAGCAGAATCAAAATGATGAGATTACCACACATCTGATGGGCCGTTACATCTGCAGCAATGAGGCAGCCTGGTGAACTTTTGGATTTGACATCCACAACCGTTACCCCACTGTCACTAAATTGGATGTTCACTTGGAAAATGGACAAAGGGTTTTATTCCGACCTGAAAATGCCAGCCAATGTGCCGAGCAACCTCCAAAGACAAAACTTACAGCATTCTTTCAGTTGTGCCAAACGAATGACTTTGCAAAGACACTTTTCTATCATCAGGTGCCCAAGTACTGCACATGGCAGCCAAACAATACATGGCAGGCTCAGCGCCCTGGAGCAGGTCAGAAGGAAGTTCCTGGTCATACAGAGGCGTACTCATCAGATGCACTTGGCAGAGTCTACACGGTCCATCCAAACAACACAGAGTGCTTTCACCTTTGTCTACTCCTCCATGAGGTTGCTGGCCCCACATCATTTAATGACCTCAAGACTGTCGATGGCCAGCTCTGTGAGTCTTTTCAAGAAGCTTGCCGCAGGAGAGGACTCATTGAGGGTGACAATCATTGGCATGCAACAATGACAGAAGCTGCTGTGTCTTACTCTGCCAATAGGCTATGAAAACTCTTTGCCATTATAATTGCCCTCTGCAGACCTTCCAACCCAGTGCAATTGTGGCAAGATCACAAAGACAGCCTCACAGAAGACATCTTACGCCAACTCACCAGAGCCAACCCCACAATGGCACTCAACTACACTGATGCGATGTACAATCAGGCATTGATCCTTTTGGAGGACCAGACTTTGGAATTCGCTGGCAAGTCTCTGACTCAGTTGAACCTTCCATCTCCCAATAGGAATGATTCTCCAGGTCTCAGCAGAGAGGTCTTCAGAGAAACTGTTATGTTCATTAATAACTAGACATTCTTATTATGAACACAGCTAGCTTCTAGCTAGTCATTCATTCAGTACACGTTCTCTAGGTACAGTGGCCTAGAAATTCAGTTTGGGGCGCCCAGCTCGCCTGGGCGCCGGAATTACCGCTGCGCGCGGAGCCACTTGTGCCAGCGGGATATTCAGTTTCAGCGCCCCAAGTGGAAGCCGGCCGCTAAACAAGGGTTTCGGCGCCCCGCTTGGGGCGCTGAAACTGAATATCGGCGTGCAAAGTGCCGCAGCGCCACCCGCTGCGGCACGGCAGCCTGCGGTACTGCAGGCCTTCCTCTCACTCTTAAGGGGGAGGTGCCTGCAACAGCGCGATCCCCGCTCGCGAGTGCTGGCAAATGAGCCCGGCACCAAGGAGAAGTGCCGGGCTCTCGGGAAACAGCCGGCAATGCCACGGCGGGGGGGTGTAGGAGGCCGGGGACAGAGGTGCGGGCAGGCGGCCGCCGAAAAAGCGGCCGGCCGCACCTCCACCTTAACTCGCCCCACTACTGGCACAGGTAGGCCCCTGTGTACTGGTCGCTGTTTGCGGCCGGCGCGGAGGAGGCGGCAGCGACCAAATATGGCCAGCGGGGCGATAGCGGGGTGCTGCGCACACCGATGACGTCATCGGTGGCGGCGCAGCGCTACAGGCTAACGCCACCATTAGCGCCCCGCTAAATATCACGGTAGGTTTGGACAGTGGCGCAAAAGCCCTCTTTGGGCGCAAACTGGTGGCGCAGGCCACTGAATTTCTAGGCCAGTATCTGTAGAGGCTTCCGTGCTCCTGTGTGCAGGCTGCTATCTTGACTTGGTAGCCTAGTGCCTCATGGGTAATGTAGTCTTAATATATATATAGCTGGGGAGTGTAGTTTTATACATACAGCTCTATACAGCTCCACTGCTCCACCTAGTGTCCACCACAGAATGACATGTTATTGATCACTACAAAACCACCTACAATGTTGAGGAACTGACCTCCTTGGTCACAGTCACTGAGCCTAAATTGCTTCCAGAGCAGAAACAGACTTACAGGTTGGTTCTTGATATGGTGCAAAACAACACTGCTGGCATTATCTTCCTCGATGCCCCTGGTGGAACAGGAAAGACATTCCTGATCAATCTTTTGCTGGCCACAGTTCGCTCTAAGGGATTAATTGCAGTGGCTGTTGCCTCATCAGGAATCGCTGCAACTCTTCTACAAGGAGGTCGCACTGCCCACTCAACCTTTGCTCTCCCTCTGGATCTGACAAGACAAGAACAACCAGTGTGTAACATTAGCAAAGGAACTGGTGCTGCTGAGATGCTTCAAAAGTCTCGATTGATTGTGTGGGATGAGTGTACAATGGCCCACAAGAGGGCACTTGAAGCACTCAACAGAACTCTTCAAGATCTGAGAGGCAACGATATGCTGATGGGTGGCATCACCCTGTTGCTGGCAGGTGATTTCCGCCAAATCCTGCCAGTTGTCCCCAGAGGAACAACAGCGGATGAACTCAATGCATGTCTCAAGGAATCCCATCTCTGGCCACATGTGCAAACAGTCCATTTGACGACAAACATGCATGTTCATATGCATGGTGACGAGATGTCAGAATCCTTTGCGCGACTTTTACTGCAATTGGGAGAAGGAAAGTTGCCCACTGACAGCAGTCGACAAATCACAATTCCTCCACTCTTTGGCAGTCAAGTAAAAACAGTTGATGACTTGATCTCAAACGTGTATCCAAACCTCCTCAATCACTTCAAAGATCACAACTGACTGTGTGAACGGTCAATACTTGCACCCAGGAATGATACTGTCAAAGAAATAAACATGCTCCTTCTTCAAAAACTCCCTGGCCAAGAGCACATTTACAAATGCGTTGATACTGTTTGTGACAGTGCAGTGACATTACCCCATTGAGTTCCTCAACTCATTGCAGCCTTCAGGAACGCCTCCTCACAAACTGATACTGAAGGAAGGCACCCCCATCATGCTCCTAAGAAACTTATCTCCACCAAAGTTGTGCAATGGATCCAGACTGGCAGTCAAAAACCTCATGCAACATGTCATTGAGGCTACCATCATCTCAGGCTGTGCCAGAGGGGAGGATGTTCACCTTCCTCGAATTCCTATGATACCAACTGACTTACACTTTCAATTCAGAAGGTGATGCGCTATCAATTACTCATAAAAGACTGAGAGTTAAGAGAGTAACTAAAGGCTTTTATTAGCAAAGAACAGAGCATGCCTCTTGTGGTTGACTGGATTCCAAGAAGGCAGGGGGCTGCAGGTCAATCACCTTTATACCTGGGCCTGTGTGGGTGGAGCCAGCCGAGACATGTTGAGGCATGCATAGGTACAACCGTGTGTAATAACAACAACAACAACAACAACAGTGGTTTACCACATTCACCCCTTGTTTAAAATTGAGTCCGGCGGGGTGAAGTGTACTAAAGGTTCGTGTAAGTAAGTCTATCAGGTGGCCTTGTATGCCGTCCTGATCGTCGTGGTGGCGGCGGTGATGGTGCAGCATCCAACGTTGAGTCTGGCGTCTCATTGAGTGGTTGGGTGGTCAATGACGGGTCCTGGGGCTGCGGCATGCCGTCTAGCGGGGTTGGGTTGTGGGTAGTGGTGGATGGCAATGGTAGTGTTTCAGGGGCACCCAAAGGTGCGAGATCTCGTGTGGGGGCTGTGTCCTCCCGCCCGTCCGGGTATGCTACGTAAGCATACTGGGGGTAGGCGTGGGTAGTGGTGGATGGCGAGGGGGTGTTTCAGGAGCACCCGAAGGTGCGAGGTCTCGTATGGAGACTGTGTCCTCCCGCCCGTCCGGGTACACCACGTAAGCATACTGAGGGTTGGCATGGAGGAGGCTCACCCTCTCGACCAGGGGGTCCATCTTATGGGACCTCACGTGCTTCCGCAGTAGGACAGGTCCTGGAGAAGTCAGCCATGTCGGTAACGAGATCCCCGATGTGGACTTCCTGGGGAAGGAGAACATTCTCTCGTGAGGGGTAGCATTGGTGGCTGTACAGAGCAGTGACCGAATGGAATGGAGCGCCGCAGGGAGGACTTCCTGCCAGCGAGAGGTCGGAAGGCCCTTAGATTTCAAGTTTAAAAGGACTGCCTTCCAGACCGTCGCATTCTCCCTTTCCACCTGGCCATTCCCCCGGGGGTTGTAGCTGGTGGTCCTGCTTGTAGCGATACCTCTCGAGAGCAGGTACTGCCGGAGTTCATAGCTCATAAAGGATGAGCCCCTGTCGCTATGAATATAGCTAGGGAAACCGAACAAGGCGAAGAGGTCATTCAGACATTTATTGACCGTGGTACTGGTCATGTCTGAGCAAGGGATGGCAAACGGGAAACGGGAGTACTCATCAGTTATGTTGAGGAAGTACACATTGCGGTCGGAGGAGGGGAGGGGCCCTTTAAAATCGACGCTCAGCCGTTCAAAGGGGCGCGTGGCTTTGATCAAGCTTGCTATGTCTGGCCTATAAAAATGCGGTTTGCACTCGGCACAGATTTGGCAGTTCCTGGTCATGGTCCTGACCTCCTCGATGGAGTAGGGCAGGTTACGGGATTTGATGAAGTGAAAAAACCTGGTGACCCCCGGGTGGCAGAGGTCATTGTGGAGGGTCTTCAGTCTATCAACCTGCGCGTTGGCGCATGTACCACGTGATAGGGCATCTGGGGGCTCATTGAGTTTCCCGGGCCGGTACAAGATATCGTAATTGTAGGTGGAGAGTTCGATTCTCCACCTCAAGATCTTGTCGTTCTTGATTTTGCCCCTCTGCTTATTATTAAACATAAAAGCTACTGAACGCTGGTCAGTGAGCAGGGTAAATCGTTTTTCGGCCAGGTAATGCCTCCAATGTCGCACAGCTTCCACAATGGCCTGGGCCTCCTTTTCAACAGAGGAGTGTCAAATCTCGGGGCCCTGGAGGGTCCTTGAGAAAAAGGCCACGGGTCTCCCCGCCTGGTTAAGGGTTGCAGCTAGGGCAAAGTCGGATGCGTCGCTCTCCACTTGGAAAGGGATGGACTCATCCACTGCGTGCATTGTGGCCTTCGCAATATCTCCTTTTATGAGAGTGAAGGCTGCACAGGCCTCTGCTGTCAGGGGGAAGGAGGTGGACTTGATGAGGGGTCTGGCTTTGTCCGCATAGTTGGGCACCCACTGAGCATAGTACGAGAAAAACCCGAGGCATCTCTTCAGTGCTTTTTGGCAGTGGGGGAGGGGGAGCTCCATAAGGGGGCGCATCCTGTCGGGGTCGGGGCTGATGACTCCATTCTCCACTACACAGCCAAGAATGGCAAGGCGCTTGGTACGAAACATACATTTGTCCTTGTTGTATGTTAGGTTCAGCCGCTGGGCCGTACGGAGGAATTTTTCTAGATTAACATCATGGTCCTGCTGGTCGCGGCCGCAGATGGTGACGTTGTCTAGATAGGGGAAAGTGGCCTGGAGCGCGTTCTGGTCGACCATCCGGTCCATCTCCCGTTGAAAGACTGAAACCCCGTTGGTGACGCCGAAGGGAACTCTGAGGAAGTGGTAGAGACGACCGTCAGCTTCAAAAGCTGTGTACTGGCGGTCCTCAGCCCTGATGGGGAGCTGGTGGTATGCCGACTTCAGATCAATCGTCGAGAACACCCGGTATTGTGCTATCTGATTGACCATGTCAGATATGCGGGGGAGTGGGTATGCATCTAGCTGGGTGTAGCGATTGATCGTCTGGCTGTAGTCAATAACCAGGCTGTTGAGATACCGCGGCAAACGTGGGAGTCGAGACAGAGCTATTGAAAACACAACTGCTTTATTCTGACCACATGGCAAACAGGTACTAGAAAAGCCCGCGCATCCACTTAAATACTTCCCAGACAGGAAGTGCTCCCGGCAGCCTGTCCCTGCGGGAAACAAGTTGCTGGAGGAAAGGGCCCCCGGCTGGGGGCTTCTGCTTAGACTGTCTGTGCCGCCGTGAGCGGATTATGTCCAGTGGTGGCGTGTCGCCACAGAGCTCCCCCCAGAATCCGCTTAGGAGGAGTGGACGAGTCGTGACGGTGGTCTAATGGTTCTGCCGCAGCGGCTCTGAGTGGTCGCCGGTCTGGTTGGTTGGGTCGGGCGGTTCGCCGCCGGCTGTGCTGGCTTGCCGGGGGGACGGCCTCTGGCTGGAGGCTGGGCCACGGGGACCTGTTCCCCTGGTTCTGTGTGTGCTGGTTTGAGCCGGTCGATGGAGACTGTCTCGACCCTGTCGCCGAGTCGCAGCTTGAATACCTTGTCCCCGGTTTGTAGAACCTCGTACGGACCGTCGTACGGGGGTCGCAGGGGCCCGCGGTGCGCATTGTGTCGCACGAAGACGAAGCGCGCCTGCTGTAAATTTGGCGGGACGTGAGGTGCGAGTTCGCCGTGTCGGTTGACCGGAAGTGGGGCAAACTGCTGAGCGGAAGAGAAAGAGTCGAGCCGCTGCTGTTCGGCCGACCAAGGCTTGGTAGGCTCCGGAAGGAATTCGCCTGGGACGCGCAGCGGTTGTCCGTAGACTAACTCCGCTGCCGAGGACTGGAGGCCTTCCTTGACCGCGGTGCGTAGGCCGAGTAGCACCCACGGTAGGCGGTCAGTCCAGGTACTGTCCTGCAGGCCGGCGCGGAGTGAGGCCTTGAGTGACCTGTGGAAGCGTTCACAAAGTCCGTTGGCCTGCGGGTGGTACGCCGTGGTGCGGTGGAGTGTCACCCCGAGGTTGCGTGCTGTGGCCGTCCAGAGTTCGGAGGTGAACTGGGCGCCTCTGTCGGAGGTTATGTCGGCCGGTACGCCGAACCTCACAACCCAGGTGTTAACGAACGCCCTGGCGATGTCGGCTGTGGTGGTGGAGGTCAGCGGCACTGCCTCAGGCCAGCGTGTGTAGCGGTCGACCATCGTGAGGAGATAAGTTTGGCCTTGCGATGGCGGCAGGGGACCGACGATGTCGACGTGTACGTGGTCGAAGCAGCGGCTGGGTACCTCGAAGTCTCCCAGGGGTGCTTTGGTGTGCAGCTGTACCTTAGCCCGTTGGCAGGCGAGGCAGGAGGTGGCCCAAGTCCGAACATCTCTGCTAAGGCCGCGCGAGACGAAGCGCTTGGAGAGGAGTTTGACGGATGCGCGGGAACCCGGGTGAGAGAGCCCGTGGAGCGCGTCGAAGACGCGGCGGCGCCAGGTCTCAGGGACGACCGGCCTGGGTTGGCCGAGTGAGACGTCGCACGTGACTGCCGTGGCTTCGGGCCCGTGCGCGACCTTGGCTAGGCGTAGCCCTGGCAGGCTGGTAGCCGCCGAGAGGAGGTCTGGGTCCGTGAGCTGGGCCGCTGCTAGTTGTGCGTAGTCGACCGCGAGGTGATTCGCACAGACGGCGGGACGGGAAAGGCAGTCGGCGACCACGTTGTCTCTACCGGAGACGTGCTGAATGTCCGTAGTAAACTCGGAGACGGCTGCGAGCTGGCGTTGCTGCCTAGTGGACCAGGGTTCGGTGTGCTTGGCCATCGCGTATGTGAGTGGCTTGTGGTCCACATACGCGGTGAAGGGGCGGCCTTCCAGGAGGAACCTGAAATGGCGGACCGACAGGTGGAGTGCGAGAAGCTCGCGGTCGAAAGTGGAGTATTTGACCTCCGGGGGGCGCAGTTGGCGGCTGTAGAAGGCAAGTGGCTGCCACGCGCCATTGACCCACTGCTTGAACACGGCCCCGACCGCGTGGTCAGAGGCGTCGGTGGTGAGCGCGACCCGGGCATCGGCCCTCGGGTGTGCGAGCAGAGTGGCGTCGGCGAGCGCGTTTTTGGTGGCGTCGAAGGCGGCTGCCGTGTCAGTGGTCCAGGCTACGTCCATCTTGCCGGATTTTCCTCAGAGGGAGTCGTATAGGGGCTTCATAAGGGCTGCGGCTCTGGGGATGAACCTGTTGTAGAAGTTCACCATCCCGAGGAACTCCTGGAGGCCCTTGATGGTTGTGGGGCGGGGGAATTGCTGGACGGCCTGCACCTTGTTGGGCAGGGGGACGGCCCCAGCAGGGGTGATGTGGTGACCGAGAAAATCGATCTCGGTTAGGCCGAATTGGCACTTCGCCGGGCTGAGGATGAGCCCGTGTTGGGCTAGGCGCCCGAACAGGATGCGAAGGTGTTCGAGGTGTTCCTGTTTGGAGGAGCTGGCCACGAGAATGTCGTCTAGATAGACGAATAGGAAGTTCAGGTCCCGGAGGACTGAGTCCATAAGGCGCTGGAAAGCCTGTGCTGCATTCTTGAGGCCGAAGGGCATCCTCAGGAACTCGAACAGGCCGAATGGGGTGATGACGGCCGTTTTGGGGATGTCCGCGGTGTGTACGGGGACTTGGTGGTAACCGCGCACCAGGTCGACTTTGGAAAAGACGGTTCGTCCGGCCAGTCGGGCCGAGAAGTCCTGGATGTGTGGCACCGGGTACCGATCGGGGGTGGTGGCGTCGTTGAAGCGGCGGTAGTCCCCGCAAGGGCGCCAGCCTCCGCCGGGCTTGGGGGCGATGTGGAGGGGCGAGGCCCAAGGGCTGCTGGAGCGGCGGATGATGCCGAGTTGTTCCATGTTGGTAAACTCGGCCCGCGCAATTTCCAGCTTGGCCGGGTTGAGTCTGCGGGCGTGGGCAGAAACTGGGGGGCCGGTGGTGGGGATATAGTGTTCCACACCGTGCTTGGCGGCTTTGGCCAAAAAGGTCGGGTTAGTGAGGGCGGGAAACTCAGCTAGGAGTGCCGAGTAGTCGTCCGTGGCTCTGGCGAGGCAGTAGGTCGTCGGGCCGGCCGAACGGGCCGGCCGAACGGGCCGGGGTAAAGGCGCCGGGGATGGGGGCCATAGTGTTGATGTCGACGAGGCGGTGCCTCGGAATGTCGACAAGGAGGCCGTGGGCGCGTAGGAAGTCGGCGCCGATGAGTGGGCAGAGGACCTTGGCTGTCAGGAACTCCCAGCGGTAGCGGCGGCCCGCGAGGTCGAGCGTGACCATGCGGGTGCCATATGTGCGGATTTCAGAGCCGTTGGCTGCAGCCAGTGTGATACCCCATGTGCCGCGTTGGATCTCGAGGGCGGAGGCGGGGGTGATGCTGTGCTGGGCCCCTGTGTCGCACAGAAATCGGCGGTTGGTTCTGTCGTCAGTGACGTACAGTAGGGGCTCCTTCTGCCCCGCGGCCATCGCGGGGGCCGGTGCGGGGGGGGGTTTGAAGGAACACGGTGGCGTGCAGCGTTGAGCCCTAGCACCAAAACGGGTGTGGTAGTAGCAGTGACCCGGAGTGGTAGGGCGGTCAGGCCTAGCGGCCCGGGAAGACCGCGTGGTCGTTGCCGTGAGGTCGGGCGCGACGTCGCGAGCGGCCTGTGCAGAGAGCAGCCGGTCGGCCTTTTCGGCTATCTCATTCAGGTCCGTGGAGTCAGACTCCACAAGGAGCGGGCGGATGCTGGCGGGGAGCTGCCGAATGAAAAGCGTGCGAAAAAGGGCACCGGGATTTTTGTCATCTGAGAGGGACAGCATGTGGGAAAGCAGGTCTGATGGTGAAGCGTCACCAAGGCCGGGGAGGTCCAGGAGTTGGCAGTGGCGCTGGTAAGAGGACGTTTGAAATTTTTTAAGTAGCGCAGCCTTCAGATGCTCGTACTTGCCCTCCGCTGGTGGATTCTGCAGCGCTGCCCAAACCTTGGGGACTGTAGCGTAGGTGAGCGAGGCGACGAGGTAGTCGTACTTCGTGGCGTCGACTGTAATGCCTTTCAGCCGGAATCTGGACTCAGCTTGAACGAACCAGGCTTCGGCGAGGTTCTCCCAAAAGTCAGGTAATTTAACTGTGACTACGTTTGTATCCGCCATGCTAGCTTAGGATTCGTCCTGAGCGTCGGGGTCACCAGTGTTGAGATACCGCGGCAAACGTGGGAGTCGAGACAGAGCTATTGAAAACACAACTGCTTTATTCTGACCACATGGCAAACAGGTACTAGAAAAGCCCGCGCATCCACTTAAATACTTCCCAGACAGGAAGTGCTCCCGGCAGCCTGTCCCTGCGGGAAACAAGTTGCTGGAGGAAAGGGCCCCCGGCTGGGGGCTTCTGCTTAGACTGTCTGTGCCGCCGTGAGCGGATTATGTCCAGTGGTGGCGTGTCGCCACAAGGCGCTGTTTTTCGCCAGTCTTCACTACCACCACTTGTGCTCGCCATGGGCTGGTGCTACTTTCAATAATCCCTTCCTTCAGGAGTCTTGCTACCTCGGATTTAATGAAGCTCCTATCCCCGGCACTGTAACGCCTGCTTTTGGTAGCGATGGGCTTACAGTCGCGGGTGAGGTTAGCGAACAAGGAGGGGGGGGGGACTTTAAGGGTGGAGAGGCTGCAAATGGTGCGCGGCGGGCGATTTAAAAGCTGCTGGCTGCAGACTGTGAGTGGGGGGAGGGGTCCGTCGTATGCTAATGTGACACTCTTAAGGTTGCACTGAAAATCCAACCCCAGTAGAACGGCAGCGCAAAGATGGGGCAGGACCAGGAGTTTAAAATTTTTGTATTCTGTGCCCCTTACTGAAAGGGTCACTACACAGTAGCCACCGACGTCCGCTGACTGGGCTTTGGAAGCCAAAGAGATCCGATGTCGCGTCAGCAGGACCGGGAGAGAGTAACTGCGCACCGTGTTGGGGTGGATAAAGCTTTCCGTGCTCCCGCTGTCAAAAAGGCAGGTAGTGGCGCGGCCGTTTACCTTAATGTCCATCATGGACCTGGACAGTTGATGAGGGAGAGATTGGTCCAGTGTCACGGAGGCCAGCGTATGGTCGAGCGAGTCGATGTGGTCGTCAGATGAGGCGGTGGTTGAGTCCGGGTCCCCCGTGGTTGAAGTTGGAGACGTCCGAGATGGCGGACAAAATGGCGGCGCCCATGGTCCCGATCCCCACGCGGCTGGGGGAGCCCAAGATGGCGGACAAGATGGCTGCCCCCACGGTTTGCACGTGGCGCTGCTGGCGTTAGCGGTTTTACCTTTGCAGGCGCTGACATAGTGTCCTTTCTTCCCGCAGCCGGAGCAGGTAGCGTTTCTCGCCGGGCAGCGTGCTCTGGGGTGTTTTGCCTGGCCACAAAAATAACACTTCTGTGCCTTGGACATCGCAGCAGCAGTTGAAGGTGGCGGTCCCATGACCCAAGGTTGTGGCGTCCACGTTGCGGAGCGGTTAGGGGAGAAGGCGTCCATATTCCTGTGGGCCGCGTTGAGCGAGAGCGCGAGGGACACTGCCTTTCTCAGGTCCATTTCTCCCTTTTCCAACAGTTTCTGCCAGGAGCAGTCGGACCTTAGACACGCAACGAAAGCATCTCGGATCAGTCCCTCCGTGTGTGCTGCGGCTGATGCTTCTTTGCAATCGCAGTCTCGGCCGAGTATCCGTAGTGCCCGTAGGAAGGCCTCCACCGATTCCCCGGGCTGCTGTCTGCGGGATCTTAAGAGGTGCCGGGCATAGACCGTATTTACCGGGCGTGCGTATTGCCCTTTTAGCAGGCCGATAGCCGCCGCGTAGGTCGTCGCGTCCTGGATTATTGTATAAACTTGGTGGCTCACCTTTGAGGCCAGGATTTCCAACTTGTTTTCGTCCAGGGTCACAGTTGAGGCTTGCAGGTAGGCCTCGAAGCAACGCAGCCAATGCGCGAATTTGGTAGCCGAACCCGCTTCTTGCGGGTCTAGGTCCAGGCATGTTGGTCTGAGGGCTCGCAGCAGCTCCTGTTGCTCAGCGTTTGGTGCAGCAGCCTGCTGTTCAGCGTTTGGTGCAGCAGCCTGCTGTTCAGCAAATGTCAACATTTTGTTTTTGCTAATAAAATTGATGCGCTATCAATTACTCATAAAAGACTGAGAGTTAAGAGAGTAACTAAAGGCTTTTATTTGCAAAGAACAGAGCATGCCTCTCGTGGTTGACTGGGTTCCAAGAAGGCAGGGGGCTGCAGGTCAATCACCTTTATACCTGGGCCTGTGTGGGTGGAGCCAGCCGAGACATGTTGAGGCATGCACAGGTACAACCGTGTGTAATAACAACAACAACAACAACAACAACAGTGGTTTACCACAGAAGGCAACAGTTCCCTCTGAAAATTTCTTTTGCTATGTCCATCAACAAGGCCCAGGGGCAGACTTTGAAGGTTGCTGGCATCAACTTACACACGCCCTGCTTTTCACATGGCCAGTTGTACGTGGCATGTTCCAGAGTTGGTGCATCCAGGAATCTGTTCATTTTAACACCGTCAGGAAAATCACAAAGGCCTAGAAATTCAGTATAGCCACGTTTGGGGCACTAAAGTCGGGCGGCCGCTAAAGTTTGCGCCCGGCGCAAAGTCGCGCCACCTTCGCCGAAATTCAGTCGCATCGCCCCAAGAGGTTGCTGCTGCGCTAAAACAGGCGATGCACGACTATCTTTAGGTGCTAAGCCGGCGGTGCTGAGCGATACCCCCGAGGCCGGGCGCAGCGCAGGTGCGGCGAGTTGTTGATTGACGGCAGACACTCTGGCGCCGGTCAGCTCTTAAAGGGGGAGGGTGGATTTGTTTGCCTGCCACGCCCTGCACACTGCAGCCCTCAACCTAGGCCTGACCACTTCTGCTTCATCTGCACAACGCCCAGGGCTATGGAGAAGGCCAGGGAGAGAGCGCAGCGCTTTAGCGACGGTGACCTGAGGGTGCTGGTTGGCGGAGTGGAGCGCAGGCGCCATGTTCTGTTCCCAGAAGGTGGCAGGAGGCCGCTGGCCAGCGCCTACCGGAAAGCCTGGAGGGAGGTCTCAAACAGGGTGACTTCCAACAGCGTGGTTGCCAGGACTCCTGTGCAATGCCGGAAAAAGTTCAACGACCTCACTCGGGTTGTCAGGGTGAGTACCCTTTCCAGTGTCCTCCTCATCCCTGCATGTGCACCTCAGTTTATGGGCAAAGGGACCTGAAAGCCCTAATGGCCAGCCCTCATCCAGCAGCTATGGGACTGTCATGAAAATCACTTGCACATTCAGCACTTTACAAACTGTACAAGCTATTCGACCATGGGAGGCAGTGCAGACAAGATCAGTGCTTCACACTGTACTTAGAGGCCGTCCTTTCTCTTGCAGGCCAAGGTGGCGCACAACCGGCGGAAACTAAGTGAGACTGGGGGAGGCCGTCCTGACGTCAAAGAGCTCTCCGACCTCGACCAGTGTGTGGAGCGCATTATGGCAGGCCGGCTGATTGGCCCCGTCGCCAGTGGAGATGCCGACCCTGTTCTGGGCACCAATGGTAAGGGCATCACCTTTTTGACCTCTCTCTTTCCACTTGCGCCTCAGATCAGCATCCTTTGCCACTGTCCGACCAATGCAGTGCATGGCAGCACTCATGCCTCCCTCGCTGCCGCCCTGTCCTCACTCTAAAGCTACTCTTGTGCCTTCCTGCTTTCAGATGGTGAATCGCCAGGTGAGGAGGCGGGCCCTCAAGCTGCCACTGTCAGCGATTCCGAATTCGAGGAGGAGGAAGAGGAAGCCGGCCCATCAGTGCCACCCTCAGCCGTGCCAGCCCATGGCGATGAAGGGGACACGTCTTCCCTGGAGGGGAGCCGGGGGGAAGGGTCGGAGGAGAGTGAAACTCCGGGACCCAGCGGCCTGCAGCAACGCGGGAGGGGTGGGGAAGCTCGGCGGACTTCTCCCCAGAGGGTGAGTGCGGCCTCCAGTCCTGTGACGGTGAGCGCAGAGGAGGTGCGGCTCCTGGAGGAAATGGCCGTCCAGGCTGAGCGCAGGCACAATGAGCTCATGGCTGCAGTGGCAAGGATGCCTGACTCCATTGAGTCTCTGTCAAGGAGTGTGCAGCAATTTGGAGCAGCACAGGCCAGGAGTCTACAGGACTTCGCGGCAGCACAGGCGGCTTCGAGCCAAGTGCTCAGTCGTGCCATCCATTCACTGGCTGTTGTCATGCGGACACAGACCAGGGCCACACGGGCACTAACTGCTGCCACCCTCGCTGGATCAGCCAGGCATCGCCAGGGCACTCGCCGCGCAGCAGCAGCCTAGCAGTCTGTTCTTCAGCTGTTTGCTGCGCATGCTGCAGTGCTGGCCCGTGCGAGTGCCAATGTATCAGGCGACCAGGGAGCACCTGCGATCTGTCAGGTTGGCACCATTCCTGCAGCCGACACTGGCGCTCCGCCATTGCAGCTGCCACGAGCCGCTGGAGAGACTGCTGCCGCCCAAGCAGAGTTGGAGCAGTCAGCAGCCGGCCCCTCCAGGGCCCGAGCTGGTGCAGGCCGACCCCCAAGGGCATCTGCCGTCTCGCCATCTGACCCACAGCAGCCTTCCCCCAGCCTTGCTGCAGCCAATGGGCTCCCATTGAGGAGGAGCTGCAGGGCGGGCAGTGGCCAGGCAAGGATGCGAAAGGCATCGCCCTCGCAGGGCAAAAAGTAGAAGGTCTGCACAAATGCTTTGTGTTTGTTGAAAGGCCGAGACTGGTGTAGTTGTGTTTTTGTAAGGCCGAGACTGGTGTCTTTCTTTGTTTTTGTAAGGCCGAGACTGGTGTCTTTCTTTGTTTTTGTAAGGCCAAGACTGGTGTCTTTCTTTGTTTTTGTAAGGCTGAGACTGGTGTCTTTCTTTGTTTTTGTAAGGCCGAGACTGGTGTCTTTCTTTGTTTTTGTAAGGCCGAGACTGTTAGTTTTGTGTTTTTGGAGGGGGCTGCTCAACATGAGGTTGTAATGTGGGAAGGGCAGATGTTTGTGTATTGATTTCTTTGTGGGTTCAATGACGAGACATTTATGAAAGAGAATGAGTTTTAATCTACAGTCTGTTCAACTCTTTATACAGCTTTACAGGAGACACGATGCTAGTGATCCATCTAGAATGAAACTGAAACTAATCTGAACTGCCTTGCTTGTCTCGGTCACATGCCCTCTGCTGGTCAGGCACAAGCAATCAATACATACAAACATGCTGGTAAGGCATCATAATCAAACAGGCAAATACCATCTCTATTTGCTGATATCATTACATCTCCTTTTCTTAAAACAAAAGTATTTTACTTTTAACTAACAACATGTTTTCTTTGTATTAATCTGCATTTTAACTGTAACACTTAATGAACTTACATTATCATTAACATGATCAAGGTTTTTTAACCTTGCTTTGTGTGTTCACATGAAATATGTAAATACACTAGAACTTGAAGAAAGAATAAGATAACATTACTTCCTTCTATAACAATAGTCCTTAAATTTGCTCAATGAGTCTCTCAGGAGGCTTCATGTGTCTTGAGGATTTTCTGATTGATTGTCCTTGAATCTGAGTTGTTGCCTCAGATGATGTGTTCTCAGCTGTGTGATCAGGTTGTTCAACAGTATCAGTCTCTTGACCTGCTGTGGCTGGTCCCATGAGAAGATCTCGACGATTTCTTCTCAGAACAGCACCCTCATCTGTCTGAATGGTGTATGATCTTGGTTGAACTTCACTCAGGACAGTTCCCTTCTGAGTCCATGTGTTTGTTTTGTCTTTGAACCTTACTTGGTCACCAGTGTGGAGTTCAGGTAGGTTTTGTGTTCCTCTGTCATAGTAGTACTTTTGCTTTTCTTTCTTTTGCTCTTTGAACTTCCTCACTTTCTCCCCCTCTTTTGTTTTCAGGAGGTTCTCCGGGATGGGTAGGTTTGACCTTAGCCGACGTCCCATAAGGAGATGGGCTGGTGACTTACCACACTCGAGCGGCATTGTGCGGTATACAAGCATGCTCTGGTAGAAGTCAGTTCCACTGTCTTTTGCCTTGCACATCAGTCTTTTCACTGTCTGGACCGATTTTTCCACTAGACCATTGGACTGTGGAAAGTGAGGACTTGACGTTGTGTGGACAAAGTCCCACTCTTTGGCAAAGTGTCGGAAACTTGCATTGTAAAACTGGGGTCCGTTGTCTGTGAAGACCTCGCTTGCCACGCCATGTCTGGAGAATATGGCTTTCAGACATGTTATCACAGCATCTGCAGTGGTGGCGTACAGTCTACAAACCTCTGGATACAGGGAGTAATAGTCTGTGACTACAAGGTAGTCCTTCCCTTGACATACGAATAGGTCAGCGCCTACCTTCTGGTAAGGTCGGTCTGGTGCTGGGTGTGGCTTTATTGGTTCTACCGGATTGCTTGCTCGATATTTCCGGCATATTGTGCAGTTTGACACCTCATTTGTCACATCTTGGTTGATTCGTGGCCAGTACATCACCTCTCGTGCTCTTTTCTTACACTTTTCGATTCTCAGATGTCCTCCATGGATCTTTTTTAACATCTCTTTTCTCAGACTCTTTGGGATAACTATTTTACTTCCTTTGTAGATGATGTCTTCGACCACTGATAGTTCTGCCCTGCAGTTCCAGCACTCTGCCATGTCAGGTGAGCAGTCTTGCTTCATGTTGGGCCATCCATCCAAGATGCTTTTCCTCAGTCGTCTCATTGTTTCATCTTTGTTTGTCTCAGTCTTTATGAGCTCCATTTTTGCATCTGCTATGGGCAGTGCACTTGTGATCATGTCCACGTAGGTGTTCACTTTTTCATCCATTGTGGTGTTTGCGGGTTCACTTGGGTCAACAGCTCTGGACAACGTGTCTGCTGTATACATCAGTTTACCCGGTGTGTACGCAACATTCAGTGTATAGCGTTGCAGCCTGATCATCATTCTTTGAATTCTAAGCGGGCAGCTTTTAATGGCTTTTGGAACAATGCAATCAAGGGCTTATTGTCAGTCTCTACAGTGATTGCTTGTCCTGCCACAAACTGGTGAAATCTTTCACAGGCGTATGTGATGCTGAGCAGCTCCTTTTCTATTTGAGCATATCGCGTCTCCGCGTCTGTCATTGAGCGCGATGCATATGCAATAGGTTGCCAGTAGTCATATTGTTGCAGAAGAACGGCACCGAGCCCACTCTGTGATGCATCTGATGATATCTTGATGGGTCTCGTTGGGTCATAAAACCTCAGAACTGGTTCCTCTGTGAGCAGTTTCTTTAGATCGCTCCATGACTTCTCATGCTCATGATTCCATTCCCATTCTATGTTCTTTT
Source organism: Somniosus microcephalus (assembly GCF_052327205.1). NCBI lineage: Eukaryota > Metazoa > Chordata > Chondrichthyes > Squaliformes > Somniosidae > Somniosus > Somniosus microcephalus. The sequence continues at coordinate 217,941,056 of NC_140989.1, read as the reverse complement.
CAGTTAGTCTTCTCAGTGGCGCTATCTTTTCTGAGAGGTTGGATATGAATTTCCCCATGTAGTTGATCATTCCATTAAACCTCTGCACGTCCTTTTTGCATTGTAGCTTTGGCATATTCTCAATGGTGGACACCTTTCTGGGATCTGGTCTGATGCCCTCACAGCTAAGGATATCTCCCACGAATGTCAGTTCTGTCACCCTGAGCTGGCATTTCTCTCTGTTCAACTTCAGGTTTGTTTTCCTTGTTGCTTCCAGCACTTTTTTCAGTCTCTCGTCATGCTCAGTTCTCGTAGTTCCCCATACTATGATGTCATCCATTGATGTATCAACTCCCTCCAGGTGCTCATAGATCATATGGATAGTTTTGTGATACACTTCAGGAGCTGAGGCAATGCCAAATGGTAACCTTAGGAATCTGTATCTGCCAAATGGACTGTTGAACGTGCACAGTCTTGAACTTGCTTCGTCCAATTTCATCTGCCAAAATCCTGATGATGCATCTAACTTGCTGAAATACTTTGCATTTGCAAACTGTGACATGATTTCCTCACGTGTAGGAAGCTTGAAGTGCTCTCTCTTTATTGCTCTGTTTAGATCTCTTGGATCCAGGCAAATTCTGAGCTTTCCATTCTTTTTGTCCACTACGACAAGGGAACTCACCCATTCAGTTGGCTCATCTATCTTCCGAATCACGTTCAGGCTTTCCATCCCATCCAACTCTGCCTTCAGTTGCTTTTGAAGAGCAAACAGAACTTTTCTGCATGGATGTATGACCGTTGGCATACTTTTATCTACTCTGATCGTGTGTTCCCCTGGCAGGCAGCCTAGACCCTTAAATAGGTCGTTGTACTCTTTCATGAGTTCATCATAGACTGTCTCTCCTTCGCTTTCCACAATGAGGACTCTCTTTACCAGGTTCAGTCTCTCACAGGCTTTTAAACCTAGTATGGCTTGCACATCCTTTGGCACCACAATTAATGCTAGCGTGTGCTCTCTGTCCTTGTGTGTTACTTTGACAATGCATCTTCCTTTCACTGGTATATCAGTACCTGAGTATCCTGTCACTTTCACTTTTATTCCATGTATCTTTGGTCTGGGTCTAATTTTCTTAAAATCAGTCTCTGATATCACATTAACTTGTGCTCCAGTATCCAATTTAAATGGAATGTGTATGTCATTCACTTTTAGTGTCAACATCCAGTCTCTTTCTTCTTTTTTGTTTTCAGACACAACATCTACATTGAACTCCTCTATCTCGCTTTCATCTACTGTATGGACCTTGCTTTGTTGCGCTTGGTTCTTACAGCAACGGGCATAATGGTTGTTTTTGTTGCAACTATTGCATTTTTTACCATATGCTGGGCACTTTCTTGTTGGATGCTGTGTACCGCATCGACTACATGTCTTTCGATTGTCCCTTTCATTTTCGTTCACTGGCCACGCCTGTTTTTTCACATTGGCGCTCTTTTTGTTAAACAGTTTGTATCCGTTCATTCTCACTGCATCCACGTTGCAGCTACTGTCACTGAACAGCTCCTTTGCCTGCGACTTCACAGTCTCTGTAGCCTTACACAGTGCTATGGATTTTCCCAGGTCTAGATCTTGCTCTCTTAGCAGTCTTTCCCTTAGACCATTATCTGGAATACCACACACCAGTCTATCTTTTATCAGCGAGTCTGTCAGTCCCCCAAATTCACATGTTTTGCTTCGGTTTCTCAGTTCAGTCACATGCTGATCAATAGTCTCTCCCATTTTCTGTACACATGTGAAAAATCTGTGCCTCTCAAACATCACGTTACTTTTAGGTATGCAGTAGGCCTCAAACTTTCCATTATTTTATCTAACTTCATTTTGTCTCCATCAGCAGCGAATGTAAAGTTATTATACACCTCCAGCGCTTCATCACCCACGACATGTAAGAACAGTGACGCTTTCATTTTATCACCTTTCTCGTCAGCTCCGATTGCTGATAAATACAACCCCAAACGTTGTTTGAACCTCCTCCAGCTTTCAGCCACATTACCTGTCAACTGAAGCATCGCCGGTGGGAGGAAACCTTCCATTTTTCACTTCGTTAGCTATTCTCTAATGGTAAGTAACGATGTTCTCTTTTGGCTTGCTAATCTGTGGAGAGCTGATTTAACTTCAGATTTTTCCTCTTCATCTCTTTCAATCACTTCTGACACCATGTATTGATTTCTTTGTGGGTTCAATGACGAGACATTTATGAAAGAGAATGTCTTTTAATCTAAAGTCTGTTCAACTCTTTATACAGCTTTACAGGAGACACGACGCTAGTGATCCATCTAGAACGAAACTGAAACTAATCTGAACTGCCTTGCTTGTCTCAGTCACATGCCCTCTGCTGGTCAGGCACAAGCAATCAATACATCCAAACATGCTGGTAAGGCATCATAATCAAACAGGCAAATACCATCTCTATTTGCTGATATCATTACAGTTTGCAATAAATTAATGTTCTTAAATCGCACTGTGCATGGTTTTTTTTGCAAGTCCTGGTTGCCCTGCTTGGCTGAGGGCTTGTGGAGTGGCTACATTCATCTGCTGACATTGGCACAAGCCATTCCCTGAGAGGGGGCCTAGAACCGACGTTCAATAAGCCGGCGATGGGCGGCCCTTGCACTTTCTGCCTCCCTCCTGTGCTGGTCCTCCTCCTCCTCCTCCTCCTCCTCCTCCTCCTCAGGTGGTCCTCCAATCTCTGGTGGCAGTGGCTGAGTCCTGTGGATATCCAGGTTGTGCAGCATGCAGCACACGACCACGAAATGGGAGACTCGCTCCGGCGAATATTGTAGGGCTCCACCGGAACGATCCAGACAGCGGAACCGTTGCTTCAGGACGCCGATTGTTTGCTCAATGATGTTCCTGGTCGCTTGATGGCTGTCGTTGTATCCCTCTTCAGCAGGGGTGCTGGGCACACGGAGCGGGGTCATCAGCCAGGTACACAAAGGATAGCCTTTGTCCCCGAGAAGCCATCCTCGTGGGTGAGGCTGGGCCTGGAACATGTCTGCCACAGAAGTCTGGCGCAGGATGAAGGCATCGTGGCTGCTGCCTGGAAAGCGGGCATTGACAGCTAGGATGAGCTGCCTGTGGTCACACACCAGCTGGACGTTGAGCGAATGGTAGCCCTTCCGGCTGCGGTAATCCTCGGAATTCTCCAGAGGTGCCCGCAAAGCCACATGTGTGCAGTCAATGGCGCCCTGCACCATGGGGAAGCCCGCGAATGCTGCAAAGCCCATTGCACACTGTTGCTGCTTGGCAAGGGCCATGGAGAAGGAGATGAACTGACGTCTCCTTTTGAAAAGGGCATTGGTCACCTGGCGGATGCAGCAATGCACGGCGAACTGGGAGATGTTGGAAATGTCCCCAGTAGCGGATTGGAAGGAGCCGGTGGCATAGAAGTTGAGAGCCACCGTCACCTTCACTGCCACCGACAGAGACGTCCTGCTCCTCAGATGTGGCTGCAGATCACCGCCAAGCAGGTGGCAGATCTCTGTGACCACCTCCCTTCAGAATCACAGCCTCCGAACACACTGCTCGTCAGATATGTTCAGATAGGAGAACTGCTGATGGTATACCCTGGGTGGGTAAGGCCTCCATTCCCGACGCCTGTTGCCCCCTCTCCATCTAGCCAGGACTGCCACTCTCTCACGGCATCTGTGAGCCCTTTGGATGCAATGGAGAAGGCCAGCGTTTGCACCCATTGCAGCCCCCATTATATGTTAGCAAACAATGATATGTCAATGAAGGCAAAGACAAGTGGAACGCTGTGGCCTGAAGCCACAAATACCTGTCCGAGTGTTGAGCCAAAGCAGAAAGTGTAGTGTCCGTGTGTAGATAAAGACACTGAAGACAGGAGTTGGTTCATAGGTATTTACTAAGCAAGTCTGGGGGGGGTTTCTAAAGGATATACGCAATACACAGGCTTATATAGCCCAAGTGGCAATTACCGGCATTACGCACACCTGGGGCTCTTAAAGGCACATACACCACAATTGCTCTTAAAGGCACATACACCACAATTCCTCCCCTTCTAGCTAACTAGTACATCATATTTTAAGTAATTATTAATTACATGTTATATGCAAAATAATATACATTGCTGTATTAATTAATTATAAGTTAGTCTCTCAGGAGGCTTCCTGACTCGGTCCGGATAATGCCTCGGGGGTGTAGTAGTTTCTGGTGGTGTAGTAGGTTCTTCTGGCAAGGCTGATTCGGCTTGAAGGCCAGTGTCGGGTTCATCGGGCTCCAGTGTCACCGGATCGGAGGTAGATATGGGTATCTCTACTTCATCGTTAGATGTATAGAGTGGTGGTGTAGGTTGTCCCTTTTCGGATGACTTGATGATTTGGTCAGCATGGCACCTTATTATGCTGTCTCCGATGTCCACGGTATACATCAGTGGTCCTAATCGTGTGCAGATAGTTCCAGGCTGCCATTTCTCGGTACGGTAGTCCCGGGCCAAAACCGATTGGCCTATCTGGAAGGCACTAGTTGGCCTTTCATTCATGCCCTGAAACTGCCGGTTCTCCACGTCCCTTCGGATGTTGGGCTTGACCAAATCCAGCCGGCATCTTAGGTTTCTATTGTAGAACATCATGGCGGGAGTTTGGTTAGTAACCATATGCGTTGCATTCCTATATGCAAATAAGAAGTTATCCACCTTGTGCTGAAGTTTTATGTCTTCATTACCCATGGCCTTGATGGCCTTCTTGAAGGTCTGGACAAACCTTTCAGCCAATCCATTGGTGGCGGGATGGTATGGGGCGGACGTGTAGTGCTTTACCCCATTGTTCTTTAAGAACTTTCTGAATTCTTCGGACACAAATTGCGGTCCATTATCAGAACATATCTGCTCCGGCAGCCCATTCCTGGCAAATATGGTCCTTAATACTGTGATGGTTTTTTCCGTGGTGGTGGAGGACATCTTTATTACCTCCGGCCACTTGGAGTGTGCATCAACTGCAATTAAGAACATTGAGTCCATAAATGGACCAGCAAAGTCGATGTGCACCCTTTGCCAGGGAGATGAGGGCCACTCCCATGGATGTAGAGGGGCCTGTGGCGGAGCATTTTGGACCTTCTGGCATCCTAGGCAGCTCTTGGTCATGTCTTCGATGTCTCCATCGATACCTGGCCACCATACAAATGCCCTAGCTAGGTTCTTCATTTTCACTCCACCCAGATGCCCCTCGTGAAGCTCCTTTAGCACTTTATCCTGGAGTTTGGGTGGAATCACCACTCTGGATCCACACATCAAGGTTCCTCGGCACACTGACAGCTGTTCTCTTCTTTGCGAGAATGCTGGCAACAGTGGTTCGCCATGTGCTGGCCATCCCTTCACTGTTAAATCGTAGACCCGTGAGAGAGTAGGGTCATTTCTTGTCTCCCTTTCAATGGCAGAATTTGTCACCGGTAGACATTCCACTATGGTAGAGTGGAATATCTCTACTGGGTCTACTGTAGGTGCCTCTTCTATCGTTGGCAATGGTAGGCGTGATAAACCGTCAGCATTACCATGCTGTTTTGACCCTTTGTATTCAATGTTGTATTGGTGTGCCCCTAGAAAAAGGGACCACCTCTGTAGTCTTTGTGCCGTCATAATGGGGACACCTTTTTTAGGGTTGAATATGGAGATGAGGGGTTGATGGTCAGTCAGCAAGGTAATTTTTTGTCCGTGTAGGTAATGGTTGAATTTCTTCACTCCCCATACCAGGCTGAGTGCTTCCCTGTCTATCTGGGCATAGTTACGCTCAGCTGAGTTCAATGAGCGTGACGCAAAAGCTATCGGCCGTTCCGAGCCATCAGGGAATCTATGGGACAATACCGCTCCTATGCCGTAAGGGGATGCATCGCACGCCAGTCTGATTGGTAGTGATGGGTTGTAATGAGCCAAAATTTTCTCGGATGTGATTAAGTCTTTACATTTATGGAAGGCACGTTTACAGTCTTCGTTCCATTTCCAAATCGCTCCTGTCTGTAGAAGATCATTAAGAGGGTGTAGAATAGTTGATAAGTTCGGTAAAAATTTATGATAGTAATTTATTAATCCCAGGAATGACCTTAATTGTGAAACATTCTCAGGTGCTGGGGCTTTTATAACTGCTTCAATTTTTTCAGGTGACTTATGCAACCCTTCCTTATTAATTATGTGGCCACAATATGATATCTGATTTTGGAAAAATTCGCACTTGGGGCGATTTGCTCGTAGGCCCCGTTCTTTCAGCCTAGTGAGCACCTGCTCCAAATTGGCAAGGTGCTCGTTGTCGTTTTCTCCTGTTATAAGGATGTCGTCTAGGTAGCATTGAGTCCCCGGAATCCCTTGCAGGACTTGCTCCATAGCTCTTTGCCAGATAGCTGGAGCTGATGCTATTCCAAAAACGAGTCGATTGTACTGGTACAGGCCTTTGTGTGTGTTTATTGTGAGATACTTTTTAGAGGTCTCCTCAACCTCCATCTGTAGATATGCCTGTGCCAAGTCAATTTTTGTGAAACGTTTCCCTCCGGATAGCGAGGCGAAAATATCTTCTATCCTCGGAAGAGGATACTGTACCGTGTGAAGGACCGGGTTTACAGTCACCTTAAAGTCCCACAGATGCGAATTTTTTCTGTTCCTCAGAGTTATTTTTCAATGTTTTTTTCATGACTGGAACGATGGGTGTTGCCCATTCGCTCCAATCTATTTTGGATAATACGCCTGCCTTTTCCAAATTCTTCAGCTCTGCCTCGACTGCCGGACGTATTGCGTATGGCACCGGTCTTGCCTTAAAAAATTTTGGAATTGCTGTATCTTCCACTTTTATTGAGGCGGGGTGATGCCTTTCAAGGTTCCTAGTTTCTCTTGAAACACTTCTTTGGCGTTGGCCAAGATGTCTTTTAATAGTTCAGGTATGATGTCATCATTGTTTTTTTCCTTACTGGTCACCGTCAGTGCCTGAATGGAGTGCCAGTCTAAACGTATCTTCCTTATCCATTCACGTCCCAACAACGGTGGACCACCATCTTGTAGAATGTATAAATACAACTTTTGTATTTCTTTGCCGTTGTATACCACAGGCACCCTTATTTTTCCTTTGGGGTAGACTTTCTGCCCCGTATATGTTTTTAAGATAATGGATGTGTCTTTTAGAGGTATATGCGAAAATAGCCTCTCGTAATCTCGTCGATTTATTACGGTTAGAGCTGATCCTGTATCTAGCTCCATTTTAACTGGGGACCCTGCTATTGTGAGGGTAACCCAAATGGTTTGGTAATCCTCTTTGGCAAGTACATTATGTAATTTGAGAGAGCTTAGTCTCTTGTTTCCGGAGTCGATATCGCTATTCTGTTCTTCGGAGCTATTGTCCGTCATCATTTGTACCTTCCTGTAATTTTCTTTATTGATTTTTTGTTTTCTGTCAGTGGATTTATTTTGTCCAGATTGGCATACCCGTGCAATGTGTCCAATCTTACCACATTGCCTGCATGCTTTGCCCTTGAACCAGCAGTCCCTCTGGTTATGGGTGGATCTGCCGCAGCGATAACATCTTCCGAACTCCTGTGTCATTTTATGGGTGCCGAAGTCTTGTGTCTCTTGTTGTATCTCTGCAGCTCCTTTTGCTGCTGCTTCGTATGATACAGCCATACTGAAAGCTTTGTCCAATGTTAAATCTTTTTCAGAAAGCAGTCTTTTTTGTGTTCCTTCACTTAAGAGACCGCAAACAAATTTGTCTCGAAGATAATCCGATAGTCCTGCTCCGAATTGGCAGTACTTTGATAGCTTTCTTAATTCGGTTAGGTAATCAGCGTTACTTTCATTCTTGTGTTGATTTCTCTTGAAGAACTTGAATCGTTCCGCTATCAGCAGCGGTGTTGGGTTTAAATGCTCCTGCAGGGTATCAACAATTTCTTTAAAAGTCTTGTCCTTTGGTTTGGCTGGAGTGATTAAATTTCGTAACAGCCCGTATGTCTTCGCGCCCATTAAGTTCAGAAGTACTGAAGCTTTTTTTTCATCTGTTATTCCATTTGCAGTGCAATAAACCTCTACTCTTTCCACGTATGTGGTCCAATCTTCTATTTCACCATCAAAAGCCTCAATATTACCAGATTTAGGCATTTCAGAAAAGATATGGCGCTTCTCGTGCGTTTTTTTCTCTCTCTGTAGCAACGATATGGCGCTTCCCGCGCTTTCCCGCCGCTGCTACCGATAACAATGCTGGTTTACTGTGGTTTCCGTTTATTCTCTGTTGGAGACTCGTTCCCGACGGAGGTCTAAACGCTGACCTGCTTGCCGCGCCGGCCGTCTCTCGAGTGCACCCTCCCAGTCCGTTATTGCTTGCCTCCGATTTCGCTGCCTGTCTCAGCTGTAGAGCCCGCCGCTGGAGCTCCAGCCTGACGCCCAGGAAGGATTAGCGCAGTACCTGTCACCAGCTTGGCCAGTTGGTGAAAGCACAGTTTCTCTTACTTCCTTGAGTCTTCTGGACGCTGGAGGAATCGATGTCCTTGAGGTGCTGCCGAATTGCAGGTAAGTCCGTTTCCACTTCGTCACCACTGTAATGTTAGTGTGTAGATAAAGACACTGAAGACAGGAGTTGGTTCATAGGTATTTACTAAGCAAGTCTGGGGGAGGTTTCCAAAGGATATACACAATACACAGGCTTATATAGCCCAAGTGGCAATTACCGGCATTACGCACACCTGGGGCTCTTAAAGGCACATACACCACAATTGCTCTTAAAGGCACATACACCACAGAAAGCTCTCTACCTTGGTCTCTCTGCAAGGATCCGTCGCTCAAGAAGGAGTGCTGCGAAATGGCAGCCTTTTCTAGTGCAGGAGGAGTGCCCTTTAATTTGCGCCCCCTGCGCCCCGCATCAACTGAGAACCGTTCCCCTCTAGCAGTCGCTAGGGGCGCCAGGCGCACAATCGGGCGTCGTGACTGAATTTCCGGTTTGGGGCGCACAAAGGGCGTTGCACGAGGAAATGACGTCAGGATCTGCGCGCGCAGCTGAGCGCGCGCAAAGCCTTTGCGCCGCCGCTAAATCGTGAGTGAAGTTGGGGAGAGGCGCAGATCGTGCTGCGCCCGGCCGTTAGCCGCCTAGCGCCCAACATCTACTCCTCCTAAGGCGCTTCCGGCTGGCGCAAGCAACTGAATTTCTAGGCCAAAATGTTGTCTATCCACAGGCTCTCAAATAACAGAGTGCTCCCACCTTCATCTACTCCTCCCATGAGGTTGCTGGCTGAACCTCATTTAATTACCTCAAAACTCTCACTGGCCATCTCTGTGCCTCCTTTGTAAAAGCTTGCAGCAACAGAGGACTCCTTCAGGATCACATTCGTTGGCATCCAACGATCACAGATGCTGGTCTGTCTTACTCCCACAAACGGCTACGACATCTCTTTGTGGCGATCCTTCGCTCTAAGGGATTCATTCCACTGGCTGTTGCCTCATCAGGAATCGCTGCAACTCTTCTCCAAGGAGGTCGCACTGCCCACTCAACCTTTCCTCTCCCTCTGGATCTGAATAGACAACAACACCCAGTGTGTAACATTACCACAGCAACTGCTGAGCTGCTTCCAAAGTCTAAAGTCATTGTGTGGGATCAGTGTACAATGACCCACAAGAGGGCACTTGAAGAACTCAACAGCACTCTACAAGATCTGAAAGGCTGCATGCCTCCTACAAGATAACAGATTTAACAGTGTAATGTTGAATACATTTTTATTGATTATAAAATCACTCTGTAAAATACCAAACCCATTGGATTTGCAAACCTTTACCAGAGCAATTATTCACTCAGTCTTTGGTTGTAACTCCACCATTTTGTAAAATGTTCTATTGTTCTACATTATTATTGGCATAAATGTTGACTGTTGATTTCTAAACTGACCTCTAAATGCCTAAGACAGTATCTTTTATTTCCCTATTCAACTCATACACTGAAACATTGTGAATAATGCTATATCACTCCTGGGACCCCCCCACCTCCCTCCCCTGCCCTTCCTCTACCTTCCCCTTCCTCTCTCTCCCCCCAGTCGCTCTCTCTCTTCCCTCCAGTCACTCTTTCTCTTCCCCCAGTCGCACTCTCTTCCCCCAGTCACTCTCTCTCTTCCCCCCAGTCGCTCTCTCTTCCCCCCAGTCGCTCTCTGTCTTCCCCCCAGTCACTCTCTCTCTTCCCCCCAGTCACTCTCTCTCTTCCCCCCCAGTCGCTCTCTCTCTTCCCCGTCACTCTCTCTCTTCCCCCCAGTCGCTCTCTCTCTTCCCCCCAGTCGCCCTCTCTCTTCCCCCCAGTTGCTCTCTCTCTTCCCCCCAGTCGCTCTCTCTCTTCCCCCCAGCCACTCTCTCTCTTCCCCCCAGTCGCTCTCTCTCTTCCCCCCCAGTCGCTCTCTCTCTTCCCTCCAGTTGCTCTCTCTCTTCCCCCCAGTCACTCTCTCTCTTCCCCCCAGTCGCTCTCTTCCAACAACAACATGCCCTCAAAAAACCCTCGGAACCGCCGGGCACTCCAGCTAGTATATAATAAAAGGATAGTGGTGTCTGTCTGCCTGTCCGGGCATCACTCAAACTTTATAGAGCGTACCTACACACATGTTATATCAAAAGAAAGGTTATGATTAGGAGGGTGTCCTAGGCATATTTACTTTTTGGTCAGACAAAAATTGTTCGGACAGTAGACAAAAAACTTTCAAAATTCCGCTCATTAGCGGTTGGCCAATCATACGGGGGAGATCCGCTCATTAGCATTGAGTGACGTGAATGTTGACCAATCCTACGGGGGAGAGCGCGCTGCGTCATGGGGGGTGTTTCATGGTGTTTGTGGGCGGGGCCTAATCCTTCAAACTGCCGTTATTCAGGTGATTGGCGGCCATTACAGACCGGCCAGGCCTGAAGCTCAAAAAATTTATTTCTCTCTCTCTCCTCTTCCCTCTCTTCTTCCCTCTCTCTCTCTCTCCTTCACTCTCTCTCTCTCTCTCCTTCCCCCTCTCTCTCATGCCATGAGTCCGGGACAGGCAAAACCGGGGCTTTCCAACGAGCCGTCCCCGACCGCAATCGGACACGGGAGTCCACAGCAAAAGGCTTTCGTTTGCCGCCCGGCCAACCGGGTCCAATGGCCTGCCGCGTTAACCTTCAGGAACCCTGGGCTTGCTTCGGAGTGCTGGGCACCTGGCCTCCCATTGTCAGACTGACTCCGTTCTGGTACCGAGGTGAGTCCGGCCGGGCCTGAGGCGCTAGGGAGGGAGAGGGGAGGGAGGGAGAGAAAGGAAAGGAGGGAGAGACGGTGAGGGAGAGAGAGATGGGGAGGGAGGGAGAGAGAGAGGGGACGGGAGGGAGAGGAGAGGGGGAGCGAGGGAGAGGAGAGGGGGGGAGGGAGGGAGAGAGAGGTGGGGAGGGAGAGAGACGGGGAGGGAGAGAGGGGGGGAGGGAGAGAGGGGGAGAGAGAGAGAGAGGGGGTGAGGGAGAGAGAGAGGGGGAGGGAGAGAGAGAGGAGGGGGAGGGGAGAGAGAGCGGAGGGGGAGAGAGAGAGGGGCGAGGGAGAGCGAGAGAGGGGGAGGGAGGGAGAGGAGAGGGGGAGAGAGAGAGAGCGGGGGGGAGGGAGAGAGAGGAGGGGGGAGGGAGAGACAGGAGGGGGAGGGAGAGAGAGAGGGGGGAGGGAGAGAGAGGGGGGAGGGGAGAGAGAGGGGGAGGGAGAGAGAGAGGGGGGAGGGAGAGAGAGTGGGGAGGGAGTGAGAGAGGGGAGAGAGAGGGGGGAGGGAAGAGAGGGGGGGAGGAGAGAGAGGGGGAGGGAGAGAGAGGGGGGGAGGGAGGGGGGAGGGAGAGAGAGGAGGGGGAGAGGGGGGAGGGGAGGGGGAGAGGGGGAGGGAGGGGAGAGGAGAGTGACCAGCCCACCAGTCTCATAACCAGTTTTACAAAAAAGCCCCTCTCTCTCTTCCCCCCAGTCCAATTCCAATTCCAATTCCAATTCAAATGCTTTATTGGCATGAAAGTTTACAGAGAACCATATTGCCAAAGCTTACATAGCAAAAAGGTACAGTTTTCCAACATTCTGTAGGTGTCAATCGATTTGACATTTGTTGGGTACATACAATATTACTTTTAACAATATTAATTTTAAACAGTCTTACTTTTAAACAGTCCTCAGGTTGTGACATGTTGTTACATATTTGGCCCCAAGGTATGGTCTGTCTCCTTCTCCCAGGACTAATCTTAATTTTGACAGGTCATCCAATTCCTTGAAATCTGGGGTTGTTTGGCTTAGCTTGTTGAATAATATGTTTCTTGATGTGTTGAATTTTTCGCATCTCTCTCTCTCTCGTCCCCCCCAGTCACTCTCTCCCCCCCAGTCACTCTCTCCCCCCCCGTCTCTCTCTTCTCCCCCCAGTCTCTCTCTTGATCCCTGGGCCTCTCTCCCCCCCCTCCCCCCAGTCTCTCTCTCTCTCTCTTTCCCTCTCTCTCTCTCTCTCCTTCCCACACAGACAGACAGACAGACAAACTCATTTATATATATATAATTATTTATACTTTTTTCACAACAACATGCCCTCAAAAAACCCTCGGCACCACTGAGCACTCCAGCTAGTGATTTATGCACCAGAGGGAGTCAAGCCAAATCCAGAGAAGATTGCGGCGGTTGCTGAAATGAAACCACCTAAAGACAAGAAAGAGCTGAGGAGTTACCTCAGCTTGGTCCAATACATGAGTTCTTTCATCCCACACATGTCGGAACATACAACAAATCTCAGAGAGCTATTGAAAGAAGACGCCGAATACCAGTGGTCTGAATCACACGAGAGGAATTTCAAACAACTTAAAGAACTGTTATGCAAAGAAACAAGTCTGTCATATTATGACAGAAGAAAACCAGTCACTCTGCAAGTAGACACTTCTACCAGAGGACTAGGGGCAGCTCTAGTGCAGGAAGGAAAGCCAATAGCTTTCGCATCAAAGGCCTTGACGTCAGCCGAGACGAGATACGCCAACATAGAAAGAGAACTATTAGCAGTAGTGTACGGATGCGAGAAATTCCATACATACCTATATGGCAGGCAATTTACAATAGAGAGTGACCATCGTCCACTAGAACAGATCTATAAGAAGAATCTGTGCAAAGCACCTGCAATACTGCTAAGACTACTTCTAAGGATCCAAAGCTATGACTTCATGCTTAAATATAAGCCAGGAAAGGAAATGGTGCTAGCAGATGCATTGTCTCGATTGTCACCATATGAGAAACACGAGGTGGAGGGCCTAACAGTAAAAATCCACCACCTAGTGAATGTTACCCCTACAAAGCTCAGTCAAATCAGAGATGATACTAGCAAAGATGAGGAGTTGCAACTGTAATGTATACACCTTTAAGGGGGGGAACTACTTTTTACAGCTCATGTATACTGCAGTACCGGCAGTAACCACACCTGTATATAGCACTGAGTAGTAATCTGTACAGTTCAGTTCCAGAGTGAGCCACGTTGAGTAAACACCTGTTGTACCGTTCCCCTGCAGTCTGGTGTCTTATTACTCTCAGACACAACATTGGCGACAAGACAAATTCAGTCCTACGTGCAACTCTGCATCACCTCCCAGGGATTCGCTCCTGGAGACCAGTAGATTGGAGGTCAAGGCCAGAGACTCGGGCGTCGACCACGGGCAACCGCCCAGTCATCCAGCAGAGACTCGAGAATTGCGGGGGAGGCTGTTGAGAGCCAGGCTTGGCTTTCCAGTTGCGGTGGTCCAGCGAAACGGGCTGGCAACAGGTAGTGCGCAGACCCTTCCCGGACAGCGGCGGGCTAGAGCCCGACCGAGCGGCACAACAAAGGGCCGAGCAGCGTCGACGGGGGGAGAGAGAGAGAGGGCAGAGCGCACAGGGCGCAATCGGTGTTCAGGGGCCGAGCAGCGTCGAGGAGAGGGAGAGGGATGTGCAGAAACCCACGAGGCACCGCCATTGCCATGAGGACCGGCGAGAGCGGCATTGGCAGCAGCGCAGGAGAAGCACGCAAAACCTACAGGGCGCCACCATTGCCACGAGGACCGCCGAGAGCGGCGTTGGCAGCAGCCGGGGGAGGAAGGAAAGCACGGGAGGTGCCATTTTAAGCCATTTTAAACCACATCCAAAATGCCGAAGAGTGGCAGTATCACTGCATTTGACAATGAAGTCGAAGATTGGACTACATATGTCTAACGAATAGAGCTATACTGCAAGGCAAATGAGGTGTCAGATGACAAGAAAGCGCCGGTATTGTTAAATTTAATGGGTGCAAAGACCTTTGGCTTATTACGAAATCTAGTAGCCCCAGCGAAGCCAGTGGAAAAGAGTTTTGGAGACATAGTGATGATACTACAGGAACATTTAAACCCCACACCGCTGCTGATAGCAGAAAGATTCAAGTTTCACAAACGGAACCAGCATAAGGATGAAAGCAATGCTGAATATTTAACAGAACTGCGCAAACTATCGAAACACTGCCAGTTTGGAACGGGACTGCCAGATACATTAAGGGACAAGTTTGTGTGTGGGCTTCAAAGTGAAGGAACCCAGAAACGGCTTTTATCTGAAAAGGACCTTACGCTGGACAAGGCTTTCAGCATTGCGGTATCATATGAAGCAGCAGCACGGGGCGCTGCAGAGATACAACAGAGACCGCAAGAATATGGCACAAATGAAATGTCATACAGAACAGAGAAGTGCTATCGCTGCGGCAGAACAACACACGACCAGAATGATTGCTGGTTCAAAGACAAAGTGTGCAGACAGTGTGGAAAAGTAGGACACATAGCACGAGTCTGCAGGTCGGGAAAGAAAACCAGCAATAAGAAATCTCCAAAAGAAAAGTACAAGAAGGTACATAAGGTGATGGAGAATAGTTCAGATGAACAAAAGAGTGATACCGACTCCGAAAACAGGGAGCTGAGTTGTCTGAAACTACATAATGTGATTAAGAAGGCCAATGGAATGTTGGCTTTCATTGCTAGGGGGATAGAATATAAAAATAGTGAGGCATTGCTTCAGTTGTACAAGGTATTGGTGAGACCGCACCTGGAATACTGCATACAGTTTTGGTGTCCATACTTAAGAAAAGACATAATTGCTCTCGAGTCAGTACAAAGAAGGTTCACTCGGTTAATCCCGGGGATGAGGGGATGGACATATGAAGAGAGGTTGAGTAGATTGGGACTCTAACTCATTGGAGTTCAGAAGAATGAGAGGCGATCTTATTGAAACATATAAGATTGTGAAGAGGTTGGATTGGGTGGATGCGGGGAGGATGTTCCCGATGATGGGTGAAACTAGAACTAGGGGGCATAGCCTTAGAATAAGGGGCTGCTCTTTCAAAACTGAGATGAGGAGGAACTACTTCACTCAGAGGGTGGTAGGTCCATGGAATATGCTGCCCCAAAAAGCTGTAGAAGCTACATCATTACATAAATTTAAAACAGAAATAGACAGTTTCCTAGAAGTAAAGGGAATTAAGGGTTACGGGGAGCGGGCAGGAATTTGGACATGAGTCTAGGTTCGGATTGGACATGGCCCTGTGGGTAGCGGAGTGGGCCCAGGGGCAGTGTAGCCTGATCCTGCTCCTATTTCATGTGTTTAATTCTGTTAGATTCAGGAGATGGTTCTGTGATAGTAGATTGGCGGTTAGGATCAGATCAGCCATGATCTTATTGAATGGCGGAGCAGGCTCAAGGGGCCGATTGGCCTACTCCTGCTCCTATTTTTTAGTTTCTTATGTTCTTAAAATGGAGGATCACAAAACCATTTGGGTCACTCTCAAGATAGCAGGAGTCCAGGTAAAAATGGAATTGGACACAGGATGAGCCCTAACAGTCATAAACCGATGGGACTATGAGCGGCTATTCTCACACATACCCTTGAGAGACACAAAAATTATTTTGAAGACGTACACGGGGCAAAAAGTCTACCCCAAATTAAAAATAAGGGTGATCGTTATATATAACGGTAAGGAAACACCAAAACTAGACCTGTATGTATTGCAAGATGGAGGACCACCATTGCTGGGAAGTGAATGGATCCGGAAAATACAGCTGTATTGGCATTCCATACAAGCACTGACTGTGGCTGCCAAAAAGGATGACGACGTCACACCTGGGTGACTGTCAAAGATCCTAACCGACGCGCATGAAGTGTTCCAGCAAGGACTCGGAACACTAAAAGGCATGACAGCAGCAATTAAAATCGAAGGAAACGCAAGCCCAAAATTTTTTAGTACCTTATGCGATCCGCCCAGCTGTCGAAGCAGAGCTGGAGAGTTTGGAACGTTCAGGAGTACTGTCCAAGGTAGACTGGAGCGAGTGGGCTACACCCATCGTCCATGTGATGAAAAAGTCATTGAGCAGCACGCCTGGGGAACCAAGGAAGGTTCGCAACTGTGGGGACTTTAAGGTAACAGTGAACCCAATCCTTCACATCGTACAATATCCACTTCCGCGGATTGAAGATATTTTCGCCTCGCTATCTGGAGGGAAACACTTCACTAAGATTGATCTGGCCAAGGCGTATCTGCAAATGGAGGTAGAAGAAGCACCAAAAAAATACCTCACAATCAACACCCATAAAGGTCTCTACCAATACAACCGGCTGGTATTCGGGGTAGCATCAGCTCCGGCTATTTTGCAAAGCGCAATGGAACAAGTCCTGCAAGGGATCCCAGGGACCCAGTGTTATTTGGAGTTACTATGTAGACAATGGAAGTATTAATGTGCGTAACCCTGTAGACAATGGTGGTATTAGAGTGAGTTAGCCTGTAGAAAATGGGTGTATTACTGTGATTTACCTTGCAGACAATGAGTGTGTTACAGTTAGGTACAGTGTAGACAATGGGAGTATTACAGAGATTTACCATGTAGACAATGGGAGTATTAGAGTGAGTTACCCTGCAGACAATGGGTGTATTACAGTGAGTTACCCTGTAAACAATGGGCATATTACAGTGAGTTACCCTGTTGACATTGGGGGTATTACAGTGAGTTAAACTGTCAACAATGGGTGTATAACAGCGAGATACCCTGTAGACAATGGGTGTTTTACAGTGAGTTACCCTGTAGAAAATGGGACTATTACAGTGAGTTAGTCTGTAGCCAATGGGTGTATAAATGTGAGTTACCCTGTAGACAGTGGGAGTATTACAGTGAGCTACCCTGTAGACAATCGGTGTGTTACAGTGAGTAACCCTGTAGACAATGGGAGCATTAAAGTGAGTTACCCTACAGAAAATGGGAGTATTACAGTGAGTTACACAGTAGACAATGGGTGTATTACAATAAGTTACCATGTAGAAAATGGGAGTATTACAGTGAGTTACACAGTAGACAATGGGAGTAATAAAGTGAGTTACCCTGTAGACACTGGGGCCTAGAAATTCAGTATTGCCACTTTTGGGGCGGTAAAGTCGGGCGGCCGCTAAAGTTTGCACCCGGCGCAAAGTCGCGCCCCCTTCGCCGATCTTCAGTCACATTGCCCCAAGAGGTTGCTGCTGCGCTAAAACAGGCGATGCATGACTATCTTTAGGCGCTAAGCCGGCGGTGCTGAGCGATACCACCGAGGCCGGGCGCAGCGCAGGTGCGGCGAGTTTTTGATTGACGGCAGACACTCTGGCACCCGTCAGCTCTTAAAGGGGGAGGGTCGATTTCTTTGCCTGCCACGCCCTGCACACTGCAGCCCTCAACCAAGGCCTGACCACTTCAGCTTCACCTGTACAACGCCCAGGACTATGGAGAAGGCCAGGGAGAGAGCGCAGCGCTTCAGCGACGGTGACCTGAGGGTGCTGGTTGGCGGAGTGGAGCGCAGGCGCCATGTTTTGTACCCAGAAGGTGGCAAGAGGACGCTGCCCAGCGCCTACCGGAAAGCCTGGAGGGAGGTGTCCAACAGGGTCTCTTCCAACAGCGTGGTTGCCAGGACTGCTGTGCAATGCCGGAAGAAGTTCAACGACCTCACTCGGGTTGTCAGGGTGAGTACCCTTTCCAGTGTCCTCCTCATCCTTGCATGTGCACCTCACATTATGGGCAAAGGGACCTGAAAGCCCTCATGGCCAGCCCTCATCCAGCAGCTATGGGACTGGCATGAAAATCACTTGCACATTCAGCACTTTACACACTGTCCAAGCTATTCGACCATGGGAGGCAGTGCAGACAAGATCAGGGCTACACACTGTACAAGCTATTTGACCATGGGAGGCAGTGCAGACAAGATCAGGGCTACACACTGTACTTAGAGGCCGTCCTTTCTCTTGCAGGCCAAGGTTGCGTACAACCGGCGCAACCAAACTGAGACCGGGGGAGGTCGTCCTGACATCAAGGAGCTCTCCGACCTCGACCAGCGTGTGGAGCGCATTATGGGAGGCCGGCTGATTGGCCCCATCGCCAGTGGAGATGCCGACCCTGTTCTGGGCATCAATGGTAAGGGCATGACCTTTTGGACCTCTCTCGTTCCACTTGCGCATCAGATCAGCATCCTTTGCCACTGTCCGACCAATGCGGTGAATGGCACCACTCATGCCTCCCTCGCTGCCGCCCTGTCCTCACTCTAAAGCTACTCTTGTGCCTTCCTGCTTTCAGATGGTGAATCGCCAGGTGAGGAGGCGGGCCCTCAAGCTGCCACTGTCAGCCCTTCGGAAGACGAGGAGGAGGAAGAGGAAGCCGGCCCATCAGTGCCACCCTCAGCCGCGCCAGCCCATGCCGATGTAGGGGACACGTCTTCCCTGGAGGGGAGCTGGGGGGAAGGGTCGGAGGAGAGTGAAGCTCCGGGGCCCAGCGGCCTGCAGCAATGCGGGAGGGGTGGGGAAGCTCGGCGGAATTCTCCCCAGAGGGTGAGTGCGGCCTCCAGTCCTGCGACGGTCAGCGCAGAGGAGGTGCGCCTCCTAGAGGAAATGGCCGTCCAGGCTGAGCGCAGGCACACTGAGCTCATGGCTGCGGTGGCAAGGATGCCTGACTCCATAGAGTCACTGGCAAGGAGTGTGCACGAATTCGGGTCAGCACAGGCCAGGAGAAGCAACAATTCATTGCAGCACAGGCCAGGAGTCTGGAACAATTCAATGCAGCACAGGCCAGGAGTGTGCAGGACATCAATGCAGCACAGGCCAGGAGTCTGCAGGACATCGCGGCAGCACAGGCCACTAGTCTGCAGGACCTCACGGCAGCACAGTCGGCTTCTAGCCAAGTGCTCAGTCGTGCCGTCCATTCACTGGCTGGTGTATTGCGGACACAGACCAGGGCCACACGGGCACTAACTGCTGCCACCCTCGCTGGATCAGCCAGGCCTCGCCAGGGCACTCGCCGCGCAGCAGCAGCCCAGCAATCTGTCCTTCAGCTGGTTGCTGCGCATGCTGCACTGCTGGCCCGTGCGAATGCCAATGTGTCAGGCGACCAGCGAGCACCTGCGATCTGCCAGGTTGCCACCATTCCTGCAGCCGACACTGCCACTCCGCCATTGCAGCTGCCAGGAGCTGCTGGACACACTGCTGCCGCCCAGCCAGAGTTGGAGCAGTCAGCAGCCGGCCCCTCCAAGGCCAGAGCTGGTGCAGGCCGACCCCCAAGGGCATCTGCCGTCTCGCCATCTGCCCCTCAGCAGCCTTCCCCCAGCCTTGCTGCAGCCACTGGGCTCCCATTGAGGAGGAGCAGCAGGGTGGGCAGGGGCCAGGCAAGGATGCGCAAGGCATCGCCCGCGCATGGCAAAAAGTAGAGGTATGCACAAATGCCTGGTGCTTGTTGGAAGGCCAACACTTGTGCAGTTGTTTTGGTGTAAGGCCGAGACTGGTGTCTATCTGTTTTTGTGTAAGGCCGAGACTCGTGTCTATCTTTATTTGTGTAAGGCCGAGACTGGTGTATATCTTTATTTGTGTAAGGCCGAGACTGGTGTCTTTCTTTATTTGTGTAAGGCCGAGACTGGTGTCTTTCTTTATTTTTGTAAGGCCGAGACTGGTAGTTTTGTGTTTTTGGAGGGGGCTTCTCCACATGAGCATGTAATGTGGGAAGGGCAGAAGTTTTCAATAAATTTTTGTGGTTAAATTGCAGTGTGCATGGTTTTTTGGTTAAGTCCTGGTTGGCCTGCTCGGCTGAGGGCTTGTGGAATGGCTACATTCATCTGCTGACATTGGCACAAGCCAGTCCCTGAGAGGGGGCCGAGAACCGACATTCAATAAGCCGGCGACGGACGGCCCTTGCACTTTGTGCCTCCCTCCTGTGCTGGTCCTCCTCCTCCTCCTCCTGCTCCTCCTCCTCAGGTGGTCCTCCAATGTGTGGTGGCAGTGGCTGAGTCCTGCGGATAGCCAGGTTGTGCAGCATGCAGCAAACGACGACGAAATGGGAGACTCGCTCCAGCGAATACTGCAGTGCTCCCCCGGAACAATCGAGACAGCGGAACCGTTGCTTCAGGACGCCGATTGTTTGTTCGATGATGTTCCTCGTCGCTTGATGGCTCTCGTTGTATCGCTCTTCAGCAGGGGTGCTGGGCGCACGGAGCGGGGTCATCAGCCAGGTACACAAAGGATAGCCTTTGTCCCCGATAAGCCACCCTCATGGGTGAGGCTGGGCCTGGAACATGTCTGCCACAGAAGTCTGTCGGAGGATGAAGGCATCGTGGCTGCTGCCTGGAAAGCGGGCATTGACAGCTAGGATGAGCTGCCTGTGGTCACACACCAGCTGTACGTTCAGCGAATGGTAGCCCTTCCGGTCGCGGTAATCCTCGGCATTCTCCAGAGGTGCCCGCAAAGCCACATGCGTACAGTCAATGGCGCCCTGCACCATGGGGAAGCGCGCGAATGCTGCAAAGCCCATTGCACGCTGTTGCTGCTTGTCAAGGGCCATGGAGAAGGAGATGAACTGACGTCTCCTTTTGAAAAGGGCATTGGTCACCTGGCGGATGCAGCAATGCACGGCGAACTGGGAGATGTTGGCAATGTCGCCAGTAGCGGATTGGAAGGAGCCGGTGGCATAAAAGTTGAGAGCCACCATCACCTTCACTGCCACCGACAGAGACATCCTGCTCCTCAGCTGTGGCTGCAGATCACCGGCAAGCAGCTGGCAGATCTCTGTGACCACGTCCCTTCTGAATCGCAGCCTCCGAACACACTGCTCCTCAGACATGTTGAGATAGGAGAACTGCTGGCGGTATACCCTGGGTGGGTAAGGCCTCCTTTGCCGACGCCTGTTGCCCCCTCTCCGTCTAGCCAGGGCTGCCAGTCTCTCATGGCGTCTCTGAGCCCTTTGGATGTAATTGAGAAAGCCTGCGTTTACACCCATTGCAGGCCACATAATATGCTGGCAAACAATGAGATGTCAATGAAGGCAAAAACTTTTTGAAAGCTGTGGCCTGAAGCCAGAAGTACCTGTCCGAGTGTTGGGCCAAAGCAGAAAGCTATCTACCTTGGTCTCTCTCCAAAGATCCGTTTCGCAAGAAGGTGCGCTGCAAAATGGCAGCCTTTTATATTGCAGGATGAGTGCCATTTAATTTGCGCCCCCCGCGCCCCGCATCGGCTGAGCACTGTTCCACTTAACAGTCGCTAGGGGCGCCAGGCGCACAATGGGGCGGCGCGACTCAAGTTCCGGTTGGGTGCGCACAAAGGGCGTTGCACGAGGAAATGACGTCATGATCTGCGTGCGCAGCTGAGCGCGCGCAAAGACTTTGCGCCGCCGCTAAATCTCTAGTGAAGTTGGGGTGAGGCGCAGTTCGCGCTTCGCCCGGGCGCAAGCCGCCTAGCGCCCGGAACCTACTCCTCCTAAGGCGCTAACGGCTGGCGCAACGAACTGAATTTTTGGGCATTGGTGTATTAAAGTGAGTTACCCAGTAGACAATGGGTGTATTACAGTGAGTTACCCAGTAGACAATGGGTGTATTACAGTGAGTTACACTGAACAGAATAGGTGTGTTACAGTGAGTTACCCTGTAGACAATGTGTGTATTGCAGTGAGTTACCCTGAACAGAATAGCTGTGTTACAGTGAGTTACCCGGTAGACAATGGTTGCATTACAGTGAGTTACCCTGTATCACTGGGTGTATTACAGTAAGTTACCCTGTAGACAATGGGAGTATTACAGTGAGTTACACTGTAGACAATGGGAGTATTACAGAGAGTTGCCCTGTAGACAATGGGAGTATTACAGTGAGTTACACTGTAGACACTGGGGCCTAGAAATTCAGTCGCGTTTGCGCCCACTTATTGGCTATAAAGTGGTTTGCGCCGGAAGTTTTTTAGCGCCCGAAATTGAGTTGGTCCCTAACATCGGCGTTAGCCGGTAGCGCTGCGCCGGCCCCGATGACGTCATCGGTGTGCGCAGCGCCCCGGTTCCAATGGTAATCCGTCCCGATGGCCAAATTCAGCTGCGGCCGCCTCGCCCGTCGCGGCCGCAAACAGCGTTTGCAAAACGGTGCCTTACAGCTCCGAGAGGCCGGCGCATAAAGGTGGAGGGGCGGCCGGCCGCTTTCCCGGCGGCCGCCTGGCCGCACCTTCCTCCCCGGACTCCTGCACCACCCCCCAGCGGCATTGGTGTGTGACTCCCGCGAGCCCGGCACTTCTCCGTGGTGCCGGGCTCATTTGACGGGGGAATCCAGCGGCGATCTCACGGCTGCAGGCAGCTCCTCCTTAAGAGAAGGAGGAGGCCTGCAGTACCCCAGCCTGCCGCACCGCATCGGTTGCCGCAGCGGCAGCTGGGCGCCGGAAACTGACATTCTTCGCCCCAAACGAGGCGGCCAAACCCTCCAATAGCGCCCGCCTCCGTCTTGGGGTGGCGCTACTGAATTTCAGGCGGGCGCTAGGGGAATCCGGCCCAGCGCTAAATTTCGGGCACTAAAGACCTGGCGCCCCGATACCGAATTTTTAGCCCTGGGTGTATTACAGTGAGTTACCCAGTAGACAATGGGTGTATTAAAGTGAGTTACCCAGTAGACAATGGGTGTATTACAGTGAGTTACCCTGAACAGAATAGTTGTGTTCCAGTGAGTTACCCTGTATCACTGGGTGCATTACAGAGTGTTACCCTGTAGACAATGGTTTTGTTACAGTGATTTACGCTGCAGAAAATGGGTATGTTACAGTGAGTTAACTGTAGACAATTGGTGTGTTATAGTGAGTTACCCTGTAGGCAATGGGCATATTACAGTGAATTACCCTGTACACAGTGGGGGTATTACAGTAAAATACCGTGTAGACAATAGGTGTATTACAGTGAGTTAACCTGTCGACAATGGGAGTATTACAGTGAGTTGCCCTGTAGGGAATGGAAGTATTACAGTGAGTTGCCCGGTAGACAATGGGAGTATTACAGTGAGTTACACTGTAGACAATGGGTGTATTACAGTAAGTTACCATGTAGACAATGGGAGTATTACAGTGAGTTACACTGTTGACAATGGGAGTATTATAGTGAGTAACCCTGTAGACAATGGGAGTAATACAGTGAGTTACCCTGTAGACACTGGGGGCTAGAAAGTCAGTTGGTTGCGCCAGCCGTTAGCGCCTTAGGAGGAGTAGATGTCGAGCGCTAGGTGGCTAGCGCCCGGGCGCTGCGTGATCTGCGCCTCGCCCCAACTTCAGTAGAGATTTAGCGCCGGCGAAAAGTCTCTGCGCGCGCTCAGCTGCGCACGCAGATGATGACGTCATTTCCTCGTGCAACGCCCTTTGTGCGCTCAAATCCGGAACTTGAGTCGCGCCGCCCCATTGTGCGCCTGGCGCCCCTAGCGGCTGTTGAGTGGAACAGTGCTCAGCCGATGCGGGGCGCAGGGGCGCAAATTAAAGGGCACTCCTCCTGCAGTAGAAACGGCAGCCGTGTTGCAACACTCCTTCTTTGTGAGAGACGGATCTTCTGGTTTGGGAGGAGGAGGAGGAGGAGGAGGAGGAGGAGTGCCCATACCACATAACAAACGAATGCCGGCCTGTCAAAAGCACAAATGCACCCCTTCCCTTTAAGAGCTCACCGGAGCCAGAGTGCCTGCCGTCAATCAGCAGCTCGCCGCACCTGCCCTGCGCTCAACTTCCGGGGTTTCGCCCAGGCCCGCCGGCTTAGCGCCTAATGATAGTTGTGCATCGCCTGTTTTAGCGCAGCAGCAGCCTCTTGGGGCGATGCCACTGAATATCGGCGAAGGGGGCGCGACTTTGCATCGGGCGCAAACTTTAGCGGCCGCCCGACTTTACCGCCCCAAAAGTGGCTATACTGAATTTCTGGGCCTGGGTGTATTACAGTGATTTACCCAGTAGACAATGGTTGTATTGCTTTAAGTTACCCAGTAGACAATGGGAGTATTAGTGAGTTACCCTGTAGACAATGGGTGTATTACAGTGAGTCACCTTGTAGACAATGGGAGTATTACAGTGAGTTACCCTGTGGAAAATGGGAGTATTAAAGTGAGTTACACTGCAGACAATGTGTGTATTACAGTAAGTTAACATGAAGACAATGGGAGTATTAGTGAGTTACCCTGTAGACAATGGTGTATAACTGTGATTTACCCTGCAGACAATGTGTGTATTACAGCGAATTACCCTGTAGACAATGGGTGTATTACAGCGAATTATCCGGTAGAGAACGGGTGTGTTACAGTGAGTTACCATGTAGATAATGGGAGTATTACAGTGAGTTACATTGTAGACAAAGGGGATATTACAGTGCGTTACCCTGTAGACAATGGGGGTATTAAAGTGAGTTACCCTGTAGACAATGGGTGTATTACACAGTTTTACCTTGCAGACAATGGGTGTGTTACAGTTTGTTACTCTGTAGACAATGGGTGAATTGCAGTGAGTTAACCTGTAGACAATGGGAGTATATCAGTGAGTTAACCTGTAGACAATGGCAGTATTACACTGAGTTAATTTGTAGACAATGGGGGAATTCCAATGAGTTGCCATGTAGACAATGGGTGTATTACACTGAGATACCTTGTAGACAATGGATGTGTTACAGTGAGTTACCCTGTAGAGAATGGGTGTGTTACAGTGAGTTACCATGTAGACAATGGAAGTATTACTGTGAGTTACACAGTAGACAATGGTGGTATTAGAGTGAGTTAGCCTGTAGAAAATGGGTGTATTACTGTGATTTACCTTGCAGACAATGAGTGTGTTACAGTTAGATACCCTGTAGACAATGGGTGTATTTCAGTGAGTTACCATGTAGACAATGGGAGTATTACAGTGAGTTACCCTGTAGAAATGGGAGTATTACAGTGAGTTACCCTGTAAACAATGGGCATATTAAAGTGAGTTACCCTGTAGACATTGGGCGTATTACACTGAGTTAAACTGCAGGCAATGGGTGTATAACAGCGAGATACCCTGTAGACAATCGGTGTATTACAGTGAGTTACACTGTAGAAAATGGGACTACTACAGTGAGTTACTCTGTAGCCAATGGGTGTATAAATGTGAGTTACCCTGTAGACAGTGGGAGTATTACAGTGAGTTACCCTATAGAAAATGGGAGTATTACACTGACTTGCCCTGTAGACAATGGGTGTATTACAGTGAGTTACGCTGTAGACAAGGGGTGTATTACACTGAGATACCCTGTAGGCAATGGGTGTATTACAGTGAGTTATGCTGTAGACAATGGGTGTATTACAGTGAGGTACCCTGTAGACAATGGGAATTCAGTGAGTTACCCTGTAGACAATGGTGGTATTAGAGTGAGTTGCTATGTAGACAATGGATGCATTACAGTGAGTTACCCTGTAGACAATGGGAGTATTACAGTGAGTTACTCTGTAGACAGTGGGAGTATTACAGTGACTTACCCTGTAGACAATCGGTGTTTTACACTGAGTAACCCTGTAGACAATGGGTGTATTACAGTGAGTTACCCTATAGAAAATGGGAGTATTACAGTGAGTTACGCAGCAGAAAATGGGTGCATTACAGTGAGGTACCCTGTAGACAATGGGAGTATTACAGTGAGTTACCCGATAGAAAATGGGAGTATTACAGTGAGTTACGGAGTAGACAATGGGTGTATTACAGTGAGGTACCCTGTAGACAATGGGAGTATTACAGTAAGTTACCCAGTAGACAATGGGAGTAATAAAGTGAGTTACCCTGTAGACACTGGGGCCTAGAAATTGGGTTTTGGCTTAGCCAGGGCTTTAGCGCCGGAAGTTAGTGCCGGCGCTAAGTCCCCCTGCGCGCGGCAAAAATTCAGTAGCGCCGCGCCCAAACGGCTGCCGGCGCTACTGAAGGGTCTTAGCGCCTGGAAAAGGGCGCTAACTGCCGTTTAGCGCCGCAATTCCGGCGCTGCGGCACCCGATGCGGTGCGGCAGGCTGGGGAAATGCAGGCCTCCTCCTTCCGTTAAGGAGGAGCTGCCTGCACCCGGCCGCGGCCCGCGCAAATCTGTTTAAAAATGAGCCCAGCACCTCGGACAAGTGCCGGGCTTGCATCTGTTCCGGTGGGGGGGGGGAGAAGTCCGGGGAGGGAGCTGCGGGCAGGCAGCCGGCGGGAAAGCGGCCGGCCGCCGCGGGGCCTTTAATGCGCCGGCGCAAACACATGTTGGACTCTGTTGCCAGAGTCTTAGTTGCGGCTGCCACGGGCGAGGCGGCCGCAACTGAATTTCGGCGCTGGGGCCCGTCGGCATGGCAACCGGGACGCTGCGCACACCGATGACGTCATCGGTGCCGGTGCAGCGCTACCGGTGCAACGCCGCTTTAGGGCCCCAGGGAATTTTTCAACTGGCCATAACTCTGGCGCTAGTCCCTCTAGCGCCTCAAAAGCGGCGCTAAGGCTAGTGAATTTCTAGGCCTGGGTGTATTACAGTGAGTTACCCAGTAGACAATGGGTGTATTACAGTGAGTTACCCAGTAGACAATGGGTGTATTACAGTGAGTTACCCTGAACAGAATAGTTGTGTTACTGTGAGTTACCCTGTAGACAATGGTTGCATTACAGTGAGGTACTTGTATCACTGGGTGCATTACAGAGTGTTACCCTGTACACAATGGGGGTATTACAGTGAATTACCATGTAGACAATAGGTGTATTACAGCGAGTTAACCTGTCAACAATGGGAGTATTACAGTGAGTTGCCCTGTAGAGAATGGGAGTATTACAGTGAGTTGCCCTGTAGACAATGGGAGTATTGCAGTGAGTTACACTGTAGACAATTGGTGTATTACAGTAAGTTACCATGTAGACAATGGGAGTATTACAGTGAGTTACACTGTAGACAATGGGGGCTAGATTTTCAGTATAGGCAGTTTTGGGGCGCTAGCTTTAGCGCCCGCCCGAAGTTAGCGCCCGCCCCAAAGTAGCGCCCCGTTGCCGGGAATTCAGTGGCTTCGCCCTAAGAGGTTGGTGGAGCGCTAAAAGAGGCGTTCCACTACTCTCTTTAGGCGCTAAGCCGGCGGTCCAGAGGGATAGCGCCCAGGCGGGGCGCAGCACGGGTGCGGTCATTTTTGCACTGACAGCAGACCCCGTGGTGCCGACCAGCTCTTAAAGGGGGAAGGGACGAATTGGTCTGCTGCCACGCCCTGCACACTGCAGCCTTGCAAAGAGGCCTCAACACTACTGCTCAGCCCCAGGGAGTCATGGCAACGCCAGAGAAGGCCCGTCAGCGTGCCCTGCGCTTCTCAGAGGGTGATCTGGACATAATGGTCACAGCTCTGGAGGTGAGGCGCAAGATCTTGTTTCCAGAGAGTGGGAGGAATCCAACCCACCACGACTACACCAAAGCCTGGAAGCAGATCGCCCAGAGGGTGACGTTCACCGGCGAGGCCCCCAGGACCCACACACAATGCCGTAAGAAATACAACGATCTGACCAGGATTGTGAGGGTGAGTAGCCTTTCCAGTCTCCTCCTCATTCTTGCATGTACACCTGACATGATGGGCAAAGGGACCTGAAAGTCCTTTTGGCCAGCCCTCAGCCAGCAGCATTGGGACAGTCATGAGCATCAAATGGCCATTCGGCACTCTACACTTTGGCCAAGCTATTCCACCATGGGAGGCAGTGGACAGTACATCAGGGCTTCACTCTGTCCAAGCTATTCCACCATGGGAGGCAGTGCACACTACATCAGGGCTTCACTCTGTCCAAGCTATTCCACCATGGGAGGCAGTGCACACTACATCAGGGCTTCACTCTGTCCAAGCTATTCCACCATGGGAGGGCAGTGCACACTACATCAGGGCTTCACTGCGCACTTACAGCCCGTCCTTTCTCTTGCAGGCTGAAGTAGCGTTTAATCGCCAGGCCCGTGCCAGGGGTGGCCGCGCCAAGCTGCAGAAGCTCACTCGGCTGGAGGAGCGCGCGTGTGTGTGCTCATGGGAGCCCGTGTGATTGTCCCCACAGCGTGCGGTGTATCCGACCCTCCACTGCCCGGCAATGGTAAGGACCTCGCCTTTTGGCCCTCTCGCGTCGCACTGGCCCATCCGAGCTACCTCCTTTGCCACTGTCCCACCAATGCGCTGAATCCCACCAGTCCTAACTCCCTCGCTGACGCCGTCTCCTCACTCTGAAGCTACTCTTGTGCATTCCTGCTTTCAGCTGGTGACGACCAGGACCCTGAGGCTGCCAGTGACAGCACCTCCAACCAGGAGGAGGAGGAGGAGCAAGCCGGACCTTCGGGGGAACAGTCACGTCCCGCAGGAGAGGAGGAAATGCTTGACACCTCCTCACTGGACGAGTGCCTGGAGGAACTGTCGCAGGGCAATGCAGCTTCTGGGACCAGTGGCGTCCAGCCACCCAGCAGCCGTGCGCGTGGCCCGCGGCCTTCCCCCCAAAGGGGGGAAGGATCAGAGGGGAGTGCTGCTGCTCGGCACACTCGCCGTCACCAACGCGGCAAGGGTCCCCTAGTTCGGCCCCCTCCTCCCCAGCGGGGAGAGTCGCGACTCCAGTCCGGACACCTTCACTTCGGAGGAGGTGCGGAAGCTCGATCAGATGGCCGACGACTCGGACCGGCGCCACACGGAGCTCATGAGCGTGGTGGGGCGCATGCCTGAGGCCATCGAGTCGCTGGCGACCAGTGTGCGCGAGTTCGGGGCAGCAACTGCCGCGACTGGCCGCATGCTAACTGATGCCGTCAAGACCCTGGCGGATGTGATGCGCGCGCACACCAGGACCACAGGGCCACTCACTGCTGCCACACGCGCTGTCTCAGGCAGGCATCGCCAGGGCAGGCGCCGCGCTGGACCATCCCAGCAAGCCGGCCGTCGGCTGATTGCTGCGGATCCTGCAGTGCGGGCCCGGCCGAGTGCCACCGCGCCACAGCACCAGCCAGCGCATCCCAGACGCCAGCTGGCCCACATTGCGCCATCCGTCGCCGCCATTCCCCCTCTGGGGCGTCGACGGCAAGCGGCTGCAGCTGATGGTGGCCAGGCTCAGGTGCGCCACTCAGCAGACGGCCCCTCGAGGCCCAAACGCCGTGTAGGCCGCCCCCCAGCGGCATCTGGCGGAAGGGCATCTGAGCCTCAGGCGCCTTCCCCCAGCCTCGCAGCAGCCACTGGGCAGAGCTTGCGAAGGAGCAGCAGGCAGGGCAGAGGAGGCAAAATGCTGGCCAAGGTCTCGCCCTCGCGGGCCACTCAGTAGAGGGTGTGGCCAGCTTTCCTTTAATATGGCGGTGGCCATCTTTATTTTGCCCATGGTTGTGCTTTTGGAGGGCTTTTTTTTTGCGTTAGGCCGACGTTGAGGCCCGGTTTCAATAAAGGTGGAGTGGCTCCTCCCCAGTTTGTGGGAGTGAGTCGTTTGTTGGGCTTTTTGTGGGGCCCGTTTATTGTTTTTGGGGATTCATGTGGGAAGGGCTTTTCATTTTTGTGTAATAAAAAATTATCTTTATTCATGCAGTCTCCATGGTTGTTCTTCTTAGTGTTTGTTGGCTTCGCCGGCTGAGGGCTTGCGGAGCGGCTGCATTCATCTTCCCTCATGGCCCCTGGCCATTCCCTGACAGGGGGCTTAGAAGTACCGTGTAATAAGGTGGCGTCGTGCGGCCCTTGGCCCTGGTCGCTCCCTCCTGGGAACGTACTCCTGCTCCTCCTCCTCCTCCTCCTCCTCCTCCTCATGCTCCTCCTGCTCCTCCTCCTGAGGTGCTGGTCCAACGTCAGGTGGCAGTGCCTGAGTCCTGCGGATAGCCAGGTTGTGTAGCATGCAGCAAACCACCACAAATTGGGAGACCCGGTCCGGCGAATACTGGAGAGCTCCTCCGGAGCGATCAAAGCAGCGGAACCGCTGCTTGAGGACCCCAATAGTTAGCTCGATGATGTTGCGGGTGGTTTGATGGCTCTCGTTGTAGGCTTCTTCAGCAGCGGTCCTGGGCGCGCGGAGCGGGGTCATGAGCCAGGTGCACAAAGGATAGCCTTTGTCCCCGATGAGCCATCCTCTTGGGGGAGGCTGTGCCTGGAACATGTCATGCACAGTACTCTGCCGCAGGATAAAGGCATCGTGGCTGCTGCCTGGGAAGCTGGCATTGACTGCCATGATGCGCTGCTTGTGGTCACAGACCAGCTGCACATTCAGAGAATGGTAGCCCTTCCTGTTGCGATACTGCTCGCCATGCTCCAGAGGGGCCCGCAAAGCCACATGCGTACAGTCAATGGCGCCCTGCACCAAGGGGAATTCCCCGAGTCTGGAAAATCCCAATGCGCGCTGATGCTGGCTCTCCAGGGCCATGGGGAAGGAGATGAATTGGCTTCTCCTTCTGAACAGTGCTTCGGTCACCTGGCGGATGCAGCGATGCGCGCCGTACTGGGAGATGTTGTGCTATGTCCCCAGCAGCGTATTGGAAGGAGCCGGTGGCATAGAAGTTCAATGCCACCGTCACCTTCACTTCCACCGACAGAGACGTCCTGCACCTGAGCTTTGGCCGCAGATCTCGGCGAAGCAGGTGGCAGATCTCTGCAATCACCCCCTTTCGGAATCGGAGCCTTTTAACACATCGCGCGGCACTCATGTTTAGGTAGGAGCGCTGCTGGCGGTATAGCCTGACTGGGTAAGGCCTACGTGGCCGACGCCTGTAGCCCCCTCTGCCTCTAGCCAGGGCTGCCCCTCTCACAATGCGTCTGCGAGCCCTACGGACATGGAGCTGCAGCTCCGCGTTGGCACCCCATGCAACCCCCATCAAATCCTGGCAAACACTCTAATTTCCAAATGGCCACTTGCAGCGCTGTTGCCTGAGTCCAAAAATACCTGGCTCTTGCTGCTTGAAACCAGTTAGCTATCCTCCTTGTTGTGTCTCCAGAAATGCGTTGCACAAGACTGTTTTCTGAAAAAAGGATGGCCTTTACACTGGAGAGGACGTTCCCTTTAATTAGCGCCCCCCGGGGCCCGCGCTGGTTGTGTTGCGTTCCTTTTTCCAAACGCTCCGGCCGCCCGCCGCACAATGGGGCGGTCCGACTGAAGTTTGCAATCGGGGCGGCCAAAGGGCGTTGCACGAGGATGTGACGTCATTTTCTGCGCGCGCATCCGGGCGGGCGCTAAACTTTGCGCCGGCGCTAACGGGCAACTTAATTTGGGGCGGAGCGCAAACTGCGCTGCGCCCCGGGGCGCTACACGCATAGCGCCCGGAAATCACTTCTCTTAAGGCGCTAACTGCTGGCGCAAGCTACTGAAAATCTAGCCCCAGGAGTATTATAGTGAGTAACCCTGTAGACAATGGGAGTAATACAGTGAGTTACCCTGTAGTCAATGAGTGTATTACAGTGTGTTACCCTGTAGTCAATGTGTGTATTAACATGAGTTACCCTGTAGACAATGGGTGTGTTACAGTAAGTTACCTTTAGGCAATGGGTGTGATATAGTGAGTTACTCTGAAGAAAATGGGTGTATTACAGTGAGTTACCAGCAGACAATTGGTGCATTACAGTGAGTTACACTGTAGATAATGGGTGTTTAACAGTGAATTAACCTGTAGACAATGGGAGTATTACAGTGAGTTACCCTGTAGACAATGGGAGTATTCCAGTGAGTTATCCTGTAGACAATGGACAGTATTACAGTGAGTTACATTGCACTCAATGGGTGTATTACAGTGAGTTACCCTGTCGACAATGGGCAGTATTACAGTGAGTTACCTGTAGACAATGGGTGTATTACAGTGAGTTACGCTGTAGACAATGTGTGTATTACAGTGAGGTACCCTGTAGACAATGGGAATTCAGTGAGTTACCCTGTAGACAATGGTGGTATTAGAGTGAGTTGCTATGTAGACAATGGATGCATTACAGTGAGTTACCCTGTAGACAATGGGAGTATTACAGTGAGTTACTCTGTAGACAGTGGGAGTATTACAGTGACTTACCCTGTAGACAATCGGTGTTTTACACTGAGTAACCCTGTAGACAATGGATGTATTACAGTGAGTTACCCTATAGAAAATGGGAGTATTACAGTGAGTTACGCAGCAGAAAATGGGTGCATTACAGTGAGGTACCCTGTAGACAATGGGAGTATTACAGTGAGTTACCCGATAGAAAATGGGAGTATTACAGTGAGTTACGGAGTAGACAATGGGTGTATTACAGTGAGGTACCCTGTAGACAATGGGAGTATTACAGTGAGTTACCCAGTAGACAATGGGAGTAATAAAGTGAGTTACCCTGTAGACACTGGGGCCTAGAAATTGGGTTTTGGCTTAGCCAGGGCTTTAGCGCCGGAAGTTAGTGCCGGCGCTAAGTCCCCCTGCGCGCGGCAAAAAATTCAGTAGCGCCGCGCCCAAACGGCTGCCGGCGCTACTGAAGGGTCTTAGCGCCTGGAAAAGGGTGCTAACTGCCGTTTAGCGCCGCAATTCCGGCGCTGCGGCACCCGATGCGGTGCGGCAGGCTGGGGAAGTGCAGGCCTCCTCCTTCCGTTAAGGAGGAGCTGCCTGCACCCGGCCGCGGCCCGCGCAAATCTGTTTAAAAATGAGCCCAGCACCTCGGACAAGTGCCGGGCTTGCATCTGTTCCGGGGGGGGGGGGAGAAGTCCGGGGAGGGAGCTGCGGGCAGGCGGCCGGCGGGAAAGCGGCCGGCCGCCGCGGGGCCTTTAATGCGCCGGCGCAAACACATGTTGGACTCTGTTGCCAGAGTCTTAGTTGCGGCTGCCACGGGCGAGGCGGCCGCAACTGAATTTCGGCGCTGGGGCCCGTCGGCATGGCAACCGGGACGCTGCGCACACCGATGACGTCATCGGTGCCGGTGCAGCGCTACCGGTGCAACGCCGCTTTAGGGCCCCAGGGAACTTTTCAACTGGCCATAACTCTGGCGCTAGTCCCTCTAGCGCCTCAAAAGCGGCGCTAAGGCTAGTGAATTTCTAGGCCTGGGTGTATTACAGTGAGTTACCCAGTAGACAATGGGTGTATTACAGTGAGTTACCCAGTAGACAATGGGTGTATTACAGTGAGTTACCCTGAACAGAATAGTTGTGTTACTGTGAGTTACCCTGTAGACAATGGTTGCATTACAGTGAGGTACTTGTATCACTGGGTGCATTACAGAGTGTTACCCTGTACACAATGGGGGTATTACAGTGAATTACCATGTAGACAATAGGTGTATTACAGCGAGTTAACCTGTCAACAATGGGAGTATTACAGTGAGTTGCCCTGTAGAGAATGGGAGTATTACAGTGAGTTGCCCTGTAGACAATGGGAGTATTGCAGTGAGTTACACTGTAGACAATTGGTGTATTACAGTAAGTTACCATGTAGACAATGGGAGTATTACAGTGAGTTACACTGTAGACAATGGGAGTATTATAGTGAGTTACCCAGTAGACAATGGATGTATTACAGTGAGTTACCCAGTAGACAATGGGAGTATTAGTGAGTTACCCTGTAGACAATGGGTGTATTATAGTGAGTCACCTTGCAGACAATGGAAGTATTACAGTGAGTTACCCTGTGGAAAATGGGGGTATTAAAGTGAGTTACACTGCAGACAATGGGTGTATTACAGTAAGTTAACATGAAGACAATGGGAGTATTAGTGAGTTACCCTGTAGACAATGGGTCTATTATATTGAGTTACCCTGCAGACAATGTGTGTATTACAGCGAATTACCCTGTAGAGAACGGGTGTGTTACAGTGAGTTACCATGTAGATAATGGGAGTATTACAGTGAGTTACCTTGTAGACGATGGGGATATTACAGTGAGTTACCCTGTGGACAAAGGGGGTATTAAAGTGAGCTACCCTGTAGACAATGGGTGTATTACACAGTTTTACCTTGCAGGCAATGGGTGTGTTACAGTTAGTCACCCTGTGGACAATGAGTGAATTGCAGTGAGTTATCCTGTAGACAATGGCAGTATTACACTGAGTTAATTTGTAGACAATGGGGGTATTACAGTGAGTTGCAAATAGACAATGGGTGTATTACACTGAGATACCCTGTATACAATGGGTGTATTACAGTGAGTTACCCTGCAGACAATGGGAGTATTACAGTGAGTTAACATGTAGACAATGGGAGTATTACAGTGAGTTACACTGTAGACAGTGGGAGTATTAGAGTGAGTTAATTTGTAGACAATGGGGGTATTACAGTGAGTTGCCATGTAGACAATGGGTGTATTACACTGAGATACCCTGTAGACAATGGATGTGTTACAGTGAGTTACCCTATAGACAATGGGAGTATTACAGTGAGTTAGTCTGTAGACAATTGGTGTATAACAGAGAGTTACCCTATAGAAAATGGGAGTATTACAATGAGATGTCCTGTAGACAATTGGACTACTACAGTGAGTTACTCTGTAGCCAATGGGTGTATAAATGTGAGTTACCCTGTAGACAGTGAGAGTATTACAGTGAGTTACCCTATAGAAAATGGGAGTATTACACTGACTTGCCCTGTAGACAATGGGTGTGTTACAATGAGTTACCCAGTAGACACTGGGCATATTAATCTGAGTTACCCTGTAGGCAATGGGTGTATTACAGTGAGTTACGCTGCAGACAATGGGTGTATTACACTGAGTTCCCCTGCTGCCAATGGGTGTATTACACTGAGTTACGCTGTAGACAATTTGGGCTAGATTTTCAGTTGCTTGCGCCAGCAGTTAGCGCCTTAAGAGAAGTGATTTCCGGGCGCTATGCGTGTAGCGCCCGGGCGCAGCGCAGTTTGCGCCCCGCCCCAAATTAAGTTGCCCGTTAGCGCCGGCGCAAAGTTTAGCGCCCGCCCGGATGCGCGCGCAGAAAATGACGTCACATCCTCGTGCAACGCCCTTTGGCCGCCCCGATTGCAAACTTCAGTCGGACCGCCCCATTGTGCGGCGGGCGGCCGGAGCGTTTGGAAAAAGGAACGCAACACAACCAGCGCGGGCCCCGGGGGGCGCTAATTAAAGGGAACGTCCTCTCCAGTATAAAGGCCATCCATTATTTCAGAAAACAGTCTTGTGCAACGCATTTCTGGAGACACAACAAGGAGGATAGCTAACTGGTTTCAAGCAGCAAGAGCCAGGTATTTTTGGACTCAGGCAACAGCGCTGCAAGTGGCCATTTGGAAATTAGAGTGTTTGCCAGGATTTGATGGGGGTTGCATGGGGTGCCAACGCGGAGCTGCAGCTCCATGTCCGTAGGGCTCGCAGACGTATTGTGAGAGGGGCAGCCCTGGCTAGAGGCAGAGGGGGCTACAGGCGTCGGCCACGTAGGCCTTACCCAGTCAGGCTATACCGCCAGCAGCGCTCCTACCTAAACATGAGTGCCGCGCGATGTGTTAAAAGGCTCCGATTCCGGAAGGGGGTGATTGCAGAGATCTGCCACCTGCTTCGCCGAGATCTGCGGCCAAAGCTCAGGTGCAGGACGTCTCTGTCGGTGGAAGTGAAGGTGACAGTGGCATTGAACTTCTATGCCACCGGCTCCTTCCAATACGCTGCTGGGGACATAGCAAACATCTCCCAGTACGGCGTGCATCGCTGCATCCGCCAGGTAACCGAAGCACTGTTCAGAAGGAGAAGCCAATTCATCTCCTTCCCCATGGCCCTGGAGAGCCAGCATCAGCGCGCATTGGGATTTTCCAGACTCGGGGAATTCCCCTTGGTGCAGGGCGCCATTGACTGTACGCATGTGGCTTTGCGGGCCCCTCTGGAGCATGGCGAGCAGTATCGCAACAGGAAGGGCTACCATTCTCTGAATGTGCAGCTGGTCTGTGACCACAAGCAGCGCATCATGGCAGTCAATGCCAGCTTCCCAGGCAGCAGCCACGATGCCTTTATCCTGCGGCAGAGTACTGTGCATGACATGTTCCAGGCACAGCCTCCCCCAAGAGGATGGCTACTCGGGGACAAAGGCTATCCTTTGTGCACCTGGCTCATGACCCCGCTCCGCGCGCCCAGGACCGCTGCTGAAGAGGCCTACAACGAGAGCCATCAAACCACCCGCAACATCATCGAGCTAACTATTGGGGTCCTCAAGCAGCGGTTCCGCTGCCTTGATCGCTCCGGAGGAGCTCTCCAGTATTCGCCGGACCGGGTCTCCCAATTTGTGGTGGTTTGCTGCATGCTACACAACCTGGCTATCCGCAGGACTCAGGCACTGCCACCTGACGTTGGACCAGCACCTCAGGAGGAGGAGCAGGAGGAGCATGAGGAGGAGGAGGAGGAGGAGGAGGAGGAGCAGGAGTACGTTCCCAGGAGGGAGCGACCAGGGCCAAGGGCCGCACGACGCCACCTTATTACACGGTACTTCTAAGCCCCCTGTCAGGGAATGGCCAGGGGCCATGAGGGAAGATGAATGCAGCCGCTCCGCAAGCCCTCAGCCGGCGAAGCCAACAAACACTAAGAAGAACAACCATGGAGACTGCATGAATAAAGATAATTTTTTATTAAACAAAAATGAAAAGCCCTTCCCACATGAATCCCCAAAAACAATAAACGGGCCCCACAAAAAGCCCAACAAACGACTCACTCCCACAAACTGGGGAGGAGCCACTCCACCTTTATTGAAACCGGGCCTCAACGTCGGCCTAACGCAAAAAAAAAGCCCTCCAAAAGCACAACCATGGGCAAAATAAAGATGGCCACCGCCATATTAAAGGAAAGCTGGCCACACCCTCTACTGAGTGGCCCGCGAGGGCGAGACCTTGCCCAGCATTTTGCCTCCCCTGCCCTGCCTGCTGCTCCTTCGCAAGCTCTGCCCAGTGGCTGCTGCGAGGCTGGGGGAAGGCGCCTGAGGCTCAGATGCCCTTCCGCCAGATGCCACTGGGGGGCGGCCTACACGGCGTTTGGGCCTCGAGGGGCCGTCTCCTGAGTGGCGCGCCTGAGCCTGGCCACCATCAGCTGCAGCCGCTTGCCCTTGACGCCCCAGAGGGGGAATGGCGGCGACGGATGGTGCAATGTGGGCCAGCTGGCGTCTGGGATGCGCTGGCTGGTGCTGTGGCGCGGTGGCACTCGGCCGGGCCCGCACTGCAGGATCCGCAGCAATCAGCCGACGGCCGGCTTGCTGGGATGGTCCAGCGCGGCGCCTGCCCTGGCGATGCCTGCCTGAGACAGCGCGTGTGGCAGCAGTGAGTGGCCCTCTGGTCCTGGTGTGCGCGCGCATCACATCCGCCAGGGTCTTGACGGCATCAGTTAGCATGCGGCCAGTCGCGGCAGTTGCTGCCCCGAACTCGCGCACACTGGTCGCCAGCGACTCGATGGCCTCAGGCATGCGCCCCACCACGCTCATGAGCTCCGTGTGGCGCCGGTCCGAGTCGTCGGCCATCTGATCGAGCTTCCGCACCTCCTCCGAAGTGAAGGTGTCCGGACTGGAGTCGCGACTCTCCCGCTGGGGAGGAGGGGGCCGAACTAGGGGACCCTTGCCGCGTTGGTGACGGCGAGTTTGCCGAGCAGCAGCACTCCCCTCTGATCCTTCCCCCCTTTGGGGGGAAGGCCGCGGGCCACGCGCACGGCTGCTGGGTGGCTGGACGCCACTGGTCCCAGAAGCTGCATTGCCCTGCGACAGTTCCTCCAGGCACTCGTCCAGTGAGGAGGTGTCGAGCATTTCCTCCTCTCCTGCGGGACGTGACTGTTCCCCCGAAGGTCCGGCTTGCTCCTCCTCCTCCTCCTGGTTGGAGGTGCTGTCACTGGCAGCCTCAGGGTCCTGGTCGTCACCAGCTGAAAGCAGGAATGCACAAGAGTAGCTTCAGAGTGAGGAGACGGCGTCAGCGAGGGAGTTAGGACTGGTGGGATTCAGCGCATTGGTGGGACAGTGGCAAAGGAGATAGCTCGGATGGGCCAGTGCGACGCGAGAGGGCCAAAAGGCGAGGTCCTTACCATTGCCGGGCAGTGGAGGGTCGGATACACCGCACGCTGTGGGGACAATCACACGTGCTCCCATGAGCACACACACGCGCTCCTCCAGCCGAGTGAGCTCCTGCAGCTTGGCGCGGCCACCCCTGGCACGGGCCTGGCGATTAAACGCTACTTTAGCCTGCAAGAGAAAGGACGGGCTGTAAGGGCGCAGTGAAGCCCTGATGTAGTGTGCACTGCCTCCCATGGTGGAATAGCTTGGACAGAGTGAAGCCCTGATGTAGTGTGCACTGCCTCCCATGGTGGAATAGCTTGGACAGAGTGAAGCCCTGATGTAGTGTGCACTGCCTCCCATGGTGGAATAGCTTGGACAGAGTGAAGCCCTGATGTAGTGTGCACTGCCTCCCATGGTGGAATAGCTTGGCCAAAGTGTAGAGTGCCGAATGGCCATTTGATGCTCATGACTGTCCCAATGCTGCTGGCTGAGGGCTGGCCAAAAGGACTTTCAGGTCCCTTTGCCCATCATGTCAGGTGTACATGCAAGAATGAGGAGGAGACTGGAAAGGCTACTCACCCTCACAATCCTGGTCAGATCGTTGTACTTCTTACGGCATTGTGTGTGGGTCCTGGGGGCCTCGCCGGTGAATGTCACCCTCTGGGCGATCTGCTTCCAGGCTTTGGTGTAGTCGTGGTGGGTTGGATTCCTCCCACTGTCTGGAAACAAGATCTTGCGCCTCACCTCCAGAGCTGTGAGCATGATGTCCAGATCACCCTCTGAGAAGCGCAGGGCACGCTGACGGGCCTTCTCTGGCGTTGCCATGACTCCCTGGGGCTGAGCAGTAGTGTTGAGGCCTCTTTGCAAGGCTGCAGTGTGCAGGGCGTGGCAGCAGACTAATTCGTCCCTTCCCCCTTTAAGAGCTGGTCGGCACCACGGGGTCTGCTGTCAGTGCAAAAATGACCGCACCCGTGCTGCGCCCCGCCTGGGCGCTATCCCTCTGGACCGCCGGCTTAGCGCCTAAAGAGAGTAGTGGAACGCCTCTTTTAGCGCTCCACCAACCTCTTAGGGCGAAGCCACTGAATTCCCGGCAACGGGGCGCTACTTTGGGGCGGGCGCTAACTTCGGGCGGGCGCTAAAGCTAGCGCCCCAAAACTGCCTAAACTGAAAATCTAGCCCTTTGTGTATTACAGTGAGGTACCGTGTAGACAATGGGAGTATTACAGTGAGTTACCATTTAGACAATGGGGCCTAGAAATTCATTATAGCCACTTTTGGGGCGGTAAAGTCCGGCGGCCGCTAAAGTTTGCGCCCGGCGCAAATTCGAGGCCACTTCCCCGATATTCATTAGCTTCGCCCTAAGAGTTTGCTCGAGCGCTAAAACTGGCGATGCACGCCTCTCTTTAGGCGCTAAGCCGGAGGTGCTGAGCGATCGCGCCGAGGCCGGGCGCAGCGCAGGTGCGGCCATTTCTTGATTGACAGCAGACACCATGGTGCCGGCCAGCTCTTAAGGAGGAAGGGTCGACTTGGTCTGCTGCCACGCCCTGGATAGTGGAGCCCTCCAGCTAGGCCTGAACACTGCTGCTGGACCCAAATAGCGCCTGAAACCATGGAGAAGGCCCGTGAACGAGCGCAGCGCTTCTCAGAGCTTGATCTGAGGGTGCTGGTTGGTGCTGTGGAGAAGAGACGCCATATTTTGTTTCCGGACAATGGCAGGAAGCCGCCGGCCCGCGTCTACCGGAGAGCCTGGAGGCATGTCGGCACCAAGGTGACATCCAACAGCGAGGTCCCCAGGAGCGGTGTCCAATGCCGCAAAAAGCTCAATGACCTCGCCAGGATTGTCAGGGTGAGTACCCTTTCCAGTGTCCTCCTCATCCTTGCATGTGCACCTCACATTATGGGCAAAGGGACCTGAAAGCCCTAATGGCCAGCCCTCATGCAGCAGCTATGGGACACTCATGAACATCAATTGCACATTGTGCACTTAACACACTGGCCAGGCTATTCGACCATGGGAGGCAGTGCACACAAGATCAGGGCTACACACTGGCCAGGCTATGCCACCATGGGAGGCAGTGCACACAAGATCTGGGCTACACACTGTACTTAGAGGCCGTCCTTTCTCTTGCAGGCCAAGCTGGCCAATAATAAGAGGAGCCGGAATGCGACCGGGGGAGGCGGCCCCCAGATCCAGCCGCTCACCGAGCTGCAACATCGCGTGGAGCGCATTATGGGTGCCCGGGTGATTGGCCCCGTTGCATCTGGAGATGCCGACCCTGTTCTGGGCACCAATGGTAAGGACATCACCTTTTGGACCTCTCTCGTCCCACTTGCGCATCAGATCTACATCCTTTGCCACTGTCCGACCAATGCGCTGAATGCCACCACTCATGCATCCCTCGCTGATGCCCTCTCCTCACTCTAAAGCTACTCTTGTGCCTTCCTGCTTTCAGATGGTGAGGAGGAGGCCCCTGAAGTTGCCAGTGACAGCCCCTCAGAAGAGGAGGAGGAGGAGCAAGAGGAAGGCGGCCCATCAGGGGAACCCTCAGCCGTGGCAACCCATGCCAATGTAGGGGACACGTCTTCCCTGGAGGGGAGCGTGGGGGAAGTGTCGGAGGGGAGGGTAGCTCCTGGTACCAGCGACCTGCAGAAACGCGCAAGGGGGGTGGAAGCTCAGCGGCCTTCTCCCCAGAGGGGGGAAGGGTCGGAGGGGAGTCCAATTGCTGGGCCCAGCGGCGTCCAGCAACGCAGGAAGGGTCGGCCAGCTCAGCGGCCTTCTCCCCAGAGGGAGAGTCCGGCCTCCAGTCCGGAGACGGCCAACGCCGAGGAGATGCGCCGCATCGAGGACTTGTCCGCAGACTCGGAGCGCCGGCACACGGAGCTCATGGGGGTAGTGGCACGGTTGCCTGGGGCCATCGAGTCCCTGTCTCGGAGTGTGTCCGAGTTCGGGCCCTCAGAGGCCACCAGTCGGGCGGAATTCCAGGCAGATCAGGCAGCGAGTCGGGCGGAATTCGGGGCAGCTCTGGCAGCGACTGGCCAGGTGATCAGTGGTGCCGTGCAGTCACTGGCTGCTCTGATACGGTCACTGAACAGGTCAACACGGGCACTCACTGCTGCCACACTCGCTGTGTCAGCCAGGCATCGCCAGGGCACCTGGCGCGCTGCAGCAGCACAGCGGTCTGTCCCTCGGCAGATTGGTGCGCATGCTGCAGTGCTGGCCCGGGCGAGTGCCAGTGCCTCAGGCGACCAGCGAGCGCCTGCCATCTGCCAGCTTGCCCCCATTCCTCCAGCCGCCACTGCCACTCCCCCAGTGGAGCTGCCAGGAGCTGCTGCAGCGACTGATGCTGGCCAGCCACAGCTGCAGCATTCACCAGCCGGCCCCTCGACGGCCAGACATCGTCTAGGCCGACCCCCAAGGGCATCTGCCATCACGACATGTGCCCCTCAGGAGCCTGCCCGCAGCCTTGCAGCAGCCAATGGCCTCACTTTGAGGAGGAGCAGCAGGGCGGGCAGGGGCCACACAAAGATGCCCAAGGCATCGCCCTCGCGGGCCAAAAAGTAGAATGTGTGTGCAGTTGTGTTTGTTTTTTGAGGCCGAGAATTTGTTGTTTGTTTTTTGAAGGCCGAGGATGACGGCCATTTTTGTTGCACTGTTTTGTTAATTCTCTCCAGGTTGTGGGAGCGAGTAATGTGTGTGAGTGTTTTTTGGGGGTTTCGTCTGTTTTTGGTTTTCATGTGGGAAGGGCCCTGAGTTTGTACAATAAACCATTTTATTTATTCACATTGTCCATGTTTGATCTTTGAAGTGTTTGGTGCCTTAACCGGCTGAGGGCTTGCGGAGCGGCTGCAATCATGTTCTTTCATTGGCACAAGCCATTCCCTGACAGGGGGCCTAGAAGGATGGTCAATAAGCCGCCGACGGGCGGCCCTTGGACCTTCTGCCTCCTTCCTGGGCTGGTACTCCTCGTCCTCCTCCTCCTCCTGCTCCTCCTCCTGGGGTGGTGGTCCAACGTGAGGTGGCAGTGCCTGAGTCCTGCGGATAGCCAGGTTGTGCAGCATGCAGCAAACGACGACGAATTGGGAGACTCGCTCCTGCGAATACTGGAGGGCTCCCCCGGAGCGATCCAGACAGCGGAACCGTTGCTTGAGGGCGCCGATTGTTTGTTCTATGATGTTCCTAGTCGCTTGATGGCTCTCGTTGTATGCCTCTTCAGCAGGGGTCGTGGGCGCGCGGAGCGGGGTCATGAGCCAGGTACACAAATGATAGCCTTTGTCCCCGATAAGCCATCCTCTTGGGGGAGGCTGTGCCTGGAACATGTCAGCCACAGTTGTCTGTCGCAGGATAAAAGCATCGTGGCTGCTGCCTGGAAAGCGGGCATTGACAGCTAGGATGCGCTGCCTGTGGTCACACACCAGCTGTACGTTGAGGGAATGGTAGCCCTTCCGGTTGTGGTAATCCTCGGCATGCTCCAGAGGTGCCCGCAAAGCCACATGCGTGCAGTCAATGGCGCCCTGCACCATGGGGAAGCCCGCTATTCTTGCAAATCCCACTGCACGCTGCTGCTGCTTGTCCAGGGTCATGGGGAAGGAGATGAATTGATGTCTCCTTCTGAAAAGGGCATTGGTCACCTGGCGGATGCAGCAATGCACGGCGAACTGGGAGATGTTAGCGATGTCCCCAGCAGCGGATTGGAAGGAGCCGGTGGCATTGAAGTTGAGAGCCACCTTCACCTTCACTGCCACCGACAGAGACGTCCTGCGCATCAGCTGTGGCTGCAGATCTCTGTGAAGCAGCTGGCAGATGTCTGCAACCACCTCCCTTCTGAATCGCAGCCTCCTAACACACTGCGCGGCAGACATGGTCAGATAGGAGGACTGCTGGCTGTATACCCTGGGTGGGTAAGGCCTCACTTGGCGACGCCTGTTGCCCCCTCTGCGTCTAGCCAGGGCTGCCACTCTCTCACGGCGTCTGTAAGCCCTTCCGGCATAAGGCTGAAACTCAGCGTTGGCAACCAATGCAGCCCTCATTATGTCCTGGCAAACACTGAGATCTCAATGAAGGCAAAGATAATTGCTAAGCTCTGGCCTGAGCCAGAAATACCTGTCCTAGTGTTGGGCCAAAGCAGTAAGCTCTCCTCCTTGGTCTCTCTCCAAAAATCCGTTGCACAAGAGTGAATGCTGCAAAATGGCTGGCCTTTATAGTGCAGGGTAAGTGCCCTTTAATTTGCGCTCCCCGCGGCCCGCCTCGGCTGTGTACCGTTCCACTTCACAGTCGTTAGGGCCGCCCGGCGCACAATGGGGCGGCGCGAGTGAAGTTCCGGTTCCGGCCGCACAAAGGGCGTTGCACGACGAAATGACGTCATGATCTGCGCGCGCAGCAGGGCGCACGCTAAGACATTGCGCCGGCGCTAAATGTCTACTGAAGTTGTGGCGAGGCGCAGATCGCGCTGCGCCCGGGCGCTAAGCGCCTAGTGCTCGAGATCTACTCCTCCTAAGGCACTAACGGCTGGCGCGCCCAACTGAATTTCTCGGCCCGAATGTCTACAGGGTAACTCACTGTAATACACCATTTGTCTACAGGGAAACTCACTGTAATACTACCATTTTCTACAGGGTAACTCACTATAATACTCCCATTGGCTACATGGTAACTCACTGTAATACTACCATTGTCTATAGGTTAACTCACTGTAATACCAGCATTTTCTACAGGGACCTCATTGTAATACTCCCATTGTCTACAGGGTCACTCACTGTAATACACACATTTTCTAGAGGGTAACTCTCTATAATACTCCCATTGTCTACAGGGTAACTAAA
Organism: Somniosus microcephalus; assembly: GCF_052327205.1. Taxonomy (NCBI): domain Eukaryota; kingdom Metazoa; phylum Chordata; class Chondrichthyes; order Squaliformes; family Somniosidae; genus Somniosus; species Somniosus microcephalus. The sequence continues at coordinate 217,897,113 of NC_140989.1, read as the reverse complement.
TGTTATACCCCGATTTTCTCACGGATTACTCACTGTAATACAGCTAATGTCTAAAAGGTAACTCACTTTAATGCTCCCATTGTCTACATGGTAACTCTTTTTAATACACCAAGGTTACCTCATTGTAAAATCCCTTTGTCTACAAGTTATCTCACTGTAATACACCCACTGTCTACAGGTTAACTCACTGTAACACACCCAGATTCTATAGGGTAACTCAGTGTAATATAACCATTGTCTACAGTGTATGTGACTGTAATACACCACTTTTCTACAGGGTAACTCATTGTAATACAGCCCATTGTCTACAGGGTAACTCCCTGTAATACAACCAATGTCTACAGGTAACTCACTGTAATACTGTCCATTGTGCACAGGGTAACTCTGTGTAATACACCCATTGACTACAGGGTAACTCAGTGTAATGCACCCATTTTCGACAGGGTAGCTCCCTGTAATACACCAATTTTCTACAGGATAACTAACTGGAATAATCCCATTGTCTACAGGGTAGCTCACAGTAATACTCCCATTGTCTACAGAGTAACTCACATTAATACTCCCATTGCCTACAGGGTAACTGACTGCAATACAACCATTGTCTACAGGTTAACTCACTCTTATACACCTATTATCTACAGGGCTATTCACTGTAATACACCCTTTGTCTACAGGGTAACTCACTGTAACACACCCATTCTCTGCAGGGTAACTCACTGTAATACACCCATTGTCTACAGCATAACACACTGCAATACACCAATTATGTGCAGGGCTATTCACTGTAATACACCCTGGCCTAGAAATTCAGTATAGCCACTTTTGGGGCGTTAAAGTCGGGCGGGCGCTAAAGTTTGCGCCCGCTGGAAAGTGGAGGCCACTTCGCCGATATTCAGTAGCTTTGGCAAGGAGTTTGCTCGAGCGCTAAAACTGGCGTTGCACGCCTATCTTTAGGCGCTAAGCCGGCGGTGCAGACTGATACCGCCGAGGCCGGGCGCAGCGCAGGTGCGGTCATGTTTTGATTGACAGCAGACACCCTGGCGCCGGCCAGCTCTTAAAGGGGGAAGGGTCGACTTGGTCTGCTGCCACGCCCTGGATACTGCAGCCCTCCAGCTAGGCCTAAACACTGCTGCTGGAGAGAAATAGCACCAGCAAGGATGCAGAGGGCCCGTGAGCGAGCGCAGCGCTTCTCTGCCCATGATTTAAAGGTGCTGGTTAGGGCTTTGGAGAGGAGAAGCCATATCTTGTTCCCGGACAGTGGCAAGAAGCCTCCCAAGAGGGTGTACAGGAGAGCCTGGAGGGAAATCGCCCAGAGGGTCACAGCCAACAGCGATGTCCCCAGGACTGCTGACCAATGCCGGAAAAAGTTTAACGACCTCACTCGGGTTGTCAGGGTGAGTACCCTTTCCAGTGTCCTCCTCATCCTTGCATGTGCACCTCACATTATGGGCAAAGGGACCTCAAAGGCCTAATGGCCAGCCCTCATCCAGCAGCTATGGCACTGGCATGAACATCAATTGCACTTTCTGCACTTTACACACTGGCCAAGCTATTCGACCATGGGAGGCAGTGCATACAACAACAGGGCACCACACTGGCCAAGCTATTCGACCATGGGAGGCAGTGCACACAACAACAGGGCACCACACTGGCCAAGCTATTCGACCATGGGAGGCAGTGCACACAACAACAGGGCACCACACTGTACTTAGAGGCCGTCCTTTCTCTTGCAGGCCAAGCTGGCCCGGAATCTGAAGAGCCGGACTGACACCGGGGGAGGCCGTGCCCAGTTCCAGCAGCTCAGTGACCTGGAGGAGCGTGTGGGTCGACTCATGGGTGCCCGGGTGATTGGCCCCGTTGCAATTGGAGATGCCGACCCTGTGCTGGGCCCCAATGGTAAGGACATGACCGTTTGGACCTCTCTCGTTCCCCTTGCGCTTCAGATCTACATCCTTTGCCACTGTCCGACCAATGCGCAGAATGCCACCGCTCATGCCTCCCTCGCTGACGCCCTGTCCTAACTCTAAAGCTACTCTTGTGCCTTCCTGCTTTCAGCTGGTGAGGAGGAGGTCCCTGAAGCTGCAAGTGTCAGTCCCTCGGAAGAGGAGGACGAGGAGGAGCAAGAGGAAGGCGGCACATCGGGGGAACCCTCATCCACGCCAGGGGATGGCAATGGAGGGGACACGTCTTCCCTGGAGGAGAGCCAGGGGAAAGTGTTGCAGGGGGGTGTAGCTCCTGTGCCCAGTGGCGTCCAGCCATGCGGGAAGGGTCGGGCAGCTCGGCTGCCTTCTCCCCAGAGGGGGGAAGTGTTGCAGGGGAGTGTAGCTCCTGTGCCCAGTGGCGTCCAGCCACGCGGGAAGGGTCGGCCAGCTCGGCGGCCTTCTCCCCAGAGGGAGAGTCCGGCCTCCAGTCCGGAGACGGTCCTCGCCCAGGAGGTGCGCCTCCTTGATCAAATGTCCGCGGACTCGGATCGTCGGCACACCGAGTTCATGGGGGTTGTGGGACGGTTGCCTGAGGCCATTGAGTCCCTGGCTCATAGTGTGGCCGATTTCGGGGCCTCACAGGCTAGGGGTTTCGAACAACTCACGGCAGCACAGGCCAGGGGTCTCGAACAATTCGGGGCATCACAGGACGCGAGTCGGGCCGAATTCAGGGCATCACAGGACGCGAGTCGGGCCGAATTCAGGGCATCACAGGACGCGAGTCGGGCCGAATTCAGGGCAGCACAGGATGCGAGTCGGGACGACTTCAGGGCAGCACAGGCAGCGAGTGGAGAGTTGATCAGTGGTGCCGTGCAGTCACTGGCTGGTCTGATGCGGGCACAGACCAGGGCAGTACGGGCACTCACTGCTGCCACACTCGCTGTGTCACGCACGCATCGCCAGGGCACCCGCCGCGCTGCAGCAGCACAGCGGTCTGGCCTTCAGCAGATTGCTGCGCTTGCTGCAGTGCCAGCCCGGCCGAGTGCCAGTGTCTCTGGTGACCAGCGAGTGCCTGGCGTCAGCCAGCTTGCCCCCATTGCTGCAGCCGCCACTGCCACTCACCCAGCAAAGCTGCGACGAGCTGCTGGAGAGACTGATGCTGCCCAGCCACAGCTGCAGCAGTCAGCAGCCGGCCCCTCGAAGGCCAGAGCTCGTCTAGGCCGACCCCCAAGGGCATCTGCCGTCACGCAATGTGCCCCTCAGGAGCCTTCCCCCAGCCTTGCAACACCCACAGGGCCCAGGTTGAGGTGGAGCAGCAGGTCGGCCAGGGGCCGGAAAAGCCTGGACAAGGACTCGCCCTCTCGGCACACAAAGTAGAGTGTGTTGCCAAATGTTTTTTTATCTGGGGGTGTTTGTGTTCTCTATGGGGGGGGTTTATTGTGGTAAGGCCGAGGATGAAGGCAAATGTTTTTTTATATGGGGGTGTTTGTGTTCTCTATGGGGGGGTTTATCTTGGTAAGGCCGAGGATGAAGGCCATTGTTTTTTTATATGGGGGTGTTTGTGTTCTCTATGGGGGGGGTTCTTTTGGTAAGGCCGAGGATGAAGGCCATTTGGATGGACAAGTTTTGTTATTCCTCCCCAGGTTGTGGGAGTGAGATATGTTTTTGACTGTTTTTTGGGGGTGTTGTCTGTTTTTGGGTTTCATGTGGGAAGGGCCCTGAGTTTGTTCAATAAAGCTTTTTATTTATTCAGCTTGTCCATGTGTGATGTTTCAAGTGGTTGTTGCGTTAACCGGCTGAGGGCTTGCGGAGCGGCTGCATTCATGTGCCTTCATTGCCGCAAGCCATTCCCTGACAGGGGGCCTAGAAGTGTCGTTCAATAAGCCGCCGACGGACGGCCCTTGGACCTTGTGGCTCCCTCCTGGGCTGGTACTCCTCCTCCTTCTCCTCCTCCTCATGGTCCTCCTGCTCGTCCTCCTGAGGTGGTAGTCCAACGTGAGGTGGCAGTGCCTGAGTCCTGCGGATAGCCAGGTTGTGCAGCATGCAGCAAACGACGACGAACTGGGAGACTCTATCCGACGAATACTGCAGAGATCCGCCGGAGCGATCCAGGCAGCGGAACCGTTGCTTGAGGACGCCAATCGTTTGCTCTATGATGTTCCTTGTGGCTTGATGGCTTTCGTTGTATGCCTCCTCAGCAGGGGTCTTGGGCGCGCGGAGCGGGGTCATGAGCCATGTACACAAAGGATAGCCTTTGTCCCCGATAAACCATCCTCTTGGGTGAGGCTGTGCCTGGAACATGTCAGCCACAGTTGTCTGTCGCAGGATAAAGGCATCGTGGCTGCTGCCTGGAAAGCGGGCATTGACAACTAGGATGCGCTGCCTGTGGTCACACACCAGCTGTACATTGAGGGAATGGTAGCCCTTCCGGTTGCGGTAATCCTCGGCATTGTCGATAGGTGCCCGCATAGCCACATGCGTGCAGTCAATGGCGCCCTGCACCATGGGGAAGTCGGCGATCCTCGCAAATCCGACTGCACGCTGCTCCTGCCTCTCTAGGGTCATGGGGAAGGAGATGAATTGGTGTCTCCTTGTGAAAAGGGCATCGGTGACCTGCCGGATGCAGCGATGCACGGCGAACTGGGATATGTTCGCTATGGCCCCAGCAGCGGCTTGGAAGGAGCCGCTTGCATAAAAGTTCAGAGCCACCGTGACCTTCACTTCCACCGACAGAGACATCCTGCACATCAGCTGTGGACGCAGATCTCTGTGAAGCAGCTGGCAGATCTCTGCAACCACCTCCCTTCTGAAGCGCAGCCTCTTAACACAATGCGCGGCAGTCATGGTGAGATAGGACACCTGCTGGCGGTATTCCCTGAGTGGGTAAGGCCTACGTTGCCGACGCCTGATGGCCCCTCTGCGTCTAGGCATGGCTGCCCCTCTCACACAGCGTCTGCGAGCCCTTCGCACATAATGCTGGAACTGAGGGTTGGAACACCATGCAGCCCCCATAATATACTTGCAAGCAGTGAAATCACAATGAGTCAAATTTCCAAGCTCTGGCCAGAAGCCAAAAATACCTCTCCTATGTTGGCCCAAATCAGTAAGGTCTCTTCCTTGGTCTCTGTCCAGAAATCCGTAGCACTAAAGTCATTGCAGCAAAATGGCAGCCCTTTATAGTTCAGTCTAAGTGCACTTTAATTAGCGCTCCCCAAGGCCCGCAGGGCCTCTGCTGCGTTCCACCTCACAGTTCTTAACAGTGCCACGCCCACATTGGGCGGGCGCCACTGAAGTTCCGGTTTGGGGCGCACAAACGGCGTTGCACGACGAAATGACGTCATAAGTTGCGCGCGCAGCTGAGCGCGCGCAAACACTTTGCGCCGGCGCTAAATGTCAACTGAAGTTGGGCGTAGGCGCAGATCGTTCTGCGCCCGGCCGCTAAGTGCCTAGCGCTCGAGATCTACTCCACTTATGGCGCTAACGGCTGGCGAACGCAACTGAATTTCTAGGCCCCTTTTATCTACAGGGTAACTCCCTGTAATACACCCATTGTCTACAGGGTAACTCACTGTAACACACCCATTTCTACAGGGTAACACACTGTAATACCCACATTGTCTACTGTGTAACTCATTGTAACACACCCATTGTCTACAGGGTCACACACTGTAATACACCCATTGAGTACATGGTGACTCCCTGTAATACATCCATTGTCTACAGGGTAACTCACTGTAACACATCCATTCTCTGCAGGGTAAATCACTCTAATACACCCATTGTCTACAGGGTAACACACTGCAATACACCCATTATCTACAGGGTAACTCACTGTAATACACCCATTGTCTACAGGGTAACTCACCGTAATACGCCCAGTATCTACAGGTAACTCACTTTAATACACACATTTTCTACAGGGTAACTTTCTGTAATACCTCCATTTTCTACAGCATAGCTCACTGTTATACTCCTATTGTCTACAGTGTAACTCACTGTTACGCACCCATTTTCTGTAGAGTAACTCACTGTAATACTCCCTTTGTCTACAGGGTAACTCAGTGTAATACTCCTATTGTCTACAGGGTAACTCACTGTTATACACCCATTTTCTGTAGATTAACTCACTGTAATATTCCCATTGTCTACAGGGTAACTCACTGCATTACACCCATTGCCGACAGGGTAACTCACTGTAATACAACCATTGTCTACAGCATAACACATTGTAAAACTCCCAATGTCTACAGGGTAACTCCCTGTAATACAACCAATGTCTACAAGTAACTCACTGTAATACTGTCCATTGTGCACAGGGTAACTCTATGTAATACACCCATTGACTACAGGGTAACTCACTGTAATACTGACCATTGTCTACAGGGTAACTCAGTGTAATACACCCATTTGCTACAAGGTAACTCCCTGTACTGCACCAATTTTCTACAGGATAACTAACTGGAATAATCCCATTGTCTACAGGGTAGCTCACAGTAATAATCCCATTGTCTACAGAGTAACTCACATTAATACTCCCATTGCCTACAGGGTAACTGACTGTAATACAACCATTGTCTACAGGTTAACTCACTCTTATACACCCATTATCTACAGTGTTATTTACTGTTATACACCTATTGAGTACATGGTAAACGCCCTGTAATACACCCATTGTCTACAGGGTAACTCACTGTAACACACCCGTTCTCTGCAGGGTAACTCACTGTAATACACCCATTGTATACAGGGTAACACACTGCAATACACCGATTATGTACAGGGTAACTCACTGCAATACACCCATTTCTACAGGGTAACACACAGTAATACCCCCATTGTCTGCAGTGTAACTCATTGTAGCACACCCATTGTATACAGGGTCACACACTGTAATACACCCATTGAGTACAGGGTATCTCCCTGTAATACTCCCATTGTCTACAGGGTAACTCACTGTAACACACCCATTCTCTACAGGGTAAATCACTGTGTTACACCCATTGTCTACAGGGTAACTCACTGTAATACCCCCATTGTCTACAGGATAACTCGCCATAATACGCCCAGTGTCTACAGGTAACTCACTTTAATACACCCATTTTCTACAGGGTAACTCTGTGTAATACCTCCATTGTCTACAGCGTAACTCACTGTATAACTCCCATTGTCTACAGGGTAACTCACTGTAATACACCCATTGTCTACAGGGTAACACACTGCAATACACCGATTATCTTCAGCGTAACTCACTTTAAAACACCCATTGTCTACAGGGTAACTGACTGTAATACACCCAGGGGGAGAAATTGCTATAGCCTCATTTGGGGCGCTAGATCTGGCGAAGCGCAAAGCCTAGCGCCAGTTGTGATTTAGCGCCACCTGTCACTATATTGGGTCGTTGCGCCCCTGAGGGTGATTGCGGCGCTAAATCAGGCGGTGCACGAGGCTCTTAACGCGCTATCCCGGGGGCGCAACCCAATTTAGTGGCGGCGGGGCGCAGCACAGTTGCTTTCAATAATCACTGACCCCGAGACACACTGGCACCGGCCAGCTCTTAAAGGGGTGGGTCGAGTAGGATCACCAGACCCAGCACTTCCTGGCACGCCTTAAATTTTGCGCTAACTTACCTGAGGTGCTCCATCCTGTCAAAACATGGAGAGGGTGAGACAAAGGGCAGAGCGCTTCACCGAGGAGTCCCTTGAAGCTTTGGTAAGCGCTGTGGACTGCAGGCGTGATATTCTCAACCCTGAGGATGGGAGGAGGGCTCAACATGCAGATTACCGGTGAGCATGGAGGGATGTGACCACCAGAGTGACCTGCAGAAGCGTGGTGGCCAGGAGCGCCGTACAGTGCCGGAAAAAGTTCAATGACCTCACTCGGGTCGTCAGGGTGAGTGCCTTTTCCACGATCATCCTCATCCCTCCATCTGCACCTGACTTAATGGCTGGAGGGTGCCCGAACTCCCAAAGGCCATCTGTCTGCCTGCACCCATGGCCCTTCCAGGAAACACACACGCATATTCAGCTCAATGTATAATGAAAGGGCTAATCTACCATGGGGGGCATGTAATATCAGCTCATTGCTCAATGTAAGGGCTAATCTTCCATGGGGGGCATGTAATGTCAGCTCATTGCACAATGTAAGGGCTAATCTACCATGGGGGGCATGTAATGTCAGCTCATTGCTCAATGTAAGGGTTAATCTACCATGGGGAGCGTGTAATGTCAGCTCATTGCACAATGTAAGGGCTAATCTACCATGGGAGGCATGTAATGTCAGCTCATTGCATAATGCTTCTACACTTCCCGTTCTTTCTCCTTTTGGCGAAGCTGGCGAGGAACCGCCGAGAGCAGCTGGCCACCGGTGGAGGCCCACCTCACCTGCAGAACCTAAGCGAGTTGGAGCTGAGAGTGCAGATGATAGTGGGACACCGGCAGACTGGACCAGTCGCCTCTGGAGCTGCCGACCCCAGAGTGGACAGCGATGGTAAGGCTCTCACCTTTTTGGTCTCTCTCCTACCAATTGCTCCCCCCAGCAGCATGATTCTCCACTGCCGAGCCACTACAGTACATTGCAGCACTTATGCCTCCCTCGCTGCCACCCTGTCATAAGAACATAAGAACATAAGAAGTAGGAGCAGGAGTAGGTCATACGGCCCCTCGGGCCTGCTCCGCCATTCAATAGGATCATGGCTGATCCGAATCTAGAATCACGTCCACTTCCCTGCCCTCTCCCCGTAACCCCTAATTCCCTTATCTGCTAAGAAACTGTCTATCTCCATTTTAAATTTATTTAATGTTGCAGCTTCCACAGCTCTCTGGGGTAGCAAATTCCATAGATTTCCTACCCTCTGAGTGAAGAAGTTTCTCCTCATCTCAGTTTTGAAAGGGCAGCCCCTTATTCTTAGATAATGCCCCCTAGTTCTAGTCTCACCCATCAGTGGAAACATCCTCCCCGCATCCACCCAATCAAGCCCCCTCACAATCTTATATGTTTCGATAAGATCGCCTCTCATTCTTCTGAACTCCAATGAGTAGAGTCCCAACCTACTCAACCTTTCCTTATACGTCAACCCCCTCATCTCCGGAATCAACCGAGTGAACCTTCTCTGAACCGCCTCGAGAGCAAGTATATCTTTTCTTAAATATGGAAACCAAAACTGCACGCAGTATTCCAGGTGTGGCCTCACAAATACCCTGTATAACTGCAGCAAGACTTCCCTGTTTTTATACTCCATCCCCCTTGCAGTAAAAGCCAAGATTCCATTGGCCTTCCTGATCACCTGCTGCACCTGCATACTAACTTTTTGTGTTTCATGCACCAGGACCCCCAGATCCCTTTGTACTGTAGCACTTTGCAGTTTCTCTCCATTTAGATAATAACTTGCTCTTTGATTTTTTCTGCCAAAGTGCATAACCTCACACTTTCCAACATTATATTGCATCTGCCAAATCTCTGCCCATTCACTTAACCTGTCTATGTCCTTTTGCAGGTTTTTTATGTCATCCTCACTCATTTCTTTCCCTCCCATCTTTGTATCGTCGGCAAACTTGGATATGTTGCACTCGGTCCCTTCCTCCAAATCGTTAATATAGATTGTAAAGAGTTGGAGTCCCAGCACTGACCCCTGCGGAACACCACTAGTTACTGATTGCCAGCCCGAGAATGAACCATTTATCCCAACTCTTTATTTTCTGTTAGATAGCCAATCTTCCACCCATGCCAGTATATTACCCCCAATCCCGTGATTTCTTATCTTGATCAGTAATCTTTTGTGTGGAACCTTGTCAAATGCCTTTTGGAAGTCCAAATACACCACATCCACTGGTTCCCCTTTATCCACCCTGTATGTTACATCCTCAAAGAATTCGAGCAAATTTGTCAAACATGACTTCCCCTTCATAAAACCATGCTGACTCTGTCCTATTAAATTATGTTTATCCAAATGCTCTGTTACTGTTTCCTTAATAATGGACTCCAACATTTTGCCAACCACAGATTTTAGGCTAACTGGTCTATAGTTTCCAGCATTTTGTCTACTTCCCTTCTTAAATAAGGGTGTTACATTAGCAGTTTTCCAATCTGCCGGGAACTTTCCTGAGTCCAGGGAGTTCTGGAAAATAATCACCAATGCATCCACAATCCCTACCGCCACTTCTTGTAATGTATATACCTTTAAGTGGGGAACTATCTTTTACAGCTCATGTATACTGCAGTACCGGCAGTGACCACACCTGTATATAGCCCTGAGTAGTAATCTGTACAGATCAGTTGCAGTGTGAGCCATGTTGAGTAAACACCTGTTGTACCGTTCTCCGCAGTCTGTGTCTTATTATACACGGACGCAACATTGACGACGAGGCAAGTTCGAACCTACCTGCAACTCTGCATCACCTCCCAGGGATTCGTTCCTGGAGATCAGTGGATTGGAGAACAAGGCCAGAGACTCGGGCGTCGACCACGGGCAACCGCCCAGTCATCCAGCAGAGACTCGAGAATTGCGGGGGAGGCTGTCGAGAGCCAGGCTTGGCTTTCCAGTCGAGGTGGTCCGGCGAAACGGGCTGGCAACAGGTAGTGCGCAGACCCTTCCCGGACAGCGGCGGGCTAGAGCCCGACCGAGCTGCACAGCAAAGGGCCGAGCAGCGTCGACGGGGGGAGAGAGAGAGGGCAGAGCGTACAGGGCACAGCCAGTGTTCAGGGGCCGAGCAGCATCGGAGAGAGGAATAGAGAGACGCGCAGAAACCCGCGAGGCGCCGCCATTGCCACGAGGACCGCCGAGAGCGGCATTGGCAGCAGCGGGGGAGGAAGAAAAGTGCAGGAGACGCCATTTTAAGCCATTGGGAGACGCCGTTTTAAACCACACCCAAAATGCGAAGAGTGGCAGTATCACCGCATTTGACAATGAAGTCGAAGATTGGACTACATATGTCGAACGAATAGAGGTGTACTGCAAGGCAAATGAAGTGTCAGATGACAAGAAAGCGTCGGTATTGTTAAATTTACTGGGTGCAAAGACGTATGGTTTATTACGAAATCTAATAACCCCAACAAAGCCAATGGAAAAGAGTTTTGAAGACATAGTAACGATACTAAAGTAACATTTAAACCCCACACCGCTGCTGATAGCAGAAAGATTCAAGTTTCACAAACGGAACCAGCATAAGGATGAAAGCAATGCTGATTATTTAACAGTACTGCGCAAACTATCGAAACACTGCCAGTTTGGAGCGGGACTGGCAGATACCTTAAGGGACAAGTTTGTGTGTGGGCTTCAAAGTGAAGGAACCCAGAAACGGCTTTTATCTGAAAAGGACCTTACGCTGGAAAAGGCTTTCAGCATTGCGGTACCATATGAAGCGGCAGCACGGGGCGCTGCAGAGATACAACAGAGACCGCAAGAATATGGCACAAACGAAATGTCATATGGAACAGGGAAGTGCTATCGCTGCGGCAGAACAACACACGACCAGAATGATTGCTGGTTCAAAGACAAAGTGTGCAGACAGTGTGGAAAAGTAGGACACATAGCACGAGTCTGCAGGTCAGGAAAGAAAACCAGCAATAAGAAACCTATCAAAGAAAAGTACAAGAAGGTACATAAGATGACGGAGAATAGTTCAGACGAACAAAAGAGTGATAACGACTCCGAAAGCAGGGAACTGAGTTGTCTGAAACTACTTAATGTGATCACAACGGAGGATCACCAAACCATTTGGGTCATTCTCAAGATAGCAGGAGTCCAGGTAAAGATGGAATTGGACACAGGATCAGCCCTAACAGTCATAAACCGACGGGACTACAAGCGGCTATTCTCACACATACCCTTGAGAGATACAAAATTATTTTGAAGACGTACACGGTGCAAAAAGTCTACCCCAAAGGAAAATTAAGGGTGACCGTTATATATAATGGTAAGGAAACACCAAAACTAGACCTGTATGTATTGCAAGATGGAGGACCACCATTACTGGGAAGTGAATGGATCCGGAAAATACAACTGGATTGGCATTCCATACAGGCACTGACTGTGGCTGACAAAAAGGATGATGACGTCACACCTGGGCGACTGTCAAAGATCCTAACTGACACAAAAGAAGTGTTCCAGCAAGGACTCGGAACACTAAAAGGCATGACAGCGATGATTAAAATTGAAGAAAATGCAAGGCCAAAATTTTTTAAGGCCACACCGTTACCTTATGCGATCCGCCCAGCCGTCGGAGCAGAGCTGGAGAGTCTGGAACGTTCAGGTGTACTGTCCAAGGTAGACTGGAGCGAGTGGGCTAATCCCATCATCCCTGTGATGAAAAAGTCATTGAGCAGCACGCCTGGGGAACCAAGGAAGGTTCGCATCTGTAGGGACTTTAAGGTAACAGTGAACCCGGTCCTTCACACCATACAATATCCAATTCCGCGGATTGAAGATATTTTCACCTCGCTATCTGGAGGGAAACGCTTCACTGAGATTGATCTGGCCGAGGCGTATCTGCAAATGGAGGTAGAAGAAGCATCAAAAAAATACCTCACAATCAACACACATAAAGGTCTCTACCAATACAACCGGCTGGTATTCGGGGTAGCATCAGCTCCGGCTATTTGGCAGAGGGCAATGGAACAAGTCCTGCAAGGGATCCCAGGGACCCAGTGTTATTGGGACGACACCCTGGTCACGGGCGAAAATGACACCTTGCCAACCTGGAGCAGGTGCTCACTAGATTGCAGGAATATGGGCTCTGATCTAACTGCCCCAAATGCGAGTTTTTTAGAAAACAGATCTCGCATTGTGGCCACGTTATCAATAAAGAGGGGTTACATAAGTCCCCAGAGAAGATTGAGGCAGTAGTCAAGGCTCCAGCACCGGAAAATGTGTCACAACTGAGGTAATTCCTCGGGCTGGTAAACTACTACCATAAGTTCTTGCCAAATTTGTCTGCAATACTACACCCACTGCACACCCTACTGCAAACTGGGGTGCCATGCAAGTGAAGTGACGAATGTAGACGAGCTTTCCAGAAGAGCAAAACGCTAATCACATCGAAAGAGGTATTGGCCCATTACAACCCAGCATTACCAATTCGGTTGGCATGTGATGCGTCACCCTACGGCATTGGAGCGGTGCTGTCGCACAAATTCTCGGACGGCTCAGAGAGGCCAATAGCCTTTGCGTCACGATCACTAACCTCAGCCAAGCGTAACTACGCCCAGATTGACAGGGAAACCCTCAGCCTAGTGTGGGGAGTCAAAAAGTTCAATCACTATCTGCACGGGCAGAAATTCACCTTGCTGACTGATCACCAGCCTCTTGTCTCCATTTTTAATCTGAAGAAGGGCGTTCCGGTGATGACTGCGCAATGACTACAAAGATGGTCACTTTTTCTAGGGGCGCACCACTATGAGATTGAATATAAGGGCACGAAACAGCATGGAAATGCTGATGGGCTATCACGCCTGCCACTGCCTACTGCGGAGGAAGCACCAGCAGTGCATCCTGTCGAAATATTCCATTCGACTATAGTTGAATGCCTACCGGTAACTAACGCTTGTATCGAAAAGGAAACCCGAAATGACCCGACACTGTCTCGGGTATATGATTTGACGGTGAAGGGATGGCCAGCACATGGCGACTCACTGTTGCCAGCATTCTCGACAAGAAGAGCTGTCAGTGTGCCGGGGGACCTTGACGTGTGGATCCCGAGTGGTAATTCCACCCAAGTTAAGGGATAGAGTGCTCAATGAGCTTCATGAGGGTCATCTGGGAGGGGTAAAAATGAAAAGCCTAGCCAGGGCTTATGTGTGGTGGCCAGGAATCGCTAAACAAATCGAGGACCTGACCAAGAACTGCTCAGGATGCCAGAAAGTCCAAAATGCACCACCACAGGCCCCTCTACACCCATGGGAGTGGCCCTCATCTCCATGGCAACGGGTGCATATTGATTTTGCTGGTCCATTCATGGACTCAATGTTTTTAATAGCCGTGGATGCGCACTTGAAATGGCCTGAGGTCATCAAAATGTCCTCCACCACCACGGAGAAAACTATTGCAGTCCAACGGACCATTTTTGCCAGGAATGGCTTGCCAGAACAGATTTGCTCCGACAACGGACCACAGTTTGTGTCCAAAGAGTTCCGGAGGTTCTTGAAAAAGAATGGGGTAAGGCATTACACATCCGACCCGTATCATCCAGCCACAAATGGATTGGCTGAGAGGTTTGTACAAACCTTTAAGAAGGCAATAAAGGCTATGTACAATGACAACATTCCGCTGCAGCACAAGGTGGACAATTTCCTGTTCGCCTACCGGAATGCGACACATGCAGTCACCAACCAGGCCCCAGCCATGATGTTCTTTAACTGAAGGTTAAGATCTCGCCTGGATTTGCTCAGGCCAAACGTACAAAGAGATGTTGAGAGTAAGCAATTCCAGCACATCCATGAGAAGCCAACAAGGAGCTTCAATGTAGGACAACCAGTCTTGGCCCGCGACTACCGAACAGAAAAATGGCAGACGTTGGGGAGAGCATCGTGAGACGCCATGCTGACCAGATCCTAGAGTCACAGGAACAAGTCAACCCCATGCCTCGCCCATACGTACCTGGTGATGAACCCGACGTACAGGTCACATCTACCCCAGAAACAGTAGCATCGGAAGCTGATGAACCAACCGACGACAGGGGGCCAGAATCACCTCCGCACCAAGAGCAAGACACTCGGGAAAAGCGCTATCCAGAAAGGATCAGGAAGCCTCCCCAAAGACTGAATATATAAATAGACTATTTTCAGCTAATGTTGCATGTTAAAAGTGTTAATTGTAATTAGTTTGATATTTAATTGTTAAACAAGTGTTATGGTACTGTTAATCTAAAAGGGGAGGAATTGTAATGTATATACCTTTAAGTGGGGAACTATCTTTTACAGCTCATGTATACTGCAGCACCGGCAGTGACTGTAAAGTATGCGCATATACTTGATACAAAAAGGAAGAGACAGCTTGGAAGGGTTTAACTTAGGTCTTTACTTCATACCCACAGGCGGGAACTGAGGGGAGATCAGTACCCGCAGTACTATTTATACCCCTATGGCCAGGAGTGGCACTACGGTATCACTACGCCCTACAAAGTAGTGCTGCCCTGGCCATAGGGTTAAAGTAGCATACATATTACATACACAACATTCCTCCTCTTTTAATTAAAACGTACCCGTGCAATTAAGTCAACAGATGCACCATAACTAGGGCTAATAACATTTGGTAACACAACATACATAACATATTTACATCAGAGTTGTCTACCTATATATATATAAAAAGAAACATGTTATAGATTCAGTCTCTGAGGAGGCCTCCTGTCTCGACTAGGATAACGTCTTTCTCTAGTCGGTCTCGGTGTAGGCGGCGGTACTTCCGTCACCACTTCATCGCTGGAGTCGTCGGTGTCTGATGGCACATCCTGTGCCGTGGAGCTCACTGGAGTGCTGAACTCCTCGCCATCCTGAGACTTCTGTAGCGACGAGCTGGGCCGTGATTCCGCTGGAACAATGTGCTGAGACGTTTGAGGTAGTGAATCAGTTGGGTTTCTGGACTCCACAAGTTGATCAGCATGTCGTCTGATTATGCCGTCCCCTGTCTCCACTGTGTACATCAAAGGTCCCTGGCGGGCCTTTATCGTACCAGACCGCCACTTTTCATTTCTATAATCACGGGCCAACACTTGCTGCCCCACCTCGAAGCTCCGTGTCTGTCTGTCAGGAGCCCTACGAAATACTCGGTTTTCCACATCTCTCCGGATGTTTGGTCTGAGCAATTCGAGGCGAGACCTTAACCTTCTATTAAAGAACATGACGGCGGGGGCCTGGTTGGTCACCGTATGTGCAGCATTACGGTACGCGAATAGGAAATTGTCCACCTTGTGTTGTAGTGGCAACCTTTCCTCCCCCATCGCCTTGATGGCCTTTTTAAAAGTCTGTACAAAGCGCTCTGCCAGCCCATTTGTAGACGGATGATATGGTGCGGACGTATAATGTCGCACTCCATTCCTTTTTAGGAATGCTTGAAATTCTTCTGCCACAAATTGTGGCCCATTGTCCGAACAGACTTGCTCGGGCACCCCATTTCGGGCAAAAATGGTCCTTAAGGCTGCGACCGTCTTTTCGGCTGTCGTTGATGACATCTTTATGACCTCCGGCCATTTTGAGTGGGCGTCCACTACAATAAGGAACATCGCATCCATGAAGGGCCCAGCGAAGTCCACGTGGATCCTTTGCCACGGCGTTGAGGGCCACTCCCACGGATGTAGTGGGGCTTGGGGTGGTACGTTCTGTACCATCTGGCACCCTTGGCATGCTTTTGCTACTTCCTCGATGTCCCTGTCAATGCCGGGCCACCAGACGTAGGCTCTGGCGAGGCTTTTCATTTTGACACCCCCCAGATGACCTTCGTGTAAGTCCCGCAACACTTTATGTTGTAATTTTTGAGGGACCACCACCCTGGCTCCGCACATCAATGTGCCCCGGCATACGGACAACTGGTCCTTCCTTGCCGAAAACGCCGGCAATGATGCGTCACCCTGCGCCGGCCAGCCTTTCACGGTCAATTTGTAAACCCTTGCCAGTGTCGGGTCATTCTGTGTTTCCCGCTCGATACATTGGCTGGTGATGGGCAAGTGTTCCATAACCGCCGTATGATATATTTCCACGGGGTCCTGTACTATCTCTTCGATCTCTGCAGGCAATGGTAGCCGCGACAGGCCATCCGCATTGCCATGCTGTTTGGTACCCTTATATTCGATAAGGTACTGGTGTGCTCCTAAGAACAGTGACCATCTCTGTAGCCTTTGGGCCGTCATCAGGGGCACCCCTTTTGTTGGATTAAATATGGACACCAACGGTTGATGATCCGTCAGTAGTGTGAAACGTTGTCCATGTAGATAGTGGTGGAATTTTTTTACACCCCACACCAGACTGAGGGCCTCCCTGTCGATTTGCGCATAGTTTCTTTCGGCTGTAGTTAACGACCTTGAGGCAAATGCTATTGGCCTCTCCGTCCCATTGGGAAATTTGTGTGACAACACTGCCCCTATACCATACGGGGAGGCGTCACATGCCAACCTCATTGGCATTTTTGGGTCAAAGTGTACGAGCACTTCCTTTGATGTAATGAGTTGTTTACCCTTTTTAAAAGCAGCCTCACACGCTTCGTCCCAATTCCAGGAGACTCCCTTTTGCAGCAATGAATTTAGTGGATGTAAAATGGACGATAAGTTCGGGAGGAACTTATGGTAATAGTTTATAAGGCCTAAGAATGATCGTAACTGAGATACATTCTCAGGGGGCGGGGCCTTCACTACTGCCTCGATCTTTTCTGGGGACTTATGCAGGCCTTCCTTATCTATAATGTGACCACAGTATGAGATACGTTCCTGGAAAAACTCACATTTCTGCTTGTTCGCCCTGAGTCCGTATTGTTGCAACCGCAGAAGTACTCGCTCCAGGTTAGCGAGGTGGTCGTTATCCGTTTGTCCTGTCACCAGGATGTCATCCAGGTAGCACTGCGTTCCTGGAATGCCCTGTAGGACCTGTTCCATGGTCCTCTGCCATATGGCTGGGGCGGACGCCACACCAAATACCAGGCGATTGTACTGGTACAATCCCTTGTGGGTGTTAATCGTTAGGAGCTTTTTCGAGTCCTGCTCCACCTCCATCTGTAAATAAGCTTGACAAAGGTCAATCTTCGTAAAGTGTCTACCCCCAGCTAACGATGCGAATATGTCCTCTATCCGCGGCAGCGGATACTGTACCGTGTGCAGGACTGGGTTAATAGTTATTTTAAAATCCCCGCAAATGCGAACCTTCTTTGGTTCCCCCGGCGTGTTATTTGCAGATTTCTTTATAACTGGGACGATGGGCGTGGCCCACTCGCTCCACTCAATCTTTGTAAGGACACCTGCACTCTCTAAGGCATCCAGTTCTGCTTCCACAGCTGGCCGGATGGCGTAAGGCACCGGTCTGGCCTTACAAAACTTGGGGTTTGCGTCTTGAGCAATAGTTATTTTTGCTCTAATGTCCTTTAAGGTCCCCAGCCCTTGTTGGAACACCTCTGGCGTTTTTGCCAATATTTTCGACAGCCTGCTTGTAATGGTTGCATCATCCTTGGTGGTCTCTACTTTTATCTCGTGTATCGACTTCCAGTCGAAATGGATTTTTCTTATCCATTCCCTACCCAAAAGTGGTGGTCCGCCGTTTGGTAGGACGTATAAATAAAGTCCTGGCACTTTTCTGCCATTGTATTTAACTGTTACTTGCATTTTTCCCTTCGGGTAAACTTTTTGTCCCGTATATGTTTTTAATTTGATTTCGGTATCCTTTAAGGGAATGCGTTTGAACAGCCTGTTATAATCTTGTTCATTAATTACTGATAGGGCTGAACCCGTGTCCAGCTCCATATTAACTTCGACGCCTGCTACCTTCATTTTAACCCACATTGTGCTGTGGTCCTCCGTTTTGTCTACACCATATAACTTGAGACATCCCAGACCTTTAGGCTCTGCTTTTGTGCCTTCCTGTGACTCGTCTGAGCTACTGTCAGATATCTTATGTATTTTTGTCCTTGCCTTGGTACTGCTCGGATTGCCCCCACTATTGGGTTTCGTACCCGACCGACAAACTTTCGCTATATGCCCCTTTTTCCCACACTGCCGGCATATTTTATCACGAAACCAACAATTACTTTGGTCGTGGGTGGTTTTGCCACAACGGTAGCATTTACCTTTGTGAAATGTCACCTCATGGGTGTCATAGCCGGTTGTATTTTGTCGTATTTGGGCAGCACCCTGTGCTGCTGCTTCATGTGCCAATGCTATTTCTATCGCCTGATCTAGGCTGAGCTGTTTCTTGGCCAGCAACCGTTTTCGTGTACTCTCATTTAACATGCCACAGACAAATCTGTCTCTGATCGCTTCCGCCAAAAAGGCTCCAAACTGGCAATGTTTGGACAACCGTCTGAGCTCAGCTAAATAGGCTGCCTGCGACTCATCATTCCTTTGGTCGCGTCTGTAAAAGCGGTACCTTTCCGCTATAAATGGTGGCTTAGGGTTTAAATGTTCCTTTAACGTATCAACAATTTGGGCATACGTTTTGTCTGCTGGCTTTTCTGGAGTAAGAAGATTCCTCAGCAGACCGTATGTTTTTGCCCCCATAGAATTTAATAAGGTTGCTGCCTTTTCGTCATCTTTCACCTTGTTTACTATGCAATAAAGCTCATGCCTTTCTACATATGCGTCCCAATCTTCTATGTCGGCAACAAATTCTAACAACCGAGCTTCTTTAGCCATTTTTAAAAGTACTGAAGAGGTTTTCCCGCCTTTTTCCACTAGATGGCGCTGTTATTTTTTTTTCTAAGAGAAAAACTTTCCCCCTTTTGTCCACTAGATGGCGCTGTTCATTTTAAACTGCTGAAGAGAAAAACTTTCCCCTTTGTCCACTAGATGGCGCTTTTCCCGCCTTTTCTCCCTCTGCTGTCAACGACGTCTCTCCAGGTTCGTTATTTTTTTTTCTTGCAGCTCCCGTTATTGCCACCGCCGCTATTACAACGACCTTCCCCTCTCGTGGCCCGCTAGTCCTCGTGGCTCCGTTTGTTCCCCAGATCGCCTGCCCGTTCTGGCCCTTGCAGCTCGCGTTCCCCAGGAAGGATTGCAGTTTACCTGACCCTGGGTGGACTTTTGCCCCGTGGCTGGAACGCCCGTTCAGCCTCTTCTCTCAGCTGCCGCAGCCTTCGCTGGAACCTCTCTCTCTCGCTCCGTTGCTGCCGCTCCTCCTGAACTGGGTGGCCTCCTTCGGTCGACGCTGGACTCTGCAGGCTGGTAAGAAGCTTCTCTCCCCGTACTGCTACCGATCCTTTGTTGCACCTTGTACTGGTGAGTTCGAACGTTCCTAGTCGCCAGTGTAAAGTATGCGCATATACTTGATACAAAAAGGAAGAGACAGCTTGGAAGGGTTTAACTTAGGTCTTTACTTCATACCCACAGGCGGGAACTGAGGGGAGATCAGTACCCGCAGTACTATTTATACCCCTATGGCCAGGAGTGGCACTACGGTATCACTACGCCCTACAAAGTAGTGCTGCCCTGGCCATAGGGTTAAAGTAGCATACATATTACATACACAACAGTGACCACACCTGTATATAGCCCTGAGTAGTAATCTGTACAGATCAGTTGCAGTGTGAGCCACGTTGAGTAAACACCTGTTGTACCGTTCTCCGCAGTCTGTGTCTTATTATACACGGACGCAACACTTCTCTCAAGACCCTAGGATGTAGGCCATCAGGTCCGGGGGATTTATCCACCTTCAGTCCCATTATTTTGCTGAGTACCATCTCCTTAGTGATTTTAATCGTCTTTAGCTCCTCCCCCCCCCCCCCCCCATTGCCCCCTGTTTGTCCAGTGTTGGGATATTTTTAGTGTCCTCTACTCTAAAGACTGATACAAAATATTTGTTCAGCGTCTTTGCCATCTCCATGTTCCCCACCGCTAGTTTCCCGGTCCCATCCTCTAAGGGACCAACGTTCACTTCAGCCACCCTTTTTCTTTTTATATAGCTGTAGAAACTCTTGCTATCTGTTTTTATATTTTTTCCTAGTTTACTTTCATAATCTATCTTCCTTTTCTTAATTAATCTTTTAGTTATTGTTTGCTGGCTTTTAAATGCTTCCCAATCTTCTATCCTCCCACTAGATTTGGCTACTTTATATGCCCTTGTTTTCAGTTGGATACTATCCTTTATTACTTTACTAAGCCACGGATGGCTGTCTTTTCTTTTACTCCCCTTTTTCCTCACTGGAATATATTTATCTTGGAAGATGTGAATTACCTCCTTGAATGTAGACCACTGCTCTTGTACCATCTTACACTTTAATCTGTTTTCCCAGTCCACTTTAGTCAATTCTACTCTCATACCTTCATAGTCTCCTTTATTTAAGCTCAGTATGCTGGTTTGAGATCCAACTCTCTCACCCTCAAACTGAATTTGGAATTCAACCATATTATGGTCACTCATTCCAAGGGGATCCTTTACTAGGACATTTTTTATTAATCCTGTTTCATTACACAGGACCAGATCTAAGATTGCCTGTCCCCTGGTTGGTTCAGTTACATACTGCTCAAGGAACCCGTCCCTAATACACTCTATGAATACTTCCTCAAGGCTGCCATGCCCAATTTGATTAGTCCAGTCAATATGAAAGTTAAAATCCCCCATGATTATAGCTGTTCCCTTATTACAAGCCCCAACTATTTCCTGAATTATACTCCGACCAACAGAGTTGCAACTGTTAGTAGGCCTATAGACTACGCCCACTAGTGACTTTTTCCCCTTCTTATTCCTTATCTCCACCCAAACTATTTCACTATCCTGATCCTTTTACCCAATATCATTTCTGACTATTGCAGTGATTCCATCCTTGATTAACATCCCCACCTCCCTTTCCTTCCTGTCTGTCCTTCCTAATTGTCAAATACCCTTGTATGTTTAGTTCCCAGTCATGATTATCTTGCAGCCATGTTTCCGTAATGGCCACCAGATCATACCCATGTGTAGTTATTTGTACCGTCAACTCGTCAATTTTGTTACGAATGCTGCGTGCATTCAGATAAAGAACTTTCAAATATGTTTTCTGACAATTTATTCCTGCTTTTACCCCTTTTACTACTTTACCTTTATCATTATACATTCTGTCCCTTCCTGACACGCTCTGGTTTTTAATTCCCCCACTGCTACCTTGCTCTATTGCCTTCTCCGCTGTCATTTTTATTTTTCGCTCTCTGAAAACCTCCCCCCCTACTAATTAGTTTAAAGCCCTCTCTACAGCCCTAGTTATTCAATTCGCCAGGGCTCTAGTCCCAGCACTGGCCAAGTGAAGTCCGTCCCAACGGAACAGCTCTCTCCTGTCCCAGTACTGATGCCAGTGTCCCAGGAAGCAAAACCCATTTCTCCCACACCAGTCTTTGAGCCACGCATTTAACACTCTGATTTTATTTACCCTAGCCAAATTTGCACGTGGCTCAGGTAGTAATCCAGAGATTATTACCCTTGTGGTTCTGCTTTTTAATTTGGCCCCTAGCTGCTCAAACTCCCTCAGCAGAACCTCCTTCCTTGTCCTATCTATGTCGTTGGTACCAACATGGACCACGACAACTGGATCCTCCCCCTCCCACTCCAAGTTTCTCTCCAGCCCAGAGGAGATGTCCTTAACCCTGGCACCGGGCAGGCAACACAGCCTTCGGGACTCTTGCTCTCGGCTGCAAAGAACTCTATCTATCCCCCTAACGATACTATCCCCTACCACTACAACATTTCTTTTATCTCCCCCCACTTGAATGGCCCCCCACTCCACGGTGCTGTGGCCGGGTTGCTCATCCTCCCCGCAGTCCCCGTTCCCATCCTCACAGGGAGTAAGAGCCTCAAACCTGTTGGACAAGAGCAAGGGCTGCGGCTCCTCCATCACTACCTCCTGGATCCCCGTACCTGCCTCACTTCTAGTCACACCATCCTGACCCTGGCCACGGACTAC
This sequence comes from Somniosus microcephalus, assembly GCF_052327205.1. Taxonomy (NCBI): domain Eukaryota; kingdom Metazoa; phylum Chordata; class Chondrichthyes; order Squaliformes; family Somniosidae; genus Somniosus; species Somniosus microcephalus. Next base: position 217,874,634 of record NC_140989.1, on the reverse strand, counting down.
ATCTGAATTAATTAATCTAATTTGTGTGACTACCTCCTGATACACAGAGTCCAGGTAACTCTCCCCCTCCCTGATGTGTCTCAGTGTTTGAAGCTCGGACTCCAGCTCTTCAACATGGAGCCGGAATTCCTCGAGCAGCCAACACTTACTGCAAATGTGATCACCGTGAGCATCAGTGGTGTCCACCAGCTCCCACATATTGCAGCAGCAGCACATCACCTGATCTCCCATTCTATGTAATTAATTAAATTTATTAATATTATTCTTAAATACCCTCTGCCCCGATTCTAGATGATGAGTATCGCACCTTAGAAACTATAAACCACAGAGTTTAAGCTTCAAAAGAGAGAAATACTCACCAACCAATCACTTACCCGCTTTCTGGTGACATCACACTTGGATTACTTTTTACCTCTCTCCTTCCCTCTGACTTCGGAGACTGGAGACTGGTACACCTTACATAAGAACATAAGAAATAGGAGCAGGAGTAGGCCAATCGGCCCCTCGAGCCTGCTCCGCCATTCAATAAGATCATGGCTGATCTGATCCTAACCGCCAATCCACTATCACAGGACCATCTCCTGAATCTAACAGAATTAGACACACGAAATAGGAGCAGGATCAGGCTACACGGCCCCTGGGCCCGCTCCGCTACCCACAGGGCCATGACCGATCCGAACCTAGACTCATGTCCAAATTCCTGCCCGCTCCCCGTAACCCTTAATTCCCTTTACTTCTAGGAAACTGTCTATTTCTGTTTTAAATTTATGTAATGATGTAGCTTCTACAGCTTTTTGGGGCAGCATATTCCATGGACCTACCACCCTCTGAGTGAAGTAGTTCCTCCTCATCTCAGTTTTGAAAGAGCAGCCCCTTATTCTAAGACTATGCCCCCTAGTTCTAGTTTCACCCATCATCGGGAACATCTTCCCCGCATCCACCTGATCCAACCCCTTCACAATCTTAAATGTTTCAATAAGATCGCTTCTCATTCTTCTGAACTCCAATGAGTAGAGTCCCAATCTACTCAACCTCTCCTCATATGTCCATCCCCTCATCCCCGGGATTAACCGAGTGAACCTTCTTTGTACCTGGGTCTCTGAAGCTTTTTCAAGCTTCCCGCTCGCGCCTCCCACCGATACCCGTGGTCTGAGGCCTTACCTGGGTCTCTGAAGCTTTTTCAAGCTTCCCGCTCGCGCCTCCCGCCGATACCTGTGGTCTGAGGCCTTACCTGGGTCTCTGAAGCTTTTTGAAGCTTCCCGCTCGCGCCTCCCGCCGATACCCGTGGTCTGAGGCCTTACCTGGGTCTCTGAAGCCTTTTTAAGCTTCCCACTCGTGCTTCCCGCCGATACCCGTTGTCCTCACGCTAAAGCCACTCCTGTACCTCCCTGCTTTCAGATGGTGAATCGCCAGGTGAGGCTGCGGGCCCTCAAGCTGCCACTCTGAGTGACTCTGGAGGCGACGACCAGGTGGATGCCGGACCATCCCAACCAACCTCAGGCGAGCAAGCCCAATGCCAGACTGGGGGCACTACTTCCCTGGAGGGGGGCGGGGGGACCAGCTCTGAGGAGGAGGCAGTTCCAGGCACCAGTGGGATGCAGCAACGCAGGGGGGTGAGGGAAGCTCGGGCGCCGTCTCCCCGGAGGGCGAGTCAGGCCGCCAGTGCTGCTGCACAGAGCGCAGAGGAGGTGCGTGCCCTCAGAGAAATGAGCGCCCAGGCTGGCGGGAGGAACACTGAGCTCATGGCTGCAGTGGGAAGGTTGTCTGAAACCATCGGGACACTGGCGCGGAGTGTCCAAGACATCGGCGCAGCACAGGCCCGGAGTGCGGTGGACTTCGGGTCAGCATTGGAAAGGGCTGTCCAGGGCTTCGCCGAAGCACTGGCACCTGCAACGCAAGCGCTGAGTGCTGCCACGCAATCACTCGCTGGTGTCCTGCATTCGCAGAGTGAGGCCAGGCGACCAGTGACTGCTGCCACCCTCGATGGCTCAGACAGGATTACCCGGGGCCCTCAGGGCACCACAGCAGGCCAGCAATCTGTGCTCCAGCAGATTGTTCCGAATGCTGAAGCGCTGCCCCGTGGGAGTGCCAGTGTGTTGCTGGAGCAGGGAGGTACTGTCCTCTCTCAAGATGACAGCATTCCTGCTGCCACCACTGGCACTTCCCCACTGCAGCTGCCACCACCTGCAGGACAGACTGCTTCCACCCATGCACAGGTGGAGCAGTCAGCAGCTGGGCCCTCTAGGCGCAGAGGTCGTCCAGGCCGCACCTCAGGGGCATCTGCGCTCAGGGACAGTCAGCAGGCCTCCCCCAGCCTTGCTGCAGCCACTGGGGGTCACATTAAGGAGGAGCTGCAGGGAGGGAAGGGGCCAGAGCCGCAAGAGACCGAGATCCCCATCCGGGGGCAAAGAGTAAAGGGGGGGGGTGAAGCCTCTGTTGAGGTCGAATCAAGGCCATAGAGGATGCCATGAGAGAATCTCATGTTTTGGACAGTCTCACGGGAGCGAGAGCCAATTATGTGTCTGTGTTTTTTAAGCTTTCTGTTGTTATTCCTTTTTCATGTTGAAATGAAGCAATTTCTTTGTATTAAAACACTTTATTCATTTGCAAAGGCCAAGTCTGGTTTTTACATGATTTTTGCCCCTCACTGGGGGGTATGAGGGCGGCTCCAATCCTGCTCCTGGAATGGCCACAAGCATTCCATCAGAGGGGCCTAGAAGCAACTTCTGATGAGCCTCTGACGCACGGCCCTTCCAGAAAGTCCCTCCCTCCCATCTTGGTCCTCCTCCTCCTCCTCCTCCTCCTCCTCTGCTGGTGCGTCAATGTCTGCTGGCTTTGGCTGGGAACGTAAGATGGCGAGGTTATGGAGCATGCAGCAAACAACAACGAAGTGCGAGACTCGCTTGGGTGAATACTGCAGAGCTCCCCCGGAATGGTCGAGACAGCGGAACCGCTGCTTCAGCACGCCGATTGTGTGTTCGACAATGTTCCTCGTCGCCGGATGGCTCGCATTGAAGTTTTCCTCAGCAGGGGTTCTGGCGATCCGGAGTGGGGTCATCAGCCACGGGTACAGAGGATAGCCCTTGTCCCCAAGAAGCCAGCCTTCTGGGTGAGCCGGGGCCTCGAAAAGTCAGCAACAGAAGTCTGGCGCAGGATGAAGCCGTCGTGGCTGCTGCCTGGAGACTGCGCATTGACTGCGAGGATCAGCTGCCGGTGGTCACAGACCAGCTGGACATTCAAGGAATGGAACCCCTTGCGGTTGCGGAACTCCTCCGGATTGAAAACAGGTGCCCACAAAGCCACGTGCGTGCAGTCAATGGCACCCTGCACCATGGGGAAGTCCGCTATTGCTGCGAAGCCCTCTGCGCGCTCCCGCTGCTTGTCCGGGGTCATTGGGAAGGAGATGTACTGCCACCTCCTTCGAAACAGGGCATCAGTCACTTGACGGATGCAGCAATGCACCGCGAACTGTGAGATGCTGGCTATGTCCCCAGATGTGGACTGGAAAGAGCCGGTCGTGTAGAAGTTCAGGGCAACAGTCATCTTCACAGCCACCGACAGAGATGTCCTGCACCTTATCTGAGGCTGCAGATCTGTCCGAAGCAGGTGGCACAGCTCACTCACGACCTCCTTTCTAAAGCGCAGCCCTCTGAGACACTGCTCCTCCGACATGTTCATGTAGGAAAACTGCTGTCGGAAAACCCTGGCAGCGTAAGGTCTGGTGTGGCGACGTCTGTTGGCCTTCCTCCGTCTGGCCATGGCCGGCCCCCTCTCCCTGCGTCTCAGTACCCTTTCTAGATGATGCTGCAGCAGGACGTTCCCCTCCAATGCAGCCCCCATAATAAGCGCGCACAGGAAGTGTCCCCTTTGTAAAAGCTCACCAGCAGCAAGGCGATGGTCAGAAGGCTGAAGTTCCTCTGCTTGCACGGGCTCAGTGGTCAAAAGGCTCTCTGTGTGCAGCTCAGCAACTCTTTGTAACTCAGGAAGAAGTTGTGCTCCAGAAATGGCTGCCATTTTTAAACCACACCAGTCCCCTTTAAATAACGCCCCCCCCAGACCGAGAGCGATTGGGTAAGGTTCCCTGTAAGCTGTCACTAACAGCGCCAGGCGCTACGGAGGGGGGCGCCACTGAATTTCCGATCCGGGGTGCACAAAAGGCGTTGCACACTGAAATGACGTCATAATCTGCCTGCGCCCATGGGCGGGCGCTATGAGTTTGCGCCGGCGCTAAATGCATGGGCAATATGGGGTGAGGCGTTAGGCACCATTCGCCCGCCCGGAAATTGGCTAGCGCCCCACTTCTCGGCATCTTTACGCGTTAATCGGTGGTGCTACCAATCGAATTCCTCCCCCCTATTGTCTACAGGGTAACTCACTGTAACACACCCATTGTCTACAGGGTAACTCACTTTAATACTCCCATTGTCTACAGGGTAATTTACATTTATACATCCATTGGCTACAGAGTAACTCACTGTAATACGCTCAGTGTCTACAGGTAACTCACTTTAATAAACCAATTTTCTACATGACAACTAATGGTAATACCCCCAATGTCTACAGGGTGACTCACTGTAATATGCCCATTGTTTACAGCGTAAATCACTGTAATACCCCCATTGTCTACAGGGTAACTCACGGTAACACACCCATTGTCTAGAGGTTGACTCACTGTAACACACCCATTGTCTACAGGGTAACTCACTGCAATACTCCCATTGTCTACAAGATAATTCACTGTAATAATCCCATTGTCTACCTGGAAACTCACTGTAACACACCCGTTTTCTATAGGTTAACTCACTGTACTAGCCCCATTCTCTATAGGGTAACTCACTGTAATATGCACATTGTTTACAGCGTAGCTCACTGTAATACCCCCATTGTCTACAGGGTAACTCTCTGTAACACACCCTTTGTCTACAGGGTAACTCTCTCTATTTCTCCCATTGTCTACAGAGTAACTCACGGTAATACCGCCATTTTCTACAGGGTAACTCACTGTAATTGTAGTGTATGTGCCTTTAAGAGCCCCCTGTGTACTGTAATGCTGGTAATGGCCACTCGGGCTATGTAAGCCTGTATATTGTGTTGTATCAGTTAGTTCACCTCCAGACTTTGTTCAGTAAACACCTGTGAAACCAGCTCCTGCCTTCAGTGTTTCTATTAACACACGTACACAACAGTAATACAATCATATTCTACAGGGTAACTCACTGTAATACTCCCATTGTCTACAGGGTATCTCACTGTAAATCTCCCATTGTCTACAGGGTAAATCACGGTAATAAACCCATTGTCTACAGGGTAACTCACTGTAATACTCCCATTGTCTACAGCGTAACTCACTGTAACACACCCATTGTCTGCAAGGTAACTCACTTTAATACACCCATTGTCTACTGTGTAACTCACTGTAAAACCCCCATTGTCTGCAGGGTAACTCACTGTAATACTCCCATTGTCTACAGAGTAACTCAGTGTAACCCTCCCATTGTCTACAGGGTAACTCACATTTATACACTCATTGGCTACAGAGTAACTCAGTGTAATACTGCCATTGTCTACAGGGTGACTCACATTTATACACTCATTGGCTGCAGAGTAACTCACTGTAATGCACCCATTGTCTACATGGCAACTCACGGTAATACCCCCAATGTCTACAGCGTGACTCACTGTAGTAGGGCCATTATTTACAGGGTAACTCACTGTAATACCCCCACTGTCTACAGGGTAGCTGACTGTAATACACCCATTGTCTACAGGGTAACTCACGGTAATACTCCCATTGCCTACAGGGTAACACACATTTATACACTCATTGGCTACAGAGTAACTCACTGTAATGCACCCATTGTCTACATGGCAACTCACGGTAATACCCCCAATGTCTACAGGGTAATTCACTGTAATACTCCCATTGTCTACAGGGTAACTCACTGTAATACTCCCATTGTCTGCAGGGTAACTCACATTTATACACCCATTGCCTACAGAGTAACTCACTGTAAAACTCCCATTGTTGACAGGGAAACTCACTTTAATACACCCATTGTCTGCAGGGTAACTCACTGTAATGCGCCCATTGTCTTCAGGGTAACTCACTCTAATACTCCCTTTGTCTACAGAGTTACTCACAGTAGTACTCCCATTTTCTACAGGGTAACTCACTGTAATACTCACATTGTCTTCAGGGTAACTCACTCTAATAATCCCATTGTCTACAGATTTTCTCACAGTAGTACTCCCATTGTCTACAGGCTAACTCACTGATATACTCCCATTGTCTACAGGGTAACTCACTGCAATTCAACCATTGTCTACAGGGTAACTAACTGTAACACACCCATTGTCTGCAAGGTAAAACAGTGTAATTCACCCATTGTCTACAGGGTAACTCACTTTAATACCCCCATTGTCTACAGGGTAACTCACTGTAATATCCCGATTGTATACAAGGTAACTCACTTTAATACTCCCATTATCTACAAGGTAACTCACTGTAACACACGCGTTCTCTACAGGGTAATTCACTGTAGTACACCCATTGTCTACAGGGTAACTCACTGTAATGCACCGATTATCTACAGGGTAACTCAATGTATTACACCCATTGTCTACAGGGTAATTCGCTGTAATACACACATTGCCTGCAGGGTAACTCATTAATACTCCCATTGTCTTCATGTTAACTTACTGTAATACACCCATTGTCTACAGTGTAACTCACTTTGATACTCCCATTTTCCACAGGGTAACTCACTGTAATACTCCCATTGTCTACAAGGTGACTCACTGTAATACACCCATTTTCTACAGGGTAACTCACTAATACTCCCATTGTCTACTGGGTAACTCACTGTAATACACCCATTGTCTACTGGGTAACTCACTGTAATATACCCAGACCTAGAAATTCAGTTGGTTGCGCCAGCCAGTAGCGCCTTAGGAGGAGTAGATGTCGGGCGCTAGGCGGCTAGCAGCGCGATCTGCGCCTCGCCCCAACTTCACTGAAGATTAAGCGGCGGCGCAAAGTCTTTGCGCGCGCTCAGCTGCGCGCGCAGATCATGACGTCATTTCCTCGTGCAACGCACTTTGTGCGCCCCCAACCAGAAATTCAGTCGCGACGCCCTATTGTGCGCCTGGCGCCCCTAGCAACTGCTAGAGGGGAACGGTTCTCAGTCGATGCGGGGCGCGGGGGGCGCGAATTAAAGGGCACTCCTCCTGCACTATAAAAGGCTGCCATTTCGCATCACTCCTTCTTGAGAGACGGATCTTTGCAGAGAGACCAAGGTAGAGAGCTTTCTGCTTTGGCCCAACACTCGGACAGGTACTTGTGGCTTCAGGCCACAGCTTTCCACTTGTCTTTGCCTTCATTGGCATCTCATTGTTTGCCAGCATATTATGGGGGCTGCAATGGGTGTAAACGCTGGCTTTCTCAATTACATCCAAAGGGCTCACAGACGCCGTGAGAGAGTGGCAGCCCTGGCTAGACGGAGAGGGGGCAACAGGCGTCGGGAAAGGAGGCCTTACCCACCCAGGGTATACTGCCAGCAGTTCTCCTATCTCAACATGTCTGAGGAGCAGTGTGTTCGGAGGCTGCGATTCAGAAGGGAGGTGGTCACAGAGATCTGCCACCTGCTTGGCGGTGATCTGCAGCCACAGCTGAGGAGCAGGACGTCTCTGTCGGTGGCAGTGAAGGTGACGGTGGCTTTCAACTTCTATGCCACCGGCTCCTTCCAATCCACTGCTGGGGACATTGCCAACATCTCCCAGTTCGCCGTGCATTGGTGCATCCGCCAGGTGACCAATGCCCTTTTCACAAGGAGACGTCAGTTCATCTCCTTCTCCATGGCCCTTGCCAAGCAGCAACAGCGTGCAATGGGCTTTGCAGCATTCGCGGGCTTCCCCATGGTGCAGGGCGCCATTGACTGCACGCATGTGGCTTTGCGGGCACCTCTGGAGAATGCCGAGGATTACCGCAACCGGAAGGGCTACCATTTGCTGAACGTACAGCTGCTGTGTGACCACAGGCAGCTCATCCTAGCTGTCAATGCCCGCTTTCCAGGCAGCAGCCACGATGCCTTCATCCTGTGCCAGACTTCTGTGGCAGACATGTTCCAGGCCCAGCCTCACCCACGGGGATGGCTTATCGGGGACAAAGGTTATCCTTTGTGTACCTGGCTGATGACCCCGCTCCGTGCGCCCAGCACCCCTGCTGAAGAGGGATACAACGATAGCCATCAAGCGACCAGGAACATCATCGAACAAACAATCGGCGTCCTGAAGCAACGGTTCCGCTGTCTGGATCGTTCCGGTGGAGCCCTACAATATTCGCCGGAGCGAGTCTCCCATTTCGTGGTCGTTTGCTGCATGCTGCACAACCTGGCTATCCGCAGGACTCAGCCACTGCCACCAGAGATTGGAGGACCACCTGAGGAGGAGGAGTAGGAGGAGGACCAGCACAGGAGGGAGGCAGAAAGTGCAAGGGCCGCCCGTCGCCGGCTTATTGAACGTCGGTTCTAGGCCCCCTCTCAGGGAATGGCTTGTGCCAATGTCAGCAGATGAATGTAGCTGCTCCACAAGCCCTCAGCCGAGCAGGGCAACCAGGACTTAACCAAAAAACCATGCACAGTGCAATTTAACAACAATAATTTATTGAAAACCTCTGCCCTTCCCACATTACATCCTCATGTGGAGAAGCACCCTCCAGAAACACAAAACTATCAGTCTCGGCCTTACAAAAAGTAAGAAAGATACCAGTCTCGGCCTTACAAAAACACAACTACACCAGTCTCGGCCTTACAAAAACACAACTGCACCAATCTCAGCCTTACAAAAAGAAAGAAAGACACCAGTCTCGGCCTTACAAATACACAACTGCACCAATCTCGGCCTTACAAAAACACAACTGCACCAATCTCGGCCTTACAAAAAGAAAGAAAGACACCAGTCTCGGCCTTACAAAAACACAACTGCACCAATCTCGGCCTTACAAAAAGCACCAGGCTTTTGTGCATACCTTCTACTTTTTGCCCTGCGAGGGCGATGCCTTTCGCATCCTTGCCTGGCCCCTGCCCACCCGGCAGCTACTCCTCAATGGGAGCCCAGTGGCTGCAGCAAGGCTGGGGGAAGGCTGCTGAGGGGCAGATGGCGAGACGGCAGATGCCCTTGGGGGTCGGCCTGCTCCAGCTCTGGCCTTGGAGTGGCCGGCTGCTGACTGCTCCAACTCTGGCTGGGCGGCAGCAGTCTGTCCAGCGGCTCATGGCAGCTGCAATGGCGGAGTGGCAGTGTCGGCTGCAGGAATGGTGCCAACCTGGCAGATCGCAGGTGCTCGCTGGTCGCCTGATACAGTGGCACTCGCACGGGCCAGCACTGCAGCATGCGCAGCAAACAGCTGAAGAACAGACTGCTGGGCTGCTGCTGCGTGGCGAGTGCCCTGGCGATGCCTGGCTAATCCAGCGAGGGTGGTAGCAGTTAGTGCCAGTGTGGCCCTGGTCTGTGTCCGCATGACAACAGCCAGTGAATGGACGGCACGACTGAGCACTTGGCTCAACGCCGCCTGTGCTGCCGCGAAGTCCTGTAGACTCCTGGCCTGTGCTGCTCCAAATTGCTGCACACTCCTTGACAAAGACTCAATGGAGTCAGGCATCCTTGCCACTGCAGCCATGAGCTCATTGTGCCTGCGCTCAGCCTGGACGGCCATTTCCTCCAGGAGCCGCACCTCCTCTGCGCTGACCGTCGCAGGACTGGAGGCCGCACTCACCCTCTGGGGAGAAGTCCGCCGAGCTTCCCCACCCCTCCCGCATTGCTGCAGGCCGCTGGGCCCCGGAGCTTCACTCTCCTCCGACCCTTCCCCCCGGCTTCCCTCCAGGGAAGACGTGTCCCCTACATCGCCATGGGCTGGCGTGGCTGAGGGTGGCACTGCTGGGCCGGCTTCCTCTTCCTCCTCCTCGTATTCCGAAGTGCTGACAGTGGCAGCTTGAGGGCCCGCCTCCTCACCTGGCGATTCACCATCTGAAAGCAGGAAGGCACAAGAGTAGCTTTAGAGTGAGGACAGGGCGGCAGCGAGGGAGGCATGAGTGGTGCCATTCACTGCATTGGTCGAACAGTGGCAAAGGATGCTGATCTGAGGCGCAAGTGTAACGAGAGAGGTCAAAAAGGTGATGCCCTTACCATTGGTGCCCAGAACAGGGTCGGCATCTCCACTGGCGACGGGGCCAATCAGCCGGCCTGCCATAATGCGCTCCACACGCTGGTCGAGGTCGGAGAGCTCTTTGACGTCAGGACGGCCTCCCCGGTCTCAGTTCCTTTCCGCCGGTTGTGCGCCACCTTGGCCTGCAAGAGAAAGGACGGCCTCTAAGTACAGTGTGAAGCCCTGATCCCGTCTGCAATGCCTCCCATGGTCGAATAGCTTGTACAGTGTGAAGCCCTGATCTTGTCTGCAATGCCTCCCATGGTGGACTGGCCCTGACAGTGTGAAGCCCTGATCTTGTCTGCAATGCCTCCCATGGTCGAATAGCTTGTACAGTGTGTAAAGTGCTGAATGTGCAAGTGATTTTCATGACAGTCCCATAGCTGCTGGATGAGGGCTGGCCATTAGGGCTTTCAGGTCCCTTTGCCCATAAAGTGAGGTGCACATGCAGGGATGAGGAGGACACTGGAAAGGGTACTCACCCTGACAACCCGAGTGAGGTCGTTGAACTTCTTCCGGCATTGCACAGGAGTCCTGGCAACCACGCTGTTGGAAGACACCCTGTTTGAGACCTCCCTCCAGGCTTTCCGGTAGGCGCTGGGCAGCGGCCTCTTGCCACCTTCTGGGAACAGAACATGACGCCTGCGCTCCACTCCGCCAACCAGCAGCCAAAGTCACCGTCGCTGAAGCGCTGCGCTCTCTCCCTGGCCTTCTCCATAGCCCTGGGCGTTGTGCAGGTGAAGCTGAAGTGGTCAGGCCTAGGTTGAGGGCTGCAGTGTGCAGGGCGTGGCAGGCAAACAAATCCACCCTCCCCCTTTAAGAGCTGGCCGGCGCCAGAGTGTCTGCCGTCAATCAACAACTCGCCGCACCGGCGCTGCGCCCGGCCTCGGGGGTATCGCTCAGCACCGCCGGCTTAGCGACTAAAGATAGTCGTGCATCGCCTGTTTTAGCGCAGCAGCAACCTCTTGGGGCGATGCGACTGAATATCGGCGAAGGGGGCGCGACTTTGCGCCGGGCGCAAACTTTAGCGGCCGCCCGACTTTACCGCCCCAAAAGTGGCTATACTGAATTTCTAGGCCCCAGTGTCTACAGGGTTACTCACTGTATCACTCCCATTGTCTACAGGGTAACTCACTATAATACTCCCATTGTCTACAGTGTAACTCACTGTAATACTCCCATTGTCTATATGGTAACTTACTGTAATACTCCCATTCTCTACAGGGTAACTCCCTGTAATAATCCCATTGTCTACAGGGTAATTCACTGTTATACACCGATTGTCTACAGAGTAACTCACTGTAATACTCCCATTGTCTACAGGGTAACTCACTGTAATGCACCCATTGTCTACACGGTATCTAACTGTATTACGCCCATTGTCTACATGGCAACTCACTGTAATACCCCCATTGTCTACAGAGTAACTCACTGTAATACTCCCATTGTCGACAGGTTAACTCACTGTAATACACCTATTGTCTACATGGTAATTCACTGTAATACCCCCATTGTATACAGGGTAACTCACTGCAATATGCCCATTGCCTACAAGGTAACTCACTGTAACACAACCATTGTTTACAGGGTAACACTCTGTAATGCACCCAGTGATACAGAGTAACTCACTGTAATACAATCATTGTCTACAGGGTAACTCACTGTAACACAACTATTCTGTTCAGGGTAACTCACTGTAATACACACATTGTCTGCAGGGTAACTCACTGTAACACACTGATGGGCCTTCAATAACCACAAAACTAGAAGTTATAGACTTAAAGAAGTTGGCTTTTAATCACTAAGATTAGAGCTAATATCGCAACACGCCGACTGGTTCACAGGAATGAGTCATACAGATCCTGGGATCTTTATGTAAGAGAAGTCAGGGGCGGAGCCAAGAGCCAAGACCTGGAACCTCCCAGGTTAGTCGGGAAAGAGGAAGTGAAACTATACACAGTGGGGGAGGGTAATATACATGAGTTCAAAACGAATACAGGATCAAGACAAACAGATTTCATTACATTCACCCCTTCTATAGATTTAGTCCATCGGGGTGATGTTTCTTAAAAGTTGGTATAAGTGAGTCTGTCAGGAGGTTTTGCAGTTCTCAGTGATCGGCGCAAAGCTGGTTGGGGTGCCTCTAGGGGAGTGGCTTCTGGTTCCTCCGCTGTCCGGGCCTCCGCAGTGTCTTCCAGGTTATCTGCAGTGTCCTCCAGGTTAAAGTTGGGTATTGATACCTCTGGGCGTCCTGTCTATTTGTAGTGTAGGTCTTCATCGGGTAGTCTCCCATCGTTCTCTCCGCTCCCCGAGGGAGCGAGGTCTTTTATGGAAACAGTGTCCTCTCGCCCGTCAGAGTATTCGATATAGGCGTACTGAGGGTTTGCATGGAGGAGCTGTACCTTTTCCACAAGGGGGTCCGTTTTATGGCCTCTCACGTGCTCCCGCAATAGTACTGTCCCCGGAGACGTCAGCCACGTGGGTAGAGATAAGCCCGAGGTGGATTTCCGGGGGAAAACGGACATCTTTTCGTGAGGGGTAGCGTTAGTGGCAGTACATAACAGAGACCTTATGGAGTGGAGCACGTCTGGACTTCCTGCCAGCGGGCGGTCAGAAGGCCTTTTGACTTTAAGGCTAACGTGACAGCCTTCCAAACAGTAGCATTCTCCCTTTCCACTTGCCCATTACCCCGGGGGTTTTAGCTAGTGGTTCTGCTAGTGGCTATCCCCTTCATGAGCAAGAACTGGCGCAGCTCGTCACTCATGAATGACGTCCCCCTATCGCTGTGTATGTAGTTCGGCATGCCAAACATGCAGAATAGATTACAGAGACACTTGATGACCGTGGCACCGGTCATGTCTGGGCAGGGAATGGCGAAGGGGAAGCGGGAATATTCATCAATGATATTGAGGGAGTATACGTTACGGTCGGCAGAGGGAAGGGGTCCCTTGAAGTCCAGACTTAGGCGCTCGAATGGCCGTGTGGCTTTGACAAGGTGTGCACGGTCAGGCCTGTAGAAACGAGGCTTGCATTCCGCACAGATGCGGCAGGCTCTGGTCATTGCCCTGACCTCCTCGATGGAGTGGGGCAGATTGCGGGACTTTATAAAATGGTATAGTCGGGTGACCCCTGGGTGACAGAGGTCGTTGTGGAGACCCTGTAATTTGTCCGTATGAATGCTGGCACACATTCCCCGCGATAGGGCGTCTGGGGGTTCATTAAAGGCTCCCGGCCTGTACATAATATCATAGTCGAACGTGGATAGTTCGATCCTCCACCTGAGTATTTTGTCATTCTTGATTTTCCCCCTTTGTTTGTTATTAAACATGAAAGCCACCGACCGCTGGTCGGTGAGCAGGGTGAAACGTTTGCCGGCTAGGTAGTGTCTCCAGTGCCGCACTGCCTCCACTATAGCCTGTGCCTCCTTCTCGACAGAAGAGTGCCTGATTTCAGGTCCCTGAAGGGTTCGGGAGAAGAAGGCCTCAGGTCTCCCAGCCTGATTGAGGGTCGCAGCTAAGGCAAAGTCTGACGCATCGCTTTCGACTTGAAAGGGAATGCATTCGTTCACTGCACACACTGCAGCCCTTTCAATGTCCTGTTTAATACTGGTGAAAGCCTCCCGAGCTTCAGCTGATAGTGGGAAGGACGTCGATTTAATGAGGGGTCGGGCCTTATCAGAGTAATTGGGCACCCATTGGGCAGAATACGAAAAAAATCCCAGGCACCTTTTTAAAGCTTTGGGATTGTGTGGCAGGGGCAGTTCCTTTAGGGGGCGTAATCGGGCAGGGTCCAGTCCAATTACCCCATCTTCCACCACACAGCCGAGGATACAGAGACGGGTTGTGTTGAAGACACATTTGTCTTCGTTGTAGGTTAGATTCAGCTTTAGGGCAGTTTTAAAAAATCTCGCAAGATTTAGATCGTGGTCTTGCTGGTTGTGCCCGCAGATAGTGACATTGTCCAGATAGGGGTAGGTAGCTTGTAGTTTATTCTCGTCAACCATGCGGTCCATCTCACGTTGGAAGACCGAGACCCCATTTGTTACCCCGAAGGGCACTCTGAGAAAATGGTAGAGGCGCCCGTTCGCCTCGAAGGCGGTGTATGGGCGGTCTTCCATTCTAATGGGGAGCTGGTGATACGCGGATTTGAGGTCGATAGTCGAGAAGACTCGGTATTGCGCAATCTGGTTGACCATTTCTGATATGCGGGGTAAAGGGTAGGCGTCCAGCTGGGTATAAATATTAACAGTCTGGCTGTAATCAATTACCATCCGTTTCTTTTCGCTATTTTTAACTATGACTACTTGGGCACGCCACGGGCTGGTACTGCATTCAATAATGCCTTCCCGCAGGAGTCTGTCCACTTCCGCCTTGATAAAGTGTCTGTCTTCCAGACTGTACCGTCTACTTTTGGTCGCTATGGGCCTACAGTTCGGAGCGAGATTAGCGAATAAAGAGGGCGGGCTGCTTTTTAAGGTTGATAGGCCACAGACTGTGAGTGGCGGCTGGGACCCGCCATATGCTAGCGTGACACTTTCGTGGTGGCACTGGAAGTCCAGGCCCAAGATTACATTAACACAGATTTCTGGCATCACGAGGAGTTTAAAATCCTTGTAGTCCATGCCTTTTACAGTCAGTATTACCACACATTAGCCCAAAATGTCCGAAGTGTGGGGCTTAGCAGCCATAGCAATTCTGCTCCGTGTAGGGGTTAATGAGTGCCGCCGTACCAGGCTAGGGTGGATAAAACTCTCGGTACTCCCACAGTCAATTAAACATTTCGTTAAATTCCCGTTTACCTGTATGTCCATCATGGATTTTGTCAACGGGTGTGGCCTGGATTGATCCACCGTGATCGAAGCCACTGTTGCGCCCTGGGCGTTCGTTGAGTCGGGAAAAGATGGCGGATCCCAAGATGGCGGCCCGCACGGCACGCACGAGGCGGTGACGGAGTTGGAAATCGGATTCCCCCTGCAGACTTTGCTAAAATGCCCCTTTTTCTTACATTTGAAGTATGTAGCGTCCTTCGCTGGGCATCGTTGTCTGGGGTGCTTGGCCTGGCTGCAGAAGTAGCATTTCGGGCCTCGAGACAGTGCCGCTGTAGTAGGACTCCTGGGTGAACTTCTGTGTGGGGACTCCGGCGGCGTAGAGCTGGTCTGAGACCTGGATGGGGAAGATGGCTGATTCCAAGATGGTGGCCCCCTCGGCGCGCACGAGGCGGTGAGGGCCGCATGGCCGGAAGAATAAGAGTCAGAGTTTTTCTGGGCCACGTCCAGCGATCGCGCAGTGGCCACTGCCTTTTTTAAGTCCAGGACCTCCTTCTCCAGCAGTCTCTGCCGGATATAATTCGATTTGAGGCCCGCGATGAAGGAATCGCGGACCAATTCGTCAGAGTACGCGCTGGCCGTCACGGCCTTGCAGTTACAGTCCCGGACCAGGTCCTTTAGGCCCTGTAAGAAATCGTCCATTGATTCCTCTGGTCGCTGCCTGCGTGTAGCCAGCAGATGTCTGGCGTACACTTCATTTACCGGCCTCTGGTTTTGGGCCTTCAGGATAGTGATGGCCTCCGTGTAAGAGGTGGCGTCCCGGATGAACGAATAAATCCGATGACTTACGCGAGTAGTCAGTAGACTCAGTTTATCTACCTTGCTAGCGGATGATGCCCCCGCGAAGAGTTCGAAGCATTTGAGCCAGTGTCCAAATTGATTTGATGCTTCAGCAGAATGTGGATCCAAGTCCAGATGCTCTGGTTTTAGGAGTCGATCCATCCTAGTATTCTTTAGTGATTAAAATTGATGGGCCTTCAATAACCACAAAACTACAAGTTATAGACTTAAACAAGTTGGCTTTTAATCACTAAGATCAGAGCTAACATCTCAACACGCCGACTGGTTCACAGGAATGAGTCATACAGATCCTGGGATCTTTATGTAAGAGAAGTCAGGGGCGGAGCCAAGAGCCAAGACCTGGAACCTCCCAGGTTAGTCGGGAAAGAGGAAGTGAAACTATACACAGTGGGGGAGGGTAATATACTTGAGTGCAAAACGAATACAGCATCAAGACAAACAGATTTCATTACGCACACCTATTCTATTCAGGGTAACTCAGTGTAATACACCCATTGTCTACTGGGTAACTCAATGTATTACACCCATTGTCTACTGGGTAACTCAATGTATTACACCCATTGTCTACTGGGTAACTCACTGTAATACTCCCATTGTCTACGTGGTAACTTACTGTAATACACAAATTGTCTACAGAGTAACTCACTGTAATATTCCCATTGTCTACGTGGTAACTTACTGTAATACACACATTGTCTACAGAGTAACTCACTGTAATAGTCCCATTGTCTACAGGGTACCTCACTGTAATACAACCATTGTCTACTGCGTAACTCACTGTAATACTCCCATTTTCAATAGGGTAACTCACTGTAATAGCCCCATTGTCCACAGGGTACCTCACTGTAACACACCGATTGTCTACAGGGTAACTCACTGTAATACTCCCACTGTCTACAGGGTAACTCACATTTATATACCCATTGGCTACAGACTAACTCACTGTAATAGTCCCATTGTCTACAGGGTATCTCGCTGTTATACACACATTGTTGACAGTTTAACTCACTGTAATACCCCCAATGTCAACAGGATAAGTCACTGTAATATGCCCATTGTTTACATGGTAACTCACTGTAATACACCCGTTGTCTACAGGGTAACTCTCTGTAATACTCCCATTGTCTACATGGTAAATCTCTGTAATACTCCCATTGTCTACACGGTATTACACTGTAACACACTCATTGTCTGCAAGGTAAATCACAGTAATACACCCATTTTCTACAGGCTAACTCACTCTAATACCACCATTGTCTACAGGGTAACTCACATTTATACACTCATTGGCTGCAGAGTAACTCACTGTAATGCACTCATTGTCTACATGGCAACTCACGGTAATACCCCCAATGTCTACAGCGTGACTCACTGTAGTATGCCCTTTATTTACATGGTAACTCATTCTAATACCCCCACTGTCTACATGGTAACTCACTGTAACACACCCATTCTCTACAGGGTAACTCACTGTAATATACCCATTGTCTACAGGGTAACTCACTGTAATACAGAGATTATCTACAGGGTAACTCACTGTAATACACCCATTGTCTACATGGTAACTGACTGTAATACACCCATTGTCTACAGGGTAACTCACATTTATGCACCCACTGGCTACAGAGTAACTCACTGTAATACTCCCATTGTCTACTGGAAAACTCACTTTAATACACCCATTGTCTGCAGGGTAACTCACTGTAATACTCCCAATGTCTACAGTGTAAATCACTGTAACACACCCATTGTCTATAGGGTAACTCACTGGAACACACCAATTCTCTTCAGTGTAATTCACTCTAATGCTCCCATTGTCTACAGGGTAACTCACTGTAATACCCCCATTGTCTACAGTGTAACTCACTGTAACACACCCATTGTCAACAGGGTAACTCACTGTAACACACCCATTGTCTGCAAGGTAACACACTGTAATACACCCATTGTCTACAGGGTAACTCACTGTAATACCCCCATTGTCTACAATGTAACTCACTGTAATACTCCCATTGTCTACATGGTAACTCACTGCAACACACACATTCTCTACAGGGTAATTCACTGTAATACACCCATTGTCTACAGGGTAAATCACTGTAATACTCCGATTATCTACCGGGTAACTCACTGTAATACACCCATTGTTTACAGGGCAACGCACTGTAATACACCCATTGTCTACATGGCAACTCACTGTAATAGCCCAATTCTCTACAGGTTAACTCACTGTAATATGCGCATTGTTTACAGTGTAGCTCACTGTAATACCCCAATTTTCTACAGGGTAACTCACTGTAACACACCCATTGTCTACTGGCTAACTCTCTCCATTTCTCCCATTGTCTACAGAGAAACTCACGGTAATACCCCCATTTTCTACAGGGTAACTCACTGTAATACAACCATAGTCTACAGAGTAACTCACTGTAATACTGCCATTGTCTGCAGGTTAACTCACTGTAATACTCCCAATTTCTACTGGGTAACTCACTGTAATACAGCCATTGTCTAAAGGGTAACTCACTTTAACACACCCATTGTCTACTGGCTTACTCTCTCTATTTCTCCCATTGTGTACCGAGTAACTCACAGTAATACCCTCATTTTCTACAGGGTAACTCACTGTAATACCCCCATTGTCTACAGGGTAACTCACTGTAATGCACCCATTGTCTACATGGCCACTCACTCTAATACCACCATTGTCTGCAGAGTAACTCACTGTAATAATCCCATTGTCGACAGGTTAACTCACTGTAACAGACATATTCTCTTCAGGCTAACTCACATTAATACACCCATTGTCTACAGGGTAACTCACTGTAATACTCCCATTGTCTACAGGGTACCTCACTGTAATAAACACATTGGGCTAGATTTTCAGTTGCTTGCGCCAGCAGTTAGCGCCTTAAGAGAAGTGATTTCCGGGCGCTATGCGTGTAGCGCCCGGGCGCAGCGCAGTTTGCGCCCCGCCCCAAATTAAGTTGCCCGTTAGCGCCGGCGCAAAGTTTAGCGCCCGCCCGGATGCGCGCGCAGAAAATGACGTCACATCCTCGTGCAACGCCCTTTGGCCGCCCCGATTGCAAACTTCAGTCGGACCGCCCCATTGTGCGGCGGGCGGCCGGAGCGTTTGGAAAAAGGAACGCAACACAACCAGCGCGGGCCCCGGGGGGCGCTAATTAAAGGGACCGTCCTCTCCAGTATAAAGGCCATCCATTATTTCAGAAAACAGTCTTGTGCAACGCATTTCTGGAGACACAACAAGGAGGATAGCTAACTGGTTTCAAGCAGCAAGAGCCAGGTATTTTTGGACTCAGGCAACAGCGCTGCAAGTGGCCATTTGGAAATTAGAGTGTTTGCCAGGATTTGATGGGGGTTGCATGGGGTGCCAACGCGGAGCTGCAGCTCCATGTCCGTAGGGCTCGCAGACGCATTGTGAGAGGGGCAGCCCTGGCTAGAGGCAGAGGGGGCTACAGGCGTCGGCCACGTAGGCCTTACCCAGTCAGGCTATACCGCCAGCAGCGCTCCTACCTAAACATGAGTGCCGCGCGATGTGTTAAAAGGCTCCGATTCCGGAAGGGGGTGATTGCAGAGATCTGCCACCTGCTTCGCCGAGATCTGCGGCCAAAGCTCAGGTGCAGGACGTCTCTGTCGGTGGAAGTCAAGGTGACAGTGGCATTGAACTTCTATGCCACCGGCTCCTTCCAATACGCTGCTGGGGACATAGCAAACATCTCCCAGTACGGCGCGCATCGCTGCATCCGCCAGGTGACCGAAGCACTGTTCAGAAGGAGAAGCCAATTCATCTCCTTCCCCATGGCCCTGGAGAGCCAGCATCAGCGCGCATTGGGATTTTCCAGACTCGGGGAATTCCCCTTGGTGCAGGGCACCATTGACTGTACGCATGTGGCTTTGCGGGCCCCTCTGGAGCATGGCGAGCAGTATCGCAACAGGAAGGGCTACCATTCTCTGAATGTGCAGCTGGTCTGTGACCACAAGCAGCGCATCATGGCAGTCAATGCCAGCTTCCCAGGCAGCAGCCACGATGCCTTTATCCTGCGGCAGAGTACTGTGCATGACATGTTCCAGGCACAGCCTCCCCCAAGAGGATGGCTACTCGGGGACAAAGGCTATCCTTTGTGCACCTGGCTCATGACCCCGCTCCGCGCGCCCAGGACCGCTGCTGAAGAGGCCTACAACAAGATCCATCAAACCACCCGCAACATCATCGAGCAAACTATTGGGGTCCTCAAGCAGCGGTTCCGCTGCCTTGATCGCTCCGGAGGAGCTCTCCAGTATTCGCCGGACCGGGTCTCCCAATTTGTGGTGGTTTGCTGCATGCTACACAACCTGGCTATCCGCAGGACTCAGGCACTGCCACCTGATGTTGGACCAGCACCTCAGGAGGAGGAGCAGGAGGAGCATGAGGAGGAGGAGGAGGAGGAGCAGGAGTACGTTCCCAGGAGGGAGCGACCAGGGCCAAGGGCCGCACGACGCCACCTTATTACACGGTACTTCTAAGCCCCCTGTCAGGGAATGGCCAGGGGCCATGAGGGAAGATGAATGCAGCCGCTCCGCAAGCCCTCAGCCGGCGAAGCCAACAAACACTAAGAAGAACAACCATGGAGACTGCATGAATAAAGATAATTATTTATTACACAAAAATGAAAAGCCCTTCCCACATGAATCCCCAAAAACAATAAACGGGCCCCACAAAAAGCCCAACAAACGACTCACTCCCACAAACTGGGGAGGAGTCACTCCACATTTCTTCAAACCGGGCCTCAACGTCGGCCTAACGCAAA
The DNA here is from genome assembly GCF_052327205.1 of Somniosus microcephalus. NCBI lineage: Eukaryota > Metazoa > Chordata > Chondrichthyes > Squaliformes > Somniosidae > Somniosus > Somniosus microcephalus. The sequence continues at coordinate 217,854,002 of NC_140989.1, read as the reverse complement.
AAATAAGCCCTCCAACAACACAACCATGGGCAAAATAAAGATGGCCACCGCCATATAAAAGGAAAGCTGGCCACACCCTCTACTGAGTGGCCCGCGAGGGCGAGACCTTGCCCAGCCTTTTGCCTCCCCTGCCCGGCCTGCTGCTCCCTCGCAAGCTCTGCCCAGTGGCTGCTGCGAGGCTGGGGGAAGGCGCCTGAGGCTCAGATGCCCTTCCGCCAGATGCCGCTGGGGGGCGGCCTACACGGCGTTTGGGCCTCGAGGGGCCGTCTGCTGAGTGGCGCACCTGAGCCTGGCCACCATCAGCTGCAGCCGCTTGCCCTTGACGCCCCAGTGGGGGAATGGCGGCGACGGATGGCGCAATGTGGGCCAGCTGGCGTCTGGGATGCGCTGGCTGGTGCTGTGGCGCGGTGGCACTCAGCCGGGCCCGCACTGCAGGATCCGCAACAATCAGCCGAGGGGCGGCTTGCTGGGATAGTCCAGCGTGGCGGCTGCCCTGGCGATGCCTGCCTGAGACAGCGCGTGTGGCAGCAGTGAGTGCCCCTGTTGTCCTGGTGTGCGCCCGCATCACATCCGCCAGGGTCTTGACGGCATCAGTCAGCATGCGGCCACTCGCGGCAGTTGCTGCCCCGAACTCGCGCACACTGGTCGCCAGCGACTCGGTGGATTCAGGCATGCGCCCCACCACGCTCATGAGCTCCGTGTGGCACCGGTCTGAATCATCGGCCATCTTATCCAGCTTCCGCACCTCCTCCGAGGTGAAGGTGTCCGGACTGGAGTCGCGACTCTCCCGCTGGGGAGGAGGGGGCCGAACTAGGGGACCCTTGCCACGTTGGTGGCGGTGAGTGTGCCGATCAGCAGCACTCCCCTCTGATCCTTGCCCCCTTTGGGGGGAAGGCCGCGGGCCACGCGCACGGCTCCTGGGTGGCTGGACGCCACTGGTCCCAGAAGCTGCATTGCCCTGCGACAGTTCCTCCAGGCACTCATCCAGTGAGGAGGTGTCAAGCATTTCCTCCTCTCCTGCGGGACGTGACTGTTCCCCCGATGGTCCGGCTTGCTCCTCCTCCTCCTCCTGCTCGGAGGTGCTGTCACTGGCAGCTTCAGGGTCCTGGTCGTCACCAGCTGAAAGCAGGAATGCACAAGAGTAGCTTCAGAGTGAGGAGACTGCGTCAGCGAGGGAGTTAGGACTGGTGGCATTCAGCGCATTGGTGGGACAGTGGCAAAGGAGGTAGCTCGGATGGGCCAGTGCGACGCGAGAGGGCCAAAAGGCGAGGTCCTTACCATTGCCGGGCAGTGGAGGGTCGGCTACTCCGCACGCTGTGGGGATGAGCACACGGGCTCCCATGAGCACACACACGCGCTCCTCCAGCCGAGTGAGCTTCTGCAGCTTGGCGCGGCCACCCCTGGCAGGGGCCTGGCGATTAAAGGCTACTTTAGCCTGCAAGAGAAAGGACGGGCTGTACGTGTGCAGTGTAGCCCTGATGTAGTGTGCACTGCCTCCCATGGTGGAATAGCTTGGCCAAAGTGAAGCCCTGATGTAGTGTGCACTGCCTCCCATGGTGGAATAGCTTGGCCAGTGTGAAGCCCTGATGTAGTGTGCACTGCCTCCCATGGTGGAATAGCTTGGACAGAGTGAAGCCCTGATGTAGTGTGCACAGCCTCCCATGGTGGAATAGCTTGGCCAGAGTGAAGCCCTGATGTCGTGTGCACAGCCTCCCATGGTGGAATAGCTTGGCCAGAATGTCGAGTGCCGAATGGCCAATTGATGCTCATGACTGTCCCAATGCTGCTGGCTGAGGGCTGGCCAATAGGACTTTCAGCTCCCTTTGCCCATCATGTCAGGTGTACATGCAAGAATGAGGAGGAGACTGGAAAGGGTACTCACCCTGACAATCCTGGTCAGGTCGTTGTATTTTTTACGACATTGTTTGTGGGTCCTGGGGGCATCGCCGGTGAACGTCACCCTCTGGGCGATCTGCTTCCAGGCTTTGGTGTAGTCGTGGTGGGTTGGATTCCTCCCACTCTCTGGGAACAAGATCTTGCGCCTCACCTCCAGAGCTGTGACCATTATGTCCAGATCACCCTCTGAGAAGCGCAGGGCACGCTGACGGGCCTTCTCTGGCGTTGCCATGACTCCCTGGGGCTGCAGTGTGCAGGGCGTGGCAGCAGACCAATTCATCCCTTCCCCCTTTAAGAGCTGGTCGGCGCCACGGGGTCTGCTGTCAGTGCAAAAATGACCGCACCCGCGCTGCGCCCCGCCTGGGCGCTATCCCTCTGGACCGCCGGCTTAGCGCCTAAAGATAGTAGTGGAACGCCTCTTTTAGCGCTCCACCAACCTCTTAGGGCGAAGCCACTGAATTTCCGGCAATGGGGCGCTACTTTGGGGCGGGCGCTAACTTCAGGCGGGCGCTAAGGTTAGCGCCCCAAAACTGCCTATACTGAAAATCTAGCCCTAGGAGTATTACAGTGAGTAATCCTGTAAGAAAATGGGGGTATTACATTTCGTTACCCTGTCAACAATGGGTGTATTACTGTGAGTTACCCTAGAGACAAAGGGCAGTATAACAGTGAGTTACCCTGTCGACAATGGGAGTATAACAGTGAATTACCCTGTAGAAAATGGGGGTATTACACTGAGTTACCCTGTAGACAATGGGAGTATTACAGTGAGTTGCTCTGCAGAAAATGGGTGTATAACAGTGAGTTACCCTGTCGACAATGGGGGCTAGATTTTCAGTTTAGGCAGTTTTGGGGCGCTAGCTTTAGCGCCCGCCCGAAGTTAGCGCCCGCCCCAAAGTAGCGCCCCGTTGCCGGGAATTCAGTGGCTTCGCCCTAAGAGGTTGGTGGAGCGCTAAAAGAGGCGTTCCACTACTCTCTTTAGGCGCTAAGCCGGCGGTCCAGAGGGATAGCGCCCAGGCGGGGCGCAGCACGGGTGCGGTCATTTTTGCACTGACAGCAGACCCCGTGGTGCCGACCAGCTCTTAAAGGGGGAAGGGACGAATTAGTCTGCTGCCACGCCCTGCACACTGCAGCCTTGCAAAGAGGCCTCAACACTACTGCTCAGCCCCAGGGAGTCATGGCAACGCCAGAGAAGGCCCGTCAGCGTGCCCTGCGCTTCTCAGAGGGTGATCTGGACATCATGCTCACAGCTCTGGAGGTGAGGCGCAAGATCTTGTTTCCAGACAGTGGGAGGAATCCAACCCACCACGACTACACCAAAGCCTGGAAGCAGATCGCCCAGAGGGTGACATTCACCGGCGAGGCCCCCAGGACCCACACACAATGCCGTAAGAAGTACAACGATCTGACCAGGATTGTGAGGGTGAGTAGCCTTTCCAGTCTCCTCCTCATTCTTGCATGTACACCTGACATGATGGGCAAAGGGACCTGAAAGTCCTTTTGGCCAGCCCTCAGCCAGCAGCATTGGGACAGTCATGAGCATCAAATGGCCATTCGGCACTCTACACTTTGGCCAAGCTATTCCACCATGGGAGGCAGTGCACACTACATCAGGGCTTCACTCTGTCCAAGCTATTCCACCATGGGAGGCAGTGCACACTACATCAGGGCTTCACTCTGTCCAAGCTATTCCACCATGGGAGGCAGTGCACACTACATCAGGGCTTCACTCTGTCCAAGCTATTCCACCATGGGAGGCAGTGCACACTACATCAGGGCTTCACTGCGCCCTTACAGCCCGTCCTTTCTCTTGCAGGCTAAAGTAGCGTTTAATCGCCAGGCCCGTGCCAGGGGTGGCCGCGCCAAGCTGCAGAAGCTCACTCGGCTGGAGGAGCGCGTGTGTGTGCTCATGGGAGCACGTGTGATTGTCCCCACAGCGTGCGGTGTATCCGACCCTCCACTGCCCGGCAATGGTAAGGACCTCGCCTTTTGGCCCTCTCGCGTCGCACTGGCCCATCCGAGCTACCTCCTTTGCCACTGTCCCACCAATGCGCTGAATCCCACCAGTCCTAACTCCCTCGCTGACGCCGTCTCCTCACTCTGAAGCTACTCTTGTGCATTCCTGCTTTCAGCTGGTGACGACCAGGACCCTGAGGCTGCCAGTGACAGCACCTCCAACCAGGAGGAGGAGGAGGAGCAAGCCGGACCTTCGGGGGAACAGTCACGTCCCGCAGGAGAGGAGGAAATGCTCGACACCTCCTCACTGGACGAGTGCCTGGAGGAACTGTCGCAGGGCAATGCAGCTTCTGGGACCAGTGGCGTCCAGCCACCCAGCAGCCGTGCGCGTGGCCCGCGGCCTTCCCCCCAAAGGGGGGAAGGATCAGAGGGGAGTGCTGCTGCTCGGCACACTCGCCGTCACCAACGCGGCAAGGGTCCCCTAGTTCGGCCCCCTCCTCCCCAGCGGGAGAGTCGCGACTCCAGTCCGGACACCTTCACTTTGGAGGAGGTGCGGAAGCTCGATCAGATGGCCGACGACTCGGACCGGCGCCACACGGAGCTCATGAGCGTGGTGGGGCGCATGCCTGAGGCCATCGAGTCGCTGGCGACCAGTGTGCGCGAGTTCGGGGCAGCAACTGCCGCGACTGGCCGCATGCTAACTGATGCCGTCAAGACCCTGGCGGATGTGATGCGCGCGCACACCAGGACCAGAGGGCCACTCACTGCTGCCACACGCGCTGTCTCAGGCAGGCATCGCCAGGGCAGGCGCCGCGCTGGACCATCCCAGCAAGCCGGCCGTCGGCTGATTGCTGCGGATCCTGCAGTGCGGGCCCGGCCGAGTGCCACCGCGCCACAGCACCAGCCAGCGCATCCCAGACGCCAGCTGGCCCACATTGCACCATCCGTCGCCGCCATTCCCCCTCTGGGGCGTCAAGGGCAAGCGGCTGCAGCTGATGGTGGCCAGGCTCAGGCGCGCCACTCAGGAGACGGCCCCTCGAGGCCCAAACGCCGTGTAGGCCGCCCCCCAGCGGCATCTGGCGGAAGGGCATCTGAGCCTCAGGCGCCTTCCCCCAGCCTCGCAGCAGCCACTGGGCAGAGCTTGCGAAGGAGCAGCAGGCAGGGCAGGAGAGGCAAAATGCTGGCCAAGGTCTCGCCCTCGCGGGCCACTCAGTAGAGGGTGTGGCCAGCTTTCCTTTAATATGGCGGTGGCCATCTTTATTTTGCCCATGGTTGTGCTTTTGGAGGGCTTTTTTTTTGCGTTAGGCCGACGTTGAGGCCCGGTTTCAATAAAGGTGGAGTGGCTCCTCCCCAGTTTGTGGGAGTGAGTCGTTTGTTGGGCTTTTTGTGGGGCCCGTTTATTGTTTTTGGGGATTCATGTGGGAAGGGCTTTTCATTTTTGTTTAATAAAAAATTATCTTTATTCATGCAGTCTCCATGGTTGTTCTTCTTAGTGTTTGTTGGCTTCGCCGGCTGAGGGCTTGCGGAGCGGCTGCATTCATCTTCCCTCATGGCCCCTGGCCATTCCCTGACAGGGGGCTTAGAAGTACCGTGTAATAAGGTGGCGTCGTGCGGCCCTTGGCCCTGGTCGCTCCCTCCTGGGAACGTACTCCTGCTCCTCCTCCTCCTCCTCCTCCTCCTCCTCATGCTCCTCCTGCTCCTCCTCCTGAGGTGCTGGTCCAACGTCAGGTGGCAGTGCCTGAGTCCTGCGGATAGCCAGGTTGTGTAGCATGCAGCAAACCACCACAAATTGGGAGACCCGGTCCGGCGAATACTGGAGAGCTCCTCCGGAGCGATCAAGGCAGCGGAACCGCTGCTTGAGGACCCCAATAGTTAGCTCGATGATGTTGCGGGTGGTTTGATGGCTCTCGTTGTAGGCCTCTTCAGCAGCGGTCCTGGGCGCGCGGAGCGGGGTCATGAGCCAGGTGCACAAAGGATAGCCTTTGTCCCCGAGTAGCCATCCTCTTGGGGGAGGCTGTGCCTGGAACATGTCATGCACAGTACTCTGCCGCAGGATAAAGGCATCGTGGCTGCTGCCTGGGAAGCTGGCATTGACTGCCATGATGCGCTGCTTGTGGTCACAGACCAGCTGCACATTCAGAGAATGGTAGCCCTTCCTGTTGCGATACTGCTCGCCATGCTCCAGAGGGGCCCGCAAAGCCACATGCGTACAGTCAATGGCGCCCTGCACCAAGGGGAATTCCCCGAGTCTGGAAAATCCCAATGCGCGCTGATGCTGGCTCTCCAGGGCCATGGGGAAGGAGATGAATTGGCTTCTCCTTCTGAACAGTGCTTCGGTCACCTGGCGGATGCAGCGATGCGCGCCGTACTGGGAGATGTTTGCTATGTCCCCAGCAGCGTATTGGAAGGAGCCGGTGGCATAGAAGTTCAATGCCACTGTCACCTTCACTTCCACCGACAGAGACGTCCTGCACCTGAGCTTTGGCCGCAGATCTCGGCGAAGCAGGTGGCAGATCTCTGCAATCACCCCCTTCCGGAATCGGAGCCTTTTAACACATCGCGCGGCACTCATGTTTAGGTAGGAGCGCTGCTGGCGGTATAGCCTGACTGGGTAAGGCCTACGTGGCCGACGCCTGTAGCCCCCTCTGCCTCTAGCCAGGGCTGCCCCTCTCACAATACGTCTGCGAGCCCTACGGACATGGAGCTGCAGCTCCGCGTTGGCACCCCATGCAACCCCCATCAAATCCTGGCAAACACTCTAATTTCCAAATGGCCACTTGCAGCGCTGTTGCCTGAGTCCAAAAATACCTGGCTCTTGCTGCTTGAAACCAGTTAGCTATCCTCCTTGTTGTGTCTCCAGAAATGCGTTGCACAAGACTGTTTTCTGAAATAATGGATGGCCTTTATACTGGAGAGGACGTTCCCTTTAATTAGCGCCCCCCGGGGCCCGCGCTGGTTGTGTTGCGTTCCTTTTTCCAAACGCTCCGGCCGCCCGCCGCACAATGGGGCGGTCCGACTGAAGTTTGCAATCGGGGCGGCCAAAGGGCGTTGCACGAGGATGTGACGTCATTTTCTGCGCGCGCATCCGGGCGGGCGCTAAACTTTGCGCCGGCGCTAACGGGCAACTTAATTTGGGGCGGGGCGCAAACTGCGCTGCGCCCGGGCGCTACACGCATAGCGCCCGGAAATCACTTCTCTTAAGGCGCTAACTGCTGGCGCAAGCAACTGAAAATCTAGCCCTGGGAGTATAACAGTGAGTTACCCTGCCGACAATGAGTGTATTACAGTGAGTTACCCCACAGAAAATGGGGGTATTAACTTGAGTTACTATGTAGACAATGTGCTTATTAGAGTGAGTTACCCTGTAGACAATGGGAGTGTTACAGTGAGTTACTCTGTAGACATTGGGGATATTACAGTGAGTTACCCTGTAGACAATGGGGGTATTACAGGGAGTTACCCTGTAGACAATGGGTGTATTACCGTGAGATACCCGGTAGACAATGGGAGTATTACACTGAGTAACGCTGTAGGCAATGATATAATTACAGTGAGTTACACTGTAGACAATGGGTGTATTACAGTGATTTACCCTGTAGGCAATGGGTGTAATACAGTGAGTTACCCTGTAGACAATGGGTGTATTACACTGAGTTATCCTGTAGACAAAGGGAATATTAGACTGAGTTAACATTAGGTGTATTAAAAAGAGTTACCGTGAGTAATCTGTGAGAAAATGGGGGTATCACATTTAGTTACCCTTTAGACAATAGGAGTATTATAGTGAGTTACCCTGTAGAAAATGTGTGTATTACAGTGAGCTACCCTGTGGACAATGGTAGTATTACAGTGAGTTACCATGTAGACAATGGTAGTATTAGAGTGAGTTACCATATAGACAATGGGAGTATTACAGTGAGTTACTCTGCAGAAAATGGGTGTATAACAGTGGGTTACCCTGCATACAATGGAGTTATTACAGTGAGTTACCCTGTAGAAACTGGGTGTATTAAAGTGAGTTACCTGCAGACACTGGGCGTATTACAGTGAATTACCCTGTAGACAATGGGTGTGTTACATTGAGTTACCCTGTAGACAATGGGTGTATTACAGGGAGATACACAGTACTCAATGGGTGTATTACAGTGTGTGACCCTGTAGACAATGGGTGTTTTACAGTGAATTACCCTGCAGACAATGGGGGTATTACTGTGTGTTACTCTGCAGAAATGGGTGTATTACAGTGAGGTGCCCTGCAGACAATGGGTGTATTACTGTGAGTTACGCTGCAGAAAATGGGTGCATAATAGGGAGTTACCCTGTAGAAAATGGGTGTATTACTGTGAGTTACCCTGTAGACAATGGGTGTATTACAGTGAGTTACCCTGTACATAATCAGTGTACTGCAGTGTGTTACCCTTTAGACAATGGGTGTATTACAGTGAGTTCCGCTGTAGAGAATGGGTGTGTTAAAGTGAGTTACCCTGTAGACAATGGGAGTATTACAGTGAGCTACTCTACAGAAAATGGGTGTGTAACAGTGAGTTACCCTGTAGACAATGGGGGTATAACAGTGAGTTACCCTGTAGACAATGGGTGTGTTACAGTGAGTTACCCTGTAGGTAATGGGAGTTATTCAGTGAGTTACACTGTAGAAAATGGAAGTATTACAGTGAGTTACCCTGCAGACAATGGAGGTATTACAGTGAGTAACCCTGTAGAAAATGGCTGTATTAAAGTCAGTTACCTGTAGACACTGGGCGTATTGCAATGAGTTACACTGTAGACAATGGGGGTATTACAGTGAATTACCCTGTAGACAATGGGTGTATTACAGTGAGTTACCCTGTAGATAATCGGTGTATTGCAGTGTGTTACCCTGTAGCCAATGGGTGTTTTACAGTGAGTTACCCTGTAGAGAATGTGTGTGTTACATTGAGTTACCCTGTACACATTGGGAGTATTACAGTGAGTTACTCTAAAGAAAATGGGTGTATTACAGGGAGATACCCTGTACTGAATGGGTGTATTACAGTGTGTGGCCCTGTAGAGAATGGGTTTATTACAGTGAGTAACTCTGCAGAAAATGTGTGTGTAACAGTGAGTTACCATGTTGACAATGGGTGTGTTACAGTGAGTTACCCTGTAGACAATGGGAGTTATAAAGTGAGTTACTCTGTAGAAACTGTGAGTACTACAGTGAGTTACCCTGCAGACAATGGAGGTATTACAGTGAGTTACCCTGTAGAAAATGGGTGTATTAATGTGAGATACCTCTAGATAATGAGTATATAAGAGTGAGTTAACCTGTAGACAATGGCTGTATTACAGTCAGTTACCCTGTAGGCAATGGGAGTATTAATGTGAGTTACTCTGTAGACAATGGGAGTATTGCTGTGAGCTACCCTGTAGACAATGGACAGTATTACAGTGAGTTACCCTGTAGACATTGTTTGTATTACAGGGAGTTACCCTGTAGACAATGGGTGTATTACAGTGAGTTACCCTGTAGACAACGAGTGTATTACAGGGCGTTATCCTGTGCTCAATGGATGTATTAGAGTGTGACCCTGTAGACAATGGGTGTGTTACAGTGAGTTAACCTGCAGACAATGGGTGTATTACAGTGAGTTACCTGCAGACAATGGGTGTATTAATGTGAGTAACCCTGTCGGCAATGGGTGTATTACAGTGGCATACCCTGTAGACAATGGGTGTATTACACTGAGTTACCCTGTAGGCACTGGGTGTGATACAGTGAGTTACCCTGTAGACAGTGGGTGTATTACACAGAGTCAACCTGTAGACAATGGAAGCATTACAGTGAGTTACCTTGTAGACAATAGGAGGATTACAGTGATTAATCCTGTAAGATAATGGGGTCTTACATTTAGTTCACCTGTCGACAATGGGTGTATTACTGTGAGTTACCCTAGAGACAATGAGCAGTATAACAGCGAGTTACCCTGTAGACAATGGTAGTATTACAGGGAGTTACCCTGTCGAAAATTGATGTATTAGAGTGAGTTACCCTGTAGGCATTGGGAGTATTACAGTGAGTTACTCTACAGAAAATGGGTGTATTACAGGGAGATACCCTGTACTGAATGGGTGTATTACAGTGTGTGACCCTGTAGAGAATGGGTTTATTACAGTGAGTTACTCTACAGAAAATGGGTGTGTAACAGTGAGTTACCGTGTTGACAATGGGTGTGTTACAGTGAGTACCCTGTAGACAATGGGAGTTATAAAGTGAGTTACGCTGTAGAAAATGGGAGTAATACAGTGAGTTACCCTGCAGACAATGGAGGTATTACAGTGAGTTACCCTGTAGAAAATGGGTGTATTAAAGTGAGTTACCTCTTAATAATGGGTATATAAGAGTGAGTTAACCTGTAGACAATGGTTGTATTACAGTCAGTTACCCTGTAGGCAATGGGAGTATTAATGTGAGTTACTCTGTAGACAATGGGAGTGTTACTGTGAGCTACCCTGTAGACAATGGACAGTATTACAGTGAGTTACCCCGTAGTCAATGGATGTATTACACAGAGTTACCCTGTGCACAATGTACAGTATTAGTGATTTACCCTGTAGACATTGTTTGTATTACAGGGAGTTACTCTGTAGGCAATGGGTGTAATACAGTGAGTTACACTGTAGACAATGGTCAGTATTACAATGAGTTACCCTGTAGACAAGGGGTGTATTACAGTGACATACCCTGTAGACAATGGGTGTTTAACAGTGAATTAACCTTAGTTGTATTAAAAAGAGTTACCGTGTAGACAATGGGAGCATTAAAGTGAGTTACCTTGTAGAAAATGTGTGTATTACAGTGAGTTACCCTGTAGACAATGGAAGTATTACAATGAGTTACTCTGTAGAAAATGGTTGTATTACAGTCAGTTACCCTGTAGGCAATGGGAGTATTAATGTGAATTACTCTGTGTACAATGGGAGAATTAATGTGAGCTACCCTGTAGACAATGGGATTATTCCAGTCAGTTATCCTGTAGAAAATTGGTGTATTTCAGGGAGTTACCCTATAGAAAATGGGTGTATTACAGTGAGCTACCCAGTAGACAATGGCCAGTATTACAGTGACTTACCCTGTAGTCAATGGGTGTATTACACAGAGTTACCCTGTGCACAATGGACAGTATTACAGTGGTTACCCTGTAGACATTGGTTGTATTACAGGGAGTTACCCTGTAGACATTGGGAGTTTTACAATGTGTTACCCTGTAGGCAGTGGGTGTAATACAGTGAGTTACACTGCAGACAATGGGCAGTATTACAATGAGTTACCCTGTAAACAAGGGGTGTATTACAGTGACAAAGCCTGTAGACAATGGGTGTATTACAGTGAATTAACCTTATGTGTATTAAAAAGTGTTACCGTGTAGTCAATGGGAGCATTAAAGTGAGTTACCTTGTAGAAAATGAGTGTATTACAGTGAGTTAACCTGTAGACAATGGGAGTATTACAATGAGTTACCCTGTTGAAAATGGTAGTATTACATTAAGTTACACTGTAGACAATGGTAGTATTACAGTGAGTTACCATGTAGACAATGGGAGTATTATAGTGAGTTACCCTGTAGAAAATGGTAGTATTACAGTGAGTTACCCAGTAGACAATGGGTATATTACAGTGAGTTACCCGGTAGACAATGGGAGTATTAAAGTGAGTTATTCCACAGAAAATGGGTGTATTACAGGGAGATACCCTGTACTCAATGGGTGTATTACAGTGTGTGACCCTGTAGAGAATGGGTGTATTACAGTGAGTTACCATGTAGACAATGGGTGTATTACAGTGAGTTACCCTGTAGAAAATGGATAGTATTACAGTGAGTTATCCTGGAGTCAATGGGTGTATTACACAGAGTTACCCTGTGCACAATGGAGAGTATTACAATGAGTTACCCTGTAGACATTGGTTGTATTACAGGGAGTTACCCTGTAGAGATTGGGGCCTAGAAATTCATTAAGGCACCGGCAGCTTTGCGGCCAGTTACCGCCTAAAGAGGGCTTCTGCGCCAATACAGGAGTTTGCGCTGATATTTAGCACAGCGGTAATGGCGGCGGTAGCCGTTAGCGCTGCACCGGCACCGATGACGTCATCGGTGTGCGCAGTGCCCCGGTTCCGCCCCGATACCGGCCCGATCCCCATATTTAGCTGCGGCCGCCTCTTCCGCAGCGGCCGCAAACACCGACCAGAAAATGGGGCCATACTGTAGCCTTAGTGGGGCGCTTTAAGGTGGAGGTGCGGCCGGCCGCTTTTTCGGCGGCTGCCTGCCCGCACCTCCTTCCCCGGCCTCCTCCACCCCACCTCCCGCAGCATTGCCGGCTGCTTTCCGCGAACCCGGCACTTCTCCGTGGTGCCGGGCTCATTTGCCAGCACTATCCAGCGGCGATCTCCCCGTGGCAGGCACCTCCCCCTTAAGAGAAGGAGGAGGCCTGCAGTACCGCAGCCTGCCGCTCCGCAGCGGGTGGCGCAGCGGCGCCTAGAGCGCTGAAATTCAGTTTCCGCGCCCCAAGCGGGGGCGTGCACACCCTGGAATAGCGCCCGGTTCCGACTTGGGGCGCAAAAACTGAATATCTGACGGTCGCAATGGGCTCCGCGCCCAGCACTAACTTTTGGGCGCTAGCCAGCTTGCGGGACCATAGTGAATTTCTAGGCCTGGGAGTTTTACAATGAGTTACCCTGTAGACAATGTTAGTATTACAGTGAGTTACCCTGTAGGCAATGGGTGTAATACAGTGAGTTACACTGTAGACAATGGGCAGTATTACAATGAGTTACCCTGTAGACAAGGGTTGTATTACAGTGACAGACCCTGTAGACAATGGGTGTATTACACTGAGTTACCCTGTAGAAACTGGGTGTGTTACAGTGAGTTACCCTGTAGACAGTGGGTGTATTACAGTGAGATAACCTGTAGACAAAGGCAGTATTACAGAGAGTTAACCACAGGTGTATTGAAAAGAGTTACCATGTAGACAATGGGAGCATTAAAGTGAGTTACCCTGTAGAAAATGTGTGTATTACAGTGTGTTACCCTGTAGACAATGGGAGTATTACAATGAGTTACCCTGTAGACAATGGTAGTATTACAGTGAGTTACCCTGTAGACAATGGTAGTATTACAATGAGTTACCATGTAGACAATGGTAGTACTACAGTGAGTTACCATGTAGACAATGGGAGTATTATAGTGAGTTACCCTGTAGAAAATGGTAGTATTACAGTGAGTTACCCTGTATACAATGTGTGTATAACAGTGATTTACCCTGTAGGCAATAGGAGTATTACAGTGAGTTACCCTGTAGGCAATGGTTGTATTACAGTGAGTTACCCTGTAGAGAATGGGTGTGTTACAGTGAGTTACCCTGTAGACAATGGGTGTGTTACAGTGAGTTACCCTGCAGACAATGGGGTTATTACTGTGTGTTACCCTGTAGAAAAGGGTGTATTACAGTGAGTTACCCTGTACATAATCGATGTATTGCAGTGTATTACCCTGTAGACAATGGGCAGTATTACAATGAGTTACCCTGTAGACAAGGGGTTAATTACAATGACATACCCTGTAGACAATGGATGTATTACACTGATTTACCCTGTAGAAACTGGGTGTCTTAAAGTGCGTTACCCTGTAGACAGTGGGTGTATTATAGTGAGATAACCTGTAGACAAAGGGAGTATTACAGTGAATTAATCTTAGGTGCATTAAAAAGATTTACCGTGTAGACAATGGGAGCATGAAAGTGAGTTACCTTGAAGACATTAGGAGTATTACAGTGAGTAATCCGTGAGAAAATGGGGGTATTACATTTAGTTACCCTGTAGACAATGGGATTATTATAGAGAGTTACCCTGTAGAAAATGTGTGCATTACACTGAGTTACCCTGTAGACAATGGGAGTATTACAATGAGTTACCCTGTAGAAAATGTTAGTATTACAGTGAGTTACCATGTAGACAATGGTAGTATTACAGTGAGTTACCATGTGGACAATGGTAGTATTGCAGTGAGTTACCATGTAGACAATGGGAGTATTATAGTGAGTTACCCTGTAGAAAATGGTAGTATTACAGTGAGTTACCCTGTAGACAATGGGTGTATTACAGTGAGCTACCCTGTAGACAATAGGAGTATTACAGTGAGTTACCCTGTAGGCAATGGTTGTATAACAGTGAGTTACCCTGTAGAAAATGGGGGTATTACAATGAGTTACCCTGTAGACAATGGGAGTATTACAGTGAGTTTCCCTGTAGAGAATGCGTGTGTAACAGTGAGTTACCCTGTAGGCAATGGGAGTATTAATGTGAGTTACTCTGTAGACAATGGGAGTATTACTGTGAGCTACCCTGTAGACAATGGGATTATTCCAGTCAGTTATCCTGTAGAAAATTGGTGTATTACAGGGAGGTTACCCTGTAGTCAATGGGTGTATTACACAGTTACCCTGTGCACAATGGACAGTATTACAGTGAGTTAGCCTGTACACATTGGTTGTATTAAAGGGAGTTACCCTTTAGATATTGGGAGATTTACAATTATTTAACCTGTAGACAATAGTTGTATTACAGTGAGTTACCCTGTAGGCAATGGGTGTAATACAGTGAGTTACCCTGTAAACAATGTGCTGTATTACAATGAGTTACCCTGTAGACAAGGGGTGTATCACAGTGACATAACCTGTAGACAATGGTTGTATTACACTGAGTTACCCTGTAGAAACTGGGTGTGTTACAGTGAGTTACCCTGTAGACAGTGATTGTATTACAGTGAGATAACCTGTAGGCAAAGGCAGTATTACAGTGAGTTAACCACAGGTGTATTGAAAAGACTTACCATGTAGACAATGGGAGCATTAAAGTGAGTTACCCTGTAGAAAATGTGTGTATTACAGTGTGTTACCCTGTAGACAATGGGAGTATTACAATGAGTTACCCTGTAGACAATGGTAGTATTACAGTGAGTTACCCTGTAGACAATGGTAGTATTACAGTGAGTTACCATGTAGACAATGGTAGCACTACAGTGAGTTACCATGTAGACAATGGGAGTATTATAGTGAGTTACCCTGTAGAAAATGGTAGTATTACAGTGAGTTACCCTGTAGACAATGTGTGTATTACAGTGAGTTACCCTGTAGACAATAGGAGTATTACAGTGAGTTACCCTGTAGGCAATGGTTGTATTACAGTGAGTTACCCTGTAGACAATGGGTGTATTACCAGGAGATACCCTGCACTCAATGGGTGTATTACAGTGTGTGACCCTGTAGACAATGGGTGTGTTGCAGTGAGTTACCCTGCAGACAATGGGGTTATTACTGTGTGTTACCCTGTAGAAATGGGTGTATTACAGTCAGTTTCCCTGTACATAATCGGTGTATTGCAGTGTATTACTCTGTAGACAATGGGTGTATTACAGTGAGTTACCCTGTAGAGAATGGGTGTTACAGGGAGTTACCCTGTACTCAATGGGTGTATTACAGTGTGAGACGCTGTAGACAATGGGTGTGTTACAGTGAGTTACCCTGCAGACAATGGGTGTGTAACAGTGAGTTATCCTGTAGACAATGGGTGTATTAATGTGAGTTGCCCTGTAGGCAATGGGTGTATTACAGTGAATAACCCGGTAGATAATGGGTGTATAAGAGTGAGTTAACCTGTAGACAATGGTTGTATTACAGTCAGTTACCCTGTAGGCAATGGGAGTATTAACGTGAGTTACTCTGTAGACAATGGGAGTATTACTGTAAGCTACCCTGTAGACAATGGGATTATTCCAGTCAGTTATCCTGTAGAAAATTGGTGTATTACAGTAAGTTACCCTGTAGTCAATGGGTGTATTACACAGAGTTACCCTGTGCACAATGGACAGTATTACAGTGAGTTACCCTGTAGACATTGGTTGTATTAAAGGGAGTTACCCTTTAGACATTGGGGCCTAGAAATTCAGTTGTTTGCGACAGCCGCTAGCGCCTTAGGAGGAGGAGATGTGGGGCGCTAGGCGGCTAGCGGCTGGGCGCTGTGCGATCTGCGCCTCTCCCCAACTTCAGTAAAGATTTAGCGGCGGCGCAAAGCTTTGCGCGTGCTCAGCTGCGCGCGCAGATCCTGACGTCATTTCATCGTGCAACGCCCTTTGTGCGCCCCAAACCGGAAATTCAGTGGCGCCGGCCTATTGCGCGCCAGGCGCCCCTAGCGACTGGTAGAGGGGAACGGTTCCCAGTCGCTGCGGGGCGCGGGGTCGCTAATTAAAGGGCACTCCTCCTGCAGTAGAAATGGTAGCCATTTTGCAACACTCCTTCTTTGTGAGATACGGATCTTTGCAGAGAGACAAAGGTAGGGAGCTTTCTGGTTTGGCTCAACACTCGCACAGGTACTTGTGGCTTCAGGCCACAGCTTTGCACTTGTCTTTAACTTCAGAGCCATCGCATTGATTGGAAACATATAATGGGGGCTGCAATGGGTGCAAACGTTAGCATTCTCCATTGCATTCAAAGGGCTCAGACACGCCGTGAGAGAGTGGCAGTCATGGCCAGAGGGAGAAGGGGCAACAGGCATCAGCTAAGGAGGCCTTACCCACCCAGGGTATACCGCCAGCAGTTCTCATATCTGAACATGTCTGACGAGCAGTGTGTTCGGAGGCTGCGATTCCGAAGGGCGGTGGTCGCTGAGATCTGCCACCTGCTTCGCGGAGATCTGCAGCCACAGCTGAGGAGCAGGACGTCTCTGTCGATGGCAGTGAAGGTGACGGTGTCTCTCAACTTCTATGCCACCGGCTCCTTCCAATCCGCTGCTGGGGACATTTCCAACATCTCCCAGTTTGCCGTACATTGCTGCATCCGCCAGGTGACCAATGCCCTTTTCAGAAGGAGACGTCAGTTCAGCTCCTTCTCCATGGCCCTTGTCAAGCAGCAACAGCGTGCAATGGGCTTTGCAGCATTAGCGGGCTTCTCCATGGTGCAGGGCGCCATTGACTGCACGCATGTGGCTTTGCGGGCACCTCTCGAGCATGCCGAGGATTGCCGCAACCGGAAGGGCTACCACTCGCTCAACGTGCAGTTGGTGTGTGACCACAGGCAGATCATCCTAGCTGTCAATGCCCGCTTTCCAGGCAGCAGCCACGATGCCTTCATCCTGCACCAGACTTCTGTGGCAGACATGTTCCAGGCCCAGCCTCACCCACGAAGATGGCTTCTCGGGGACAAAGGCTATCCTTTGTGCACCTGGCTGATGACCCCGCTCCGTGCGCCCAGCACCCCTGCTGAAGAGGGATACAATGACAGCCATCAAGCAACCAGGAACCTCATTGAGCAAACAATCGGCATCCTGAAGCAACGGTTCCGCTGTCTGGATCGTTCCGGAGGAGCCCTACAGTACTCGCCTGAGCGAGTCTCCCATTTCGTGGTCGTGTGCTGCATGCTGCACAACCTGGCTATCCGCAGGACTCAGCCACTGCCACCAGACATTGGAGGGCCACCAGAGGAGGAGGAGGAGGAGGAGGAGGACCAGCACAGGAGGGAGGCAGAAAGTGCAAGGGCCGACCGCCGGCGGCTTATTGAACGTCGGTTCTAGGCCCCCTCTCAGGGAATGGCTTGTGCTGGCACAAGATGAATGTAGCCGCTCCACAAGCCCTCAGCCGAGCAGGGCAACCAGGACTTCCAAAAGAAAGCATGGACAGTGCGATTTAAGAACATTTATTACTTTGATACCTCTGTGCCCTTCCCACATAACAAACGAATGGAGAGAAGCCCCCCCCAAAAACACAAATCGAGCAGTCTCGGCCTTTCAAAAAACACAAATACACCAGTCTCGGCCTTTCAAAAAAACAAATCCACCCTCCCCCTTTAAGAGCTCACCGGCGCCAGAGTGTCTGCCGTCAATCAGCAGCTCACCGCACCTGCGCTGCGCCCGCCCTCGGGGGTTTCGCCCCGGGCCGCCGGCTTAGCGTCTAATGATAGTCGTGCATCGCCTGTTTTAGCGCAGCAGCAACCTCTTGGGGCGATGCCACTGAATATCGGCGAAGGTGGCGTGAAGTTGCGCCGGGCGCAAAGTTTAGCGGCCGCCCGGCTGTAGTGCCCCAAACGTGGCTATACTGAATTTCTAGGCCTGGGAGTTTTACAATGAGTTACTGTAAAGTCTGTGGGTTGTGCAGTTAATAAATACACAGACTTCAGAAGTAACAAACAAACAGGTCTTTACTATTCGAAGGTCCGGGCGAATCTGCCCCAGAAATCCTGCTACAACACTTATATACTGGTGTGGTCACTATCGGTATTACAGTATACAGAAGCCAAACAAATAGTGCCACACCAAAAGTAGTTCTCTTAAAGGTGAACGGTTACATTCAATAGTTCCCTTAAAGGTAGACGGGTACATACACTACAATCCTCCCTTTTTAGCTTATTACTTACAGAGTCCCCGTTAAACATACATATCTTCAACTTCCTATAAAACAAATTACAGCTATAATCTCGGTGGAGTCAATGTCATATAAAACAATTTACAAATATAATCTCGGTGGAAACAGTTCACAGGTTCCGTCTCTGCGGAAACAGTTCATAGATTCAGTCTCTGATCTTGACTCGTTCCGAACAACATTTCTTTGGGGTAGCTGGTTCACCTGGCTAGCGTGACTCCTCCATAGCCTTTTTCTTGACGTAGCAGCTTGAACTTTCGTCCTGTTGAACCAGCAGTGCGGACTTTGACAACCAACTGGCTGTCTTGACATTTTCCAGTTTTTCAACTAATTTAGCTCCTTTCGTAATGTTCCGCCTGGAATGGTAGAAGTGCTAATATTTTAGACAGTTATTATCTTCTGCTTCTTCTTTTTCTTTTCTGCCTTTTTGAAACTCTCGGAGCTCCTTTCTCGGCTGCCATCTGTAGCACCACCAACTCTCTATGTTCCTTAGACCTTAAGTGCTTCATCCGGATTTCAGCACTTTGAGAGTTTTCATCACAAGCTGGGCAGACCACATCCTCATAATATTCAGTGTCACTCAACAGGTCATGGTAATATTCAGGTTTGTCCTGAGTTAGGCCAGCGAGGGAGACTTCTTCTTCCTCCTCACCCGTCTGGACGTTAGCTGACGCTGGTTCCTTCCCTAAACATCTTTCTTGAAAAGCCTTCTTCATGCATTCATATTCATCCCGCTCTTCCTGGGTTATCTGCCATTCCTTCACGACGGACCTCATTTGTGAGTTCAATACCTTCCTTTCCACCGGTAATTGCGTTATCAGGCTATTTAACCCTTCTACTGAAGTAACGGTTTCCACCTTCTTCTGTTCACCTTGACGTGATTCAACGTACTTTTGGCATCCTTGTAAAATTTGTGTTGCCACCTCAGCTATCTCCGTGACTTTTGAGAGCTCCGAACTCGTTCCCCCTGAAGATTGGAGCTCGTGTTCAGATTGTTCCCCTTGTAGAGTCTTGTCCTTCAGCATATGAAGGAGTTGGCCGACCGTTAACTCTTCCCTGGGAACACGGTGGATCAGAGTCTTCTCCATTTCATCCACCTCTTTCTCCAATACTTCCACCTTACGTTCCTCTTGAACTTTGGCTTTCAGCGCTCGGAAAAGTTGCGCCCTGATGCTCTCTAGTTCATGTTCAGGGACCATTCTTACAGTGTCCTGTTCTTCCACTGCAAGGATTCCCAGTTGAATCTGTTCTTCAAGTTGTTGAACCTCAGACATTGCCGCCTCATATTTGTCTTGGGTGTCCTTCAATGTTTTTATAAGTTCTTGGACATCCTGTCTTTCATGCTCTGCCATGATTTTCACCTCTAATTGCTCATCTATGGATGGAGCTTCTATCGATGAGTCTGTCTTGGCCTTGAGCTCATCAAGAATTTCCTGCAGCCTTTGGACTTCTTGCTCATGTTCAACCTTTAGTTGTTCATATGCTTCTACTGAAACTAGCTTTTCGGAGGCTGCCGAGTTAACTCCCTTCTGAATTGTAGCCTGGGCCTGTTCATACTGTTCTTTCAACTTCTCACACTCTGCTTGTAAGGAGTCGTAAAGAAGAACTGGAATAAAATCCTGGCTCCCTGAAGATTCCTCTTCCTTTGGTTCATTCTGTAAATATTCTAGTTCCTGAACAGCATCAGGGGAATGTGATTGGTATTTGACCATGATGGCTCTATGGTCGCTCTCTGCTTGAGCTAGCTGTCTCTGTAGTCTTTCCAGGTTCCCCCATTCGGTGTCCCAGAACTTTTCCATATTTTTCATCTCCTGTACGAGACGATCACTCAACTGTTCTAATTGTTGTCGTACTTTGACATAAGTTTGCGTCCGAGCTCGGTGTTCTTCCGTCATGGATGAATCCTTTGCTTGAACAGGCTCAGAATTCTCTGTCAACTTGGAGTTCTGCTCTGCAGCTTTATTCTTCTTGGTACCATAAGTCCTTCTGCCTGTCTTCGTTTTCGACTTGGTCTTATCATCATCCATTTCAGAATCTGAGCTAATAGCTTGCACCGAGTCCTCCCTCATTATGGCTTTTAGGTAATGCCATTCCATGTCTATTTTCTTAATCCACTCCCGTCCTAGAAGTGGTGGTCCTCCCTCAGGTAATACGTACAAGCTCATTCTTGGGTGTTCTTTACCCCTATCTCTCACCTTGACTCTTATTTTCCCCACGGGGTATACGTTATGTCCCGTGTATGTCTGTAATACGAACTTGGTATTTCTTAAAGGTATGTGAGAGAATAGCCGGTGGTAGTCCCTTCGGTTGATGACTGATAGAGCTGATCCAGTGTCCAGCTCCATTCTTATTTGGACTCCAGCTATTTTTAGTATGACCCAGATGGCCTGTAGATCCGTTTCTTTACCCACATTGTGGATTCTCAGACTACCCAGCTCCTGGTTGTTTGGGTCTGAGTCTGAATTCTGTTCGTCTGAACTCTTCTCAGCCACCTTGTGTACCTTGTTGTACTTTTCTGGTGGTGGCTTCCTTTGATTATTGATCTTTTTCCCGGACCGGCATACCTTTGCGATGTGACCCAGTTTGCCACATTTCCTACACTCTTGGTTCTTAAACCAGCATTGATTCTGGTCATGCGTTGTCTTCCCACAACGATAGCATTTTGTTGTGCTTGAAGTAATTTGGTCCACCCCGAGTGCCGCCGCCTTTAGTTGCATTTCCGCCGTTCCTTTCACTGCGGCTTCGTGCGATGCAGCTATAAGGACAGCCCTGTCCAGTGTGAGGTCATTCTCTTCCAGTAGTCGCTTCTGCGTCCCTTCTTTGGACAATCCGCATACGAACTTGTCCCGCAGCGCTTCTGTCAGATTCCCTCCGAACTGGCAGTATTTCGCTAGCCTACGCAGTTCGACCAAGTATTCCGCATTGCTTTCATCTTTCTTCTGCGTTCTTGCGTAGAATTTGAATCGTTCAGCCAGCATCAGCGGTGTGGGGTTCAAGTGGTCCTTCAGCACAGCCACAATCTCTTCGAAGGTCTGATCCGCTGGTTTATTTGGTGCTATTAGATGCTTCAAGAGCCCATATGTTTTTGCCCCCATCGAGTTTAGCAATGTTATCGCCTTGTCGTCTTCCTCTATTTTGTTGGCTTCGCAATAGATCTCTATGCGTTCCACATACGTGGCCCAGTCTTCTATTTCAGAATTAAAGTCGTTAATATTCCCTCGCTTAGGCATCTTTCTTCCCTTGGGAGCAGCACCAGTATTTCTTATTTATTTATTTGTTTCTAAGATGGCGGTTTTCCCGCGAAATCGGCGGTTTCCCGCTCTTTCCTTCTCTCCCCGCCCACTTCAATGGCGGTATGTCAATCAAGATGGCGGTTTTCCCGCGAAAATGGCGGTTTCCCGCTCTTCCTTTCTCGCCCCGCCCACTTCAATGGCGGTTTCCCGCTTCTGGCGTCTTCTCCGCCTAATGGCGGCTTCCCGCGTTTCTTCCCGGTGGAAGGGGTACGCTTCCCCCTCAGCGGACAGGTTCAGCCGCTGGCTGGCTACCGTACAGCTCCCCTTACTCGGCTATGTCTTTTCCTCCCGCCCGCACGGCTCTACCGGCGCTGGGTACACCCCGTTAGCGGAGGACAGTTCAGCCGCTGGACTGGCTCTCGCGCAGTCTCTCTCTCCGTACCCGGCTCTGTCTCTCTCACCCGCACGTTCGATGCTACCGGCCCTGGGTACCCCGTTGGTGGAGAACAGCTCACCGCTGGACTGGCTCTCGTGCAGTCTCTCACCCCATTTTCGGCTGTGTCTCTCACCCACTCCCGCACGTTCGGTTTTGCCGGCTCTGAGTACCCCGTTGGTGGAGAACAGCTCAGCCGCTGGACCGGCTCCTCGCAGTCTCTCTCTCCGCACCCGGCTCTCACCCGCACGGTTCCCGTTCGCCTCCCCAGCCCTCTCGCAGACCGGTGTTTCCCTCCCCGGCTGCGGCTGGGTTTCTCTTCCCGCGCCTACTCGCAGGCTCAGCGCTTCGTGGCTGCGGTCGCTGCCCCGATTGTCCCGCCGATCGCGGTCCGGCTGTCACCCGACGCCGTTGGACCCGACTTTTGGCCGGCACAGCTCCCCCTCGACCGAGGTCGAGTGCTCTGCCCTTATCCTCCGGATGCTTCTACACCTCCCCCTACTCACAGTCTCTTCGGCCGCCTTGTTTCTTGCTGGTCGGCTCACTCCGCACCGTGGCAGAAGGGTAGTCAGTGCCTGTTGCTGATACAGCTTTTGTTGTTAGTCTTCCTGCTTTCTGTTGTTGCAGCCTCGTGTTTTCTTTTGGCAGCACGACGAGGGCGGTTGTCTCTCTTCGACGCTCTTCGTTGCTTATGGTAATCTTGCCACAGGGTACGATCGGACTCGTCGCCACTGTAAAGTCTGTGGGTTGTGCAGTTAATAAATACACAGACTTCAGAAGTAACAAACAAACAGGTCTTTACTATTCGAAGGTCCGGGCGAATCTGCCCCAGAAATCCTGCTACAACACTTATATACTGGTGTGGTCACTATCGGTATTACAGTATACAGAAGCCAAACAAATAGTGCCACACCTAAAGTAGTTCCCTTAAAGGTGAACGGTTACATTCAATAGTTCCCTTAAAGGTAGACGGGTACATACACTACAGTTACCCTGTAGACAATAGTTGTATTACAGTGAGTTACCCTGTAGGCAATGGGTGTATCACAGTGACATAACCTGTAGACAATGGTTTTATTACACTGAGTTACCCTGTAGAAACTGGGTGTGTTACAGTGAGTTACCCTGTAGACAGTGGGTGTAATACAGTGAGATAACCTGTAGACAAAGGGAGTATTACAGTGAGTTAACCTTAGGTGTATTAAAAAGAGTTACCATGTAGACAATGGGAGCATTAAAGTGAGTTACCCTGTAGAAAATGTGTGTATTACAGTGTGTTACCCTGTAGACAATGGGAGTATTACAATGAGTTACCATGTAGACAATGGTAGCATTACAGTGAGTTACCCTGCAGACAATGGTAGTATTACAGTGAGTTACCATGTAGACAATGGTAGTATTACAGTGAGTTACCATGTAGACAATGGGAGTATTATAGTGAGTTACCACGTAGAAAATGGTAGTATTACAGTGAGTTACCCTGCAGACAATGGTAGTATTACAGTGAGTCACCATGTAGACAATGGGAGTATTATAGTGAGTTACCATGTAGAAAATGGTAGTATTACAGTGAGTTACCCGGTAGACAATGGGTGTATTACAGCGAGTTACCCTGTAGACAATAGGAGTATTACAGTGAGTTACGCTGCAGAAAATGGGTGCATAACAGTGAGTTACCCTGTAGATAAGGTGTGTGTTAGAGTGAGTTACACTGTAGACAATGGGGATATTACAGTGAGTTACCCTGTACATAATCATTGTGTTGCAGTGTGTTACCCTGTAGACAATGGGTGTATTACAGTGAGTTACCCTGTAGAGAATGGGTGTGTTACAGTGAGTTACCCTGGAGACAATGGGTGTATTACAGGGAGTTACCCTGTACTCAATGGGTGTATTACAGTGTGAGACCCTGTGGACAATGGGTGTGTTACAGAGAGTTACCCTGCAGACAATGGGTGTATTAATGTGAGATACCCTGTAGGCAATGGGTGTATTACAGTGAATAACACTGTAGATAATGGGTGTGTAAGAGTGAGTTAACTTGTAGACAATGTTTTTATTATGGTCAGTTACACTGTAGGCAATGGGAGTATTAATGTGAGTTCCTTATAGACAATGGGAGTATTACTGTGAGCAACCCTGTAGACACTGGGATTATTCCAGTCAGTTATCCTGCAGATAATTGGTGTATTACAGGGAGTTACCCTGTAGAAAATGGGTGTATTACAGAGAGTTACCCTGTAGACAATGGACAGTATTACAGTGAGTCACCCTGTAGTCAATGGGTGCATTACACAGAGTTATCCTGTGCACAATGGGTGTATTACAGTATGTGACCCTGTAGACAATGGGTGTGTTACAGTGAGTTACCCTGCAGACAATGGGGGTATTACTGTGTGTTACTGTGTAGAAATGGGTGTATTACACTGAGTTACCCTGTACATAGTCAGTGTATTGCAGTGTGTTACCCTGTAGACACTGGGTGTATTACAGTGAGTTACCCTGTAGACAATGGGTGTATTACAGGGAGTTACCCTGTACTCAATGGGTGTATAACAGTGTGAGACCCTGTAGACAATGGGTGTGTTACAGTGAGTTACCATGCAGACAATGGGTGTGTAACAGTGAGTTACCTGTAGACAATGGGTGTATTAATGTGAGTTACTCTGTAGGCAATGGGTGTATTAAAGTGAATAACCCTGTAGATAATGGGTGTATAAGAGTGAGTTAACCTGAGAAAATATGTGTATTACAGTGAGTTAGCCTGTAGACAATGGGAGTATTACAATGAGTTACCCTGTAGAAAATGGTAGTATTACAGTGAGTTACCCTGTAGACAATGGTAGTATTACTGTGAGTTACCATGTAGACAATGGGAGTATGACAATGAGTTACCCTGTAGAAAATGGTAGTATTACAGTGAGTTACCCTATAGACAATAGGAGTATTACAGTGAGTGACGCTGCAGAAAATGGGTGCATAACAGTGAGTTACCCTGTAGACAATGGGTGTGTTAGAGTGAGTTACCGTGTAGACAATGGGGGTATTACAGTGAGTTACCCTGTATATAATTGGTGTGTTGCAGTGTGTTACCCTGTAGACAATGGGTGCATTACAGTGAGTTACCCTGTACTCACTGGGTGTATTACAGTGTGAGACCCTGCAGACAATGGGTGCGTTACAGTGAGTTACCCTGCAGAAAATGGGTGTATTAATGTGAGTTACCCTGTAGGCAATGGGTGTATTACAGTGAATAACACTGTAGATAATGGCTGTATAAGAGTGAGTTAACTTGTAGACAATGTTTTTATTATGGTCAGTTAAACTGTAGGCAATGGGAGTATTAATCTGAGCTACCCTGTAGACAATGGGATTATTCCAGTCAGTTACCCTGCAGAAAATTGGTGTATTACAGAGACTTACCCTGTAGAAAATGGGTGTATTACACAGAGTTACCCTGTTCACAATGGACAGTATTACAGTGAGTTACCCTGTAGACATTGGGAGCTTTCCAATGAGTTACCCTGTAGACAATGGTTGTATTACAGTGAGTTACCCTGTAGGCAATGGGTGTAATATAGTGAGTTACACTGTAGACAATGGGCAGTATTACAATGAGTTGCCCTGTAGACAAGGGGAGTATTACAGTGACATACCCTGCAGACAATGGGTGTACTACAGTGAGTTACCTTTAGGCAATGGTTGTATTACAGTGAGTTACCCTGTAGAAAATGGGGGTATTACAGTGAGTTACCCTCTAGACAATGGGAGTTATACAGTGATTTACCCTGTAGAAAATGGGAGTATTACAGTGAGTTACCCTGCTGAAAATGGGTGTATAAAAGTGAGTTACCCTGCAGACAATGGGTGTATTACTGTGAGTTACGCTGCAGAAAATGGGTGCATAACAGTGATTTACCCTGTAGACAATGGGTGTGTTACAGTGAGTCACCCTGTAGACAATGGGTGTGTTACAGTGAGTTACCCTGTAGACAATGGGAGTTATACAGTGAGTTACGCTGCAGAAAATGGGAGTATTACAGTGAGTTAACCTTAGGTGTATTACACAGCGTTACCCTGTAGACAATGGGAGCATTACAGTGCGTTACCTTGTACACGATAGGAGTATAACAGAGAGTAATCCTGTAAGAAAATGCGGTTATTACATTTAGTTACCCTGTTGACAATGGGTGTATTACTGTGAGTTACCCTGGAGACAATGGGCAGTATAACAGTGAGTTACCCTGCAGACAATGGGAGTATAACAGTGACTTACCCTGTAGAAAAAGGGGGTATTACACTGAGTTACCCTGTAGCCAATGGGAGTATTATGGTGAGTTACTCTGCAGAAAATGGGTGTATAACAGTGAGTTACCCTGTAGACAATGGGAGTATAACAGTGAGTTACCCTTCCAACAATGGGTGTATTACAGTGAGTTACCCAATAGAAAATGTGGGTATTAACTTGAGTTAATATGTAGACAATGTGCTTGTTAGAGTGAGTTACCCTGTAGACAATGGGCATATTATAGTGAGTTACCCTGTAGAAAATGGGGGTGTTACAGTGAGTTACCCTGTTGACAATTGGTGTAGTACTCTGAGTTACTCTGCAGAAAATGGAGCATTACAGTGAGTTACCCTGTAGACAATGAGTGTGTTACAGTGAGTTACCCTGTAGATAATGGGAGTTATACAGTGAGTTACGCTGTAGAAAATGGGAGTGTTACAGTGAGTTATGCTGCTGAAAATGGGTGTATTACACTGAGTTACCCTGTAGACAATGGGTGTATTACTGTGAGTTACGCTGCAGAAAATGGGTGCATAACACTGAGTTACCCTGTAGACAATGGGTGTGTTAGAGTGAGTTACCCTGTACACAATGGGTGTGTTAAAGTGAGTTACCCTGTAGACAATGGGAGTTAAACAGTGAGTTACGCTGTAGAAAATGGGAGTATTACAGTGAGTTAGCCTTAGGTGTGTTACACAGCATTACCCTGTAGACAATGGGAGCATTAGAGTGAGTTACCTTGCAGACAATAGGAGTATTACAGTGAGTAATCCTGTAAGAAAATGGGGGTATTACATTTAGTTACCCTGTCGACAATGGGTGAACTACTGTGAGTTACCCTAGAGACAATGGGCAGTATAACAGTGAGCTACCCTGTAGACAATGGGAGTATAACAGTGAGTTACCCTGTAGAAAATGGGGGTATTACACTGAGTTACCCTGTAGACAATGGGAGTATTACAGTGATTACTCTGCAGAAAATTGGTGTATAACAGTGTGTTACCCTGCAGACAATGGAGGTATTACAGTGAGGTACCCTGTAGAATATGGGTGTATTAAAGTGAGTTACCCTGTAGAGAATGGGTGTGTTACAGTGAGTTATCCTGTAGACAAAGGGTGTATTAGAGGGAGATACCCTGTACTCAATGGGTGTATTACAGTGTTTGACCCTGTAGACAATGTGTGTGTTACAGTGAGTTACCCTGCAGACAATGGGGGTATTACTGTGTGTTACCCTGTAGAAATGGGTGTATAACACTGAGTTACCCTGTACATAGTCCGTGTACTGCAGTGTGTTACCCTGTAGACACTGGGTGTATTACAGTGATTTACACTGTAGAGAATGGGTGTGTTACAGTGAGTTACCCTGTAGACAATGGGTGTATTACAGGGAGTTACCCTGTACTCAATGGGTGTATTACAGTGTGAGACCCTGTAGACAACGGGTGTGTAACAGTGAGTTACCTGTAGACAATGGGTGTATTAATGTGAGTTAATCGGTAGGCAATGGGTGTATTACAGTGAATAACCCTGTAGATAATGGGTGTATAAGAGTGAGTTAACCTGTAGAAAATGTGTGTATTACAGTGAGTTACCCTGTAGACAATGGGAGTATTACAATGAGTTACCCTGTAGAAAATGGTAGTATTACAGTGAGTTACCCTGTAGTCAATGGTAGTATTACAGTGAGTTACCATGTAGACAATGGTAGTATTATAGAGAGTTACCCTGTAGACATTGGTAGTATTACAGTGAGTTACCCTGTAGACAATAGGAGTATTACAGTGAGTTACGCTGCAGAAAATGGGTGCATAACAGTGAGTTACCCTTTAGACAATGGGTGTGTTAGAGTGAGTTACCCTGTAGACAATGGGGGTATTAAAGTGAGGTACCCTGTAC
This sequence comes from Somniosus microcephalus, assembly GCF_052327205.1. Classification (NCBI taxonomy): domain Eukaryota; kingdom Metazoa; phylum Chordata; class Chondrichthyes; order Squaliformes; family Somniosidae; genus Somniosus; species Somniosus microcephalus. The sequence goes on along the minus strand of NC_140989.1, from coordinate 217,825,850 downwards.
ATAATTGTTGTGTTGCAGTGTGTTACCCTGTAGACAATGGGTGTATTACAGTGAGTTACCCTGTAGAGAATGGGTGTGTTACAGTGAGTTACCCTGGAGACAATGGGTGGATTACAGTGAGTTACCCTGTACTCAATGGGTGTATTACAGTGTGAGACCCTGTAGACAATGGGTGTGTTACAGTGAGTTACCCTGCAGACAATTGGTGTATTAATGTGAGTTACCCTGTAGGCAATGGGTGTATTACAGTGAATAACACTGTAGATAATGGGTGTATAAGAGTGAGTTAACCTGTAGACAATGCTTTTATTATGGTCAGTTACACTGTAGGCAATGGGAGTATTAATGGGAGTTCCTTATAGACAATGGGAGTATTAATGTGAGCTACCCTGTAGACAATGGGATTATTCCAGTCAGTTACCCTGCACAAAATTGGTGTATTTCAGGGAGTTACCCTGTAGAAAATGGGTGTATTACAGTGAGTTACCCTGTAGACAATGGATAGTATTACAGTGAGTTACCCTGTACTCAATGGGTGTATTACACAGAGTTACCCTGTGCACAATGGATAGTATTACAGTGATTTACCTGTAGACATTGGTTGTATTACAGTGAGTTGCCCTGCAGACATTGGGAGCTTTCCAATGAGTTACCCTGTAGACAATGGTTGTATTACAGTGAGTTAACCTGTAGGCAATGGGTGTAATACAGTGAGTTACCCTGTGCATAATTGGTGTGTTGCAGTGTGTTACCCTGTAGACAATGGGTGTGTAACAGTGAGTTACCCTGCAGACAATTGGTGTTTTTATGTGAGTTACCTGGTAGGCAATGGGTGTATTACAGTGAATAACACTGTAGAAAATGGGTGTCTAAGAGTGAGTTAACCTGTAGACAATGTTTTTATTATGGTCAGTTACACTGTAGACAATGGTTGTATTACAGTGAGTTACCCTGTCGGCAATGGGTGTAATACAGTGAGTTACCCTGTAGACAATGGGCAGTATTACAATGAGTTACCCTGTAGACAAGGGGTGTATTACAGTGAAATACCCTGCAGACAATGGGTGTACTACAGTGAGTTACCCTGTAGGCAATGGTTGTATTACAGTGAGTTACCCTGTAGAAAATGGGGGTATTACACTGAGTTACCCTTTGACAATGGGAGTATTACAGTGAGTTACCCTGGAGACAATGGGCAGTAAAACAGTGAGTTACCCTGTAGACAATGGGAGTATAACAGTGAGTTACCATGTAGAAAATGGGGGTATTACACTGAGTTACCCTGTAGTCAATGGGAGTATAACAGTGAGTTACCTTCCAACAATGGGTGTATTACAGTGACTTACCCCATAGAAAAAGGTGGTATTAACTTGAGTTAATATGTAGACAATGTGCTTGTTAGAGTGAGTTACCCTGTAGACAATGGGCATATTAAAGTAAGTTAACCTGTAGAAAATAGGGGTATTACAGTGAGTTACCCTGTAGACAATTGGTGTAGTACTGTGAGTTACACTGCAGAAAATGGTGCATTACAGTGAGTTACCCTGTAGACAATGAGTGTGTTACAGTGAGTTACCCTGTAGATAATGGGAGTTATACAGTGAGTTACGCTGTAGAAAATGGGAGTATTACAATGAGTTACACTGTAGAAAATGGTAGTATTACAGTGAGTTACCCTGTAGACAATGGTAGTATTACAGTGAGTTACCCTGTAGAAAATGGTAGTATTACAGTGAGTTACCCTGTAGACAATGGTAGTATTACAGTGCGTCACCATGTAGACAATGGGAGTATTATACTGAGTTACCCTGTAGAAAATGGTAGTATTACAGTGAGTTACCCTGTAGACAATAGGAGTATTACAGTGAGTTACGCTGCAGAAAATGGGTGCATAACAGTGCGTTACCCTGTAGACAATGGGTGTGTTAGAGTGAGTTACCGTGTAGACAATGGGGGTATTACAGTGAGTTACCCTGTACATAATTGGTGTGTTGCAGTGTGTTACCCTGTAGACAATGGGTGTATTACAGTGAGTTACCCTGTAGAGAATGGGTGTGTTACAGTGAGTTACCCTGGAGACAATGGGTGTATTACAGGGAGTTACCCTGTACTCAATGGTTGTATTACAGTGTGAGACCCTGTAGACAATGGGTGTGTTACAGTGAGTTACCCTGCAGACAATTGGTGTATTAATGTGAGTTACCCTGTAGAAAATGGGTGTATTACAGTGAGTTACCCTGTAGGCAATGGATAGTATTACAGTGAGTTACCCTGTAGTCAATGGGTGTATTGCACAGAGTTACCCTGTGCACAATGGACAGTATTACAGTGAGTTACCTGTAGACATCGGTTGTATTACAGTGAGTTACCCTGCAGACATTGGGAGCTTTCCAAGGAGTTACCCTGTAGGCAATGGTTGTATTACAGTGAGTTACCCTGTAGAAAATGGGGGTATTACAGTGAGTTACCCTCTAGACAATGGGAGTTATACAGTGATTTACCCTGTAGAAAATGGGAGTATTACAGTGAGTTACCCTGCTGAAAATGGGTGTATAAAAGTGAGTTACCCTGCAGACAATGGGTGTATTACTGTGAGTTACGCTGCAGAAAATGGGTGCATAACAGTGATTTACCCTGTAGACAATGGGTGTGTTACAGTGAGTTACCCTGTAGACAATGGGTGTATTACAGGGAGTTACACTGTATTCAATGGGTGTATTACAGTGTGAGACCCTGTAGACAATGGGTGTGTAACAGTGAGTTACCTGTAGACAATGGGTGTATTAATGTGAGTTAATCGGTAGGCAATGGGTGTATTACAGTGAATAACCCTGTAGATAATGGGTGTATAAGAGTGAGTTAACCTGTAGAAAATGTGTGTATTACAGTGAGTTACCCTGTAGACAATGAGTGTGTTACAGTGAGTTACCCTGTAGATAATGGGAGTTATACAGTGAGTTACGCTGTAGAAAATGGGAGTATTACAATGAGTTACACTGCAGAAAATGGTGCATTACAGTGAGTTACCCTGTAGACAATGAGTGTGTTACAGTGAGTTACCCTGTAGATAATGGGAGTTATACAGTGAGTTACGCTGTAGAAAATGGGAGTATTACAATGAGTTACACTGTAGAAAATGGTAGTATTACAGTGAGTTACCCTGTAGACAATGGTAGTATTACAGTGAGTTACCCTGTAGACAATGGTAGTATTACAGTGCGTCACCATGTAGACAATGGGAGTATTATACTGAGTTACCCTGTAGAAAATGGTAGTATTACAGTGAGTTACCCTGTAGACAATAGGAGTATTACAGTGAGTTACGCTGCAGAAAATGGGTGCATAACAGTGCGTTACCCTGTAGACAATGGGTGTGTTAGAGTGAGTTACCGTGTAGACAATGGGGGTATTACAGTGAGTTACCCTGTACATAATTGGTGTGTTGCAGTGTGTTACCCTGTAGACAATGGGTGTATTACAGTGAGTTACCCTGTAGAGAATGGGTGTGTTACAGTGAGTTACCCTGGAGACAATGGGTGTATTACAGGGAGTTACCCTGTACTCAATGGTTGTATTACAGTGTGAGACCCTGTAGACAATGGGTGTGTTACAGTGAGTTACCCTGCAGACAATTGGTGTATTAATGTGAGTTACCCTGTAGAAAATGGGTGTATTACAGTGAGTTACCCTGTAGGCAATGGATAGTATTACAGTGAGTTACCCTGTAGTCAATGGGTGTATTGCACAGAGTTACCCTGTGCACAATGGACAGTATTACAGTGAGTTACCTGTAGACATCGGTTGTATTACAGTGAGTTACCCTGCAGACATTGGGAGCTTTCCAAGGAGTTACCCTGTAGGCAATGGTTGTATTACAGTGAGTTACCCTGTAGAAAATGGGGGTATTACAGTGAGTTACCCTCTAGACAATGAGTGTGTTACTGTGAGTTACCCTGTAGACAATGGGGCCTAGAAATTCAGTATAGCCAGTTTTGGGGCGCTAACGTTAGCGCCCGCCCGACTTTAGCGCCCGCCCCAAAGTTGCGCACCCTTCGCCGAAATTCAGTTGCTTCGCCCTAAGAGGTTGCTGGAGCGCTAAAAGAGGCGTTACACGACTATCTTTAGGCGCTAAGCCGGCGGTGCAGAGGGATAGCGCCGAGGCGGGGCGCAGCGCGGGTGCGGTCATTTTTTGATTGACAGCAGACCCCGTGGCGCCGGCCAGCTCTTAAAGGGGGAAGGGACGATTTGGTCTGCTGCCACGCCCTGCACACTGCAGCTTTCAAACTAGGCCTCAACACTGCTGCTGAGGCCAAGGAGCCATGGCAACGCATGATAAGGCCCGTGAGCGTGCCCTGCGCTTCTCAGAGCGTGATCTGGATATCATGCTGACAGCATTGGAGAAGAGGCGCAGGATCTTGTTCCCAGACAATGGCAGGAATCCCACCCACCGCGTCTACACCAAAGACTGGAGGGAGATCGCCACCAGGGTGTCGTCCTACGGCGATGCCCCCAGGGACAAGGTGAAATGTATTACAGTGAGTTACCCTGTAGGCAATGGATAGTATTACAGTGAGTTACCCTGTAGTCAATGGGTGTATTGCACAGAGTTACCCTGTAGATAATGGGAGTTATACAGTGAGTTACGCTGTAGAAAATGGGAGTATTACAATGAGTTACACTGTAGAAAATGGTAGTATTACAGTGAGTTACCCTGTAGACAATGGTAGTATTACAGTGCGTCACCATGTAGACAATGGGAGTATTATACTGAGTTACCCTGTAGAAAATGGTAGTATTACAGTGAGTTACCCTGTAGACAATAGGAGTATTACAGTGAGTTACGCTGCAGAAAATGGGTGCATAACAGTGCGTTACCCTGTAGACAATGGGTGTGTTAGAGTGAGTTACCGTGTAGACAATGGGGGTATTACAGTGAGTTACCCTGTACATAATTGGTGTGTTGCAGTGTGTTACCCTGTAGACAATGGGTGTATTACAGTGAGTTACCCTGTAGAGAATGGGTGTGTTACAGTGAGTTACCCTGGAGACAATGGGTGTATTACAGGGAGTTACCCTGTACTCAATGGTTGTATTACAGTGTGAGACCCTGTAGACAATGGGTGTGTTACAGTGAGTTACCCTGCAGACAATTGGTGTATTAATGTGAGTTACCCTGTAGAAAATGGGTGTATTACAGTGAGTTACCCTGTAGGCAATGGATAGTATTACAGTGAGTTACCCTGTAGTCAATGGGTGTATTGCACAGAGTTACCCTGTGCACAATGGACAGTATTACAGTGAGTTACCTGTAGACATCGGTTGTATTACAGTGAGTTACCCTGCAGACATTGGGAGCTTTCCAAGGAGTTACCCTGTAGGCAATGGTTGTATTACAGTGAGTTACCCTGTAGAAAATGGGGGTATTACAGTGAGTTACCCTCTAGACAATGAGTGTGTTACTGTGAGTTACCCTGTAGACAATGGGGCCTAGAAATTCAGTATAGCCAGTTTTGGGGCGCTAACGTTAGCGCCCGCCCGACTTTAGCGCCCGCCCCAAAGTTGCGCACCCTTCGCCGAAATTCAGTTGCTTCGCCCTAAGAGGTTGCTGGAGCGCTAAAAGAGGCGTTACACGACTATCTTTAGGCGCTAAGCCGGCGGTGCAGAGGGATAGCGCCGAGGCGGGGCGCAGCGCGGGTGCGGTCATTTTTTGATTGACAGCAGACCCCGTGGCGCCGGCCAGCTCTTAAAGGGGGAAGGGACGATTTGGTCTGCTGCCACGCCCTGCACACTGCAGCTTTCAAACTAGGCCTCAACACTGCTGCTGAGGCCAAGGAGCCATGGCAACGCATGATAAGGCCCGTGAGCGTGCCCTGCGCTTCTCAGAGCGTGATCTGGATATCATGCTGACAGCATTGGAGAAGAGGCGCAGGATCTTGTTCCCAGACAATGGCAGGAATCCCACCCACCGCGTCTACACCAAAGACTGGAGGGAGATCGCCACCAGGGTGTCGTCCTACGGCGATGCCCCCAGGGACAAGGTGAAATGTCGGAAGAAATACAATGACCTGACGAGGATTGTCAGGGTGAGTACCCTTTCCACTCTCCTCCTCATTCTTGCATGTACACCTGACATGATGGGCAAAGGGACCTGAAAGGCCTAATGGGCAGCTCTCAGCCAGCAGCTTTGGGACAGTCATGAGCATCAATTGCACATTCTGCACTTTACACTCTGGCCAAGCTATTCCACCATGAGAGGCAGTGCACACTAGATCAGGGCTACACTCTGGCCAAGCTATTCCACCATGAGAGGCAGTGCACACTAGATCAGGGCTATACTCTGGCCAAGCTATTCCACCATGGGAGGCAGTGCACACTACGTCACGGCTACACACCGTACTTAGAGCCCGTCCTTTCTCTTGCAGGCTAAACTTGCGAATAATCGCAAGCGCCGCGACATCACCGGGGGAGGCCGCGCCAAGTTCCAGAAGCTCACTCCCCTGGAGGAGCGCGTGAGTGGCCTCATGGGAGGCCGCGTGATTGTGCCCAGAGCGTGCGGAGAAGCCGACCCTCCGCTGCCCGGCAATGGTAAGGACCTTGCCTTTTGGCCCTCTCTCGTCACACTTGCGCATCCGAGCTACCTCCTTTGCCACTCTGCCACCAATGCGCTGAATGCCACCAGTCATGACTCCCTCGCTGACGCCCTCTCCTCACTCTGAAGCTACTCTTGTGCCTTCCTGCTTTCAGCTGGTGACGAAGAGCTCCCTGAAGCTGCCAGTGACAGCCCCTCCGAACAGGAGGAGGAGGAGGAGGAGGAGGAGGAGGAAGAGCAACCCGGACCATCAGGGGAGGACTCAGGTCCCACAGCAGAGGGCGAAGTGTTGGACACGCCTTCCCTGGACGAGAGCCTGGAGCAACTTTCAGAGGGGAGTGCAGCTGCTGGGACCAGTGGCGTCCAACCACCCAGGAGGGCTGCGGGTGGGCCGCGGCCTTCCCCCCAGAGGGGGGAAGGATCGGAGGGGAGTGCAGTTGCTGCGGACATTCAGCGCCAGCAACGTGCCAAGGGTCGCCTAGCTCGGACCCCTGCTCCCCAGCGGGAGAGTCCCGCCTCCAGTCCGGCCTCCTTCACCTCGGAGGAGGTGCGCCAGCTGGACCAAATGGCCAAGGATTCGGACCGCCGCCACACAGAGCTCATGCAGGTGGTGGGACGGATGCCTGAGGCCATCAAGTCGCTGGCGACCAGTGTGCGGGAGTTTGGGGCATCAAATGCCGAGAGTGGCCGGATGACGATGGAGGTAGTGGAACGGATGCCTCCGGCGATGGAGTCGCTGGCTGATGCCGTCAAGTCAGTGGCGGATGTGATGCGGGCGCAGACCAGGGCAACAGGGGCGCTCACTGCTGCCACACGCGCTGCCTCAGCCAGGCATCGCCAGGACACCCGCCGCGCTGCAGCAGCACAGCGATCCGCCCTTCGGCTGATTGGTGCGGATCGTGCAGTGCGTGCCCGGGCGAGTGCCAGCGTGCGACATCACCAGCCAGCGCCTCCAATATGCCAGCTTGCCCACATTGCGCCATCCGTCGCCGCCACTCCCCCAGTGGAGCGTCAACGGCAAGCGGCTGAAGCTGATGGTGGGCATGCACATGTGCGCCAATCAACAGCCGGCCCCTCGAGGCCCAAAGCCCGTGTAGGCCGCCCCCCAAGGCCATCTGGCGGAAGGACATCTGACCCTCAGGCGCCTTCCCCCAGCCTTGCAGCAGCCACTGGGCAGAGCTTGCGGAGGAGCAGCAGGCCGGGCAGGGGCGCCAAAAGGCTGGACAAGGTCTCGCCCTCATGGGCCACTAAGTAGAGGGTGTGGCCAGCTTTCATTTTATATGGCGGTGGACATCTTTATTTTGCCCATGGTTGTTTTGTTTATGGGTATGTTTTTTGCGTTAAGGCCGAGGTTGAGGCCTGGTTTGTTCAAATGTGGAGTTACTCCTCCCCAGGTTGTGGGAGTGAGTCATTTGTTGCACTTTTTGTGGGGGCCGTTGATTGTTTTTGGGATTCATGTGGGAAGGGGTTTCATTTTTGTCAAATATAAATTTATCTTTATTCAGACAGTGTCCATGGTTGTTCTTGTTAGTCTTTGTTGCCTTCGCCGGCTGAGGGCTTGCGGAGCGGCTGCATTCATCTTGCTTCATGGCCACAAGGCATTCCTTGACAGGGGGCTTAGAAGTTACGTTCAATAAGCTGGCGACGGACGGCCCTTGGACCTTGTCGCTCCCTCCTGGGAACGTACTCCTCCTCCTCCTCCTCCTCCTCCTGCTCCTCCTGCTCCTCCTCCTGAGGTGGTGGTCCAACGTCAGGTGGCAGTGCCTGAATCCTGCGGAGAGCCAGGTTGTGTAGCATGCAGCAAACTACGACAAATTGGCAGACCCGTTGCGGCGAATACTGCAGAGATCTGCCGGAACGATCAAGGCAGCGGAACCGCTGCTTGAGGACCCCAATAGTTTGCTCGATGATGTTTCTGCTCCTTTGATGGCTCTCGTTGTATGCCTCTTCAGCAGCGGTCCTGGGCGCGCGGAGCGGGGTCATGAGCCAGGTACACAAAGGATAGCCTTTGTCCCCGAGTAGCCATCCTCTTGGGGGAGGCTGTGCCTCGAACATGTCATGCACAGTACTCTGCCGCAGGATAAAGGCATCGTGGCAGCTGCCTGGAAAGCAGGCATTGACAGCCAGGATGCGCTGCTTGTGGTCACACACCAGCTGCACATTGAGAGAATGGTAGCCCTTCCGGTTGCGATACTGCTCGCCATGCTCCAGAGGTGCCCGCAAAGCCACATGCGTACAGTCAATGGCGCCCTGCACCAAGGGGAAGGCCGCGAGTCTAGCAAATCCCACTGCACGCTGATGCTGGCTCTCCAGGGCCATGGGGAAGGAGATGAATTGGTGTCTCCTTCTGAAAAGGGCATCGGTCACCTGGCGGATGCAGCGATGCACGCCAAACTGGGATATGTTCGCTATGTCCCCAACAGCGGATTGGAAGGAGCCGGTGGCATAGAAGTTCAATGCCACCGTCACCTTCACTTCCACCGACAGAGACGTCCTGCACCTGAGCTTTGGACACAGATCTCTGCGAAGCAGGTGGCAGATCTCTGCAACCACCTCCTTTCGGAATCTCAGCCTTCTTACACATCGCGCGCCACTCATGGTGAGGTAGGAGCGCTGCTGGCGGTATACCCTGACTGGGTAAGGCCTATGTTGCCGACGCCTGTTGCCCCCTCTGCCTCTAGCCAGGGCTGCCCCTCTGACCCCGCGTCTGCGAGCCCTACGCACATGGCGCTGAAACTCCGCGTTGGCACCCCATGCAGCCCCCATCAAATGCTGGCAAACAGTCAAATTTCCAACAGGGCACTTGCAGCGCTTTGGCCTGAGTCCAAAAATACCTGAGCTATTGCTGCACGAAACCAGTTAGCTCTCCTCCTTGTTGTGTGTCCAGAAATCCGTTGCACAAGAGTGTTTGCTGCAAAATGGCTGCCCTTTATACTGCAGGGTACGTGCCCTTTAATTTGCGCTCCCTGGGGCCCGCGTCGGCTGTGTTGCGTTCCATTTTACAAACGCTCTGGCCGCCAGCCGCACAATGGGGCGGTCCGACTGAAGTTTGGAATTGGGGCGCGCAAAGGGCGTTGCACGAGGATGTGACGTCATTTTCTGCGCGCGCAGCCGGGCGGGCGCTAATCTTTACGCCGGCGCTAAGGGTCCACTTAATTTGGGGCGAGGCGCAAACTGCGCTGCGCCCGGGCGCTACACGCATGGCGCCCGAAATTCACTTCTCTTAAGGCGCTAACTACTGGCGCAACCAACTGAATTTCTAGGCCTGGGAGTTATACAGTGAGTTACCCTGTAGAAAATGGGAGTATTACAGTGAGTTACCCCATAGAAAATGGGGGTATTAACTTGAGCTAATATGTAGGCAATGTGCTTGTTAGAGTGAGTTACCCTGTAGACAATCGGCATATTATAGTGAGTTACCCTGTAGAAAATGGTGTTATTACAGTGAGTTACCCTGTAGACAATGGGTGTAGTACCGTGAGTTACGCTGCAGAAAATGGTGCATTACAGTGAGTTACCCTGTAGATAATGGGAGTTATACAGTGAGTTACGCTGTAGTAAATGGGAGTATTACAGTGAGTTACCCTGCTGAAAATGGGTGTATTACACTGAGTTACCCTGTAGACAATGGGTGTATTACTGTGAGTTACGCTGCAGAAAATGGGTGCATAACACTGAGTTACCCTGTAGACAATGGCTGTGTTAGAGTGAGTTACCCTGTTGACAATGGGTGTGTTAAAGTGAGTTACCCTGTAGACAATGGGAGTTATACAGTGAGTTACGCTGCAGAAAATGGGAGTATTACAGTGAGTTAGCCTGAGGTGTATTACACAGCATTACCCTGTAGACAATGGGAGCATTACAGTGAGTTACCTTGCAGACAATAGGAGTATTACAGTGAGTAATCCTGTAAGAAAATGGGGGTATTACATTTAGTTACCCTGTCGACAATGGGTGAACTACTGTGAGTTACCCTAGAGACAATGGGCAGTATAACAGTGAGCTACCCTGTAGACAATGGGAGTATAACAGTGAGTTACCCTGTAGAAAATGGGGGTATTACACTGAGTTACCCTGTAGAAAATGGGAGTATTAAAGTGAGTTACTCTGCAGAAAATGGGTGTATAAAAGTGTGTTACCCTACAGACAATGGGAGTATAACAGTGAGTTACCCTGCTGACAATGGGTTTATTACAGTGAGTTACTCCATAGAAAATGGGGGTATTAACTTGAGTTACTATGTAGACAATGTGCTTATTAGAGTGAGTTACCCTGGAGACAATGGCTGTGTTACAGTGAGTTACCCTGCTGAAAATGGGTGTATTACACTGAGTTACCCTGTAGACAATGGGTGTATTACTGTGATTTACGCTGCAGAAAATGGGTGCATAACAGCGAGTTACCCTGTAGACAATTGGTGTGTTACAGTGAGTTACCCTGTAGACAATGGGTGTGTTGCAGTGAGTTACCCTGTAGACAATGGGAGTTATACAGTGAGTTACGCTGTAGAAAATGGGAGTATTACAGTGAGCTACCTTGCCAAAAATGGGTGTATTACAGTGAGTTATCCCGTAGAAAATGGGGGTGTTAGAGTGAGTTACCCTGTGGACAATGGGTGACTTACAGTGAGATACCCTTTAGACAATGGGAGTGTTACAGTGAGTTACACTGTAGACAATGGGGGTATTAAAGTGAGTTACCCTGTAGACAATGGGTGTGTTACAGTGAGTTGCCCTGTAGACAGTCGAGGTATTACAGTGATTTACCCTGTAAACAATGGGCATATTACAGAGAGTTACCCTGTAGAAAATGGGGGTATTAGAGTGAGTTACCCTGTAGACAATGGGTGTAGTACTGTGAGTTACGCTGCAGAAAATGGTGCATTACAGTGAGTTACCCTGTAGACAATGAGTGTATTACAGTGAGTTACCCTGTAGATAATGGGAGTTATACAGTGAGTTACGCTGTAGTAAATGGGAGTATTACAGTGAGTTACCCTGCTGAAAATGGGTGTATTACACTGAGTTACCCTGTAGACAATGGGTGTATTACTGTGAGTTACGCTGCAGAAAATGGGTGCATAACACTGAGTTACCCTGTAGACAATGGCTGTGTTAGAGTGAGTTACCCTGTTGACAATGGGTGTGTTAAAGTGAGTTACCCTGTAGACAATGGGAGTTATACAGTGAGTTACGCTGCAGAAAATGGGAGTATTACAGTGAGTTAGCCTGAGGTGTATTACACAGCATTACCCTGTAGACAATGGGAGCATTACAGTGAGTTACCTTGCAGACAATAGGAGTATTACAGTGAGTAATCCTGTAAGAAAATGGGGGTATTACATTTAGTTACCCTGTCGACAATGGGTGAACTACTGTGAGTTACCCTAGAGACAATGGGTAGTATAACAGTGAGTTATCCTGTAGACAATGGGTGTATAACAGTGAGTTACTCTGTAGAAAATGGGGGTATTACACTGAGTTACCCTGTAGAAAATGGGAGTATTAAAGTGAGTTACTCTGCAGAAAATGGGTGTATAAAAGTGTGTTACCCTACAGACAATGGGAGTATAACAGTGAGTTACCCTGCCGACAATGGGTTTATTACAGTGAGTTACTCCATAGAAAATGGGGGTATTAACTTGAGTTACTATGTAGACAATGTGCTTATTAGAGTGAGTTACCCTGGAGACAATGGCTGTGTTACAGTGAGTTACCCTGCTGAAAATGGGTGTATTACACTGAGTTACCCTGTAGACAATGGGTGTATTACTGTGATTTACGCTGCAGAAAATGGGTGCATAACAGCGAGTTACCCTGTAGACAATTGGTGTGTTACAGTGAGTTACCCTGTAGACAATGGGTGTGTTGCAGTGAGTTACCCTGTAGACAATGGGAGTTATACAGTGAGTTACGCTGTAGAAAATGGGAGTATTACAGTGAGCTACCTTGCCAAAAATGGGTGTATTACAGTGAGTTATCCCGTAGAAAATGGGGGTGTTAGAGTGAGTTACCCTGTGGACAATGGGTGACTTACAGTGAGATACCCTTTAGACAATGGGAGTGTTACAGTGAGTTACACTGTAGACAATGGGGGTATTAAAGTGAGTTACCCTGTAGACAATGGGTGTGTTACAGTGAGTTGCCCTGTAGACAGTCGAGGTATTACAGTGATTTACCCTGTAAACAATGGGCATATTACAGAGAGTTACCCTGTAGAAAATGGGGGTATTAGAGTGAGTTACCCTGTAGACAATGGGTGACTTACACTGAGAGACATAGTAGACAATGGGGGTGTGACAGTGAGTTGCCCTGTAGACAATGGGAGTATTACAGTCTGTTACCCTGTAAACAATGGGCATATTACAATGAGTTACCCTGTAGACAATGGGTATATTACCGTGAGGTACACGGCAGACACTGGGACTATTACACTGAGTTACCCTGTAGAAAATGGGGGTATTACCATCAGTTACTCTGTAGATAATCGGAGTATTATAGTGAGTTACCCTGTAGACAAGGGGTGTATTAAAGTGACATACCCTGTAGAAAATGGGTGTATTAAACTGAGTTACCCTGTAGGCACTGGGTGTGTTAAAGTGAGTTACCCTGTAGACAGTGGGTGTATTACAGTGAGATAACCTGTAGACAAAGGGAGTATTACAGTGAGTTAAACTTAGGTGTATTACACAGAGTTACCCTGTAGACAATGGGAGTATTACAGTGAGTTACTCTGCAGAAAATGGTTGTATAACAGTGAGTTACCCTGTAGACAATGGGAGTATAACAGTGAGTTACCCTGCCAAAAATGGGTGTATTACAGTGGGTTACCCCACAGAAAACGGGGGTATTAACTTGAGTTACTATGTAGACAATGTGCTTATTAGAGTGAGTTACCCTGTAGACTATGGGTGTGTTACAGTGAGTAACACTGTAGACAATGGGGGTATTACAGTGAGTTACACTGTAGACAATGGGGGTATTACAGTAAATTACCCTGTAGGCAATGTGTGTATTACCGTAAGTTACCCGGTAGACAATGGGAGTATTACACTGAGTTACCCTGTAGACAAGGATAGAATTACAGTGAGCTACCCTGTAGATAATGGGTGTATTACAGTGATTTACCCTCTAGACAGTGGGAGTATTAAAATGAGTTAGCCTGTAAACAAGGGGTGTATTACAGTGACATACCCTGTAGACAATGGGAGTATTACACTGAGTTACCCTGTAGAAACTGGGGCCTAGAAATTCACTTTGGGCCCGCCAGCTGGCGTGCGCACAAAAGTTAGCGCTGAGCGCGGAGCCAGTTGCGCCCGTCAGATATTCAGTTTTGGCGCCCCAAGTCGGAACTGGGCGCTATTCCAGGGTGGGCCCACCCCCGCTTGGGGCGCTGAAACTGAATTTCAGCCCTCTAGGCGCCGCTGCGCCACCCGCTGCGGCACTGCAGGCCTCCTCCTTCTCTTAAGGGGGAGGTGCCTGCAACGGGGAGATCGCCGCTGGATAGTGCCGGCAAATGAGCCCGGCACCACGGAGAAGTGCCGGGTTCACGGAAAGCAGCCGGCAATGCCGCGGGGGGGTGCGTGGAGGAGGCTGGGGAAGGAGGTGCGGGCAGGCGGCCGCCGAAAAAGCGGCCGGCCGCACCTCCACCTTAAAGCGCTCCACTAAGGCTACAGTACGGCCCCGTTTTCTGATCGCTGTTTGCGACGGCTGCGGAAGAGGCGGCCGCAACAAAATATGGGGGTCGGGCCGGTATCGGGGCGGAACCGGGGCACTGCGCACACCGATGACGTCATCGGTGCCGGCACAGCGCTAACGGCTACCGCCGCCATTACCGCTGCGCTGAATATCAGCGCAAACTCCCCTATTGGCACAGAAGCCATCTTTGGGCAGTAACTGGCCACAAAGCTGGCGGCGCCTTACTGAATTTCTAGGCCTAGGAGTATTACAATGAGTAATCTGTGAGAAAATGGGGGTATTACATTTAGTTACCCTGTAGACAATGGGAGTATTATTGTGAGTTATCCTGTAGATAATGTGTGTATTACACTGAGTTACCCTGTAGACAATGGTAGTATTACAGTGAGTTACCATGTAGACAATGGTAGTATTACAGTGAGGGAGCATGTAGACAATGGGAGTATTACAGTGTGTTACTCTACAGAAAATGGGTGTATAACACTGAGTTACACTGTAGACAATGGGAATATAACAGTGAGTTACCCTGTAGACAATGGGAGTATTACAGTGATTTAACCTTAGGTGTATTAAAAAGCATTACCGTGTAGACAATGGGAGCATTACAGTGAGTTACCTAGTAGACAATAGAAGTGTTACACTGAGTAATCCGTGAGAAAATGGGGGTATTACATTTCGTTACCGTGTCGACAATGGGAGTATTATAGTGAGTTATCCTGTAGAAAATGTGTGTATTACAGTGAGTTAGCCTGCAGACAATGGGAGTATTACAATGAGTGACCCTGTAGAAAATGGTAGTATTACAGTGAGTTACCCTGTAGACAATGGGAGTATTACAGTGAGTTACCATGTCGACAATGGTAGTATTATAGTGAGTTACCTGTAGAAAATGGTAGTATTACAGTGAGTTACCCTGTAGACAATGGTAGAATTACAGTGGGTCACCATGTAGACAATGGGAGTATTATACTGAGTTACCCTGTAGAAAATGGTAGTATTACAGTTAGTTACCCGGTAGACAATGGGTGTATTACAGTGAGTTACCCTGTAGACAATAGGAGTATTACAGTGAGTTACGCTGCAGAAAATGGGTGCATAACAGTGAGTTACCCTGTAGACAATGGGTGTGTTAGAGTGAGTTACCCTGTAGACAATGGGGGTATTACATTGAGTTACCCTGTACATAATCGGTGTGTTGCAGTGTGTTACCCTGTAGACAATGGGTGTATTACAGTGAGGTACACTGTAGAGAATGGGTGTGTTACAGTGAGTTACCCTGGAGACAATGGGTGTATTACAGGGAGTTACCCTGTACTCAATGGGTGTGAGACCCTGTAGAAAATGGGTGTGTTACAGTGAGTTACCCTGCAGTCAATGGGTGTAGTAATGTGAGTTACCCTGTAGGCAATGGGTGTATTACAGTGAATAACACTGTAGATAATGGGTGTATAAGAGTGAGTTAACCTGTAGACAATGTTTTTTTTATGGTCAGTTACACTGTAGGCAATGGGAGTATTAATGTGAGTTCCTTATAGACAATGGGAGTATTACTGTGAGCTACCCTGTAGACAATGGGATTATTCCAGTCAGTTATCCTGCAGAAAATTGGTGTATTGCAGGGAGTTACCCTGTAGAAAATGGGTGTATTACAGTGAGTTACCCTGTAGACAATGGACAGTATTACAGTGAGTTACCCTGTAGTCAATGGGTGTATTACACAGAGTTACCCTGTGCACAATGGACAGTATTACAGTGAGTTACCTGTAGACATTGGTTGTATTACAGTGAGTTACTCTGTAGACAATGGGAGTATAACTGTGAGTTACCCTGTAGACAAGGGGTGTATTGCAGTGACATACCCTGCAGACAATGGGTGTATTACAGTGAGTTACCCTGTAGAATATAGGAGTTTTAAAATGAGTTACCCTGTAGAAAATGGTAGTACTACAGTGAGTTACAATGTAGACAATGGGTGTATTACAGTGAGTTACCCTGTAGACAATAGGAGTATCACAGTGAGTTACCCAGTAGGCAATGGTTGTGTTACAGTGAGTTACCCTGTAGAAAATGGGGGTATTACAGTGAGTTACCCTGTAGACAATGGGGGTGTTATAGTGAGTTACCCTGTAGACAATGGGAGTTATGCAGTGAGTTACGCTGTAGAAAATGGGAGTATTACAGTGATTTAACCTTAGGTGTATTAAAAAGCATTACCGTATAGACAATGGGAGCATTACAGTGAGTTACCTAGTAGACAATAGGAGTGTTACACTGAGTAATCCGTGAGAAAATGGGGGTATTACATTTCGTTACCGTGTCGACAATGGGAGTATTATAGTGAGTTATCCTGTAGAAAATGTGTGTATTACAGTGAGTTAGCCTGCAGACAATGGGAGTATTACAATGAGTGACCCTGTAGAAAATGGTAGTATTACAGTGAGTTACCCTGTAGACAATGGTAGAATTACAGTGAGTCACCATGTAGACAATGGGAGTATTATACTGAGTTACCCTGTAGAAAATGGTAGTATTACAGTTAGTTACCCGGTAGATATTGGGTGTATTACAGTGAGTTACCCTGTAGACAATAGGAGTATTACAGTGAGTTCCACTGCAGAAAATGGGTGCATAACAGTGAGTTACCCTGTAGACAATGGGTGTGTTAGAGTGAGTTACCCTGTAGACAATGGGGGTATTACATTGAGTTACCCTGTACATAATCGGTGTGTTGCAGTGTGTTACCCTGTAGACAATGGGTGTATTACAGTGAGGTACACTGTAGAGAATGGGTGTGTTACAGTGAGTTACCCTGGAGACAATGGGTGTATTACAGGGAGTTACCCTGTACTCAATGGGTGTGAGACCCTGTAGAAAATGGGTGTGTTACAGTGAGTTACCCTGCAGTCAATGGGTGTATTAATGTGAGTTACCCTGTAGGCAATGGGTGTATTACAGTGAATAACACTGTAGATAATGGGTGTATAAGAGTGAGTTAACCTGTAGACAATGTTTTTTTTATGGTCAGTTACACTGTAGGCAATGGGAGTATTAATGTGAGTTCCTTATAGACAATGGGAGTATTACTGTGAGCTACCCTGTAGACAATGGGATTATTCCAGTCAGTTATCCTGCAGAAAATTGGTGTATTGCAGGGAGTTACCCTGTAGAAAATGGGTGTATTACAGTGAGTTACCCTGTAGACAATGGACAGTATTACAGTGAGTTACCCTGTAGTCAATGGGTGTATTGCACAGAGTTACCCTGAGCACAATGGACAGTATTACAGTGAGTTACCTGTAGACATTGGTTGTATTACAGTGAGTTACTCTGTAGACAATGGGAGTATAACTGTGAGGGTGCCAGTCAGTTCCTTCTGTAGCCTCTAGATGGCACCTTCACTTGTTTGTTCTCTTTTGGTGGGCCAAATAAATTAAACAAGTAAACTGTAACTAAACCAGTAAAAAAAATCTTTAAATATACCTTAACAAATCAAATTAAAATTTGGTCGTTTAATCCAATTATGCACTCCAGTCCCCGCGGCGCCCACCGGTCACAGAAGTGCTCGAGCGCGCCGGCGGACACCGCGTGCTCCATCTCCAGGGCCACCCGGGCGCGAACATGGCCATGGAAGAGAGGGAGGCAATCTGGCTGGATGATCCCCTCGACCGCCCGCTGCCTGGACCAATTGATGGCTTTTTTCGCCAGGCCCAGGAGCAGAACCACGAGGAGGTCCTCCAACCTGCCCGCTCCCCTCCGCACCGGGTGGCCGTAGATCAAGAGCGTGGGACTGAAGTGCAACCAAAAATCGAGGAGCAGCCCCTTCAAATAATGGAAGAGGGGCTGCAACCTCACACATTGAACATAAACATGGAAAACGGACTCCTCCAGACCGCAGAACAAACAGGCGGTCGGGGTGTCCGTGAATCTATTTAACAATATATTGCACAGGACTGCTCCGTGCAACACCCTCCAGGCCAAGTCCCCAATAGAACAAGGGAGGACTCCCGCATAGAGAGCCCTCCATTGGGGACCTCCGCCTCCACAGGAAGGCAAAACGGCACGCCACGGCGTGTCCGGACGGCAGGCGAAGATGACAAAGTGGAAGGTGTGCAGGAGCAGCCCGTACAGGAAACCCCTCCATGCGGAATGAAAAGGCACGGAGGGCATCTCCTCGAGACGGCTCAAGTTGTGAGGCGCCGGTACCCGAGGGGGGTTTCGGGGCAGGGCGCCGATAAGGAATTCCGTCCGAACGGGGGAAAGCTCGGACGGGATCGCCCCACGCGCTTGAGCCGCCTCGATACACCTCGTGGCGCCGGGGTGCAGCGTCGCTTTCACCGCCTCGATGGCATCGACCGCGAGCCGGACGTTGTCCCAAGACATGCGCCGCGCCAACTCCTCCGGCGCCATCCAGCCCGCTCCTCCACCATCGAGTAGGCCCCCGACTCTAGTCACCCTGCCAGGCACAGCCCTGCGTTCCACCAGCCACCCGAACCCGCGGACGTGGAGGTGCGGATTCCTGAACAGTGGCTCCCGGAGGACAGCCGCCATTCCTGATGGGGGAGAGCTCCGCCTGGAGGCGACGTAGTTCCAAACCCATAGCAGTTCCTGGTAGAAGACAGGCAGCTCCCGCAGGCTGGCACGCCTGCCGCCCACTTCCAAAATGTCGTAATTGAGGCCGTGCAGCTGGCGGAAAAAATACGTCGCCAGCGCACACCATCTCGGAGGATTCTCGACGTACAGGTATCTCTGCAGCGTCTGAAGACGGAAAGTCGCAGCCTGGGTGCGGAGGCACACCAACGCCTGACCGCCCTCCCTAAGCGGGAGACTCAGAACCGTGGCAGAGACCCAGTGCTTCCTTTTGTCCCAGAAGAAGTCGACGAGCTTCTTCTGTATCTTGGCGACAAACGCAGGGGGAGGGATCAAAGTGACGAACCGGTACCACAACATGGCGGCCACCAGTTGGTTTATGACCATCGCTCGACCCCTGTAGGACAACACTTGGAGCAATCCTGTCCAGCGTCCTAAGCGAGTGGTGACTTTGGCCTCCAACTCTTGCCAGTTCGCCGGCCAGGCGTCCTCGGCAGGGCTGAGGTAGACTCCCAAGTAGAGGAGGTGCGTGGTGCTCCAGGCGAAGGGCCTGAGCTCCTCCGGCAGGGAGTCCACCCGCCACTGACCCACCAGGAGTCCAGAACATTTCTCCCAGTTGATCTTGGCGGAGGATGCGTCCGAGTAAATCTGCTGGCATTCCCGCATCCTCCGCAAGTCAGCGGGATCCGTGACTGTGAGGAGCACGTCATCGGCATAAGCCGAGAGGACCACCTCCATGCCCGGCCCTTGCAGAGCCAGTCCCGTCAACGTCTTCCGCAAGAGGCGCAGGAAAGGCTCTACGCAAACGGCATATAACTGGCCGGACATGGGGCATCCCTGACGCACCCCCCTCCCGAAGCGAAGGGGCGCCATCAAGGACCCGTTAACTTTAATCAGACACTCCGCGGCAGCGTACAGAAGTCGGATCCGGGCGACAAAATGCGTCCCGAACCCGAATGCGCACAGAGTCCCGAAGAGATACTCGTGATCCACCCTGTCGAACGCCTTCTCCTGATCCAGGGAAAGGAAGGCGACCGACAGACCAGCCCTCTGGGAATGGTGGACCAGGTCCCAGACCAGATGGATGTTATCATGGATGGTCCGGCCCGGGACCGTGTAGGACTGGTCGGGGTGGATCATGTGGGCCAGCACGGCGCCTAGGCGAGCAGACATACCCCTGGCAAAAATTTTATAGTCCATGCTGAGGAGGGAGACCGGGCGCCAGTTCTTAAGGAGGCGGAGATCACCCCTCTTAGGCAGCAGGACAATAACCGCCCTGCGCCAAGAGAGGGGCATCTCCCCGGTCGCCAAACTTTCCCCCAGGACCCGCGCGTAGTCGCCCCCCAAGACGTCCCAGAATGCCCTGCGGAACTCCATGGTCAGCCCGTCCAGCCCTGGGGACTTTCCCCTGGAGAGCTGGTGGAGGGCGCCGGTCAGCTCCTCCAAACTCAGAGGAGCGTCCAATTTTTCGGCGTCCTCCAGGCCGACCTTCGGCAGGTCCTCCCACAAAACTCCGCGCGCATCCTCGCTGGACGGATCCGGAGAGAACAGAGCCCCGTAATAGGCGCGGGTCTCCGTGCGGGTTCCCTCCGGATCCGAGACCAGAGATCCGTCGTCGGCCAGCAGCTCCAAGAGCTGCTTACGGACCCCCCGTCTTTTTTCCAGCGAGTAGAAGAAGGGGGAGCCGCGCTCCAGGTCCCGCAGGAACTGGATCCGCGACCTCACGTACGCGCCTCGGGACCCGACAAGCTGCAGGTCCTTCAGCGCGCCCTTCTTCTCTTCACACACCATCCGCAGGGCCGGGTCCTCGAAGACTTGACCGAGACGGGACTCCAGGTCGAGCACCTCCTTCTCCAACTGCCCAACCCGGGCCTCCCGCCTCTTGGTCGACCCCTTCGCGTACTCCTGACAGAAGAGACGGATGTGAGCCTTGCCCACATCCCACCATAGCCTCAAGGAGGGGATGCCCCCCCGCTTCCTTCTCCAGCCGGCCCAGAACCGACTAAGCGAATCCCGGAACCGTGCGTCCTCCAGCAGCAGGTTGTTAAAGTGCCAATACGCGGACCCCCCCCGCGCACGCAGCGGAACGAGCTCCGCCCACACCAGGTGGTGGTCCGTGCACGGCACCGGCCGCATGGAAGCCGCCGGAACGCAGGAGACGTATGCCCGGGAAATGTAGAGGCGGTCGATTCTGGACGCTCCTCTCCCAGACCTCACGCAAGTGAAGGCGCTGGAGTTGGGATGGAGATTTCGCCAGACGTCCACCAAGTCGAGGGACCCCACCAGGTCCCTCAACTTCTCCATCGCCGCCGGGCATGGCCGGGTGCCCGTGCGGTCCCTCGCCTCGAGGGTACAATTAAAAACCCCCCCGAGGATGACGCACTCGCCCGCGTCGATGGAGCCCAGAAGAGTGGACATTTCTTCAAAGAAGCGCGCTTGCTGCGCACCGGCCCCAGGGGCGTACACGTTCACTAGATGGAGCGGCACGCCCCCCAGGCGAACAGTGACCTGGAGCAAGCGGCCCGGCAAGAGCTCCTTCACCCCCAAGATCTCCGGCTGAAAATGCGGGGCCAGCAAGATAGCCACCCCACTGGAAGCACTGGAGAGGTGACTCATGCTGACCCCTCCTTGCCACTCCAGGAGCCACGTGGCCTCGTCTCCCGGAACGGTGTGGGTTTCTTGCAGGAAGCACACCGCATACTTCCCGTCCCAAAGGACCGAAAAGTTATTAAATCTGCGGCTAGCTTCCCTGCTGCCGTTGAAGTTGAGGCTGGCTATGGTTATCTTCATTTCAGAAGCATAATTCACCCTCTACTTAAGACTAACGGGTGAAGGGAGAGGGCGGCCGCTAGTCAACCGCCACTCCCTTAGCAGCCCAGTGAGGAACGACCGGAGCTAACGCCGCCCGAGCGGGCTTACGGCGTCGTCCGCGCCCGTGGTTCTGACGGCGGCGCGGGCCGACCCGATGAGCAGCGCCAGTCCCGACCATTTTTCGTGGGCCAGCCAAGTCCTGTGACGACCCTGGCACGTGGCCACAAAGTCCCGGAGTTCCCCGATGGAAATGAGGAGGGTCCCGGCGAGGGGCGCGAGGCCATCCATCGCCTGATCGGCGATGGATTCCCAGTCGTCCTCCGCCCCCTCCACCAAGTCCCCGTCCTCCTCCGGGGGGTCGCCACCGGCGGCCGGCCCGTCCGTCACGCAATGCGCAGTGAACGGCTCGGCCGCGATGGCCGGCCCCGCCTCCGCCCGGATGCCACCCCCAGGATCGGTGGTGGAGGATTCCTCCATGGGCTCCCGTAGGGGCACCGGGCCAGAAGACGGCGGCGGTCCGGAGCCCCCCTCCGCCCCAGGCGCCGGAACGACTGGAGAGACCGGAGAATATGTAAAACCGAGCTCCTCCGAGTCGCCCGGCGCCGGAGACACAGACAGAGGGCCATCCACTACCGCGCCACCGGCCTCCGACCCAGCAGAAGGGGTATTTCTTGCGAAATCCACGACGAGGTCGAGCAGCACCTGGGAAATGTCCGGGCCGCTTTGGGCGAGCTCATCTTCCGCGAGCTCGCCCGACCCAGACTCCGGGCTGCCCGACTCGTCGAGGGGTAACGCCACCGAAAGGGGATTGATTTCGTCCGCGGGTTGTTCCGCGCCCCCCCCCCACGGGCAGGGTCTCGTCCCCATCCCCGGGAGGCACGAGCTGGACAGACACCTCTGCCTCAGCCTCCCTAGGGACAGGCGACCCCTGCCGATCGCCCATGATGGTGACAGCGGTGGGGAGGGGCGCAGCACCCGCGGCAGGCGACGACTCCCCCTGTCCGGAGGGACCTTCCTCCTCCTGGTCCTCCTCCTCGTCCTGGGGGTCGCGCCTTCTTTTTAGAGCGGAGGGATAGTGGGAGAACTCCATTTACGCAGGGGCCTCCCCCGCTCCCTGCGGTGGAGCAGGTTTGTCGGGTCCCCCGGGCCCGAGTCCGGCCGCAGGTTTTGATGCTCCCGCCTCGGCGGTCGCGGCCACAGGCTCGGGCACGGGGTACCCCCCGCTCTCGCCCTCCCTGATCAACTCGGCGATGCTTTCGGGTGACAGGGGCGCCAAGTCCAGGGGCACGCCCACCACGGGGGGACCCACCCCACGGTGTTTATTTTTCCGCGCCCTCTTCCCGACCGGACACACTTCCTCCCCCTCGCTGGAGGCCTGGATGGCATCGACCTCCGACGATGACCGCACCTCGGTAGTATTTGTTTGGGGGGGGTGCGGCCAGACCCGGGGGGAGGAGCGGCGGCGGCGCCAGCCTCGGCCACGCCAGACGACCTGGCGGCCTTGGAGGCGGGGCAGTTTTTTCGTATATGCCCCACCTCCTTGCAGGCGTGGCACCACATGCCGTCCGTCGTCCAGAAGACGCGGTGAAGGGTCCCCTCGTGGAGGACCGAAAAAACCCCGTCGGCCTCCCCCTCCCGCGCCAGCTGAACGAAGGCCTGGCGCCGGAAGGAGAAGACATGGCGAAGGCTGGCTTCCCGGAATCCGAGCGGGATCGGCGTGATCCCCGACCTCACCTCCCCAAGTTGGAGCAAGTGGGGGAGGAGGAGCTCACTCGAGATGTAGGGCGGGACGTTCGATAATACGACCCTCTGTGCGGTGGCCTCTAGAGGGTCCACCGGCAGGAAGGTCCCTCCCACGGTGAGCCCCTTGGTGATGGCCAGGGCCACTGCCCGCTCCGACTCCAGGAAGAACACAGCCTTCCCGTACATTTTCGAGGCGGCGAGTATGGCTGGAGGGCCGACAACCCCAGCCATGGCCTTCACGCACGCCTCGATGGTCATGTTGGGGTGGGTGTAGCTCTTCACCCCAAGCTTCTTTGTTATAAGTCGGAACGGCGACGGGGCAGCAGCAGAAGCGGGAGCAGCCGTGGCTTTGGCCGTCGCTGCCGCATAGGTCATTGCCGGCCCCGTCACCGCCGAAGATGTGCAAGCCATAATGGGGTGGTTCTTTAAAGAGCTACACACACCCCAAGTCACAGGCCCTACGGTGTTCATGGCCTTGGTAAGGTAAAAAAGTCTTCCCTTGAGCAGAGGGAGTTTAAAGTAACTGGCCCGCCTCTCCCCTTGATGGAATTAATTGGGAGAGGGGCCTTCCTTCCCTCTGCTCAAGTGGCAATTAATAGATTTAAAAGGAGGTGCCTTTTCAGAGAGGCAAAGAGAGGACAAAGAGAGAGAGAGGGGGGTGGTGGGAAGGAGGGGGGCCGCAAAGGCAGGGTTCCCACTCAAGGTGGTATTTGGTGGGTGGGTGTCGGCAGGGTGCACTCCCCGATGGAAAAACAAAGTCTTATGCAGATGGTCTTCGGGCAGGGGGAGAAGATGTCTTCGCCTGGGTAGGCTGGAGAAAGCCCAGGCTCAGCCCCACACCAGGTCTTCTCAATGTAAGGGAAAAAGCTTCACCTGGGCAGCTCCAGCCGACACAGGCCAGGCTTTCCGGCCCGTCTTCTTTCCTCCCCCCGCCTAGAATACAAAGTCTTTAGGGGAATGCACAAAAGACACCCACCTGCAGATGTTGAAGGATGCAGCTCCTCCCCTCCTTCCAAGTTGGAGCTGAGTGGTGTTCCTCTCCCCTCTCTCCCTCTCCTGGACTGGAGGCCAAATTGGGAGGCAGTGATGGAAGGCCTCTCCAGTTGTAATGCTGGCCTCCTCTGTCCTCTCCTCCTCTCTCCCCAGGCACCTCGGTAGATGAAGATGGTTGAAGTTGTAGATGGTAGGTTGCTGGTAGTGGTGGCCTGGGGTCTCTCCTTCCCCTCCACTCCCAGGCCAAGGCGACCACACACTCTCCACTCAGCAGCTCAGCTGCAGCACAACCTGCTCCTCATAGAGCAAGGTCTGCAATGAGGTTGTGAGGGTGCCAGTCAGTTCCTTCTGTTGCCTCTTGATGGCACCTTCACTTGTTTGTTCCTCTTTTGTAGGACCAAAATAAATTGAACAAATAAACTGTAACTAAAACTCTAATAAATCTTTAAATAAAGCTTAACAAATCAAATTAAAAATTGGTCGTTTAATCCAATTATGCACTCCAGTCCCCGCGGCGCCCACCGGTCACTGAAGTGCTCGAGCGCGCCGGCGGACACCGCGTGCTCCATCTCCAGGGCCACCCGGGCGCGAACATGGCCACGGAAGAGAGGGAGGCAATCTGGCTGGATGACCCCCTCGACCGCCCGCTGCCTGGACCAATTGATGGCTTTTTTCGCCAGGCCCAGGAGCAGAACCACGAGGAGGTCCTCCAACCTTTCCGCTCCCCTCCGCACCGGGTGACCGTAGATCAAGAGCGTGGGACTGAAGTGCAACCAAAAATCGAGGAGCAGCCCCTTCAAATAATGGAAGAGGGGCTGCAACCTCACACATTGAACATAAACATGGAAAACGGACTCCTCCAGACCGCAGAACAAACAGGCGGTCTGGGTGTCCGTGAATCTATTTAACAATATATTGCACGGGACTACTCCGTGCAACACCCTCCAGGCCAAGTCCCCAATAGAACAAGGGAGGACTCCCGCATAGAGAGCCCTCCATTGGGGACCTCCGCCTCTGCAGGAAGGCAAAACGGCACGCCACGGCGTGTCCGGACGGCAGGCGAAGATGACAAAGTGGAAGGTGTGCAGGAGCAGCCCGTACAGGAAACCCCTCCATGCGGAATGAAAAGGCACGGAGGGCATCTCCTCGAGACGGCTCAAGTTGTGAGGCGCCGGTACCCGAGGGGGGTTTCGGGGCAGGGCGCCGATAAGGAATTCCGTCCGAACGGGGGAAAGCTCGGACGGGATCGCCCCACGTGCTTGAGCTGCCTCGATACACCTCGTGGCGCCGGGGTGCAGCGTCGCTTTCACCGCCTCGATGGCATCGACCGCGAGCCGGACGTTGTCCCAAGACATGCGCCGCGCCAACTCCTTCGGCGCCATCCAGCCCGCTCCTCCGCCATCGAGTAGGTCCCCGAATCTAGTCACCCTGCCAGGCACAGCCCTGTGTTCCGCCAGCCACCCGAACTCGCGGACGTGGAGGTGCGGGTTCCTGAACAGCGGCTCCCGGAGGACAGCCGCCAATCCTGACGGGGGAGAGCTCCGCCTGGAGGCGACGTAGTTCCAAACCCATAGCAGTTCCTGGTAGAAGACAGGCAGCTCCCGCAGGCTGGCACACCTGCCGCCCACTTCCAAAAACAGGAGCTGCATGTCGTAATTGAGGCCGTGCAGCTGGCGGAAAAAATAAGTCGCCAGCGCACACCATCTCGGAGGATTCTCGACGTACAGGTATCTCTGCAGCGTCTGAAAACGGAAAGTCGCAGCCTGGGTGCGGAGGCACACCAACGCCTGACCGCCCTCCCTAAGCGGGAGACTCAGAACCGCGGCAGAGACCCAGTGCTTCCTTTTGTCCCAGAAGAAGTCGACGAGCTTCTTCTGTATCTTGGCGACAAACGCAGGGGGAGGGATCAAAGTGACAAACCGGTACCACAACATGGCGGCCACCAGTTGGTTTATGACCATCGCTCGACCCCTGTAGGACAACACTCGGAGCAATCCTGTCCAGCGTCCTAAGCGAGTGGTGACTTTGGCCTCCAACTCTTGCCAGTTCGCCGGCCAGGCGTCCTCGGCAGGGCTGAGGTAGACTCCCAAGTAGAGGAGCTGCGTGGTGCTCCAGGCGAAGGGCCTGAACTCCTCCGGCAGGGAGTCCACCCGCCACTGACCCACCAGGAGTCCAGAACATTTCTCCCAGTTGATCTTGGCGGAGGATGCGTCCGAGTAAATCTGCTGGCATTCCCGCATCCTCCGCAAGTCAGCGGGACCCGTGACCGTGAGGAGCACGTCATCGGCGTAAGCCGAGAGGACCACCTCCACGCCCGGCCCTTGCAGAGCCAGTCCCATCAACCTCTTCCGTAAGAGGCGCAGGAAAGGCTCTACGCAAACGGCATATAACTGACCGGACATGGGGCATCCCTGACGCACCCCCCTCCCGAAGCGAAGGGGCGCCGTCAAGGACCCGTTAACTTTAATCAGACACTCCGCGGCAGCGTACAGAAGTCGGATCCGGGCGACAAAATGCGTCCCGAACCCAAATGCGCGCAGAGTCCCGAAGAGATACTTGTGATCCACCCTGTCGAACGCCTTCTCCTGATCCAGGGAAAGGAAGGCGACCGACAGACCAGCCCTCTGGGAATGGTGGACCAGGTCCCGGACCAGATGAATGTTATCATGGGTGGTCCGGCCCGGGACCGTGTAGGACTGGTCGGGGTGGATCATGTGGGCCAGCACGGCGCCTAGGCGAGCAGACATAGCCCTGGCAAAAATTTTGTAGTCCGTGCTGAGGAGGGAGACCGGGCGCCAGTTCTTAAGGAGGCGGAAATCGCCCTTCTTAGGCAGCAGGACAATCACCGCCCTGCGCCAAGAGAGGGGCATCTCCCCGGTCGCCATACTTTCCCCCAGGACCCGCGCGTAGTCGCCCCACAAGGCGTCCCAGAACGCCCTGTGGAACTCCAAGGTCAGCCCGTCCAGCCCTGGGGACTTTCCCCTGGAGAGCTGGCGGAGGGCGCCGGTCAGCTCCTCCAGACTCAGAGGAGCGTCCAATTTATCGGCGTCCTCCAGGCCAACCTTCGGCATGTCCTCCCACAAAACTCTGCGCGCATCCTCGCTGGACGGATCCGTAGAGAACAGAGCCCCGTAATAAGCGCGGGTCTCCGCACGGATTCCCTCCGGATCCGAGACCAGAGATCCGTCGTCGGCCAGCAGCCCCAAGAGCTGCTTACGGACCCCCCGTCTTTTTTCCAGCGAGTAGAAGAAGGGGGAGCCGCGGTCCAGGTCCCGCAGGAACTGGATCCGCGACCTCACGTACGCGCCTCGGGACCCGACAAGCTGCAGGTCATTCAGCGCGCCCTTCTTCTCTTCGTACACCATCCGCAGGGCCGGGTCCTCGAAGACTTGACCGAGACGGGACTCCAGGTCGAGCACCTCCTTCTCCAACTGCCCGACCCGGGCCTCCCGCCTCTTGGTCGACCCCTTCGCGTACTCCTGACAGAAGAGACGGATGTGAGCCTTGCCCACGTCCCACCACAGCCTCAAGGAGGGGAAGACCCCTGCTTCCTTCTCCAGCCGGCCCAGAACCGACATAACGAATCCCGGAACCGTGCGTCCTCCAGCAGCAGGTTGTTAAAGTGCCAATACGCGGACCCCCCCCGTGCGCGCAGCGGAACGAGCTCCGCCCACACCAGGTGGTGGTCCATGCACGGCACCGGCCGCATGGAAGCCGCCGGAACGCAGGAGACGTATGCCCGGGAAATGTAGAGGCGATCGATTCTGGACGCTCCTCTCCCAGACCTCACGCAAGTGAAGGCGCTGGAGTCGGGATGGAGATTTCGCCAGACGTCCACCAAGTCGAGGGACCCGACCAGGTCCCTCAACTGCTCCATCGCCGCCGGGCATGGCAGGGTGCCCGTGCGGTCCCTCGCCTCGAGGGTACAATTAAAATCCCCCCCGAGGATGACACACTCGCCCGCGTTGATGGAGCCCAGAAGAGTGGACACTTCTTCAAAGAAGCGCGCTTGCTGCGCACCGGCCCCAGGGGCGTACACGTTCACTAGATGGAGCGGCACGCCCCCCAGGCGAACAGTGACCTGGAGCAAGCGGCCCGGCACGAGCTCCTTGACCCCCAAGATCTCCGGCTGAAAATACGGGGCCAGCAAGATAGCCACCCCACTGGAAGCACTGGAGAGGTGACTCATGCTGACCCCTCCTTGCCACTCCAGGAGCCACGTGGCCTCGTCTCCTGGAACGGTGTGGTTTTCTTGCAGGAAGCACACCGCATACTTCCCGTCCCGAAGGACCGAAAAGTTATTAAATCTGCGGCTAGCTTCCCTGCTGCCGTTGATGTTGAGGCTGGCTATGGTTATCTTCATTTCAGAAGCATAATTCACCCTCTACTTAAGACTAACGGGGGAAGGGAGAGGGCGGCCACTAGTCAACCGCCACTCCCTTAGCAGCCCAGTGAGGAACGACCGGAGCTGACGCCGCCCGAGCGGGCTTACGGCCGCGTCCGCGCCCGTGGTTCTGACGGCGGCGCAGGCTGACCCGATGAGCAGCGCCAGTCCCGACCATCTTTTGAGGGCCAGCCGGGTCCTGTGATGACCTTGGCATGTGGCCACAAAGTCCCGGAGTTCCCCGATGGGAATGAGCTGGGTCCCGGCGAGGGGCGCAAGGTCATCCATCGCCTGATCGGCGATGGATTCCCAGTCGTCCTCCGCCCCCTCCACCGAGTCCCCGTCCTCCTCCGGGGGGTCGCCACCGGCGGCCGACCCGTCCGTCACGCAAAGCGCAGTGAACGGCTCGGCTGCGACAGCCGGCCCCGCCTCCGCCCGGGTCCCACCCCCAGGATCGGTGGCGGAGGATTCCTCCCTGGGCTCCTGTAGGGGCGCCGGGCCAGAAGACGGCGGCGGTTCAGAGCCCCCCTCCGCCCCAGGCACCAGAACGACCGGAGAGACCGGAGAATATGTAAAACCGAGCTCCTCCAAGTCGCCCGGCGCCAGAGACACAGACAGAGGGCCTTCCAGCTACCGCGCCACCGGCCTCCGACCCAGCAGAAGGGGTATTTCTTGCTAAATCCTCGACGAGGTCAAGCAGCACCTGGGAAATGTCCGGGCCGCTTTGGGCGAGCTCATCTTCCGCGAGCTCGCCCGACCCAGACTCCAGGCCGCCCGACTCGTCGAGGGGTAACGCCACCCAAAGGGGATCGATTACGTCCGCGGGTTGTTCCGCGACCCCCCCCATGGGCAGGGTCTCGTCCCCATCCCCGGGAGGCACGAGCTGGACAGACACCTCTGCCTCAGCCTCCCTAGGGACAGGCGACCCCTGCCGATCGCCCACGATGGTGACAGCGGTGGGGAGGGGCGCAGCACCCGCGGCAGGCGACGACTCCCCCTGTCCGGAGGGAGCTTCCTCCTCCTGGTCCTTCTCCTCGTCCTGGGGGTCGCGCCATCTTTTTAGAGTGGAGGGATAGTGGGAGAACTCCATTTCCGTAGGGGCCTCCCCCGCTCCCTCCGGTGGAGCGGTTTTGTCAGGTCCCCCGGGCCCGAGCCCAGCCGCAGGTTTTGATGCTCCCGCCTCGGCAGTCGCGGCCACAGGCTCGTGCATGGGGTCCCCCCCGCTCACGCCCTCCCTGATCAACTCGGCGATGCTTTCGAGTGACAGGGGCGCCAAGTCCAGGGGCACGCCCTCCACGGGGGGACCCACCCCACGGTGTTTATTTTTCCGCGCCCTCTTCCCGACCGGACGCACTTCCTCCCCCTCGCCGGAGGCCTGGATGGCATCGACCTCCGACGACGACTGCACCTCGGCAGTATTTGTTTGGGGGGGGCGCGGCCAGACCCAGGGGGGAGGAGCGGCGGCACGCCAGACGACCTGGCGGCCTTGGAGGCGGGGCAATTTCTTCGTATATGCCCCACCTCCTTGCAGGCGTGGCACCGCATGCCGTCCGTCATCCAGAAGACGTGGTGAAGGGTCCCCTCGTGGAGGACCGAAAAAACCCCGTCGGTCTCCCCCTCTCGCGCCAGCTGAACGAAGGCCTGGCGCCGGAAGGAGAAGACATGGCGAAGGCTGGCTTCCCGGAATCCGAGCGGGATCGGCGTGATCCCCGACCTCACCTCCCCAAGTTGGAGCAAGTGGGGGAGGAGGAGCTCACTCGAGATGTAGGGCGGGACGTTCGATAATACGACCCTCTGTGCGGTGGCCTCTAGAGGGTCCACCGGCAGGAAGGTCCCTCCCACGGTGAGCCCCCTGGTGATGGCCAGGGCCACCGCCCGCTCCGACTCCAGGAAGAACACAGCCTTCCCGTACATTTTCGAGGCGGCGAGTATGGCTGGAGGGCCGACAACCCCAGCCATGGCCCTCACGCACGCCTCGATGGTCATGTTGGGGTGGGTGTAGCTCTTCACCCCAAGCTTCTTTGTTATAAGTCGGAACGGCGACGGGGCAGCAGCAGAAGCGGGAGCAGCCGTGGCTTTGGCCGTCACTGCCGCATAGGTCATTGCCGGCCCCGTCACCGCCGAAGATGTGCAAGCCACAATGGGGTGGTTTTTTAAAGAGCTACACACACCCCAAGTCACA
Source organism: Somniosus microcephalus (assembly GCF_052327205.1). NCBI lineage: Eukaryota > Metazoa > Chordata > Chondrichthyes > Squaliformes > Somniosidae > Somniosus > Somniosus microcephalus. The sequence continues at coordinate 217,794,864 of NC_140989.1, read as the reverse complement.
GGCCCTACGGTGTTAATGGCCTTGGTAAGGTAAAAAGTCTTCCCTTGAGCAGAGGGAGTTTAAAGTAACTGGCCCGCCTCTCCCCTTGATGGAATTAATTGGGAGAGGGGCCTTCCTTCCCTCTGCTCAAGTGGCAATTAATAGATTTAAAAGGAGGTGCCTTTTCAGAGAGGTAAAGAGAGGACAAAGAGAGAGAGAGGGGGGGTGGGAAGGAGGGGGCCGCAAAGGCCGGGTCCCCACTCAAGGTGGTATTTGGTGGGTGGGTGTCGGCAGGGTGCCCGATGGAAAAACAAAGTCTTATGCAGATGGTCTTCAGGCAGGGGGAGAAGATGTCTTCACCTGGATAGGCTGGAGAAAGCCCAGGCTCAGCCCCACATCAGGTCTTCTCAATGTAAGGGAAAAAGCTTCACCTGGGCAGCTCCAGCCGACCCAGGCCAGGCTTTCCGGCCCGTCTTCTTTCCTCCCCCCGCCTAGAATACAAAGTCTTTAGGGGAATGCACAAAAGACACCCACCTGCAGATGTTGAAAGATGCAGCTCCTCCCCTCCTTCCAAGTTGGAGCTGAATGGTGTTCCTCTCCCCTCTCTCCCTCTCCTGGACTGGAGGCCAATTTGGGAGGCAGCGATGGAAGGCCTCTCCAGTTGTAATGCTGGCCTCCTCTGTCCTCTCCTCCTCTCTCCCCAGGCACCTCGGTAGATGATGTTGAAGTTGTAGATGGTAGGTTGCTGGTAGTGGTGGCCTGGGATCTCTCCTTCCCCTCCACTCCCAGGCCAAGGCGACCACACACTCTCCACTCAGCAGCTCAGCAGCAGCACAACCTGCTCTACAGAGAGCAAGGTCTGCAATGAGGTTGTGAGGGTGCCAGTCAGTTCCTTCTGTAGCCTCTAGATGGCACCTTCACTTGTTTGTTTCTAACCCTTTGTTAATTGTTCCTAGCCTCCTGTGTTAATTCTTAACGGCCTGTTAGCTGTTCATGGGTTTCACCTGGTTTTTTTGGTATATAAGTTCTATGGTTGCTTTCCTCTGGGCTCAGTCCTAACCAGGGAACTGGGGACTAGCCTTCACTCTGTGGCTGCTGGCTTTGACTAGCTGGCTGCCATGGTTCTCGAGCTCTGTACTTAAGATGTATCTAAGTCTGTGTTCTTGTTGTTCTTAGTCTTGATAAGGTGCTGGGCTGGACTAGCGTGTTGCCATGTTGGCGCTTGTCTTGAGCTCTGTATTGATAAGCCTGTTACCCTTGTGGCAGCCCCTCGTGATAGCTTGTCTCAAGTCTCCTCTCGGCAAGCTGGTTGCGCTTGTGGTAAGCTTATCCCAGCTCAGTATGGACAAGTAGGTTGCCTCATGGAAGCTGTCCTGAGTTCCTATTCTTGATGAGCCGTTTTGTAACTTGTCTCGAGTGCTATGTATGTTGTTGTGTTCCTTGTATGAATCTAGTTATGTGTGAATCTAGTAAAGTACCTTAAAGATTGTATACCTGCCTCTAGCCTGGTTTCTGCACTTGGGTCCAGAACCTACCTTGCCCGGAGACCACGGCCCCGTATCTACACGGCCCCATGGCTCCCCACCCCTCGTCACAATAACAGTGAGTTACTCTGTAGAAAATGGGGGTATTACACTGAGTTACCCTGTAGACAATGGGAGTATTACAGTGAGTTACTCTGCAGAAAATGGGTGTATAACATTGAGTTACCCTGTAGACAATGGGAGTATAACAGTGAGTTACCCTGCCGACAATGGGTGTATTACACTGAGTTAGCCCATAGAAAATGGGGGTATTAACTTGAGTTAATATGTAGACAATGTGCTTGTTAGAGTGAGTTACCCTGTAGAAAATGGGCATATTATAGTGAGTTACCCTGTAGAAAATGGAGGTATTACAGTGAGTTACCCTGTAGACAATGGGTATAGTACTGTGAGTTACGCTGCAGAAAATGGGTGCATTACAGTGAGTTACCCTGTAGACAATGAGTGTGTTACAGTGAGTTACCCTGTAGATAATGGGAGTTATACATTGAGTTATGCTGCAGAAAATGGGAGTATTACAGTGAGTTACCCTGCTGAAAATGGGTGTATTACAGTGAGTTACCCTGTACACAATGGGTGTATTACTCTGAGTTACGCTGCAGAAAATGGGTGCATAACAGTGAGTTACACTGTAGACAATGGGTGTGTTAGAGTGAGTTACCCAGTAGACAATGGGTGTGTTAAAGTGAGTTACCCTGTAGACAATGGGAGTTATACAGTGAGTTACGCTGTCGAAAATGGGAGTATTACAGTGAGTTAAACTTAGGTGTATCACACAGCATTACCCTGTAGACAATAGGAGAATTACAGTGAGTAATCCTGTAAGAAAATGGGGGTATTACATTTAGTTACCCTGTTGACAATGGGTGAATTACTGTGAGTTACCCTAGAGACAATGGGCATTATAGCAGTGAGTTACCCTGTAGACAATGGGAGTATAACAGTGAGTTACACTGCAGAAAATGGGGGTATTACACTGAGTTACCCTGTAGACAATGGGAGTATTACAGTGAGTTACTCTGCAGAAAATGATTATATAACACTGTGTTACCCTGCAGACAATGGGAGTATAACAGTGAGTTACCCTGCCGACAATGGGTGTATTACAGTGAGTTACCCCATAGAAAATTGGGGTATTAACTTGAGTTACCCTGTAGACAATGTGCTTATTAGAGTGAGTTATCCTGTAGACAATGGGTGTGTTACAGTGAGTTACCCTGTAGACACTGGGGGTATTACAGTGAGTTACCCTGTAGACAATGGGAGATAGACAGTGAGTTACGCTGTAGAAAATGGGAGTATTACAGTGAGTTACCCTGCTGAAAATGGGTGTATTACAGTGAGTTACCCTGTAGACAATGGGTGTATTACTGTGATTTACGCTGCAGAAAATGGGTGCATAACAGTGAGTTACCCTGTAGACAATTGGTGTGGTACAGTGAGTTACCCTGTAGACAATGGGAGTTATACAGTGAGTTACGCTGTAGAAAATTGGTGTATTACACTGAGTTACCCCGTAGAAAATGGGGGTATTAGAGTGAGTTACCCTGTAGACAATGGGTGACTTACAGTGAGATACCTTGTAGACAATGGGTTTATTACCGTGAGTTACAAAGCAGACACTGGGACTATTACACTGAGTTACCCTGTAGAAAATGGGGGTATTACCATCAGTTACTCTGTAGATAATCAGAGTATTAGAGTGAGTTACCCTGTAGACAAGGGGTGTATTACAGTGACATACCCTGTAGAAAATGGGTGTATTACACTGAGTTACCCTGTAGGCGCTGGGTGTGTTACAGTGAGTTACCCTGTAGACAGTGGGTGTATTACAGTGAGATAACCTGTAGACAAAGGGAGTATTACAGTGAGTTACCTTGTAGACGATAGGAGTATTACAGTGAGTAATCCTGTAAGAAAATGGGGGTATTACATTTAGTTACACTGCCGACAATGGGTGTATTACTGTGAGTTACCCTAGAGACAATGGGCAGTATGACAGTGAGTTACCCTGTAGACAATGGGAGTATAACAGTGAGTTACCCTGTAGAAAATGGTGGTATTACACTGAGTTACCCTGTAGACCATGGGAGTATTACAGTGAGTTACTCTGCAGAAAATGGGTGTATAACAGTGAGTTACCCTGTAGACAATGGGTGTATTACAGTGAGTTACCCCATAGAAAATGGGGGTATTAACTTGAGTTACTATGTAGACAATGTGCTTATTAGAGTGAGTTACCCTGTAGACAATGGATGTGTTACAGTGAGTTACCCTGTAGACAATGGGGGTATTGCAGTGAGTTACCCTGTAGACAATGGGGGTATTACAATGAGTTACCCTGTAGACAATGGGAGTATTACACTGAGTTACCCTGTAGACAATGATAGTATTACAGTGAATTACCCTGTAGACAATTGGTGTATTACAGTGATTTACCGTGTAGACAGTGGGGCCTAGAAATTCAGTATAGCCACTTTTGGGGCGGTAAAGTCGGGCGGCCGCTAAAGTTTGCGCCCGCCGGAAAGTGGAGGGCAGTTCGCCGAAATTCAGTAGCTTTGGCCAAGGAGTTTGCTCGAGTGCTGAAACTGGCGATGCACGGCTATCCTCAGGTGCTAAGCCGGCGGTGCAGACTGATACCGCCGAGGCCGGGCGCAGCGCAGGTGCGGTCATGTTTTGATTGACAGCAGACACCCTGGCGCCGGCCAGCTCTTAAAGGGGGAAGGGTCGACTTGGTCTGCTGCCACGCCCTGGATACTGCAGCCCTCCAGCTAGGCCTAAACACTGCTGCTGGAGAGAAATAGCGCCAGGAAGGATGCAGAGGGCCCGTGAGCGAGCGCAGCGCTTCTCTGGCCATGATTTAAAGGTGCTGGTTAGGGCTTTGGAGAAGAGAAGCCATACCTTGTTCCCGGACAGTGGCAAGAAGCCTCCCAACAGGGTGTACAGGAGAGCCTGGAGGGATATCGCCCAGAGGGTCACAGCCACCTGCGATGTCCCCCGGACTGTTGTCCAATGCCGGAAAAAGTTTAACGACCTCACTCGGATTGTCAGGGTGAGTACCCTTTCCAGTATCCTCCTCATCCTTGCATGTGCACCTCACATTATGGGCAAAGGGACCTCAAAGGCCTAATGGCCAGCCCTCATCCAGCAGCTATGGCACTGGCATGAACATCAATTGCACTTTCTGCACTTTACACACTGGCCAAGCTATTCGACCATGGGAGGCAGTGCACACAACAACAGGGTACCACACTGGCCAAGCTATTCGACCATGGGAGGCAGTGCACACAACAACAGGGCACCACACTGTACTTAGAGGCCATCCTTTCTCTTGCAGGCCAAGCTGGCCCAGAATCTGAAGAGCCGGACTGTCACCGGGGGAGGCCGTCCCCAGTTCCAGCAGCTCAGTGACCTGGAGGAGCGCGTGGGTCGACTCATGGGTGCCCGGGTGATTGGCCCCGTTGCAATTGGAGATGCCGACCCTGTGCTGGGCCCCAATGGTAAGGACATGACCTTTTGGACCTCGCTCTTTCCCCTTGCGCTTCAGATCTACATCCTTTGCCACTGTCCGACCAATGCGCAGAATGCCACCACTCATGCCTCCCTCGCTGACGCCCTGTCCTCACTCTAAAGCTACTCTTGTGCCTTCCTGCTTTCAGCTGGTGAGGAGGAGGTCCCTGAAGCTGCGAGTGTCAGTCCCTCGGAAGAGGAGGACGAGGAGGAGCAAGAGGAAGGCGGCCCATCGGGGGAACCCTCATCCGCGCCAGGGGATGGCAATGGAGGGGACACGTCTTCCCTGGAGGAGAGCCAGGGGGAAGTGTTGCAGGGGGGTGTGGCTCCTGGGCCCAGTGGCATCCAGCCACGCGGGAAGGGTCGGGCAGCACGGCTGCCTTCTCCCCAGAGGGGGGAAGTGTTGCAGGGGAGTGTAGCTCCTGTGCCCAGTGGCGTCCAGCCACGCGGGAAGGGTCGGGCAGCTCGGCTGCCTTCTCCCCAGAGGGGGGAAGTGTTGCAGGGGAGTGTAGTTGCTGGGCCCAGTGGCATGCAGCCACGCGGGAAGGGTCGGGCAGCTCGGCGGCCTTCTCCCCAGAGGGAGAGTCCGGCCTCCAGTCCGGAGACGGTCCTCGCCCAGGAGGTGCGCCTCCTTGATCAAATGTCCGCGGACTCGGATCGTCGGCACACCGAGTTCATGGGGGTTGTGGCACGGTTGCCTGAGGCCATTGAGTCCCTGGCTCATAGTGTGTCCGATTTCGGGGCCTCACAGGCCAGGGGTCTCGAACAATTCGGCGCATCACAGGACGCGAGTCGGGCCGAATTCGGGGCATCACAGGACGCGAGTCGGGCCGAATTGAGGGCAGCACAGGACGCGAGTCGGGCCGAATTCAGGGCAGCACAGGACGCGAGTCGGGACGAATTCAGGGCAGCACAGGCAGCAAGTGGACAGCTGATCAGTGGTGCCGTGCAGTCACTGGCTGGTCTGATGCGGGCACAGACCCGGGCAGTACGGGCACTCACTGCTGCCACACTCGCTGTGTCAGGCAGGCATCGCCAGGGCACCCACCGCGCTGCAGCAGCACAGCGGTCTGGCCTTCACCAGATTGCTGCGCTTGCTGCAGTGCCAGCCCGGCCGAGTGCCAGTGCCTCACGCGAGCAGCGAGCGCCTGGCATCAGCCAGCTTGCCCCCATTGCTGCAGCCGCCACTGCCACTCCCCCAGCGAAGCTGCGACGAGTTGCTGGAGGGACTGATGCTGCCCAGCCACAGCTGCAGCAGTCAGCAGCCGGCCCCTCGAGGGCCAGAGCTCGTCTAGGCCGACCCCCAAGGGCATCTGCCGTCACGCAATGTGCCCCTCAGGAGCCTTCCCCCAGCCTTGCAGCACCCACAGGGCCCAGGTTGAGGCGGAGCAGCTGGTCAGCCAGGGGCCGGAAAAGCCTGGACAAGGACTCGCCCTCTCTGCACACAAAGTAGAGTGTGTTGGCAAATGTTTTTTTATATGGGGGTGGTTGTGTTGTCTATGGGGGGGGTTCTTTTGGTAAGGCCGAGGATGAAGGCCATTTGGATGGACAAGTTTTGTTATTCCTCCCCAGGTTGTGGGAGTGAGATATGTTTTTGACTGTTTTTTGGGGGTGTTGTCTGTTTTTGGGTTTCATGTGGGAAGGGCCCTGAGTTTGTTCAATAAAGCTTTTTCTTTATTCAGCTTGTCCATGTGTGATGTATCAAGTGGTTGTTGCGTTAACCGGCTGAGGGTTTGCGGAGCGGCTGCATTCATGTGCCTTCATTGCCACAAGCCATTCCCTGACAGGGGGCCTAGAAGTGTCGTTCAATAAGCCGCCGACGGACGGCCCTTGGACCTTGTGGCTCCCTCCTGGGCTGGTACTCCTCCTCCTCCTCCTCCTCCTCCTCATGGTCCTCCTGCTCGTCCTCCTGAGGTGGTGGTCCAACGTGAGGTGGCAGTGCCTGAGTCCTGCGGATAGCCAGGTTGTGCAGCATGCAGCAAACGACGACGAACTGGGAGACTCTATCCGGCGAATACTGCAGAGATCCGCCGGAGTGATCCAGGCAGCGGAACCGTTGCTTGAGGACGCCAATCGTTTGCTCTATGATGTTCCTTGTGGCTTGATGGCTTTCGTTGTATGCCTCCTCAGCAGGGGTCCTGGGCGCGCGGAGCGGGGTCATGAGCCATGTACACAAAGGATAGCCTTTGTCCCCGATAAGCCATCCTCTTGGGGGAGGCTGTGCCTGGAACATGTCAGCCACAGTAGTCTGGCGCAGGATAAATGCATCGTGGCTGCTGCCTGGAAAGCGGGCATTGACAGCTAGGATGCGCTGCCTGTGGTCACATACCAGCTGTACATTGAGGGAATGGTAGCCCTTCTGGTTGCGGTAATCCTCGGCATTGTCGATAGGTGCCCGCAAAGCCACATGCGTGCAGTCAATGGCGCCCTGCACCATGGGGAAGTCGGCGATCCTCGCAAATCCGACTGCACGCTGCTCCTGCCTCTCTAGGGTCATGGGGAAGGAGATGAATTGGTGTCTCCTTGTGAAAAGGGCATCGGTGACCTGCCGGATGCAGCGATGCACGGCGAACTGGGAGATGTTAGCTATGTCCCCAGCAGCGGCTTGGAAGGAGCCGCTTGCATAAAAGTTCAGAGCCACCGTGACCTTCACTTCCACTGACAGAGACGTCCTGCACATCAGCTGTGGACGCAGATCTCTGTGAAGCAGCTGGCAGATCTCTGCAACCACCTCCCTTCTGAAGCGCAGCCTCTTAACACAATGCGCGGCAGTCATGGTGAGATAGGACACCTGCTGGCGGTATTCCCTGAGTGGGTAAGGCCTACGTTGCCGACGCCTGATGCCCCCTCTGCATCTAGGCATGGCTGCCCCTCTCACACAGCGTCTGTGAGCCCTTCGCACATAATGCTGGAACTGAGGGTTGGAACCCCATGCAGCCCCCATAATATACTTGCAAACAATGAAATCACAATGAGGCAAATTTCCAAGCTCTGGCCAGAAGCCAAAAATACCTCTCCTATGTTGGCCCAAATCAGTAAGGTCTCTTCCTTGGTCTCTGTCCAGAAATCCGTTGCAGAAAAGTCATTGCAGCAAAATGGCTGGCCTTTATAGTTCAGTGTAAGTGCCCTTTAATTAGCGCTCCCCGAGGCCCGCAGGGCCTCTGCTGCGTTCCACTTCACAGTTCTTAACACCGCCACGCCCACATTGGGCGGGCGCGACTGAAGTTCCGGTTTGGGGCGCACAAAGGGCGTTGCACGACGAAATGACGTCATAAGTTGCGCGCGCAGCTGAGCGCGCGCAAACACTTTGCGCCGGTGCTAAATGTCTACTGAAGTTGGGCGTAGGCGCAGATCGTCCTGCGCCCGGACGCTAAGTGCCTAGCGCTCGAGATCTACCCCTCCTAAGGCGCTAACGGCTGGCGAACGCAACTGAATTTCTAGGCCTGGGTGTATTAAAGTGAGATAACCTGTAGACAAAGGGAGTATTACAGTGAGTTAACTTTAGGTTCATTACACAGAGTTAACCTATAGACAATGGGAGCATTACAGTGAGTTACCTTGTAGACAATAGGGGGGAGAAATTGGGTGAGTAGCGCCACCTGTTAGCGCCTAAAGAGGCAGTCAGTGGCTGTAGCGCCAATGGCTGCGTCTCCCGCGATATTCAGTAGGGGCACTAATGTTGGCGTTAGGCATTTGCGCAGTGCCCCATTCGTGCCCCGTTCGCGATATTTGGTAGCGAACGCCGTAGTTGCGCCGTTCGCTACCCGCGCCCGGTTCACGGGGCCTTACTGTGCCGGCAGCGGCGCAAGTTAAGGTGGAGGTGCAGGGCGGCCGCTTTTTCGGCGGCCACCTGCCAGCACCTCCATCCCCGGCCTCCTAACACCCCCCGCCCGTGGCATTGCCAGCTGTTTCCCGAGAGCCTGGCACTTCTCCTTGGTGCCGGGCTCATTTGCCGGCACTCGCGAGCGGGGATCGTGCTGTTGCAGGCACCTCCCCCTTAACAGTGTGAGGAAGGCCTGCAGTACCGCAGCGTGCAGTGCCGCAGCGTGTGGCGCTGCGGCACGTTGCGCTGCAATAATCAGTTTCAGCGCCCTAAGAGGGACGCAGAGCGCCTCGAGCCTCGCCCCGTGTCCCTCGAGCAGCACTGAAACTGAATTTCTGGCGATCGGCATTACTCCGATCGCTGCGGTAACTCCTGCGCTCAGGCGACTTCTGCGCTACTTTGGCACCCCAACCCAATTTCTAGGCCTAGGAGTATTACAGTGAGTAATCCTGGAAGAAAATGGGGGCATAACATTTAGTTACCCTGTTGACAATGGGTGTATTACTGTGAGTTACACTAGAGACAATGGGCAGTCTAACAGTGATTTACCCTGTAGACAATGGGAGTATTAAAGTCAGTTACCCTGTAGACAATGGGTCTGTTACAATGAGTTACCATGTAGAAAATGGTAGTATTACAGTGAGTAACCCTTGTTAAATCTGTGAGTTATCTAGTTAATTAAGACACAGACTAATTAATAACAATCAAAAACAGGTCTTTACTGGTTGGAGGTAGGGACTATTCTGAATACACGATTACTGCACAGTGCTTATATACCGGTGTGTTCACCCCCGGTATTACGTCTACAGCAGCCTGAGAAAGTAGTACATCTCTTAAGGTGGAACAGGCTTAAGCTCTCTTAAGGTGGAACAGGTTACATACACAACACTCCTCCCTTCTTAGCTTTATAGTCATCCCCCCCATTTAACATAACGTAATAACATATATACATATATAACTTCATGTTTAACATAACATATCACAGATTCAGTCTCTGTGGAAAACAGTTCACAGATTCAATCTCTGTGGTGTAGTCGGTTCACGTTACTCATTCAATAGTCCTTTCATGGATTTAACAGCTTGAACTTCCGAACTGATTTGGCTCCGTTCGGAGGGACCACGTGTGTGATCTGGTAGAGGTGATAATGGTTCAGATGGGTCATCTTCTGTTTTTCCTTTTCCTTTTCTGCTTCTTGGAGACTCTCTGGGCTCCATTGTCAGCTGCCACAGCTGCCAGCTGCATGCGCAGTTCCTCCTTCTCTTCCTCCTTTTTTTGTAGTGGAGCCACCTTCTCCCGATGTTCCGTAGACTTTCGGTGCTCCTCCATGATTTCTGTATGGTGGGAGTCGAAGTTACAAGTTGGGCAGGACAGGACATAGTAATATTCGGAGTCGTCCAACAGGTCAGCGAGAGGGTCGTCTATTTCCTCCATACCCAGCTGGACGTTAGCCAGCTCTTGTTCCAAATCCAGACATCTTTCCTGAAGAGACTTCTTCATGTGTACCTCTGCCTCCAGCTTTTTCTGGGCTTTCAGCAAGTCGTTTACTAGTGACCTCATTTGTGATTTTAATACTTCAACTTCCTTTGGAGATTGATTGATCGGACTATGCAATCCCTCTACCGGAGCAGCTGTTTCAGCGGTCTGTTGTTCTACATTGACGTGAGTCAGCGTACTTTTGGCATCCAATGGCTGCTCTGTTGCAGTCGTTTCAGTCTGTGTCGTCACATCAGCCATCTCAATGACTTTTGAGAGCTCCGAACCCTTTTCCTTTGAAGATCGCAGCTCGTGTTCAAGTTTTTCCCATTTCAGAGTCTTGTCCCTCAGCATATGAAGGAGTTGGCTGACCGTTAACTCTTCTGACACCAGATTATGGCACGCACCTTCAGAACCTGAATCAGCTTTGATTCGTTTGGCCTCCTCGCGCAGATGGTTGGTGTGCTCCTGCTCCATTTTCTCCATCAGTTGCTTCTGTTGCCTTTCCAGATTCTCCCACTCTGTAACAAAGAACTTTTTTATTTCATTCATCTCTTGCTCAAAACGGCGAATCATTTGTTCTAATTGCTGTTGTAGTTTGAAATGGAGTTGAGTTCGAGCCCAGTGTCCCTCAAAAATGTGCATATCAGTAGACTTGACAGACTCAGAATTCTCTGTTAAACTATGTTGTTGTTGCTCAGTGGAATTCTGTGCTGAAACTTTGTCTTTTGCACATGGGTTGGTCTTACCATCATCAGTTCGAGAGTCTGGGCTGATTATCTGCACCGAGTTCTCACTCTTTATGGCTTTTAGCGAATGCCAGTCCATATTTATGTTTCTAAACCACTCCCGGCCTAGTAGTGGTGGACCTCCCTCCGGTAGCACATATAAGTCCATTATTTGACTTCCTTTGCCCTTGTTGGCCACTGCAACCTTTATTGTCCCGATGGGGTACACTCTCTGCCCCGTGTAGGTTGTCAATATAATCTCCGTATCCTGTAGGGGAATATGTTGGAATAACCTTCTGTAATCTTTCTTATTCATGACCGACAATGCCGATCCAGTGTCCAATTCCATTTTTACTTGGACTCCTTCTATCTGAAGAGTAACCCAAATTGTCTGGAGGTCTGCACCCTTACCAACGTTGAGTACCCTTAAGCTAGCCAGTTCAATACTGCTTAAGCTAGCCAGTTCATTACTGCTAGCGTCTGAATCGAACTCCTGTTCGGCCAGCTTGTGTACTTTTGCGTATTTTCCTTGCGGTGACTTCTTGTTGCTGGTCTTCTTCCCTGACCTGCATACTCTAGCTATATGTCCAAGCCTACCACAAGTTCTACATTCTTGGTTTTAAAACCAACACTGGTTCTGATCATGCGTTGTCTTTCCACAACGATAACATTTGCCAGAACTCACACCCAATTTGTGTGCACTGAGCTCCGGTGACCGTAGCTGCATTACTGCCGTGCCTCTCGCTGCGGCTTCGTGTGCTGCTGCCATAGTGACCGCCTTCTCAAGCGTCAGCTCATTCTCCTCGAGCAGTCGCTTTTGTGTATCCTGTTTAAATAAACCACACACAAATTTGTCTCGTAGTGCATCTGTCAGTCCCGTTCCAAACTGGCAATATTTCGCTAATTTACGCAATTCCAGCAAATATTCAGCATTGCTTTCATGCTGTAGCTGCCTTCTGTCATAAAATTTAAATCGTTCCGCTAGCATCAGCGGCGTGGGGTTTAGATGATCTTTCAGGACAGTAACAATCTCATCGAACGTCTTATCCGCCGGTTCATCTGGTGATAACAGGTGTTTCAATTGCCCGTATGTCTTCGCACCCATTAAATTTAATAATGTTAGTGCTTTATCAGCCTCACGAATTTTATTGGCCTTACAATAATTTTTAACTCGTTCAACATATATGGCCCAATCTTCGATGTCACTATCAAAGTTGCTAATATTCCCGTGTTTAGGCATTGTAGTACTTTATCAGATTTGCAATTTCTCAGATTTTTTTTTTTTTACTGCTATCCAAGATGGCGGCTTCCCGCTCTTGCCGTCGTCCTCCGCCCACAAAATGGCGGTTTTCCCGCGCTTGGCGGTCTTCACCCGTCCCCCGACGCCGTCTCCCTTCAGCCCCCGAGTGCGGCCCTTATCTTCGCCGCGATCGCCCGAGTGCGGCCCTTATCAGCGGATGCGATCGCTGGATCGCGAAGTGGCTCCCGACCGAAGCGGCTCTCGGCCCTTATCTGGAGATGCGATCGCTCTCGCGGCTCTCAGCCCTTATCAGGAGATGCGATCGCTCTGTTGAAACGCCTCCCGCTCGAAGCGGCTCTCGCGCCCTATTCCTCCGGCTCCCCCAGCCCCATTCGTGCGGCCAACGCGGTCGACTGCCTGTCGCGTCGCTGCCCGGCTCAGACAACGGCTTACCCACCACCAAGCTGGAGAAGAAGCTGACGGTCGCCGATGGAGGCTCCGAGGTCAGGATGTCTTCCAGTGGGGTGGAGAGGGTGGAAACCTCTCTGCAACGTCCTGGCTGTGGACGAAGCTGCCGTGGAGTGACTGCCGCAGGGTCTGAATCAGACTCGTCGCCAGTGTTAAATCTGTGAGTTATCTAGTTAATTAAGACACAGACTAATTAATAACAATCAAAAACAGGTCTTTACTGGTTGGAGGTAGGGAGTATTCTGAATACAAGATTACTGCACAGTGCTTATATACCGGTGTGTTCACCCCCGGTATTACGTCTACAGCAGCCTGAGAAAGTAGTACATCTCTTAAGGTGGAACCGGCTTAAGCTCTCTTAAGGTGGAACAGGTTACATACACAACAGCCCTGTAGAAAATGGTAGTATTACAGTGAGTTACCCTGTAGACAATGGGTGTATTACAGTGAGTTACCCTGTAGACAATAGGAGTATTACAGTGAGTTATTCTACAGAAAATGGGTGTATAACAGTGAGTTACCCTGTAGACAATGCGAGTATAACAGTGAGTTACCGTGTAGACAATGGGAGTGTTACAGTGAGTTACCCTGTAGACAATGGGAGGTATACAGTGAGTTACGCTGTCGAATATGGGAGTAGTACAGTGAGTCACCCTGCAGACAATGGAGGTATTACAGTGAGTTACCCCGTAGAAAATGGGTGTATTAAAAAGAGTTACCTGCAGCCACTGGGTGAACTACAGTGAGTTACCCTGTAGACAATGGGGGTATTACAGTGAGTTAACCTGTGGACAATCACACACACAGAATCACACACAGAATCCCCACAGTGCAGATAGAGGCCATTTCGGCCCATCGAGCCTGCACCGACACATATCCCACCCTATCCCCATAACCCCACGCATTTAATCCCCCTAACACTAAGGGTCAATTTATCATAGCCAAATCAACCTAACCCGCACATCTTTGGACTGTGGACTGTATTGCAGTGTGTTACCCTGTAGACAATGGGTGTATTACAGTAAGTTACCCTGTAGAGAATGGGTGTGTTACAGTGAGTTACCCTGTAGACAATGGGTGTATTACAGGGAGATACCCTGTACTCAATGGGTGTATTACAGTGTAAGTGCCCTTTAATTAGCGCTCCCCGAGGCCCGCAGGGCCTCTGCTGCGTTCCACTTCACAGTTCTTAACACCGCCACGCCCACATTGGGCGGGCGCGACTGAAGTTCCGGTTTGGGGCGCACAAAGGGCGTTGCACGAAGAAATGACGTCATAAGTTGCGCGCGCAGCTGAGCGCGCGCAAACACTTTGCGCCGGCGCTAAATGTCTACTGAAGTTGGGCGTAGGCGCAGATCGTCCTGCGCCCTGGCGCTAAGTGCCTAGCGCTCGAGATCTACCCCTCCTAAGGCGCTAAAGGCTGGCGAATGCAACTGAATTTCTAGGCCTGGGTGTGCTACAGTGAGATACCCTGTAGACAATGGGTGTGTTACAGTGAGTTACCCTGTAGACAATGGGAGTTATACAGTGAGTTATGCTGTAGAAAATGGGAGTAATACACTGAGTTACCCTGCAGAAAATGGGTGTATTACAGTGAGTTACCACGTCGTAAATGGGGGTATTAGAGTGAGTTACCCTGTAGACAATGGGTGACTTAAAGTGAGTTACACTGCAGACAATGGGTGTGTTACAGTGAGTTACCCTGTAGACATTGGGGGTATTAGAGTGAATTACCCTGTAGACAATGGGTGTGTTGCTGTGAGTTGCCCTGTAGACAATGGGGGTATTACAGTCAGTTACCCTGTAAACAATGGGCATATTACAGTGAGTTACTCTGTCGACAATGGGGGCTTCACAGTGAGTTACCCTGTAGACAATGGGTGTATTACCGTGAGTTACACGGCAGACAATGGAAGTATTACACTGAGTTACCCTGTAGCAAATGGGGGTGTTACCGTCAATTACTCTGTAGATAATCAGAGTATTAGAGTGAGTTACCCTGTAGACAAGGGGTGTATTACAGTGACATACCCTGTAGACAATGGGTGTATTACACTGAGTTACCCTGTAGGCACTGGGTGTGTTACAGCGAGTTACCCTGTAGACAGTGGGTGTATTACAGTGAGATAACCTGTAGACAAAGAGAGTATTACAGTGAGTTAACCTTAGGTGTATTACACAGCGTTACCCTGTAGACAATGGGAGCATTACAGTGAGTTACCTTGTAGACAATAGGAGTGTTACAGTGAGTAATCCTGTAAGAAAATGGGGGTATTACATTTATTTACCCTGTCAACATTGGGTGTATTACTGTGAGTTACCCTAGAGACAATGGGCAGTATGAAAGTGAGTTACCCTGTAGACAATGGGAGTATAACAGTGAGTTGCCCTGTAGAAAATGGGGGTATTACACTGTGTTACCCTGTAGGCAATGGGAGCATTACAGTGAGTTACTCTGCAGAAAATGGGTGTATAACAGTGAGTTACCCTGTAGACAATGGGAGTATAACAGTGAGTTACCCTGCCGACAATGGGTGTATTACACTGAGTTACCCCATAGAAAATGGGGGAATTAACTTGAGTTACTATGTAGACAAAGTGCTTATTAGAGTGAGTTACCCAGTAGACAATGGGTGTGTTACAGTGAGTTACCCTGTAGACAATGGAGGTATTACAGTGAGTTACCCTGTAGACAATGGGGATATTACAGTGAGTTACCCTGTAGACAATGGGTGTATTACCATGAGTTACCCGGTAGACAATGGGAGTATTACACTGAGTTACCCTGTAGACAATGATAGAATTACAGTGAGTTACCCTGCAGACAATGGGTGTAGTACAGTGATTTACCCTGTAGACATTGGGAGTATTACAGTGAGTTACCCTGTAGACAATGGTTGTATTACAGTGAGTTACCCTGTAGGCAATGGGTGTAGTACAATGAGTTACCCTGTAGACAATGGGCAGTATTACAATGAGTTACCCTGTAGACAAGGGGTGTATTACAGTGACATACCCTGTAGACAATGGGTGTATTACACTGAGTTACCCTGTAGAAACTGGGTGTGTTACAGTGAGTTACCCTGTAGACAGTGGGTGTATTACAGTGAGATAACCTGTAGACAAAGGGAGTATTACAGTGAGTTAACCTTAGGTGTTTTAAAAAGAGTTACCGTGTAGACAATGGGAGCATTACAGTGAGTTACCTTGTAGACAATTGGAGTATTACAGTGAGTAATCCTTGAGAAAATGGGGGTATCACATTTAGTTACCCTGTAGACAATGGGAGTATTATAGTAAGTTACCCTGTAGAAAATGTGTGTATTACAGTGAGTTAACCTGTAGACAATGGTAGTATTACAGCGAGTTACCATGTAGACAATGGTAGTATTACAGTGAGTTACCATGTAGACAATGGGAGTATAACAGTGAGTTACCCTGTAGACAATGTGTGTGTTACAGTGAGTTACCCTGCAGACAATGGGAGTTATACAGTGAGTAATCCTGTAAGAAAATGGGGGTATTGTGGTGGTACCACTGGTTTCCCTTACATTGACACATAATTCCCTTTAACTTACCTTACTGTATGTTTAACTTACCTTTTGGGACCATTGCCCTTTTAACTTACCTGTTGGGGCCATTGCCCCTTTAAGACGCGCCCTAGCACGCTGATGTCACGTCACATACAACGTGATGTGTGTGCGCCGGCACAGCCCGGCCTAGCGTCTTCGGCCTCAACGGCCAGCCGACGGGAGCGAAGCGATCTTCCACTCCCGCGGCAAGCACCGGCACAGCCCGGCCTTGCATCTTCGGCCTCAATGGCCAGCCGACGGGAGCGACGCGATCTTCTGCTCCCGCGGCAAGCACCGGCACAGCCCGGCCTCCCGACTTCGGCCTCAATGGCCAGCGACGCAACGACGCGCATCACGTGACGCCCTAAGCGCGGGAAACGCGAACAACTTGATGACGTCACAACACAAACGCGATGACGTCATCACGCTCCCCACAGGACTGCGAACTCAGTCCTCGTGGAGTCCCTGCTGGGACAAGACCTGCACCACAGTGCTCCTACAATCAGCCATCTTACCTGCTATCTTACCCGCTGTAATTAGTCTGTTCCTGTAAATAAACAACTTATTTATAGTTCGTCGAAGTCATACTCTCTTATTTAGTGGCGATCTACACGAACCGTTACATTGGTGACCCAACGATGTGAGTACGGGAGCTCATCAATTCCAACGCTACAATTGGTGAACCCGTATCCATGAACGATTTTCACGGTAGCAACGCGCGCCTGAACCTTGTCTTCCCACAAGACGACCGACGAACAACCACGGAACAGCAACCGCCTAACACCGGTTCCACCAAAAGCAACCCCGTCTTTGCGAACGTCTTCGCAAAGGAAGCGCAGCTTGGAGGTGAGCCTGTTTTTCACGAATGATTTCACAGAGGTAGAGCACGACCAACAGCAACCGTCGACCACCAGCGCTACAATTGGTGGGTTTGTGAACGTCTTTCACAAACGAAGCATGCTATGGAAGCATCAGCCGTTCCGCTGTCGCTACCGCAATCCAGGGAGCCACAGTCTCCCTCGTGCTTTATGAAGATAGAAGCCCTGTTTGGCGAGAACATCGATGTGGCGCCGACCATGCACTTGCTCACGGTCCCCGTACTCGTCTTTCCTACCGCCACACGGATCGTCCGCCTCTACGCCCACAGCGACAGCAAGTATAATTCTCTCCAAGCGCGGGGTACAGCATGTTCGGGCCCACAAAATCAGAGCGCGCCCTGCGGGGATACCACGAGGACTCACCCCCGCGAAACACGAGGACCCACTCCTCGCGCATGAGGACCTATCCCTCGCGAACCACAAGGACCCATCCCTCGTGAAAAACGATGACTCCTTCTCCGCCGACGACGCACCAGCCCTTCAGCCTGCTGGTTGTGTTACCTACTACACGATTTGGCATGAACAAAAGGTGTGCCGCCCTCCCGGCTGTTTTCTCCTAAATCTACAACTGTTACAAGTGTTGCCGCCCTCCAGGCAGAGTTAACCCCTCCTGAAAGCAACAACAACCTGGACCGTTGCCGCCCTTTCTCCAGTTTTCCCTTTAACAAACGCAAACGTCTACTGAAGCTGCACACATTGAGGACGGGTCCAACGGGCATCCTGCGGCCGCGATCAGCCACGTGAGAGTTGCTAGCCTCACCGATCACAGGTTAACGCAGTAACTCTTCACCCTCTGTTGTGTTAACGTCGTAGCACTATGGCACGCACCGTTCTGCGTGTTCCAGCCTCCTGAAGGTTTCGCTCACCTGTCGGCGAGTTCACTCACCTCGCCTGTCAAGTCCTTCTGGAACGTTCGTTTGGCGTTCTTGCAGAGTTCGTTATAACAAGGACTTGTTCCAACATCAACAGAGTCATCGCCCGCGTCCGCCCCACCTGCCCGCCACTCTGACAAGGACTGCTGTTTCGCACGTCTCCACGGTCCTTCGCCTGACGGATACGTTTTATTCGCCACGACGCGCGTAAGGATCCGCTCACGAGCAGCATCTTCATACCTCGCCTACCAAGTCAAGACAGCACGACCGCCATGACCACCAGCTCGTCAGGCCATCTCATCCTTGGACTTTCGTTAAAGCGAATTCTGGGGGGCCTATGTGGCGGTACCACTGGTTGTCCCTTACATTGACACATAATTCCCTTTAACTTACCTTACTGTATGTTTAACTTACCTTTTGGGGCCGTTGCCCTTTTAACTTACCTGTTGGGGCCATTGCCCCTTTAAGACGCGCTCTAGCGCACTGACGTCACGTCACGTACAACGTGATGTGCGTGCGCCGGCACAGCCCGGCCTAGCCTCTTTGGCCTCAACGGCCAGCTGACGGAAGCGACGCGATCTTCCGCTCCCGCGGCAAGCACCGGCACAGCCCGGCCTAGTGTCTTCGGCCTCAACGGCCAGCCGACGGGAGCGACGCAATCTTCCGCTCCCGCGGCAAGCACCGGCACAGCCCGGCCTAGCGTCTTCGGCCTCAACGGCCAGCCAACGGGAGCGACGCGATCTTCCGCTCCCGCGGCAAGCACCGGCACAGCCCGGCCTCCCGACTTCAGCCTCAACGGCCAGCGACGCAACGACGCGCATCACGTGATGCCCTAAGCACGGGAAACGCGAACAACGTGATGGCATCACAACACAAATGCGATGATGTCATCACGCTCCCCACAGGACTGCGAACTCAGTCCTCGTGGAGTCCCCGCTGGGACAAGACCTACACCATGGTGATCCTACAGTCAGCCATTTTACCTGCCATCTTACCTGCTGTAATTAGTCTGTTCCTGTAAATAAACAACTTATTTATAGTTCGTCAAAGTCAAACTCTCTTATTTAGTGGCGATCTACACGAACTGCTACAGTATTACATTTAGTTACCCTGTCGACAATGCGTGTATTACTGTGAGTTACCCTGTAAACAATGGGCATATTACAGTGAGTCACCCTGTAGACATTGGGGGTATTACCATGAGTTGCCATGTAGAAAATGGGTGTATTAGAGTGAGTTACCTATAGAAACTGAGCGTATTGAAGTGAGTTACCCTGCAGAAAATGGGTGTATTAAAGTGAGTTTTACTGTAGACAATGGGAGTATTACAGTGAGTTACTCTGTAGCCAATGGGTGTATAAATGTGAGTTACCCTGTAGACAATGGGAGTATTAAAGTGAGTTACCCTGTAGACAATCGGTGTGTCACAGTGAGTTACCCTGTAGACAATGGGAGTTATACAGTGAGTTACCCTGTAGACAATGGGTGTGTGACAGTGAGTTATCCTGTAGACAATGGGTGTATTACTGTCAGTTACCCTGTAGACAATGGGTGTATTAAAGTGATTTACCCTGTACATAATCGGTGTATTGCAGTGTGTTACAATGCAGAAAATGGGTGTATAACAGTGAGTTACCCTATAGACAATGGGAGTATAACAATGAGTTACCCTGTAGACAATGGGTGTGTTACAGTGAGTTACCCTGTAGACAATGGGGGTATTAAAGTGAGTTACTCTGTAGACAATGGGTGTATTACCGTGAGTTACCCGGTAGAAAATGGGAGTATTAAACTGAGTTACCCTGTAGACAATGTTAGAATTACAGTGAGTTACCCTGTTGACAATGGGTGTATTACAGTGATTTACCCTGTAGACATAGGGAGTATTACAGTGAGTTACCCTGTAGACAATGGTTGTATTATAGAGAGTTACCCTGTAGGCAATGATTGTAATACAGTGAGTTACCCTGTAGACAATGGGAAGTATTACAATGAGTTACCCTGTAGACAAGGGGTGTATTACACTGACAAACCCTGTAGACAATGGGTGTATTACACTGGGTTACCCTGCAGAAAATGTGTGTATTACAGTGAGTTACCCTGTAGACAATGGTAGTATTACAGTGAGTTACCATGTAGACAATGGGACTATTACAGTGAGTTACCATGTAGACAATGGGAGTATTACACTGAGTTACTATACAGAAAATGGGTGTATAACAGTGGGTTACCCTGTAGACAATAGGAGTATTACACTGAGTTACCCTGTAGCCAATGGGAGTATTACAGTGAGTTTCTCTACAGAAAATGGGTGTATAACAGTGAGTTACCCTGTAGACAATGGGAGTGTAACAGTAAGTTACCCTGCAGACAATGGGTGTGTTACAGTGAGTTACCCTGTAGACAATGGTAGTTACACAGTGAGTAATCCTGTAAGAAAATGGAGGTATTACATTTAGTTACCCTGTCGACAATGGGTGTATTACTGTGAGTTACCCTGTAAACAATGGGCATATTACAGTGAGTCACCCTGTAGACATTGGGGGTTTGCCATGAGTGGCCATGTAGAAAATAGGTGTATTAAAGTGAGTTACCTGTAGACACTGAGCGTATTACAGTGAGTTACCCTGTAGACAATGGATGCATTACAGTGAGTTACCCTACAGACAATGGGTGTATTAAAGTGAGTTTTCCTGTAGACAATGGGAGTATTACAGTGAGTTACTCTGTAGCCAATGGGTGTATAAATGTGTGTTACCCTGTAGACAAAGGGAGTATTAAAGTGAGTTACCATGCAGACAATGGGTATGTTACAGTGAGTTACCCTCTAAACAATGGGTGTGTTACAGTGAGTTAACCTGTAGACAATGGGTGTATTACAGTCAGTTACCCTGTATATAATCGGTGTATTGCAGTGAGTTACCCTGTAGAGAATGGTGTGTTACAGTGAGTTACCCTGTAGACAATGGGTGTATTACAAGGAGTTAACCTGTACTCAATCGGTGTATTACAGAGTGTGACCCTGTAGACAATGGGTGTGTTACAGTGAGTTAACCTGCAGACAATGGGTGTGTTACAGTGAGTTACCTGTAGACAATGGGTCTATTAATGTGAGTCACCCTGTCGGCAATGGGTGTATTACAGTGCATACCCTGTAGACAATGGGTGTATTAGACTGAGTTACCCTGTAGGCACTGGGTGTGTTACAGTGAGTTACCCTGTAGACAAAGGGAGTATTACAGTGAATTAACCTTAGGTGTATTACACAGAGTTAACCTGTAGTCAATGGGAGCATTACAGTGAGTTACCTTGTAGACAATAGGAGTATTACAGTGAGTAATCCTGTAAGAAAATGGGGACATTACATTTAGTTACCCTGTTGACAATGGGTGTATTACTATGAGTTACCCTAGAGACAATGGGCAGTAGAAGAGCGATTTACCCTGTAGACAATGGGAGTATTACAATGAGTTACCATGTAGACAATGGGTGTATAACAGTGAGTTACCCTGCAGACAACAGGAGTATTACAGTGAGTTACCCTGTAGACAATGGGAGTATTACAGTGAGTTACTCTACAGAAAATGGGTGTATAACAGTGAGTTACCCTGTAGACAATAGGAGTATTACACTGAGTTACAATGTAGACAATGGGAGTATTACAGTGAGTTACTCTACAGAAAATGGGTGTATAGCAGTGATTTACCCTGTGGACAATGGGAGTATAACAGTGAGTTACCGTGAGTTACCCTGTAGACAATGGGTATTATACAGTGAGTTACGCTGTAGAAAATGGGAGTATTACAGTGAGTTACCCTGCAGACTGTTGTGTATGTACCTTTAAGGGAATAACTGGTCTTGGACTGCAGTACAGGCAGTGACCACCCCTGTATAAAAGACCCTAGCAGGCTTCTGTAGTTTCAGTTTCAAGCTGCCTCTTGTTCAGTAAAGTACCTGTTAAACTGTTCTCCCGAAGTCCGTGTGTTATTGAGGCGCGGACTTTACAGTGGCGACGAGTAAGTTCGAACTCACCTGCAGTGTGGCATCATCTCACGGGGATCTCGCCTGAAAGGAAGGTCCTGGAAGATCGTAGTCTGAGCAACGGGCGTCGACCGAGGGCAACCGCCCAAAGAATCCATCGGTGTTTGGAGAATTGCGGGAGAGACTGTGGTTCCAGCGAATCGTGCTGGTAGCAGGTAGCACGCTGACCCTTCCGGACTGCGGCGGTCTCAAGCTCGATCGAGCGGCTCTACAAATCGGGCCGCGCAACGTCGCCAGGAAAAGAAAACAAGAGAGAGAGGGTGGAGCGCACAGGGCGCGGTCGGTGCTCGAGAACAGGACAGCGGAGAGAAACTAGACTTTGGGGAAGAAAAGCGAGACCGCCGAAGCTGCAGGTCGCAGCCATTACCCCGTAGAACGCTAGGAGCAGCGTGGCAGTAAGGGGAAGAAGCAAAAGCGCGGGAGGCGCCATTTTATCCCGTTGGGGAAGAAGCAAAAGCGCGGGAGGCGCCATTTTATTCCATTGGGGAAGAAGCAAAAGCGCGGTAGACGCCATTTTAAATCGCCCAAGATGCCGAAAAGTGGCAGTATCACTGCTTTCGACAATGAGGTAGAAGACTGGACCACGTATGTGAAAAGAATTGAAGTGTACTGCAAGGCAAATGAGGTGGCTGATGGAAAGAGGTCGTCGGTATTATTAAATCTGATGGGTGCGAGTACCTACGGCCTACTGCGGAATTTAATTACCCCAGCTAAACCAATGGAGAAAAGTTTTGAGGAGATTGTTCATATCTTACAGGAACATCTAAGCCCTACACCACTGCTGATAGCAGAAAGATTCAAGTTCCATAAAAGAAACCAGCACAAAGATGAGAGCAATGCTGACTATCTTACGGAACTACGCAAGTTATCGAAGCACTGCCAGTTCGGAGCAGGACTGGCAGACACCTTACGGGGTAAGTTTGTCTGCGGGCTCCAGAGTGAAGGAACCCAGAAACGACTACTTTCAAAAAAGGACCTGACGCTAGAACAAGCTTTCAGCGTGGCAGTATCCTACGAAGCAGCAGCACGGGGAGCTGCGGAAATACAACAGAAACCACAAGAATACAGCGCTAACAAAATGGCGTATAGCTGCCGAAAAGTGCTATCGCTGCGGCAGAACAACCCATGAGCAGAAGGACTGCTGGTTTAAAGACAAAATATGCAGGCAATGTGGGAAAATGGGACATATAGCAAGAGTCTGCAGGTCGGGAAAGAAGACCAACACGACAAGAACTACTAAAGAACAGTACAGGAAAGTAAAGAAACTGACAGATAGTAGTTCAGAAGATCAGGAGAGTGATAAGGACTCTGGGAGCAGGCGACTAAGTTGTTTAAAGTTACACAACGTGATCGCAAAAGAAGATCACCGAAACATTTGGGTCACCCTCATGATAGCAGGGTCCCCACTGAAGATGGAATTGGACACAGGATCAGCCCTAACTGTCATGAATCGACGAGACTATGAGCGGCTATTCTCACACATACCCTTAAAGGACTTGTCCATTGTATTGAAGACATACACGGGGCAAAAGGTCTACCACAGAGGAAAAATAAGGGTGCCAGTTGAATATAACGGAAAGGAAACACAGAAACTATACATGTATATATTACGAGATGGAGGACCACCATTATTGGGACGTGAATGGACCCGAAGACTACAATTGGATTGGCATTCCATTCTGGCACTAACTGTGACTGACAAAAAAGATGATGACGTCGCACCTGGACGTCTGTCACAAATTCTATCTGACACGGAAGAGGTGTTCCAACAAGGACTTGGGACTCTAAAAGGAGTAAAGGCAACCATAAAGATTGAGGATAACGCAACCCCAAAATTTTTCAAGGCCAGACCGGTGCCATACGCAATACGCCCAGCTGTGGAAGCTGAACTGGAGAGTCTGGAGCATTCGGGGGTGCTGTCTAAGGTGGACTGGAGCGAGTGGGCCACACCCATCATTCCTGTAATGAAGAAAGCATTGAGCAGCACGCCTGGGGAGCCAAGGAAGGTTCGCATCTGTGGGTGGAAGAAGCATCTAGGAAATACCTCACGATAAACACTCACAAAGGCCTTTACCCGTACAATCGACTGGTATTTAGGGTAGCATCGGCCCCGGCTATGTGGCAGAGGGCAATGGAACAAGTCCTACAAGGGATCCCGGGGACCCAGTGGCCTAGAAATTCAGTTGCGTTCGCCAGCCGTTAACGTCATAAGAGGGGTAGATTTCCAGCGCTAGGCACTTAGCGCCCGGGCGCAGGCCGATCTGCGCCTACGCCCAACTTCAGTTGACATTTAGCGCCGGTGCAAAGTGTTTGCGCCCGCTCAGCTGCGCGCGCAGCTTATGACGTCATTTCGTCGTGCAACGCTGTTTGTGCGCCCCAAACCGGAAATTCAGTGGCGCCCGCCCAATGTGGGCGTGGCGCTGTTAAGAACTGTGAAGTGGAACACAGCAGAGGCCCTGCGGGCCTCGGGGAGCACTAATTAAAGGGCACTTACATTGAACTATAAAGGCCAGCCATTTTGCTGCAATGACTTCAGTGCTTTGGATTTCTGTACAGAGACCAAGGAACAGACCTTACTGATTTGGGACAATATAGGAGAGGTATTTTTGGCTTCTGGCCAGAGCTTGGAAATTTGACTCTTGTGATTTCACTGTTTGCAAGTTTATTATGGGGGCTGCATGGGGTTCCAACCCTCAGTTCCAGCATTATGTGCACAGAGGGGCCATCAGGCGTCTGCCTGGATCGTTCCGGCGGATCTCTACAGTATTCGCCGGATAGAGTCTCCCAGTTCGTCGTCGTTTGCTGCATGCTGCACAACCTGGCTATCCGCAGGACTCAGGCACTGCCACCTCACGTTGGACCACCACCTCAGGAGGACGAGCAGGAGGACCATGAGGAGGAGGAGGAGGAGGAGGAGTACCAGCCCAGGAGGGAGCCACAAGGTCCAAGGGCCGTCTGCCGGCGGCTTACTGAACGGCACTTCTAGGCCCCCTGTCAGGGAATGGCTTGTGGCAATGAACGCACCTGAATGCAGCCGCTCCGCAAGCCCTCAGCCGGTTAACGCAACAACCACTTGAAACATGACACCTGGACAAGCTGAATAAATAAAAAGCTTTATTTAACAAACTCAGGGCCCTTCCCACATGAAACAGAGAAACAGACAAGACCCCCAAAAAACAGTCAAAAACATATCTCACTCCCACAACCTGGGGAGGAATAACAAAACTTGTCAATAACATTTGCCTTCATCCTCGGCCTTCCCAAAATAAGCCCCCCCGCTCCAGAACACAACCACCCCCATATAAAAAAAACAGTTGGCAACACACTCTACTTGGTGCGCCGAGAGGGCGAGTCCTTGTGCAGGCTTCTCCGGCCCCTGCCCGACCTGTTGCTCCGCCTCAACCTGGGCCCTGTGGGTGTGGCAAGGCTGGGGGAAGGCTCCTGAGGGGCACACTGCGTGACGGCAGATGCCCTTGGGGGTCGGCCTAGACGAGGTCCGGCCCTGGAGGGGCCGGCTGCTGACTGCTGCAGCTGTGGCTGGGCAGCATCAGTCTCTGCATCAGCTCGTCGCACCTTGGCTGGGGGAGTGGCAGTGGCGGCTGCAGCAATGGGGGCAAGCTGGCTGATGCCAGGCGCTCGCTGGTCGCCAGAGACACTGGCACTCGGCCGGGCTGGCACTGCAGCAAGCGCAGCAATCTGGTGGAGGCCAGACCGCTGTGCTGCAGCAGGGCGGCGGGTGCCCTGGCGATGCTTCCGTGACACCGCGAGTGTGGCAGAAGTGAGTGCCCGAACTGCCCTGGTCTGTGCCCGCATCAGATCAGCCAGTGTCTGCACGGCACCACTCATGAACTTGCGACTCGCGTCCTGTGCTGCCGCGAGCTGGTCGACACCCCTGACCTGTGCTGCCACGAGTTGGTCAACACCCCTGGCCTGTGAGTCCCCGAAAGCGGCCACACTATGAGCCAGGGACTCAATGGCCTGAGGCATCTGTCCCACAACCCCCATGAACTCGTTGTGGCGCCGCTCCAAGGCCGCGGACATTTCATCAAGGAGGCGCACCTCCTGGGCGAGGACCGTCTCCGGACTGGAGGGTGGACTCTCCCTCTGGGGAGAATGCCGCCGAGCTGCCCGACCCTTCCCGCGTGCCTGGATGCCACTGGGCCCAGCAACTGCCCTCCCCTGCAACACTTCCCCCCTCTGGGGAGAAGGCAGCCGTGCTGCCCGACCCTTCCCGCGTGCCTGGACGCCACTGGGCCCAGCAACTGCCCTCCCCTGCAACACTTCCCCCCTCTGGGGAGAAGGCAGCCGTGCTGCCCGACCCTTCCCGCGTGCCTGGATGCCACTGGGCCCAGGAGCTACACCCCCCTGCAACACTTCCCCCTGGCTCTCCTCCAGACAAGACGTCTCCCCTCCATTGCCATCCCCTGGCGCGGATGAGGGTTCCCCCGATGTGCCGCCTTCCTCTTGGTCCTCGTCGTCCTCCTCTTCCGAGGGACTGGCACTCTCAGCTTCATGGACCTCCTCCTCACCAGCTGAAAGCAGGAAGGCACAAGAGTAGCTTTAGAGTGAGGACAGGGCGTCAGCGAGGGAGGCATGAGTGGTGGCATTATGCGCATTGGTCGGACAGTGGCAAAGGATGTAGATCTGAAGCGCAAGGGGAACGAGAGAGGTCCAAACGGTCATGTCCTTACCATTGGGGCCCAGCACAGGGTCCGCATCACCAATAGCAACGGGGCCAACCACCCGGCCACGCATGAGTCGAGCTACGCGCTCCTCCAGCTCACTGAGCTCCTTGAACTGGGCACGGCCTCCCCCGGTGACATTCCGGCTCTTCATATTCTGGGCCAGCTTGGCCTGCAAGAGAAAGGACGGCCTCTAAGTACAGTGTGGTGCCCTGTTGTTGTGTGCACTGCCTCCCATGGTCGAATAGCTTGGCCAGTGTGGTGCCCTGTTGTTGTGTGCCCTGCCTCCCATGGTCGAATAGCTTGGCCAGTGTGTAAAGTGCAGAAAGTGCTATTGATGATCATGCCAGTGCCATAGCTGCAGGAGGAGGGATGGCCATTAGGCCTTTGAGGTCCCTTTGCCCATAATGTGAGGTGCACATGCAAGGATGAGGAGGACACTGGAAAGGCTACTCACCTTGACCAACCGAGTGAGGTCGTTGTACTTCTCGCGGCATTGGTCACCAGTCCTGGGGACATCACTGGTGGCTGACACCCTGTGGGCGATTTCCCTCCAGGCTCTCCTGAACTGCCTCCTGGGAGCCTTCTTGCCACTGTCCGGGCACAAGATCTCTCTTCTCTTTTCCAAACCCTTAAGCAGCACCCACAAAGCAGGCCCTGAGAAGCGCTGCGCTCGTTCACGGGCCTTCTGCATGGCTTCAGGCGCTATTTGGGTCCACCAGCAGTGTTGAGGCCTAGCTGCAGGGCTCCACTATCCAGGGCGTGGCAGCAGACAAAGTCGACCCTTCCCCCTTTAAGTGCTGGCCGGCGTCAGGGTGTCTGCTGTCAATCAAAACATGACCGCACCTGCGCTGCGCCCGGCCTCGGCGTTATCAGTCCGCACCGCCGGCTTAGCGCCTAAAGATAGGAGTGCAACGCCAGTTTCAGCGCTCGCCCAAACTCCTTGGCCAAACCTACTGAATTTCGGCGAAGTGGCCTACACTTTCCGGCGGGCGCTAACTTTAGCGACCGCCCGACTTTAGCACCCCAAAAGTGGCGCGACTGAATTTCTAGGCCAGTGTTATTTGGACGACATCCTGGTTACGGGCGAAAATGACAATGAACACCTTGCCAACCTGGAACAGGTGCTCACGAGATTGCAGGAATATGGGCTACGAGCCAACCATCCCAAATGCGAGTTCTTCAGGAGACAAATCTCATATTGTGGCCACATGATTGATGAGGAAGGGTTGCATAAGTTGCCGGACAAGATTGAGGCTGTAGTCAAGGCTCCAATGTGTCGCAACTGAGGTCATTCCTCGGGTTGGTGAACTACTACCATAAGTTCTTGCCGAATTTATCTACAATTCTGCACCCACTGAACGCCCTCCTTCAAACTGGTGTAACATGGAAATGAAGTGATGAGTGTAAGCGTGCCTTTCAGGAATGTAAATGCCAAATCACTTCAAAAGAAGTATTGGCCCACTACAACCCAACACTACCGATTCGGTTGGCATGTGATGCGTCACCTTACGGCATTGGAGCGGTGCTGTCACACAAATTCCGTGACGGTTCAGAGAGGCCAATAGCCTTTGCATCACGCTCGCTAACCTCAGCCGAGCGTAACTACGCCCAGATTGACAGGGAGGCCCTCAGCCTGGTGTGGGGGGTGAAGAAGTTCAATCACTATCTGCACGGGCAGAAATTCACCCTACTGACTGATCATCAACCCTGGTCTCAATTTTAACCCAAAGAAGGGCGCAACGGCTGCAAAGATGGTCACTTTTTCTAGGGGCACATCAGTATGACATAGAGTACAAAGGTACGAAACAACATGGAAACGCTGATGGGCTGTCGCGCCTACCGTTGCCTACGGCGGAAGAAGCACCTGCAGTGGACCCGGTGGAGATATTCCATGCGACCATAGTCGAATGTTTGCCTGTTACAAACGTAAGTATTGAGAGGGAAACCCGAAATGACCCGACACTCTCTCGGGTCTATGATTTGACGGTGAAGGGATGGCCTCATATGGCGACTCACTGTTGCCAGCATTCTCGCCAAGGAGGGAACAGCTGTCAGTGTGCCGGGGAACCTTGATGTGTGGATCCCGAGTGGTAATTCCACCCAAGTTGAGAGATAGAGTACTCAATGAGCTTCACGAGGGTCATCTGGGAGGGGTAAAAATGAAGAGCCTAGCCAGGGCGTTTGTGTGGTGGCCGGGAATCGATAAAGAAATCGAGGATATGACCAAGAGATGCACAGGACGCCAGAAGGTCCAAAACGCTCCACCACAGGCCCCGCTACATCCATGGGAGTGGCCCTCATCTCCATGGCAACGGGTACACATTGATTTCGCTGGTCCATTTATGGACTCAATGTTTCTAATCGCTGTGGATGCCCATTTGAAATGGCCAGAGGTCATTAAAATGTCCTCCACCACCACGGAGAAAACTATTGCAGTCCTAAGGGCCATCTTCGCCAGGAATGGGTTGCCAGAACAGATCTGTTCCGACAATGGCCCACAGTTTGTGTCTGAGGATTTCCAGAGGTTCCTGAAGAATAATGGGGTGAAACATTACACATCTGCCCCATATCATCCAGCCACAAATGGATTGGCTGAGAGGTTTGTTCAGACCTTTAAAAAGGCAATAAATGCAATGTATAATGATGACATACCACTGCAACACAAGATGGATAACTTCCTGTTTGCTTACCGGAATGCGATACATGCAGTAACCAACCAAACTCCAGCCGTACTGTTTTTCAACCGGAGACTAAGATGTCGCTTGGATTTGCTCAAACCAAACATAAGACGAGACGTTGAGGATAAGCAGTTCCAGCACATAAATGAGAAGCCAACCAGGAGCTTCAAGATAGGGCAACCAGTCTTGGTCCGCAACTACCGAACAGAAAAATGGCAGCCAGGCACGATATGCGCACAGCAGGGACCACTAATGTACACAGTGGACGTTGGAGAGAGCATCGTGAGATGCCATGCTGACCAGATTCTAGAGTCACAGGAACAAGCCAAACCCATAACACAAGCATGTGCACCTGGTAATGAACCCGAAGTACAAATTGCGTCTAGCTCAGAAGCAGGGGTATTGGAAGCTGACGAACCAACCAATGACAATGAGCCAGAATTGACTCCACCGCCAGAACAGGATACTCAAGAAAGGCGCTATCCAGTCCGGATCAGGAAGCCTCCTCAAAGACTGAACTTATAAATGACTATTTCAGTTGATGTATATATTACTGAGAAAATTGTAATTGTAATTAGTTACTATTTAGTTGTTAAATGAATGTTATGTACTGTTTATCTAAAAGGGGAGGAATTGTTGTGTATGTACCTTTAAGGGAATAACTGGTCTTAGACTGCAGTACCGGCAATGACCACCCCTGTATAAAAGGCCCTAGCAGGCTTCTGTAGTTTCAGTTTCAAGCTGCCTCTTGTTCAGTAAAGTACCTGTTAAACTGTTCTCCCGAAGTCCGTGTATTATTCAGGCGCGGACTTTACACAGGCGATGGATGTATTACAGTGAGTTACCCTGTCGAAAATGGGTGTATTAAAGTGAGTTACCTGTAGACACTGGGCGTATTACAGTGAGTTACCCTGTAGACAATGGGGGTATTACAGTGAGTTACCATGTAGATAATCGGTGCATTGCAGTGTGTTACCCTGTAGACAATGGGTGTATAACAGTGAGTTACCCTGTAGAGAATGGGTGTGCTACAGTGAGTTACCATGTAGACAATGGGTGTATTACAGGGAGATACCCTGTACTCAATGGGTGTATTACAGTGTGTGACCCTGTAGACAATGGGCATGTTACAGTGAGTTACCCTGCAGACAATGGAGGTATTACTGTGTGTTACCCAGTAGAAATGGGTTTATTACAGTGAATACCCTGTAGGCAAAGGGTGTATTGCAGTGAATAACCCTGTAGATAATGGGTGTATTACAGTGAGTTACCCTGTAGCCAATGGACAGTATTACAGTGAGTTCCCTGTAGACAATGGGAGTATTACTGTGAGCTACCCTGTAGACAATGGAAGTATTCCAGTCAGTTAACCTGTAGAAAATGGGTGTATTGCAGTGAGTTACCCTATTGACAATGGACAGTATTACAGTGAGTTACCCTGTAGTCAATGGATGCATTACACAGAGTTACCCTGTGCATAATGGACAGTATTACAGTGAGTTACCCTGCAGACATTGGTTGTATTACAGTGATTTTCCCTGTAGACTTTGGGAGATTTACAATGAGTTACCCTGTAGACAATGGTTGTATTACAGTGAGTTACCCTGTAGGCAATGGGTGTAATACGGTGAGTTACCCTGTAGACAATGGGCAGTATTACAATGTGTTACCCTGTAGACAAGGGGTGTATTACAGTGACTTACCCTGTAGACAATGGGTGTAATGTGAGCTACCCTGTAGACAATGGGTGTAATGTGAGCTACCCTGTAGACAATGGAATTATTCCAGTCAGTTACCCTGCAGAAAATTGGTGTATTACAGGGAGTTATTCTGTAGAAACTGGGTGTGTTACAGTGAGTTACCCTGTAGACAGTGGGTGTATTACAGTGAGATAACCTGTTGACAAAGGGAGTATTACAGTGAGTTAACCTTAGGTGTATTAAAAAGAGTTACCGTGTAGACAATGGGAGCATTACAGTGAGTTACCTTGCAGACAATAGGGGTATTACAGTGAGTAATCTGTGAGAAAATGGGGGTATTACATTTAGTTACCCTGTAGACAATCAGAGTATTATAGTGAGTTACCCTGTACAAAATGTGTGTATTACAGTGAGTTACCCTGCTGAAAATGGGTGTATTACACTGAGTTACCCTGTAGACAATGGGTGTATTACTGCGAGTTACGCTGCAGAAAATGGGTGCATAACAGTGAGTTACCCTGTAGACAATGGGTGTGTTACTGTGAGTTACCCTGTAGACAATGGGGCCTAGAAATTCAGTTTTGCCAGTTTTGGGGCGCTAACGTTAGCGCCCGCCCGACATTAGCGCCCGCCACAAAGTTGCGCCCCCTTCGCCGAAATTCAGTCGCTTCGCCCTAAGAGGTTGCTGGAGCGCTAAAAGAGGCGTTACACGACTATCTTTAGGCGCTAAGCCGGCGGTGCAGAGGGATAGCGCCGAGGCGGGGCGCAGCGCGGGTGCGGTCATTTTTTGATTGACAGCAGACCCCGTGGCGCCGGCCAGCTCTTAAAGGGGGAAGGGACGCTATGGTCTGCTGCCACGCCCTGCACACTGCAGCTTTCAAACTAGGCCTCAACACTGCTGCTGAGCCCAAGGAGCCATGGCAATGCATGAGAAGGCCCGTGAGCGTGCCCTGCGCTTCTCAGAGCGTGATCTGGATATCATGCTGACAGCATTGGAGAAGAGGCGCAGGATCTTGTTCCCAGACACTGGCAGGAATCCCACCCACCGCATCTACACCAAAGCCTGGAGGGAGATTGCCACCAGGGTGTCGTCCTACGGCGATGCCCCCAGGGACAAGGTGCAATGTCGGAAGAAATACAATGACCTGACCAGGAATGTCAGGATGAGTACCCTTTGCACTCTCCTCCTCATTCTTGCATGTACACCTGACATGATGGGCAAAGGGACCTGAAAGGCCTAATGGGCAGCCCTCAGCCAGCAGCTTTGGGACAGTCATGAGCATCAATTGCACATTCTGCACTTTACACACTGACCAAGCTATTCCACCATGGGAGGCAGTGCACACTAGATCAGGGCTACACTCTGGCCTAGCTATTCCACCATGGGAGGCAGTGCACACTACATCACGGCTACACACCGTACTTAGAGCCCGTCCTTTCTCTTGCAGGCTAAAGTTGCGAATAATCGCAAGCGCCGCGACATCACCGGGGGAGGCCGCCCCAAGTTCCAGAAGCTCACTCCCCTGGAGGAGCGCGTGAGTGGCCTCATGGGAGGCCGGGTGATTGTGCCCAGAGCGTGCGGAGAAGCCGACCATCCGCTGCCCGGCAATGGTAAGGACCTCGCCTTTTGGCCCTCTCTCGTCGCACTTGCGCATCCGAGCTACCTCCTTTGCCACTGTGCCACCAATGCGCTGAATGCCACCAGTCATGACTCCCTCGCTGACGCCCTCTCCTCACTCTGAAGCTATTCTTGTGCCTTCCTGCTTTCAGCTGGTGACGAAGAGCTCCCTGAAGCTGCCAGTGACAGCCCCTCCGAACAAGAGGAGGAGGAGGAGGAGGAGGAGGAGGAGGAAGAGCAACCCGGACCATCAGGGGAGGACTCAGGTCCCGCAGCAGAGGGCGAAGTTCTGGACACGTCTTCCCTGGACGAGAGCCTGGAGCAACTTTCGGAGGGGAGTGCAGCTGCTGGGACCAGTGGCGTCCAGCCACCCAGGAGGGCTGCGGGTGGGCCGCGGCCTTCCCCCCAGAGGGGGGAAGGATCGGAGGGGAGTGCAGTTGCTGCGGACATTCGGCGCCAGCAACGTGGCAAGGGTCGCCTAGCTCGGACCCCTGCTCCCCAGCGGGAGAGTCCCGCCTCCAGTCCGGCCACCTTCACCTCGGAGGAGGCGCGCCAGCTGGACAAAATGGCCGAGGATTCGGACTGCCGCCACACAGAGCTCATGCAGGTGGTGGGACGGATGCCTGAGGCCATCGAGTCGCTGGCGACCAGTGTGCGGGAGTTTGGGGCATCAAATGCCGAGAGTGGCCGGATGATGATGGAGGTAGTGGAACGGGTGCCTCCGGCGATGGAGTCGCTGGCTGATGCCGTCAAGTCAGTGGCGGATGTGATGCGGGCGCAGACCAGGGCAACAGGGGCACTCACTGCTGCCACACGCGCTGCCTCAGCCAGGCATCGCCAGGACACCCGCCGCGCTGCAGCAGCACAGCGATCCGCCCTTCGGCTGATTGGTGCGGATCGTGCAGTGTGTGCCCGGGCGAGTGCCAGCGTGCGACATCACCAGCCAGCGCCTCCAATATGCCAGCTTGCCCACATTGCGCCATCCGTCGCCGCCACTCCCCCAGTGGAGCGTCAACGGCAAGCAGCTGGAGCTGATGGTGGGCATGCACATGTGCGCCAATCAACAGCCGGCCCCTCGAGGCCCAAAGCCCGTGTAGGCCGCCCCCCAAGGCCATCTGGCGGAAGGACATCTGACCCTCAGGCGCCTTCCCCCAGCCTCGCAGCAGCCACTGGGCAGAGCTTGCGGAGGAGCAGCAGGCCGGGCAGGGGCGCCAAAAGGCTGGACAAGGTCTCTCCCTCGCGGGCCACTAAGTAGAGGGTGTGGCCAGCTTTCATTTTATATGGCGGTGGACATCTTTATTTTGCCCATGGTTGTTTTGTTTATGGGTATGTTTTTTGCGTTAAGGCCGAGATTGAGGCCTGGTTTGTTCAAATGTGGAGTTACTCCTCCCCAGGTTGTGGGAGTGAGTCGTTTGTTGCACTTTTTGTGGGGGCCGTTGATTGTTTTTGGGATTCATGTGGGAAGGGGTTTCATTTTTGTCAAAACAAAATTTATCTTTATTCAGACAGTGTCCATGGTTGTTCTTGTTAGTCTTTGTTGCCTTCGCCGGCTGAGGGCTTGCGGAGCGGCTGCATTCATCTTCCTTCATTGCCACAAGGCATTCCCTGACAGGGGGCTTAGAAGTTACGTTCAATAAGCTGGCGACGGACGGCCCTTGGACCTTGTCGCTCCCTCCTGGGAATGTACTCCTCCTCCTCCTCCTCCTCCTCCTGCTCCTCCTGCTCCTCCTCCTGAGGTGGTGGTCCAACGTCAGGTGGCAGTGCCTGAATCCTGCGGAGAGCCAGGTTGTGTAGCATGCAGCAAACTACGACAAATTGGGAGACCCGGTGCGGCGAATACTGCAGAGATCCGCCGGAACGATCAAGGCAGCGGAACCGCTGCTTGAGGACCCCAATAGATGCTCGATGATGTTTCTGCTCGTTTGATGGCTCTCGTTGTATGCCTCTTCAGCAGCGGTCCTGGACGCGCGGAGCGGGGTCATGAGCCAGGTACACAAAGGATAGCCTTTGTCCCCGAGTAGCCATCCTCTTGGGGGAGGCTGTGCCTCGAACATGTCATGCACAGTACTCTGCCGCAGGATAAAGGCATCGTGGCAGCTGCCTGGAAAGCGGGCATTGACAGCCAGGATGCGCTGCTTGTGGTCACACACCAGCTGCACATTGAGAGAATGGTAGCCCTTCCAGTTGCGATACTGCTCGCCATGCTCCAGAGGTGCCCGCAAAGCCACATGCGTACAGTCAATGGCGCCCTGCACCAAGGGGAAGGACGCGAGTCTTGCAAATCCCACTGCACGCTGATGCTGGCTCTCCAGGGCCATGGGGAAGGAGATGAATTGGCGTCTCCTTCTGAAAAGGGCATCAGTCACCTGGCGGATGCAGCGATGCACGCCGAACTGGGATATGTTAGCTATGCCCCCAGCAGCGGATTGGAAGGAGCCGGTGGCATAGAAGTTCAATGCCACCATCACCCTCACTTCCACCGACAGAGACGTCCTGCACCTGAGCTTTGGACGCAGACCTCTGCGAAGCAGGTGGCAGATCTCTGCAAGCACCTCCTTTCGGAATCTCAGCCTTCTTACACATTGCGCGCCACTCATGGTGAGGTATTAGCGCTGCTGGCGGTATACCCTGACTGGGTAAGGCCTATGTTGCCAACGCCTGTTGCCCCCTCTGCCTCTAGCCAGGGCTGCCCCTCTGACCCCGCATCTGCGAGCCCTACGCACATGGCGCTGAAACTCCGCGTTGGCACCCCATGCAACCCCCATCAAATGCTGGCAAACAGTCAAATTTCCAACAGGGCACTTGCAGCGCTTTGGCCTGAGTCCAAAAATGCCTGAGCTATTGCTGCGCGAAACCAGTTAGCTCTCCTCCTTGTTGTGTGTCCAGAAATCCGTTGCACAAGAGTGTTTGCTGCGAAATGGCTGCCCTTTATACTGCAGGGTACGTGCCCTTTAATTTGCGCTCCCCGGGGCCCGCGTCGGCTGTGTTGCGTTCCATTTTACAAATGCTCTGGCCGCCAGCCGCACAATGGGGCGGTCCGACTGAAGTTTGGAATCGGGGCGCGCAAAGGGCGTTGCACGAGGATGTGACGTCATTTTCTGCGCGCGCAGCCGGGCGGGCGCTAAACTTTGCGCCGGCGCTAAGGGTCAACTTAATTTGGGGCGAGGCGCAAACTGTGCTGCGCCCGGGCGCTACACGCATAGCGCCCGAAATTCACTTCTCTTAAGGCGCTAACTGCTGGCGCAACCAACTGAATTTCTAGGCCTGGGTGTGTTACAGTGAGTTACCCTGTAGACAATGGGAGCTATACAGTGAATTCTGCTGTAGAAAATGGGAGTATTACACTTAGTTACCCTGCCGAAAATGGGTGTATTACACTGAGTTAACCCATAGAAAATGGGGTTACTAGAGTGAGTTACCCTGTAGACAATGTGTGACTTACAGTGAGTTACCCTGTAGATAATGGGTGTATTACAGTGAGGTACCCTGTAGACAATGGGTGTATTACTGTGAGTTACGCTGCAGAAAATGTGTACATAACAGTGAGTTATCCTGTAGACAATGGGTGTGTTACAGTGAGTTACCCTGTATACAATGGGAGTTATAAAGTGAGTACTCCTGTAAGAAAATGGGGGTATTACATTTAGCTACCCTGTCGACAATGGGTGTATTACTGTGAGTTACCCTGTAAACAATGGGCATATTACAGTGCGTCACCCTGTAGATATTGAGGGTATTACCATGAGTTGCCATGTCGAAAATGGGTGTATTAAAGTGATTTACCTGTAGACAATGGGAGTATTACAGTGAGTTGCTCTGTAGCCAATGGGTGTATAATTGTGAGTTACCCTGCAGACAATGGGAGTATTAAAGTGAGTTACCCTGTAGACAATGGGGGCTAGATTTTCAGTCGCTTGCGCCAGCAGTTAGCGCCTTAAGAGAAGTGATTTCCGGGCGCTATGCGTGTAGCGCCCGGGCGCAGCGCAGTTTGCGCCCCGCCCCAAATTAAGTTGCCCGTTAGCGCCGGCGCAAAGTTTAGCGCC
The DNA here is from genome assembly GCF_052327205.1 of Somniosus microcephalus. Taxonomy (NCBI): domain Eukaryota; kingdom Metazoa; phylum Chordata; class Chondrichthyes; order Squaliformes; family Somniosidae; genus Somniosus; species Somniosus microcephalus. Next base: position 217,758,011 of record NC_140989.1, on the reverse strand, counting down.
CGCCCGGATGCGCGCGCAGAAAATGACGTCACATCCTCGTGCAACGCCCTTTGGCCGCCCCGATTCCAAACTTCAGTCAGACCGCCCCATTGTGCGGCGGGCGGCCGGAGCGTTTGGAAAAAGGAACGCAACATAACCAGCGCGGGCCCCGGGGGGCGCTAATTAAAGGGAACGTCCTCTCCAGTATAAAGGCCAGCCTTTTTTCAGAAAACAGTCTTGTGCAACGCATTTCTGGAGACACAACAAGGAGGATAGCTAACTGGTTTCAAGCAGCAAGAGCCAGGTATTTTTGGACTCAGGCCATAGCGCTGCAAGTGGCCATTTGGAAATTAGACTGTTTGCCAGGATTTGATGGGGCCTGCATGGGGTGCCAACGCGGAGCTGCAGCGCCATGTCCGTAGGGCTCGCAGACGCATTGTGAGAGGGGCAGCCCTGGCTAGAGGCAGAGGGGGCTACAGGCGTCGGCCACGTAGGCCTTACCCAGTCAGGCTATACCGCCAGCAGCGCTCCTACCTAAACATGAGTGCCGCGCGATGTGTTAAAAGGCTCCGATTCCGAAAGGAGGTGATTGCAGAGATCTGCCACCTGCTTCGCCGAGATCTGCGGCCAAAGCTCAGGTGCAGGACGTCTCTGTCGGTGGAAGTGAAGGTGACGGTGGCATTGAACTTCTATGCCACCGGCTCCTTCCAATACGCTGCTGGGGACATAGCAAACATCTCCCAGTATGGCGCGCATCGCTGCATCCGCCAGGTGACCGAAGCACTGTTCAGAAGGAGAAGCCAATTCATCTCCTTCCCCATGGCCCTCGAGAGCCAGCATCAGCGCGCATTGGGATTTGCCAGACTCGGGGAATTCCCCTTGGTGCAGGGCGCCATTGACTGTACGCATGTGGCTTTGCGGGCCCCTCTGGAGCATGGCGAGCAGTATCGCAACAGGAAGGGCTACCATTCTCTGAATGTGCAGCTGGTATGTGACCACAAGCAGCGCATCATGGCAGTCAATGCCAGCTTCCCAGGCAGCAGCCACGATGCCTTTATCCTGCGGCAGAGTACTGTGCATGACATGTTCCAGGCACAGCCTCCCCCAAGAGGATGGCTCATCGGGGACAAAGGCTATCCTTTGTGCACCTGGCTCATGACCCCGCTCCGCGCGCCCAGGACCGCTGCTGAAGAGGCCTACAACGAGAGCCATCAAACCACCCGCAACATCATCGAGCTAACTATTGGGGTCCTCAAGCAGCGGTTCCGCTGACTTGATCGCTCCGGAGGAGCTCTCCAGTATTCGCCGGACCGGGTCTCCCAATTTGTGGTGGTTTGCTGCATGCTACACAACCTGGCTATCCGCAGGACTCAGGCACTGCCACCTGACGTTGGACCTGCACCTCAGGAGGAGGAGCAGGAGGAGCATGAGGAGGAGGAGGAGCAGGAGTACGTTCCCAGGAGGGAGCGACCAGGGCCAAGGGCCGCACGACGCCACCTTATTACACGGTACTTCTAAGCCCCCTGTCAGGGAATGGCCAGGGGCCATGAGGGAAGATGAATGCAGCCGCTCTGCAAGCCCTCAGCCGGCGAAGCCAACAAACAGTAAGAAGAACAACCATGGAGGCTGCATGAATAAAGATAATTTTTTATTGCACAAAAATGAAAAGCCCTTCCCACATGAATCCCCAAAAACAATAAACGGGCCCCACAAAAAGCCCAACAAACGACTGACTCCCACAAACTGGGGAGGAGTCACTCCACCTTTCTTCAAACCGGGCCTCAACGTCGGCCTAACGCAAAAAATAAGCCCTCCAACAACACAACCATGGGCAAAATAAAGATGGCCACCGCCATATTAAAGGAAAGCTGCCCACACCCTCTACTGAGTGGCCCGCGAGGGCGAGACCTTGGCCAGCCTTTTGCCTCCCCTGCCCGGCCTGCTGCTCCTTCGCAAGCTCTGCCCAGTGGCTGCTGCGAGGCTGGGGGAAGGCGCCTGAGGCTCAGATGCCCTTCTGCCAAATGCCGCTGGGGGGCGGCCTACACGGCGTTTGGGCCTCGAGGGGCCGTCTGCTGAGTGGCGCACCTGAGCCTGGCCACCATCAGCTGCATCCGCTTGCCCTTGACGCCCCAGTGGGGGAATGGCGGCGACAGATGGCGCAATGTGGGCCAGCTGGCATCTGGGATGCGCTGGCTGGTGCTGTGGCGCGGTGGCACTCGGCCGGGCCCGCACTGCAGGATCCGCAGCAATCAGCCGAGGGGCGGCTTGCTGGGATGGTCCAGCGCGGCGGCTGCCCTGGCGATGCCTGCCTGAGACAGCGCGTGTGGCAGCAGTTAGTGCCCCTGTGGTCCTGGTGTGCGCGCGCATCACAGCCGCCAGGGTCTTGACGGCATCAGTCAGCATGCGGCCACTCGCGGCAGTTGCTGCCCCGAACTCGCGCACACTGGTCGCCAGCGACTCGATGGCCTCAGGCATGCGCCCCACCACGCTCATGAGCTCCGTGTGGCGCCGGTCCGAGTCCTCAGCCATCTTATCCAGCTTCCGCACCTCCTCCGAAGTGAAGGTGTCCGGACTGGAGTCGCGCCTCTCCCACTGGGGAGGAGGGGGCCGAACTAGGGGACCCTTGCCGCGTTGGTGGTGGCGAGTGTGCCGAGCAGCAGCACTCCCCTCTGATCCTTCCCCCCTTTGGGGGGAAGGCCGCAGGCCACGCGCACGGCTGCTGGGTGGCTGGACGCCACTGGTCCCAGAAGCTGCATTGCCCTGCGACAGTTCCTCCAGGCACTCGTCCAGTGAGGAGGTGTCAAGCATTTCCTCCTCTCCTGCGGGACGTGACTGTTCCCCCGAAGGTCCGGCTTGCTCCTCCTCCTCCTCCTGGTCGGAGGTGCTGTCACTGGCAGCTTCAGGGTCCTGGTCGTCACCAGCTGAAAGCAGGAATGCACAAGAGTAGCTTCAGAGTGAGGAGACGGCGTCAGCGAGGGAATTAGGACTGGTGGCATTCAGCGCATTGGTGGGACAGTGGCAAAGGAGGTAGCTCGGATGGGCCAGTGCGACGCGAGAGGGCCAAAAGGCAAGGTCCTTACCATTGCCGGGCAGTGGAGGGTCGGATACACCGCACGCTGTGGGGACAATCACATGGGCTCCCATGAGCACACACACGCGCTCCTCCAGCCGAGTGAGCTTCTGCAGCTTGGCGCGGCCACCCCTGGCACGGGTCTGGCGATTAAACGCTACTTTAGCCTGCAAGAGAATGGACGGGCTGTAAGTGCGCAGTGAAGCCCTGATGTAGTGTGCACTGCCTCCCATGGTGGAATAGCTTGGACAGAGTGAAGCCCTGATGTAGTGTGCACTGCCTCCCATGGTGGAATAGCTTGGACAGAGTGAAGCCCTGATGTAGTGTGCACTGCCTCCCATGGTGGAATAGCTTGGACAGAGTGAAGCCCTGATGTAGTGTGCACTGCCTCCCATGGTGGAATAGCTTGGCCAAAGTGTAGAGTGCCGAATGGCCATTTGATGCTCATGACTGTCCCAATGCTGCTGGCTGAGGGCTGGCCAATAGGACTTTCAGCTCCCTTTGCCCATCATGTCAGGTGTACATGCAAGAATGAGGAGGAGACTGGAAAGGCTACTCACCTTCACAATCCTGGTCAGATCGTTGTATTTTTTACGACATTGTTTGTGGGTCCTGGGGGCATCGCCGGTGAACGTCACCCTCTGGGCGATCTGCTTCCAGGCTTTGGTGTAGTCATGGTGGGTTGGATTCCTCTCACTCTCTGGAAACAAGATCTTGCGCCTCACCTCCAGAGCTGTGACCATTATGTCCAGATCACCCTCTGAGAAGCGCAGGGCATGCTGACGGGCCTTCTCTGGCGTTGCCATGACTCCCTGGGGCTGAGCAGCAGTGTTGAGGCCTCTTTGCAAGGCTGCAGTGTGCAGGGTGTGGCAGCAGACCAATTCGTCCCTTCCCCCTTTAACAGCTGGTCGGCACCACGGGGTCTGCTGTCAGTGCAAAAATGACCGCACCCGCGCTGCGCCCCGCCTGGGCGCTATCCCTCTGGACCGCCGGCTTAGCGCCTAAAGGTAGGAGTGGAATGCCTCTTTTAGCGCTCCACCACTCTCTTAGGGCGAAGCCACTGAATTTCCGGCAACGGGGCGCTACTTTGGGGCGGGCGCTAACTTCGGGCGGGCGCTAAGGTTAGCGCCCCAAAACTGTCTATACTGAAAATCTAGCCCTGGGTGTGTTACAGTGAGTTACCCTGTAGACAACGGGTGTATTACAGTCAGTAGCCCTGTAGACAATGGGTGTATTAAAGTGAGTTACCCTACACATAATCGGTGTATTGCAGTGTGTTACCCTGTAGACAATGGGTGTATTACAGTGAGTTACTCTGTCGAGAATGGGTGTGTTACAGTGAGTTACCCTGTAGACAATGGGTGCATTACAGTGAGTTACCCTGTAGTCAATGGGTGTATTACAGAGTGTGAACCTGTAGACAATGGGTGTGTTACAGTGAGTTAAACTGCAGACAATTTGTATGTTACAGTGAGTTACCTGTAGATAATGGTGTATTAATGTGATTAAACCTGTCGGCAATGGGTGTATTACAGTGACATACCCTGTAGACAATGGGTGTATTACACTGAGTTACCCTGTAGACAGTGGGTGCATTACAGTGAGATAACCTGTAGACAAAGGGAGTATTACAGTGAGTTAACCTTAGGTGTATTACACAGAGTTAACCTGTAGACAATGGGAGCATTACAGTGAGTTACCTTGTAGACGGAGTATTACAGTGAATAATCCTGTAAGAAAATGGGGGCATTACATTTAGTTACCCTGTTGACAATGGGTGTATTACTGTGAGTTACCCTCGAGACAATGGGCAGTATAATTGTGAGTTACCCTATAGACAATGCGAGTATTACAGTCAGTTACCCTGTAGAAAATGGGTGTATTACAGTGAGTTACCCTGTAGACAATGGGAGTATTACAATGAGTTACCCTGTAGAAAATTGTAGTATTACAGTGAGTTACCCTGTAGACAATGGTAGTATTACATTGTGTTACCCTGTAGACAATGGGAGTATTACAGTGAGTTACCCTGTATAAAATGGAATTATTACAGTGAGTTACCCTGTAGACAATGGGTGTATTACAGTGAGTTACTCTGTAGACAATAGCAGTATTACAGTGAGTTACCCTGTAGACAATGGGAGTATTACAGTGAGTTACTCGACAGAAAATGGGTGTATAACAGTGAGTTACCCTGCAGAGAATGGGTGTGTTACAGTGAGTTACCCTGTTGACAATGGGAGTAATACAGTGAGTTACGCTGTAGAAAATTGGAGTATTACAGTGAGTTAACCTGCAGACAATGGAGGTATTACAGTGAGTTACCCTGTAGAGAATGGGTGTGTTACAGTGAGTTACCCTGTAGACACTGGGCGTATTACAGTGAGTTACCCTGTAGACAATGGGGGTATTGCAATGAGTTACCCTGTAGAGAATGGGTGTGTTACAGTGTTTTACCCTGTAGACAATGTGTGTATTACAGGGAGATACGCTGTACTCAATGGGTGTATTATAGTGTGTGACCCTGTCGACAATGGGTGTGTTACAGTGAGTTACCCAGCAGACAAAAGTGGTATTGCTGTGTGTTACCCTGTAGAAATGGGTGTATTACAGTGAGTTACCCTGTAGACAATGGACAGTATTACAGTGAGTTACCCTGTAGTCAATGTGTGTATTACACAGAGTTACCCTGTGCACAATGGACAGTATTACAGTGAGTTACGCTGTAGACATTGGTTGTATTACAGTGAGTTACCCTGTAGACATTGGGGGCTAGATTTTCAGTTGATAGCGCCAGCAGTTAGCGCCTTAAGAGAAGTGATTTTCGGGCGCTATGCGTGTAGCGCCCGTGCGCAGCGCAGTTTGCGCCCCGCCCCAAATTAAGTTGCCCGTTAGCGCCGGCGCAAAGTTTAGCGCCCACCCGGGTGCGCGCGCAGAAAATGACGTCACATCCTCGTGCAACGCCCTTTGTGCGCTCCGATTCCAAACTTCAGTCGGACCGCCCCATTGTGCAGCTGGCGGCCGGAGCGTTTGGAAAAAGGAACGCAACACAACCAGCGCGGGCCCCGGGGGGCGCAAATTAAAGGGGACGTGCTCTCCAGTATAAAGGCCAGCCTTTTTTCAGAAAACACTCTTGTGCAACGCATTTCTGGAGACACAACAAGGAGGATAGCTAACTGGTTTCAAGCAGCAAGAGCTCAGGTATTTTTGGACTCAGGCCAGAGCGCTGCAAGTGGCCTTTTGGAAATTTGAGTGTTTGCCAGGATTTGCTGGGGGTTGCATGGGGTGCCAACGCGGAGCTGCAGCTCCATGTCCGTAGGGCTCGCAGACGCATTGTGAGAGGGGCAGCCCTGGCTAGAGGCAGAGGGGGCTACAGGCGTCGGCCACGTAGGCCTTACCCAGTCAGGTTATACCGCCAGCAGCACTCCTACCTAAACATGAGTGCCGCGCGATGTGTTAAAAGGCTCCGATTCCGAAAGGAGGTGATTGCAGAGATCTGCCACCTGCTTCGCCGAGATCTGCGGCCAAAGCTCAGGTGCAGGACGTCTCTGTCGGTGGAAGTGAAGGTGACGGTGGCATTGAACTTCTATGCCACCGGCTCCTTCCAATACGCTGCTGGGGACATAGCAAACATCTCCCAGTACGGCGCGCATCGCTGCATCCGCCAGGTGACCGAAGCACTGTTAAGAAGGAGAAGCCAATTCATCTCCTTCCCCATGGCCCTCGAGAGCCAGCATCAGCGTGCATTGGGATTTTCCAGACTCGGGGAATTCCCCTTGGTGCAGGGCGCCATTGACTGTACACATGTGGCTTTGCGGGCACCTCTGGAGCATGGCGAGCAGTATCGCAACAGGAAGGGCTACCATTCTCTGAATGTGCAGCTGGTCTGTGACCACAAGCAGCGCATCATGGCAGTCAATGCCAGCTTCCCAGGCAGCAGCCACGATGCCTTTATCCTGCGGCAGAGTACTGTGCATGACATGTTCCAGGCACAGCCTCCCCCAAGAGGATGGCTACTCGGGGACAAAGGCTATCCTTTGTGTACCTGGCTCATGACCCCGCTCCGCGCGCCCAGGACCGCTGCTGAAGAGGCCTACAACGAGAGCCATCAAACCACCCGCAACATCATCGAGCTAACTATTGGGGTCCTCAAGCAGCGGTTCCGCTGCCTTGATCGCTCCGGAGGAGCTCTCCAGTATTCGCCGGACCGGGTCTCCCAATTTGTGGTGGTTTGCTGCATGCTACACAACCTGGCTATCCGCAGGACTCAGGCACTGCCACCTGACGTTGGACCAGCACCTCAGGAGGAGGAGCAGGAGGAGCATGAGGAGGAGGAGGAGCAGGAGTACGTTCCCAGGAGGGAGCGACCAGGGCCAAGGGCCGCACGACGCCACCTTATTACACGGTACTTCTAAGCCCCCTGTCAGGGAATGGCCAGGGGCCATGAGGGAAGATGAATGCAGCCGCTCCGCAAGCCCTCAGCCGGCGAAGCCAACAAACACTAAGAAGAACAACCATGGAGACTGCATGAATAAAGATAATTTTTTATTACACAAAAATGAAAAGCCCTTCCCACATGAATCCCCAAAAACAATAAACGGGCCCCACAAAAAGCCCAACAAACGACTCACTCCCACAAACTGGGGAGGAGTCACTCCACCTTTCTTCAAACCGGGCCTCAACGTCGGCCTAACGCAAAAAATAAGCCCTCCAACAACACAACCATGGGCAAAATAAAGATGGCCACCGACATATAAAAGGAAAGCTGCCCACACCCTCTAATGAGTGGCCCGCGAGGGCGAGACCTTGCCCAGCCTTTTGCCTCCCCTGCCCGGCCTGCTGCTCCTTCGCAAGCTCTGCCCAGTGGCTGCTGCGAGGCTGGGGGAAGGCGCCTGAGGCTCAGATGCTCTTCCGCCAGATGCCGCTGGGGGGCGGCCTACACGGCGTTTGGGCCTCGAGGGGCCGTCTGCTGAGTGGCGCACCTGAGCCTGGCCACCATCAGCTGCAGCCGCTTGCCCTTGACGCCCCAGTGGGGGAATGGCGGCGACGGATGGCGCAATGTGGGCCAGCTGGCGTCTGGGATGCGCTGGCTGGTGCTGTGGCGCGGTGGCACTCGGCCGGGCCCGCACTGCAGGATCCGCAACAATCAGCCGAGGGGCGGCTTGCTGGGATGGTCCAGCGCGGCGGCTGCCCTGGCGATGCCTGCCTGAGACAGCGCGTGTGGCAGCAGTTAGTGCCCCTGTGGTCCTGGTGTGCGCGCGCATCACAGCCGCCAGGGTCTTGACGGCATCAGTCAGCATGCGGCCACTCGCGGCAGTTGCTGCCCCGAACTCGCGCACACTGGTCGCCAGCGACTCGATGGCCTCAGGCATGCACCCCACCACACTCATGAGCTCCGTGTGGCGCCGGTCCGAATCCTCGGCCATCTTATCCAGCTTCCGCACCTCCTCCGAGGTGAAGGTGTCCGGACTGGAGTCGCGACTCTCCCGCTGGGGAGGAGGGGGCCGAACTAGGGGACCCTTGCCGCGTTGGTGGCGGCGAGTGTGCCGAACAGCAGCACTCCCCTCTGATCCTTCCCCCCTTTGGGGGGAAGGCCGCGGGCCACGCGCACGGCTCCTGGGTGGCTGGACGCCACTGGTCCCAGAAGCTGCATTGCCCTGCGACAGTTCCTCCAGGCACTCGTCCAGTGAGGAGGTGTCAAGCATTTCCTCCTCTCCTGCGGGACGTGACTGTTCCCCCGAAGGTCCGGCTTGCTCCTCCTCCTCCTCCTGGTCGGAGGTGCTGTCACTGGCAGCTTCAGGGTCCTGGTCGTCACCAGCTGAAAGCAGGAATGCACAAGAGTAGCTTCAGAGTGAGGAGACGGCGTCAGCGAGGGAATTAGGACTGGTGGCATTCAGCGCATTGGTGGGACAGTGGCAAAGGAGGTAGCTCGGATGGGCCAGTGCGACGCGAGAGGGCCAAAAGGCGAGGTCCTTACCATTGCCGGGCAGTGGAGGGTCGGATACACCGCACGCTGTGGGGACAATCACACAGGCTCCCATGAGCACACACACGCGCTCCTCCAGCCGAGTGAGCTTCTGCAGCTTGGCGCGGCCACCCCTGGCACGCGCCTGGAGATTAAACGCTACTTTAGCCTGCAAGAGAAAGGACGGGCTGTAAGTGCACAGTGAAGCCCTGATGTAGTGTGCACTGCCTCCCATGGTGGAATAGCGTGGACAGAGTGAAGCCCTGATGTAGTGTGCACTGCCTCCCATGGTGGAATAGCGTGGTCAGAGTGAAGCCCTGATGTCGTGTGCACTGCCTCCCATGGTGGAATAGCGTGGTCAGAGTGACGCCCTGATGTAGTGTGCACTGCCTCCCATGGTGGAATAGCTTGGACAAAGTGTAGAGTGCCGAATGGCCATGTGATGCTCATGACTGTCCCAATGCTGCTGGCTGAGGGCTGGCCAATAGGACTTTCAGCTCCCTTTGCCCATCATGTCAGGTGTACATGCAAGAATGAGGAGGAGACTGGAAAGGCTACTCACCTTCACAATCCTGGTCAGATCGTTGTATTTTTTACGACATTGTTTGTGGGTCCTGGGGGCATCGCCGGTGAACGTCACCCTCTGGGTGATCTGCTTCCAGGCTTTGGTGTAGTCGTGGTGGGTTGGCTTCCTCCCACTCTCTGGGAACAAGATCTTGCGCCTCACCTCCAGAGCTGTGACCATTATGTCCAGATCACCCTCTGAGAAGCGCAGGGCACGCTGACGGGCCTTCTCTGGCGTTGCCATGACTCCCTGGGGCTGAGCAGCAGTGTTGAGGCCTCTTTGCAAGGCTGCAGTGTGCAGGGCGTGGCAGCAGACCAATTCGTCCCTTCCCCCTTTAAGAGCTGGTCGGCGCCACGGGGTCTGCTGTCAGTGCAAAAATGACCGCACCCGCGCTGCGCCCCGCCTGGGCGCTATCCCTCTGGACCGCCGGCTTAGCGCCTAAAGATAGGAGTGGAACGCCTCTTTTAGCGCTCCACCAATCTCTTAGGGCGAAGCCACTGAATTTCCGGCAACGGGGCGCTACTTTGGGGCGGGCGCTAACTTCGGGCGGGCGCTAAGGTTAGCGCCCCAAAACTGTATATACTGAAAATCTAGCCCTGGGAGTTTTACAATGAGTTACCTTGTAGACAATGGTTATATTACAGTGAGTTACCCTGTAGGCAATGGGTGTAATACAGTGAGTTACCCTGTAGACAATGGGCAGTATTACAATGAGTTACCCTGTAGAAACTGTGGCCTAGAAATTGGGTTTTGGCGCAGCAACGGCTTTAGCGCCGGAAGTTAGTGCCGGAGCTAAGTCGCGCGGGTCGGGCCAAAAATTCACTACTTCTGCGCCCAAACGGCTGCCGGCGCTGCTGAAAGCTGTTAGCGCCTGAAAACTGGCGCTATGCGCTGAATTTCAGCGCTATTCCGGCACTGCGGCGCCCGCTGCGGTGCGGCAGGTTCGGGAAGTGCAGGCCTCCTCCTTCCCTTAAGGAGGACCTGCCTGCACCCGGCCGCGGCCCGCGATAATCTTATTAAAAATGAGCCCGGCACCTCGGACAAGTGCCGGGCTTGCTTCTGTTCCGGGGGGGGGCGGGGGAAGTCCGGGGAGGGAGCTGCGGCCAGGCGGGCGGCGGGAAAGCGGCCGGCCGCCGCGGGGCCTTTAATGCACCGGCGCAAACTTGTGCAAGGCACCTCTGCCAGAACGTTGCTTGCGGCTGCCACGGGCGAGGCGGCCGCAAGTCAATTTCCCAGTTCGGGCGGGTTACCATGGCAACCGGGACGCTGCGCACACCGATGACGTCATCGGTGCCGGCGCAGCGCTACCGGTCTACCGCGGCGGAAGGGCCCCAGGCAATTTAGGCGCCGGCGCCAATTGCAGCGCTAGGCCCTCTAGCGCCGCAAAATCGGCGCTAAGGGCACTGAATTTCTAGGCCTGTGTGTCTTCCAGTGAGTTACCCTGTAGACAGTGGGTGTATTGCAGTGAGATAACCTGTAGACAAAGGGAGTATTACAGTAAGTTAACCTTAGGTGTACAGGTAGACTATCCTTTATCCGAAAACCTCGGGACCAGCCGAGTTTCGGATAAAGGAGAATTTCGGATTTCGGAAGGTGAGTCGGCGGGGGTCCGCGGGGGGGTCGGCGGGGGGTCGTGCGCACGACTTACGCTGACGCTCAGCGTAAGTCAGTCGGGGTCGGCGGGGGTCGGGGCCGGCGGGGTCCGCGGGGGGGTCGGCGGTTGTCGGGGCTGGCGGGGTCGGCGGTTGTCGGGGCCGGCGGGGTCCGCGGGGGGGTCGGCGGTTGTCGGGGCTGGCGGGGTCCGCGGGGGTGTCGGCGGGGGGGATCGGCGGTTGTTGGGGCCGGCGGGGTCGGCAGTTGTCGGGGCCGGCGGGGTCCGCGGGGGGGTCGGCGGTTGTCGGGGCTGGCGGGGTCCGCGGGGGGGTCGGCGGTTGTCGGGGCTGGCGGGGTCGGCGGTTGTTGGGGCTGGCGGGGTCCGCGGGGGGGTCGGCGGGGGGGATCGGCGGTTGTCGGGGCCGGCGGGGTCCGCGGGGGGGTCGGCGGTTGTCGGGGCTGGCGGGGTCGGCGATTGTCGGGGCCGGCGGGGTCCGCGGGGGGGTCAGCGGTTGTCGGGGCCGGCGGGGTCCGCGGGGGGGTAGGCGGGGGGTCGTGCGCACGACTTACCCTTTATCCGAACTTCCGAAACCGGAACCCTCTAAAAACCGAAGGTTTTTTCGTTCGTACGCACGACTTACGCTGAACGAAAAAACCTTCGGTTTTTAGAGGGTTTCGGTTTTCGGAAGTCCGGATAAAGGGTAGTCTACCTGTATTAAAAAGAGTTACCGTGTAGACAATGGGAGCATAACAGTGAATTACCCTGTAGACGGGAGTGGGCCTTTGGCGTAGCGGTAGCATCCCCGCCACTGGGCCAGAAGGCATTGGGTTTCAAACCCCGCTCCAGACAGTCCCGGCAAGTGGAGTCGGAGCTCCGGCTCTAAATTCTGGGTTGACATCCAGCGGCATACTTGCGTCCGTGGGTGTGGGTGGCCCCCCCCCCCTCGTATGGGTTGTGGGAGCCCGTAAAACCCTCCCGCCATAGGACTAACCACCCTAATGGCTAGTACGAAGATGGTTACGGTCACGGAAGGAGCGTTAATTGCGGCCAGAAATCCTTTCACCACTTCATACAGTTCCCCAAAAGGAACAGTATGAAAACACGTATGATGACGACCCTGTAGACAATGGGGCCTAGAAATTCAGTATAGCCACTTTTGGGGCGGTAAATTCGGGCAGCCGCTAAAGTTTGCGCCCGGCGCAAAGTGGAGGCCACTTCGCCGATATTCAGTAGCTTTGACCAAGGAGTTTGCTCGAGCGCTAAAACTGGCGATGCACGCCTATCTTTAGGCGCTAAGCCGGCGGTGCAGACTGATACCGCCGAGGCCGGGCACAGCGCAGGTGCGGTCATGTTTTGATTGACAGCAGACACCCTGGCGCCGGCCAGCTCTTAAAGGGGGAAGGGTCGACTTGGTCTGCTGCCACGCCCTGGATACTGCAGCCCTCCAGCTAGGCCTAAACACTGCTGCTGGAGAGAAATAGCACCAGGAAGGATGCAGAGGGCCCGTGAGCGAGCGCAGCGCTTCTCTGCCCATGATTTAAAGGTGCTGGTTAGGGCTTTGGAGAGGAGACGCCATATCTTGTTCCCGGACAGTGGCAAGAAGCCTGCCACCAGGGTGTACAGGAGAGCCTGGAGGGATATCGCCCAGAGGGTCACAGCCACCTGCGATGTCCCCAGGACTGGTGTCCAATGCCGGAAAAAGTTTAACGACCTCACTCGGATTGTCAGGGTGAGTACCCTTTCCAGTGTCCTCCTCATCCTTGCATGTGCACCTCACATTATGGGCAAAGGGACCTCAAAGCCCTAATGGCCAGCCCTCATCCAGCAGCTATGGCACTGGCATGAACATCAATTGCACTTTCTGCACTTTACACACTGGCCAAGCTATTCGACCATGGGAGGCAGTGCATACAGCAACAGGGCACCACACTGGCCAAGCTATTCGACCATGGGAGGCAGTGCATACAGCAACAGGGCACCACACTGGCCAAGCTATTCGACCATGGGAGGCAGTGCACACAACAACAGGGCACCACACTGTACTTAGAGGCCGTCCTTTCTCTTGCAGGCCAAACTGGCCCAGAATCTGAGGAGCCGGACTGACACCGGGGGAGGCCGTCCCCAGTTCCAGCAGCTCAGTGACCTGGAGGAGCGCGAGGGTCGACTCATGGGTGGCCGGCTGATTGGCCCCGTTGCATGTGGAGATGCCGACCCTGTGCTGGGCCCCAATGGTAAGGACATGACCTTTTGGACCTCTCTCGTTCCCCTTGCGCTTCAGATCTAGATCCTTTGCCACTGTCCGACCAATGCGCTGAATGCCACCACTCATGCCTTCCTCGCTGACGCCCTGTCCTCACTCTAAAGCTACTCTTGTGCCTTCCTGCTTTCAGCTGGTGAGGAGGAGGTCCCTGAAGCTGCCAGTGACAGTCCCTCGGAAGAGGAGGACGAGGAGGAGCAAGAGGAAGGCGGCCCATCGGGGGAACCCTCATCCGCGCCAGGGGATGGCAATGGAGGGGACACGTCTTCCCTGGAGGAGAGCCAGGGGGAAGTGTTGCAGGGGGGTGTAGCTCCTGTGCCCAGTGGCGTCGAGCCACGCGGGAAGGGTCGGGCAGCTCGGCGGCCTTCTCCCCAGAGGGGGAAAGTTTTGCAGGGGAGTGTAGTTGCTGGACCCAGTGGCGTCCAGCCACGCGGGAAGGGTCGGCCAGCTCGGCGGCCTTCTCCCCAGAGGGAGAGTCCGGCCTCCAGTCCGGGGACGGTCCTCGCCCAGGAGGTGCGCCTCCTCGATCAAATGTCCGCAGACTCGGATCGCCGGCACACCGAGTTCATGGGGGTTGTGGCACGGTTGCCTGAGGCCATCGAGTCCCTGGCTCATAGTGTGTCCGATTTCGGGGCCTCACAGGCCAGGGGTTTCGAACAACTCGGGGCAGCACAGGCCAGGGGTCTCGAACAATTCGGGGCAGCACAGGACGCAAGTCGGGCCGAATTGAGGGCAGCACAGGACGCGAGTCGGGCCGAATTCAGGGCAGCACAGGATGCGAGTCGGGACGACTTCAGGGCAGCACAGGCAGCGAGTGGGCAGTTGATCAGTGGTACCGTGCAGTCACTGGCTGGTCTGATGCGGGCACAGACCAGGGCAGTACGGGCACTCACTGCTGCCACACTCGCTGTGTCAGGCAGGCATCGCCAGGGCACCCGCCGCGCTGCAGCAGCACAGCGGTCTGGCCTTCAGCAGATTGCTGCGCTTGCTGCAGTGCCAGCCCAGCCGAGTGCCAGTGTCTCAGGCGAGCAGCGAGCGCCTGGCATCAGTCAGCTTGCCCCCATTGCTGCAGCCGCCACTGCCACTCCCCCAGCGAAGCTGCCACGAGCTGCTGGAGAGACTGATGCTGCCCAGCCACAGCTGCAGCAGTCAGCAGCTGGCCCCTCGAGGGCCAGAGCTCATCTAGGCCGACCCCCAAGGGCATCTGCCGTCACGCAATGTGCCCCTCAGGAGCCTTCCCCCAGCCTTGCAGCACCCACAGGGCCCAGGTTGAGGCGGAGCAGCAGGTCGGCCAGGGGCCGGAAAAGGCTGGACAAGGACTCGCCCTCTCGGCACACAAAGTAGAGTGTGTTGCCAAATGTTTTTTTATATGGGGGTGGTTGTGTTGTCTATGGGGGGGGTTGTTTTGGTAAGGCCGAGGATGAAGGCCATTTGGATGGAAAAGTTTTGTTATTCCTCCCCAGGTTGTGGGAGTGAGTCATGTGTTTGACTGTTTTTTGGGTGTGTTGTCTGTTTTTGGGTATCATGTTGGAAGGGCCCTGAGTTTGTTCAATAAAGCTTTTTCTTTATTCAGCTTGTCCATGTTTGATGTTTGAAGTGGTTGTTGCGTTAACCGGCTGAGGGCTTGCGGAGCGGCTGCATTCATGTCCCTTCATTGCCACAAGCCATTCCCTGACAGGGGGCCTAGAAGTGTCGTTCAATAAGCCGCCGACGGACGGCCCTTGGACCTTGTGGCTCCCTCCTGGGCTGGTACTCCTCCTCCTCCTCCTCCTCCTCATGGTCCGCCTGCTCGTCCTCCTGAGGTGGTGGTCCAACGTGAGGTGGCAGTGCCTGAGTCCTGCGGATAGCCAGGTTGTGCAGCATGCAGCAAATGACGATGAACTGGGAGACTCTATCCGGCGAATACTACAGAGATCCGCCGGAGTGATCCAGGCAGCGGAACCGTTGCTTGAGGACGCCAATCGTTTGCTCTATGATGTTCCTTGTGGCTTGATGGCTTTCGTTGTATGCCTCCTCAGCAGGGGTCCTGGGCGCGCGGAGCGGGGTCATGAGCCATGTACACAAAGGATAGCCTTTGTCCCCGATAAGCCATCCTCTTGGGGGAGGCTGTGCCTGGAACATGTCAGCCACAGTAGTCTGGCGCAGGATAAATGCATCGTGGCTGCTGCCTGGAAAGCAGGCATTGACAGCTAGGATGCGCTGCCTGTTGTCACACACCAGCTGTACATTGAGGGAATGGTAGCCCTTCCGGTTGCGGTAATCCTCGGCATTGTCGATAGGTGCCCGCAAAGCCACATGCGTGCAGTCAATGGCGCCCTGCACCATGGGGAAGTCCGCGATCCTCGCAAATCCGACTGCACGCTGCTCCTGCCTCTCCAGGGTCATGGGGAAGGAGATGAATTGGTGTCTCCTTGTGAAAAGGGCATCGGTGACCTGCCGGATGCAGCGATGCACGGCAAACTGGGATATGTTAGCTATGTCCCCAGCAGCGGCTTGGAATGATCCGCTTGCATAAAAGTTCAGAGCCACCGTGACCTTCACTTCCACAGACAGAGACGTCCTGCACATCAGCTGTGGACGCAGATCTCTGTGAAGCAGCTGGCAGATCTCTGCAACCACCTCCCTTCTGAAACGCAGCCTCTTAACACACTGCGCGGCAGTCATGGTGAGATAGGACACCTGCTGGCGGTATTCCCTGAGTGGGTAAGGCCTACGTTGCCGACGCCTGATGCCCCCTCTGCGTCTAGGCATGGCTGCCCCTCTCACACAGCGTCTGCGAGCCCTTCGCACATAATGCTGGAACTGAGGGTTTGCACCCCATGCAGCCCCCATAATATACTTGCAAACAATGAAATCACGATGAGGCAAATTTCCAAGCACTGGCCAGAAGCCAAAAATACCTCTCCTATGTTGGCCCAAATCAGTAAGGTCTCTTCCTTGGTCTCTGTCCAGAAATCCGTTGCAAAAAAGTCATTGCAGCAAAATGGCTGGCCTTTATAGTTCAGTGTAAATGCCCTTTAATTAGCGCTCCCCGAGACCCGCAGGGCCTCTGCTGCGTTCCACTTCACAGTTCTTAGCACCGCCATGCCCACATTGGGCGGGCGCGACTGAAGTTCCGGTTTGGGGTGCACAAAGGGCGTTGCACGACGAAATGACGTCATAAGCTGCGCGCGCAGCTGAGCGCGCGCAAACACTTTGCGCCGGCGCTAAATGTCTACTGAAGTTGGGCGTAGGCACAGATCGTGCTGCGCCCGGCCGCTAAGTGGCTAGCGCTCGAAGTCTACTCCTCTTAAGGCGCTAACGGCTGGCGGACGCAACTGATTTTCTAGGCCTGGGAGTATTACAGTGAGTTATGCTGTAGAAAATGGAAGTACTACAGTGAGTTACCCTGCCAAAAATGGGTGTATTACAGTGAGTTACCCCATAGAAAATGGGGGTATTAGAGTGAGTTACCCTGTAGACAATGGGTGACTTACAGTGAGTTACTCCGTAGACAATGGGTGTGTTGCAGTGAGTTACCCTGTAGACAATGGGGGTATTTCAGTCAGTTACCCTGTAAACAATGGGCATATTACAGTGAGTTACCCTGTAGACAATCGGGGCATTACAGTGAGTTACCCTGTAAACAATAGGCATATTACAGTGCGTTACCCTGTAGACAATGGGTGTATTACCGTGAGTTACACAGCAGACAATGGGAGTATTACACTGAGTTACCCTGTAGAAAATGGTGGTATTTTGGCAAAGCCACCAAGGGACTCCTGTACAACTGTATAACTGCCTTTAACAGAGTGCTACAGCACCTAGATTTGTTTACTGTATGTAAATAGCCTGTTCTGGGTAAGTCCCAGAACCAGCGCGATGACGTCATCACGTTGGTCATGTGACGTCCCGAAAGGCGGGAAACGTGATGACGTCATGACGTCAGACTGGGAGGTTCCCAGTTCAGACCTCGTGACGCCAGCATTAAGAAAGGACCTGTTGATTGTTTCTCCTGCATGCCATTGTTTGTTCTCTAGTTTACATTAAACTTCGTTTTATTATCAGACTGACTCGACCTCAGTACTTCAGTTACGGATCTGTCGATTCCTACATTGGTGACCCCGAAGCTTCGCGGACGATTTTCGCGGAGGACGCACAGAACAAAACGATGGATGGTAACGCAGCAACCTTGAAGCTCCCTTAGTTTTGGAAACAACAGGCGGCCTCCTGGTTCATCCAAGCGGAGGCTCAGTTCCAGCTTCGGAACATCGTGCTGGATCAGATGCGTTATCTTTACGTGGTCTCCGTACTGGACAGCTCGAAGGCTTCGAGGATCATCAGTCTGCTGGAGACCCCGCCCGTAGATAACAAGTATGATACGCTTAAGGTGCAACTAATGCAGGTTTTCGGCCTCACAAAAGTGGAGCGCGCGCGACGTTTACTCACACTGCCCAGGTTAGGCGACGCCAAGCCGTCTGGGTTAATGAGCCAGATGCTCATGCTCCTCGGTTCTGAGCCGCAGTGTTTTCTGTTTTGGGAACTGTTCCTGAGACAGCTCCCCGAGCAGGTGCAAGCAGCCCTCGCCAGGTCAGAGGCTACGGACGGTGTAGCGCTCGCGGCCGAAGCCGACACAATTTATGCAGTGATGCAGCAGAACTGCGCCACCTTGAAGCGTCCCGCCCCGAAGAACCCCACCTCGGCACCTCCACCATCTGGTCTCTGCTACTACCACGCCCGTTTCGGTCCAAAAGCCAGAAGCTGCCGTCCTCCATGTAGTTTCGTGCCAAATGCACCGAGAAAGCAACAGCAATGACTGCGTGAACGGAAGAACGACCCCGAGGTCGGTTTCGCATCTACGATGGCGGTTGGAGATTCCGGGAAATTATTGTATATCACCGACTCCATTTCGGGGCGGCGGTTTTTGTGTGACACAGGCGCTCAGTGCAGCATCCTCCCTGCTTCGCTGCTCGACGTCAGGGCAGGGAGGCGCGGTTCTCCACTCCAGGCCGCCAACGGCAGTGCTATTCGTACGTTTGGGAAGCGGCGGATCCAGGTGTGTTTTGGCGGGCAACATTTCCAATGGGAGTTTATAACCGCCAAAATCGCACAGGCAATCCTCGGCGCTGACTTCTTCTGTACCAATGGACTATTGGTTGATTTACAAAATCGCCATCTGAGTCACGCCGCCACGTTTGTCTCCATCCCATGTTTTCGGGGCTCAGGCGCGCCTCACACGGGTTCCTGCATCGTGACGGCGCTCGACGACTTCACCCGCCTTCTCGGGGAATTTCCGGATCTCACGCGACCCACCTTCTCGGCGACGATCGCTAAACATGGTGTAGAACACCACATCGCAATGACCGCCCCCCCGGTTTATGCCCGGGCTCGACGGCTGGAGCCCAGTAAACTCGAGGCCGCGAAGGCGGAGTTCGCCACCATGGAGCGACTGGGAATCATTCGCCGGTCGGATAGTCCCTGGTCTTCGCCGCTTCATATCGTCCCTAAGCCCGGCGGTGCTTGGTGGCCCTGCGGCGATTATCGGCGCCTCAATGAGGTCATGACTCCCGACCGGTACCCTATACCATACATCCAAAATTTCTCCGCACATTCGGCTGGCAATTCGTTTTTTTCCAAAATCGACCTCGTCCGGGGCTACCATCAAGTGCCCGTCCACCCCCAGGACGTCCAGAAAATGGCGGTCATTACCCCTTTCGGACTTTTCGAATTCCTCCGAATGCCGTTCGGACTCAAAAATGCAGCGCAGGCGTTCCAGCACCTTATGGATTCAGTGCTGCGGGATGTTAAGTTTCTGTTTGTGTATCTCGATGACATCCTGGTTGCCAGTACTTCGAAAGAGGAACATCTCAAACACCTGCGCCTCCTTTTTCGCCGCCTCCATCAGCATGGCCTCATAATTAACCTGAACAAATGTCAATTTGGACTGAGGCAGATCGACTTTTTGGGCCACCGCATCACTGCGGCAGGAGCGGTGCCGCTTTGGTCGAAGGTGGCAGCCATTGCTGCTTTCCCGCGCCCGCAATCCGTTAAAGCGCTCCAGGAGTACCTTGGTATGGTAAATTTTTACCATCGGTTCGTTCCCCGGGCCGCGCAGCTGATGCGGCCGCTCTACGAGGCACTCAGAGGGAAGCCGGGGAAGGAACATGTGGCCTGGACACCGGAGATGGATTGCGCTTTTGTGGACACGAAGGATGCTCTCGCAAACGCAACGATGTTGGCGCACCCACTGCCTGGCGCCACCATCGCGCTTACGACTGACGCTTCAGACTACGCTATAGGTGCCGTGCAGGAGCAATGGGTCGACGGGACGTGGCAACTGCTGGCGTTTTTTAGTCGCCAATTGCGTCGTAACGAGCGTAGCTACAGCACGTTCAACAGGGAGTTGTTGGCGTTGTTTCTGGCCATCCGCCATTTTCGTTTTCCATTGGAAGGAAGCCAATTCACCGTGTTTGTGGATCACAAGCCCCTGACGTTTGCCATGGCCAAGACGGCTGAGCCATGGTCAGCTCGACAGCAACGGCAGCTCACGTTTATTTCCGAGTTCACCACCAACATCCGGCACATGGCCGGCAAGGACAACGTGGTCGCCGATTGCCTCTCGCGTGCGACTGTCCAGGCCGTCCAGCTGGGACTCGATTATTCACTCATGGCTGCTGACCAAGCGGCAGATCCGGAAACGCAAGCTTTCCGCACCGACTCCTCCTGCCTTCAGCCAGCGGATGTGCTTTTCCACTCGGCTGGCACCTCCCTGCTCTGCGACGTCTCCTTGGGGGACCCCCGCCCGATCGTTCCGCTGTCCTGGCGCAGGAACGTTTTCGATGCCATTCACGGGCTTGCGCACCTTGGCATGAGGGCTTTACAAAAATTACTGGCGTCCAAGTTCGTCTGGAGAGGAATGCGAAAAGATGTCCGCGACTGGGCCAACACGTGCATCGTGTGCCAGCGGGCTAAGGTGCAGCGGCACGTCAAACTCCCGTCGACGTTTCCGAAGTACCGGAGCGTCATTTCGATCACGTCCATGTCGACCTCGTTGGCCCACTACCACCGTCACAAGGTTTCACACATCTTTTGACTATAGTCGACCGTACCACCAGGTGGCCGGAGGCCATTCCTTTGATGTCCACCACCTCCGCGGATGTCGCCCGGGCTTTTCTTTCATCCTGGGTTGCACGTTTCGGCGTTCCGCCTGATATTTCGTCAGATCGCGGGCCGCAGTTCTCGTCTGCTTTGTGGAACGCCGTAGCCTTGGGTTTGGGCACCAAGCTCCATCGGACCACGGCTTACCATCCGCAGGCCAATGGATTATGTGAGCGTTTTCATCGGTCCTTGAAGGCGTCGCTGCGGGCCAGCCTCCAGGGAACCGCATGGATGGACAAGCTGCCTTGGGTGATGCTCGGGTTACGAACAGCGCCTAAAGAGGACCTGCAGGCATCGGCCGCTGAACTGGTTTATGGCCAACCGCTCCGGGTGACCGGCGAGTTTCTTCCATCACCAACGCGTCCTTGGTCGGCGGCCGAACAACTGGAGGCTCACCGGGATGCAGCTCAACCTTTTCAGCCCATTCGGACGTCACATCATGGATTGCCCGCGTCACGCGTTCCACCGGAGCTTATGCGGGCTAAATTTGTTTTTGTCAGGCATGATGCCCACCGTAGTCCTCTCACGCCTCCATATACTGGCCCTTTCCAGGTACTGCAGGCGGGCGCCAAGAGTTTTTTAGTGGAAGTCGGGGGCAAGCCTGACTACATTTCCGTGGACCGCCTCAAGGTCGCACACCTGGACCTCGAGCGACCGGTCGAGGCAGCGCAGCCACCGCGTCGTGGGCGGCCGCCCGTGGCCGCCACGCCTGACCAGACTGTTCCGCAGACCAGCTCATCGTCCACCCAGCCCATTCCACTCCGGGAATATCGGAGTCATTCGAACAGGCTTGTCCGACCTACTCTGCGATTGACTTTTGAGGTTGAAGACACTTCTGTGGGGGGGGCATGTGGCAAAGCCACCAAGGGACTCCTGTATAACTGTATAACTGCCTTTAACAGAGTGCTACAGCACCTAGGTTTGTTTACTGTATGTAAATAGCCCATTCTGGGTAAGTCCCAGAACCAGCGCGATGACGTCATCACGTTGGTCACGTGATGTCCCGAACGGCGGGAAACGTGATGACGTCATGATGTCAGACTGGGAGGTTCCCAGTTCAGACCTCGTGAAGCCAGCATTAAGAAAGGACCTGTTGATTGTTTCTCCTGCATGCCATTGTTTGTTCCCTAGTTTACATTAAAATTCGTTTTATTATCGGACTGACTCGACCTCAGTACTTCAGTTAGGGATCTGTCGATTCCTACAGTATTGCCGTCAGTTATTCTGTAGATAATCGGAGTATTAGAGTGAGTTACCCTGTAGACAAGGGGTGTATTACAGTGACATACCCTGTAGACAATAGGGCCTAGAAATTCAGTTGGCGCCGCACCAGGACTTTAGCGCCGGAAAGTTAGCGCCAGCGCTAAGTCCCCCTGCGCGCGCCAAAAATTCAGTAGCGCCGCGCCCAAACGGCTGCCGGCGCTACTGAAGGGTGTTTGCGCCTGAAAATGGGCGCTACCTGCCGCATTGCGGCGCTATTCCGGCGCTGCGGCGCCCGATGCGGTGCGGCAGGCTCGGGAAGTGCAGGCCTCCTCCTTCAGTTAAGGAGGAGCTGCCTGCACCCGCCCGCTGGCCGGTAAAATCTTCACAAAAATGAGCCCGGCACCTCGGGGAAGTGCCGGGCTCGCAGCCCAGAAGCATCTGTTCCGCGGGGGGGGGGGTGGAGGAGTCCGGGGAGGGAGGTGCGGGCAGGCGGCCGGCGGGAAAGCGGCCGGCCGCCGCGCGACCTTAATGCGCCGGCGCAAACTCCTGTAAGACTCGGTTGCCAGAGTCTTAGTTGCGGCTGCCACGGGCGAGGCGGCCGCAACTCAATTTCAGCGCTGGGGCCCGTCACCACAGCAACCGGGACGCTGCGCACACCGATGACGTCATCGGTGCCGGTGCAGCGCAACCGGTCTACCGCCGATGGTAGGGCCCCAGGGAATTTCTGAACCAGCTGTAAGTCCAGCGCAATGACCTCTAGCGCCGCAAAATGGGCGCAAAGCCCACTCAATTTCTAGGCCTAGGTGTATTACACTGAGTTACCCTGTAGAAACTGGGTGTGTTACAGTGAGTTACAATGTAGACAGTGAATGTATTACAGTGAGATAACCTGTAGACAAAGGGAGTATTACAGTGAGTTAACCTTAGGTGTATTACACAGCGTTACCCTGTAGACAATGGGAGCATTACAGTGAGTTACCTTGTAGACAATAGGAGTATTACAGTGAGTAATCCTGTAAGAAAATGGGGGTATTACATTTAGTTACCCTGTCGACAATGGGTGTATTACTGTGAGTTACCCTAGAGACAATGGGCAGTATAACTGAGTTACCCTGCAGACAATGGAAGTATTACAGTGAGTTACCCTGTAGACAATGGGAGTGTAACAGTGAGTTACCCTGCCGACAGTGGGTGTATTACAGTGAGTTACACCATAGAAAATAGGGGTATTAACTTGAGTTACTATGTAGACAATGTGCTTATTAGAGTGAGTTACCCTGTAGACAATGGGCGTGTTACAGTGAGTTACCCTGTAGACAATGGGGGTATTACAGTGAGTTACCCTGCAGACAATGGGTGTATTACCATGAGTTACCCGGTAGACAATGGGAGTATTACACTGAGTTACCCTGTAGACATTGGTAGAATTACAGTGAATTACCCTGTAGACAATAGGGCCTAGAAATTAGCTATAGCCCCGCCAGCTTGCTGGCGGCCAGAATTTACCGCTGGGCGCGGAGCCACTCGCGCCCAGCCGATATTCAGTTTCAGCGCCCAAAGTTGAGGACGGCCACTGTTCAAGGGTGTGGCCGCCCCCGCTTGGGGCGCTGAAACTGAATATCGGCGTGCTAGTGGCCGCAGCGCCACCCGCAGCGGAGCGGCAGGCTGCGGTACTGCAGGCCTTCCTCCCTCTCTTAAGGGGCCCTGATCGCGAGTGCCGGCAAAAGAGCCCGGCACAACGGAGAAGTGCCGGGCTCCCGGAAACCAGCCGGCAATGCCGCGGGGTGGAGGAGGCCGGGGAAGGAGGTGCGGGCAGGCGGCCGCCGAAAAAGTGGCCGGCCGCACCTCCACCTTAAAGCGCCCCACTAAGGCTGCTGTACGGACCCGGTCTCCGAATGTTATTAGCGGCCGCCACAGAAGAGGCGGCCGCTACTGAAGATGGGGGTCGGGCCGGTGTTGGGGCGGTACCGGGGCACTGCGCACACCGATGACGTCATCGGTGGCGGCGCAGCGCTAACGGCTACCGCCGCAATTAGCGTGTCAATGAAGTTCGCCCGAAGTTTGCAGACTGGCGCAGAAGCCCTCTTTGGGCGGTAACTGGGCGCAAAGCCCACTGAATTTCTAGGCCTAGGTGTATTACAGTGATTTACCCTGTAGACAGTGGGAGTATTACAGTGAGTTACCCTGTAGACAACGGATGTATTACAGTGATTTACCCTGTAGAAAATGGGGATATTACCGTCAGTTACTCTGTAGATAATCAGATTATTAGAGTGACTTACCCTGTAGACAATGGGTGTGTTACAGAGCATTACCCTGTAGACAATGGGTGTATTGCAGTGATTTACCCTGGAATAAATGGGCATATTGCTGTGAGTTACCCTGTAGACAATGGGGGGATTACAGTGATTTACCCTGTAAACAACGGGCATATTACAGTGAGTCACCCTGTCGACATTGGGGGTATTACCGTGAGTTGCCATGTAGACAATGGGTGCTTTACAGTGAGTTACCCTGTAGACAATGGGTGTATTACACTGAATTACCCTGTAGACACTGGGTGTGTTACAGTGAGTTACCCTGTAGACAATGAGTGTATTACAGTGAGATAATCTGTAGACAAAAGGAGTATAATAATAATAAGAAGAAGAAGAATCAACTTTATTGTCATTGTTAGTGCACAAGTGCAGTGCAACGAAATGTAGGCTTGCGGCTCCCGAGAGTGTACATTTAGATTAAGACATTTAAACATTCAACATTCATTTGGCTTGTAATACATTAACATAAACATAACCATAATAAAGTGCATTGGCAGATGTGCAGGCTTTAGAGTTTCTTTGTGGAGTTCAGAATGATGACAGCCCTGGGAAAGAAGCTGTTCCTAAATCTGGTCGTTCAGGTGCGAATGAATCTGTAGCATCTCCCAGATGGCAGGAGGGCGAACAGACTGTGGCTGGGGTGGGTAGGGTCTTTGATGATGGTCCGTGACCTCCGTAAACAGCGTTTCTGGTATATGTGCTCTATGGTCGGTAGCCGGGTGCCGGTAATGCGTTGGGCAGTTTTGACTACCCGCTGCAGGGCTTCCCGGTCATTGTAGCTACAGCTGCCATACCATACTGTGATACAGTTCGTCAGGATGCTCTCTATTGTGCAGCGGTAAAAGTTAGAGAGGATCAGGGGTGACAGGTTACATCCCTTCAGCCTCCTTAGGAAATATAGGCGCTGCTGGGCCTTCTTCACCAGAGAGGAGGTATTGAGGGACCAGGAGAGGTCTTCCGTGATGTGGACTCCAAGGAACTTAAAGCTATCCACCCTTTCCACCACAGCCCCATGGATGTGGATGGGGGTGTGACTTCCACCTTTAGACTTCCTGAAGTCCACAATGATTTCTTTGGTTTTCTTGATGTTAAGGGCCAGGTTGTTATCGGCGCACCACTTCACGAGATGCTGGACCTCCTCCCTGTAGGCTGACTCATCGTTGTTGGTGATCTGGCCTACTACCGTGGTATCATCCGCAAACTTGATGATGGTGTTGGAACCATGAACTGCCACACAGTCGTGGGTGAAGAGGGAGTAGAGGAGGGGGCTCAGCACACATCCTTGTGGGGCCCCCGTGTTCAGGGTCAGGGGGGGAGGTGTGGTTACCTAATTTGACAGACTTGGGTCTGTTTGTTAGGAAGTCCAGGGTCCAGTTGCAGAGGGAAGTGTTCAGGCCAAGAGTTTGGAGTTTGGTGGCCAGCTTGTTCGGGACGATAGTGTTGAATGCTGAGCTGTAGTCTATGAACAGCATTCTGATGTAGGTCTCTTTACCATCTAAGTGATTCAGTGCAGAGTGTAGGGCAGTTGTGATTGCATCCTCCGTTGATCTGTTTGCACGATAGGCAAACTGGTGTTGGTCAAGAGAGGCGGGAACACTGGCTTTGATGTGAGCCAGGACCAGTCTCTCGAAACATTTCATTATGATGGGTGTGAGTGCGACAGGTCGATAGTCGTTCAGGCACGTCACAGCCGTTTGCTTTGGCACAGGAATAATGGTAGCGGTCTTGAAGCATGTAGGGACTACTGCCTGGGCCAATGACAGATTGAAGATGGCGGTGAAGACATCAGCCAGCTGATCAGCACATTCCTTGAGTACCCATCCAGGGATGCTATCCGGTCCAGCAGCCTTTCGTGTGTTCACTCCGCGTAGAACACCCCTTACATCGGAGGTCGACAGAGTGAGCACCTGGTCTTCCGGGGGTGGCAAGGCTTTGGTAGCCGGCTCCCTGTTGTCCCTGTCGATGCGAGCGTAGAAGTTGTTAAGCTCCTCTGGAAGGGAGGCATCGCTAACCGGGGGGCTGGTGTTTTTGCTCTTGTAGTCAGTGATGGACTGGATGCCTTGCCACATGCGCCGGGGGTCCGAGTTGTTGTGGAAGTGATCCTCTATCCGCAGTGTCTGTTTCCTTTTGGCAGTCCTGATACCCTTTTTTAGGTTGGTCCTAGCTGCACTGTAAGCCGCCGCGTCGCCAGATTTAAATGCTGCGTCACGTGCTTTCAACAGCGAGCGGACCTCTCCGTTCATCCAGTGTTTCTGGTTGGGGTATGTCCTGATATTTTTATGGGTCGTGACGACCTCGACACAACTGTTAATGTAGAATAGCACTGTGGATGCGTATTGGACAGGGTCACTGGCAAGGCTTGGAAGCTAAGTCAGAGCCAGGCCTGGTTAGTACCTGGAGGGGTGACCATCAGGGAAGACCAGGTGCAGAAAGTCACAGAAGGAGCCCCGAGGAGGGGCGGTTGGTGAGAAGGTAACAGAAAGAGCCCCAGGAGGGGCGGCTGGTGAGCAGGCCCAGGCGTTGGGCTGAAGATTGTCAGACAGGAGGAACGGTGGAAATGGAATGGCGGCGCGCACAGATGCAGCGGCTTTGCTTCTCCCAGGACAGTGCTATTTACGTTTAATGTTATTTGTACTGGACTCATGGGAGCTTGCAAGATCACATTTCGTTGTTCATGTACTTGTGCAATGACAATAAAGTTGAATTATAAAAATTCCTCGATGTCATTATGGGCAAACATGCCCCAATCAGTGCATTCGAAGCAATCCTGAAGCTCCAAGACTGCCCCCTCTGGCCATACTTTCACTGATCTCACTGATGTTCTCACTCTTTTGATGAGCGGTTTGTATGCCGGGGCTAGAAACAGGGAGAGGTGGTCAGACTTCCCAAGGTGGGGGCAGGGAATGGCCTTATAGGCATCTACAATGCTCGTGTAGACTTGATCCAGTGTGTTCTCCCCTCTTGTGGGGCAGGAAACATTCTGGTGGAATTTCGGAAGTACAGATTTTAGGTTTATGTATGACAGTGAGTTACCCTAAACACAATGGGTGTATTACACAGAGTCACCCTGTAGACAATGGGAGTATTACACTGAGTTACCTTGTAGACAATAGGGGCTAGATTTTCAGTCGCTTGCGCCAGCAGTTAGCACCTTAAGAGAAGTGATTTCCGGGCGCTATGCGTGTAGCGCCCGGGCGCAGCGCAGTTTGCGCCCCGCCCCAAATTAAGTTGCCCGTTAGCGCCGGCGCAAAGTTTAGCGCCCGCCCGGATGCGCGCGCAGAAAATGACGTCACATCCTCGTGCAACGCCCTTTGGCCGCCCCGATTCCAAACTTCAGTCGGACTGCCCCATTGTGCGGCGGGCGGCCGGAGCGTTTGGAAAAAGGAACGCAACACAACCAACGCGGGCCCCGGGGGGCGCTAATTAAAGGGAACGTCCTCTCCAGTATAAAGGCCAGCCTTTTTTCAGAAAACAGTCTTGTGCAACGCATTTCTGGAGACACAACAAGGAGGATAGCTAACTGGTTTCAAGCAGCAAGAGCCAGGTATTTTTGGACTCAGGCAACAGCGCTGCAAGTGGCCATTTGGAAATTAGAGTGTTTGCCAGGATTTGATGGGGGTTGCATGGGGTGCCAACGCGGAGCTGCAGCTCCATGTCCGTAGGGCTCGCAGACGCATTGTGAGAGGGGCAGCCCTGGCTAGAGGCAGAGGGGGCTACAGGCGTCGGCCACGTAGGCCTTACCCAGTCAGGCTATACCGCCAGCAGCGCTCCTACCTAAACATGAGTGCCGCGCGATGTGTTAAAAGGCTCCGATTCCGAAAGGGGGTGATTGCAGAGATCTGCCACCTGCTTCGCCGAGATCTGCGGCCAAAGCTCAGGTGCAGGACGTCTCTGTCGGTGGAAGTGAAGGTGACAGTGGCATTGAACTTCTATGCCACCGGCTCCTTCCAATACGCTGCTGGGGACATAGCAAACATCTCCCAGTACGGCGCGCATCGCTGCATCCGCCAGGTGACCGAAGCACTGTTCAGAAGGAGAAGCCAATTCATCTCCTTCCCCATGGCCCTGGAGAGCCAGCATCAGCGCGCATTGGGATTTTCCAGACTCGGGGAATTCCCCTTGGTGCAGGGCGCCATTGACTGTACGCATGTGGCTTTGCGGGCCCCTCTGGAGCATGGCGAGCAGTATCGCAACAGGAAGGGCTACCATTCTCTGAATGTGCAGCTGGTCTGTGACCACAAGCAGCGCATCATGGCAGTCAATGCCAGCTTCCCAGGCAGCAGCCACGATGCCTTTATCCTGCGGCAGAGTACTGTGCATGACATGTTCCAGGCACAGCCTCCCCCAAGAGGATGGCTCATCGGGGACAAAGGCTATCCTTTGTGCACCTGGCTCATGACCCCGCTCCGCGCGCCCAGGACCGCTGCTGAAGAGGCCTACAACGAGAGCCATCAAACCACCCGCAACATCATCGAGCTAACTATTGGGGTCCTCAAGCAGCGGTTCCGCTGCCTTGATCGCTCCGGAGGAGCTCTCCAGTATTCGCCGGACCGGGTCTCCCAATTTGTGGTGGTTTGCTGCATGCTACACAACCTGGCTATCCGCAGGACTCAGGCACTGCCACCTGACGTTGGACCAGCACCTCAGGAGGAGGAGCAGGAGGAGCATGAGGAGGAGGAGGAGGAGGAGGAGGAGGAGCAGGAGTACGTTCCCAGGAGGGAGCGACCAGGGCCAAGGGCCGCACGACGCCACCTTATTACACGGTACTTCTAAGCCCCCTGTCAGGGAATGGCCAGGGGCCATGAGGGAAGATGAATGCAGCCGCTCCGCAAGCCCTCAGCCGGCGAAGCCAACAAACACTAAGAAGAACAACCATGGAGACTGCATGAATAAAGATAATTTTTTATTACACAAAAATGAAAAGCCCTTCCCACATGAATCCCCAAAAACAATAAACGGGCCCCACAAAAAGCCCAACAAACGACTCACTCCCACAAACTGGGGAGGAGCCACTCCACCTTTATTGAAACCGGGCCTCAACGTCGGCCTAACGCAAAAAAAAAGCCCTCCAAAAGCACAACCATGGGCAAAATAAAGATGGCCACCGCCATATTAAAGGAAAGCTGGCCACACCCTCTACTGAGTGGCCCGCGAGGGCGAGACCTTGGCCAGCATTTTGCCTCCCCTGCCCTGCCTGCTGCTCCTTCGCAAGCTCTGCCCAGTGGCTGTTGCGAGGCTGGGGGAAGGCGCCTGAGGCTCAGATGCCCTTCCGCCAGATGCCGCTGGGGGGCGGCCTACACGGCGTTTGGGCCTCGAGGGGCCGTCTGCTGAGTGGCGCACCTGAGCCTGGCCACCATCAGCTGCAGCCGCTTGCCGTCGACGCCCCAGAGGGGGAATGGCGGCGACGGATGGCGCAATGTGGGCCAGCTGGCGTCTGGGATGCGCTGGCTGGTGCTGTGGCGCGGTGGCACTCGGCCGGGCCCGCACTGCAGGATCCGCAGCAATCAGCCGACGGCCGGCTTGCTGGGATGGTCCAGCGCGGCGCCTGCCCTGGCGATGCCTGCCTGAGACAGCGCGTGTGGCAGCAGTGAGTGGCCCTGTGGTCCTGGTGTGCGCGCGTATCACATCCGCCAGGGTCTTGACGGCATCAGTTAGCATGCGGCCAGTCGCGGCAGTTGCTGCCCCGAACTCGCGCACACTGGTCGCCAGCGACTCGATGGCCTCAGGCATGCGCCCCACCACGCTCATGAGCTCCGTGTGGCGCCGGTCCGAGTCGTCGGCCATCTGATCGAGCTTCCGCACCTCCTCCGAAGTGAAGGTGTCCGGACTGGAGTCGCGACTCTCCCGCTGGGGAGGAGGGGGCCGAACTAGGGGACCCTTGCCGCGTTGGTGATGGCGAGTGTGCCGAGCAGCAGCACTCCCCTCTGATCCTTCCCCCCTTTGGGGGGAAGGCCGCGGGCCACGCGCACGGCTGCTGGGTGGCTGGACGCCACTGGTCCCAGAAGCTGCATTGCCCTGCGACAGTTCCTCCAGGCACTCGTCCAGTGAGGAGGTGTCAAGCATTTCCTCCTCTCCTGCGGGACGTGACTGTTCCCCCGAAGGTCCGGCTTGCTCCTCCTCCTCCTCCTGGTCGGAGGTGCTGTCACTGGCAGCTTCAGGGTCCTGGTCGTCACCAGCTGAAAGCAGGAATGCACAAGAGTAGCTTCAGAGTGAGGAGACGGCGTCAGCGAGGGAGTTAGGACTGGTGGGATTCAGCGCATTGGTGGGACAGTGGCAAAGGAGGTAGCTCGGCTGGGCCAGTGCGACGCGAGAGGGCCAAAAGGCGAGGTCCTTACCATTGCCGGGCAGTGGAGGGTCGGATACACCGCACGCTGTGGGGACAATCACACGGGCTCCCATGAGCACACACACGCGCTCCTCCAGCCGAGTGAGCTTCTGCAGCTTGGCGCGGCCACCCCTGGCACGGGCCTGGCGATTAAACGCTACTTTAGCCTGCAAGAGAAAGGACGGGCTGTAAGTGCGCAGTGAAGCCCTGATGTAGTGTGCACTGCCTCCCATGGTGGAATAGCTTGGACAGAGTGAAGCCCTGATGTAGTGTGCACTGCCTCCCATGGTGGAATAGCTTGGACAGAGTGAAGCCCTGATGTAGTGTGCACTGCCTCCCATGGTGGAATAGCTTGGACAGAGTGAAGCCCTGATGTACTGTCCACTGCCTCCCATGGTGGAATAGCTTGGCCAAAGTGTAGAGTGCCGAATGGCCATTTGATGCTCATGACTGTCCCAATGCTGCTGGCTGAGGGCTGGCCAATAGGACTATCAGCTCCCTTTGCCCATCATGTCAGGTGTACATGCAAGAATGAGGACGAGACTGGAAAGGCTACTCACCTTCACAATCCTGGTCAGATCGTTGTAATTTTTACGACATTGTTTGTGGGGCCTGGGGGCATCGCCGGTGAACGTCACCCTCTGGGCGATCTGCTTCCAGGCTTTGGTGTAGTCATGGTGGGTTGGATTCCTCCCACTCTCTGGAAACAAGATCTTGCGCCTCACCTCCAGAGCTGTGACCATTATGTCCAGATCACCCTCTGAGAAGCGCAGGGCACGCTGACGGGCCTTCTCTGGCGTTGCCATGACTCCCTGGGGCTGAGCAGCAGTGTTGAGGCCTCTTTGCAAGGCTGCAGTGTGCAGGGCGTGGCAGCAGACCAATTCGTCCCTTCCCCCTTTAACAGCTGGTCGGCACCACGGGGTCTGCTGTCAGTGCAAAAATGACCGCACCCGCGCTGCGCCCCGCCTGGGCGCTATCCCTCTGGACCGCCGGCTTAGCGCCTAAAGGTAGGAGTGGAACGCCTCTTTTAGCGCTCCACCACTCTCTTAGGGCGAAGCCACTGAATTTCCGGCAACGGGGCGCTACTTTGGGGCGGGCGCTAACTTCGGGCGGGCGCTAAGGTTAGCGCCCCAAAACTGTCTATACTGAAAATCTAGCCCTAGGAGTATTACAGTGAGTTACCCTGTCGACAATGGGTGTAATAAAGTGAGTTGCCCTGTAGACAATGGGTGTATTACTGTGAGTTTCCCTAGAGACATTGGTCAGTATTACAGTGAGTTACCCTGTCGACAATGCGAGTATTACAGAGGTTACCCTGCAGAAACTGGGTGTATTACAGTGAGTTACCCTGTAGACAACAGGAGTGTTACAGTGAGTTGCCCTGTAGACAATGGGAGAATTACACTGAGTTACCCTGTAGACAATGGGTGCATTAAAGGGAGTTACCCTGTAGACAATGGGTGTGTTACATTGATTTACCCTGTAGACAAAGGGTGTGTTAAAATGAGTTACCCTGTAGACGATGGATGTATTACAGTGAGTTACCCTGTAGTCAATAGGTGCATTACAGTGAGCTACGCTGTAGTCAATGGTTGTTTTACAGTGAGCTACCCTGTAGACAATGGGTGTGTTATAGTGAGTTACCCTGTAGACAATGGGTGTGTTACAGTGAGTCACCTGTAGGCAATGGGTGTGTTATATTGAGTTTCTCTGTAGAAAATGATTGCATTACAGTGAGTTACCAGTAGACAATGGGTGTATTACAGGGAGTTACACAGTAGATAATGGGTGTATTACATTGAGTTACCCTGTAGAAATTGGGTGTGTTACAGTGAGTTGCCCTGTAGACAATGGGTGTGTTACAGGGAGTTACACAGTAGGTAATGGGTGTATAACAGTGAGTTAACCTGTAGGCAATGGTTGTATTACAATGAGTTACCCTGTAGACAATTTTAGTATTACAGTGAGTTAACCTGAAGACAATGGGAGTATGCCAGTGAGTTATCCTGTAGACAATGGGCAGTATTACAATGAGTTAATCCATAGACAAGGGGTGTATTACAGTGACATACCCTGTAGACAATGGGTGTATTACACTGAGTTACCCTGTAGAGACTGGGGGGGTGTTAGAGTGAGTTACCCTGCAGACAATGGGTGTATTACTGTGAGTTTCCCTACAGACATTGGTCAGTATTAAAGAGAATTACCCTGTAGACAATAGGAGTACTCCAGAGGTTACCCTGCAGAAAATGGGTGTGTTACACTGAGTTACCCTGTAGACAATGGGAGAATTACACTGAGTTAACCTGTAGACAATGGGAGTATTACAGTGAGTTACCCTGTAGACAATGGGTGTGTTACATTGATTTACCCAGTAGACAAAGGGTGTGTTACCGTGAGTTACCCTGTAGACAATGGATGTATTATAGTGAGTTACCCTGTAGTTAATAGGTGTATTACAGTGATTTACCCTGTAGTCAATGTTTGTTTTACAGTGAGTTACCCTGCAGACAATGAGTGTGTTACAGTGAGTTACCTGTCGGCAATGGGTGTGTTATAGTGTGTTACTCTGTAGAAAATGATTGCATTACAGTGAGTTACCAGTAGACAATGGGTGTATTACAGTGAGTTACACAGTAGATAATGGGAGTATAACAGTGAGTTAACCTGCAGACAAAGGTTGTATTACAATTAGTTACCCTGTAGACAATTGTAGTATTACAGTGAGTTAACCTGTAGACAATGGGTGTATTCCAGTGAGTTATCCTGTAGACAATGGGCAGTGTTACAATGAGTTACCCTGTAGACAAGGGGTGTATTCCAGTGACATACCCTGTAGACAATGTGTGTATTACACTGAGTTACCCTGTAGACACTGGGGCCTAGAAATTCCGTCGCGTTTGCGCCCACTTATGGGCTATAGAGTGGTTTGCGCCGGAAGTTTTTTCACGCCCGAAATTCAGTTGGTCCGTAACATCGACGTTAGCCGGTAGCGCTGCGCCAGCACCGATGACATCATCGGTGTGCGCAGCGCCCCGGTTCCAATGCAATTCCGGTCCGACCGCCAAATTCAGTTGCGGCCGCCTCTCCCGTGGCGGCCGCAAACAGCGTTTGCAAAACGGTGCCTTGCAGCTCCGAGAGGCCGGCGCATAAAGGTGGAGGGGCGGCTGGCCGCTTTCCCGGCGGCCGCCTGGCCGCACCTCCCTTCCCGGACTCCTGCACCACCCCCCCGCGGCATTGGTGTGTCACTCCCGCGAGCCCGGCACTTCTCCGTGGTGCCGGGCTCATTTGCCGGGGGAATCCAGCGGCGATCTCACGGCTGCAGGCAGCTCCTCCTTAAGAGAAGGAGGAGGCCTGCAGTACCCCAGCCTGCCGCACCGCATCAGGTGCCGCAGCGGCAGCTGGACGCCTGAAACTGACATTCTTCGCCCCAAACGAGGCGGCCAAACCCTCCAATAGCGCCCGCCTCCGTGTTGGGGCGGCACAACTGAATTTCAGGCAGGCGCTACGGGAATCCGGCCGAGCGCTAAATTTCGGGCGCTAAAGACCTGGCGGGGCTATACCTAATTTCTAGGCCTGGGTGTGTTACAGTGAGTTACCCTGTACTCCATGGGTGTATTACAGTGAGTTGCCCTGTAGTCAATGGGTCTATTACAGTGAGTTACCCTGTACACAATGGTCAGTATTACAGTGAGTTACCCTGTAGACAAGGTGTGTATAACAGTGACATACCCTGTAGACAATGGGTGTATTACACTGAGTTACCCTGTAGACACTGGGTGTGTTACAGTGAGTTACCCTGTAGACAATGGGTGTATTACAGTGAGTTACCCTGTAGTCAATGAGTGTATTACAGTGTGTTACCCTGTAGTCAATGTGTGTATTAACATGAGTTACCCTGTAGACAATGGGTGTGTTACAGTAAGTTACCTTTAGGCAATGGGTGTGATATAGTGAGTTACTCTGAAGAAAATGGGTGTATTACAGTGAGTTACCAGCAGACAATTGGTGCATTACAGTGAGTTACACTGTAGATAATGGGTGTATAACAGTGAATTAACCTGTAGACAATGGGAGTATTACAGTGAGTTACCCTGTAGACAATGGGAGTATTCCAGTGAGTTATCCTGTAGACAATGGACAGTATTACAGTGAGTTACATTGCACTCAATGGGTGTATTACAGTAAGTTACCATGTAGACAATGGGAGTATTACAGTGAGTTACCCTGTCGACAATGGGCAGTATTACAGTGAGTTACCTGTAGACAATGGGTGTATTACACTAAGTTACCCTGTAGGCACTGTGTGTGTTACAGTGAGTTACCCTGTAGACAATGGGAGTTTTACTGTGAGTTACCCTAGAGACAATGGCCAGTATTAGAGTGAGTTACCCTGTAGACAATGGGAGAATTACAGAGGGTACCCTTCATAAAATGGGTGTATTACAGTGAGTTACCCTGTAGACAATGGGAGTATTACAGTGAGTTATGCTGTAGGAAATGGTTGTATTACAGTGAGTTACCCTGTAGACAATGGGTGCATTACAGTGATTTACCCTGTAGACAATGGGTCTATTACAGTGTGTTGCCCTGTTGACAATGCTTGTATTGCAGTGAGTTAGCCTGTAGACAGTGGGCATATTACAGTGCGATACCCTGTAGACAATGGGCAGTATTACAGTGAGTAACCCTGTAGACAATGGCTGTATTACAGTGAGTTACCCTGTAGACAATGGGTGTACTACATTGATTTACCCTGTAGACAATGGGTGTATTACACTGAGTTGCCCTGTGGACAATGGGGCCCAGAAATTCAGTATTGCCACGTTTGGGGCGCTACAGCCAGGCGTTTGCTGAATTTAGTGACCGGCGCAACTTAGCGCCACCTTCGCCGAAATTGAGTTGCATCGCCCCAAGAGTTTGCTGCTGTGTTAAAGCAGGCAGTGCACGACTATCATAAGGTGCTAAGCCGGCGAGCCGAGACGCTACCACCGAGGGCGGGTGCAGCGCAGGTGCGGCGAGTTGCTGCTTGAAGGCAGACACGCTGGCGCCGGTCAGCTCTTAAAGGGGGAGGCTCGATTTGTTTTGCTGCCACGCCCTGCACACTGCAGCCCTGAATCAAGGCCTGAACATAGCTGCTTCAACACTTCAACGCCCAGGACTATGAAGAAGGCTAGGGAGCGAGTGCAGCGCTTCAGCGAGGGTGCCCTGAAGTTACTGGTTGGCGCAGTGGAGCTCAGGTGACCTATCCTCTTCCCTGATAGTGGCAGGAGGCCGCTGCCCAGCGAGTATCGAAAAGCCTGGAGGGATGTGGCAAACACTGTGACCTCCAACAGCATGGTTGCCAGGACTCCAGTGCAATGCAGAAAAAAGTTCAACGACCTCACTCGGGTTGTCAGGGTGAGTACCCTTTCCAGTATCCTCTTCATCCCTGCATGTGCACCTCACTTTATGGCCAAAGGGACCTGAAAGCCCCAATGCCCAGCCCTCATCCAACAGCTATGGGACTGTCATGAAAATCACTTGCACATTCAGCACTTTACACACTGTCAGGGCTATTCCACCATGGGAGGCAGTGCAGGCAAGATCAGCACTTTACACACTGTCAGGGCTATTCCACCATGGACGGCAGTGCAGGCAAGATCAGCACTTTACACACTGTCAGAGCTATTCCACCATGGGCGGCAGTGCATGCAAGATCAGCACTTTACACACTGTCAGGGCTATTCCACCATGGGAAGCAGTGCAGGCATGATCAGGGCTTGACAGTGTACTTAGAGGCCGTCCTTTCTCTTGCAGGGCAAGCTGGTCCACAATCGCAAGCAGCAGCGATGGACCGGGGGAGGCCATCCTGACCTGAAAGAGCTCACTGACCTGGAGCAGCGAGTGGAGCAGATTATGGGAGCCGGCTGATTGGCTTCATCGCCAGTGGAGGTGCCGACCCCGTTCTGGACAGCAATGGTAAGGTCATCACCTTTTTGACCTCTCTTTTTCCACTTGTGCCGCACACCAGCATCCTTTGCCACTCTCGAATCAATGCAGTGCATAGCAGCACTCATGCCTCCCTCGCTGCCGCCCTGTCCTCACTCTAAAGCAACTGTTGTGCCTCCCTGCTTTCAGATGCTGATTCGCCAGGTGAGGAGGTGGGCCCTCAAGCTGGCACTGTGTCTGATTCAGATTTCGAGGAGGAGGAAGAGGAAGCCGGCCCATCAGTGCCACCCTCAGCCGGGACAGCCCATGGCCTTGCTGGGGACACGTCTTCCCTGGAGGGGAGCAAGGGGAAGGGTCTGATGAGGGTGAAGCTCCAGGGCCCAGTGGGCTGCAGCAACACCGGAGGGGTGGGGAAGCTCGGCGGCCTTCTCCCCGGAGGGTGAGTGCGGCCTCCAGTCCTGCTACGGTGAGCGCAGAGGAGGTGTGGCTCCTTGGTGAAATAGGCGCCCAGGCTGAGCACAGGCACACTGAGCCCATGGCTGCAGTGGCAAGGATGCCGGACTCCATAGAGTCACTGGCAAGGAGTGTTCAGGAATTCGGGGCAGCACAGGCCAGGAGTCTGCAGGACTTCGCGGCATCACAGGCAGCTTCCAGCCAAGTGCTCAGTCATGCTGTGCATTCACTGGCTGGTCTGATGCAGACACAGATCAGGGCCACACGGGCACTAACTGCTGCCACCCTCGCTGGATCGGCCAGGCATCGCCGGGGCCCTCACCGCACTGCAGCAGCCCAGCAGTCGTTGCTTCAGCAGATTGCTGCGCATGCTTCAGTGCTGGCCCGTGCGAGTGCCAGTGTATCAGCCGACCAGGGAGTGCCTGTGCTCTGTCAGGTTGGCAGCATTCCTGCAGCCAACACTGTCACTCCTCCACTGCAGCTGCCACCACCCGTAGGACAGACTGCTGCTGCCCAAGCAGAGTTGGAGCAGTCAGCAGCCGGGCCCTCCAGGCCCAGAGCTGGTCCAGGCCGTCCCCCAAGGGCATCTGCCGCCTCACCATCTGACCCTCAGCAGCCTTCCCCCAGCTTTGCTGCAGCCGCTGGGGTCCCATTGAGGAGGAGCTGCAGGGCGGGAAGGGGCCACTCGCGGAAGCGAGGCAGATCACCCTCGCAGGCGAAAAAGTAGAACATGTGGCAAAATGTTTTTTTTTATATGAAGGCCGACAATGTTGTGTTTGTTTTTTAAATGAAGGCCGAGGATCATGGTCATTTTTGTTTAACTGTTTTTTCCATTTTCTCAAGGTTGTGAGAGCCACTTATGTGTCTGACTGTTTTTTGGGGGTTTCTCAGAATTTGTTTGTCATGCGGGAAGGGCACAGAGTTTGTAAAATAAAAAATTTTCTTTATTGAGATTGTCCATGTTTGCACTTTGAACTATTTGTTGCCTTGACCGGCTGAGAGTTTGCGGAGCAGCTCCATTCATGTTCTTTCATTGGCACAAGCCATTCCCTGAGAGGGGGCCTAGAACCGAGTTGCAATAATCCACCGACGGATGGCCCTTGCACTTTGTGCCTCCCTCCCGTCTTGGTGCTCCTCCCCCTCCTCCTCCTCCTCCTCCTCTGGTGGTCCTCCAATGTCTGCTGGCAGTGGCTGAGTCCTGAGGATAGCCAGGTTTTGCAGCATGCAGCACACTACAACGAAATAGGAGACTCGCTCAGGCGAGTACTGTAGGGCTCCTCCGGAATGGTCCAGACAGTGGAACCGTTGCTTGAGCACGCCGATTGTGTGTTCAATGATGTTCCTGATGGCTTGATGGCTGTCATTGTATCGTTCTTCAGCAGGGGTGCTGGGCGCACGGAGTGGGGTCATCAGCCAGGTGCACAAAGGATAGCCCTTGTCCCCGAGAAGCCAGCCTCCTGGGTGAGCCGGGGCTTCGAAAATGTCTGCCACAGAAGTCTGGCACAGTATGAAGGCATCGTGGCTGCTGCCTGGAAAGCGGGCATTGACAGCGAGTATGAGCTTCCTGTGGTCACACACCAACTGGACAATGAGAGAATGGTAGCCCTTCCAGTTGCGGTAATCCTCGGCATTCTGTAGAGGTGCCCGCAAAGCTACATGCGTGCAGTCAATGGCGCCCTGGACCATGGGGAAGCCCGCTATTCTTGCAAATCCCATTGCATGCTCTTGGTGCTTGTCCAGGGTCATGGGGAAGGAGATTGTAAAGTCTGTGGGTTGTACAGTTAATAACGACACAGACTTCAGGAATAACAAACAAACAGGTCTTTACTATTCGAAGGTCAGGGCGAATCTGCCCCAGCAATCCTGCCACAACACTTATATACTGGTGTGGTCACTGTCGGTATTACAGTATACAGAAGCCAAACAAGTAGTGCCACACCTAAAGTAGTTCTCTTAAAGGTGAACGGTTACATACAATAGTTTCCTTAAAGGTAGACGGGTACATACACTACAATCCTCCCTTTTTAGCTTTCAACATACTGAGTCCATAGTGAACATACATTATAACATATATACAGCTTATGTAAGACAGTTCATAGATTCAGTCTTTCTGGAGGTTTCCGGATTCTGTCCGGATAACGCCGCAGTGGTGTCGTCATTCCAGGCGGGCTAGTAGGTGCTTCTGGCAAAGTCGATTCGGCTTGAAAGACAGTGTCAGGTTCAGCTGATTCCAGTATTACCAGATCGGAAGTAGGTGTTCTGGGTATCTCAGACTCAACATTACCCGGGTAAGGTGGTGAAGTCGGTTGCCCATTTGTGGCGGACCCTATGATTTGGTCAACATGGCGCCTTATTATATTGTCCCCAATGTCCACAGTGTACATCAACGGCCCTAGCCTTTTTCCAATAGTTCCAGGCTGCCATTTCTCGGTACGGTAGTCCCGGGCCAAAACTCGTTGACCGATCTGGAAAGATCTAGTGGCCCTTTCATTCATGCCCTGGAATTGCCGGTTTTCTACGTCCCTTCTGACGTTTGGTTTGAGCAAATCCAGCCGGCATCTTAGGCGTCTATTACAAAACATCATTGCGGGAGTTTGATTTGTGACCGCATGTGTTGCATTCCGGTATGCCAACAAAAAGCTATCCACCTTATGTTGTAGACTTATGTCTTCATTACTCATGGCCTTTACGGCCTTCTTGAAGGTCTGGACAAACCTTTCAGCCAATCCATTTGAGGCGGGATGGTATGGGGCTGACGTGTAATGCTTAACCCCATTGCTCTTTAAGAATTTCTTGAATTCTTCGGACACAAATTGCGGTCCATTATCAGAACAGATCTGTTCCGGCAGGCCATTCCGAGCAAACATAGTCCTTAACACTGTGATGGTTTTTTCCGTCGTGGTGGTGGTCATCTTAATTACTTCCGGCCACTTGGAGTGGGCATCCACCGCTATTAGGAACATCGAGTCCATAAATGGACCAGCAAAGTCGATGTGTACTCTTTGCCAAGGAGAGGAGGGCCACTCCCATGGATGCAGAGGAGCCTGTGGTGGCGCGTTCTGAACCCTCTGACATCCTAGGCAGTTCTTCGTGATCTCCTCTATGTCTCCATCAATGCCTGGCCACCACACAAACGCTCTTGCTAGATTCTTCATCTTTACTCCACCCAGATGTCCTTCGTGCAGCTCCTTTAGCACTTTCTTTTGGAGTTTGGGTGGAATCACCACTCTAGATCCACACATCAGGGTTCCTCGACACACTGACAGTTGTTCTTTCCTCTGTGAAAATGCTTGCAGTGTTGGTTCGCTCTGTGCTGGCCATCCCTCCACCGTTACATCATAGACTCGTGAAAGAGTCGGGTCATTCCTTGTCTCATTCTCAATCATTGAGTTTGTTATCGGTAGACACTCCACTATGGATGAGTGGAACAACTCTACTGGGTCCACTGTACTCACTTCTTCCACCATCGGCAATGGCAAGCGTGATAACCCATCAGCATTTCCATGCTGTTTGGACCTTTTGTACTCAATTTCATATTGGTGTGCCCCAAGTAACACGGACCACCTTTGTAACCTTTGTGCTGTCATGGTGGACACGGCCTTGTTTGGGTTGAATATGGACACCAACGGCTGGTGGTCTGTCAGCAATGTGAACTTTTTATATTGTAGGTAATGGTTGAATTTCTTCATGCCCCACACAAGACTGAGGGCCTCCCTATCTATCTGAGCGTAATTTCGCTCCGCGGGTGTCAATGATCGTGACGCGAATGCCACTGGCCTTTCCGAGCCATTTGGTAGCCTGTGCGAAAGTACTGCCCCAATTCCGTACGGGGAAGCATCACAAGCTAGATGAAGGGGTAATGCTGGGTTGAAATGAGCCAACACTTCTTCAGAGGTGATCAACTCCTTGCTTCTGCGAAAAGCCCTTTTGCATTCTTCACTCCACTTCCATGGTGTTTCTTTCCGCAACAGATCATTCAGCGGATGCAGCACCGTGGATAAATTTGGCAGAAACTTGTGATCGTAATTAATCAACCCCAAGAATGATCTTAACTGTGAAACGTTTCCTGGAGCGGGGGCCTTCACGACCGCTTCTATCTTTTCAGGTGACTTATGCAGTCCCTCTCGGTCAATGACATGACCGCAGTATGAGATCCGTTTTTGGAAGAACTCACACTTCTTGCGATTAACCCGAAGGCCATACTCCTTCAACCTGGTGAGTACCAGTTTCAAATTCGTGAGGTGCTCTTCCTCATCTTTTCCCGTGATTAAAATGTCATCTAAGTAGCACTGCGTGCTTGGAATTCCTTGTAACACCTGTTCCATGGCCCTCTGCCAAATTGCTGGCGCCGAAGCTACCCCAAAGACCAGTCTATTATAGCGATACAAGCCTCTGTGAGTGTTGATGGTGAGGTACTGGCGTGACTCTTCCTCGACCTCCACCTGTAAATATGCCTGAGCCAGGTCTATTTTCGTGAAGTGCTTCCCTCCAGCCAACGAAGCAAAGATATCTTCAATCCGCGGAAGCAGGTATTGTACCGTGTGAAGCACCGGATTCACAGTGATCTTGAAATCTCCGCAGATACGGACCTTCCCCGGTCCCCCTGGCTTATTACTTGGTGAGGACTTCATGACGGGAACAATGGGCGTGGCCCACTCACTCCAGTCCACTTTTGACAGAACCCCTGATCATTCAAGTTCTTCCAGTTCTGCCTCCACCGCTGGTCGTATTGCGTAAGGTACCGATCTGGCCTTAAAAAACTTTGGGCTTGCATGTTCTGCAATCTTAACCTTTGCTTTAATTCCTCGCAGTGTTCCCAGTCCTTGCTGGAATACCTCTTTAGCTTCGTCCAATATTCTGGACAACCGTTCCGGTTTGACATCCTCTTTTTCCGAATCCACCGTCATGGTGTTTAGTGAATGCCAGTCCATCTTTATTTTTCGGATCCACTCCCGTCCCAGAAGTGGTGGACCTCCCTCAGGCAACACATACAGGTCCAACCGGTGGTGATCTTTATCCTTGTATCTCACCTTGACTTCTATCTTTCCGATGGGGAATACTTTGTGCCTCGTGTATGTCTGTAGTACTAGTTCCGTATCCCGTAGTGGAATATGCTTGAAAAACTTTTTATAGTCATGCTTATTCATGACCGTCAACGCCGATCCGGTGTCCACTTCCATTTTTACTTGGACCTTTGCAATCTGTAGCGTTATCCAGATAGTTTGTCGGTCAGCTTCATTACTCACATTGTGAATTCTCAGACTGTCCAGTCCTTTGCATTTGGAGTGTGAGTCCGACTTCTGTTCCCTCAGACTCTTCCTAGTCACCTCTTGCACTTTTCCGTACCATTTTTGTGGTGACTCCTTATTGTTGTACGTTGTTCCTGACCGGCATACCTTAGCTATGTGCCCGATCTTGCCACATTTCCTGCATTCTTGGTTTTTAACCCAGCATTGATTCTGGTCGTGTGTTGTCTTCCCACAACGATAGCATTTTGTTGTCCTCGAGGTAATTTGGTCCACCCCGAGTGCCGCCGCCTTTAGCTGCATTTCCGCCGTTCCTTTCGCTGCGGCTTCGTGCGATGCAGCTATAAGGACAGCCCTGTCTAGTGTGAGGTCGTTCCCTTCCAGTAGTCGCTTTTGCGTCCCTTCTTTGGACAATCCACATACGAACTTGTCTCGCAGTGCCTCTGTCAGATTCCCTCCGAACTGGCAGTGTTCCGCTAGCCTACGCAGTTCAACCAAGTATTCCGTGTTGCTTTCGTCTTTCGTCTGCGTTCTTGCATAGAATTTGGATCGTTCAGCCAGTATCAACGGTGTGGGGTTCAAGTGATCCTTCAGCGCTGCTACAATATCATCGAAAGTCTGATCCGCCGGTTTAGCTGGTGAGAGAAGATGCTTCAACAACCCGAATGTTTTCGCACCCATCATGTTAAGTAAGGTTAAAGCTTTTTCATCCTTACCTATTTTGTTAGCCTTACAATGTATCTCAATACGTTCCACGTACGTGGCCCAGTCTTCTATCTCAGAATTAAAATCGTTGATGTCCCCCCGCTTAGGCATCTTCATTTCCTTGGGTACAACACAATTTTTATTTATTTATTTATTTATTTTCCTAAGATGGCGGCTTTTCCCGCGAAAATGGCGGTTTCCCGCTCTTTCCTTCTCTCCCCGCCCACTTCAATGGCGGTTTCCCGCTTCTGTCGTCTTCGCCGCCTAATGGCGGCTTCCCGCGTTTCTTCCCTGGTGGAAGGGGTACGCTTTCCCCACAACGGACAGGTTCAGCCGCTGGGCTGGCTCTCGCACAGCTCCCCTTACTCGGCTCTGTCTTTCTCTCTCCCGCACGTTCGGTTCTACCGGCGCTGGGTACCCCGTTGGTGGAGGACAGTTCAGCCGCTGGACTGGCTCTCGCGCAGTCTCTCTCCCCTTGCTCGGCTCTGTCTCTCTCTCTCCCGCACACTCGGCTCTACCGGCGCTGGGTACCCTGTTGGTGGAGGACAGTTCAGCCGCTGGACTGGCTCTCGCTCAGCCTCCTTTGGTCGGCTCTGCCTCTCCCACACGCTCTGTTCCCGTTCGCCTCCCAGCCCTCACGCAGTCCGGTGCTTCCCTCCCCGGCTGCGGCTGAGTTTCTCTCTTCCCGCGCCAGCTCCCGGTCTCAGTGCTTCGTGGCTTCGGTCGCTGCCCGGC
The DNA here is from genome assembly GCF_052327205.1 of Somniosus microcephalus. Taxonomy (NCBI): domain Eukaryota; kingdom Metazoa; phylum Chordata; class Chondrichthyes; order Squaliformes; family Somniosidae; genus Somniosus; species Somniosus microcephalus. Next base: position 217,714,528 of record NC_140989.1, on the reverse strand, counting down.
TTTTTCCCGCCGATCGCGGTCTGGCTGTCTCACGACGCCGTTGGACCCGACTTTCTGACCGGCTCCGCTCCCCCTCGACCGTGGTCGAGTGCACAGCCCTTATCCTCCGGATATTCTTTACACTTTCCCCTACTCACAGTCTCCGCGGCCGCCTTGTTTCCTGCTGATCAGCTCACTCCGCACCGTGGTAGAAGGGTAGTCAGTGCCTGTTGCTGATGGAAGCTTTTGTTGCTAAAGTCTTCCTCCTTTCTATTGCTGCAGCCTCGTGTTTTCTTCCAGCAGAACGACGAGGGCGGTTGCCTCTCTTCGACGCTCTTTAGTTGCTTTGGTAGTCTTGCCGCAGGGTACGATCGGACTCGTCGCCACTGTAAAGTCTGTGGGTTGTACAGTTAATAACGACACAGACTTCAGGAATAACAAACAAACAGGTCTTTACTATTCGAAGGTCAGGGCGAATCAGCCCCAGCAATCCTGCCACAACACTTATATACTGGTGTGGTCACTGTCGGTATTACAGTATACAGAAGCCAAACAAGTAGTGCCACACCTAAAGTAGTTCTCTTAAAGGTGAACGGTTACATACAATAGTTTCCTTAAAGGTAGACGGGTACATACACTACAGAGATGTACTGACGTCTCCTTCTGAAGAGGGTATTCGTCACCTGGCGGATGCAGCAATGCACCGCGAACTGGGAGATATTGGCAATGTCGCCAGTAGCGGATTGGAAGGAGCCGGTGGTATAGAAGTTGAGAGCCACCATCACCTTCACTGCCACCGACAGAGACGTCCTGCTCCTCAGCTGTGGCTGCAGATCTCTCTGAAGCAGGTGGCAGATCTCAGTGACCACCTCCCTTCTGAATCGCAGCCTCCGAACACACTGTTCCTCAGACATGTTGAGATATGAGAACTGCTGGCGGTATACCTGGGTTGGTAAGGCCTCCTGTGCCAATGCCTGTTAGCCCTTCTCCGTCTGGCCATGACTGGCACTCTCTCTTGGCATCTCTAAGCCCTTTGAATGCAATGCAGAAAGCCAACGTTTCCACCCATTGCAGCCCCCATTATATGTGGCAACTCAAGGCTACGTCACTGAAAGTTAAATCCAACTGCAAAGCTCTGGCCTGAAGCCAGAAGTACCTGTGCAAGCGCTGAGTCAAAGCAGAAAGATCTCTCCCTTTGTCTCTCTCCAAATAGCTCTCTCTCACACAGGAGTGGAACAAAATGGCTGCCACAAATAATGCAGGAAGAGTCCCCTTTAAATAGTGCCCCCCGCACCCCGCAGCGACTGGGAACCGTTCCCCTCAACCAGTCGCTGGGGGTGCCAGGCACACAGAAGGGGGGCGCCACTGAAGTTCCAGTTCGGGGCGCACCAAGGGCGTTGCACCAAGAAATGATGTAAGGATCTGCGTGTGCAGCTGAGCAGGCACTGCGGTTTTGCGCCGCTGCTAAATCTTGACTGAAGTTCACGAGAGGCACAGATTGCGCCGCGCCAGGGCACTAGCCGCTTCGCGCCCGGGCGCTAGCCGCTTCACGCCCCACTTCTCCTCCTCCTAAGGCGCTAGCAGCTGGCGCTAACAACTGAATTTCTAGGCCTGGGTGTGTTACAGTTAGTTACCCTGTAGACAATGAGCAGTATTCCAGTGAGTTACCCTGTAGACATTGGGTGTATTACAGTGAGTTACCCTGTAGACAATGGGTGTGTTACAGTCAGTTACCCTGTAGACAATGGGAGTATTACAGTGAGTTACCCTGTAGACAATGGCCAGTATTACAGTGAGTTACCCTGTAGACAATGGGAGTATTACAATGAGTTACCCTGTAGACAATGGGAGTATTACAGTGAGTTACCCTGTAGACAATGAATATCTCTTAATGTCTCTTCTTTCAGCCCCTCCCCCATTTCCCAGCCCCCAAACTGCCTTTTGTTTCATTTCCTGCCATTTCTCTCAGTTCTGTAGCAGGTTTTCAACCCGAAACATTGACTCTATTTCTCTCTCCACAGATGTTGCCTGGCCTGCTGTGTTTTTCCAGCATTTTCTGTTGTTATTTTGGATTTCCAGCACCCACAGTATTTTGCTATCTATATATATAAATCGGTACTTCTGTCTGTCATTCTGTCTGTCTGTCTGTCTGTCTGTCATTCTGTCATTCTGTCATTCTGTCATTCTGTCTGTCATCGCCTGTGCGTCTGTCGGGCTATGCGCTCGAAAGTTACAGGGCGTACCTACGCGCGCGTTGCCTCCAAAGAAAGCTTACGCTTCCGAGACGGTTTTAAGCGTATTTACGTTTCGGCCGGGCTAAAATCGCGCCCGCGGTATCCCAAAAATCTTCAACGTTCCGCTCATTAGCATCTCATTATCCGCTCATTAGCGACAGAGTGACCTCGAGCTCGACCAATCGTACGTCGGGTTGCTGGCGTGTGCCGCCGGGCCAATCGGTGCGTGTGTGGCCGGGCCTTATCATTCTGAACCGAGGTGAGTCGCCGCCATCTTGATTCCAAACTTTTCCTTTCTTTTTCCCGCTTTCTGCGTCTTAAAAAAAAACGTTGCTTTCAAAACACATATTGTTTTTTAAAAAAAATGATTTAGAAAGTAATTAACTTATCTAATCTCATTAATTTTCCTACCATTCCCCGTTTTTCCAGGTAGGCCTAGAAGCCTCGGCGTCTCCTCCGCACCCACGCCTGAGCTAGGCACCTCCCGGCCCCACTCGACGGCAAGGGGGGCCGAGCCTCAGCCCAGCGCCGCTAGGGTGCGCGCGCTGCAGGAGCTGAGACGCGGCGTCCCTCTCTGGCTCGGCCAGGGGGCGGGGCTTGCTGAGCGTCAAGCGTTACCCCTGGCAACCGGGACCGCCGGCCGTCTCGCACAGCCGCAATCGGCGGTTCTTCACCTCGGGGGGGGGGCGCGACCCTCGGGGGGGGGCCGCGACCCTCGGGGGGGGCCGCGCGCGCAGCAGGAGCAGCTAAGACGCGGCGTCTCTCTCTCTGGCTCGGCCGGGGGGCGGGGCTTGGTCAGCGTCACGGTTACCCTGGCAACCGGGCCCTCCGGCCGTCTCGCACAGCCGCAATGTTGAAGCCAGCTCGGGAGGCCGGTGCTCGGAAGATCGCGCCTCTGGAGTTCGGTGCTTGGTTGGTGGGGGGGGGGCGAGCCTCGGGGGTGGGTGGGTGGTGGGCGAGCCTCGGGGGTGGGGGTGGGTGGTGGGCGTGCCTCGGGGGTGGGGGTGGGGTGGTGGGCGTGCCTCGGGGGTGGGGGTGGGTGGTGGGCGAGCCTCGGGGGGTGGGGGTGGGGGTGCGAGTCTCGGGGGGGGCCAACCTCTGGAGTTCTGGGGGGTGGAGATCAGGGGGCTCGGAGCTGGGGGGACGGGGATCAGGGGGCTCGTGGACTCTCCCCCTTCCCCCTCCCCTCCCCCCCTCCTCTCTCCTCCTCCCTCCTCCCCCCCTCCCTCCCCCCGCCCCTTCTTCCCCCCCTCCTCTCTCCTCCTCACCCCCGCCCTCCACCCCTCACCCCTCCCCCCCCGCCCTCCCTTCCCCCCCTCCACTCGCCCCCTCCCCTCCCCTCCCCCCCTCCCCTGCCCCCCTCCACCCCCCCTCCCCCTCCACTCCCCCTCCTCCCCCTCCCCCTCCACCTCCCCTCGCCTCCCCCTCCTCCCCCTCCCCTCTCCTCCCCCCCCCTCCCCCCTCCCCTCCCCTCTCCTCCCCCTCCCCCCCTCCCCCCCCTCCCTCTCTTCCCCCCAGTCGCTCTCTCTCTTCCCCCCAATCGCTCTCTCTCTTCCCCCCAGTCGCTCTCTCTCTTCCCCCCAGTCGCTCTCTCTCTTCCCCACAGTCGCTCTCTCTCTCCTCTTCCAACAACATGCCCTCGAAAAAGCCTCGGCACCGCCGGGCACTTCAGCTAGTCTATATATATATAAATCGGTACTTCTGTCTGTCATTCTGTCTGTCATTCTGTCTGTCATCGCATGTGCGTCTGTCGGGCTATGCGCTCGAAAGTTACAGGGCGTACCTACGCGCGCGTTACCTCCAAAGAAAGCTTACGCTTCCGAGACGGTTTTAAGCGTATTTACGTTTCGGCCGGGCTAAAATCGCGCCCCGCGGTATCCCAAAAATCTTCAACGTTCCGCTCATTAGCATCTCATTATCCGCTCATTAGCGACAGAGTGACCTCGAGCTCGACCAATCGTACGTCGGGTTGCTGGCGTGTGCCGCCGGGCCAATCGGTGCGTGTGTGGCCGGCCTTATCATTCTGAACCGAGGTGAGTCGCCGCCATCTTGATTCCAAACTTTTCCTTTCTTTTTCCCGCTTTCTGCGTCTTAAAAAAAAACGTTGCTTTCAAAACACATATTGTTTTTTAAAAAAATGATTTAGAAAGTAATTAACTTATCTAATCTCATTAATTTTCCTACCATTCCCCGTTTTTCCAGGTAGGCCTAGAATGCCTCGGCGTCTCCTCCGCACCCACGCCTGAGCTAGGCACCTCCCGGCCCCACTCGACGGCAAGGGGGCCGAGCCTCAGCCCAGCGCCGCTAGGGTGCGCGCGCTGCAGGAGCTGAGACGCGGCGTCCCTCTCTGGCTCGGCCAGGGGGCGGGGCTTGCTGAGCGTCAAGCGTTACCCTGGCAACCGGGACCGCCGGCCGTCTCGCACAGCCGCAATCGGCGGTCTTCACCTCGGGGGGGGGCGCGACCCTCGGGGGGGGCCGCGACCCTCGGGGGGGGCCGCGCGCGCAGCAGGAGCAGCTAAGACGCGGCGTCTCTCTCCTCTGGCTCGGCCGGGGGGCGGGGCTTGGTCAGCGTCACGGTTACCCTGGCAACCGGGCCCTCCGGCCGTCTCGCACAGCCGCAATGTTGAAGCCAGCTCGGGAGGCCGGTGCTCGGAAGGTCGCGCCTCCGGAGTTCGGTGCTTGGTTGGTGGGGGGGGCGAGCCTCGGGGGTGGGGGTGGGTGTGGGTGGGCGAGCCTCGGGGGTGGGGGGTGGTGGTGGTGGGCGTGCCTCGGGGGGTGGGGGGGTGGGTGGTGGGGCGTGCCTCGGGGGTGGGGGGTGGGTGGTGTGGGGCGTGCCCTCGGGGGGTGGGGGGTGGGTGTGGTGGGCGAGCCTCGGGTGTGGTGGGGGTGGGGGTGCGAGTCTCGGGGGGGGCCAACCTCTGGAGTTTCGGGGGGGGGGGTGGAGATCAGGGGGGCTCGGGAGTTTGGGGGGGACGGGGATCAGGGGGCTCGTGGACTCTCCCCCTTCCCCTCCCCTCCCCCCCTCTCTCCCTCCTCCTCCTCCCTCCTCCCCCTCCCTCCCCCCCCGCCCCTTCTTCCCCCCTCCTCTCTCCTCCTCCCCCTCCCGCCATCCCCCCCGCCCTCCCTTCCCCCCTCCCCTCGCCCCCTCCCCTCCCTCCCCCGCCCCCCTCCGCCCCTCCTCCACCCCCCTCCCCCTCCCCTCCCCCTCCCCCTCCCCTCCCCCTCCCCTCCCCTCCTCCCCCCTCCCCCTCCCCTCTCATCCCCCTCCCCTGCCCTCCCCTCCCTCTCTTCCCCCCAGTCGCTCTCTCTCTTCCCCCCAATCGCTCTCTCTCTTCCCCCCAGTCGCTCTCTCTCTTCCCCCCAGTCGCTCTCTCTCTTCCCCCACAGTCGCTCTCTCTCTCTCTTCCAACAACAACATGCCCTCGAAAAAGCCTCGGCACCGCCGGGCACTTCAGCTAGTCTATATATATAAATCGGTACTTCTGTCTGTCATTCTGTCTGTCTGTCTGTCTGTCATTCTGTCTGTCATTCTGTCTGTCATCGCGTGTGCGTCTGTCGGGCTATGCGCTCGAAAGTTACAGGGCGTACCTACGCGCGCGTTACCTCCAAAGAAAGCTTACGCTTCCGAGACGGTTTTAAGCGTATTTACGTTTCGGCCGGGCTAAAATCGCGCCCCGCGGTATCCCAAAAACCTTCAAACGTTCCGCTCATTAGCATCTCATTATCCACTCATTAGCAACAGAGTGACCTCGAGCTCGACCAATCGTACGCCAGGTTGCTGGCGTGTGCCGCCGGGCCAATCGGTGCGTGTGTGGCCGGGCCTTATCGTTCTGAACCGAGGTGAGTCGCCGCCATCTTGATTCCAAACTTTTCCTTTCTTTTTCCCGCTTTCTGCGTCTTAAAAAAAAACGTTGCTTTTAAAAATGATTTAGAAAGTAATTAACTTATCTAATCTCATTAATTTTCCTAACTTTCCCCGTTTTTCCAGGTAGGCCTAGAAGCCTCGGCGTCTCCTCCGCACCCACGCCCGAGCTAGGCACCTCCCGGCCCCACTCGAAGGCTGGAGGGCCGAGCCTCAGCCCAGCGCCGCTAGGGTGCGCGCGCAGCAGGAGCTGAGACGCGGTGTCTCTCTCTGGCTCGGCCGGGGGGCGGGGCTTGCTGAGCGTCAAGCGTTACCCTGGCAACCGGGACCGCCGGCCGTCTCGCACAGCCGCAATCGGCGGTCTTCACCTCGGGGGGGGGGCAGCGACCCTCGGGGGGGGGGGGGGGAGCCGCGACCCTTGGGGGGGGGGGCCACGCGCGCAGCAGGAGCAGCTGAGACGCGGCGTCTCTCTCTCTGGCTCGGCGGGGGGGCGGGGCTTGGTCAGCGTCACAGTTACCCTGGCAACCGGGCCCTCCGGCCGTCTCGCACAGCCGCAATGTTGAAGCCAGCTCGGGAGGCCGGTGCACGGAAGATCGCGCCTCCGGAGTTCGGTGCTGGGTTGGTGGGGGTGGGTGAGCCTCGGGGGGTGGGGGTGGGGGGCACGAGCCTCGGGGGGGGCCAACCTCTGGAGTTCGGGGTGTGGGGATCAGGGGGCTCGGGGAGTTTGGGGGGGCTCGTGGACTCTCCCCCTTCCCTCCCCTCCCCCCCTCCTCTCTCCTCCTCCTCCTCCTCCTCCCCTCCCTCCCCCGTCCCTTCTTCCCTCCCTCCCTCCTCCTCCCTCCTCCCCCTCCCCCCGCCCCTTCTTCCCCCCTCCTCTCTCCTCCTCCCCCCTCTCTCCCCCCTCACTCCCTCCCGCCCCCCCTCCCCCCCTCTCCTCCCCCTCCCCCCTACCCCTACCCCTCCCTTCCCCCCCTCCCCTCCCCCCCTCCCCTCCCCCTACCCCTACCCCTCCCCTCCCTTCCCCTCCCCCCCTCCCCTACCCCTACCCCTCCCCTCCCTTCCCCCCCTCCCCCTCCCTCTCTTCCCCCCAGTTGCTGTCTCTCTTCCCCCCAGTCGCTGTCTCTCGTCCCCCCAGTCGCTCTCTCTATTCCCCCCAGTCGCTCTCTCTCTTCCCCCCAGTCGCTCTCTCT